>NC_054483.1:55582692-56811859 GCF_017639515.1 Carcharodon carcharias | reverse complement strand
CAAGTTATAGAGAAGTACTGGTTAGACATTTTTGAGTTTATTAAGTTGTATTCGTAAGCTTAAAAAGAACACACAAAAATGCAAAATATTCAGTATAAATTTTATAGCAATTAAACTATTCTTTGAAACTCAAAATTAATTTTATAGATCTAAAACAAAACATAAGTCAGTTTCTGAAAAATTAGGAATACTGCTGACCCTCTGAACTCTGCCAGTGAATCAGCTGTCACCGCTACCCAATGTATGTTCACTTGTGAACAAGGCCCTTGACATCCATGAACTTATATTGTGGATGATTGCGTCAACAACATGGCCTTTGATGGAAATCTGGATGAGCGGTGATGACACCTTTTCCTTAATGAAACCTCCCCATATGTCTAAATGTTCCACCACTTGTCCCGCCAGCTCTACAGTGGTGTGGCATTCTTCACCGCATCATACCTTGATCTGACTCCTTACAGAACAACAACTTATATAACGCCTTTAATGTGATGAAATGTCCCAAAGTACTTCACAGGATTATTATAAAACAATATATGACACCGAGCCACATAAGGCACAAATAGGCCAGATGACCAAAAATTTAGTCAAAAAGAGTTTTTAAAGAGTGTCTTAAAGGAGGAAAGTGAGGTATAGAGGCAGAAAGTTGTAGGGAGGGAATTTTTCTGGCACTTTTTCCTCCTTTGAGCAGTTCACCTTGTATCACCCCTTTCACCTCTCATTTAAAATTCTCATTCTCTACCACCCATTCAATAAAAAATGTTCTCATTGAAGTATCTTCACTGTTTTCCTCCCTCAGCCTCTGCAATATTTCTCATCCTCAGTAATTTCAGCTTCCATCTCAACTCATTGTGCTCCCTTTCCTCTGAGTTCACTGCCCTCTTATTCATCACAACTCTCTCCCCAACCTCCTTGACCTTGCCATCTCACATGGTCTTGCTAGTCCCATTGCATCAATTACAGGTAAGGCAATCTCACTTCCTTGTATCACTCACCACCCATATCCCCCTTCCATACTCCAAACCTACCTCCTTCTGTATATGCCCCAGGAAAAAAATCCCCAATTCATTAACATCCGCGCTTTAAAAATCCAGTCTACCCTTTGGTCCTCCATTCCACACAACATTTCTGTAGATATTGATTTGCTTAACCATACCCTTACCTCCACCTCTGATGTCCTCGTCACCAAGAAAATCATTACTCCCTCTCATCCTGGTATTCTCCCAGTATGGCCCATATATCCACTCCCTTAAGTCCAAAGACTACAGATTTGAAGAGATAGGACAGACAGCTAGTTTAGCTATTTACCACCAGATATAGCCGGACCACATAAAGCACTGTCAGGTTCTGCACTCATCTGCCCAAAGTGTTCATTAGTCCAAGATCATCTCAGAATGCAAAGACAATGTCTGGCTTCTTTTCTCTACCACAAACCATCCTAAACACCTCTCCCTGTCTCCTCCAAACTCATCTCCAACAATAGGTGCAAGGAGGTCATGGGTCTTTGTCATTAAGATTGAGGCCTTCAGATCAGCTGCCTCTGCCATGCTTCTCCCTTTCACTAGCCAAACATTCTCTAAAGTTCCTTCCCTGCCCTAGCTCTGTAGTCGCATCTTTCTCTTATTTCTCTCCTCCCTCCCCTTTTCCAGCTCATCCTGTCCATGAAACCCACCTCAGGCTCCCTCAGCCCTATTCTCATTGAATTACTGACCAGCCAACTACCCCTCCTTGTCCCCATATTGCTGATATAAATGGGTCCCTCACTTCAGGTGTTGTGCCTCTCTCATTTAAATCTGTTGACCTCACCTCATGCCCCAAAAAAACAATCCATGATGCCACCTTCCTGGCAAACAACCATCCCATCTCCAACCTCCTATTTCTCTCTGAAGTTCCTGAACCTGTTGTTGCCTCCCAAATTCATGCCCAGCTTTTCCAGAACTCTGTTTGAATGTCTCCAATCAGTTTTCAGCCCATACCACTGTATTGAAACAGGTCTCATCAAAGTCACAAACAATATTGTGCATGACTATGACAAAGGTAAATATCCCTCCTCTTCCTTCTTTACTTAACTTCAAGCTTTGACAGTGTTGACCACATTACCCTTCTCCAACGCTTCTCCACTGTCTTCCAGCTGGGTGGAATGACTCTCACCTGGTTCCATTCTATCTAATTGTAGCCGGAGAATCATGTACAATAATTTCTCTTTCTGTTCCTGCACTGTTACTTCTGGTGTCCTCCAAGTATCTAACCTTGTCCCCTTTCTATTTCTCATCCATATGCTACCCCTCGGCAACATCAGCCAAAAGCACAATATTAGTTTTCACATGTACCCTGACAATGCCAGCTCTACCTCATCATGACCTCTCTCAACTCAACTGTTGCTAAAGTATCAGACTGATTATCTAACATCCAGTAGATGAGTAGAAATTTCTTCCAATTAAATATTGGGAAGACTGAAGCCATTGTTTTCTCTCCTTGCTCCAAACTCCATTCCCTAATTACTGACTCCAATCTTCTTTCTGAAAATAAATCAACCTTTTCGTAACTTGTGTTACATTGACCCCAAGGTGAGTTTCCAACCACATACTCATGCCACCAGTGAGCATATTTCCATCTCTGTAACATCACCCAACTTCACCCCTGTCTCAGCTCATCTGCTGCTGAAACGCTCATTAATGCCTTTGTTGCTGATAACTTGACTATTCCAAACCACTCCTGGCTGGTTTCCTGTAAATTTCCTCTGTAAATTTCAGGTCATCCAAAACAAGTTTTAACTCGCACCAACATCCTGTTCACCCATCACCCCTGTGCTCGCTGACCTACATTGGCTCCCAGTCAAGCAATGTCTCGATTTTGAAATTCTCATCTTTGTTTCAAATTCCTCCATGGCCTCACCTCTCCCTATCACTGTGATCTCCTCCAGCCCCACAGTGCCTATCTAATTCTGGCCTATTGAAAATCTCTGATCTTGATTGCTCCACCACTGGTGGCTGCATCTTCAGTTCCTAAGAACCAAACCTCTCCACCTTTTGCTTCCCTTCTTTCATATCCTCCTTAAAATCTACTTTTTCACAAAGCCCTCAGTCTTCTGATCTAATATGGTTAGTCTGATTTTACATCACTACCTAATGGCCTGAATTTTTGCAACAACAGAGCTTCTCCATTGTTGCAAAAATAGAAGCTGAAATATGGAAGTCCTGTTTGCGAACAGGACCCCTACCATTTTGGCAGGGGCAAGAATGGGGATAGGTCTGGATTTGTGCATGCAAATTTTGTGGGGAAAACTGCCCATATAAAACAGCAGCTACCTCCATTAATGTCTTATTAACCAGGAGTGGGAAGCATGACATGTATAGATTAGACCTGGTGGGAGCAGGTCTAAACTTTGCGAAGCCCTTTGGAGAGATGGGGCACATCCTTGGGGAGATCGAGTACCCCTTTGGATATTGTCCCAGAACACCTTTGGGGGAGGTCAGGTGCTCTATGGGAGAAGTAAACTGCCCTTTGAGAGAGGTAAGGTGCCCTTTGGGATTGGTAAAAGTGAACATGAATGTGCATAATAAGTGCATAAACTCACTGGAACTGTCAAGAGAGCCGTCAAGAGGAACTATCAAAGTGTCAGAACTGTCAAAAGCAACTGTTAAGCTGTCAAGGCATTTAAACCTCCTGTCCTTTAAATCTTTGAAAAAAAAAACTGTCTGGAGTGTTTACAAGCCTCAGAGTTTATAGTTCCACTTCAAAGAGTCTATAGCCACTTGGAGCTGTCAATCAAACTGTGAATCAAAATGGAAGGCACTCCACTGTAATAATGGAAGGTTCTGAAATCAGTCATGCAGCACAAATCCAGTAATGATAGACCTCAGGCGTATGTCAACAGACAGTGAAATAGCAAGAAATTATTCTTTTAACATTCCAGTCCATTTTTTCAAAGATTTAAAGGACAGGACTTTTAAATGCTTTGACAGCTTAACAGTTGAACATACATACATTTATCATTACTGGATTTGAGCTGCATGACTGACTTCAGAAACTTCCATTATTACAGTGGAATGCCTTCCATTTCACAGTTTGATTGACAGCTCCAAGTGGTTATAGGCCGAGATTTTCTGAGCCCTCCAGCATTAGGCGTATTCGGTGGTGTAAGCAGACAATATAACATGATTGATTTCACAATGGCGTGAAACCAGGGGCAGGATGTTTCCATTAACGTGCGGGGGTGGGCCTGACATGCCAATGCGTAAAATGACACGCGATGATGTCGGCCTATTAAGGCCATTAAGAAAGCAATTATTGTCATCAGTAACGCTGCCTGTCCAACCTTAAGGTTGGCGGGCAGGCGAAAAGCCCAAACAGCCTTCTAGTTTTTCAGGAAACCTCATCCACGAGCGGGATGAGGTTTCCGGAGGCTTTTATTAAATAAATAAATACATTTTTGTAAATATAAAAACATGTCCCAACTCATCTGACACAGTCACATGAGGGGACATGTTTAAATACATTTTTTAATCATTCATTCAATTATTTTAATATCCATTCAATCTCCCTGAGGCAGATCCGTGCCTCAGGGAGATTGCTGCGCTTTTCACGCGCATGCCTTACCCTGGCAGCATGGTTCAGATCATTGGTCCTCTTTCTGCACTGGATGGCCAACCTCTTCTCTGACCACCACTGCCACTGCCTCCCAAGCCGGAGTGGTGAGATTGCTGGACTTCCTGCAGCCAGAGCAGGGGTGAGGACATCATGGAGGGCCTCCAAAAGGCATTCCAGTGACGGGTCACTGAACTCTTCTTTGCTTTTACTGGAGCAGTCCTGGGCTGCAAGTGTTAAGAACTGTGTGCGTGGCTATAGTTTAGATATGGCAGCTGGGGTGAGGAAACGGTGAGGTAACAGCGTGGTGAGCGATTCAGAGGCTGCCCACCAGCGAGACAGTGTGTTTTCTGTGGGAAATAGACAATATGGCGCGAAAACCCATCATTGTGGTGGCGGGCAAAACGTCGTTTTTCATGTCTGCTACCATATTTGGTGCAAATCTGGGACAACTCCAAACACACCCCCACACCAGTTGCTTTATCATTAATTTACTTTCTCTTCATGCCTATGCATCACCAAATCTTCGATTCTCCTCTACTCCATCTCCCTAACTCTCAACCCCTCGCACCATGCTTCCCACCCCTATCCAGCCAACTACTGCCTTCTGCTTGAAACTGGTGAGTACCTTGCCAGCAGTTGACCTGAATGGAGAAGAAAACTGGGCATGCTAGAAAACCACCAGCATAACCATTATCATAAGTTAAAATATCCCAGTGACCCAGTCACCCAATGATTTAATGTAATTAAAACACTAATTCTTTGTATAGTCATGTGTTTTCAATTATTTACAAGTCTTTTTAAATACATAACAACCAAAGTTGCTTTGCAACTCCTGTATTTTTGCTGATTAAGGAATACAATAATTTGGCTATTTCTTGGGCCATTTTGTCATAGGTATCTTTTACTGGCACAATCTCATTGCACCTGACGTTCAGGTGCATCTCATCTACATAAAGCTTGTGGTTAATCATATTCTATTGGCTACAAACCAAACACATCAACAAACTAGAAATGAAATAGCTCTTTACATACTTCACTAAAAGTAAATCTTAGATATTTTCCTTGATTTACAACTTAATTTATTACCTATCAATTTAGGTTATTTAAATGTTCATGAAATTTTATGTGAACCCTAAAATTGGTGGTTTATGAAACATTAGGGCCAGGATTTTCCAGTCGGCGAGCTGGGGGCGGGGCCCGCTCGCCAACACGAAAATGACGTGGGATGATGTCGGGGGGAACCCCCAATGTCATTCCACCCAATTTAAGTATTCAGGAAGGCGGGGGCACAGCACAATCAGCTGTCCGCCCACCGACCTGTCAATGGCCAATTGAGGCCATTGACAGGATAATTAAAACAATTAAAGGACCTGCCTGTCCAACCTTAAGGCTGGTGGGCATGCCAGGAGCCCCAGCGGGTGTCTGAAAAAACATGAAACCTCATCCACTGGCGGGATGAGGTTTCATGTCTGTTTTAAAAAGCTTTAATAGACTTTATGTGATATTTATTAACATATCCCATCTCGTGTGACATTGTCACATGAGGGGGACATGTTAATAATTTTTTATTTTTCTATTTTTGATATTTATGAAACTTTCAGCGCTCTCCATGAGACAGCACTTAGTCTCAGGTAGATGTGCGCTCTTTTGCGTGCATGTGTGAAAGAGAGCACTTTGACAGTTGGGGAATCCCTCCCCCCCCCAGCACAGGAAGCGCATAGCACTTCCCGTCGGGCGGCCCGCCCACTCAAAATGGCGGCAGGACCCGTTTTGGCAGTGCCGATCGGCTGCCTGCCCACCGCTGAGCCAGCGGCGCCCGTCCGCCCATCAAGGGCAAAATTCTGCCCTAGGTTAAAATATAATCAGACATTTAATCATGTGTTCTCTGGCTGTAATGTTGCTTCACTGAGTAACTGGATTGATTATTAAATTGATCATTATCTAAGTCACTAGTATTTAAGGTTAACATACAATCAGAACATGCATTGACAAATACAATAACTTGTAAACCATATTAAAATAAAAGCTGATACTTACTCTTTAAATCTGATATAATGCAATAATGAGAAGGAACAAAAAAAATATTGTTAAACAATTATTTGTGCTTTAGCTTAAAAATTCATTTCATGCTGTGCATTTATTATCAATGACCACACCATAGGGCTGAAATTATGAGCGTCCTCCATAGGCACGCATGTGGGTTGGAGATAGGCCCCCTGGTTGTATAATCTGCGCTCACCAATAGTGAGGATTTGAGCTGGCAGAGGAATCTCAGAATTTCAGCCCTTGCATTTAAGGTACCATCTTAATCACTTCCATTAGTGATGCAGAGCCAAAAACCATCTGGAACAAGAAAATAAAATTTAGTTTCACCCTTTAACACAGCGCTAGGATGTTTGAAAACAAAGCAAACTCTGACCTACTAATGCTTTCAAGTCAGAGAGTCAACAAACAGTGCTCATGACATGCAAATTCAATTGCCAAACACAACGCCAACATTCATCAAAAGAGAAAATGAATATTATGTTGTTATCTGCAAATTGCTTTATAAATAAACTAAAATGAAATTGAAAATAAAATCAGAAATGTGATGCTCTGATGCAGATGAAAGAGTCTGGGATTAAATGTTGTGGAGTGAGTGGCATAATTTTTGATGAGCTAGAAAATTTTAAAGAAGAAAAATAATGTGAAAATTAAAAAGGCCAGGATACAGGTTAAAACATAGTCAGATGAGGCAGTTTGTTGGAATGAATGGTGCTGAAGAGTGGAGGCATGCAGGTCTAAGCCATCTGCTCTGGGGTGCTGCCAACTGAAAGGCAGCATGCAGCATCACTGTTTGGTTATTGTTGCATGCCTCCTAAGGTCTGCTGAGGATTTGCATCTATGTGAGAGTAGGGCCTCATCCTCTTTAGCTGCAAGAGTATATGACTCTATCAGATCATCGGGGACTGAGAATAGATGGATTTATACCAATCCAGGCATTTTTGTGATGTATTATATTTGAATATTCTATACTAAGCCATCAGTACCTTGCCACCATCACACATGGAGGGACAAGCATGCCTGGTGCATGGAAATGCCATTACCTCCAATTTCTCTTCCAGGTCACTTGGACATATATTACCATTCCATCATTTTTGCTGGTCATATTCCTGGAACTCCGTACCTGAAAGCATTGGGAAGCACCTTCACCGCACAGACTGCAGTTCAGACTAGTTCACAAAGAAGGTCACCACCTTCTCAAAGGCAGCTGGGGCTGGGCTATAAATGCTTGCCTTGCCAGCAATGCCCACATCTGAAAATGAATTTTTAAAAAAGGGATGTAAAAACCCTCAGTCACTCCAACTTGTAAGTTATGTTTAGGTTTCTTTTGACAATGGGTCAAATTTTTAAATGGGCGCAGAGGTAGGATGGCCACTGCCAGAACTCAAAAATACTGGACACTGCTGCGGTGGGGGGATGATGTCATCGATGCGGAGATGATGTCATCACATTCAAATATTATATCATCGCTCATGGAGATGATATCATCATGCACATATATCCATCACGGTTCAAGAATGGAAAGGCACAATGGACAGAGGAGAAAGCCTAATTGCAAGTAAATGAGCGACACAGTGAGGGGGAAAATAAATACGAAAACCAACTTCTGTTTTCTGTGCCCCAATCGGTTTAAAGGCTCCAGCAGATAGGGAAAGGAACAAGCATTGGTTCCTCCAATGCTTCTCTGTGGTAAGAGTACAAAGGCACAATATACCGGACATAGATGCCATCCAGTACCAGACAGTGGTCAGGCCAGCTAAAAGCTGCACTGTCCAGTATAAAACTGGACAAATGGTCACCTTATGCAGAGGTAGGACTGGAGGCTGATGGGCTCACAATTGCTGCCAGCATGTTCCTACTTCTCGGCCATTTTTGAACATGCCACTTTTGGGGGATTGATGGCGACCCACTCACGAGTGGCAGGTAGCCAATTAAACTCATTTAGGCCCAATTAAGGTCATTGTGTAGGTGCCAACTAGAATTCCCCAGTCGGCAATCAGTCCCCCTCGGCAAGACTGAATCCCGGCCAATGTACACAGACTGCCTCCCAGTGACAGACCAGGAGACCAGTGATCTATCCACCATTTTAACACCCCCTCTTCACCACATGCTGCAAGTGCAAAGTGGCCACAACTGCAGCCGCAGGTCACCCCACGAAGGGGGACCCCACCATAATCTAGCAGCTGTGGCCGCTTTGCAAATTTTTAAGCAGTCTTCAGAAAGCTCCACCATCTTGAGGCAGCCTCTCTTTCTCCTACCTACACTAGCAGCTCCCACCTGATAATGGCGTTGTCGATGTGTCAGTGCTGGAGGGCCTCCTGTTGGCCCTTCAGCCTCAAGAACCCACCTTCCATCCTTACTTAATTGGATGGTGAGAGTGTACCTTGGCCACTAATTGGCCTGCATTTCAAAAAATTGTGTCAGCCCTCAGGTGCTGATGCAATGCAGGGTGGTGACCTAAAAATGCACCCAACATCAGGGTCCTAGCCCACAATAAAAATTTAGCCTCAAGGCTCCATCACTGGCACTACTGTACTAGCTGCAATGAGCTAACTCTTAAATTCCCCTTACTGTGGGCAAGTTACACTTAATTATTTGCCATCTAGATGGCTGTGGAGAAACTGAGAAGCAATTTGTAGGGAATTGAATTCTGTTCAACTGCACACAGCAAGTCAAATGTACACTATCACTGACCCAGCCAACACTGATTAAAGGTGACATAATGGCTAAATACTTCAATTCAAGGTATAATGAATTAAATCACAGGTGTTAGTTACCACATAAAAGTGCATCAGGTGTGTACTCACTGTCTGTAGGTAACCATAACAATCAGAATAGCAGGTAAACAGCAGAGGATGATAATGATGGCCAGAGCCAGCAGAGCACCTTCCGTGTAGCCCACAGCTTGTGCTTGTTTCTGTACATTTGCCACTACGTCTGGTGTGCGAATTTCCAGAATACGACCTCCTTGTCCCAAGTATGGCTGAAAATCTTTGTTTATATCTAGAAGTTTGCCATCTAGGAATCTTTATCAATCACAGACATGGATATATTATTTAAGAGCAAGGTGTGTATTTTAAAACTGCAATCAATATTGATGCTAACAGCTCCAAAAAAAAATCATCTTGCATGTTCCTGCTACTCTTACTGGAATCTAAGGGGTACACTACTCTTACTTCGCAAAGGCAATTAGGGATGGGCGATATATGCTGGCCTTGTCAGTGACATCCATATCCAAATCCCATGTACAAATGAAAAACAGAAGTGAATTGTCAATAAGTAGCGAAATGGGGAGACACATGGCAGAGGCAGTAGCATAGTGGTATTGTCACTGGACTAGTATCCAAGAGACCCAGGGTAATGCTCTGGGGACCTGGGTTCAAATCGCACCATGGCAGAAAAATCTGGAATTAAAAGTCTAATGAAGGCCACAAAACCATTGCCAATTGTCATAAAAACTCATCTGGTTCACTAATGCCCTTTAGGGGAGGAAATCTGTTGCCTTACCTGGTCTGGCCTACATGGTGACTCTGGACCCACAGCAATGTGATTTACTCTTAAATGCACTCTGAAAAGGGCAATTAGGGATGGGCAATAAATGCTGGCCTAGCCAGTGATGCCCACATCCCATGGATGAATTTTTTAAAAAGATGAAATTTAGTACAGGGAAGTGTGAAGTGATACATTCTGGTACAAAGAAATGGTATAATGTTAAAGAAGAAGCAGAAACAGAGGCCAGAAATTTCCCCCCCGCCCGTTGGGGGATTGTGCGGGGTCAGGCGTGAACCCGATCAGTGCCTCTGATCGGGGCTGCGCTGCCATTTTACGTGCCAATTAAGGCCCGCCCAGCATGACACATGACACTTGCCCGGAAGCGCTGAGCACTCCCTGATTGGGCCGGGGGGGTGGGAATTCCCTGAGTGGTTCCCTGCCTCAGGCAGATTTGTTTCAGTGCTAAACTTTTAAATAAAGGATTTTTAAACTTTTGAAACTTGTCCCTTCATGTGACAGTGTCACATGAGCTGGGACATGTTAATGAAATTTTGGAAAAAATTTTACTGATTTTTTCAAACACTTCATTAAACCTCATCCAGCCCGTGGATGAGGTTCCATGAAATATGCGAAGGCCGCCTGGGCTCTTCACCTGCCTGCCAACCTTAAGGTTGGACGGACAGCTCATTTAATTGTTTTAATTAGTTTGAACAGGCCTTAATAGGCCTTTGACAGTTCGGCGGCCTCGCTGTCAACTTGGCTGCGCGCCCACTGAACTGAAAATCTAAATGACGCATGGTGACGTCGGGACACCCGCCCGATATCACTGTGCGTCATTTTACGTGATGGTGAATGGGCCCAGCCACCTGCCCCTCCCCACTTGCCGTTGGGAAAATGCTGCTCAGCGAGACCAGGGATGGAATTTTACACCCCTCCCAATGTCGGGATTTTCCGGTCCCGCTGAAGTCATCGGGCTTTTGAATGACTCGCCGCATTTTACGAGACTGCTGCTGCTGCTGCTGCGAAGGGGCCATAAAATTCCACCTCAGGAGTGTAAACAATCATTTATGTTTATATGATGGGCTGAATTTTGCTGTCGGTGAGCAGGGGGCGGGGCCCGCTCACCGACGCATAAAATGAAGCGGGATGATGTCGGGCGGAACCCCTGATGTCATCCCGCCCCATTTAAATTTTCAGGAAGGTGGGGACGCAGCAAAATCAGCTGTGGGCACACCGACCTGTCGATGGCCAATTGAGGTCATTGGCAGGATCATTGAAACAATTAAAGGACCTGCCCGTCCAACCTTAAAGTTGGCGGGAAGGCCAGGAGCCCCAGCGGCAAATAGATAAAACATGAAACCTCATCCAGCGGCGGGATGAGGTTTCATGTAGGGATTTAAAAAGTTTAATACATTTATTATGTACATTATGAACATGTCCCATCTCATGTGACATTGTCATATGAGGGTGACATGTTAAGGATTTTTTTTTTCTATTGTTAACGTTTCTAAAGCTGTCTGCAATCTCCCTGAGGCAGCACTTAGCCTCAGGGAGATGTGGAATCTTTTGTGCGCATGTGCAAAAGATCGCACTCTCGCTTTTGGGGAATCCCCCCCCCCCGGCACAGGAAGCGCATAGCGCTTCCCGGCGGATGTCAAACGTTGGTGGGGCCCGCTTCTCTGGCGGGGATTGTCTCCCCACTCGCCAGAGATTGGGTCGGGCCCACCCACCTGGCAGGCAGAAAATTCTGCCCAATGTCTTTAACATTGTAAAATGTTCTGAGGTGATTTACAGGAGTGACATCAAACAGTCTGTTAGAACTGTTTATGTGGAGGGGTGGGTTGGTGATGGAAGATGTTATTTTCCAGCTTCCAAGATGTTAATCTCACCACTTTATGTTCATTTCAACGGAAGCAATCAAAAATGCTCATTCTGTGTTTTTTTTTCACAAGGTTAAGTGCTCTACAGGGATGTTTTAGCTTTACGGATGTTATTCTGGCCAATCAGGGCTCGGTTGTAGCAATGTTCATCTCTGGGCCTCTCATGTGGCAGGGAAGTGGTGCAGAAATAGTAAAAACTGCTGCTCTGAAATTTTCTTTTGCTTTTCTGCTAGGTTTAATGAGCATCTCTGTCATCACTGTTCCTAACCAATTGCAAAGAGCATCCTCCACAGCTCTCATTAATGAGCACATAGGAACAAACATCACTAACGCTTGAATGTGGACAAATGAACAGCTTCCCAGTACATCTTTATGTGACACAGTGCTTTTATAAGAATTGAAAATTCGCAGTACATTTAAAATACTGCTATGCATTAAAAAAACGGGACTGAAGAAAAGATAATCATCACATGTTGCAAAATTCCAGTGAAGGGTGTCTGGTACAGTGAAGTGTTTACAAATGAGCAGACAGTCAGACAGCTCCCAGAGGTCGATTTTTGAAAGGAGTCCCTTGTTTGATTGGACAGAGACCATCATTTAGGAATTTTGCTGAAAACTGAGGTGGCACATTTGATGCTGACATGGAAATTCAGTGCTCATTGTACAGACTAATGAATTAAAAATATCAGAGGCTATCTCTCCCACTTCTGGCGCTGTAGGGGAGATTTAAATATACATAGGCATAGCAAAATGAAAATCCATGCACTGCTTTGCGATTAAGAGAATCTGTAATATTAGTATATGAGCACGTTACATTTGAATGACATTCAGCTATTGTTATTTTAGTAGTTATTAGCTCAGTAAATAGGATAACATCCCCATTAAAATAATTAACAGAGAAACATCATGCAAATGTATTAGACAGTCACATGAGCTCTAATTTTTCTGCTTAATACAGATTTCCTCGCATAATAAAAGACCTTTAATTAACTCTGCTAACTTTCAGCAGAAGACAAATATTAGTCGCATATGTAATTCCAGATAAACACAAAAAAGCTAGGCAAATTTTGAAAGGATTAATACTGCACTGTACTCACTTGAAGAGCTCGTTCCTTGATATGGCTCTGTTTGTCAAAGGGTCAATGGCATAAACCATCAGATCTGACTTAGAATAGTCCTCTTCCTGGAAGCCATCTCCATGTCTGCGAGGACCAATGGATTCCACTACAACCTTGGCACCTGGAATCTGATCTTGTACATAACGTTCCAAAATTCTAAGAACACAATTTTAATAAAATAGAAGTAGGTGACTTAGTATGGCATTTTGACTGCATGTATATTATATTCGTGCTTATGTCTCATTGTTGAAGATATGGCAGCTGGAAGTTCATTGTTTCGGAACCAAAGCCTCTTTAGCTATTAAAGCTTCTAAGGTGGGATAGGGTGCAGGTGGGAGAGAAACCCTCATAGAAATCACAGTATAAGGCCTGGCTTTCACTTAAATATTCTAGCACTGTCGTCCATCTGAAACCGGAAGGACCAAGGACTGGGCCAGCGGGCTGGAGTGGGAAATTGGCTCAGGAGTGGTAGGATGCCAGGGACTCAAAGGAGCGGTCCTTAGGGGGCAAAGGCTTTGGCCTCTGATAGTAGCATGCAAAGGGAGAGGCAGTGCTGGGCTGGAGAGGTCAAAAGATTCCTTGTGGAGCTGAGGACCGGGCAGTGGGAACACTACTGCTCCTCCTGGGTCACAAGGAACTCTCATAAAAGAAATTTTAGAAAATTGACCAGTCAGCACCTCCTGCCAGAAGTTGGCTTTCAGGTTTCACACTTATCTGCAAACCTTTCTTACCCTGCATTAAAATCACATTGTGACATCAATCTTGTCATCGGGGCACAACTTTTAAATTTAAAGTAGGTGCCCACCTGCTTGTAAAGGGAGCCTCAGCCCATTTGAAAATCGGTGAAGATGAAATGGCATCAGTGGTGAATGAAATGACTTCGCCTAGTAAATTGGTTCAGCCTAATTTTAACTCTTCCCAAGCACTGTTCTTGCTGAGGGAAGAGATTAAAATTGTGGCTCAAGTGTCCCTTTATTTCGCAGATACATGCTGGCAGAGGTGAAGGTCAAAAATCAAAACCTAATATATATTTATATATAATAAGCAGTTAATGTCATTGACATTACATATTTTAATAAATCCAAAATAAAATTGAGGGTGCATGAATTATTGCAGTGGCAATTTGTGCAGGGATGGAAAAGTTGATCAATGCTGGCACACCTGTATGATGCTCTCTCTCCACTTTCTCGAACAGCTAGATTTCTACATAAGTGGTAAAAATGACACCTAGCTGTTAATTAACCACGACACAACAAGGACACCTCTCTGACCAGGACTTAGCAGTTTAGCCTGACAGTATTGTTGATAAAAACCTCTGAGGCCCACAAGGCTGACAAAAGTCCTTTGAACTGTGGATTAGTAGGGTCAACCCAGAACTTGACCATTGCAGAGATCTAGCAAGGGGTCTGTAAAAACCTTTACAACATCACTAAGAGGAAGGAAGAATATCACCTTGCCTTAGTATAGAAGTGAAGGACATATACTGGTATCACCTTTAAGTGATAGTTAAAGATTTCAATTATTGCACAGACAGTGAAAGAATTTCCAAATGAGGTCAATGCTTCTCAATAAACAAGTTAAGGAAATATATGGATAATGAGTTTGAGATGTTAAAGATAACAAAGAAAAAGTCATTCTCACGCAGGTTGGTGAATGCATTTTCAAATTTCTGCTTACCATAGAGATGAAGGATATACATGAGTCACAGAGATAACAGTAAGAGTTACATATATTTGCAGAAAACACAGGACTTACACAAAAATGTATGAACGTAGCAAGGTAATTAACACAATTTAAAATAACAGGGAATGACATTTTTCGTCCAAATGCCAAAGAGCAAGGGAGAATTTACTGCTGGAAGGAAGCTACATGACTCACTTTATTATACCTAAAAGAGCAAAATTTCCAAAGACTAAGAAGGACAGCATTGGATCCTTTCAGTACGAAACATTAAATGCTCACAAAGTGAATTGTGTAATAAGTAGTAAAGGGGGCATTGACAAATGTTGATTTTGGCAAGGTGAGACACAGCAAGGACTACATGCTAGTAATCTGTTAAATCATATAATGTATAATTTCATTACATGGTGCACTCATATGCATAGATTGTGCACATGTATGAATTACCTGAGATAGTAAAGGTAGAATATGTGCTTGGGGTCTAATTCTGCCTCACTGCTAATACCATCCCACTGCTGATGCTGTTCCATTGCTGATACCGTCCCACTGCTGATATTGCCTCACTGCTGATATCATCCACTGCTGATACTATCTCGCTGCTGATACTGTACCGCTGCTGATACTGCCCCATGTGCTGTGACTGCCTCCCTGCTGATACTGCCCCACTGCTGATACCATCCACTACTGATACTGCCTCACTGCTCATACCGCCCCACTGCTAATACCGTCCCAGTGCTGATACCGACCCAGGTGCTCATACCGACCCAGATGCTGATACCGCCCCACATGCTGATACTGCCCCACTGCCAATACTGTCCTACTGCTGATACTGCCCCACTGCTGATACTGCCCCATTGCTGATACCATCCACTGCTGAAACTGCCCCATTGCGGATACCATCCACTACTGATACTACCCCACAGCTGATACTGGCCTACTGCTGATACTGTCCCACTGCTGATACTGTCCCACTGCTGATACTGCCCCACAGCTGATACTGCCCCACTGCTGATACTGTCCCACATGCTGATACTGCCCCACTGCTGATACTGCCCCACTGCTGATACTGGCCATGTGCTGATGCTGCCTCACTGCTGATACTGCCCCACGTTCTGATACTGCCCCACTGCTGATACCATCCACTACTGATACTAGCTCACTGCTGATACTGTCCCACTGCTGATGCTGTCCCACTGCTGATACCATCCACTATTGATACTACCCCACAGCTGATACTGTCCCACTGCTGATACTGTCCCACTGCTGATACCATCCACTACTGATACTACCCCACAGCTGATACCGCCCCACATGCTGATACTGCCCCACTGCCAATACTGTCCTACTGCTGATACTGCCCCACTGCTGATACTGCCCCATTGCTGATACCATCCACTGCTGAAACTGCCCCATTGCGGATACCATCCACTACTGATACTGCCCCACTGCTGATACTGCCCCATTGCTGATACCATCCACTGCTGAAACTGCCCCATTGCGGATACCATCCACTACTGATACTACCCCACAGCTGATACTGGCCTACTGCTGATACTGTCCCACTGCTGATACTGTCCCACTGCTGATACTGCCCCACAGCTGATACTGCCCCACTGCTGATACTGTCCCACATGCTGATACTGCCCCACTGCTGATACTGCCCCACTGCTGATACTGGCCATGTGCTGATGCTGCCTCACTGCTGATACTGCCCCACGTTCTGATACTGCCCCACTGCTGATACCATCCACTACTGATACTAGCTCACTGCTGATACTGGCCTACTGCTGATGCTGTCCCACTGCTGATACCATCCACTATTGATACTACCCCACAGCTGATACTGTCCCACTGCTGATACTGTCCCACTGCTGATACCATCCACTACTGATACTACCCCACAGCTGATACTGTCCCACTGCTGATACTGTCCCACTGCTGATACCATCCACTACTGATACTACCCCACAGCTGATACTGTCCCACTGCTGATACTGTCCCACTGCTGATACCATCCACTATTGATACTACTCCACAGCTGATACTGTCCCACTGCTGATATGCCCCACATATTGATACTGCCCCACTGCTGATACTGCCCTACGTGCTGATACTGCCCCACCGCTGATACCATCCACTACTGATACTACCTCACTGCTGGTGCTGGCCTACTGCTGATACTGTCCCACTGCTGATACTGCCCCACTGCTGGTACCATCCACTACTGATACTGTCCCACTGCTGATACTGTCCCACTGCTGATACTGCCCCATGTGTTGATACTGCCTCACTGCTGATACCGCCCCACGTGCTGATACCACCTCATTGCTGATACTGCCTCACTGCTGATATTGCCCAACTGCTGATACCACCCCACTGCTGATACCGCTCCACTGCTGATATCGTCTCACTGTTGATACCGCCCCACGTGCTGATACTGCTTCACGTGCTGATACTGCCCCACGTGCTGATACCATCCCACTGCTGATATTGCCCCACTGCTGATACCACCCCACTGCTGATACTGCCCCACGTGCTGATATTACCCCACTGCTGATACTGTGCTACCTACTAACACTGCCACACTGCCTGTGGAAGGACTGAGAATGAGGGTGAATTAAAACAGGTGAACTTAATGTCAAATCATATACCGAAAGAGAAATAAAGAGGGAAGGAAAGATTGGATTAAGGGAGACTTAAAAAAATATGAAGAAAAAGTAACTCACTGTGGCAAATTTAACAGGAAATTAATGGTACAAAATAGCAATTGCTTAAAAAAATGGGGGAGGCTGAGGATGAGATACTAGTTTTATGAAGCTAATTGTGGAGTTTGGGGGGAGGGTGCAGGTGCAAATCAAGACAGTGACGTTTGGATATTTACATTTACAAGGCTATCAGTGATCAAAACATGAAACACATTTGAATCTTTACCCAGCCTAGGATTGAACGTGCGTTGAATCTTCCCCCCATTGGGGGGGTTGTGTGGGCATGGACAGGAGCGAGCGTGCAGCCATTTTATGTGGGCGGGCCAATTAAGGCCCACCCAGCGTGACGCTCACCCGGAATTGCTGAGCGCTCCCTGTGTGGGCGGGGGGGGGGGGGAGGAATTTGCTGAGTCTGGGCCTGTGCTCTTTCGCGAATCTCTGTGCCTCAGGGAGATTTGTTTAAAGTTCAAACATTTAAATAAAGAATTGAAAATATTTTAAGACATGTCCCCTCATGTGACAGTGTCACATGAGCTGGGACATGTCAAGGAACATTAATTTAAAAATTTATTTAATCTATAGACCTCTTCCCGCCTGTGGATAAGGTTTCATGAAAAATGCGAAGGTTGGACGGGCTGCTCATTTAATTCATTTTAAACAGGCCTTAATAAGCCTTTGACATTTCAGTGGGCTCGCAGCTGACTCGGCTGCGCGCCCGCCAAACTGAAAATCTAAATGATACTCGGTGACGTTGGGACGCCTGCCCGACGTCACTGCACGTCATTTTATGCGTCTGTGAGCAGGCCCCGCCCCTGAGTGCCGACCAGAAAATTCCCCCCATAAAGTTCATCGTCACTGATACTTTGCCAGCCTTTGAAAACCACAAAGCATACAAAAGTGTTTTTCTTTTAGTATTTAAATTTGCTATGGTATTTGTTAACAACATTTTATTAGTTCCAATGACTATTATGGAATTGGTGCAGCATTTTATGAAGTGATACACAGTCCTGAAGTAATATTGTGTACTTCTTCAATACACTTAACAACAGCAACTTATATATTTGGCATCTTTAGTGTAATAAAATGTCCCAAGGCACCTACTTAATGCATTTGTGTTGAATATTTGCACTATTCTGAATGAAACATCAGCTGGTGGAAACAGATTGATCCCACCTTTAAAACAGCAGACAAAATAATTTTATAAAACTATATAACATCTTCCTAAGAAAACTATAGCCAGCAAAAGTTTTAGGTTTATATTCTTGAAAGTAATTTATCTAGCTGAAGTAACTGACCATCAGTAACTTTTGCATTTTATACGCAATATTCACTGGGCATTTTGCAGATCTCAAAAACAATTGAAACATCAAGAATAATATTTTTAAAAACCTGTTGCTTCTTTCTATTTCTAAATATTTATTCCTTAAGGTACGAAAACACAATACCCGATGAGCTGATCCTTGTTCTGTTCCACCAGAGTAGGAGGGACATTTGAAACAATCACTTGCATATCCAATTCATTGACCACGGATACCTAGAGAAAGGACAAATGCAATTCTGTTGGTTCTAACGTGACAATTTTTTGTTGCAGACAACTTGGTTGCTATTTTTCCAAATAATTGATTCAGCTGTAATTTAAAAACTGCACAAGCCTTACTGTTTGTAAGGTATAACATTGGGTGCAACAAGTTAAAATCCTGTTGTTGGAAGCTTCAGATATATGTAGAGGCACACTCCAATAACCTGCCTGAAAAGCTGAGTGTAGATTTGCAAACCCAAGGCTTAGGGAAGCCCAAGTGTGCACAAGGATTTTGTGGAATTAACCAGCATAAACTATGGAGTTTACCAGTATACAACGATGCAGGGGTAAGCTTCTCACCATTCCCCATTTAGGATCACCTTGCCTGCTATAAATTGGCTTGTATGGGTTATATGTAGCTGGCTGAGAAGAGTGTCAGTCTCAGTTACAATTCATGGCCCTCAGCAACAGAGATGAACAGTGCATCCACCAAAATGTCAAACGTTATTTGTTGTTTTATTATGTGGGAATAGAAATGCACTTTTCTTCCCAAAAGTAGACTCATGTGAACCCATAGGGTTCTAAGGCAAGTAAAGCAAAGATAATCAAGTAAAGCAACCAAAAGTTCTTTGATTGTAAATATCTCCCATAGAAAGCTATGGCAGACAATTGCTGAGTATAAGCTTTAGCCAATGAGTGCACATTCATCCATCTCCCAGGTTGCATTGTCTCATGGCTGGCCAGTGGCTCCAATACAACTTTATCCTTATGATTTTCATGAAGTGTTGCTGCTCCCTGTCCAATAGATAGTAAAACATCTGTCTATGAAAATATTGTGGTGTGTGGGCCATTCTGATACCATCTTTTGACCATTTTTATTGGAGCACATTTCAAGCGCTCTCACCTCCTCCACACCTCCAAACATCTGAAACCCATTGCTTTAGTAAGTTAAATGTTTGCCCAATTGGAGTCTTGGTTTGCACACGATTTTACCTGGGATTATGTGTTGGGTATTGGACTTTGCAAAGGACGCAGTCCAGTTTATACTTACAAGAAAAGAAAACACATGATTGAGTTCACATAGCAACCAACTGTTTTAAATAAAACATGGGCCTAAATATTCAGCTCGGCGGGTGGGCACGATCGGCAGGCCCAAGGATTGGCCGGGAAACAGACTGCCGACCGCAATCGGGCCCTGACTGCAATTTCATGACAGCTGGCCAATTAACAGCCAGCCAGTGTGAAAGACGCGCTGAAAAGCTCAGCACTGCCAGGGTCGGGGTGGGAAGAGGGCGGGTGATGACATCAATGTGGGCGTGGGCCTCAGGGAGCTGAAGACCTGAAAAAGCAAAAATAAATGTTTCAAAAGCTGAAGAAAGCGTCCATGCATCATAATCTGTCACCTGAAAATTTAGCTACTGAAGCTGCTGTCTACAGAGATGTATTTATATTTCATTTCATCATGGAAATGTCATACCACTCGTGAATGTGGTTTGATGAAAAATGCAAAGGCTGCCTGGCCAATTTGCCCATCTGCCAACCGTAAGTTTGGACGGGCAATGAAAAATCAGAGTCAGATGCGCCATTAATGTGAAAGAGGCTGGCAAATTTACCAGCAAGAGCTAGGACTTAATTGTATTTATTTTGTCTGCTGAATATACTGAAAACCTTACATAAAGAAAGCCTGCACTTTGAAAAGAGTGTACACAGTACAGTATGTAGTATTGAACTACTGGAAAGATCCACCCAAGTTTGAAGGAATAGAATTTTGTTTTACTGGAATTGTTTATTAAGAACTACTTTAAACATAAAGTGAATGGAATGGTTAAGATAGCATTTTATTTTGACTAGACTTAGAAAGACCACAAAAGTTGTAGGTGCTGAATTGAAATCTTAAACCCAATTTCAGAATGTCTTCTCTCAGCATTCTTGCTGTGCACAGAACTGATTATTTGGCATGATTTCAGAGTCTCAACAAGGCTATAATTCAGGAGCTAGAGCCTCCAATGCTCCTGATATCCAAATAGGTTGCCTGCCATCTTCAGTGGGGAGTAAAACTGAATGCAGGGCAGGTCTGGTGAAGGAAGCAAATGACAATGGAAAATAACTTAATCTAACATCTGCTTCATTCATGAATCTATTACTTTATCAATCTATTTCTGCTCCTAAATTGGTGCCTGAAAGAGAATCTCAGTGAGCATCATGTCCATAGTACATTGCACATTAGACCATTAAGTATGAACCTGCCTGCCTTAGTAAAATGATACCGCCTTGTATTGTTACAAATAGAACAATTGCTAAAGTAGAAGTGGCAGCGTTGATTTCTATTTTAAAGGTTTACTTTGAGAGCATTTTAAGTGACTTCAATGATCGAAAGAGCACTAAAGGAATGTTCCATTAAAGGCTGTTTTTAAAAGTAAGTAAAGACACATTTTTAAAATAACAGATGACCACCCCTGACCCCCACCACTGCCTCCATTGAAGTGGTGAGCACACACAATAGAATTGGCCACTGATTTAACTTGAAATACACTAAACAGGCCTGAAAACGTCATTCTGATTTACTAATTTCAAGATAGGTGCATAGCTGTAACCAATTCCATGATACATTTTACAGTACATCTCATGATGAGAAAATGGCATTCATTGTTTATTAAAAGAGGAACCTTGAATGCTAGACAGTCCATTTAAAGGTAAAGCAAAATAACTCAACAAAAACAAGTCCCATACTTACAACAACTTGTGCACTACTGCTCAATTCTGTCCCATAGTTGTCTGTCGCAATAACTTCAAATTTATAATAGGATCGTCTCATGTTTCTGAATGTAATAGATGTCTTGATTGCACCAGTGTATTCTTCTATCACAAAACCATCCTTTCCATCCTTTGTGGGTGGTATGATTAGTCGGAACTGAGAAATACTGTAGTTTCCACTGTCTTTATCTTCAACCTGACAATATAGAGAATAATGAAAGCCCAAGGCTAGTCACATATCATACTAATCATAAAACAGGGCTCTGCCACTAAAGAGATGATCCATTCATTTTATTGCTTTGGTAGATGTTGACAGAAAGGATAAAGCATCTGAACCAAGTTCATTGAAAATTCCCACCAGGAATAACCAGAGAACATGCAGTGCAGCAATGGTAAAAAAAGCAAGGCACCAAGTATTTGACTTCCTCAAAGCAGTGTTGTTTGGGTCCTCAGCTAATGCTCAAAGGATTGGACCTTTTGTTAAGGGAACAGGGCTTGCAACTGGAATTACAAATAAGTCAAGTGGAAACTGACCTTCTTTAAGGTGAACAGAGTGAATATTATGACATAAGGTCATGGCCTTTGTGAAGCAGAATTGCAGTCATGCACTGAGTAGCTGGCAGAGGGAGAAAAAACAACTGACAAAGTATGAAAAAAGCATGAGCACAGGAACAGGAGTAGGCCATTCAGCCCCTTGTCTGTTCTGTCATTCAATATGATAACGACTGATATGCACAGCTTCATTTACCCACCTTAACTCCTTGAGACTCCCTTGAGTCTCTTACCTAAGGAAAAATAGTGGCTCTCAATCTTGAAACATCAATTCAGAGTCTTTTGCAAAGGAGAATTCCAGGTTTCTACAACCCCTTTGTGTGAAAGAGTGTTCTCTGGTCTCAATGCTAAATGGTCAAACACTAATTTTAAGATAACGCCTCTGATCCTTGATTCCCCAGCCACAGGGAATATTTTATTTCTATGTACCAATTGGAATTCTTTCAACATTTTGAGCTCTTTGATCAGAAGGCCACATCAAGAACAGTTATGACACAAACCTACTGATCCAAAAAAGTCACATGTAATGTCCAATTGTAAAAATATGGTATTGGATTTTATTATCAGTGGCGTAGCAAGGAAAAAATCTGCTCCATAAGACTGCTATGCTCAGCACAGTTGGACAGTCTAATATGTTCAATATGTGCTGAGAATGCAGAATGTTCAGACATCTTATTTGCTGAGTTGTATCCTGATGAACAACCTACCATAATGATTGAAAGAAAATCACTTGCATAATGTTGTCATTTTTTAGATGAAGTGAACACATTTCACAGTCAATAAAATTATGAATCTACATGTTACAAACATGATTGACTTTTTCCTGGCTTAAACTTCTTTAAATATTTATACTTTTTGGTATATATAAACAATATTTGAAAGATGAAAAATGCAAAGCTAAAAATGCCTCCCAGAATCCAAAGTACAATAATCTCAAAAATTAAATAGCCTTGAGTGCTGGGTACAATTTATCATTTACTTATTGCAATTTATAATTTATTTATTACAATTTATATTTATTTGAAAGCAAAACAAACTTCTCTTTGCCATGAAATTTGATCAATTACATTCTTGCATTCCCATTGCAACTCTATATAAAATTAACAGCGCAGAATCAGGCCATTCAGCCCAACAGGTTTATGTTCCACATGAGCTTCCTTCTATACTGCTTCATTTAACTATTGGCATAATCGTCTGCTTTTTTACCCCTCATGTACTTATCTAGATTCCTCTTAAATGTGGCATTTATTTCTTCTCCTTTATAAACTAAGAGAGTAACATTCAGAAACATCCTTTGAAAAATGAGTCAGCTGACAAGATCCTCTGAAGGTATGAATGTTCTTTGCTCTAAGACACTGGAAAAGATAAAGTCAAGGCACAGTACCATTGCTGAATAATCTACTTCAAGATAAACTGCTTCAATTCATTTCAAAAAGTAGGTATCTCATTATAGAAGTGTGTAATTATTTTTAGCTGCCTTGACAATAACTCTATTCACAGACAAATGGACGGAATTTAATGTTCCTGATGTAGGTACTGTCCACGGGGTGGAGAACCAGTGAGAAACCCATCAGGCACTTCACTTGACAGTGTCAGGCCTTCCCTGGGATTTAGGACCCTGGGGGTGGAAATCCCACCCACTGACAGCTGCTGGCAAATCCAACGCTGGCAGCTCTATGTTATAGGCAGTGCTATTGGGAGCAATGGGTGCTGCTGGTAACACAGTGAGGCCTTCAACAGAGATCATCATGGGATCCCTGGAGAGCGCTGAGTGGAATGGGTTGGGGTCACAGGCAAAGGGGGAGGAGGAGGAAGGAGGTCGAATGTAAGGGTGGGGTTGGCTCTCATCAGATACCCTCTTCCTGATGTCAGGTATCTTGATCAGGCCTATGTGTCTTAGAAAGAGGGACCCGTCCGCCCCACTGGCAGCAGGGTTTGCTGGATAGTCTTAATGAGTTACAGGAAACCCATACAAGTTTGACAGAATCCCCAAACCACCATTAAATCCTGGTGGGGTCAGAGATAAAGACCTTTATCAATAATGACTAATTAGCTAGGGAGCAGGTTCCTGGCATTGGTCCATTCACACTGCTGACCTGATGGGGGACAGTTTACCCGCAGGGGGGGAAATCGGATGCCATCCTCCCCCACAAGAACCCCCCGATTATGGGGGCCCACCCGCCTCTTTGCCCACTCCGCTGGCTCCATTAGCTCCCAGCCAATGATTTTCTTTAAAGCATTCACAACCTAAACTGTGTCTAAATTCAGTCAAAAGAGGGAGCTACTACACCACAAACTGATCAGCAAAAACACATCCATCATTCTTGGGTACCAATAAAATCTGAACATCAATCAGTAAGATAAAGACCTACAATTATATTCAAAGTAAATGTGTGAATGTTGAATTTTCTTGCTAAATTATTCAGCTTAGAGAAACAGAGCTAATGTTGTGTCTGTGTCAGCATTATTCAAAATAAAGCTATACTGCAAAGCCCAGTTTAATTTCAAAATTGCCATAAAGCTCAGGCTGGCCTTTTGTGCAAAAGTAATTTAAGAAGTTCCATGCTAAGAAGGAAAAGTAATAAATTCATTCTCAGCCTTATTTGTGAATTTGCACATTTTTATACTGTAGTTGAACAATGTCCATTTGTTCGCATCGACTTAGTTACAACAATTTTAAATGTTGGTGTTTTTCATACATTGCTCCTGTTCTTTGTTTCTTTACAATTTTGTCTTGTACTATTTCATTGTTTGATAAATGCAATCTATGTGGTCAAATCCAACTATTTAGTTTTAAAATACTGTGACTTGTTATTTTACCATATTTCACCATTCAACAAATCAAATAAGCTAATTTTTATAAATGTCTAATTTTAAGTAACTAATGCTTTTAAAATTTGCACTGTCTTAATAACTGTAAATGAGTTAATCAATTGCCTTAGTTGACCAATAACTTATTTCTCCTTAATGATCAACTAACTACACTCAGTTATTGAAAAACCTAAGCTTCAACTAAGACCTTAAATATATTTAGTCATAGCTTGTTATCGAAAACCATCCTCTTGTGAGAAGCCAGTACCATTTATGAGGTGCTCGACTCATGATATTGATGACAAAGTAGTTTTGGTATTCTCACCCAAACTAAATTTCTTAGGTGCGTTCATTTAGATATGGGCTCTATTCAAATAGTCATCTTCAGAACCTGATCTAACCCATAATGACAGAAAATGCTAGAAATATTCAGCAGATCAGGCAGCATTTGTGGAAACAGAAGCAGAGTTAACATTTCAGAACTGATGAAAGGTCATCAATTTGAAACGTTCACTCCATTTCTCTCTCCATAGATGTGATCTGTCCTGCTGAGAGTTTCCAGAATTTTCTGTTTATTTTGATTTCCGTAACCATGGTATTTGCTTTTACTGAACTCAAAGTGGTGTTTTTGGTGGAACAACAGTTTCAAACAATATTTTTTAACTTTAAAAAGTTGTTTTTAACTTTTATCAACTGGAGGTTAAATTATTTTTGATACTTAAAAGAAATTCATCTGAAATGCAAAAAACAGTGTGTCCATAATGTAGTCTGGGAATGGAATTCAGATGTGGGGTTAAACACTTGGATCTGGGGGTGATTTTGATTTGCCATTGGTCTTGTTTAACATACCTTAGTTTACATCAATGCTTAAGATGGTGTGCTAATGCACCTCAGGTATTTGCAAGAAGTTCCTGAGAAGAACAGCATTAGCGATGTACCGAAGCTGATAAGTTTCTGAACAGCTACTTTCCAACAAAATTACTGGAACATGGGGATCAAATCTGCTTCAGGTGAAACTCAGGTCTCTCTCAGGAATGACCCAACACCAGGAACCTGCTCCCTGGCTAATTAGTCATTATTGAGCCACTTAAACATCATTATCTCTGAGCCCACCAGGGCAAATCTTGCTGCCAATGTGGGGGGTTCCTCTTTCTAAGACACTTAATGCCTGATCAAGACGCCTGGGTGGGGAGATGAGGACAGCTCCTAATAATGTGCTTCCCATAGTCTTATAAAAGGTGGGAGTCAAGCAGAATTTAGAGGAACACCTAATGACAGAATCACATTATAAAGCTTTCTCAAATGATTTATTTTAATTATTTCAGAATGATGTCCCCTGCTGCCCATCATCCCTTTCCAAGGAACCACTGGCAGCTAGGGATTGACCTCTGGTATTGATTACCTTCTCACATTTACATCATCAGGCCTTCTGTTCTGGTGTTCACACTGGACAACTAAAGAGAAGCCTGACTGAATATGGCAGACAACACGCTTCTGGTTTGTATTGAGTGTGCATTGATCAGGATTGGAAATTTGGTTAGCTTTCTTCACTTTAATCCAGAGCCTCTGACGCTAACTGTGGTACCATAGTGACCACCCCCAGCTCAAATCAGCTAGATCAGGACTGAGGAAGGATCAAACTTGGGACTTTTCTGGTCTGTATGACTCAGTGGATAAACTAGCTGAGCCATTAAGGGAGCAAAAATACTTCTTCATTTACTATTTACAATTTCTAGATAATATGTGAAGGATCCCTGTTAAAATGTTCTCCCCTTATTTGACAAATTCTTCTATCAAAAACTTCTAATGCTCTCTCTCTCAAGCATAACCCCCTAGAGGATTGTGATTTGTATGTTATTTTGGATGAGTTACCACTTGTAAAAATTTAGCCAGGCTCGTTAGTAAAGGTTACGCACTCAATTTTAGTTGTCGAAGTGAAAAATGCATTTCTGTGTCTTTCCTAGGAATAGCCTAATTTAGTACTGGTGGTGATTATCAGATGGGATGCAAAAAAAAACCCATCATTATAGCTCAGCAGTAAATATCAACTGTTGTTGCACACAATGCAATTTCTTCTCATTATTGGAAATTAAAACACTTTGATTTGTTTAGGCATTATAGGAAGCAGAAGATTAAAAGGCAGAAGCCAGTGATGTGTACAAGATGGATGGCGATTTACACTTACTAGAGTTAATTAGGCTATCTTATCTCACACAAGCAGACATGCTCTTTCTGGATTTCATTGTTGAAAGAGGGACCTAATCATTCCACAAGACCAGATGCCTTGAAAATTCTGACGATATTCAAGTGGACTCAATTGTTCTACTTTCACATCATGGCAAAAGCAAATTTGGTTTAAATTAATGTCTTTTGGCCAGGTGAATTATTTGTGTTCATCAAAATGAAAAATTTCAGTATAGGACAGCGGAACATTTTTCCACTTCTTCCAGCCTGTTAGCTTCAGTCAGTTCTATGTTCCATATATTGCAGGCTAGAGAGAGTAAGTTTGCCCTATTTTGTTTAACACTGATGTACTGCACTGACGTGAGTTTTTCTATATCCTTATGGCTCCTTTGAGAATACTAATTTATTCTGGTTTGAGCCCAATATTTGGTTGTAGACCAACATCCACAGTAACAGGTCTTTAGACTGTTGTAGATGATAGTAAATTGAACTGTCTTAAGTTTTAATTATGTTAAATTGAATGGAGTGAGGAAACCCTCGAACAAAATGAAGCATTTTTGTCTAAACTTTAGCATGATACTAACATTTTAAATTCTGTTATGATGCATAAGCAGTTTTTAAAAAAACAATTTCACTCTCAGAAATCATGTGGCAGTTTAACTTCATGCAATTGTTGCAACCTTTTTTTAAATTCATTTATGGGATGTGAGCATCACCCACAAGGCCAACATTTGTTGCCCTTCCCCAATTGCCCTTGAGAAGGTGGTGCTGAACCACCTTCTTGAACCACTGCAGTGCAAGTATTACACTCATGGTGCTGTGAGGAAGGGAGTTCCAAGGTTTCGTCACATGACAATTAAGAAACGGTGCTTTTTTCATTTCACTCCAAGTCAGGATAGTGTGTAGCTTGATGGAAAACTTGTAGGTTTTGTGCTATGTCTGCTGCCCTTGTCCTTCCAGGTGGTAGAGCTCATGGGTTTGGAAGGTGCTGTCAAGGAGCCTTTGGGAATTACTGCTTTGCATCTTGTGGATGGTATACTTTGCTGCCACTGTGCACCAGTGGTGGAAGGAGTGAATGTTTCAGGTCATAGATGGTGTGCTGATCAAGTGTCTGCTTTGACCTGGATGGGGTTGAATTTATTGATTTGCACTCATCAATGCAAGTGGAGAGTACTCCATCAAATTCCAGAGATGAACAGGCTTTGGGGAGTCAGGAGGTGAGTTATTTAGTGCAGGATTCCCAACCTCTGACCTGCTGTTGTAGGCACAGTATTTATATGGCTGGTCCAGTTAGGTTTCTAGTCAATGGTGATCCTCAGGATGTTGATGGCATGGGATTCGATGATGGTAATGCCATTGAATGGTAAGGGAAAATGGTTATATCCTATTCTGTTGGAGATGGTCATTGCCTGGCACTTGTGCACACAAATACTACTTGTAATTTATCAGCCCAAGCCTAAGTGTCGTCCAGGTGTTGCTCCATGCAGGCACAGACTCCAACAGTGTGGTAGAATAGTATGGGACACTATGTAATCAACAGTGGACATCCCCACTTCTGACCTAATGATGGAGGGGAGGTCATTGATGAAGCAGCTGAGGATGGTTGGGCCTAGAACACTATCCTGGGGTTGAGATGATTGACTTCCAATAACCACAACCAACTTCCTCTGAGCCAGGTATGAGTCCAACCAGTGGAGAGTTTCCCCCTGATTCCCATTGACTTCAGTTTTGCTGCTGTCCCTTGTTGCCATACTCAGTCAATTGCTGCCTTGATGTCAAGGGCAGTCACTCTCCCTTCACCAGTTGAATTTGGTTATTTTGTCCATGTTTAGATCAAGATTGTGAAATGGCCTGAGCTGAGTGATTCTGGCAGAACCCAAACTTAGCGTGAGTGAGCAGGTTGTTGCTGAGCAAGTGCCACTTGATAGCACTCTCGATGACACCTTCCATCACTTTGCTGATAAATGAGAGAAGACTGATGATGTGGTAATTGGCTGGATTGAACCGGTCTTGTTTTTGTGGACAGGACATAATTTGGCAATTTTCCACATTTCCAGGTACATGCCAGTGTTGTATTTGTGCTGGAACAGCTTGGCTAGGGGCACAGCTAGTTCTGAAGCACAAAGCTGGGATTTTATCAGCCTCTTGGCTGTGGAAGAGAAGCAGAAAGGTATGAAAAATAGTGCAGAAAGGCATCGGAAATGGGGGTGGGGTGGAGCAGGGGAGCGTCTTGATGGCTTCCTGCCGCTTTGCCATGTTGTCACTGCTGGAAAAGCTGACAGACATGCTGTCCACCAGGAACCCAATTGAGCCAATTATGTGACCAATTGAGGGCCACCTCCCACTTCTGTGGTCATTTTGCCTGGATTGGGGCAGCTCATCATTGTATGGGGACACTGTCCATTGAAAGCAAGGCTCCAATGTGTTTGGGGGGTGGCGGGGGATCTCCGTTTTGGGCTCCATGACTCACGGGGGGGTTCCCAGGCAGCAATTACTGCATCCACAGCAACAATGCCATCTGCCTTCAGAAATTGCAGACCATACCATCTACCCCAGATTGTTGGAGCCTGCCCGCCTGGCCCTGGCATTCCCAAGAATGCTTACTCTGCTTTGATGTTACCTCAGCCATCTTATTAGGCTGATTGGGAGCACTGTGAAGCATAGACCTAAGGTCTGGTAGCAAAAGATGGGGAATTGGGCACAGGACAGGATGGCAGAAATGAGGTCAGGGATCTTGGAGCACTGTTGTTGTGATAGTGGTGGTGGTGATGGTGGGGGGGCGGGGGGGGGGGGTGTTGAGTGGATGGAGGTATCAGGATTTGTCAGTAATGGGGATAGAGGATTCAGCTGTGTGGCAACAATGGACAGGGAGAGCATTGGTGTACGGAACACTGGGAATGGATCCTGGCATGTGTCAGGACAGGAGAGCAAGTTTCTGGGCTGGCCATTGCAGGTGCCTGAGGTCTCACATCACTGGGAATTGGATTCCTGGGTCTGATAGCATTAAGCTTGAGGTCTGAGAGCACTGCATGGGGAAGAGTGTCTATGAACCTGGAACTGAATGGGAAATGTTGGGACCTGAAAGTTCTAAGAAGCTGATTTTTAAGTCTTGTAGCATTTAGACTAGAATCTTGGGGATAGATTTTCAAAGTAGGGGCAGGAACACTTGGATGAATTCTGGGTTTTAACTTTGGGCTTCAGCTGTGTCACGCTTGATTTTTAAATTTAAATGGCCTAATTGTCCAGGGCGTGTGTTCAGTGATCAATTAATGGCACAAAACATCTCCAGCAGGTGGGAGCTGCTACTTGGCATTAGTGGGAGGTGGTGGCTAAATTGGGGTCTGCCACATCCTTGCCAAACAAGAGCAGGCAGCTCTTCAGTTGGCCAGGAGGTCAAACATGGCAAAAAGTGGCCGTGGAGTACAAGGTTAGCAGTGCTGGTGCGAGCACTAGTTGGCCCCAAGCATTTGAATAAATATTAACTACAAAGAAACTTACTTGGACCCCACCAAGTTCTGGGCTGGCCATGTGCAGAGGCCTGAGGTCTGGCAACACTAGAAATTGGATTCCTGAGTCTGGTAGCCTTAAAGTTGAAGTTGGGAATAGTGCCTATGAACCTAAAACTGAGTAGGAAATGCTGGGATCTGAATGTTCTAAGAAGCGGATTCTTAGGAACTTTGACTAGAATCGTGGGGCTGGATTTGGGCAGACGTGCACAAGGCTGTTCGGGCACAGGACTGTAACTGCATTTCCCATTTCCTCCAACTCCTGCCCTTTGAAAATTCAAAACTGCCTTGGAAACACTGAGACCAGGATGGGCACCGTGACTTTGAATTTCCACTTGCACCAGGTGCCAACCCTGAGGCCCTGTTAAAAATCCGGCCTCTAGTGTCTGAGAATACTTGACAGGAGGGAGATTGTGGCCATGCTGAAGAGTGAGCCTGAATTGTGGAAACATGAGAGAGGGTCTAGGTCTGTGGAAAAACTGGAATGGGGGCCCAGTTTTGAAGTGCTAGGGTGTCAGGATTCTTCTGGCGATTGGGAGTTTTGAGATAGGGTGGAGGGGGGCTGGAGCTGCAGAATTGAAAGAGGATCTGCTCGGGAGAATCTGGCACAAACCAGCCCAAACATTTTATCAACTTCAATACCACTTCAGTAGGTTCCTGAGCTTCCAGACTCGTTCCCCACCTGAAATTAGTTTCCATTGCACTAACTGAATTTGATAGCTGTATGCATGCTGATAATCACAGTATTAAAAAAGAAAATTCATGTTGAAAACTGTCTTTTAGTTGAGAATAGGCCTGATGGCTCAGCAACATGGTGAGTGGGGGCTCAAGACAACCACAAGACGGAACGGCATAAGGAAGGTAATTAAGTAAGGATGGACTGGGTGCCATCAGATATCAGGTCATGGCAAGTCAGGATGAGTCTATTTCTGTAACTTCCTCCAGCCCTGCAATGTGTTCTGAGAGCTTTAGCCTTTTCTGCACCCCTTATTTCCTTCACCCAACTTTGGAAGCCATGCATTCAGATGTCAAACCCTATGCTTTGGAATTTCCTCCATAAATTGGTACCCCTCTCCAACTCTCTTTCTCTCTCTCCCCCTTTAAGATGTTCCTTCAAGTCAATCTCTTGGACTAAGCTTTTGGACAGATGTCAAAATATCTCATTCTTTGGCTCTGAGCAATTTTTGTCTGATTTTGCTCTTGTCAAACAACTTGGGCTGTTTTTGCTAAATATGTTCTACAAATTTAACTTATTGTTCTTTAAGTTATAGATAGATATGGAGATACAAATGTATCTGCTTGGTGTTTTAGATTACTTATGTTGCCAAGTGTCACACAAACTATTTCAGGAAACAACATTGCCCATCCCCTCTGAATTTAAGTGCATGAAAAATCTTATTGATGAAACAAATCAGTCAACCATGAAGACTCTGATTTATAATCGTTTCAGGAATGTAGACCAAGAGGGAACCAAAAACTAAGAGTAACAAGTCTTGTTCTTTATAAATGAGTAGTTTGTCTTCCTGATGCAGTTATTTGTAGGGTTAAATGTAGGGCTTAGATACAAACAGATGAACAATAAAACCTGTTCTACTCCGGTCAGAGGTAGCCAAATGAAACCTCCCGAAGATCTAATTATGGCAGGGAATCCTCTTGTGATGAGATGCACATCATCTTCTATATAACTCTATCCAGGTTTCCAATGATAATTATTTGTGCAGAGTCCATTCATGGGACAAGGCCGTTTGACCAAATTAGTTCTAATTTGCCTCTTGTTGTCACTGTGAAATTAATTGTGCTCTGGAACTGGGAGATTACCACAGTCAGCTGCTGTATCCTGTTGCACTTAATTTGTGATGCTGCCAAATTAACAAGGATTAATCTTTGAAAGAAAGGGAGTTCTCATCAAGATAGGATAAGAGGCACTTCAGGTGGCAGGGAGGATGAAGCCAATGGAAACCGAGCCTCTAAATTTGAATCCTTTCAGAAGTTACACTGGCCAGACCTCTCTTGACCTTCCTCATACTGATGTTCTCCACAGATGTTCTATTACATTCAAGGCTATGGGTCAAGTGCTGGTAAATGTGATTAGGTAAGTAGGTCAGGTGTTTCTCATGTGTCTGTGTAGACTTGCTGGGCCTCTTGTGCACTGTGTGATTCTGTGATACAGTATTTGCTCGAACATTGCTGTGTTTCTGTTTTCGGACTCATGAACAGTCCTGGTATTTTCTAAACATTGGCTAGTTCTGAAAAAGAAACATTTTTTTCTATTCAAGGTACGATAAATGTCTATTTTTATTTTGAAAAAGTGCATAGTTTGTGAGGTTGCTAAATATTTTTCACATGTTACTGTCGGGAAAGAACATTGGTACATAATGGAGTGTGTATGGTTGCGTACACATTGGGGATAAGGAAATGACTTTGGTCGAGATAAATTGGTGTTCCACTGTGGATCACTGGATATAAAAACTCATGTCTTCGTACAGTGGTAGACTTGCAGGGTAAGGTCATCATTATCTTCCAGTTTTGGAAAGGAGGATGGTCTGCACTCTCTTTCAAAATGTCCTATTCTTTTTTTCTTGAGTAGTGACCTGAGATGTACAGGGTAGATTTTACCAGCCTTCTGGTGGCAGGCTGGACAGCAGGGTGTGAGGGCATAAAATTACAATGGATGGAAGTGGGTGGAGTGCCCATTGACTTCCTGTCACCACGCCATTTTACCAGCAGCAGGGAAGATGGAGATCAACCCTCCCTGCCCGGAGGCCAATTGAGTCACTTAAATGGAAAATTAAGGGCCTCTTTTTGCTACCACAGGCATTTAACCAGTGGTGGGTGGGTGCTCTGCTGCTTTCGGTGATAGCCTAGTGAACTCTGGCAGCCTCCCTGAAAGCTTAGAGGTGGAAGCTTCCAATTTGGGCACTCTGTGGACCACTGAGGGGTCTCCCACAACAACCCCCACCCTGCCCTCACCAAACACACTGCTGCCCCTTGCTAGGGCCTGCCTGACTGGTCCTGGCACTCCCAGGCCCCACTTAACTGGATGGGAGGGCGGCCAACTTCCATGGCCTACTCTCTTCCATCTGTAGTCCAACAGTGGCCACTGCTTCTGGTCCTGCTGCTGAGACCACTGAGCTGCCAGGCCTCCAATTGGTCCGCAGGTACTGGGTGGGCACCCGTCATTTAAGGGAAATTTATTGGCCATCTGGCAACAAGTGAATATGGCCGGGGTCCCACAATTGACTCAGGCAGGGTTAACCCTGGTTTTTGGATCTGTCATCAAGGTTCCTGACATGCTGATAAAATTCCTGCCTACGTGTGCGCTTCAGTTCTGGAGGCTTCCAAAAAGATGTTGTGTATTTCCACAGCTCCAGGTGGAGCTGTATGTTACTCACTTTGTCTATGTTCCATTGATGCAAAGTGGACAACACATATGTTGTGAGGTGAATTATATTTTGCCACTAGAGGAAACAAATGTTTGCAGATGATAGGGGAGAATTTTCTCCCCGTCGGGAGGGGTAGGACGGGAGCGGGTGTGTAGCTGATCGCCGCCCACGATCGTCTGCGCACCACCATTCTTTGCAGGCGGGCCAATGAAGGCCTGCCCAGTGTGACGCATACCTGGACGCACAGTGCTCCGTGTGTGTGTGTGTGTGTGTGTGTGTGCGCGCGCGCAGGGGGGGGGGAGGCTGAGTTGGGGCCTGCGCTTTTCGTGCATGAGTGTGAAAGAGCACAAAATTATCCCTGAGGCACAGAGCTGCTTCAGGGAGATTAGTTTGATATTTGAAAATTTTAATAAAGAAAATAAAAAATTTTAAGACATGTCCGCTCATGTGACATGTCAATGAATTTTATTAAAATATTTTATTAAACTTTAAATACCTTCATGAAATCTCATCCTGCCCATGGATGAGGTTCCATGAGAAATGCGAAGGCCGCCTAGGCTCTTCGCCTGCCCACCAGCCTTAAGGTTGGACGGGCAGCTCAGTTTATTCGTTTAACTGATATTTAAATGGCCTTAATAGGCCTTTGACAGTTTGGCAGGCATGCAACCGACTCCGGTGTGCACCCACCGACCTCAAGATCTGAATGGTGTGCAGTGATGTCGGGACGCACACCCAATGTCATTTTACGTGCCCCAGCTCGCTGAGCCGAAGATTCTGGCCATAGTGACAATTGCACTTATCTGTCTATTCTAGGCTTGTCGGGGTGGTGTTGGGAGAAGATAAATAAATGCCCTAGCTATCACTGTATGCCAAGGTGGCACAGGCAGTGACATATAGGCACCATCATTATCTTTGTGGCCTATGAGAACTGTATTCAAGAAGTTAGCCATTTTCAATCAAAACTAAGTTCAAGAGCAGTTACTTTGAAAGTAAGTTCAATACCTTAAACCATTATCAGGAAAGATACATCTACTAAGAGAAGTGTGATTTTAATCATTCATTCAAAGGGATTATTTTTTAATGCATTGCCATGAAAGCAGGCTTGAATTGAATATAAATGAAGGAATTAATACAGTGCTAACCTTTTCACTGCCTCTTTGATGTTAACAATAAAGTAGCTGCTTCATAAGGGGGAATTGTTGTTTGAGACCCCCAAGTCCTGGCACAGCCTCACAGGTAGTGAGTGGCTCATCAAAAACAGCAGGAGCAATGACTGCAATTGTCCAAAGATAGAACCTCACGGGCAATACAATCACATTTTCCCAATAATAACAACAACTTGCAATTATATAGCTGCTCTAATATAATAAAACGTCCCTAGTTGCTTCATCAAAGCACAATCAAACAACATCTGGCATTGGGCATCAGAAGGAGATATTATGGCAGATGAGGAAATGCTTAGTCAAACAAGTAGATATTAAGGAGTTCATTTTAAGGGTGGAATCATCCCAAATCTGCACTGAGTGTGGTAGCGAGTGTGAAAAAAGACATTTTACCCACTGGCCGCAATGGCGGGACTTCACGCCATACCATCCCTTTCCTGGCACATCCCGCCTCATTAGTAATGCATTCTGGATCGCTGGTGGGCGAGCTCGGATTTGCCCATGACGCCGTGACCTCAGCGCTTGCTTGCTCCGGACATTGTATTTAAACCGCACCAGAGCCCAGCTTACTTCACGTCAACAGACCAGGACTGCTCCAGGTGACAGATGGCCCCAAAAGCAAAGACAGCAGCCCCCAAATTTAGTGATGCCTCTCTGGGGTGCCATGACGTACTCTACCCCTGATCTGGCCGCAGGAGGTCCACCAGAGTCACCCTTCCGGCCTGGGAGGCAGCGATGGTCAGTGCCACTGGAGCACTGAGGAGGTCAGCCATCCAGTGCAGGAAGAGGATGAATGTCTTCATCCGTTCCGCCAGAGTAAGTCAACCAACTCATCACTCTCAACTCACACACTCCCAAACCCATCACACATCCACAGGGATCTCACAGCTCTAGGAACAACAACCCTAACTCTCTCACACACCCTCACATATCCACCAGGCTTATATCCCCTGGAGCTCACTTCCTCATCCCGTCCATGGCTCTGCTTATCACACAAACATTCCACGCAGCGCCATGCTTCCTGCTCGCACTCTCTCCATCAATTTTCATGCAGGAGGAAGAGGTCACAGGCCGGGGGTGGAGTGGCCCATATTAGGCCCCTCATTCACTCTGAGGAGTGTACCATCGTGTTGGCTGGTGAGGACGTGGACTGTGCCTGTGGTGATGGTGAGGTTGGCGGTGAAAGCCCAAGTGAGGATCCTGCACCAATTCATTCTTCTCTCAACGCAACTGTGAGTGTCCTCTTTCCTGCTTTTGACAGCCTGGAAGACCTGTCACAGCACTTAGCCACACCCTCCACCAACGCAGATATACACACCTCAGTGGGGCATAGATCTAGAGCAGGCTCGGGTTCACAATCGGGTGGTCACCACATGGACACGTGTTCACAGCAGGGGGAGGCAGGTTCAGCCGAACTCCTCGGCATTCGGAGGACTGCTGGGGAAGAGGTTTCTGTGAAGTCCAAGCCAGATGATAAGCCTCCAGATTCGGCCTTCCAAATCATCCTGAAGAGTCAGTAGAAGGCTGGGGAACATCATGCAGAGCTGTTGGAAGCTCTCAACAGAGTGGCATGCGAGTTGGAGGAGTGCGTCTGCCTGCTCTCTGGTGAAGTGGTGTCCACATATGGAGGTCTCCATGGGAAGAATGGAAGATGCCATGGAGACCCTGGTCCAATAGAATGTAGAGACGTGTGCAGACCTGCACTCCATCATGCCAGCCAGGGGTGAGTTCCCCTGTGGCAACACAAGGGGGAAAAAGGGCACCTTGGCATCCCTCCAGGTGCTCCTTCCCCTAAAGGAGTCAGGCCAGGGCCCTCGGGCACCTGAAGGGAGGATGAACAGCAGCTGGACACCCCTGGGCTCAGACGCTGTTGCTCCCTCTGAGTCCCCTTTGCCTGTGACCCCCCCTCAACCTCATCCTTGGTCACTGCAGGGGCCATCTGTCACCTGGAGTAGGCCTGCAGAGGGAGCAGCTGGCTCACAGGAGGACAGCCAAAGCAAGCCAGGACCCTCAAGGCCTCAGCTCTCAAGTCATCAGAGGCAACAGGGCCAACTGCTGCATAGCCTGTCTCCAGCCCTGCTGCAAGTGATGGCACAGGTGAACACATTTTCGTAATCTGAAAATATATTCACTTTCAATGAATAATGTGTGATGTTGTCTTTCAGCTTAATTGACAGGCTTCACGAGTCCACCCACTGCATCCCCCACTAGCAGTTCAGCTGCATGCAGCCAGACCCTGAATGATTCTGGAGGGAGAGTTGCGTGTGTATGGCAGGACCTTTTGGAGCCTCGTGTAAGAACTCTGCCAGCTCTCTCCCACACACATGGAGCCTTCATCCATCGCACTCATCTCAATGTCCTGAGCATTTTCGATGCTGCCTGCTGGGGTTCTCTTTCAGTTGTCCATCTGAGTTGACCTGCATCTCCACCCATCCACTGATCGCTCTCCCATGCAGCACCTGCGCCTGTCCAACATGAGACTCTGCTCACTTTCGATTTCGAAAACCAAGGTCATAGTCAAGTATCTCATCAGCTCCCCCCATCCTTCCCACCCACACAGTCACCCATGTCCTTTCCCCCATCCTGCAGATACCCTGGCATCACCTTCCCCCTCCCCACAGTCACCTTCTACCTCCCTACCGTCACCTACCAACCAAACCCCTGTTGTTCCAGGATGTCCAGGTGCATTTGCACCAATCTTCTCTGAAAGTCCCATCTGCATTGAGTTCCCTGACTTCTTCTTCTTTCACACCCCCAGGGTCAGTTTCTGCCTCCGAGTCCCAATCAACCACCCTCGCTACTGGTACCAATGCACCCTCACCCTCCTACCCTATTGGCTCCCTGTCACCATTCCTTCCCACCACACCCACCCTTAATTTTGTCCCCAGGAGGCAGTCATTGAATCCACAGACTCCTCCCTTGCACATTCACCTGGATATCTCTCCCCAACTTACTCCGTCCTCCACCCTTACTTCCTCTTCCTCCCCCGGACACCTTCCCTGCTCCTCCGTGGACGCACTTCTCATCCACCAGACACATTCATCCTCCTCCTCCTTCCTGTCCTCCCTCCAACCCCTTCCCAACATCACCCCCTTCAACACCTTAGTTCCCCCCCCGCAACCTCACCCTACCAGGTACGCCTTCCTCTCCCAAGCGTGCCCGCCACCCCCCCAACCATGGTACACCTTCCTCTTCCACTGATAGCTACTGATAGCTTCCTCTACCCCGCCCTTCGCCGACCACCCATAGCAGCCCATGGCGTGATGTTCTGAAGCAGACCCAAGACATCAACAGAGACCTCCCACTTTCTGAGAGCTGCTTCCTGGCCAAGCCATGTGCATGCAGATTCGCCCCACATGTGATGCATGTGTTCCTCTGGGGTTCGGTAGCTGCAGGGCTCCAGCATTTTCTTCTCCTCCGATGCCTGCAACCTGAGCCAGGCCCTAATGGTAAGTCTTGACTTCTGCACATCACACTTGCCAGATGTGTTCTGGGCTGGCGTGTTTTCCCACCGGTGTAACAATAAATAGGGCTTGGGGGACAATTCCGGTCGGGCCTTAATTTTCATCCCGTGACTGTGATGCAAATCGGATCCACGCCGGCCTCCAGCAGGTTTTGCATTGGCGGGCACCATCAGATGATCCCGCTGTGATTTCACACCAGCGTGAAACCAAGTTCTGCCCCTCATGCTGAATTGTCCCCTCCTTCGCCCGCCATGATGCCTGCTGCCAATGGGACCAGACAATTCCGCCCCAAGAGTTTGTTGTGACTTTTTGTGTTTTAAAGGAAGAGAGGGAGGTGGAGAGGCTTAGGGCATTAATAAACATCAGAACATAAGAAATAGGAGCAGGAGTAAACCATTCAGACCCTCAAGTCTGCTCCACCATTCAATACAATCATAGCTGGCAGAGTTTAGTACCTAGACATAAGCTGTCCACTGAATTTAAGACTCCACTTTTGGGGGGCACAGAGAAAACTGCTTATCGATTTTCAGTTTTGGTTCCACAAAAACAGGACTAATCCAGTTCAGCCTATTATTGCCCCACCAATCTACTCTCAATCATCAGCAAAGTGACTGAAGGTGTCACTGAGGGTGATATCAAGCACCACTTACCCTGCGATAACTGGCTCACAGATGCACACCGGAGTGGGGGGGGGGGGGGCACTTGGCTCCAGACCTCATTACAGCCTTGTTACAAATGTGGACAAAATAGCTGAGTTCTAGAGGTGAGGTGAGAATGGCAGACCTTAACTCAAGGCAGCATTTGACTGATTGTTGCATCAAGGGGTCCTAGCAAAATTGGAATCAATGGGAAACAGGGGAAAAATTCTCCAACTGGAGGCCAATCATCTCAGCCCCAGGACATCGGTGCAGGGTTCTTCAGGGTAGTGTCCTAGGCCCAACCATCTTCAGCTGATTCATCAATGACCTTCCCTAGACCATAACATCAGAAATGGGGATGTTCTTTGATGATTGCACAATGTCGTGTCTCCTTAGGTACTGAAGCAGTCCAGCTCGCATGCAGCAAGACCTGGACAACATTCTGGCTTGGGCTGAGAAGTGGCAAGTAACATTCGGGCCACACAAGGCAAAGGCTATCTCCATCAAGACAGAATCTAACCATCTACCCATAACATTCAACAACATTACCATCGCTAAATCCCCCACCAACAACATCCAGGGAGATACCATTGACCAGAACCTTAACCACACCAGCCAGAGATACTGTGGTGCAAGAGCAGGTCAGAAGCTGAGGATTCCGGGTCAAGTAACTCACCTCCTGACACCCAAAGCCTGTCCACCATCTACAAGGCACTAGTCAGGATTGTAATGGAATACTTTCCACTTGTCCGGATGAGTGCAGCTCCTACAAGACCTGACACCATTCAGGAAAAAGCAGACTGCTTGATCAGCACCCCATCCAGCACCTTAAATATTCACTCCCTTCACGATAAGTGCACATAGTTGCAGATGCACTGCAGCAACTCACCAAGGCTCCTTCAAAGGTACCTTCAAAACCCATGACCTCTATCATCTAGAAGGACAAGGGCAACACATGTCTGGGAAGTCACCACCTGCAAGTTCCCTTCCAAGCCACACACTATCCTGATTTGAAACTATATTGCCATTCCTTCATGTCACTGCATCAAAATTCTGGAACTTCCTCCTTAACAGGACCTACACCTCACGGACAACAGTGATTCAAGAAGGCGACTCGCCATTATATTCTCAACGGCAATTAGGGATGGGCAGCAAATGCTGTGCTCACCAGCAATGCTCGCATCCTGTGAAAAATATAAAACAAAACATCATTACGGCTGGCATTCCTCAGGGTAGTGTCCTGGGCCCTACCACCTTCAACTGTTTCATCACTGACCTTCCCCACTTCGTCAGGTCAGAATGTGCAATCATCAGCAAACAATGTTCAGCACCATTTGCAACTCCTCAGGTTCCGATGCAGTCCGTGACAGCATACAACAAGGCCTCAACAACATTCAGGCTTGGATTGTTAAGTGGAAAATAACATTTGTGCCATACAAGTGCCAGGCAATGACTATCTCCAATAAGAGAGAATCTAACCACCTTGCTTTGATATTCAATGGAATTACTGCTGAATTCCCCACAATCGAGATCCTGTTGGAGGTTTGGGGGGGGAGGGTTTGGGGGGGGGGAGGGTTTGCGGGGGGGCAGGGGGGTGCTACCATTAATGAGAAACTTCACTGTAATAGCCACATAAATACTGTGGCAAGTAACTCACCTCCTGACTCCCCAAAGCCTGTTCACCATCTACAAAGTACAAGTTAGGAAGTGATAGAATACTCTCCACTTGCCTTGATGAGTGCAGCTCCAACAACACTCAAGAAGCTCAATATTATCGAGGACAAAGCAGCCCTCTTGATTAGCACTCCATTCTCCTCCTTAAACATTCATTCCCTCCATCATTGGCACAAAGTAGCAGCAGTGTGTACCACATACAAGGTGCACTGTAGAAACTCACAAAGACTCCTTTTACAGTACCTTCCAAACCTGTGACCCCACTGCCTCGAAAAACAAGGGCAGCAGGCCCATACGAACAAAGCCACCTGCAAGTTGCTCTCCAATCCAAACCATCCTGATTTGGAACAATATTGTCAAGGCGGACAAATGTAAAAAAAAAAATCTAACTTTAGTATTCACCTTTTGGTTGTTAAGAATGACTAATAGCCACAAAAAAATCAAAGTCAAAATGTAATTTTGGACTTTCCTACAATTAAGCACATTTTCAATCCAATTCTTCTGAAAATTAGTAATAAATGCTGGAAAACCAATGTACAGACTGAAAATTTACTAAGAATTCCAACTCCAATAGATTCTAAAAACATTTGCAGCTGTTCTAATCTATAGTTGGTATATGTAATAATGCAAATCTAGCTAAAATCATTTTGATAACTGACATACAGCCTACTTGTATTTTCAAGTAGCTTAATTACCTGCAATTCAAATTGAAATTGTACAAAAAATGCTTCATGCACTGTTTTATTTATACATTTCTTAATTTGCACAACTGGATAATTTTAATTTTTCAAGTAAAACATAGCTGAATTAAGAGGAGTGTGTGGAAGGGCTACCAGCAAAATCTATCTCGCAAAAACCTGCATTTTTCTTTTGTAGGGATTAAAGTCTGAAACTGATTTTGTATGAATACTGGTTTATTTTGATCATGTAGCAATGTGATTTAGATCAAGTCAGACACAACTCGGAATTTCTATCGCTTTTCACAGTAACCTAATAATGAAAACCATCACTCAGATCATTAAAGAGCCTCTGCTATCCAGCAAATTCATCATCTTCACTCACCTCAACACGAAGCACAGTGGTGAATGTCTTGGCATCTTCAGTCACCCCACCCAGATAGAGAGACTTGGTGAAAACAGGGGCATGGTCATTTTCATCTTGAACCTCGATGAAGACCTTAGCTGTATTTGCTGGAAAAGAAAAATTGAAATTGCTGATTCTAGCTAGAAGTTTGCTGATAGATGTGCATTATTTAAACTTATAAATTATGAAAAAGGCAAGTATAATAGTCCATTTCTAAAGCTTGCTGCTGTAGTAATGGGCTCCACTGTTCTGCTGTAGTGAGCTGATCACATATCTTTGCAGCCCAAGGAGATGGATTAATTTCTTGAGTTTTATCTCAATTTATTTAAATGCTAATTACTTTAAGTGTGTTCTGCCCAATTACGTTTGAATACATGTTCTATCTCATCAGTGTGCAATTTCTAAAGTGCTCAGTATGGGGGATGCTGATCCTCATTAAAACAACCAACTTTTGCTTGCAAATATGGACCCGATTAAAGGGTATAAGATCCCATTAACGTATTCACTTGGTGGTTCAATAGGCAATGCACCTTGTGACATTTACTAAGCCTTTGCTGAGTCATTTTATTTCTGGTGCAGGGATCCAAATTGAATGCTTGTTTGAAGGTAGAAGGTAGAAGGGAAGATAGCCAGGATTCAAACTCCTATGTATTATTGTGCTAGGAAGTGCACTTTTGTGGGCATTGGATGGTAGTGTCAGGTTTAGTTATATTGAACCCCTGCCCAGTCCCTTAACCCTTCACTGCACATAGTTGAATAGCTTGTCAAGATCCACAGACTAGGCTTGCAAGTTCAGAATAGTCACATGGATAAAATTCTAGAAGGATGAAATACTACAAGGACTATATCACGGTATTATTTAATGTCTAGCAATATAGGGATGAAATTTGAAGGCGGGGATACAATTAACTCCAGAATCATGTCACAACATTATATGGAAAAAAATATTTTATGTAAACTTATTTCACTGTATATGTAACACAGATTAAATAAATAAAAAGGTCCTTAATTAATTAAAAACCTTATTAACTTATCTCTCAGGACAACCTAAGCCCTAAAACCTCTTTGATACTAAACTTAGCTCTTCAAGAAATGAGCAATTTCAACAAATGCCTTTCCAGAAATCAATGTATACAGAGAAAAAATAACAAATTGATCACAAAAAATACTAGGACCTCTACGAATCAGAAATGTTTTCTCAAAGGTTGTTCATAAAGATACAATAAAACTGAGATAAACACATCTTTTAGAACTAGTCGTATTCTTTACCAAGAATCCTCTTACACATATACTTTGAATTTGAGCTGTGCCTCAATGCAGAAAATATAACTTAAAAACGAAGAATATAGTGTGAAAACAGAAGATTCAGGGGGAAATTCAAATCCAATATCTCTCAGCACTTATCCATAATACAAAATATTAAAAAAAGTAAACTGGATAGACATTTGAGGGGAAAAAAAACTTGCAGGGCTATGGGGATAGAGTGAGGGAATGGGTCTGATAGGATTTCTCTACAGAGAACCAGCATTCACTCAATGGGCCAAATGGCACCATGGGCTGGATTTTACCAGCCCTCTGGGAATGGACTGGTGGGAGGGTATGGAAAATAATGATGGAAAGTGCTGGATTTCATCTGCCACCTTGGAATATTACCAGCAGTGAGAACCTCATCGGCACGGTCACACACAGCACGGCCAATTAAGCCAAATAAGGGTCAATTTCTGCCCCTGCCAGCATGTTAATGGAGTCAGGGGGTGCCGCCACCCATGTAAGAGCATTGATGGGTAAACTCTGGAGGCCTCTCACTGGGTTTCGGGGAGGAGAACCTTCCTTTATGACCGCTGCATGGTCCATGGAGGGGGCCTCATCAGCAAGACCTCCACCTCCCCAGTGCTATGGTTCCACTTATAGACTGTGCATCTCTGCCTGGTCCCTGGCATGGTTAAAATAAAAACTAATCTTGCCTTCTCTTCCTTCCTGCAGCTTCAGCAGTGGCTATCTCTGTCAGTAATGCTGCTGAGGCAGCCAAGCTGCCAGCCTCCTGACTGGGCTAGCAGCTCTGGGAAGCATGCCACTGTCCAATTAGGGGCAGCCTCTTAATTGGTAAAATGCCACACACAGTCCTGCTGCCTGTCGGCGCAGGCTCGTTTCTCGGTTTCGGTGCCAGCAGAGGGGTTACTGACATTTGCATAAACCTCAGCCCCATAACACTATGATTAGCATGACATGTAACTGGAATTTTGCTTAATTGCAAACATCACTAACTATGAACATTAGCACCTCACTGGTAGCTAACAGGTTAGCTAATTTTGAAAGGTAATATGATCATGAATTAACGTCTCAGTGGTGTTTCATCCACATGTTTCCTGGACACTCTGAGAATGTATTAAATCCAATGCAGTCAGCTAATCAGGATGCATTGTGCTTTAGAAAAATGCTTATAGGTCAGGAGCACCAGGGAGAAAAAGAAAGCTCGGCCTTGCATTTAAGTTTTAGCAGCATGTTTACTTACACCAAAATTATTCCAGATTAGTTCAATGTTTTATAGCATCAATGCTCAGGAAATATTTTAATTATAAAATGAATAGATTTTTGTTCCTACCTCTGTTCCATAAATCAGAGAAGACTGTTTCCTTCACCATGTTTTATTTAGGATACTTATTAAAATCCTTGCAATTGTTCAGTTTGCTGCATGTTCTACAGCTTGCAATGCAGAAGGCAATAGGTTAAGTCATATAAGACTTGGGTCCAACTTTAGCTAACGTAAATCCATGGAAATTTAAGCCCTATCCAAATCATTTTCACTGATTTAAATACTTGAAGACTTGTGCTGCTTGCTACTAAATCTAAAGCAACATACCAGTACACTAACAGGGAGTGAGGAAGCCCACTGCAGCAATACAAAAGTTTAGGAGACACTTAGATCTGTTTTAGAGAAAAGAAGGTATAGACATGTATGATATGAAGATGGTGTTGAGAGCAGTAAAGAAAAGAATGAGATTATCCTTTTCCCTATTCTGAAAATGTCCTATGCTCCTTAACTAACAAAAAATGCATACCAGGTTTCCTAAAAAATCGTTTTTGATTCTGATGAAAGGTCATTGACCTGAAATGTTAACTGTTTCTCTCCATGGATGCTGCCTGACTTGCTGAGCATTTCCGACATATTTTATTTTTTATTTCTAAACGAGCCAATGGTTTCAGCATCCACCACCACCCACCCCCCACCCCACCATTCTCTGTTTCCATTCACCAGCAATTGTCCCAATGATTCCACCTTCATCGGAAAATTTCCCCCTCAGTCTTTTGATACATTACTTTTCTAGACCTATCCTGATATTGCTGCTTTATCTCTTTATCTCCTCTAACATTTTCTTCTAAAGCACTTTGTTTTTCTCCTAACCACTTCTGCAAACATTTCATCTCTCCTCCTTGCAAGAGGTCAAAGTCTAGCTTAAGGTTTGCAATTTATAAATTGTTGGCCTACCTGCCATCGCTATTCATATGTCATATACTCTTTTTCTAAGTGTCATCATTTCTGTGTTTAGGTGGCACCACAAGGTTATTAAGTGCAACTCTGGCCACAAGTCAGATATATAGTGGTGTATCTACTACCCAATGGAGCTTCAAAAGCTAAACATCTTCAAATCACCATTCCAGGCTTGGAGCCTCCACAGCTCATCAATGTAGATATCCCTCCAATATTGAGAAAATAAATATGATGTTATTTTACCTATATCTACCCCTTGTAACCAAAACAAATATAATGCCCCTTTTTGAAAACTCCTAATGCTCCAAAAATACAGCTTTTCCTTTGCATCTTGTAGTATAAGGGTTAGCAAGGGTTAATGAGGGACTTGGTACATTACTGCCCACAAGGTGATGTAAAGAGACACATGACCTGAGACTAGAGAGCGTTATGAACTGAACAGAGACCTTCGTGAAGCCAGCATAGATTTAGCTCCTAGTTTGGACTATATCTATGAAAATAGTTATGTGTTAACAATAAACACTTGGGCCAGGATTTTTCAGTCAGTGGGGGCGGGCCCGACATGCCAGCATGTAAAATGTCGCACGATGACATTGGGCGTGCATCCCAATATCATCGTGCTGTTTCATGATGTTTTATTCAGCGGATGTGCGCCAGAGTCGGCTGCGCACCCGCCAATGTTTACAAGTGCTATTAAGGCCAATAACAAAGTAATTAAGTTCAACTTTACACTGCCCATCCAACCTTACAGTTGGCGGGCAGGCGAAAAGGCCAAGCAGCCTTTACATTTTTTAGGAAACCTCATCCACGAGCAAGATGAGGTTTTCTAAAGCTTTTACAACTTAAATAAAAAGTTTCTATGAAAAATTAAAAAAATGTCCCATCTCATGTGACACAATCATGTGAGGGGGTATAGCCTATTAAATTTTCATTGTTTTTATTTATTTTTTTAACAATCGCTTCAGCTCTGTGCCTCAGGGAGATTGAAGTGCTCTTTCGTGCGCATGCGTGAAAGAGCACTAGATCCAACTCTCCCTCCTCCTCCCGCTCGCACAGGCAGCACCCTCAGCACTACCGCTCACGTATTACACTGGGTGGGCCTTAATTGGCTCACCTGCATAAAATGGCAGAGCGGAGCCAATCGCGGGCGGCTCCGCAACCTCTCCCGCCGAGCCAGCCCGACACGGGAAAAATTCTGCCCTTAATTTTTCACGAAAAAAGAGTTGGAACCTCTTCATGTGACCTACTCAACATACAACATATAACATGATGGCAGTTCTGGGAAAAACCCAGAACCTTCGAGAAGCTGGAGCAGAAATTCAAAAGCTGGAAAATTAAAGGAGCGGCACTCTAACCTGACTGAAAGCATCTGAAGCGAAGACACAAAGAGAGATCACCTGAGAGAAGCTTCATAGCAAAACTGCAGAAGATAAAAATCCACAGAGCAGCTGGGGACTCCATAAGATCATGGAGGTCCAGTATGAATACCCGCAGATTGCAGGGTCAAAGGGCCTAGCAGGGATGATCTTTAAAAAAAAGTTCTTGGCCAGAACTAGTTGAAAAAAGTTTTTAGTCTTTTAAAAGTCAGAGCAACCTGTTTCCAAAAGCACCGCGATCAGCCTGGGTTCAGAGTCAGAGCCACACCTACTGCGTGCCAGCCAAGCTTGTTGCAAAGAAAATAAAATGGCAGTTTAAAAAGCCCAGACAAAACCAGGAACTGATGTTAAAACACCCAAAGATCCAATGGTATTGCAGCGGAGGCCAGGATAGCCAATTAAATCACTGCACCAAACGAAAGACAAAGAAGTAGGGACTGCCATCTCAGTGGGAGCCTGCCAAAACCTGTCAAGCGCAGGAAGGATCTTTGAAAGAAAACTTACTGTGGCACCATCTTTAAAACTTGCACAGCATTTAAAGCTGTACTCACAAAAAATTTGAAACAACCATAGATAACAAATCAACTTCACCAATTTGGACTGATTCAAGAGCCAAACCAGATACAAAATTGGGCTTCTTGGAGAAGAAACTTTTTAAGTTACTGGAGTATACCTGGTTTAAGTAGGAAATCAGAGGAAGTCCAGATTAATACACTTTTATACTCGTTTGATAAGTTTATGGATAAAGTAATCCTAATGCAATGCATTGATGAATTCTCAACCAGCTTTGATGAAATAGTAAAAGCCTTTTACAAATATTTTCATCTTCAAACTGTGGAGCATGCAGAGCTTAAAATGAGTGATGGAAACCCCCCAGTAAAGCTACAAAAAGGGAAAATACAACACTCAAGCAAACCACACAATGGCAGCAAACGCAGCCAGAAGTCAGAACTATAAAACTTTTTGAAAATGCCAACACACATGGGGGGAGTTGGTGGTGTAGTGTTATTGTCACTGGACTAGTAATCCAGAGACAAATGGTAATGCTCTAGGGACCCATGTTTGAATCCCATAATGGCAGATGGTGGAATTTGAATTCAATCAATAAAAATGTGGAAGTAAAAGCCTAATGATGACCATGAAACTATTGTTGATTGTTGTTTAAAAAAGACCCATCTGGTTCACTAACATCCTTTAAGGAAATCTGCCATCCTTATCTGAGCTGGCCTCCACATGACTCCAGACCCACAGCAATGTGGTTGACTCTTAAATGCCCTCTGAAATCTCCTAGCTAGCCACTCCTTTGTATCAAACCGTTAGAAGATTGATAAGCAATAAAATTGGATGGACCAACCAGCATCGACCTAGGCACCAGAAATGACAACAGCAAGCTCAGCCTGTCAACCCTGCAAAGTCCTCCTTACTAACATCTGGGAGCCAGTGCTAAAATTGGGAGAGCTGGCTCACAGACTAGTCAAGCAAAAGCCTGACATAGTCATCCTCACGGAACCATACCTTACATATAATGTCACAGACACCACCATCACTATGTCCTGACCACCACAGAGCAGACTCAGCAAAGGTGGGGGCACAATGGTATACAGTCAGGAGGGAGTTGCCCTGGGAGTCCTCATCATCGACTCCAGACCCCATGAAGTCTCATGGCATCAGGTCAAACATAGGCAAGGAAAACTGATTATTATGTACCGCCCCCCCCATCCACCAACCCCGCACCCTCCGCTGATGAGTCAGTCCTCCTCCACGTTGAACACCACTTGGAGGAAGTGCTGAGGGTAACAAGGGTGCAGAATGTACTCTGGATGGGGGGGAATTCAATGCCCAGCACCAAGAGTGGTTGGACAGTACTACTAAGACCAAGCTGGCAAAGTCCTATAGGGCATAGCTGCTAGACTGGGTCTGCAACAGGTGATGAGGGAACCAATCAGAGGGAAAAACATACCTGACCTCATCCTCACCAATCTGCCTGCTGCAGATGTATCTGTCCTTGGCAGTAACGGTAGGAATCCTCGTGGAGGTAAATTCCTGTCTTCACATTGAGGATACCCTCCATTGTGTCATGTGGCATTACCACCATGATAAATAGGGTAGATTTTGAACAAATCAATCAACTCAAGACTGAGCAACCATGAGGCACTATGGGCCATCAGCAGCAGCAGAACTGCATTCAAATACAATCTGTAACCTCGTGGCACGGCATATCCCCCACTCTACTATTACCATCAAGCTAGGGGATCAACCTGATTCAATGAAGAGTGCAGGAGGACATGCCAGGATCAGCACCAGGCAGAGCTAAAAATGGTGTGGCAACACAGTGAAGTTACAACACAGGACTACTTGTGTGCCAAACAGCATAAGCAGCAAGTAATAGACAGAGCTAAGTGATTTCACAACCAATAGGTCAGATCTAAGCTCTGTAGTCCTGCTGCATCCAGTTGTGAATAGTGGTGGACAATTTAACAGCTCACTGCAGGAGGAGGCTCCACAAATATCACCATCCTTGATGATGTAGGAGCACAGGACATTAGTGCAAGAAATAAGGCTGAAACATTTGCAACAATCTTCAGCCAGGAGTGTCAAGTATCTGATCCATCTCAGCCTCTTCCAGAGGTCCCCAGCATCACAGATGCCAGTCTTCAGCCAATTTGATTCAGCCGATGTGATATTAAGAAACAACTGAAGGCACTGGATACTGCAAAGCTATGGGCCTTGCTAATATCCAGGCAATAGTGCTAAAGACTTGTGCTCCAGAACTTGCCATGCCCCTAGCCAAGCTATTCCAGTACAACTACAACAATGGCATCTACCCAGCAATGTGGAAAATTGCGTAGGTATGTCCTGTACACAAAAAGGCGAAACAAATCCAACCTGACCAATTGCCACCCCATCAGTCTACTCTCCATCATCACTAAAACGATGGAAGGGGTAATCAACAGTGTTATCAAATGGCACTTGCTCAGCAATAACCTGCTCACTGATGCCCAGTTTGGGTTCCACCAGGGCCACTCAGCTGCTGACCTCATTACAGCTTTGGTTCAAACATGGACAAAAGAGCTGAACTCCCGAGGTGAGGTGAGAGTGGCTGCCCTTGTCATCAAGGCAGCATTTGACCAAGTATAGCATCAAGAAGCACAAGCAAAACTTGAGTCAATGGGAACAGTGGAAAACTCTCCATTGGTCGGCGTCATACCTAGCACCAAGAAAGATGGTTGTGGTTGTTGGAGATCAATAATTTCAGTTGCAGGACTTCACTGCAGGAGTTTCTCAGGGTAGTGTCCTAGGCCCAACTATCTTCAGGTGCTTCATCAATGACATTCCTTTCGTCATAAGGTCAGAAGTGGGGATGTTCGCTGATGATTGCAATAGATTCAGCACCATTCATGACTCCTCAGATACTGAAGCAGTCCATGTCCAAATGCAGCAAGACTGGACAATATCCAGTAACATACATGCCACATAAGTGCCAGGTGATGACCATCTCCAACAAGAGATGATCCAACCATCGCCCCTTGCCATTCAATGGCATTACCATTGCTGAAACCCCGTTATCAACATTCTGGGGTTAGCATTGACCTGAAACTGAACTTGACTAGCCACATAAATATTGTGGCTACAAGAGCAGGAAAGAGGCTAGGAATCCTGTGGCAAGTAATTCACCTCCTGACTCCTCAAACCCTGTCCACCATCTACAAGACACAAATCAAGAGTGTGGCGGAATACTCTCCACTTGCCTGGATGAGTACAGCTCCGACAACACTCAAGAAGCTTGACACCATCCAGGAGAAAGCAGTCTGCTTGATTGGCACCACATCCACAAACATTCACTCCCTCCACCACCAACTCACAGTGGCAGCAGTGTGTACTATCTACCAGGTGCACTGCAGGAATTCACCAAAGCTCCTTAGACAGCACCTTCCAAACCCACGACTGCTGCCATCTAGAAGGGCATGGGCTGCAGTTACATGGGAACACGACCACCTAGAAGTTCCCTCCAAGCCAGAGACCATCCTGATTTGGAAATATATCATTGTTTCTTCACTGTCACTGGGTCAAAATTCTGGAACTCCCTCCCTAACACCAATGTGGGTGTACCTACAATACATGGACTGCAGTGGTACAAGGCAGCAGCTCACCACCACCTTCTCAATGGCAATTAGGAAGGTGCAGTAAATGCTGGCCTAGCCAGCGTCACCCACATCATATGAATCAGTGAGAAAGATTCCCGAACTGCAACATCAGGTGACAGTGCAGAGACACCTGACTATGATCAATGGGAAAGTCCTAGATTGTTCCAGGCGGTAAGTGAATAATGAAGCCATGAGTAGCACCAGTACTGAACTGGAACAAATAAAACTTCAACGGAGACAGACCTGGCTAACAGTGAAATGTAAATGCAGAGCCAGGACAAAGCTCTGCTGCAGGTGAGAAAGAAAAGGTTGAAGTAAGGTCAGAAAATGTAAATCTGTAACTGAGAAGCAAGGAACTGGAAGGCAAAGCACTAGATTCGTCAAACTTACTGAGAACCAGTGAGTTGTTGAAAAGCAAAATGGCTGAAATGAAAATCAAGAACATAGAATGGCATGAGAAAGTAGAAGTTCTCACAAAGGAGAAAGTATTGCTGATGAATCAGAACAGTTGCCTGAATGCAGAATTACCAAAAAAAATTGATTAAATCCTCGAGCTTCAATACAATCTGAAGAAAATGGAAGAGGAGACGTGCAGTATGTATGAGTAAATCCAGACTTTGAAAGCAGATAAAGTAAACTCTAAGAAACAGGATCTAATAAGTAAATTGAAAGAGTCTAAGGAGCAGGCAGTGACCATGGACGAAAGATTCCAAAAAGAACTGAATGCCCAGGCGAAGTTGTTCAACTTATACATAAGTTCTGCAGATAACCCTGAAACAAAGACAACTAAACTTACTAGAGTAGCGTATATCTGAATGAAAAGATTTATAAGCTTGAAAAAGAATTTGAATTGAAGAGAGTGAACAAATATTTGGGTGAAATTCTGAAACAAGTGGAAAGGATGTTTACATTTTTGAAATGTAAACTCCCACAAAGATCACGACAGACCACAAAAAAATAAACAACACCTCTGTACCCAAGAATGAAGAGAGTGAGCATTCTCTCTGAAAAGAACCAGATAAGCCAGTGGCCCTCGAGCAGACCAGATGGGAAGTTGACAAGGAGGTTCAACTCCAAGGAGCGGAAAAGGATAATTAGAAAAAGACAACGAAGTGACAGAAAGGCAGGCTATGATGCAACCCCCAAATCAGCGACGTTTGAGCAAATCAACAAAGTCTACCACCTCTACAAATGCAACCAGAACAAGACCTGGGAGAATCATCAAGTCTCCAGACCACCTGAATCTATAAAGTCAGGGACTTGAGAGGGGGAGAAGGATAGCATAATGGTAATGTGAAAAAGTTGTGTAAACTTGATTGTAATGTAAATATTTTGAATGAAGACTTGGGGAAGGTGTATAAGGGTATCTGGCATAGCAAGGATTAATGTGGGACTGTGTATAGCACTGTCCACAAGAGATACTTGGCGTAAGACTAGAGAGAGTTGTGGGCTGGACAGGGACCTGTGTAGAAGCCAGCACGGAGTTAGCCCTTAGCTGGACTCTCGTCTGTATATCTGTACATGTTTTGTGTTATCAATAAACACTTAATGTTTAACCACACAAAGCATTGAACCTCTTCATGAGACCTACTGAACAAACAATATAACACTTTTGACCTCACATGCTATTCTTTGCTGGTTTCCAGGGCCAGGATTTTCTGGTCCTCAGGCGGGCTCGGTGGGGGTGCGCGGGAGCGGCTGCGAAATGGATCGCCACCCACGATAGGGCCCTGACTGCCATTTCACGCTGGATGGCCAATTAATGCCCAGCCAGCGTGAATCCCTTTGTTTTTTTTAATTTGTTCATGGGATGTGGGTGTTACTGGCCAAGCCAGCATTTATTACCCATCCCTAGTTGCCCTAGTTCAGGGGGCATTTAAGAGTCAACCACATTGCTGGGTCTGGAGTCACATGTAGACCTGACCAGGTGAGGATAGCATATTTCCTCCCCTAAAGGACATTAGTGAATCAAATGGGTTTTTACAACAATTGACAATGGTTTCATGGTCATCGTTAGACTTTTAATTCCAGATTTTTATTGAAGTTAAATTCCACCATCTGCTGTGGCAGGATTCAAATCCAGGTCCCCAGAGTATTACCCTGAGTCTCTGGATTACTAGTTCCAGCGACAATACCACTACACCATCATCTCCCCTATGATTCCCTGGCACTATTTGAAGTAGAGCAGGGGAATTCTGCTTGGTGCACTGGCCAATATTTATCCCTCAACTAACATAACCAAAACATATTATCTGGTCATTATCAAACTGTTGCTTTTGGGATCTTGCTGTACTTAACTGCCATATTTCCAATATTACAACAGTGACTATACATCAAACAAAGTGCTTTGTTGGCTATAAAATGTTTTGGGAGGTTGTGAAAGGCGCAATATAAATGCGAGCCATTTTATAAATACCTTTTTTTGATTATGAATAGGGGTACAGGAAGTCATTATAAAAAGAATGGTTTCTGGTGTGATGAAAGAATAAAGGCAGATTCTTGGCTGCTGATGTGTTTTACTCAGCTACAGTAGCATCTTCTGTGGATGCTGGATTGTCCTAATGGGTGAGCATGTGTGACCAGGTATTTCCTCAACTGAAGTGAGCGACAACCAAATCTTTCTGAAACCCCTAGTGACTCCCGTCCTCATTTGAAAGAATGGTGACCTCCACAGGATAGTTCAGAGATGTTGTGATATTTCTGGATTCAGCGAATTTCCTCTTTGTTAATGCCGGATCTGATTTGGACTTAACAGCTCTCTATACCCCTCAAATATACCAACCTATATTCTCAGTGGTCAAACGTGGTGATTGATGAAGAGCAATTTCCAGGTATTGCAATGTCATTGGAAAATTACCTGATATCTGGGTCCTCCACAGTAATTTATTTACAATAAGACAGGAGTGATAGGAAAAAGAAGAGAAAATGTGAGGGGAAGAAAGGAGATAGATACATTAAACTAATTTCTCTTGATCTTATTGCAAATCAGGGATCTGACATGTCAGGGCTGACTTTCCTATGCACCCTGCATCTAGGGGCCAGGCAGGTGTTGCACATTCAAAGTGTACTCAGCCTGCAATAAATTCAGGTTCAGGTTATTTAAGGCCAGTTGCTCCACAGACATAGGGCGCCCCACAGCTGGGTTGAGTATCTGCACCTTTGCACCCAAGCAACTCACAGCAACTGAAATGACTGCCAGCATCTTGTCCTTCTGATTCCTGTCCAGAGGGGCTACATTGTAAATTCAGGTCCATGGGTGGGAGAAGCGTGGAAAGTGAAATCTTGCCTTATGTTCCCTGCTCTTTGCTGTTTATTCTCTATGTACTCCGAGCTGAAAGAGGTTGGACACTAGTCTCAGGGCCCAAAGCCCAATTCTTGCAGGCACTCCTTAAAATGAGCACCTATCTGATGTTGGGGAGTGATAAAATGTGATGAAAGGCCAGGAAAGACCTCTGCCCTCTCAGCATATGGCAGCTTTAAACATACTTAAAATGGGGAATTTAGATAATTCAGGATGAATGAACTAAGAAGGGCTGAAGAGCCTCCTTGTCTGTACTCAATTGTTGCCTTGTGAATTCACAGAGCCTAAATTAAGTCTGCTGCTAGGTACATGACATGATAAAATATTTTCAATCATTTTAACTTTTTTTGCACAGGAAATTACCTTGTACACTACATTTATGTCTTGTCTGAGCAACCACAATTTGTAGCATGAAGAGAAATGGTGAACATGTTGAAAATCTTTAAGGGCTGAATCTTCTGGCTGACTTGCGGGTGGTGGAGCCCGCCTATCAGTGCTTAAAATGTCGTGCACTCATGTTGCGCGAGCGTCCCAACGTCAGCACGTAGCATCGCGATGTTTTGGCTGGCGGGCGCGCTATGCAGCGCGACGCGTGCATGCCATTAATTAAAGGCCTTGTTAAGGTCATTAAGTCACCAATTGACCAGGATTTTGAGGGGCTCGTGTGAACTTCAGCTCGGTGCAAGGGCCCAGCTGGTAGGTGGGTAAGTGAATTTTAAACAAACCTCATCCGGTGGCGGGATGAGGTTTGATTTCGGATTTAAAAAAGTTTAATAAAGTTTTTGTGTATTTCATTAACATGTCCCATCTCATGTGACATTTTCACATGAGGGGGACATGTTAATGATTTTTTTAGTTTGCTATTTTTAATGTTTCACAGCCTTTCAGCATCTTCCTGAGGCAGCACTTAACCTCAGGGAGATGTGCGCTCTTTTGTGCGCATGCATTAAAGAGCGCACTTTTGCAGTTGGGGAATCCCCCCTGCCCGCACAGGGAGTGCATGGCGCTTCCCGTTGGACAGCGCGCTGGGTGGGCCTTAATTGGCCCGCCCACATAAAATGGCAGCAGGGCCCGTTTCAGCGGCAGCGACTGGCTGCCTGCCCACTGCCGAGTTGGTTGGGTCCGCCTGTCTATCCAGAGCAAAATTCTGCCCTAAATGTGGTATTAATATAAATGTTTATGTTTCTTACAAATTACTGAGCCTAAGAAAGTTGTTAAAATCCTTTCTCGATAATATGTAAAAAAAATGACAATCCTCCACTCCTGGCTTCTCAGTGAGCTAATGCATCACATGATATGTAACTACGCTAAATTTATCAGGAAGGGCCTCTGCTTATTCGCTTGTCTGCATTGATTTACCTGGTCTCAGTTGGGGTGGCACAGAAATGCTTTTTTGAGTCTCTGGGTTTTTAAAGACGAAAACATCAAATTGAGTTGCCGCTCCTGTCACTGCACTGTGCCTCCTGCTGGAAATGAATATGTGCACGCAACATGATGACAGCCTTGGAATTAGATGGGGGTGCTGCTACCCTATCTGGCAGCTACTGCCAATAGTCATTGCATAGGCTTCATTTAGTAAAGAATGGCCACTTGGTCTAGGGCTTAGAAGACCACTTTCGTACATGGGATGCTACACCAACATAAATCACTGAAGCTCGGGGAGAGATGGAAGGATCGAGGATGATACTAAAATGAAAAAGCTTTGAAAGGGCAAAAGAGCAACAATAGATCCAATGTTAAGCATAAAATTTCCTCCTGCCAAAAATAACATCAGTTTTTCGGCAGACTTGATGCAAATTGCAAGCTGTATTGCATAAAATTGTTTTCCCCTAGCTGTACATTTCATGTAATTAAAATTTTGCTTCTTAAATCAGCACGTGACACTTAGTGTGCTGGCTCAGCTGGTGTTTTATATATAATGTCTGGGAGCGGTGGCAGCAGGGAGCAATAAAGAAGACAAGTTACTATTCTCCTGATTACAGTCTGGAGATTTATTTTTCTTGCTGCTTGAAACATTGTTTTTTTGTCACAAAATTCCTGTTCCAATGAAATTAGAAGAGTGAAGCAGTTTTCGCAATATATCCTTGTCTTTCATGCTCCCTTGCAAAAATTGAAGAAATAAATTCAATATAAAGGTTGTAAGTACTGGTTAATGAAATTGTAAAGATTGAAAGTACAATTTTAAGTACAGATTTTTAAATCTGGTTAAACGTTTTAGATGGCTGACATTTAGGCCTTTCTTTCTCTTAAATTATATTCAGAAAATGTAACTTAGAATCATGCTTTAGATAAATTATTAAATAAATATTTAAGAAGAAAACCCCTAAACAAGCTTCCAATTCTAGAATACAATGCTGGCAAGGTGAAGGATAAAGGTCCATTGTGTAGAATCCAACCAAGTTTGAAGGGTACCAGATCAAAGTGATTACGTCATCAAGCATCAGTCGAAACATGAACAGATTGACAACGTGTAAAGATCTGTCCTCTCTATTAACAAGGAATGTGGAACGGAAACAAAAGATAATGGAGCCTATACTTGACTAAGGACCAAGACTTAGTGGGCTTGTTTAACATTTTCTTGTCAATTATTTCAGTGAAGTCATTAACACAAATTAATATAAAAACAAATGATTGAACAGCTTTGTTAAAACAGTGCACAAATGTCTGCTATATACAAAACATATTAAGAATTGTTCAACTGATATAACTAGCATAATTTTGATAGTTTGCACTAGCCAGCAATGCTAAGGGATACAGGTTAGCTATTAGTAAATGGATTTTCCATTCCAAGAGAAACCTTCCACAGAAGAGAACTAGTGATGAGCCTATCAGAGAAGGCCAGTTGGTGTATTCTAAATTGCTCTGCAGCAAACTAAAACATACAAAGCTGTAATAAACACAAAAAAATGCTAGAAATACTCATCAAGTTTGACTGCACCTGTAGAGCGAGAAACAGAGATAATGGGCTGGATTTCATGCTCCCTGCCAGCAGGTTTGAAAGCAGTGAGCTCATAAAACCCATTGAGTGGCCTACCCATCTGCTCCTTACATTTCTGAAATTTTATGGGAGGTAGTGCAGTTGTTGGGCGGCCCGCCCACCCTTGGGCTTATTGAGGCACTTAAGTGGTCAAGTAATAGCCAATTAAGGAATTAAGGGCTTCATCTCACCCCTGCTGGTATTTTACCCATGGCGGGGTAGGGCCATGCCATGTGGGAAGGCCAGCAGTTTTCACTGCACTGGGTGATATCAAGCATGGTGGGGGGAGGGTGGAACCTCCTTTCGGGATTCTCATGCCCATCGGAGGCACCGCCCCGAAGGTCATACTTACATTTTTACCCTACCCTCCTGGCATCTCAAACCTGCCAAAATCAGCAGCCCATCCATTATTTTTTAAATAAATAATTACCAATCCAATTGACCCATATATTAGGCTGCCCACGCCAATTGGCATCGGCAGTTGGGCAAGACTGCGGAGCCTGCCTTTAAAAAATAAAACTCATAAAGGCGGGAAGGAAGGGAGGCACAGCATTTGGGGAGGTGCCCTTTGTGCGTCAGAGATAACCCCCTACCCAAAGATGTTAGCCCCTCTCCCCTTTGAACCTCCTGTCTGGCCTCCAAAACTCAACACCCCACCCCCCCCCACCAACTCCTTGTCCCCCTCCCTAGGCTGCACGATCCCTCCCTGCCCAAAACAGCCCCGACTTACCCGGCTCCAGCACCATCTTCTCTTCGTCACTGAGGTGCTTTCACTTCCATTCACACCCACTACTCAGTTCTGGCGTAACTGGGACTACTAGATTTGCCGGCCAGTCAGATTGACAGCCAGCTCTCAAGGGCAGGAATTCCTCCCACTAAGGGGCAGAACCCCCATTCTCAGCCTGTTTAGTCTGCTGGCTGCATGTTATCACTGCAGGGCGGGCTTTTTTGGGGGTCTATCAGCTGCCAGTGAATTCTTGCAGTGGCATGGGGTGGGCAGTCGGTGGGGGTGGGTGCAGGGTGAGTGGCAGGGGTTGCGAAATTCTGCCCCTGCTGTACTGGTCATACTCACATGGATGAATTTAGACAGACAGGATTAAAATTACACCAAGAACCTTCCCTTAGCTCATTCTTATCCTAATGTGATATTAAAGCATGGATTTGCATCCCGTATTCTTTCACACAGGGAACTCCCAATTTTAATCATGAGGAAGATAGGTATAAAGATTTATACCAGTTTAGGAGCAAGGGAAAACCGTTGCTCAAGTTAGTCTAGGCTTTACCATGCCTCCCTCCAACAGAAATAACAAAATCAATTTGCTATAATATAGCACCTGTAATGTAGAAAAGCATCCCAAGGAACTTCGCACAGGTGTAAATCAGACAATAATGAATGCTGAGCAAAAATTGAAAACATTTAGAAAGGAGAAAAAAGCTTGGAGAGGGCATGAGTGATGCTAGGTGTGAAAGCAGAGAAAGAAGTGGGTGCAGTGTTAGGACAGCGATGCGCCTGGGAGAAAGTTTAGATTGGTACCCAAGATGAATGGGGAAGACAGCAGGTACAGCTGAATGGGTGCTCTCAATTTTAGCAACAAAGAAGTCAATGACACTTTCTGGAGGTTAGGGTGGAGAGAGCAGGGGAGAAGGTTCTAAGGGGATCCTGGATAGTAAAGATAAAAAGCAAAGATCTGAAGATGATCCCAGAGTAGTGGAGAATTTTAGCAGAGGAGAATGTGGCCCAATAGCAGTTGATGTATTCCAGCGTGCTGATGAATGGCTAAGTCAACCTTGATTGGAGAGAGGAAGGGTTTTACTAGGCACAAACACATCAAAGCTGTACAGAAGCCAGTGTGACCTGTTAGCTCATAAACAATTTTGGTGAATGGAGCTTCAAAGGTGAGGCAACTGGTATTTAGAAAGTCAAGTAGTAAATGACTGGTGAGAACTTTGGAATGGGACTTGAGGTGGGGGTGGTGTGGTCGAATGCAGGAGTAGTCAACAAGGATTCTAAATGAGAGGTGAGAGAGGTGGAACAAGGTGAGGTGCTTAAAAGAGAGCAAGTAGGGGGAAAGACCAAAATGTGATTTGGTGTGATAAGGGCCATACTGCTGATGTGCCGGTTTAGACAGGACAGGTGGTGTAAAGCGTAAGGAGCCCTTAAAAACCGAAAATATGTCACCAACTGTGTACCAAGCTCCAGTCAAAGCCAGGGTCCACTATAAAATTATGCAAAACAAGGGCCTTCTTTGCCAGCAAATGCACTTTCTGAGGTAAATGCAAAGAGGTGTGACAATTGTTGGCTGCTGGCAGGGTTCAAGGGAGCACTGGTAGGTTTTTTTTAATGCTTTCATGGGATGTGGGCATCGCTGGCTAGGCCGAAAGAAAGAGATCAGTGTGTTTAGCCCCTAACAAGAAGGCTGGTGAGAAATAAAGATGGAGCAGATGTTCATAAAGGGGCATTAATTAAACACCTTGAAGGGTCCTTCCAAAAATGTCAAAAAACTCCATATTATAAATTACATTTCTGTTCTCTAACAAAACCACTTTTACATCCAGAAATTAGCTGAGTTGGAATGGATCAGTATTAAATTTAGTCCACAGATTACATTCTGCTTTAAACTACTGGAATGCACCTAATATCCTTTTCCATCTACCTAGATCAATGCGATCACAATTTTTTTTTACTTTCAGCTGGCTTAAAAGCATTGATAAATGCTTGGAGGAAACTTTCCTGCTTGCATTCCTTTATGAGAATAATATGTGATATTATTCTGTTCTGAAATAAAATAAAACCCCCCTCAAAAAATGAGGCAATTAAATTAACTAACAATTGCTTTGGAAATATAAAAGCTAAACACCCAAAAAAAAGTGTCAATGTAAAACTCAGATCATGCTGCATAATTTTTTACATTCGTAATAAAACATATGCAAATTGCTTCGTGTCAAACTCAATGCTTCTACACAAGAGAACGGATCCCAGTCCAAGTTCTACTCATAGCAACATAATAAGGATACTGTAGTTTCCATGGACTACTTATCATTCCGATATTTTGGTTCCTGGGAAGGTAAACTTTTCAAAGGCTTTGAATAAAAGACTTTAAAAAACACCAGAGAAATGCACTTCAATATTTAACTACTTGTTAAGATGATATTTCACTTCTGCCAGTGTTTAGCCCTCAGCACTATGCAAGATCAAATCATGCAACATCCCTCTCCTGCAGAACTACTGATTTACTGAAATAAAAGCAAAATACGGCAGATCCTGGAAATCTGAAATAAAAACAGAAAGTGCTAAATTGCTCAGCAGGTCTGACAACATCTGTGGAAAGAGAAAGAGTTAATGGTTTGCGTTGAATACAACTCTTAATTCTTCCAAATAATTTGCTTATCTACTGATGCTAGCTAATGGCTTTAAAATTTTTAGATTTTTCTCTCAAATGAATACACATATCAATCCTCATGATTATCCAATAGCAATTTTAGATAAGCAGTCCCAGATCTCTGCAAGTTTTTTCACAGAATTACTTTTGCATATTTGTCCATAATCCTAACTCTGCATTTCGGTATCTCTGAATTGTAGAATATATGATAAAATGGTAGGCTCTAAAGGGAGTTTTAGGAGTCAATATTACATAGGAACATCAAGATGTGGGTCTGTAAAATTGCTTGCCCAGAGCCCATTTTTGGGGCATTAACTAGCTGACTAAGCACTCAATATTGTGCACACATTTCCACATGGATATTCCTCAGCCAACCATATTGGGAAAGGAAAGAAATTGGCATCTATCACCCATGCCTGAGCCAGACATTAGTTTCGTAATATATGCGTATAAGCAGCCTAATGCCAGGTTGAGGCCTCATTTCCAAGACTGAGTCAGCCAGTGCCATTGCGCATACAGGCAATCAAGCCCTGTGCCATGTGTGAAGTCTAGAATGCTTTATGTGCCCTGGACATCTACATGTGCAGAAAGTGTCTCCAACTGCTCAAACGCAAGAGGCAGGATTTTACCGTTGGTGAGCGGGGTGGGTGGGGCCGGCTCACCGACAAGTAAAATGACGCGTCAATGGGCAGAATCACAGACATCACCCCGCCCAATTTAAATTTTCAGGAAGGTGGGGGTGCAGCAAAATCAGCTGTGTGCCCGCTGACTTGCCAATGGCTAATTGAGGCCATTGACAATGATCAATTAAGCAATTAAAGGACCTGCCAATCCAACCTTAAGGCTGGCGGACAGGCCAGGAGCCCCAGCGGGAATTAGAAAAAACATGAAACCTCATCCACCAGCGGGATGAGGTTTCATGTAGGGTTTTAAAAATTTTAATAAATTTATAGAAATTATGAACATGTCCCAACTCATGTGACATTGTCACATGAGGGGACACGTAATGGAATTTTTTTCTCTCTATTTTTAATATTTTTAAAAGTAGAGCCGATCTCCCTGAGGCTGCACTTAGCCTCAGGGAGATGAGTGCGCTCTTTCGTGCGCATGCGCCAAAGTGCACACTTTCGATTTTAGGCATTTCCCCCCCCTGCACAGGGAGCACATAGTGCTTCTGTGCGGCGTCACGCTGGGTGGGCCTTAATTGGCCCGCCCACGTAAAATGGCGCCGCGGCCCCGATCACCGGCAGCGATCAGGTCCGCGCCTGCCCGCGATTGGGTCAGCCCCGCCCGCCCGACGAACGGAAAATTCAGCCCAAGGTTTCTAAGCAGCTGGTGTCACTGAGGAACATTTGAAAGGCTGAAAGCTCTGTGGACCTCAACATTGGAAGAACATATTTGGAAAATTATCCTCCACACTTCACACTACTCACATGAAATCCAGGGACTAAACTATAATATTTAATTTAGAAACAAAAGTAAATGTAATCAACTCGACTTACTTCTTGAAGGAACCCTCAGGTTTGATCTGAAGAACAGCAATGAATCTGCCTGGATTCTAATTTCGTAATCTTTTACAGATTCATAGTCCAACGTTTTATTTGTTGTGATGACTCCTGTCCGATTGTTGATTTTAAATACTCCTGAAACCGGAAATGCTTAATATGTTATTTATTCAAAACACAGCAGCAGATTTTAATAATTTGAATTACTTTTGATTTGTTTTAAGATGTTACAAGATGAGAAATTAATCAAAGGAGCACTTTCCAATTCTCAAACTTTCACCTTTAATCATCAAGCGCTCTGACGTCAGTCATGCTGCACAGTAAGAGAACAGGGCAGGAGAAACTCGCTGAGTATAAAGGGACGGGGAGAGACCTGAGGTGGGATTTCATGATAATAGACCCACTTGCAAAGGGAGACCAGAAGTAGGTCAGGAACCTTTTTGTTAATGAGGCCACCTTCACAGTGGTTCTTTCACTCAGCCACGGCATTAGCATCCCGCTTCCAAGTTTCCCAATTAATTTCACAGTGCAGGCTCACATAGAAAAATATAGCGGTAAATGTCCACTTTCATTGCATGGGCTGTAATCTGGTGGTGCAGATCCCCCATTAGTTATAAAGTTCAATGTTCATGCCATTAATTTCAATGTAAAGAAAGCTGGGCAGAATAGCAGAAGTAAATAACAACATTAGCCATAATTGCAAGTCACTTATGAGTCTGATGCAAGGGGTGGTTTAGTCCAAAATTCAATGCTCCTGAGTCTTGGATCAGATTTATATAACCAATATATAATTAAGGTTATTTTGTTTAATTTGTTTTATATATTTCTGTGCAATTGGACAACACATTGGTGTAACACATTAAACATTGATATATATGCATAAAAGATAATTCCTATGAGGAAGAATAGTGCTATTCACTGAACTGTAAGAAAATGGTATAGCATACAGACCTTTAAATGTAATGTGCTATTAAAATTTCTCCTTTCAAACTATATATGATTAGAGCAGATCATGTAGCATTTTTAACTATGTACATATACCCATTTGAATGCACGTTTAAGATTTAGCATTTGAATGAAACTAGAACTGAAGTTAGATCATCAGTGCATTTCAGTTGCCTTCATTTCAGATGTGCCCACTGATAGCTCATTGCTCAGTGGCAATTCTTCATGTGGCTGCATTCTACTGTTCTGGGAAGACGTGGTGGTGTGTGCTGATTGTTAGAGTTGTATTCTCGGGCAACAACCATCTTCAACAAGACAGTTAGATACTCTTGACATTCAATGGTACCACATCAGTGAATCCCCTCTATCAACACCCTGGGGGGCACTAATAACCAGAAATAGAACTGGACCAGCCATATAAATACTTTGGCTACAAGAGCAGGTCAGAGGTTGGGAATTCTGCAGTGAGTATCTATCATCCTGCTTCCCCAAAGCTTGTCCACCATCCACAAGGCAGGAGTATGATGGAACACTCCCCATTGCCTGGATGAGTGCAGCTCCAACAACACTCAAGAAAATGATTGAACCCCATCCACTCCATAGAACATTCACTCCATCTACCACTGGTGCACAGTGGCAACAGTGTGTACCATCTTCAAGATGTGTTGCAGCAATACGCTAAGGCTCCTTGGACTACCACCCAGAAGAACAAAAAGAAAAAGATGCATGGCAACACCAATGCCTGCCAAGTCACACACCAACCTGACTTGGAAATATATCTGTCACTGTTACTGGGTCAAAATCTTGGAAGTCCCTCCCTAACAACATTGTTGGTGTACCTCTACATTACCTGGGCTATAGTTGTTCAAGAAGGCAGCCTCAGCAATGCCTTTTCAAGGGCTATTAGTGAGGGTCAAATAAATGTTAACCTTGCCAATGATGCTTACATCCCATGAATTAATTTAAAAATTTAAGTTGTAGGAAGAGGAAAGAGCATATGTTATGTTCATAGCCGTACAGAAGACAAGCAAATCACTGGGAATACACCAAGACAGATAATGTTGTACATTATACGCTATGAAAATGTCCAAAATCTGGCACCCTCCTCAACAAGACCATGCTGGATTTTGGATTTTCCTGGATTTTAAAATACTCGCCTTGAGATTGGAGGTGCAGCCACATATTTTCAGTTGTCACATAGTACAGGACTGAGACCCGGGGGAGAATATTCACCATGTTGTGTGGGAGCAGGCGCAGGCAGGCGCACACCTGATCACTGCTTGCGATCAGGTTCGTGCCACCATTTCACGCGGGTGTGCCAATTAAGGCCTGCACAGCATATTATTTGACTCCCAAGGATAGTGGGAGTGGGCAGGCGGCAACCCGGCAGCCTTTTTAAATGAAGGCCTGGCAGCCCTTGCAAGGCTGCTCACAGCAGCTGGCAGAAGAGCTCAGCAGGGGACTACTGTGCAGCATGCAAGTCCGGATGGTAAGCCAGTGGGGCAAGCCAAGCCGGAGAGTAGGCCAGTAGGGCAGGCCAGGCTGGATGGTAGGGTAGCGGGGCAGTGTGCCCCTTGTTTCTCAGATGAGTGCCTAGCTGCCCTCCTGGAGGAGGTGGCAGCATGGCAGGAGGTCCTGATTCCGAGGGACAGGAGGCGGTGGCCTCTCCACCTGGCCAATTGTGCTTAGAAGGTGGTGGTCGAGAGTGTGAGCATCCATGATGTGCTGCAACGCACATGGATCCAGAGCCGTAAAAGATTCAATGACCTCCTGTGCTCGGGAAGGGTGAGTACCATGTTGCCTGAGGTCATTCAATGCAGCCGTCACCCTTTATCCCAACCCCACCACTGCCCACCGCCCCCCACAACCTACCCAGCAACTCTGAGTACAGTAATGGCATTGAATCTTCACGGCATGTATCCCTCACTGGATGGGCCAGCAGATATCGCCCATGTCTAGTTCACCCTGAGAGGGCTGAGCTAAGATGGGTTCTGTATCTGCAGCATGTGTGACACTGACGTCCAGAGTATAGAATGAAGGTGAAACTCAAGGACCTGCACCTAGGCATAGTGCTGGAACTGGGAAGCATGTCAAAGTCAGGGTGCTAACATGCTGAAAGGGGAGCTTCCAGGTGGCGGGGCACCAATCCATCTGCTGGCCTTTGCGCTCCACGTGCTTAGCAAGATTACACCTTGTGGAATCACATGTGAAGGAGGCAGCATTTGCGCAAGCGGGGGGCGGTCAGCCATGTCTTCTTTGGGTGAGTGTGCGGCAGCTGCGGGGTGACAAAGCACTGGATTCCTGCAATGTCCCGCTCTGGTTCAAGTGGCAGGGATGCAATGGGAATTCAGGTGCAGGCTGGACTAATCAATATTCCTCCCTCCTTTTTAGGAGAAGACGGCGCACAATTCTGCTGAGCGGATGTGGACTGGAAGAGGCCAGGCCCAGCTGGCGATCCTGACACCTTTGAACAGCAGGCCATGGATCTGAAGAGGCGCATGTACCCAGGTCCACCGGTGGCGGTGAGGCTGGGTGCCATGGGGAGGCATGTTTCACAAGCACTGAGGTTACCATGTGTGTCCCAGCAGCCGTGGCACTGCTGAATGCTCAGTGATGAAGTTTGCAACATGGGTTGACCGTTGATTATGGAAGGATGAGCGCATAATGATCCGGGGGCCTTTGACATTGTCTCCACTTTAACTAATCAAATGTCCTTGTTTTTTCTTTCAGCATCACTGTAGCAGGGCCGGGAGGAGGAGGAGGCAGAGGGCCCACCTCTTACGCCTGAGGGCACATAGGAAATCGACTCACCAGTGTCACACCATCTCTGCCAGGCAGGCACCAGTGCAGATACCAGCGCTTCGGTGGGAATTAGATCTTGGCAAGTGTCCTGGAGCATGGCGGTGAAGGCACTTCACACTCGCTTGAGGTGTGGGCTGAGACAGAGAGTGCCCAGGGCGCCGGCTTTCAGAGGACTTCTGGGGACCAGGCACATGCTCGGTCGGTGGCTGATGATGTGCCTCTGGAGTCGTCCATGAGGCAGCAAACGCTGGAAGTGCAGCAGGGTATGCAGGAGGATTTGGCGGAGATACATGAGGCTATGCGTAGCATGGTGCCCGTGCTGGAGGAGTCCACACAGAGCCGATGCAATGAGCCTCATTACCGAATGCCATGCTTCCTCCGTGGAGTGAGTGGTGACTCTCGTGGAGAGGCTCCTCCAGGAAAACAATCAGGACCTCCTGGAGTTGCACTCAGACCTGCAAGCCCTCACAGCAGCATTGACCTCAGCTGGTCACTGCCTGTGTGGCAGATGGTTTGGGCACCAAGTATCCCAGCTCAGTGCCCATCCATCTACAGTGAGCAGGGAGGTCCGAAGCGACCTTACGTCGGCGCAGCAGCTGCCAGTCGTCTCTGCAGGCTCCTCTCATGACACTCTGGATGAGGGCAGTAGCTCCTCCGCCCCTCTGCCAGTGACCATGGCATCCGATGAGGCTGCGGCGATTAGGGAGAAGCCAGCTGTGGAACTGGTCGCTCCCTCCCAGGTGGGGTCATCAAAGGCTCCACGGGCCAGAGGGCAGCCGCCAAGGTCACAGAGGCCAAAAGAACAGCACAGTCAGCAGGTTGTCTCAGGTGCCGGTACCAGCGAGGGGGCAGCGCCCAGTCGTAGTACCGGGCATCGACCTAAGTGCCGGAAATGACAACAGCAACTCAGCCCTGTCAATCCTGCAAAGTCCTCCTTACAAACATCTGGGCTAGTATCTAGCTGTCTCACAGACTGGTCAAGCAACAGCCTGACAAAGTCTTCCTCACGGAATCATACCTTACAGATAATGTCCCGGTCATCACTATTTCTGAGTCTGTCGTCCCACCAGCAGGACAGGTCCAGCAGAGGTGATGGCATAGTGGTATACAGTCAGGAGCGAGTTGCCCTGGGAGTCCTCAATGTCGACTCTGGACACCATAAAGTCTTATGGCATCAGGTCAAACATGGGCAAGGAAACCTCCTGCTGATTACCACGTACCGCCCTCGCTCAGCTGATGAATTAGTGCTACTCAATTAGTTGAACATCACTTGGAGGAAGCACTGAGCTTGACAAGGGCACAGAATGTACTCTGAGTGGGGGACTTCAATCCCATCATCGAGTGGCTCAGTAGCACCACTACTGACTAAGCTGGCTGAGTCCTAAGTGACATAACTGCGAGACTGGGTCTGTGGCAGGTGAGGGGACCAACAAGAGGGAAAAGCATACTTGACCTCATCCTCACCAAACTGCCGCAGATGCATCTGTCCATGACAGTATCGGAAGGAGTGACCACCGCACAGTCATTGTGGAAATGAAGTCCCGCCTTCACAATGAGGATACCCTCCATTGTGTTGTGTTGCATTGCAACCATACTAAATGGGATAGATTTTGAACAGATCTAGCAACTTAAGACTGGGCATCCATGAGGTGATGTGGGCCATCAACAGCAGCAGAATTGTACTCGAGCACAATCAGTAACTTCAGGGCCCTGCATATCCCCCACTGTACCATTACCATCAATCCAGGGGATCAACCTTGGTTCAATGAAGAGTGCAGGAGGGCATGCCAGCAGCAACACTAGGCATACCTAAAAGTGAGAGGAAACCTGGTGAAGATATAACACAGGACTACTTGCATGCCAAACAGCATAAGCAGCAAGTGATAGACAGGGCTAAGTGATCCCACAACCAATAGATCAAATCTAAGCTCTACAGTCCTGCCACATCCAGTCGTGAGTGATGGTGGACAATTAAACAACTCACTGGAGGAGGAGGCTCCACAAATATCCCCAACCTCAATGATGGGGGAGCCAAGCAGATCAGTGCAAAAGATAAGGCTGAAGCATTTGCAACGATCTTCAGCCAGAAATGTCAAGTGGATGATCCATCTCAGCCTCCTCCGGAGGTCCCCAGCATCACAGATGCCAGTCTTCAACCAATTCGATTCACTCCATGTGACATTAAGAAACGGCTGAAGGCTCTGGATACTACCAAGACTATGGGCCCTGACAATATTCCGGCAACAGTACTGAAGACTTATGCTCCAGAACTTGCCACACCCCTAGCCAAACTGTTCCAGTACAGATACAACACTGGCCTCTACCCGACAATGTGGAAAATTGCCCAGCTGTGTCCTGTACACAAAAAGCAGGACAAATCCAACCCGAACAATTACCGCCCCATCAGTGTACTCTCAGTCATCAGTAAAGCAATGGAAGGGGTCATCAACAGAGCTATCAAGCGGCACTTGCTTAGCAATAACCTGCTCACTGACGTCCAGTTTGGGTTCCGCCAGGGCCACTCAGCTCCTGACCTCATTACAGCCTTGGTTCAAACATGCTGAACTCCTGAGCTGAGGTGAGAGTGACTGACCTTGACATCAAGGCAGCGTTTGAGAATGTGGCACCAAGGAGCCCAAGCAAAACTGGAGTCAATGGGAATGAGGGTGAAACTCTCCGCTGGTTGGAGTCATACCTAGCACAAAGGATGAATGTTGTGTTTGTTGGAGGTCAATCATTTCAGCTGCTGGACTCCACTGCAGGAGTTCCTCAGAATAGTCTCCTTGGCCCAACAATCTTCAGCTGCTTCATCAATCACCTTTCTTCCACTATAAGGTCAAAAGTGGGGATGCTTGCTGATGATTGAACGATGTTCAGCGCCATTCACGACACCTCAGATACTGAAGCAGTCCATGTCCAAATGCAGCAAGACCTGGGCAATATCCAAGCTTGGGCTGACAAGTGGCAAGTAACATTCATGCCACACAAGTGTCAGGCAGAACATAAACATCACCCCTTGATGTTCAATGGCATTACCATCACTGAATGTCCCACTATCAACATCCTGAGGGGCTACCATTGACCAGAAACTAAACTGGACTAGCCATATAAATACTGTGGCTACAAGACCAGGTCAGAGGCTAGGAATCGAATGACGATTAACGCACCTCCTGACTCTCCAAAGTCTGTCCACCATCTGCAAGGCACAAGTCAGGAGTGTGATGGAATACTCCCCACTTGCCTGGATGAGTGCAGCTCCCACAACACTCAAGAAGCTTGACACCGTCCAGGACAAAGCAGCTTGCTTGATTGGCACCACATCCACAAACATTTGGCCCCTCCATCACCGATGCATAGTAGCAGCTGTGTATACCATCTACACACTGGAATTCACCAAGGCTCCTTCAACAGCAACTTCCAAATCCAAGACCACTATCATCTAGAAGGACAAGGGCAGCAGATAGATGGGAACACCACCACCTGGAAGTTCCCCTTCCAAGACACTCACCATCCTGACTTGGAAATATATCATCGTTCTTTCACTGTCACTGGGTCAAAATCCTGGAACTCTCTTCCTAACAGCACTGTGGATGTACCTACACCACATGGGCTGCAGCAGTTCAAGAAAGCAGCTCAGCACCACCTTCTCAAGTGCAAGAAGGGTCAGGCAATAAATGCTGACCCAGCCAGTCAAACTCAAATCCCGTGAATGAATAAAAGAAATCATAAAGCAGCATTGCTGGAGGCTCATCACTGCTGAGCAGGATCTCAACCTGCTCCTGTGATCCCTTCACGGGGATTTAGTGAAAATAAATACAGGTAGATCCCTGTTTCGTTGGAAGGAATTAATGTTCTGAGCTCCATTGACAAGATATACAACGCAGCACTGCTGCTCTGGATCTGTGAGATCCCTGGGGCTGCAGACCCTTATGGAGAGAATCCCCGACTCTATCCGGCTGGTGAAACCTTTGTGTCTGGAGAATAGGGAGGACCCGGGGGGGAGGCAGATCGTCAAGAGCTGCAATGAACTTGGATCCTGCATGCGCAAAACCCTCGCTTATTCCATCCTCTGGGATCAGCCCGGGAATGGCCTTTTCATTCCCATGCTTACTCTGTTCAGGGAGCGGCAGCCAGATCTCCAGAGAGGAAAATGTCCGGTTTTTGGACAATTCCTGTTCTTGGAGAGCTGCATTTTGGATAATGTACCTGTACATAAGAAATGTGTTAAAATATATATTTTTGGTAAAAATAGTCCTTTGATAATGTAGTTTACCATCTTTCAACTTTTAGGTTTGATGCTCATTTTGTATACACATAATTATTTATATATACATTTTTTTTATTAAGTTAACTATTACATGGCTCGTCATGAGGCGCAATCTCACAAAGACAGACAAGATTGAAAAACTGATCTTCAAAATCACATTGTATACAAAATTATTCATCTCAAAAATGTTCTTACCATCATCATTTCCTGCTATAATTGAATACACTATAGTTTGATTGATAGCAGCTGCAGTTACAGTGACAACTACAGTTCCTATTGGAGCATTTTCACTTACAGGTGAAGGCCTGAAAGACAAGAAAAATGTTCTAATTTGAGCAAGGTAGCAACAAATCAATGAAAATCATACAAAAAAATTACAGTTAAAGTCTATCATTTATTATTAAATATTAGAAATGCTCAGCAATATATTAGGTGATTGTGTTCAGTTTGGCCTTTTATTGGAACTGGTTGATAGATTGCACATTCATTGATCTTTAAGTTAAAATTAGTTTGAACTAAAAGGAGAATTTCACATCAAAGCAGTGGATAAGGTGAAACCTTACTCATCTTTCTAGGCAGTGCTACTAGGCAGCTTGTCTTTGTCAATGGAGGAGATATATTCGAAATTTGGGTTTCTTTACTCTTTTAAGACCAGTTTTCACTGTGGTTGAATAAAATGGTGGAGCGGGTCAAGGATCAACACTTGTTATACACCTTACCCGATTTGGGAAAATCGGGTTGGGTGAATAATGGGAAGCAAATATGCTACCGCCTCTTGTCAACCACCAACAGGAGTTAAAATTTACGGTATAACTTTTTCTCATTTGGTTGCTTGCTGAACCAAAGAGGGACAGTTGTAACTGAAACTCAATAAAGCATTTTCTTCTCCTGGTAATTGGAGTAAAACTTGGACAACTGCATTAATAGGTATTTCTGCCTACGTTTAATTTTAATTTGATTCTTGAAAGAATTGACCGACACGATAAAGTTGTCTCCAGTCCATAATGCTAATGATCTTCACAGGAGACATTGAGCTGTGTGTTGGAAATGATGAGAACATGACCGAGTATCTGTAGAACTAGAGAAAAGCACTGGAAGGCGGGGTATGAAAGTCAGTAGACCAAAGACCTAATGTATGGACTGTCAGTTTGAGTTTAGGGAAGAGAATCAGGAAGAGCCTAGGTAGAGCCTAGGGAAGTGAAGGTGTTAACATTATAGGTGGAGACTGGGATAGAAAAGACAGGGAAACTACTTCTTTCCTCTCAGCAACTGTCCATAAGCAGTAGGTGCTTTGAATTATTTGTAAAGAGGCATGTTTTCCCAAACCTTCAGTTTGTGGGGTCCAATTTACTAATAACGCACAGCAAATTCAGGTTATGATTAAGTCAGAAGGTTAATTTATATAGCATTCATGGGGTGGAATGTTTGCAACATCCCACTCCACTACACACACACATACACACACACACATGCAGTAAAGGGGGATAGAGAAAAGAAAGTTTTACAGCTATGGATAGTAACTGTACAACAGTCACAGGAATGAATATTAGCTCATGTGATTTCCAGAGTCTGAGAAGTCAAAGTCCAGAGGGTGTTTCCTTCATGGCAGAGTTCAGTCCTGATGAGGTTATGGTTGGAGACAACAATATGTAAATCCTTAAAAATGGATGATATTGCAGCATGATGTGCTTAGACTGCTTGGCAGTGTTGATCAGAGACTTTTAAAATCACATAGGCTTCGAGGAGTTGAGAGATGGTAACTGGCTGATTGCTCAGCCGGGTTGCTGGAGTCCTTTCCAGTTGATGTTAAAACAGAAGTCTGAGGATTTCTCAGTTCTCAAAGGATTATAGAGATTTCAAAATGGTCACTCATTCTCTCCAATGATTTCAAAAGGGATAAAAACAAAAAACTGCAGATGCTGGAAATCCAAAACAAAAACAGAATTACCTGGAAAAACTCAGCAGGTCTGGCAGCATCGGCGGAGAAGAAAAGAGTTGACGTTTCGAGTCCTCATGACCCTTCAACAGAACCCATAACCTAAATTAAACAACGGATTAGCTCTGACTGATGGAACGGAAGAAGTGCAGTGGAGTGCAGTGCAGTGCAGTGGAGTGTTATGTGATAGAAAAATATCATGGAAACTGAGAAGGACAATCTGCAGGATAATTATGAGACCCAGCCTTGTTATTTGGTGGAGAAACTTGGTTCTGTTGAAGGGTCATGAGGACTCGAAACGTCAACTCTTTTCTTCTCCAACGATGCTGCCAGACCTGCTGAGTTTTTCCAGGTAATTCTGATTTCAAAAGGGATGTTTATCCAGCGTCTGGAACTGGCTTTGATTTTGTGACTGATAATGCCCCAGCCATGAACTTTTGGAAGAATTACCATCCATATAAAGGTTCATGTGTTGGGAAGCCATTGTCTAGGCAGACCCTCTGACTCCACTGGAAGAGTAAGCTTATCAAGATGCAAATAATGTTCATTGTCCCCTCAATGATCCCCTTTTGAAATGGACCTGGACAGTTCCAGGTGTGAGATGAGTCTCTTAACAGCTTTGTAGGCATAACGAGATTCAATCTGTGAGCCCCCTGATTTTGTGATTATAATGTCCTTACAATAGGGTGTGAGATTCCTTGATGATGAGAGGATTATTTTGTCCTTATAACTTTGATGGTCACATGACTTGTAGCATCCATATTTTTTGTTAAGCAGAAAGTCCATTTTAAAAATAGCAAAAAGAATAAAGTTTTGATTTCTTTTCATAGATTGACACACTAGTAGTTTCAAGTATCTGGGGCCAGTAGTTGAAGAAGATGTAAGTATGGGATGGAAATTAAACAACGGATTAGCTCTGATTGATGGAATGGAAGAAGTGCAGTGGAGTGTTATGTGATAGAAAAATATCATGGAAAATGAGAAGAACAATCTACAGGATAATTATGAGACCCAGCCTTGTTATTTGGTGGAGAAACTTGGATAACATTAAGAAGAGAGGAACAACGACTGCATACAAATGAGATGCAGATGCTGAGATGAGTACGTTGAGTGATTAGAAAAGACAAAATCAGGAATCAGCATATCAGGGGGTCAGTGAAGATTGTGGGAGCATCGAAGAAAGTAGCCGGGAAGAGATTGAAATTGTATGGTCATCTGTTGTGGAGACAGAGGAAATGTAGTGAGGCAAGTGATATAGATAGGACTGACTGGAAGAAGAAGAAGAGGAAAGTCTAGGGAAAGATATGGCGGCAAGACATTTAAGCACAGTGGGATTGGAAGAAAAATGGGTGACTGACAGGAGGAGATGGGAAGAGTGATCAAGCGAGAGAGAGAGATTGTCAGTACCTGTTTTCTGGGCCCTCCCAGTGCCCTTAGAACTCAAAACGATGTCAGCAGTGTTCATCAACACTGGCAAAATGTGCCGGACACATATCCCTGCGGATGGGTGCCATATTGGTGCAAGCATTAGTAAGTACACAGTGACTATCCATCAGAAGTATTCAGAGCAGGAAGATCATGATATTAATCAGCCCCACTGATGCCAGCAATGACATTTTGGAGTTTAACAATCCAGCCAATGCCCTTTTTTAACCTCACAAAGCTGAAGATACCAATGTTGTTTAAAGGGAACATTCACTTTTTATAGGCTAGCTGCAAGTTGATTTCTTTCGGTTGTTGCTACAATTCTACGAGTGTTTGGTGCTTTTGATAGTTGCTTCAAGTTGCAAAGGTCTACAGGTGGTGTAACAAGTAATAAAGAGTTTTTGCTGACTTCAAGGTTTCTGCACAAACCAACTGCTCCCACATGGGTCGATGAGTAGGCGTTCCCCTCAGAATACAGCAAGACTTGGAGAATGAACAAAGGCCACATACAGCAGGGAAAGCTACTGGAAGATGGAGAAAAAGGAGAAGGGCTCTCAGCAGGAGGTTATATCCACCAAGATGTTCAGAGAACAATTCTCACGAGTGAACTTCAATGAAGAAGAATATGTGAGATGTCTGCGCTTAAGTAACAATGGCCTCAGTGAAATCAATCACCTGTTACAGCTGCAATCTCAGGACATCCAAGAACTGCATTTACCAGTGGCTGTGAAGGTGACCTTGGCAAATAACTTTTGTGTGTCAGGCTCCTTCTAGATTGGAGCTCGAACTATTTTCAGCATCTCGCAATTTGCTATCCACTGTTGTATATGGAAAGTCACTGAGTCTCCCTAGTCAAAGCTAACTACATTTTATTCTTTCTCTCCAGAGACAAACAGGTGTAATGAGGATATAGCTTTGCTTTGATAACAGGTTTCTCCATGGTACACGGTGTCATTGATTGCATGCACATTGCTATGCGAGCACTGTGTGCCAGTTTCCAGTTGGTGTGTGACCATAGGCAGCAAATTATGCAAGTTAATTATGGTATCAGCAGCAGTCATAAAGTCTTCATTCTACTGCAGTCCACTGTGCCAGTTTTCATTTGAACTACAAGGAAAAACAAAGCATGGCAACTGGGTTACAAGGGCTATCCACTGATGGCATGGTTGATGACTCCAGTATGCAACACATGCATAGCATGCATATAATGAAAGCTTTGATGCCACATGAAAAGTGATAGTGCAGACCATTGGTGTGCTAAAACAATGGCTCTGTTACTTGAACTGTGCTGCAGAAGCCCTGTAGCACTTGAGAGTAATGTTCTCTTTAAGCTGCCCAATTGTGCCTGAAAACCCCCACAAAGACCATCAACAATTTTCGTCCTTTTAAATTACTGCTCCTGCAAGGCTGTGCAAAAAATCTAACGTAGCTGCATTGCTCGGCAGAGCAGGCGACAATATTTGCGGTGGTCTGCTGCATGCTGTACAACCTTGCCATCATGAGGTGAGGGGAGTCATTGCCAGAGCTGTACTTTGATCAGCTGATGAACAGGATGAGGAGAAAGAGTACAATGAGGAGGAAGAGACAATTCCTCGACAGCTCCTTCTGCCTGGAATGTCCTTAAAAAGTTCCATGCAAGTGTCATTCTAATAACCACAACCCCAATTCCCCATTCACCAAAAGTCTTAGACTTTACTTACACTGTCACTGGCCAATACCTTTTTCCGTGGCCACAATGCAAAATTAAATGTCACCATATAATAAGCATTTCAAACAAAATGTATAAATCTTATGTTGCAAGATTGCATACAACTAATCACCTTTATGCATTCTTTAGCTGCCTGTTTTCCATGTGCCTTTGCCTGTCCGATGGCTTCTATGCAGTGCAACCTGTCTGGTGGAAGGCTGCTGACTTTCAGTGAAGGAGACCACAGATGGCCATTGAGGATGACCTTCAGCAACTCTGGGCCTAGAAAGCCCAGATATACAACACCATTTTGGCATAGCTGCAACAGCCTGGGCTGACTGGTTGACAAGCAACAGCAAGGGCACAGGTGGAGTGGCAGTGGTAGGAAGACAATTGCTGGCTTCCTGAGAGGGGCAGTAAGTTCATGCTCCACTGAGGCACTGATAATCCCCCTGGGGTGGCGCCACAACAATTCAAGTAATCTGTTGGTGGACAGATTGCTGCACTGATGCAACACCCTGCAAATCCCTTTGAATACCGATATCTGCAACTCTGATGGCAGCAGTCTGAGCCCACATGGCAGCAAGATAACCTTGCATGACAGCAGTCTGAGCTTCCACTGCAGCATTCAAATGTTGGGTGGCTGCTGCCTATCCCGCAAAGGAAGCTGCCATTTCAGCCATCAGATGTTGCATTATGGTTTGGTCCATGGAGTTGACCACCATTTCCATGCTGGAAAAAATGGGCTCCAGACTCTGTGCAAAGTCCTGTGTCAAGTTAGTGCCTTCATGCTGCTTGAGATAGATAGCAGGCTTTCTGTCAAGCTTCTCCGTACACCAAGAATTTCATTGTGCACACCCATTACCATTCTCCTGTAGACTGCCCCATCAAATTCCTTACTGAGTCCTCTCCAGCAGAATACTTGTGCAACCCTGCACTCTTGATGAGCTGGCACATGCAATATCCTTGCCCACTCATATCAGTATCTCAATTACCACCACTAATCTATCCTCTGGGATATACATGCCACTCTTGTCCTGCAAGAGAGAGGGAAGTGTGTTAATGAGTACAGTGCAATCTGTTTAGCTGATGTGAATGCCATCATTAAATAGCTGGCAGTGCATCAAACTGTGAGATGTGGGTGTGAGGCTTAGAGCAGTGCTAAATGTTTGAGTATCAGGTGAACTATATGAATGTTAGGTATTGGTCCTGATTAATACAGAAAGTTGGTATGTGAGTGATGCTGGAATGGTGATTTGGGTAATGGCACAAGTTTATGCAGTTGATCAGATATCCGTAGACTTTTGAAGGTATGTGCACTGACCTTAACCACTGGTATGAGGTCACTGAACTGCTTAGAGCACTGTATCCAGGTCCTAGCATTGCTCTCTATGGTTAAATGCTCCCTTTGCCTTTTGACCATGTGTCTGGAGAGAATCCTTCCCCACTGTGGATACAGGACATCCCTCCGCCTTTCCATCTCTTCCACCAAGATCTCCTGTGCAGCATCCGAAAACCTTGCAGCCTACTCTCTCAACTGCTGTGCATTATTTCCCAGGTCAGATTCTCTTCAACCGCAAACTTCCAGCACCTCTAGCCACAATGCCCTCTCTTTTTGGAGGTGCAGGTAAGTTTTAAGCAGTGCAGACCACCTTTAACTGGTGCTAGCCACACACAGTATTGCCTCCCTGCTGATGTGTTCAGCCACTGAACTGCTAAGCTAGTGCTGACTGGATGCAGAGATCATTCAAATTAGCAGGCAGCACAAAGTTGTCACTCTAATTCCAAGTTCCTCCCTTTCCTTCCTCCTTCCAATCTTCTTTTACAAATACTTATCCAATTCCCTTTGCAACAATGTGATAGTCTCGGCCTCAAAACCACTTCCAGTGAAAGATCCAATTCAATTTGGGCTCACCTCAAGCCTAAAGCAAACTCTGCACTGGGAATATACACCACAAGCCGGCACTTCCACCAAAATTGCACCTTGGGCCTCATTAGCATTTTGCTGGTGAGCGACAGACACAAATCGAGCTTCCAGAAACAGCTTGGCGGTTTTGCAAGTTGGGCCACTGCCTCCCCAGCAGTGATCCTCAGGTAGATCCTGCGCGGAGTAAGGGACAAGTGCGAGGCAGGGAAAGCAATCGGGAAGGAAGGATGGTAACTGGGAAGCATGGAGAGAGTGTGGCACCAGTGGGATGGGTCTGGTAACCATCTTTGGGACTGTTGTGGAGAGGAGAGGAGCACTCCCACTCTTTCCAACTCCACATTCAGCTAATTTTATTTAAAAATGTATCTTTTTTGTGGCAACCTCCAGCAAATAATTTAAGATGTATGTGTTCGACTGAATGTGTGCATGGCTATCTTGAGAGCAAAAGGTCTGAAGCTAGCTGTGTTCAAGGCAGTCCAGTTTCTGGAAGGGGTCTAAACCAGGTGTTAGGACTTCTATTTGCATAAAACTGTTTCAGGCATGGCCCTGAATGTCTATGTTGAAGCCTTTGCTAATAAGGTGGTCAGTTTACTTCAAGCTTATAGTGTTGCTCATGCACCATTCATCATAATGGACTCTTCGCTGTCCATTTTATGCCTTAAAAAAGGCACAGCATCAACAAATTTCTAGTCTGTATGGTTTAAGCATCCTCTCCTGTGAACAAAGACTACCTTCCCCTTTTAGTCAAGTAATGCCCCTGGGTCTACACCCAAATTTTTTAAACAGTTTGATAATGAGTGGAGAGAACCTTTCACAAATTTACCTTTTCAACAAATTTAATATTGAAAAATCATCTATTATAAGCTCCTTGACCTTCTCGATTCCACTGAGGAGTATTTAAATTTTCAGCATTTCTTTAATCCCTGCATTACCTATTTCCTGGTATATTTCTAGTAAATCTGCACTGTTCCTTTTCTGAGGCTTAAATATTCCATCTTTGACATTGTGCCTTGAACTACATGCAATACTGTAACTGCTGTCTACCAAGCTCAACAGCGCATTTGTGATTCAATGTAAAAAGCAAAGAACCCAATTGCCTTTATTATTGTCATTTTCTAAGAAAAACAAATTTTTTAGCTGATAAATTCTGTCAGGAGAAGATTGCTTCCTTTCGGATCCCTGTTTTTGGCTGCTATAGCTGTCAGATCAATAGGATAGAGGTTGCTGGTGGGGACATTTTTTCAAACAGGGTAAAGTCTGTGAATCTGCAATTCATTTTGTAGCATTCTGGTAGAACCAAGTAGACTTTCAATGTAGACTAAATATACATGTGTTTGGAGTGACTCGACCTCCTAATTATTTTGAGGGCAGATCTTCTTCTTCATTGTGCGTGGAGAGTGCTCAGTTCCCAGATATATTGACAAAGAAATGGGGTCATAGGATCATTCCATCAGGTCTCTGCTCCCAGAGAGCTGCCCAAGCCTCCCTAGACTGCTTTGAAATGAGGTAACTGGGCCTGCAAACTGGTGTATTCACAAGCCCTGCATAAGCTTGACACATGTTGGAGTATTCCAAGTTTCCCACCTGTTCATCCACTCACGCGGGGGCACCTAATGTTGAGGCTTCTGTTGAGACCTTTTGTGGAATGTAAGTTCCATGGGTTCCCATGGTATAGCCTGAAGGAAACAAAACAAGGAAGGGACTATGATTTCACCCCACCTTTTCCCCTTCCCCCAGCCTATCCCACTACCAGTAGGTGATCTCCAGGCCTCAATACCAGTGCCTGGCTGCAAGGCTATAGTTACAGTCTTAGTTCCACTCCCACCAAAGTGCAAACCTCTGCCAAAAAGCAGATAAGTTTTGATATTGTGTTTGGGGAATGCTAATGAGCCCAATAGAATTTTAGTGATTTAGCAGTAAATACCCCATCAATCATGAGCAGAAAGTAAATAATTAAATATGCCAATTCAGATTTTACCAGTGCCTCAAAAACCATTACTGCCTGATTTAAATCTGCACAAGGGCCAATGTCAATATGAAATTGTAAGTCCAGATTGCTTCTCCACTCATATATTACTGATAATTCAGAATGGTTGTAAGATGCAGTGATTGAGAAAATCTTGCAACAATATTCATCAACGTTAAACCAAATAAAGAGAACTTGTAGATGTTTATATGCAAATATTCACCCTCTCTTTTGCTGAAACACAACTATTTCTCATGTCCTGTTCCGTCTACTCCAAAATCAGCAGCTACTATCTCTACTAGCTCCCCAGAAGATGGAATTGTCTTTCTCACCAGGCGACTCCTTTCCATCTTTCTCAAAATCCTGTCCTATGATGTTGTGTTTGTCTCTTCCCAACCCTCCCTGCTTTCTGTTTGGATTGAAATGCAATCATGTACGAAAGGTCCTACCTGGCTTGCAATAGTCAGGTGACCTCTGCCATGATGCACTGACTGGAAGCAGCCATGTTACATTAATTCCTAATAGAGTACAATAAGCACTGTACTCATTGAGCTCATAACATTTTCTCCCATTAGGTACATAATAGTGTCCACAGCCACCCTGAGATGTCCTTCAGTAAGTAGTCAGCACTATAGAAATGTAAGTTGTTGTTGAACCAGTGTGGTACTGCAAGGATCAGTGCTTGGGTCCCAGCTGTTCACAATCTACATTAATGATCTGGATGTGGGGACTAAATATAATAGAGGAGGCCGTGGCATAGTGGTATTGTCACTGGACTAGTAATCCAGGCGTAATGCTCTGGGGATATGGGTTCCAATCCCACTACGGCAGATGGTGAAATTTGAATTCAATAAATTAAAAGCCTAATAATGACCTTGAATTGAATTGTCATTAAAAATTCATTAATGCCCTTCAGAGAACAAAATCTGCTGTCCTTACCTGGTCTGGCCTACATGTGACTCTAGACCCACAGCAATATGGTTGACTCTGAAATGGCCTAGCAAGCCACTCATTTGCATCAAACCACTAAAAAAGTCTAAAAGGAAAGAGACTGAACAGACCAACCAGCATTGACCTAGGCACCAGAAACAACAGCAAACTTAGCTCTGTTGACTCTGCAAAGTCCTCCTTATTAACATCTGGGAGCTAGTCTCACAAACCGGTCAAGCAACAGCCTGACATCACAGTGGCAGCAGTGTGTACCATCTACAAGATGCATTGCAGGAATTCACCAATACAGCACCTTCCAAACTCACAACCACTACCATCTAGAAGGATAAGGGGAGCAGACACATGGGAACACCACCACTTGGAAGTTCCCCTCCAAGCCATTCACCATCCTGACTTGAAAATATATCGTCGTTCCTTCACTGTTGCTGGGTCAAAATCCTGGAATTCTTTCCCTAACAGCACTGTGAGTGTACCCACAGCACATGGATTGCAGTGGTTTAAGAATGCAGCTCACCACCACCTTCTCAAGGGAAATTACGGATGGGAAATACATGCTGGCCTAGCTAGCCACTCCCATATCCCATGAAGGAGTAAAACAAAATTTTGCAGATGACACAAAACTAGGTGGGAGTGTGAGTTGTGAAGAGGATGCAAAGAGGCTTCAAGGGAATTTGGACAGGCTTAGTAAGTGGGCAAGAACATGGCAAATAGAATATAATGTGGATAAGTGTGAGGCTAGCACTTTTGGCAGGAGGAACAGAGGTGCAGAGTATTTCTTAAATGGTGAGTGTTGATGTCCAAAGGGACCTGGGTGTTCTTGTTAATAATTCACTAAAAGCTAACTTGCAGGTGAAGCAAGCAATTAGGAAGACAAATGGTATGTTGGCCTTTAGCTCAAGAGGATTTCAGTACAGGAGTAAAGTTGGTATCGAATCTTAGTTAGGTGGCACCTGGATTATTGTGTACAGTTTTGGTCTCCTTACCTAAGGAAGGATACACTTGCCATAGAAGGAGTGCAGCAGATGTTCACCAGATTAATTCCTGGAATGGCAGGACTGTACTATGAGAGTGATTGAGGAGACTGGGCCTATATTCTCCAGAGTTTAGAAGAATGAGAGGTGATCTCATGGAAACTTACAAAATTCTTAAAGGGCTAGACATGGTAGATGCAAAAAGAATGTTTCTCCTGGCTGGGGGTTCTAGAGCCAGGGGCGCAGTCTCAGAATAAGGTGTAAGCAATTAAGGGATGAGATGAATAGGAATTTCTTTACTCAGTGGGTAGTGGAGCTTGGAATTCTCTACCCAAAGCATTGTGGAAGCTCAGTCATTGAGTATGTTCAAGACAGAGATCAATAGATTTCTAGATACTGATGACATCAAGGGATATGGGGATAGCATGAGAAACTAGCGTTGAGGTAGATAATCAGCCATGATCAAGCTGAATGGTGGAGCAGGCTCAAGGGGTTGAATGGCCTACTCCTGCTACTATGTTCCTATGAACACACCTCAGCAGAACTGCAGACACTGTAAAGAATTTCTATATGTTTTATAAATGTCAATACGTGAAATCGGCGCAAGATCTCAAAAATGAAAATACAATTTAACGTTCAATTTTAGCATTCAAATAAATATTGAATTCTGTATCAGCAGCAACAACTTGCATTCATATTGCACCTTTAACATAGTCAAATGTCCCAAGGCATGCTGGACTGCATTGTTCAGTATTAGTGAAAGGCTGTAGCAATTACCATAAAGGAAATAAGTTGTTTAAAACTGGTGCAATGGCAAACCTGGAGGGCTCAAATTTAGTCATGGTGCAAGAAATGTTTCAGTACTCTCATTGATAGGAAATTGAATTGTGTCATAAATATTATGAACTCCATTGTGCATGTTTGGAAAATAGCATCTTTGAATGGTGACAGCACATAAGGAGGCTATTCTGCTCATCACTCCATGCCGGAAAATCTGTTATACATTTCAAAATCAAGATAAAAAGCCTTCAGTATTAGATACCAACAAGGCTAGAAAGGCTAAAAGACAATTGAAGTCAAGAAGTAGTGATTAGGTGACACCAAACTTTGGTCTTAAAGCCTGCAGATTACAGAACAAAAGGAAAAAGTGATGGCAATCAGCAGTTCCACAGTTTTGAGGTTATGGGAAAGAATGTGTTACTGTAGAAGATGAGGTGAATCTTGATTTCAACCGAGCAGAGATCTAGGAAAGAGAATCTAATAGTTGCAGCTTAGGAAGTAAAGGAGAGGAACATTCAGAGGAACAAAGCTCATAGTAGTATTGGTACATTAGGGAGAAAGGAGAAAACTGTAATGGAGAGAGTGTGAGAGATAGGTTGATAGCATAAGATCAAAGGATTGCCTCTGATATAATAAGCCTTTTCATGTAGCCCTGCAATTTAAGAGTGTGAGGGAGGTGTTTGAAGAGCCTTCTGAGATATGGGAACCATAGTCAGATCTTGGAAATCTTTAGGCTTTAGAAATAATGAGAAATTGTTGAACGATAAAGAAATGTTTGGCATAAAAGAAGTGAAATTTCTTGCAGGCATCTTTAGTAGTGGAGAAGTAGAAGTTCCATCAGAAGAGATAATGAGGCCAAGAATCTTGAGAGAAAAGGAAGAATGAGTACAGCCAAGAGGCATAGAGAAACTTGGCATGGGATTTTCTGGAACATTTCAGCGGAAGAAAGGAATTGTGTCAGTTTTATTCAGATGAAGTCTGTCTGCATGCAACTGTTCCACTGGTATTATGCTCAAACATCACTATATGCAAATCTTCTCAAACCTCTTCATTGGTTCCAAGTTATTTTTGCTTATATCCCACCCACCCCCTCATGTAAAATACCAGAGAATGCAGTTTCTTGCATTTATAACAGTTCCAAATAGGTATAAAGTTACACCTGAAATTTTAGGAATAGCAGGATCCAGTCAGTATTTATAGAGAAGAGTCATAAGGACTCGAAACGTTAACTCTGTCTTTCTCTCCACAGATGCTGTCAGACCTGCTGAGTTTTTCCAGCAATTTTTGTTTTTGTTTCGGTATTTCTGATATTTTATAGTGATACTTTACAGCAACATTTTTATTTTTCATTACTGTATTTTCTATATCTTTGAATATTTTTCCAATTCTTTTGCAGTGCAATCCAGGAAAATCAAGGCCTTTGACTCTGAATAACTTAAAGGACAAGATTTCCATTACCCATCATAGTCTGTGGATGAAAGCAAGAGGCACTGCACAGTGGGAGATTGAGATCAGAGAGACACAGTTGAATATAAAATGAAATCATTAGCAAAAGTCTTGTTAGGGTTCGATTTAAATGAAATTAGTTCCTAGTGGCTGGTGGGGACACAGAGGGACATTATACTGAGTCAGTCAACATCAAGCTCTCCTCTGCTTCCACAAGTAATATTGGATTAACAAGCAATGGTAGTTCTGCATTTATTCTCATCCTTAGAGGACCACAGGCAAAGGATCACTGACAGTATTTGTGCAGAGCCTTATGACTGAGGTGCAACTGTAGCACATTTTGTGTTTTTAGCATAACCATGGTGGATAAGCCTTCAGCCTCAATTTTCCTTGTTGAATAGTGCAAGACTTATGGAGGACTAAAAACTAAACACATCTTGTATTTTTGAAGCCATATCTTTTTTGTGAGTTGATTGTGGTAAGAATAGAGTTACCATATTTCTAATACCTGGTTAAATTCAGAAACAAAGGTTGGTTGTTTGCTGCAGGCTGCCAAGCATGGTCAAAATATTCCATTACTGGGGAAATTTTAACCTATCCAACCTGTCAAGAAACTGATGGAATCAGCAGGTCAATTTTACACCCCACCTAGTTAATAGAGCCGGTATTTCACTTGATCTCGTCTGTTTCCTGATTGGCACATTAAGTTAAAATTGATTCCCATGGTAATCCAGCACTGGAATATTCTAGCACCCAGTGAGATGGGTAAAAATTATTCCCTGTTTTGGAGTAAAATTTGTCATTGTTGTGTCCATTTTCCTTGAGGAAAACAGGGGCAAAAAGACCCACCTTGCAGCATTATGCCCTCTGCCTAAGAAGATCTGAAAAATATTTAACGGAATAATAGCACTGGACAATTATCAAGCAACGGAGTAACCACCTAAAACAAATGTTAGGCCCATTGTATAAGATCATGAGTGGTCTGCTTTAAGACCCTTTATGGAAATTGGGCTGGCCTGCAGATGTTACAGATGTGAATGTGGCCTAGCAAGCAGTTGCCAGCAAGCAGTTATCAAATGGTGAGATCAAATTTTTCAAATACACATGTAGACAGGAGGAACAATAGTGCTCATCCCAGCCCCACATCACGCTTGACAGTTACTGCCACCCGCAAACGGCCATGTCCCACTTTCATTCCCCATTCCTCTCAAAGCAGTTGCTGATGTTGAGGTAAGCACCCCAAAATTAGATTTCCAAAATGGGTCAGCGGCCTGTGGAGGCATGACCAGTACTGGGAACTCTCCAAACTTACTGAAATTAGAATCTTGTTCCAATTTCAGGCTGGCCTCGAGCCTCTCTCTTAGGGCTTGAGTTGTTAGTGCAGCACAGATTCTGTCTGGAATTTTCAGCTCTGGTCCCGGAAGATCTCGCCAGCAGGTACATCGGAAAATTCCACCATCTGAGTGTGAAAACCAGCCAATATAATTTCCACCTCAAGGGTATTATTAAGTGGGACTGAGCTCTCTGGAAATGTGCAGTTTCTACCAGCTTTTACAATGCCTCAATTTTAGCTTAAGTGTGTTGTGTGTGGAAAAGCTGTTTTGAGGCTGGAAAACCTGGAAGCAGTGTTCCCTAAACATCATGTTGGATTATACCACCACTCTGTGGATGATTTAGGAGGTGGAGGGGTCAGTGGGGAGGGTGGGGGAGGAGGGGGCTGCAAAATGGCGAGGGAAGGCTGTGAGTGGAGTGCCTTCCATTCTTCCGCTGCCATGCCATTTTACCAGTGACAGGGAAGGTGCAGGTTGGCCCTCCCACCTAGAGGCCAATTGGGCCACTTAAGTGGCCAATTAAGTGTTTCTTCCCACTGCCACAAGTGATTCTGGAGGAAGAAGTGTGTATGGCAGGGGCTTTTGGAGCCTCATGCAATCACTCTCCCACGATACAAGCACTCTCCACACACAGATCCTTCATCCATCACACTCATCTCAATGTTTTGAGTATTTTCAGTGCTGCTTGCTGAGGTTCTCTATCAGCTGTCCATCTGAGCTGACCTGCATCTCCACCCACCTACTGATCACACTCCTATGCAGCACCTGTTCCAGCATAACAGGAGGCTCCTTTGACTTTCAATTTTGCAAGATCGTACTGGTGAAGTATGTCTTTAGCTCCCACGTCCTTCCTCCTACCCCAGTCACCCATGTCCTTTCCCCCATCACTGTTGACCACCCTGCCATCACCCTCCACCTCCCCACCATCACCTACCAGCCAGAACTCTTTCTTTTTCTAGGATATCAAGGTGAACATTCCTGAGACTCCCACTCCCAGCAACATTCATTGAGCTCCCTGACCTCGTCCTTTCTACCCCCAGGTCCTATGTTGCCTCCGAGTCCCCACCAACCACCCTTGCTGTCCCTTCTACTGGTACTGTTGCAGCCTCATCCTCCCACCCTCCAACTCAACCTGCCCTCTCTCATTCTCACTATTTCTTCCTACCATTCCCACCCTCATTTTGCTGCCCAAGAGGCAGTCATCAGTTCCACACACCCCTCCCTTGCATGTTCACTGAGACATCCCGCTCCTTAATCCTGCCACCATACTTACTTCTTCCTCCAGCCTTACTCCTTCCTCCCCCTGGATTTCATCCCCCCGATTCCTTCCTCCCCCAGGACTCCATCCCCCCTGCAAACTCCTTCATCCCCCTGGACTCCTTCTTTACCCTGGACTCATGTTCCCCTGCAACTCCTTCCTCCCTTCGGACTCCTTCCCCAATGTGAACTCTTTCCTTCCCCTGGACTCCTTCCTTCCCTTGGACACCTGCCCTCCCCTCCGAACCCCTTCCTGCCCAGGACTCCTTAAACCCTGAAGAATCCTTCCTCCCCATGACTCCTTTCTTCCTTTGGACTCCTGCCCCCCTCCAAACTCCTTCCCCCCTCCGAACTCCTTCCTTTGCACCTTCCTCTCTCCTTACACCTATCTTCCAGTTGCCACATTCTCCACCATTACACCCTCTGCCCCCTGTACTCCCTTCAAAACTCCCACCCTCCACCCGCTGACACCATCATTCGCCCTTCCTAGCCTCACACCCCGAAACCATCATTCCCCTCCTCCCAACCTCACCCCCCGACACCATAGTTCCCCCACCTCCCAACCTCACACCTGCCCCCCGACACCATTGTTCTCCCCCTGCCAACCTCAGCTCAGCCCCCCACCACCCCCCCCCCCCCCCCCCCCCCCCCCCCCCCCCCACCCCCCCCCCACCCCCCCCCCCCCCCACCCCCCCACCCCCCACACCTCCCCCGGAACACCTTCCTTTCCCACTCACAACAGGACCTTCCTCTCCACCCCCTGAATGATCATCTGTAGCAGACCACGGCAAAGACACTGAGTTCCTGAATCAAACCCTCAATGGTGACCTTCCTCCTTCCCTGAGCCGCTTCGCGGTGGAGCCATGTCCATGAAAATCCACACAGCATATGATGCACGTGTTCCACCGGGGTCAGGTAGCTGTAGGCCTCTAGCATCTTCTACTCATTGGATGTCCATGATGTGAGCAAGGCCCTGGCAGTAAGTCCTGACTTCTGCACGTCACACTTGTCAAGCCATGTGCCGGCATGTTTTCCTGCTGATGTGGGTGGTAAATTTGATGTGGGGATGCTTCTGGCGAGCTGGGTTTATAATGATATGCAGATGTATTAAAATGATGTTCCCGACATCCGGTGACAGGAAAAGTGACCTGCCATTGATGGGCGGAGCAGATAATAGCAAACTGATTTAATGACAGCGTGAAATTGATTTTTGGCCTCCTGTCACATTGACAGCTCACACCCACCATGACGCCGGATGCCAGCAGGCACGGAAAATTCCGCCCAAGGTCTCTCGATGTATTCGGACCTTCCTGAATGAAGCTTCTCCATTTTGGTCAGCCACAAACCAGGGACTCTCATGAGTTGGCTGGGATGTTTGACCACTTTGGGATGCTTTGAAGATATTTCTGAAGCATTGTGCGTGTGTGGGAGGGGGTGGTGGTGTGGGAGGTTATCCTTTGCTGTGGAGGTAGAAAGCAGACAGATCACGAGATCATGGTGGAGGTGGTTGGTAGTGGATTTACTGGTAAGCCTGAACAGTCCAAGCTGTGATATAAAAGCACTCATCTCATGGATTCAAGCCTTCTTTCCTCCTTCCAGCTGTTGGTTTTCCTGAATTCTCAGAAACCCGGCTGACAAGTTAATAATAGAGTGACTGTGAAAATGAACGCCTGCAGCCTCACTATAATAATTAAATGAGCAAACCACGTCCAGTTTCAAATACTTTGAATTTTAACCTTGGGATTTAGGATTCAACCCAACCTGTCGGCATTTATCTGGTCCTTGTAGATTAGGTGTAATAACTAACCTAAGAAGGTGAAAGTTTGTAACTAAATGTGGCTTACAACACTTAATAGACAGGAGGTGGGTGGTCAACATTGTTCTCCACTTCCATGACGGATGTACTGATTTGATCTTTACAGCACTGAACATAACACACTGTTTATCTATCCATAATCCAATTCGGTCTGTCCCTGCTTGAAGCAATTCAATTGCAGTACTCGGTTATCTCTTGCCTTCATGTTTTATTTTGAAAAATTATTCATCAAATACAATCTGAGAACAGGCCTTTTCTGTGGAATCCTGTCCACAGTAAAGTTATAAATGTGATTGTGGACTGGGGACAATAATTTCACTTCTTACTAGCTCATAAAAGAAACAAAGGTCAATGCCAAGGTCTGCCATATATATTCATGATGCAGTTCTGTTCGGACAACATGTCACATACAGAGATGTCTATACAAATACTTTGGTCTATGCTGGAAACTCCAGCTTAGTTCTAAAGTGTAGGAAAAAGTGGTAAGAGGTATAGTGTACAGGTATCTTCTTACATAAAATGTAGAGATTTTCATTAATCAGAGGAATAAGGTCGCATATCAGTTATCTGCATGGCCATTCTCCATCAACTATGAGAATTTAAATTTGTTTTATAGAAGTTAGGAAATAGGAACAGGAGTAGGCCATTTGGCACCTCTAGCCTGCTCTGCCATTCAACTAGATCATGGCCGATCTTCTCCCTGAGTGCCATTTTCCCACACTTTTCCCATATCTCTTGATGTCTTTAATATCTAAAAATCTATATGTCTCAGTCTTGAACATACTCAATGACTGAACCTCCACAGTCCTCTGAGGTAGAAAATTCCAAAGATTCACCACCCTCTGAATGAAGAAATTCTTCCTCATCTCAGTCCTAAATGGCATAACCCTTATTCTGAGACTGTCTGCCCTGGTTCTATAGTCCCCAGCCAGGGGAAGCAGACTTCCTGCATCTACCCTATCGATCCCTGTAAAAATGTTGTATGTTTCAATGAGATCACCTCTCATTCTTTTGAACTCTAGAGAATACAGGCCCGGTCTCTTCAATCTCTCCTCATAGGACAATCATGCCATCCCATCTCATCATTGCTAGTAGAAGAATGGTTGCCATTCAGAGCCACCTCACACCAAACTCACCTTATGCTGCTTCTTTTACGTTTTTTCTTAGGATGTGGGTGACACTGGCAAAGCATTGTTTACTACCAACTCCCTGTAATGTGCAACTGGAGTGTAAGCTCAGGCCAGGTAAAAGTGGCATGTGGAGGAATTGAATAAGTACTTTGCGTCAGTCTTCATAGTGGAAGACACGAGTAACATCCCCAAAGTTCAAGAGAGTCGGGGGGCAGAGGTGAGTATGGTGGCCATTACCAAGGAGAAGGTGCTAGGAAAACTGAAAGGTCTGAAGGTGGATAAATCACCTGGACCAGATGGATTACACCCCAGAGTTCTGAAGGAGATAGCTGAAAAGATGGTGGAGGCGTTAGTGGTGATCTTTCAGGAATGACTGGAGATAGGGAGGGTCCCAGAGGACTAGAAAATCGCTAATGTAACTCCCCTGTTTAAGAAGGGAGTGAGGTAAAAGATGGGAAATTACAGGCCGATTAGCCTGACCTTGGTCGTTGGTAAGATTTTAGAGTCCATTATTAAGGATGAGATTTCAGAATACTTGGAAGTGCATGGTAAAATAGGGCAAAGTCAGCATGGTTTCATCAAGGGGAGGTCATGCCTGACAAATCTGGTAGAATTCTTTGAGGAGGTAACGAGTAGGTTAGACAAAGGAGAGCCAATGGATGTTATCTACTTGGACTTCCAGAAGGCCTTTGACAAGGTGCCGCACAGGAGGCTGCTCAGTAAGATAACAGCCCATGGTGTTAGAGGCAAGGTACTAGCATGGATTGAAGATTGGCTGTCTGGCAGGCGGCAGAGAGTGGGGATAAGGGTGTCCTTCTCAGGATGGTGGCCGGTGACTAGTGGAGTTCCGCAGGGGTCAGTGTTGGGACCACAACTTTTCACTTTATACATTAATGATCTAGATGAAGGAATTGAGGGCATCCTGGCTAAGTTTGCAGATGATACAAAGATAGGTGGAGGGACAGGTAATATTGAGGAGGCAGGGAGGCTGTAGAAGGATTTGGACAGGTTAGGCGAATGTGCAAATGGGGAGAGAATTCAGAAATCTGGAGTGCAAAGGGACTTGGGAGTCCTAGTCCAGGATTCTCTTAAGGTTAACTTGCAGGTTGAGTCGGTAGTTAAGAAGGCAAATGCAATGTTGGCATTTATTTTGAGAGGACTAGAATATAAAAGCAGGGATGTGCTGCTGAGGCTTTATAAGGCTCTGGTCAGACCACATTTAGAATATTGTGAGCAATTTTGGGCCCCGGATCTCAGGAAGGATGTGCTGGCCCTGGAGAAGGTCCAGAGGAAGTTCACGAGAACGATCCCAGGAATGAAAGGCTTAACATATGAGTAACGTTTCAGGACTCTGGGTCTATACTTGATGGAGTTTAGAAGGATGAGGAGGGATCTGATTGAAACTTACAGAATACTGAAAGGCCTGGACAGAGTGGACGTGAGGAAGATGTTTCCATTAGTAGGAGAGACTAGGCACAGCCTCAGAGTAAAGGGAAGACCTTTTAGAACAGAGATCAGGAGAAATTTATTTAGCCAGAGAGTGGTGAATCTATGGAATTCATTGCCACAGAAGGCTGTGGAGGCCAGGTCATGGAGTGTATTTAAGACCGAGATAGATAGGTTCTTGACTGGGAGGGGGATCGAAGGTTACGGGGAGAAGATGGGAGAATGGGGTTGAGGAACTTATCAGCCATGATTGAATGGCGGAGCAGACTCGATGGGCCGAATGGCCTAATTTCTGCTTCTATGTTTTATGGTCTTTTCTTCCTTCGTGGGCATCACTGAGCAATAGAGTTTTTTTTAACAATTTGGCAGCTTTTGCGGTCATTTTTTCTGGTGACAGCTCACAACTGACCAGAGGCCTTGAATTCAATTTCTGACTTTGCCATGGTGGGACAGTGAGGTTATTGTTTATCTGGGTATATCATACTAATACTGCACATGGATTTCAGAGCACCAGCAATGGAAGTGAATTGTCCATGCAGAAAATAAATGACAGCCAGCTAGTCAGAAACCAACCTGGCATTGGTAACACTTTGCCCTGGAGTCCCACAGCAATGCACAGCACAGGAACAGACCATTCAGCCCAATTGATCTATGCCAGCATTAATGTTCAAGAAAACATAGTGAGCCTTGGCTCAGGTGTTTCAACAGAACAATGGATTTATGAGCACTCAGCCAAGCCTCATTATACATTCTTGGCTGAGAGCCCAGACATCCATCAGAGTACTAAAATACCTGAGCCCCAGGGAAAACATTGCTTGATTGACAGCTCTAGCTCTCTGATCTCTGCTGTCAATTGTACAATATTTATTTAAACAAAATAAAGAGATTTTAAAGAGGTTTCAGGTATTGAAACTTTACAAGGTTTGGATAATTGATACTATTATTGCCCCTGGTAAAAGGTCATTTTTTTAACATAGTGAAAAGTTATGAACGAATTACTTTTTAAAAAACACATCCTATTGTCACTGCAGGGTTCATTGGTTCTATATAGTGTACATTGGTCAATGGGCATGGAAGTGCCATAGCTTGGTTTTTGGGGCACGAGGAGCCATGTGGGGGTGAGTGGAGGGGCATGGCTTGGCACTTGGAGCATGAGGGGCTGTGCGGGATTGATGGAAGGGCATAGCTTGGCATAGGGGACATAAGGGGCCAAGGCAGGGTGAGTGAAGGTGCATTAGCTTGGCTTGGGGGGCAAGAGGGGCTATCGGGGTTGTTTGGGGAGACATACCTCAGCATGGAGGCATGAGGAAGACCTTTTGACCTTACCTTTTAAAAGTTCCCTCATGCAGACTAGGTTCATGACACCTCTGAGGTGCCGTGAATCACGACCCATTGAAAACCTGGCCCGACTGCGTGGAAATTGTGGCGGATGAGTACATGCCTATCTCAACAATGGAGCTGGCCAGGAGGGAATGCTGGCTGTGGACTTTTGACCTGGACCAGCCTGCATCTTTAAAATGCTCTCCCATAAATCATAAGACCTGGGATTGGGTTGGGAATCCAGGAATCGGGTCCCAGCCGTCAATTTTAAAGGGCTTCCGAGTCATCCCAACTCAGTGAAAATCCAGCCCATGGTGAGAGAGTGGAGGTTGGGATCACAGAGGGATTAGAGGGATTGAAGCTAGAATGATTCATAAGTGGAAAGGGCTGGGTATATATTGATGGAGTAGGTGGACAGTGAGGGGCGATATAGAATGAGGGGGGTGGGTACAGAGCGAGGGGGTGGGTGTGGAGTGAGGGGGTGGGTATAGAGTGAGGTGGTGGGTATAGAGCGAGGGGGTGGGTAGAGAGTGAGAGGGGTGGGAAGAGAGTGAGGGGACACGGTAGAGAGAGAGGGTGGTTAGTTGGAGAGTGAGGGTAAAGTATATAGAGTGAAGGGTGGGTATAGAGTGAGGGGGTACAAGGCGAGGGAGGTATAGAGCGAGGTGGTGGGCATAGGTTGAGGAGGGAATAGAGTGAAGAGAAAGGATATAGAGGAAGGAGAGAGTATAGACTGAAATGGTGGGTATAGAATGAGGGGATGGATATAGAATGAGGGGACAGTTATAAAGCAATGGGGATTAAGAGTAAGGTGGATAGACAGTGAGGAGGTAGGTAGAGAGTGAGGAGGCGGGCAGAGAGTGAGGAGGTGGGTAGAGAGTGAGGAGGTGGTAAGAGAGTGAGAAGGTGGATAGAGAGTGAGGAGGTGGTAAGAGAGTGAGGAGGTGGGTAGAGAGTGAGGAGGTGGTAAGAGAGTGAGGAGGTGGGTAGAGAGTGAGGAGGTGGTAAGAGAGTGAGGAAGTGGGTAAAGAGTGAGGAGGTGGTAAGAGAGTGAGGAGGTGGGTAGAGAGTGAGGGGATAGGTAAAGAGTGAGGAGGTGGCTAGAGAGTGAGTGGGTGGGTAGAGAGTGAGGGGAGGGTAGAGACTGAGAGGAAGGTATAGAGTGAGTGGGGAGAGCTGGCCATACGGCTTGGGGCTGACATCATGTTATTCTTGGAGGGGCTGATGGTACCAGATTAGAGTGGTGAGAATTGGATTTTTTTTTGTGGGGGGGGGGACATTCCCTGTACATCAGTGAAACATGGAAACATAGAATATAGGAGGAGTCGGCCATTTGGCCCTTCAAATCTGCTCCACCATGCAACATAATCATGGCTGATCCTCTATCTCACCGCCGAACTCCCATGTGCTCCCCATACCTCTTGAGGCTTTTAGAGTCCAGAAATGTATTTCCTTCTTAATTATATTCAGTGACTTGGGCCCGGGGTTGGGCATGTTTGGTGGCATGAGTGGACAATATGGCGAGAAGGCCAAAAATCAGTTTCACGACGTGATGAAACCAGTTTGTGATCGTCCGCTCTGCCCACCAATGGCGGGCTGCATTCCCCGGCATTGGATGTCGGGAACCTCATTGTAAATACATCAGCATATCATTATAAGGCCAGCCCATCAGACTCATCACCCCCCATTGGATCATCCTCCCACGCCGGGGGGAAAACACGGCGACGTGTTTCACAACAGCATATATAACACATGCATTTGGCGGGCTACACTTCACTTGGGACTTCAAGGTTTGTTTGCCTAGCTTGCTTCAATCTGCTCTCGTAGTCAGTGCTAGGCTTCACAGACAGCACCACATCACTTTAAGGGGGGCTCACGGGTAGGTCGCTACCTACCTGATTGGCCATATGTGGATGGTTTCTCAATGGCTGCAGGGTTAGGTCTTGCTTGGGGAAGGGAGAGAAGTGGTCTCAGGCAACCGAAGAGGCTGCAGGACGAGAGCTGTACTGGGGAAGGAGGGCATCCCAGGATGTGTGTGAGGACAGATGTTGATCTGTGCAAGTGGCCTCAAAATGGTGAGGGCTGAGGAGGCAGTCTCCAGAGGAGATGAGGCCAGATGGACATGTGAGGGTATGTGTGTGAGAATGGGTGGTGATGTCCTTTGAGCTGGCAGTGAGTGAGATGCCAGTGAATGAGTGATGGGTTTGACTGTGTGCATTTAGAGTGATGAAATGGTTACCATACCCTGGCTGCACAGGTGAGATCATTCATTTTCTATCTCCATTGGATGGCCAACCTCTTCTGTGCAACACTGGCACTGATCACCACTGCCGTCATCTACCAAGCCGAAGTGGTAATGTAGCTGCCCCTCCTGCGGCCAGAGGGGGGGTAGAAAACATCACAGCGGGCCTCCACAGCATCCAAAGTGCACTTCAGGGCTGCAGTCTTCTTGCCTTTTGGGACCATGTTTTCTTTGCTGCAGTCCAGGGCTGGAAGCACTGAGTGCAGCCGTACTTTAAATACGGTGCCTGGCATGATGGACTGGCAAGGTGACGGCGTGGCAGGCAAATTGGAGCCCACCCACCATGGAAACAGTGTGTATCCTGGGAATGCATGATTAATACGGCGGGGTTGGAATGATACAGCATGAAACGCCACCATAGCAGCTGGCGGGTAAAACATAATTTTACCCACCTGCTACCGTACTTATGCAAATCTGGGACGATTCTGCCTCCACAGCTTTCTGTGGTAGAGAATTCCACAGGTTCACCACCCTCTGAGTGAAGAAGGCTTTCCTCATCTCAGTCCTAAATGGCCTACTCCTTATTCTGAGACTGTGACCCCTTGTTCTAGACACCCCAGCCAGAGGAAATAACATCCCAGCATCCAGTCTGTCCAGCCCTGTCAGAATTTTGTATGTTTCAATGAGATGTCCTCTCATTCTTCTAAAATCCAGTGAATACAGGCCTAGTGGGCCCAATCTCCCCTCATATGACAATCCTGCCACCCCAGGAATCAGCCTAGTGAACCTTCACTGCTCTCCCTCTATGGCAAGTATATCCTGCACACAAATACTCCAGGTATGGTCTCACGAATGCCCTGGACAGCTGCAGAAAGACATCCTAACTCCTGTACTCAAGTCCTCTCGCAATGAAGACCATTTGCCTCCTTAACTGCTTGCTGCATCTGCATGCTTGCTTTCAGTGACTGGTGTACAAGGACACCGAGGTCCCTTTGTGCATCAACATTTCCCAAGCTATCACAATTTAAATAATACTCTGCCACTCTGTTTTCCTATCAAAGTGGATAACTTCACACTTATCCTTGTTATACTGCATCTGCCATGTCTTTGCTCACTCACTCAACGTGTTTAAATCGCCTCGAAGCCTCTTAACACCCTCCTCATCGCTCACATTAAACTTGGAAACATTACATTTGGTTCCCTCATCCAAATAATGGATATATATTCTGAATAGCTGGGACCCAAGCACTGATCCTTGTGGTATCCCAATAGTCAGCACCTACCATTCCCAAAAAGACCCATTTATTCCCATTGTCTGATTCCTGTCTGCTAACCAATTCTCAATCCATGCCAATATATTACTCCCAATCTCATGTGCTTTAATTTTGCACACTAACCTCATATGTGGGAGTTTATCAAAAGCTTTCTGAAAATCCAAATACACCACATCCACTGGTTCTCCCTTATCTATTCTGTTAGTAGGTTTGTCAAACATGATTTCCCTTTCATAAATCCATTTTGATTTTGTCTAATCCCGTTGATATTTTCTAAGTGTTTTGATATCACGTCCTTTTAAAAAAGATTAGAATTTTCCCCACTACTGATGTTAGGCTAACCGGCCTATAATTCGCTATTTTCTCCCTTCCTTTTTTAAATAGGGGGTTACATTTGCCGCCCTCCAATCTGGCGGGACTGTTCCAGAATCTACAGAATTTTGGAAAATGACAACCACCATCATGCCTTTTAATGAAGTTCCCCAATCTATCTTAGCCAACTTATGCCTCATACCTTCGTAGTTTCCTTTAAGATTTAGGACCCTAGTTTCAGATTGGACTACTTCACTTTTCATCCTAATGAAGAATTCTGTCATGTTATGGTCACTGATCCATAAAGGACCCCGCACAACAAGATTATTAATTAAGCCCTTTTCATTGCACAACACCAAATCTAGGATAGCCTGTCCCTAGTCGGTTCCACGACATACTGGTCTAAAGAACCATCTCGTACACACTCCAGGAATTCATCCGCCACAGTATTATTGCTAATTTGGTTTGCCCAGTCTATATGTAGATTAAATTCACCCATTACTGTAGCACCCTTGTTACATACATCTCTAATTCCCTGTTTAATGCCATTCCCTACCTTATCACTACGACTTGGAGGCCTATAGACAACTCCCACTAATGTTTTCCGCCCCTTGTTGCTTCTTAGCTCCACCCAGACTGATTCTGAATCTAGGGCAGGATTTTCCCTTCGTCAGTCAGGCGCAGCGGGTGGGCCCAGGAACGGCCGTGAAACGGATTGCTGCCCGCTTGGGGGCTCCAACCGCAATTTCACACTAGCTGGCCAATTAGCGGCCAGCCAGCGTAAAATGTGCGCTGAGAGCCTCAGCGTTGCCGGGGTGGGGGCGGGAGGAGTGCAAGCACAGGAATGCGCTCACTGAAAGCTCCCTGAAGGCTCAGAACTGCCTCTGGAAACTGAGGATTGTTAACATGAAAAATTAAGATTCTACAAATAATATAAAAGTCCTCACATGTGACTCAGTCACATGAAGAGGGACATGTTAAGAATGATTTCAAAATGTTTTATTGTTTCTCTATTTACTGTTGGAAACCTCATCTTGCCCTTGGATGAGGTTTTGCAAAAAAATGCAAAGGCTGCCTGGCCCATTCGCCCGCCCGCCAACCGTAAGTTTGGATGGGCAATGAAAAATTCTACTTAATTGCTTGCTTAAGGGCCTTAATAGGCCTCTTCATTGTCAGCAGGTGCGCTACCAACTCTCGCACACGCCCACTGACTGAAATATTGTGCGATGATGTTGGGACGCTAACCCAATGTCATCATGCATTATTTTACTCCTGATATCGGGTTAGGTGCGTGCCCGCCCATGGGACCAAAAGTTTCTGCCCCTAGATTTTCTTAGCCAATATCCTCTCTCTCTATCGCACTGATTTCATCCTTAACTAACAACTCCACGTCTCCTTCTTTCCATTTTTGCCTGTCTGTCCCAAATATTGAGTATCCTTGGATATTCAATTGCCAGCCTTGGTCACCCTGCAGCCATGTCTCCGTGCTTGCAATCGTATCGTACCCATTTACATCTATTTGTGCTGTTAATTCATCTATCTTATTGCAAATGCTCTGTGCATTCAGGTACAGTGCCTTTTGACTTGTCCTTTTAACATTTTTACACATTTTTTTTGGTACTATGGCCCTATTTGCTGCTAGCCCTTGTTTCCTCTGCCTTCCACTTTTGCTTTTTACTTTTCTGTCTTTCATTCCTATCTTTGTTTCCCTCATTTGTGCCTCCTCACTCAGGTTCCCACCCCCCTGCCAATCTACTTTAAACCCTCCCCCGCAGTACTAGCAAATACCCCTGCGAGGATATTGGTCTAGCTTGTTCAGGTCCCATCTTCCCCAGAATCGGTCTCAATGCCTCAAGAATCGAAATCCCTCCCTCCTACACCATCTCTCCAGCCACGCATTCATCTGGTCTATTCCCTTATTCCTGATCTCGCTAGCACATGGCACTGGGAGTAATCCTGAGATTACTACCTTTGAGGTCCTGCTTTTAAATTTATTTCTTAGCTCCCTATGTTCTGCTTTCAGGACCTCATCCCTCTTTTTACCTATGTTGTTGATGCTGATATGGACCACAGCCTCTGGCTGTTCACCCTCCCCCTTCAGGATGTCCTGCAGCCACTCAGTGACATCCTTGACCCTGGCACCAGGGAGGCATCATACCATCCTGGTGTTACATCTGCAGCCACAGAAATGTTTAGCTGCTCCCCTTTCAATAGAATCCACTGTCACTATTGCTCTCCCACTCTTTTCCCCCCATCTGTGCAGCTGAGCCACTCATGGTGCCACGGACTTGGCTCTTGCTGCATTCCCCTGAGAAACAATCTCCCCCTGCAGTATCCAAAACAGAAAATCTATTGGACAGGGAGATTTTCACAGGGGACTCATGCACTACCTGCCTAGTGCTTTTACTTTGTCTGGCAGTCACCCATTCCCTTTCTGCCTGTGCACTCTTTACCTGCAGTGTGACCACCTCACTGTACATGCCATCCACGAAGATCTCTTCCTTGCAGATGCTCCACAGTGACTCCAGGCACAGCTCCAGCTCCGAAACATGGATTTTGACTAGTTGCAACTGGAGACACTTCCTGCACACATGGTCGCCCTGGACACTGGAAGTGTCCCTGGCTTCCCAAGTCACACAGGAGGAGCATTCCACTTGGCTGAGCTGCCCTGCCATGACCTTTTCCTTAAATTACTCCCTATACTTTTACTTCCTCTAGTTTAGAGAATATTAAGGGTAGAAGAAATATTTACCAGGTCCTACTTACTAAGGCCACTGCTCTTTTTACTGGGGAGAGGAAATAAATGAAAGGATCACCTCCTTCCCTCTTCACTGATCTCCCTCCCTCACCAAATTCCAACTGAAGCACTCTAATGCAGCCCAAAGCTGCACTCCAATGCAGACAAAAGCAGCACTGTAGATGATTTGCTTTTATGCTGTCTGAATCTAGCTTCTGAAAACCTGTTTAAGCCAGTAAACTAATTTACTAGCTGCAGCTACAAGCAGAGCCTGTTTTACCCCTGTTTTAGAGCTGGACTAAAACTCACCTTCCCCCAACCTAAAGAGCAACTTTAGTTAGTTGCTATATTAATGAAAGATTAGATTTTAGATAGAAATTAACGCTTAAAAGTCCCTCTCTCACCAAACTCCAACTGAAACACTCTAATGCAGCCCAAAGCAACGCTCCAGTGCAGATGAGCAAAATCAGTGCTGTCTGGTGTAACTCTGGACACATTCCCTCCTCAATCATAGAGGCATTCAGATAAATTGCAGTTGCTCTGTTGGTTTTAAAGTAAGCAGCTCTGTGGTATTAGGGTATTCATGACTGTAAGGGTTAATGTGGAATTGGGGGAACAGTACCACCCACATTATGATGTAGAGAGTCATATGGGAGTAGTAAAGTGTAGTAGCGAGACTGGCAGAAGTTGGCTTGAGGGTAGCATCTATTCAGTACTGTATCTTGAATATATGTATATAGTTAATTGTTATTAATAAAAAGTTATTGTTCAACCATACATGTGTCTAGCCTCTTCATGAGACAACATACAACATTATAACAAGCACCAAATCACAGAACTCAGCAGAAGCTCCCAAATTTGTGGAGATGAACACACATTGTCTTTAACACTCACTCTGTAACTGGGAGGCCTCCAACTAAATCTGGGGAAACATTTGTTATAGCCTCTCTCAGGTTTAAGCCAGGTCTCAAGCCAATGCACTGAAGAGCTCTGCACTGGCAGATGATTTGGGATGAATTGAACTAAATCAGACAATTTCAATCCGGTAATATTAATGGATTGGAAATCACCAGGATTCCATAATGGTCTGCAATGTTATAACTGATTTCCCTTGATGCTTTTATTTTGGTGATTTTTTAATGTACAAACATGAGAGGAAAATCTGCCCCCATGTGGTTACGATTTTTCTGGAACAACTGACCAGAGAAAATCTGCATGATCATATTTTGGATGCTGCTGCATGTAATTATCGGAAGAATTCTATATCCATAAGGCAATCAAAACTCTGACATTACATTTATATCAGCATTTCACCTTAGATAAATAGAGAAAATAAAAGCATAGGGTACTCTGGACTATAGTTGTGCAGCCCTTTTGTGATCAAATCCAGAACCACTCTGGCAGTGGGTATTCTCCCCACATTTTTAGCCATACCATTGAGGTCTTCCAGACAGTTTGGGTAGACTTCTTTCCAGTTGCACAGTCTGTGCTGGTAATTCCAGATTATATATCCCACAAATATTCTTCTATTGCTTTGTCTCACTCTACAACAAAGGAATGATGTAAAATCATGTCTACCGCAGCATCCTATGCACAATGCACTATTAAAACTATTAGGGTCTGGTGTGTTCTTTTTTGTTTGACTGGCATATCTTCTAATCTTTTAGGGATGAGCAATAAACGCTGGCCTATCCAGTGAAGCCCACATCCTGTAAATGAGTATTTAAAAAAAACATATGGAATAAAGCTGTTCAAAAAGGCAGCTCACCTTCACCTGCTCAGTGTCAATTAGGGATGGGCAATAAATGCTGGGCTTGCCAACAATGCTCAAACCTCAAGAACTAATAAAACAAAAGTTAATGGAAATGCTTTTTGTGAGTTTTACAGTGGCTAATCACCCCCACCACCCCTAAGGGAAACTGGGGTAGTGTCATTAGTCTTTCTATTATTTTGACAGCAAATAATGGTCCATTGTGTATTACAGAGCTCATGGGGTGATTTCATTGCTTTTCAGCTCATGTCCACAGTTACCTGGTGAATACTGATAAACTAGTGTACTGTAAATAGTTGAAGCTGTTGATAACCTCATTAAAGAATAAAAATCTGTGATCTGATCACTGATAGATTATGAGTACTAGTTTACAGTTTATTAGGGGATAAATAGTCAGAAAGCCTTATTAACCTTTCATTCACTTGGGTAACATATAGCTGCTGAGCAGCAAACAGTGGTACATAGTTTCTCTCACACACACAGACAGACATGTAGACGCATGTGTACACACAGAATATGTTAGGTAAAGCATTTCATTCTTAAATTTCATATAAGTTCAAAAAAGATCCATCGTAAATAGATTTACATCTAAAATAAGCAGTTTGCCCTCATGGCAAACACAGTTATGCACCAAGTAGCTCTGTCAGGAATGGATTAAAAGCACTGAAAAGGTATGGAGCAAATTTGGGTGTTTGTACAATTTAATGTTAATGTGGTCCAAGGGGCAGCAAATAATATCACATTGTGGCAGGAAGGGACAGAGCGTACAAACTTATGAGTTTTACAGTGTCTAATAACCCCCAACACCTCTTAGGGATGATAAGGCCAGAGATTGCAAAATGGTAAAAAGACAGAGTTAAAAGGTCTGTATCTGAATGCACACAGCATTCCTAACAAAATGGATGAATTGTTAGCACAGATGGGGGAGGTGGTGGGGGGGTTGGGGGGGGGATTGGGGGAGGGAGTGCTGTTAATTAATTACCCCCTTCAACATGTGCTCTTATCTTGTGTAGTAACCTCTGATGTGGCACCTTATTAAGAGAAGATTCACCTACTTACTCGTGGGATGAAAGGCTTATCTTATGAAGAAAGTTTGAACAGGTTGCGCATATACCCATTGGAATTTAGAAGAATGAGAGCGAATAAGTATCAGTTGCAATGTTGATCAGCACAATGCAACAAAATGGCAGTCATATTCTCAGAGGAGGGGTTGTCCAAGTCAATTCAGGTTGAAAGCTATGACAATATGGGTAGGAAGATTACCCAGAGGTGGTGAAGGTGAATTTTTGGAACTAGTGCATAATTGCTCAATGATCTATTTTCTACTTTATGGTGTTTTACCAGCATAACAGCTCATTGCCAAGTGTGCTATTTTAGAACTTATACTTGTAATGTTTGCACGTGAATTTTTTGATGTTAATATAAGGTTGGGTTTGGTTTAGAAAGGGTTAATTCCTGGGGAACTGCAGCATTTTTGATTCAGCATCAGCCCAAAGATATGGAATGAAGGTGATTTGAAGTGTTCACGAGTTACCCAAAATGAGACAATTTAGCCATGTCTGTTCATTTTTGTATGTTAAGCTGCTGACCCAGGGGACTATTTAGCTAAAGTGGTCATATTGTTGACCATCAACATGGACAGTCCCTTTTTTTGAATTCAGCAGACACACTGCGGGTTAATTAAATCTGTCAGTGCTTCGCAATATTCCAGTCTGGTGCCTCTGACTCCAAAATATAACTCTATGGGCAGAATTTTTAGTTCGGCAGGCAGGTGCAAGGCCCACCCGATCCGGTGTGAAATCGCATGAGATGGCATTGGGCGAGCCTCCCGACATCATCCCGTACTCACACAATATTTCGGCCGGTGGGCCTGCATAAAAGTCGGAAGCCTGCCTGCCAACAATTAAGAGGGCAATTCAGCCCATTAACAGAGCAATTAACTCCAACTTTTCGTAGGTCATCCAACCTTACGGTTGGCGGACGGGTGAATCGGCCAGGCGGCTTTTACATTTTTCATGAAACCTCATCCACAGGCTGGATGAGGTTTCTGTGATGAAATATAATGTAAATAAATTTCTATGGACGGCATTTTCAGCAGCTAAATTTTCAAGTGATTTATTATGATGAATGGACACTTTCTTTCAGCTTCTGAAACCTTTATTTTTGATATATTGAGGTGTTCAGCTCCCTGAGACAGCTCTCTGCCTTCAGGGAGCTTTCTCTCAGTGCTGACCCACGCCTGCGTTGATGTCAGTGCCCGCCCTCTTCCTGTCCCCACCCTGGCATTGCTGAACTTCTCAGCGTGTGTTTTACACTGGCTGGCAGGTAATTGACCAGCCAGCGTGAAATCGCAGTCAGGGGCTGATCATGGTCGGCCTTCCATTCCCCGGCAGATCCTAGGCCTGCCAATCGCGCCTGTCCAGCGACATAAAAATTCAAACCGATGGCATAAAGTTCATTTGCTCTAATATTTGGGCCGGGGCCATGGTTCATGTTGCCCACACTCCTTGGAAATGGGGTACTTTAGACATAAAATTTGTCTCCCCACCTCATTTCCATGATTATGCATGGAAGGGTGCAGCCCTAATGACCATTTCAGTGCAGGCAGCATCTACACATTCCAGGGGGCCAAGTACCCTTCTTTAGAAACCACGTTCTCCAGTCAGCCTTTCCATCAAGTAGTCCTGATGAAAGGGATTTTGCAGTGATCACAGTAGGCTGCTGAATAATTGTTTTTGGCCACTGATAGAGAAGTCACATCACTACAAGGGAAGGAAAGAGCTTCCAGATTTAGCCACTCCACCCTGTGCACAGTCTGCTGAGAGGCTGAAGCCAAGAAAGAACCCATGTTTCCATCGGGGGGCAAGGAGACCCCCCTCCCAGAATGACCCCGAAAGGGTAGTGAATGCCCAGGGAGTGGTTCCATGGACATAGCAGCAATGCTGCAATAAAGGTAACAACCTCACAAATACATTTGCATATGACATCTCACCCAGCACAACACACACATCTCACACAGCTCAATGCATCATACACGCATCCCTCACCCAGCACCACCTCCTTACACTAAGGACTCATCTCTAATATCTTTACACTACACCTTACCCACACATGCCTTTGAAGCATACCAGCCTCTCATGCACCTCTTACAATCTTCAGATACATCCAGCTATTCATCTATCACCCAAACACACAGTCATACAGCCACTGACATTCTGGATTCACTCTTGCAGCAGAAGGTGAGACACAAAGGCCAGATGACTGGCAGTGAAACAGGATGAAAATATCTCCCCAGCACCCTGCCAGTGATTGTCTGTGGATCATGGGCAGCAGTGTTATGGAGTCGATTGCACCTAGTGCAGATGAGGCCTTTCTGGATGAAGCTAAGTTGTTACTTTATGCACTTTCCCCACTAAATCCTCATCCTTTTCCTGAAAAGTGTCAAGAAATGGAAACTGCAAATGGAATGTCCGTGGACCTCCTAATTTCCTCCCGTCCTCCCTCACCACACCCCCACCCTCCGCTTATGCATTTGTGCTTTGAGATAGCTAAGAACCTAAGTTCAACCTCTGCAGGAGCAAGTAGAAGGGCAAGAGGAGATAGCTTTGTGGAAAAAGTACTGCCCCTCAACCTAATAATCATAGTGACCAGAGCAGATACTGTACAGACCTTAGATGGTAGTTTAGATTGGAATCTGCACGTGGTGAATCATCAGGCATGCGTTGGCAGGACAGAGGTTACGTCACCTTGTATGAATTTAGACAACAAGGTCACACACCAGTTCTGCAATAGAGGATTCAGGTGAGGGCCGCATTGGGTGGAATGCAGGAAAATGCAGATGCACAGAGAGATGCCTGGTGCCTTGGCAAGCCTGCCAAATAGCCACCCACAATTGGTTAGGACCATGAAGGAATCCATCTCCACCATGGCAAGGGCGTTGGCGCAGAGCTTGGAGCCCATCCTTTCCATTGTGGAAATGGTGGGACCCTCCATGCAAGCACTGCCACACCAACCCATGATGCAGTATCTGTGGACCGCAGTCTGAGCTATCCACACTGCAGAGACAGAGGCACCCCTATGTATTAGTGCTGCAATGGAAGCTCGGACAAGGGTCAAGAGATCTTTGGCTGCTGCCAACCAGTTTCAGACAACAGTCATTATGGATGTGGACCTCAGTAATTATGGGGTATGCAGCCTCTCACATCAGACCAGCAAATAATGAGAATTGCTGAGGTGCCACCCCATGGAATAGTGGTGGCTCCATGGAGTACAAACCTGCTGTCCTCTCTCAGGATGACAGCATTCATGTTCCTCCACTGCCATTCCACCAGTGTCTTTGCTGTTGCCTCGCAGCCAGTCAGCCCAATTGGCTGGCATCCATGCCAAGGTGGGGCAGTCTGAAAATGTGCCCTCAAGATCCAGAACTACTCGCGGGCATCCTCCGAGGTCACCTGCAGTCTCCCCCAGTGAAATTTGGCAGCCTTTCACATAGGATTGCCAACAGTGATGAATTATTTCTCTGGAGGTTTTGTCACATGACTTTCCCCGATGCTTCAGCCATTAGCTGACCAACACATCCATCCTTGAAACGCACTGACTTTTAATTAGAAAGCAGAAGGATTTACCCAATTGGATGATGCTTAACTGGCCGCCAAACAGCCTTCTTTTACCCCTATTTTCAATATTGTTATATCTAATTAAGAGAAATATTCAAAGGAAATGACGAAAATGGAATAAAAGGATAAAGAGTTCTGTTTTTAAAATCCAGCAATACATCAATAATACAAAGTTGTTGTGTGAAAGTTTTTGTTATTGGCCTTTATTGAGTGATTTAGGCAAGGGAACTTTGTGCTGTGGAGCCTGCTATGGGTGTATTGTAAGGAAATATTGGGTCCATGGTGGGGTCGGGAAATTGAAGTGAAACCTCACCATGTGGTCCCTCTCGCTATGTCTAGTTGTATCTGGTGCATGTGGTTTCCTCCCTTCTTTCTCCTCCTCTTCTTCCTCCTTCCAATGTGGACACTGGATCCCTTGGAGCGTGCAGACCACTACAACAAACATGGGAAACCTCTTGGGCCTGCGCTGCAGTGATCTCCCGAGTTGATTCAGGCAGTGATATCTCTGCTTTAGGAGCCTGATATTTGCTCCAAGGTATGATGTGTGGCTCCACGGTTCTCGTTGAAGGCCCCCTGTCCCTGCGTCAATGGATTAAGAAAGGGTTTGTGAGCCATGTGTGGAGGGGTATCCCTTGTCTCTGAGTAGCCATCCTGCCACCTGTCTTGGAGACCTGAAGATGGTAGGTATTGTAGGCTGTTGAAGAATGAAAGCATCATAGGGTATAGCCAGGATAGCAGGCATTCAACAAGATGAACTTCTTGGTGTGTTTGCATGCTAACTGCACACAGACCAAGTAGTAACATTTGCAATTGTGGCATTGATCCCCATTGCTGTGGAAAGCCTGCAGAGCCATGTGCATGCAGTCGGTAGAACTCTGCACCATCCGGAAGCCTGTTGTCCTGGTGAACCCACATATCATCGCATTCTGGTCTTCCCTCCTCAGGGACAGAGGACAAAGTTCTCGCTCCTGCTGTAGAGTGCCTGTCTAAGCTACCTGAGGATTCTGTGAATGGCAAATTATGACACATTGCTTGTGTCATCAGCTTCTGTCTGGAAGGAACCAGTTACAAAGAAGGAAAAGAAAAAGATGAGATCTTCAAAACCACTGGGGAGGCCGTCCTCACCCTGGATTGAGGTTCCAGGTCTTTGTGAAGGAGATGACACAACTTCTCTGACACCACTCCCTTAGTAAAGCAAAGCTTCCGGAGACAATGTTCCTAGCTCATCACAACATACAGTGATGCTCTTGAAAGACTCTCTGTGTAGGGCCTTCTGTGGAGAGCCCTCTACACAAATTCCCCTCTCTGCCTCCTCCTCTGCATGTCCTATTAAATGCTGCAGAGCAAATGGCACTGGAACTATTGCCTTGGGGCAATGTAATTCTCTGCCATTGAAGGTTTCTGTGGTTATCAGAAACCCTTAAACATCTCCAGCATCTGAATGCAATGCTTTCACCAACTTTACCTGAGCATAAGTAAGTCAAAAACACCTCTGCTGCAACTTGAATGGCCCTTTAAATAGCCCAGAACAAGGTCCATCTTGCTTGCTAGCGCTTCAGGAGTCAGTATTGCATTCCTTGCACATTCATTGGTTAATTTTAGTGTTTTTACATTTCATCAGCCCATCATGATCTTGTCCTTTCAATCCCTTCAGGTTCACACAGGGGATGCTAGAAGCTGAGGCACATGATTTAATTTAATGCCCTATCTTTCTTATACCCCAAATACCGCACCAGTAAGTTTTGCTTTAGCTACCTTAGAAGTCACTTTTCACTGCAACAGTGGCAGAGATGCATTCTTATTCCCTTCGTAGAATAAGAAGCAACAAAAAACTGATGAGTCCACAGTGAAATCAGTACGCTGTTCAGTCATGTATCATATGTAAGATAAACTAGACTGTGACTTTATAATTGTACCATGACTCTTTAAAGAACTTCTCAGTCCGTAGAGAAGAGCATGCAGGAGAGCATGTGAAAAGCTTGAGTAGCTGGTTCTTATGACAAAGGTTGCAGTTTATGATCCCCAGATCACTTCTATCATTAATGAGATATTAGACAGTAAAGTGCATTTTTGTGGAAACTAACATTCAAATGAATAAAGGAGGCTGATAAAAGCCTGAACTGTAACAGCTTGCTTTTGACTAAAGAGGGAACAGAATGATACAGGCTTGGATTTGAATGGAAAGAAGATAGGGCAATTTGCCTGTGACATCAGTATTGAATATGAGCTCTCAGTCAGAATATACTGAATCTGACAATGGCTTTTCCTTGCATGTGGTTGTCCATTTTTATGCATTATGTAAACAGAAACTATAATATTAGATATTGCACTTGCAGAATCTTATTTCTTGTGAAATAACTCATGCAAGAACATATTCCAATATAATTTATGTCAGCAAAATATTTAAGATTTTGACAGTTTTTTGAAGTAACCTGCACATGTTGATAGTTTTCTTTTTGTGAATTCACCTCATTATTGTTTTTAATTCATTAAATGAAATAAGTGACAATTTGTCTGTGATTCAATTAATACTAATAAGATAAAATGGAATCTATTTAATCAAATTCAAGAACAATGTTCCTTCTTTTAATATTTCCTTAGTTGTTTTACATTGCAATTTAAAAGGGACTCATTTGATTAAAATTATGGCTTACAATAACAAAGGAAATCCTGGGGAAAATAGAAGGTATTAGTGATAAGGTGAAAAGGGGGAGGAGGAAGACTAAAGAATATGAAAAAGACTAACAAATCATACAATAGGAAATAGTAAAAGATTTATAATCATATTTAATATAAAAGGAATGATTAAGGAAATAGAGGGAGAAATCCAGTGGTAGAGGATGCCTAAAGGAATATGAATTTTATGTCAGTCTTTACAAATGATGGTAGAAGTGAGATGTGTGGGAGCCAGAGGAGCTGTAGAAAAAGAAATGTCACAGAAATCTGTAAAGAAGGATTTGGTTTTGAAAAAGAGCAGCATCACTCGAGGTGGTTAGGCCACCAGGCCCAGTTGGCATATGGCTTAAGCAGATGAAGGAAGTCAGGGGGGATAGCATAGATTCTGACCAGATTATTTTACCTTTTTTATAGATGAAGCTAGCCAATGTAATGCCTTTGTTCAAAAGAGGTTCATAATTCAAGATCAAATTAGTGAGTATTTAGAAATACGTGCCATAATCTCGGCAGTTAGCATATATTAGTTAAAGGCATATTATTTTTAACCAACTTAAAATAAATCACTGTATAGATATGGATACGGCAATAACTTTCATTCATATGACAGAATACAGTGAAGTACTCCAAAGGCAATGAACCACAATAAAAGTGTAGCCACCATTAAAATGTAAGGGAACATGGCAGCCAACTTGTGCAGAACAAGGTACCACAAACAGCAATGAGATAAATAGCCAGATGCTCTATATCATTAGTGCTATTGGCTGAAGGATAAATGTTGACTTTGACTCTCCTACTCTTCTTCAAATGTTCCTATGATCTTTTACATTTACCTGATAGGGCACATGGTGTTTTGATTTAATATCTCATTGGAAAGATGGCACAACTGACAGTGTCGGCTTTGATTATATGCTGAGTTATAGATTCCCACAAATCTCTGGCTCAGAAATGCAAGGGCTAGAAGCAATATTTATCCCCAACATCACTGAAATCAGATTACCTGGTCTTTATCATATTGCTCTTTGTGGTACCTTGTTTTCCGCAAAATGCCCACATTACAGCAGTGGCTGTGCTTGAAAAATTACATAATTGACTGTGAAGTACTTTGTGGTGTCCGCAGATCATGCAAAGTTCTATATAAATGAAAATCTTTCTTTCTTTCGTACAGGTAATAAAATTTGGCCAAGACACCATTGTGAAATTCCAATTTCTTTGAATAGTACCATAGATTCTTTTGTGTCCACCTGAAAGGAGAGAAGGGGGCTTGGTTTAACATCTCATTTAAAAGATGGCACTTTGGACACTGCAGCTGTTTCTCAGTGCACCACTGGAGTGCCTGCCTAGATTATGTGTTTAAGTCTGAGAAGTGGGACTTTAAAACACAACTTCTGACTCAGAAGCAAGGTTGCTACCAACTAATCCACCACTGACACCACAAATAAAAAAACAAACAAAGCCTCATCTCTATTACTGTGGGCAACAATACAAGTTTTCCTACAAAGTAAGTATGGGCACATTTCACATATAAATACACTGACATTTACCCTGGCATCAATTAAGCAAAAAGACATTAATATATTACCAAGGATCAGGCACAGACTTGGATTACCCAAAGATTATGCCTTGGATCAAATTCAGATTGATTATCCTGCCAGCAGTGACGAGAGAATACAAATATAGTCTGATTGCATGGGAATACAGATGATAGCTATACCAAAATAGTGGAGAAGTAGTCACAGACATTTCACTAGACCACTAGGAAACATGGATGCAGCCTATGCAAATGCCTTGCTTGTTCAGAAATAAACTCATCAATAAACCATCAGGAAATACAGGCACAAATTCATTGCTAAACACAAAGGGCATAAGATAAAAAGTTAGCTTGGTGAACATTGTCACATGGAGCTTCAGTGGACTGTATCACAGAATGCAAGGACAAATATTTGATCTGTGTTCCCCACTTAATAACAGCCCAGTCAGGCTTATATTAGTGTCAATCGAAGGTTCAGCACTTCCAAACAACATGAAAACAGTAAAATCCCCCAAGGCACTTCACAGGACTGCAATCAAAATAAATTGGCTCTAAGAAATCGAATTAGCACATTAGCGTTTGGTCAAAGACATAAGTTCTAAGCAGTGTCTTAATGGAGAGTTAGAGAGGTGGAGATACTAGGGAGGAAATTTTACAGCTAAAGGCCTAAATGGTTGAAGGCACAGCCACCAATGTTGGGTAAAGAAAGTTGGGGTGCAGAAGGAGCCTGAACTGGAGGATCTCAGAGTTCTGCCAACCTTTTGTTCCAGTCTGATCTGGCCCAGCTCCGTTCTTGCCCCATCAAAGTCGACTCTCATCCAGTTATTTATTCTTACTCTGGATTGCCTATCATCCTTTTCTAATATCATCCTAAAATGTACAATACAATTATCACTGTCTCCTAAATGTTTCTGCCTTGTGAAGGAAGTAACAGAAATAGGGAGTGATGAGACCGTGGGAAGATTTGAACACAGAGACAAGGGGCTAGATTTTCAATCCAAGATTGAGAATTGCATGCCCAGATCACTTCCGGGTCCCAACTCCACGTTTTGTCAGCATCAGTGATGAATGACGTGACACGATTTTGAAATGCAATGGCCCTATTTGAGCCAGAGGTGAGCTTGGCGTCCAATTAGTGATGGCAGGCGCTGCCTGGAGGCAGGAACTAGTCCTAGAGGGCGATTTTCAAAGGCATATGGCAGCCATAACTGGGCTTCTTGTTGCCTTGTGGAATGAAGCAGACAGAGAGGCATAAGGCCAGCAACCTCACGATCCAAACAAGTTCCCAAGAGCTTACTTATTCTGTACTTAGTCTGCTCTGCTCAAATGCTGGCAACTTTCTGCTCCTTTCAAGGTTTTAAATCACTAGCCTCAATAAATAGTGACTCCCCACTGTGTTCCCAACAGCTGCTCTCTACTGTGCCCCAGGGCATCCATTCTTCCCTTTTTGAAAGTTTGATTCTGTCTCCCTCCAAACCATTAGCAAGATCTTCAACAAGCTTAACAACAGGTTGGTTGGAGGTTTGGGGTTGCTGACTCCACCAAAACTACCTGCCCTCCCTTCAAAAACCACACATCACAGAGATGTCAGAAGGTCACTGAGAATGCTATTTTCACAGCCCACATACACCTGAACTCACCTGCATGGACAATTGTTAATCCAGTTTAAGAATTCTACAATTTAGATCTTGATGGATTGGCTAATAAGAATATCTAGTTCATGGGATGCAAACGTCCCAGATTTGCACTAAGTGCGGTAGCGGGCATGAAAAAATGTTTAACCCACTGGCCACAATGGTGGGATTTTGTGCCATATTGCCCCCTTCCCGTCACATTCCACCTCATTAATAATGCATTCATGGGAAATGCGCTGGATTGTTAGTGGGTGGACTTGGATTTGCCCACTATGCCGTAACCTCAGTGCTTCCTCACTCTGGGCGACATATTTAAAGTGCACCAGAGCACAGCCTGCTTCATGCCTACAAACCAGGACTGCTCCAGGCGACAGATGGCCCTGAAAGCAAAGAAGACTGCAGCCCCCAAATTTAGTGATGCCTCTCTGGACGCTTGCAGGACGCAGGGGAAGTCCATCTCAAGTCCTCTACCCCCGCTCTGGCCGCAGGAGGTCCAACAGAGTCAACAATCTGACCTGGGAGGCAATGGCAGCAGCAGTCAGTGCCACTGGAGCACACAGGAAGTCAGCCATCCAGTGCATAAAGAAAATGAATGATCTCCTCCGTTCCGCCAGGCTAAGTCACTCTCATCACTCTCAACTCTCACACTCCCAAAACCATCACATAACCACAGGGATCTCACATCTCAAGAGACAACACCTCTACCTCTCACACACACCCTTACATCTCCATCGGGCTCATATCCTCTGGAGCTCATGTCCTTATCCCGTCCATGGCTTCGCTCAGGACAAACATTCCATGCAATGCCATGCTTCCTGCTCACACTCTCGTTATCTGTTTTCATATAGGAGAAGCTGGCTGACAACAGCAGGAGGGAGAGGTCCCAGACCTGGGGTTGAGTGGTCAACTTAAGGCCCCTCACTCACTTTGAGGTGTATGCCATCATGCAGACTGGTGAGGATGTGTACCGTGCCTGCGGTGACGGTGAGGTCGGCCGCAAACACACACTTGAGGATCCTGCACCACACCATCCCTCTCCCAGCACAGCTGTGAGTATGTTCTCCTGTTTTTGACTCTGCTGCCATACACTAATTATCTCTACTTTGGTTCACAAGGAGCTATGTCAAGTGACCGGCATCCTCAGCCAGCCAGTCCCTCAGCTCCATCCACATCCTCAGATCCAGACAAGGGGACATCTCCTCCACTAAAAAGCTGGAAATAAGCAGCCTGGAAGTGCTTATCCACACCCTCCATCAGTGCTGAGGCACACACCTCAATGGGACCTAGATCTAGATCAGGCTCGGGTTCACAATCTGGTGGTCACGGACATGTGGCCACATCAGCTGGAGGCAGGTTCTGCCGAGCTTCCCGGCACTTGGAGGACTGCTGGGGAAGAGGCATCTGTAAGGTTCGAGTCAGATGTTGAGCCTTTGGATTCGGCCTTTCAACTCATTGTGAAGAGTCAGCAGAAGGCAGGGGAACATCACGCAGAGCTGTTGGAAGCCCTCAACAAAGTGACATGTGAGTTGGAGCAGTGCGTCCGCCTGCTCCCTGATCAAGTGGTGCCTACATCAGGTGCATGGAGGTCTCCATGGGAAGGATGGTGGATGCCATGGAGACCCTGATCCAGTGGAGAAGCGTGCAGACCTGCACTCCATTGCGGTAGCCATGGGTAAGCACCTGTATTGACAACGCGAGAGGGAATCAAGACAGCTCAATGTCCCTCCAGGTGCTCCTTCCCCTCAAGGAGTCAGGCTGGGGCCCTGTGGCACCAGTAGGGAGGTGGAGCAGCAGCTGCAAACCCCTGGGTCATCCACTCAGGGATCTCAGAGGCTGTCTGCTCCCTCCAGGTCCTCTTTGCCTGTGATTCCCCCAACCTCGTCCTCTGTTACTACAGTGGGAGCAGCTAGCTAACAGGAGGGCAGACAAAGCAAGCCTCAAGGCCCCAGCTCTGCAGAGGAGGCATGCTGAAGTCATCAAAGGTAACAGGGCCAACCACTGCACAGGCTATCTCCACCCCTGCTGCAAATGTCAGGCAGCACCTGGGAGAAGTGATGGGCCTACAAAAATTAAGAAATTCTGATCACAAGTGGTTACATGGGTGAACACATTTTGTCACTTCATAATGTGAAAATATATTCACTTTCAGTGAATAATGTGTAATAGTGTCTGTTAGCTTCACTGACAGGCTTTGCGAGTTCTCCCCTCCCCCTGCATCCCCCACCCACAACTAGCTGTTCACCTGCACACAGCTGGACCACAAGTGATTCTGGAGGGAGAAGGCCTTTTGGAGCCTTGTGCAAGCATTCCCCCACGCACATGGATCCTGCATCTGTCATACTCACCTCACTGTTCTGAGCATTTTCAGTGCTGCCTGCTGGGGTTCTCTTTCAGTTGTCCATCTGAGCTGACCTGCATCTCCACCCACCCAATGATCGCACTCCCATGCAGCACCCGTGCCCATCCAACACAAGACTCCAATTGCTTTCGATTTCTGCGAAATGGTAGTTGTCAAGTATATCGTTAGCTCCCCCATCCTTTCCCCTTACCCACCCATGTCCTTTCCCCCATCACTGTGGATCCCCCGGGCATCACCTTCCACCTCCCCATCATCACCTACCAACCCAAACTCTTATCATTCCAGGATTTCCAGAGGAACATTCCCTGCCTTCCTGAAGATCCCAGCCCCATTCACATGGACCTCCCTGACCTCCTCCTTCCCATCTGCAGGGTTCGGATCTGCCTCTGAGTCCCCACCAATCACCCTCACGGTCCCTTTTACTGTTAATGGCGCACCCTCACCCTCCCACCGTACTGGTTCCCTCTGCCCTCTCTTACTTCCCATTCCCTCCATCATGCCCACCCTCAGTTCGCTGCCAAGGCGGCAGTCCTCGACTCCACAGACCCTTCCCTTGTACGTTCACCTGGACATCCCCCAGCTCCCCCCTTACTCCCTCTTTCACCCTTACTCTCTTCTCCACCCTTACTCCCTCCTCCTCCATGGACACCATCCCCCCTCTGAACTCCCTTCTCCCACCAACACCTTCCCCTCTCCAAACACCCTCCTGCCCCCAGACACCTTCCCCTCACCAAACTCCCTTCTTCCCCTGGACACATTCCACCCCCCCCCCCCTCCGAGCTCCCTCCATTACAACTTCCTGCCCTCTTACACCTACCTCCCCATTTGCAGCATTCTCCCTCATTACACCATCCCTGTCCTGTACTTCCTCTTCTCCCCGGAAGCCCTCCTTCCTCCTCCCAACCTCACCCCCCCGTGTGTCCTGATGAGTGCAAGACAAAAAGCTTAGACATGTCTCTTTTTTCAGCAATACTCAAGTTCTGTATTTGTATTCAGTTTTATTTTAAATGTCAATGGTCCCTAACCAGATTGTAACTCAAAGGTTACGGGGAGAAGGTGGGAGAATGGGGTTGAGAAACTTAACAGCCATGATTGAATGGTGGAGCAGACTCGAGAGGCCGAATGGCCTAATTTCTGCTCCTATGTCTTATGGTCTTATGGTAACATGAGTCCAGTTAATTTTCTGGTCATTGGTTACCCCCAGAAGCTGATAATGGAGGGATTTGACCATAGTAATGACATTGAATGTCAAGGCAAGGCAATTGGATTCTCTCTTGGAGATGGTCATTATCTGGCACATGTAAAAATGCCCATTTTCCAAATTTTACTGCATGTGGAACCAGACTGTTTCATTATTTTACGAATTGTGGATGGTACTGAACACTTTGCAATCATCAGTGAACATCCCCACTTCTGACCTTATGGTGGAGGGTAAGTTTTTGATGGAGCAGCTGAAGGTGATTGGGCCCATGACTCTACCCTGAGGAACTTCTGCAGCAATGTTCTAGGGCTGAGATAATTGGTCTCAAACAACAACAACAGTCTTCCTTTATGCTAAGTATGGCACCAGCCAGTGGAGAGTTTCCCCCCACTATTCTCATTGACTTCAATTTTGCTAGGGCTTCTTGATGCCACACTTAGCCAAATACTGCCTTGATGTCAAGGGCAGTTACTCTCATCTTACTTCTGGAATTCAACTCTGTTATCCATGTTTGTACCAAGACTTTAATGATGTCTGGAGTCAAGTGATGCTGGTGGTAGCCAAACTGAGCATATGTGCCATTTATTGCTGAATAAGTAGCGTTTTATAGCACTGTTGATGACACCTTCTGTCATTTTCCTGTTGATTGAGATTAGACACAGGGGTGGTAAAATTGGCCAGATTGGATTTGTCCTGCTTATTGTAGACAGGACAAAACCTGGGAAACTTTCCACTTTGTCAGCTAGATGTTATTGTTGTAGCTATAATAGAACAGCTTGACTAGGGGCATGGCTAGTTCTGGAGCACAAGTCTTCAACACTACAGTTGGGATGTTGTCAGGATCCATAGACTTTGCTGCAGCCAGTGTTCTCAACCATACCTTGTTATCATGTGGAGGGAATTAAATGGCTGAAGTCTGGCATCTGCACTGCTGGAGGCCTCAGGAGAAAGGCAAGATCTATTATTCATTTGGTACTTCTGGCTGAAGATGGTTGTGATGCTTCAGCCATATCCTTTACACTCACTTGTTGGGCTCTGCCATTGTTGAGGATGGGGATGCTAATGCAGCATCCTCCTTCCATTCTCTCTCTTCAGGTACCATGCCCTGAAAAGGCTTTGGCAGCCATGGACTTCTGAGATTGATCCATGGTCTTCTGTGATTGGTCCTTGGTTATGCTAGGCTGTAGTTTTGCCTTCTGCAGATGGCTGACCAGGAATCTCACCTGCTCTTACTGACTGTCATTGGTGTATCAGAAGGACTTACAGATTGAGAATCAACCTTGTGACACAGCTTCCATGGCCATCACTTCCTGAAGTGGGACTTGAACCCGGAGCTCCTGGCCCAGAGGTAGGGAAGCTACCACCGTGCCACAAGACCTCCTCCTCCATTAGTTGTTTAAATATTCATGACTGGATGTGGCAGGACTACAGAATTTGAATCTGATCTGATGGTTTTGAACCAGAGCTCAGTTTCACCACGTACACCTGGTGCTCTTCTACAGTCTGCAATGAATCATGATTGGTCGCCTGACTTGATGGTAATGGTAGATTAAGAGAGGGATATGCCGAAACATGAGGTTACAAGTTGTGATTTAATACAATTCTGCTGCTGCTGATGGCTCACAGCACCACATGGATGCCCAATTTTGAGCTGAAAGATCTGTTACCAAGCTATTCCATTTAAGCACATGGTGGGGCCACATAATATGATCATGGGTGTCCTCAGTGCAAAGAACAGGAATAAGTTTGCACAAAAACAGTGGTGCCATGGTCAATACCATCATGAGTGACGGTAGACTGGCGAGGACGAGTTCAAGTATGATTTTCCCTTATGCCAATTCTCTTACCTGCAAGCCCATTCTGGCAGATAAGTCCTTCAGCTGTCCAGCTCAGTCATTAGTGGTGCTACTGAGTTACTCTTGACTCTTGGTGGCAGACATTGAGAGTGATAAGGGCACACATATTCAGTACTCAACATGGAGGAAGACTAATTCACCAGCTGAGGGAGGGCAGTAGATGGTAATAACCAAGTGGTTTCCTTGTCCATATTTGACCTGATGCCAGGAGATGCTATGGGTATCCAGGCTATTTATCACTGTGCCATCATCTCTGTCCATCCGGTGTACAGGGTGTATCCATGGATGGTGATGGAGGAGTTTGGGATGTCATTCTATGAATATGACTAGGTCAGGTTCATGCTTGACAAGTCTGTGGGACAACTTTCCCAATTTTGTCACATATCATCAGATGCTAATAACAATAATGATTCTGCAGGTTTGACTGGGTTTGGCATGTCGGTCATGTCAGAATGCAATGTCTAAGTCAATGCCAGGTGGCCTATCTGATTTTATTCTTATTATATATTTTTGTCACAGCTGGATATAACTAAATGGCTATACAGGTCATTTCAGATAACACTTAAGAATTAAAAGCAAAAAAACTGCGGATGCTGGAAATCCAAGACAAAACCAAAGATACCTGGAAAAACTCAGCAGGTCTGGCAGCCTCTGTGGAGAGGAGTACAGTTAACGTTTCGAGTCCGCATGACTCTTCAACAGAACTAAGGAAAAATAGAAAAGGGTGAAATATAAGCTGATTTAAGGGGCGGGTGAGAAAAGGAGAGCTGGATAGAGGGCCAGTGATAGGTGGAGATAACCAAAAGATGTCACAGACAAAAGGACAAAGAGGTGTTGAAGGTAGTGATATTATCTAAAGGAATGTGCTAATTAAGGGTAGAAAGCAGGACGAGCAAGGTACAGATAGCCCTAGTGGGGGTGGGGTGGGGTGAAGGAATCGAAGAAGGCTAAACGGTAGAGATAAAACATGGATGGAAATACATTTAAAAATAATGGAAATAGGTGGGAAAAGAAAAATCTATATAAATTATTGGAAAAAACAAAAAGGAGGGGCAAAATCGGAAAGGGGGTGGGAAGGGAGGAGACAGTTCATGATCTAAAATTGTTGAACTCAATATTCAGTCCGGAAGGCTGCAAAGTGCCTAGTTGGAAGATGAGGTGCTGTTCCTCCAGTTTGCGTTGAGCTTCACTGGAACAATGCAGCAAGCCAAGGACAGACATGTGGGCATGAGAGCAGGGTGGAGTGTTGAAATGGCAAACGACAGGGAGGTCTGGGTAATGCTTGCGGACAGGCCGAAGGTGTTCTGCAAAGAGGTCTCTCCAATGTAGAGGAAACTGCAGTGGGAGCAACAAATACAGTAGACTAAGTTGAGGGAAGTGCAAGTGAAATGCTGCTTCACTTGAAATGAGTGTTTGGGCCCTAGGACGGTGAGGAGAGGAGAAGTAAAGGGGCAGGTGTTGCATCTTCTGCGGTTGCATGGGAAAGTGCCGTGGGAGGGGGTTGAGGTGTAGGGGGTGATGGAGGAGTGGACCAGGGTGTCACGGAGGGAACGATCCCTATGGAATGCCGCCGGGGGGATGAAGGGAAGATGTGTTTGGTAGTGGCATCATGCTGGAGTTGGCGGAAATGGCGGAGGATGATCCTTTGAATGCGGAGGCTGGTGGGGTGATAAGTGAGGACAAGGGGGACCCTTATCATGTTTCTGGGAGGGAGAGGAAGGTGTGAGGGCGGATGCACGGGAGATGGGCCGGACACGGTTGAGGGCCCTGTCAACGACCGTGGGTGGAAAACCTCGGTTGAAGAGGAAGGAGGACATGTCAGAGGAACTGTTTTTGAAAGTGGCATCATCAGAACAGATGCGACGGAGGCGAAGGAACTGAGAGAATGGGATGAAGCCCTTACAGGAAGCTGGGTGTGAGGACATTTAAGAGTCAACCACATTCCAATGTCTGTAGGTCTGGAGTCACATATAAGCAAAATATGAATAATGATGGCAAATTTTCTCCCCTAAAGGACATGAGTGAACCAGTTGAGTTTTTATGATAATCCAATAGTGTCATAGTTGCCATTACTGATATTAGCTTCTTTTTTCCTTACATATTTGATTAACTGAATTCCAATTTACATGCTGCAATGATTGAATCTGAATGATTAGTCCAGGCTTCAGGATTACTTGTCCAGTAACATAACCATTATGTCACTGATGATGGGCAATGGGTGAATGGGATTTGGTAAGAATTAGGATATGAGAGAGAGAGAGAGAGAGAGAAAAAGAGTGAGTGAGAGAGAGGGAAAGGGAGGTCAAGGGTCTGGGAACAAGTTTTTTTTAAATCAATCTGTCCACTTATCACAGAATCACACAGTGCAGAAGAGGCCCTTCGGCCCATCAAGTCTGCACCAACACCTGAGTAACACCTGACCTAGCTACCTAATCCCATTTACCAGCACTTGGCCCATAGCTCTGAATGTTATGACGTGCCAAGTGCTCATCCAGGTACTTTTTAAAGGATGTGAAGCAACCTACCTCCACAACCCTTCCAAGCAGCACATTCCAGACTGTCACCACCCTCTGGGTAAATAAGCTTTTCCTCACATCCGCCATAAACCTCCTGCCACACACCTTGAACTTATGTCCCCTCATGACTGACCCTTCAACAAAGGGGAACAACTGCTCCCTATCCACACTGTCCATGCCCCTCATAATCTTGTACGTCTTGATCAGATCGCCCCTCAATCTTCTCGGCTCCAACGAAAGCAACCCAAGTCTATCCAACCTCTCTTCATAACTTAAATGTTTCATCCCAGACAACATCCTGGTGAATCCCTTCTGCATCCCCTCCAGTTCAATCACATCCTTCCTATAATGTGGCGACCAGAACTGCACACAGTACTCCAGCTGTGGCCTCACCAAGGTTCTATATAACTCCAACATGACCTCCCTACTTTTCTAATCCATGCCTTGACTGATAAAGGCAAGTGTCCCATGTGCCTTTTACACCACCCCACTAATATGCCCCTCCCCCTTCAGAGATCTATGGACACACATGCCAAGGCCCCTTTGTTCCTCAGAACTTCCTTGTGTAATGCCGTTCATTGAATACTTGCTTGTCAAATTACTCCTTCCAAAGTGTATCACCTTACAATTTTCAGGGTCAAATTCCATCTGCTACTTATCTGTCCATTTGACCATCCCATCTATATCTTCCTGTAGTCCAAGACACTCAAGCTCAATGTTAACCACCCGGCCAATCTTTGTGTCATTCTCAAACTTACTAATCCTACCCCCCACATAATCATCTATGTCGTTTATATAAATGATGAGTAATAGAGGACTCAGCACAGATCCCTGTGGTACGCCACTGGACACAGGCTTCCAGTCACTAAAGCATCGTTCTGTCACCACCCTCTGTCTCCTACAACTAAGCCAATTTTCAATCCACCTTATCAAATTACCCTGTATCCCATGTGCATTTGCCTTCTTTATAAGTCTCCCATGTGGGACCTTGTTAAAGGCTTTGCTGAAATCCATATAAACTACATCAACTGCACTACCCTCATCTACACACCTGGTCACCTCCTCAAAAAATTCAGTCAAATTTGTTAGGCATGACCTCCCTCTGACAAAGCCATGCTGACTATCCCTGATCAAACATTGCCTCTCCAAGCAGAGATAGATACTCTCCTTCAGAACTTTCTCCAATAGTTTCCCTACTACTGTTGTGAGACTCACTGGTCTGTAGTTCTCTGGCTTATCTCTACAACCCTTCTTAAATAGCAGAACCACATTAGCTGTTCTCCAGTCCTCTGGGACCACCCGGTGGCCAGAGAGGAATTAAAAATTTGGGTCAAAGCCTATGTGATTTCCTCCCTTGCCTCCCTCAGCAGTCTGGGACACAAATCAACCTGACCAGGAGATTTGTCCACTTTTAAGCCTGCCAACACCTCCAATACCTTGTAACTTCCTATATCAATTTGCTCCAGAATCTCGCAGTCTCTCTTCCCAAGTTCCATATCTTCATCCTTATTCTCTTGGGTGAAAACGAATGTGAAGTATTCGTTCAACACTCTTCCGATGTCCTCTGGCTCCACCCATAGATTGCGCCTTTGGTCCCTAATGGGCCCTACTCTTCCCTGGTTATCCTCTTCCCATTGATATACTTATAGAATATCTTGGGATTTTCCCTACTTTTACCAGCCAGAGCTTTCTCATATCCGCTCTTTGCTCTCCTAATTGCTTTCTTAAGCTCCACCCTGCACTGTCTGTACTCCACTAATGCCTCTGCTGATTTGTTTCCCTTGTACCTGCTAAAAGCCTCTCTTTTCCTTCTCATCGTATCCTGAATATCTCTGGTCATCCATGGTTCTCTGGGCTTGTTACTCCTTCCTATTGCCTTGGAGGGAACATGTTGAGCCTGTACCCTCCCCATTTCCTTTTTGAACGCTCCCCCCACTGCTCCTCTGTAAATTTCCCCACAGGTAGCTGTTCCCAGTCTATCTTGGCCAGATCGTGCCTTATTTTATTAAAATCCGCTCTCCCCCAATCCAAAACATTTTTTTGCAACTTGTCTATTTCTTTGTCCATAACAAGCTTATCTTGGGTTATCCTTAGCACAGGAAATCCAGCAGAAAGGTAAGGGGAGAAAATGCCTTATAAAGAGGAAATATAACCCTCAAAGAGTTTGGCACCTCTTCCCCAACCTCCATCCTCTGACATAAAACAAATTACTGTTCTTGTAACTGAAAATGTGCATTTTTATAAAAGTATCTGATTCAGAGGCTGACATTCACAGAGCTGGTAGAAAATCAAATTCATCATGAGGGGAATGCTGTCAAGAAAGTCTATTACTGTTTGTTGTGCTGTATTTTTTAGATATACACATAAGCGCAATTCCATCTTAATTGGTCCGAAGTTGGGTATAAATGGGTATACCAATCATACCTATCCTTGCCTATTATACAATAGTTGGTAGCAACCATTTCATAAAATGGAAAATTGCTTCAAACATGAAGTCTTGAAGAATGTGTCCTCAGGACTCCTAGTTCAAGAGAATGATATGTCTAATGTACATTTAAATATAATTTAAAGAGATAAGGCTTAAAATTCCACAGGAACCCTGCAAACCATTCTCCAGTAACTCTGGCAGGAGATTCAGGGAATGGCTGAAAATGACAATTTCTCTGTGGTTTACAGTAGCAGAGGGAAAACAAAAATGGTGTCAAAAAACTCGCATTTAAAACCCAAATCTGCTAGTTCAACTCTCCCAGTGAGCTGTGTATAAAGAATGCATAGGTCGGAGGCAGTACTACAATACTGCAGCACCATTTCTCCAGCCTGCACTCTCATTGTGCATAGCTCCATGTTATGGGATTTTTAGCATCAACCCAGGCCTCTGGAACAAGCAAGAAAATTCTCTGTTTAATGTTTCATCCTTCAACAATGCACTCCCTCATTATTGCACTGGAATGTCAGTCCAGGTTATAAACTCAGATCCTGGAGTGCGACTTGATCATACTTCTTTCTGAAAGGCATCCTGATGGACAGAATTCCTTTTTTTTTAAACAAGCAATGAATTATATAAAACTGTAAATGTATTTTTTAAAATAATGTACTACATGATATACTTTACAAATGATGGCCTTGACCAGAGTTTACAAATTATCTCGAGACAGCTTTTAGAAATTTGATCTTTTAAGATTCGATGTCAATCCAATTCAATTAGTATCTTTCATTTAGAGGCTATTGTTAATGACATTATTATAGTCTTTAGCTTTCATAGAAATAGGATTTATGGATTTTTTTGAGTTATTGAGAAAGTATCTTTTCTAATTAGCTTAATTAGTTCATGTAAATTAGTTCTAATTAGTGCAATTAATAAGTTATCCCTCTTAGCATAATTATATATGAGCCTAATTAACATAAACATTCATTGTTGTAATTATTAATAAAAATGTGCTACTTCTCCTGATGCAAAACCACATACTTTCTTCTCCCTTACACTGTCAATTTTTGAAGGAAGATTAAAAATAAATATTTTTAAATTTAAGAATGATTTAGCAAACAGGCATGGCTGCACTAAATCATACTCAATATGATCCCATGGATCACCTCATCCAGATGCCCATTCTTGATATGTGGTTCAAGATGATGTCAGTAGGCTAACTGATCATTGTCAAAGACAACCCACACATCCACACTTCAACATAAGCCATGGATAACAAACAGGAATAGGTATTCTGGCTGACTTTAAGTGGAATAGCCCTACTGTTGCCTTGCCTGATATCAACAACTGCAAAATGTACAATAAATCTGGGGCTTTCTTTGTCTACTTAATGTACCACTTAGTTTAATGTTGAAATTATTAGGATGGCTCCATTACAGATTTACCAGTATATTCAAACCAAGGAATGGTTTAATATTGGAGAAGGGAAGAATCAGGCAAAGAACAAGTCACACACAGAAAGCATAGGTTTTATTTAAAGTGAGTTTGAAGATTAATAACTTAAGCATAAGATAAGGGCTGGATTGTCAAGAGGTCTAGGAACATTTTTCTTTATCCACCTGTCCACCTATCTTCAGATATACTTAAAACAGAAAGACCAGAGGAAGAGTAGAGGGAGAAATGTATTAAAAGGAGGGAATAAAGCCCTAAATAGGTGTTTAGCATCTCTACCTGTGCCACAACCCCCACCCTTTGCACACACAACCAATAACTGAAAATTTGTATTTTTGATAAAGTATTTGTTGCAGAGACTGACATCCACAGAGATGACAAAATATGACAATATAAGATGTAATATCCGTATCAATTTGAAAAAAAGTCCACAGTTTAACAGTGAATGTTCAACTTTTGTATCAAGTATGCAAATGGAAGTATCCTTTTCCCACATCATCAGCTTAATAAAGATCGAGATAAACATCGAAATCTGCAATATACATCCTTCAGCTGTGAGGGTCGATGAGCCATAATGTAAATTTCTCAATGACCCTTGCAAACACTCTTCTGTGAGTAGCCAACAGAGATTCTTCTGGAAGAAAAGATGGACAATGCCAATCTCCAGTGACCAAATCTAACAAGCTTGAGGGAACTTTGGGGAGTGGAATCAAGTTCGAAATTAGAACATTCAATATTGAAGCAAATATTGGTATGTGTGGGACTTGATCATGCTAATTCTTTTGAATAAAAAGTAATTTGCATGAAATTTAAAAATTAGTAAGTAGAATGTGAAGGTATTGGAGTCAACACTGGGACAAAGCTAATTAAAAGACATTTTTTAAATTTGTTCACGGGATGTGAGCATCGTGAGCTAGGCCAGCATTTGTTGCTATCCCTAATTGCTCTTGAGAGGATGGTGATGAACCGCCTTCTTGAACTGTTGTAGTCCAAATGGTGTAGGTATACCATAATGGTGTTAGGAAGGGAGTTCTATGATTTTGACCCAACAATAGCGAAGGAACAGTACTTCCAAGTTAGAAAGGTGTGTGGCTTGGAGGGGAACTTGCAGGTGGCAGAGTGCCCATGGATCTCCTGCCCTTGTCCTTCCCTGTCAAAGAAGCCTTGGTGAATTGCTGCAGTGCATCTAGTAGAAAGTTAGCACTGCACCACTGTGCATTGGTAGTGGGGGGAATGAATGTTTAAGGTGATGGATGGGATACTGATCAAGCAAGCTTCTTTGCATTGCTGATGTCACGTTTCTTGAGTGTTGCTGTATCGGCACTCATCCAGGTAAGTGAAGAGAATTCTATCACATTCCTGACTTGAGCCTTTTCGATGGTGGAGAGGTTATATGGAATCAGGAGGTGAGTTACTCTCTGCAGAGTTCCCAATGAAGCTACAGTATTTATATATCTGGTCCAGTCAAGCTTACGGTCAAAGGCAACGCCAAGGTTGTTTATAGCAGGGTTTCAATGTCAAGGAGAGATGGTTTGATTCTCTTTTTTTGGAGATGGCCATTGTCTGGCATTTAAGTGGTGTGAATGCTACTTGTCACTTATCAGCACAAACTTGGATGTTGTCCAGGTCTTGCTGCATCCTGGCATCAGCTGCTTCCATATCTGATGATTTGCAAATGGTGCTGAACATTATATAATCATCAGCAAACATCCCCACTTTTGGCTTACTGATGGAGTGGGGGTCATTGATGAAGAAGCTGAAGATGATTGGGCCCAGGGCACTACCTTGAGGAACCCCTGCAGCATGTCCTGGGCATGAGGCGATTGGTCCGCACCAACCACAGTCATCTTTCTTTGGCTAGGTATGACTCCAGCCAATGGAGAATATTCTCCTGATTACCACTGACTTCAATATGCTGCTTGTTGCCACACTTGGTCAAATGCTATCTTGATGTCAAAGACAGTCACTTTCACTTCACCACTTGAATTGAGCTCTTCTGTTGCGTTTGGAAATCAAAAGGGTCATCTGAACGTGAGTGCAATTTGAATCAGACAAATACATCAAGCATTCATGTATACCAAAATATAATTTATGTCATCATCATAACCAAATATTTTGCATTTTTACAACAACTTCTAGTGGACTGTATGGGGAAAAGTGGAAATGTTTACAATTCAGCCAGTTGCTCAACATGTAATAGGTCACTATGGAACAATTTGAAAAGTCCTCTACAATTTGTTACAGCATATTGACTTCCTGCATAGTTCTATTAGTTAAACATAATTATCCACTTAAAGCTAAGTGGTTACCTGTTAGATTGAAAATACATTTTAGGAATTCAAGCTTGCTAGATTCAGTAACTGCAAAGTTGTTCATTTTTTGGATGTTCTGAATGAAGGATTGCAGATTCCTTACAATAAAAGCAATAAAGCTTGTTATAAGACTCCCTGGATTCTATTATTTGGCTCCATTGACATTCTAAACATCTGGCTAATGTATCCAACACCACAGGTAATAATAGTCAGTTGACGCAGTACTGAGCTTTCCAGAAGTTATCATTGCTTCCATGATCCATTCACTATCAGCAATGACCTTACACTCACATTGAGCATGGTATGGACACAAATCATATCCCCTGTGCACCCATATGTGATGAGACACCATTCAATTGAGAGACCAGGAGAATAAAAAAAAACACCAGTCTTTCTTTCGATACCATGCTGTAGACTCATACAAACATTCTGCTCAAAGAATATATTATTGCAAAGCAAAGGGAGCGACGTGGGAATACTTTCCCTGTACCCTGTTTGTGATGAAATTATTAATTCATCAAAAAAGAACAGATTGATCATTTTGTTGTACATATCACACAGAGCAAAGCTTTCCTTTGTGACCATTGCAACAATTTAAAAAAATGGCCACAGTGCAACATCTAAATGAATAAAGCTACAAACTGCCCATTCATTGTTGTGAAGCTGTGCCATTTAGGACATCTATTCAAACATCAGGGGATTCGGTGGTCCAGTATGTAACTGACTTCTATTTGTACATTTTGAATTACTGATCACATTAGAATAAATTTATTGATAATACCATAATGATATAATTATAAGAACTGAAACAGGCAAGGCAAGCTAAAATACTCCAACAGCATTTTTTGGTATATTAAAATATTAAATATTATTTCAACTCAACCTTCCAGAGTACATTAATTAGGTCATGCATGGCAACTTAAACATCAATCTGACACAAAATCCAAAAGAAAGCCCAAACTGGGATTTTGGGTCTGCTCCAAAATTAATGCAGCTGGTTCTTTATAAATAATGAAAGCATATGGGAGCAAAAGTACAAAGCAGTCGGTGAGCATTACTATTCTGCTTAGGAAGAAGGATGCATCAATATACAGCCAGGGAGGTTTGTCTATCAGCTTACATTATTGGTACTCTTCTTCAGTTACAATGGCATGAATTTGGGATCTCTGAAGCTAAAATCCTCCAAAACATTATATCCTCAACTATAATTTTGGTTAAAAGGTTAAATTAGAAACGTGTGTGAACTGTTCAAAGATTATTACAAATAATGCATTGAATTCTTGGATTTAACTTTTTATTAATATACATCCATTCCTCAGTCATTCATCACGATGGGCCCTATCTTCCCAGCATTGGTAATCACTGTCCATTTGCCATTCTGCTCCTATTTTTTTTTTACAAGGTGCCAGAGCTCTGCATTTCTGGCCTGAACTTCCAAGGTGGGACTATTCAGAAAGGCAGAGTGTACCTTGGATGCCTACTTCAGAGGACAGAATCATTGGGAGAAGCCAGGCTGTGCTGTCTTTTCGCAGCACTAGTTGCCGTATTTTGATAAGTCTTCATTCACTAACACAGTGAAAAGCTTTGGGACAATAAATAGCTTTTAATTCTGTTAGTGAAGGAGTTTGAGTGAGGAAAGTGGGCAGGGTGCCATCTGGGTAGGGTGGGAGAGTGGGAGAGTGGTAGAGTGGCAGGGTGATGAATGGCAGGGTCGTAGGTGGCAGGGTGATGAGTGGCAGGGAGGTAGGTAGCAGAGTGGCAGGGTGGTAGCTTGGTAAGTGACAGAGTGTTTTTTTTGTTCATTCATGGGATGTGGGTGTTGCTGGCTAGGCTAGCATTTATTGCTCATCCTTAATTGCCCTTGAAAAGGTGGAGGTGAGCTGATTTCTTGAACCACTGTGGTGTAGGCACATCCACAGTGCTGTTAGGGAGTGCTGTTCCCATGTATCTGCTGCCCTTGTCCTTCTAGATGGTAGTGGTCATGGGTTTGGAAGGTGCTGTCTAAGGAGCCTTGGTGAGTTCCTGAAGTGTATCTTGTAGATAGTATATATTTGTGAATGGGCTGCCAATCAAGTGGGCTGCTTTGTCCTGGATGGTGTCAAGCTTCTTGAGTGTTGTTGGAGGTGCACTCATCCAGGCAAGCAGCAACTATTCCATCACATCCCTGACTTGTGCCTTGTAGTTGGCGGATAAGCTTCGGGGACTTAGGAGGTGAGTAACTTGCCACAGGATTCTGAGCCTCTGGCCTGCTCTTGTAGCCACAGTATTTATATGGCTAGTCCAGTTCAGTTTTTGGTCAATGGTAACCCCCAGTAATGTTGATAGTAGGGGGGTACAGCGATGGAAATGCCATTGGATATCAAGGGGTGATGGTTAGATTTTCTCTTGTTGGAGATGGGCATTGCCTGGCACTTGTGTGGCACAAATGTTACTTGCCGCTTGTCAGCCCAAGCCTGGATTTTGTCCGGGTCTTGCTGCATTTGGATATGGACTGCTTCAGTATCTGAGGAGTCGTGAATGGTGCTGAACATTGTACAATCATCAGTGAACATCCCCACTTCTGACTCTATGATGGAAGTAAGGTCATTGCTGAAGCAGCTGAACATGGTTGGGCCTAGGACACTACCCTGAGGAACTCCTGCAGTGATGCCCTGGAACTGAGATGACTGAACCCCAACAACCACAACGTTCTTCCTTTGTGCTAGATATGACTCCAAACAGCGGAGAGATTCCCCCGATTCCCACTGACTCCAGTCACTCTCACTTCACCTCTTGAGGTCAGCTCTTTTGTCCATGTTTGAACTAAGGCTGTAATGAGGTCAAGAGCTGAATGATCCTGGCGGAACCCAAACTGAGTGTTAGTGAGCAGGTTACTGCTAAGCAAGTGTTACTTGATAGCATTGTTGGTGACCCCTTCCATTACTTTACTGATGATCGGGAGCAGACTGATGGGGCAGTAGTTGGCTGGATTGGATTCTTCCTGCTTTTTATGGATGGGACATATCTAGGCATTTTTCCACATTGCTAGGTAGATGCCAGTGTTGTAGCTGCACTGGAACAGCTTGGCTAGTGGCACGGCAAGCTCTGGAGCACAAGTCTTCAGTACTATTGGTGGAATACTGTCAGGCCCATAGCCTTTGAAGTATCCAGTGCTTTTAACTGTTTCTTGATATCACATGGCATGAATCGAATTGGCTGAAGACTGGCATGTGTGATGCTCGGGACCTCCGGAGGAGGCCAAGATGGATCATCCCCTCGGCACTTCTGGCTGAAGATTGTTGCGAATGCTTCAGCCTTATATTTTGCACTGATGTGCTGGGCTCCCCCATCATTGAGGATGGTATATTCGTGGAGCCTTCTCCTCCAGTGAATTGTTTAATTGTCCATCACCATTCACAATTGGATGTGGCAGGACTGCAGAGCTTAGATCTGATCCATTGGTTACGGAATTGCTTAGCTCTGTCTATCGTTTGCTGCTTATGCTGTCTGGCATGCAGCTAGTCCCGAGTTGTAGCTTCACCAGGTTGACACCTCATTTGTAGGTATGCGCGGTGCTACTCCAGGCATGTCCTGCATTGAATCAGGGTTGATCCCCTGGCTTGGTGGTAATGGTAGAGTGGGGGGTATGCCAGGCCATGAGGTTACATATTGTGATCAAGTACAATTCTGCTGCTGCTGATGGTCCACATCACCTCATAGGTGTCCACTCTTGAATTGCTAGGTCTGTTCGAAATCTATCCCATTTAGCATGGTGATAGTGCCACACAACACAATGGAGGGTATCCTCAATGTGAAGACAGGACTTCGTCTCCACAAGGTCTGTGCATTGGTCACTCCTACCAACACTGTGCTGGACAGATGCATCTATGCAGACAGATTTGTGAGGATGAGGGCAAGTATGTTTTCCCTCTTGTTGGTTCCCTCCATCTGCTGCAGGCCCTGTCTAGCAGCTATGTCCTTTAGGACTCAGACAGCTCGGTCAGTAGTGGTGCTACCTAGCCACTCTTGGTGATGGACTTTGAAGTCCCCCACCCAGAGTGCACTCTGTGCCCTTGCCACCCTCAATGCTTCCTCCAAATGGTGTTCAACATGGAGGAGTACTGATTCATCAGCTGAGGCAGGTTGGGGAGGGGGCAGAGGGTGGTGGGCATGCTATATGGTAATCGGCAGGAAATTTCCTTGCCCATTTTTGACCTGATGGCTTGAGTAGGGTGGCAGGGTTGATAGGGTGGCAGGGTAGTAGAACGGCAGGGTGATAGTTGGCAGGGTAGCAGGTGCCAATGTGGTAAGGTAGCTGAGATAAAAGCAAAAACCTGCGGATGCTGGAAATCAAAACAAAACTAAAAATACCTGGAAAAACTCAGCAGGTCTGGCAGCATCTGCGGAGAGGAGTTCTGTTGAAGAGTCATACAGACTTGAAACGTTAACTGTGTTCCTCTCCGCAGATGCTGCCAGACCTGCTGAGTTTTTACAGGTATTTTTATTTTTGTTTTTTTAAGGTGGCTGGATGGTTAAGGTGCCAGTTGCATAGGGTGGCAGGGTGGGTAGGGTTGGGTCAGGGGGGTCAGGGGCAGTTGGAGGATCACGGGGCCAGATGGTCCGGGGGTCAGATTACTTTTGATGATGAAAGTTAGTTTACAGAGTTTAGAAACATTCATTCCTTTTGAGCTTGTAATTGTATATGCTTATGTGAGTTCAGGATGAAGTGTCAAGAATATATGCTTGGGAGAGTGGGTTGGTTATTTTGGTTGACAGACCTATTGAAAAATTATTAGATGGAGAAGAAATATGGTATAGCAGGAATACACAGAGGAAAGATCAAAAGGACCTGGGGACAGTCAGCCAGCCAGCTAGGTCTAGCGAGGAAGCCTGGCCTAACAATGGCAAATTCTATCATCTCAGTCCAGCACTGGTCAGAATCAAGAAAAGTTTTGCAAGTCTATTATTTTTTGTATTCTTAAGAAGGGCTCAGTAATCAATCAAGATTAGTTTGAATTTTATCTGTTATCTTAAGTGTGTTAGCCATGGCCTAGTTGGCAGTATTCTCACCTCTGAGTGAAAAGGTTCTGGGTTCAAGTTCCACTCTGCAGACTTGAGCACAACCATCTGAATTACACTCCAACACAATACTGAGAAGTGCTGCACTGTCTGAAGTGGTGTCTTTCGAATGAGACATTAAACTGAAGTTCTGTCTGCTCTCTAAATAGAGATTCCCCATTTCGAAGAACAGTAGGGGACCTCTCCCTGGTGTCCTGGCCAATGTTTATTCCTCAATTAACATTACAAAAACAAATTATCTAGTCATATTCACAGTGCTGTTTATGGAAGCTTGCTTTATGCAAATTGGCTGCTGGGATCCCCACAAATACAACAGCGACTACTGCACTTCAGAAGTACTTCATTGACTGTAAAGTGCTTTGTGAAGGGTGCTATATAAATGCACATCCTTTTTTCTTATCTGTTCATTTGCTCTCTGTAAACAGTGACAAGTTAATGAGTTAATGAAACACAGACCAGAGAATATCCTTCTGATTGCACATAACCACATGTAAAATGCGAGTTTAATTGTTCCCTCCCTGAGTTTGTAAGTGTATATAAGTACCTGTAATCTTCCTGTGTAAAACGTGGAATTACTGATGGCTGCAGTACAGTAATGTCTACTATTGTAGTAGTAAACCTCACTGGTTCTCCATCATCATATGCAACGACTGCCAGCTAAATGAAACAACAGAGAAAAAGAAAGTCAGAAACACTTTTCAACTTTAAATGCTTCACAAAACAAAATAAAAGCAACAGTCAGCTAAAAAATTACAATGAAACTCAGCTTGTTAAACTGGATACTGGAATATTAGACTCATTACCTTGAAAATTGTACTAGGCTCCTCATTGAGATTAACTCTGGTAAGCACTCGTCCTGTGTCTTCCTCCACTTCAAATATGCTTGCACTATATGGAAATTCAGTCATATTCACTTTATATCTAATCCTGCTTGCTGGACTCCCCTGTATTTAGGATTAATGTAGAAAAAAGTACAGTGTAAATTAATTAATGCAAAATGGGGTTAACATACATAGCTTGCTTATTTTAACTGCTTAAAAGTAACTAGGATGAGAAACATTTGCTCATGACAGGGGTAAATTTCTTTATGAACTGACCATTCATAAGCCATTTTTGAGACCTTACAGTGTAGAGACTGGCTGGCATGTTTGCCTACATAATAGTAATTACATGTAAGAAGTAATTAACTGGTTGGTGAAGTGCTTTGTGATACCCTGAGGATATATTAGAGCACCATATAAATGCAAGCTATTTTTGACTTTGTGTTTTATAGTATTGAAAATACACTTGGGGCAGAACTTTCCCCCTGTCGGAGGGGAAGTTCAGCAGCGGGCGCATGCAGGCACACCTCCGATCAGCGCCCCCAACTGGGGGCGTGCTGCCATTTTACGTGGGCAAGCCAATTAAGGCCCACCCAGCGTGACGTCCGCCAGGAAGCACTATGCGCTCCCTGTGTGGGTGGGGGGGATGCCCTAAGCCGAGAGTGCGCTCTTTCGCGCACGCGTGTGAAAGAGTGCACTCGTCTCCCTGAGGCTAAGTGCTGCCTCAGGGAGATCGATGCCAAATTCAAAAATGTTAAAAATAGAAAAATAAAATTCCCCTGACATGTCCCCTCATGTGACACTGTCACATGAGTTGGGACATGTCCATCATTTATAGTGAAACTTTTATTAAATTTTTAAAAGCCTACATGAAACCTCATCTCGCCCATGAATGAGGCTCCATGCTTTCTCTGAAGCCTGCCAGGGCTCCAGGCCTGCCCGCCAACCTTAAGGTTGGACGGGCAGGTCCTTTAACTACTGCAATTACTTTTTAAATGGCCTCAATTGGCTATTGACAGGTCGGCGGGTGCACAGCTTATTCGGCTGCGCCCCTGCCGACCTGAAAATTAAATTGAAACGGGGTGACATCGGGAGTTCCGCCTGACATCATCCCGTGTCATTTTACGTGTTGGCGTGTGAGTCCCGCCCCCTGCACACCGACAGGGAAATCCTGCCCATGGAATTTAACCAACCTTTACCCAATGCATTTGATTTGGTTATGCTGACAGATCATCCCAACTGCTGCCATTGTACATCATTTAAGAATAAATATGTCAAATTCAAATTAAGATAACATATGAAAAATGCAAATAAAAAAAGAAAAGATTTCTTCACAGGTAAGTCAAGGAAAACAGAGAGAAAGAACTTCAAGCAAATTTAATCCTGACCCAAGTTAGTTAACAGATTTGAAAAACTTTTATCAGTATTAATAGCTATGTTTTCTACTTCATGTGCACAAACACACGCAACCCTAAAATGGAAAAACATTCCTTCAAATCTTATTGTCCAGCGCCTCCTTTGATTACAAATTGGCTATAATTATCAGTGGCAGATTGAAATTTATTCCCAGTGTTATGTAATTTTTCTTCTCCAATTTAATAACCTGTCCTCGTGGCTTTTGACAAACAGACCCAACTCCATGGAGGTAAAATTAACCCCACACGTGGGTGGGTTTTGGTCAGGTAGGAAGTTAAATATTTAAATAATTTTAAACCCAATCTCAACGCATCACAAATCCATCCACTTCCAGTTTTAACAGAGGTGGGATGAGGAGGAAAGCAACTAACCCATTCACAGGATTCATTATTTTAATGACACTGCATGCCTGAGACTTTTATTCTCTTCCAGCTTTAACAGTGGCCGGCTGGGCACCCAACATCTCAGGAAACCCAGCAGTTCAAGGGAGTTGGGGACTACTGGATGGAACAGGTAAACACCTTTACAGCACAGCTGTGGCCCAAGAGGAGCAGAAGAACCTTCCGCTGCCCGTCCAAGCTACCTTATTAAACTCCTCACTGATTGGACCCCATCCCCCGCCATGATCCGACACCCACCTGATGTCCTCCCTGACCTTTGATCCCCTCTGAATCTTCTCCTTCTTCCTCCAGTGCATCGCTGCAATCTTCTCCATGGGGACCCCATGATCTATTACCCTCCCGTGAATCTCTCTGGGCACCCACCATGATCTTTTTTCCTCTTTCCCTAATCTCTCCAGGCCCCCCCATCAATATTTCTTTGACACTTTATCTCTCTGGGTCCCCTCAGCAATATCCCTTGACCCCTAATCTCTACAGGCCCCCACTCCCCAGTGATCTCCTCCCCTAATCTCTCCAGATCCCTCAGTGATTTTCTCCCCTCTTTCCTCCTCTGTCCATTCCCTCATTTGATCTCCCACTTGACCCCCAATCTCTCGGCGCACCCCCCCCCCACTCATCGATGACCCCCAAATACCATTTCTCCTAACATCTCATTGATGTGCCTGCCAATCCTGATCCCTCTGAGCATTCCCCCACCGCCCCAAATTGAAGGCCCCCTGACTGCGCCCTCCTTCCTCTGCGCTCCTCAGACACAGCCTGGTGCTACAGGCCTACATACCTACCTGCCTGCCTGACATGCTCTCAGTCTGGATCATTGCAGCTGGGTCACAGATTCCAAGATTCCTAATCTGGTTCTCCTGCTAATTCCAGCAGGACCTGAGGTAAACCTGTTCTTTTGGGTTTGCTGATTGTTAAACTGCGCCCCCATGCAACTCTTTCCCGGCTGTCCTTAAATATTGGGGCCTGTGTCACTGTCTGGCTTGTGGAAAATCTAATTAATTTTATGTTTAGAGTTTCATCAAAGCAAACAAAGTGTATTAAATCATGGCCCAAATATTCCGGTCTCCTGAGGGCACTTGAATTGCGTTGGGCCTCCTGCATGAAAACGACCCAGGGTTCCCACCGGTTCTCCAATGGCTGGGGAGCCCCGGTTGCAAGAACAAATCCCAGGCAATTTTCCAGAGAAACCTGAGTCCTATACAAGTGCTTTGTCATGGGGAACAAAGTTGGTAGTTAGGAAGCAGTTTTCTTCGGTGACAGATGCTGAAATAAAAGGAGGCAGATTACAAGGAAATAGAGTATTTATTCCTCGAATTATACTGAGCCCATCAGATATAAACCTGCCTTTTACAATTAAGGAGAAAACAGTTCTCATTTAGACTTTAATACTCTGACTATAATCAAGCCATGAAGCCATGCTCTTCACAAAATTTATATTTATATTCCTAGACCAGTTTCTACACTTGGACAGCTTTATGTAGTATTTTACAGAGTGAGAAGTTTTGATTCTGCTGTAGACTTTGGTGAAAGAATAACTAGAAATCTAGTATTTTAAAAAGTAATAAACATACTAATTTGAGCACAAATGTTTTGTGGGTTTCTGCTAGCAATTGTAATAATTGTAGAGCCTAGTTTGGGAGCAAATGGAGAAAAACAAATGGGCCTGCATTTTACAGGTTACCCATGGGGAGGATAGGAAATGGGTGGACCCGTAAAATAGGACGCTGAGTCACTGATGGTATGCCCACCATCTGCCCCTGCCGTGATTTTACAAGTGGTGGGAGAGGCGTTGGGAAGGCCTCTGACCTGGGGGATAATTGAGGTTCTTAAGAGGGCAATTAAAACCCATTCATGGGCCTCATCCTGCTGGTGCTCTGATTTAACAGGCGAAAGAGAGGCCTGTGCCCAACATGTAGCCTGGCAGGTTTGACCTTGTGTACTGGTGGCCAGTCAAAGGTTGGAGGGTGGGTTGGGTTTCCTCCTTTCTTGGCCCCTGGTGCTAATAGGTGATCTCCCCCACCCCCAACCAACAACTTCCCCTCTCTGCAACTACCATCCCTGCACCCCATCCCATACAACATGCTCCACTTAGCGAATCCAGGCTGGCAAGCCCCGGGGGATCCTCGACTTATCTATAGGTCCGGGTCCATCGCTGAACATCTCCTTGATATCCTCGGTATAGAACCTGTGGTGGTCATCACTCCTAGTGATGCTGTTGATATTGCAGAGCTGTCGGTCTCTGATTGGCCAACAGCACTATGAAGCAGGACATCCTCCTAGAGATGGACAGAGGTCTTGGTCCGTCGGCCAAAAAATGGAAGTGGGATGAGCCAGCCAACCAAAGGCCCTAACGTTTACACTGGGGGTGCTGGGAATTTGCCTCAGCCTTAAATCCAGCCCATGACCTCGAAAACTCCAGAAGTTCCCAATCCATCACTTTGCAGTATAAAACCTACTTAAGGTGTCATTAGTTATCAACTTAATTTTATTAATCTCACAACCCCTGGGGCAGGATTTTCAGCTTGGCGTGTGGGCACGCGCCCAACATGCACGAGCATGAAATAGCATGGTATTATGTGGGTGAGCATGCCAACATCATCGCGCACTCACGTGATAGTTCGGTCAGTGGGCACGTGTGAGAGTCGGCAGTGCTCCTGCCAACAATTAAGAGGGCTATTAAGCCCTTTAATCAACTAATTAAATTTAAATTTTCGCTGCCCGTCCAACCTTACGGTTGGCGGGCGAGCAAATAGGCCAGGCAGCCTTTGCATTTTTTGTGCAACCTCATCCACCAGTGGGATGAGGTTTCGAACAGTGACTAAAAAAACAATAAAAGTTTTTAAAACTCATTTTTCACATGTCCCTGTTCGTGTTTTCTTCATTTTTAAAATCTTTATTTTTAATGTTAAAAACCTTCAGCTCCCTGAGGCAGCTCTGTGCTTTCAGAGAGCTTTCACTGAGCGCACTCCTTCTGCCCGCACCCTGGAAGTGCTGAGGTTATCAGCTGCGTTTCACACTGGCTGGCGGTTAATTGGCCAGCCAGCATGAAATTGTGGGTGGGGCCTGATCGCAGGCGGTGGATTGTTGTGCAGCCACTCCCAGGTCCGCCTGCTGCACCCGCCCAACAAGGGGAAAATCCTCCCCCAGGTTTATAGATAGGTTTTTGCTGGTAAATGTTGCAAAGAATATGAAGAAAAGGAAGGGAAGTGCAGCTGAGGTGTAGGGCAGTCCTAAGGTATATGAATGGGGAGAATCTCGGCGAATGGGGACCGGACCCGCTCGTCAAGGTGTAAAATGACGCGGGGTGACGTCAGGCGTGTGTCCCGACGTCACTGCGCATCATTTAGGATTTCAGTTCGGTGGGCGTGCGGCCGTCTTGACTGCACACCCGTCAAACTGTCAAAGGTCTATTAAGGCTATTTAACTAACAATTAAAATAATTATCGGAGCTGTCTGACCTTAAGGTTGGTGGGCAGGCAAAGAGCCCAGGTGGCCTTCACATTTTTCATGGAACTTCATCCAGGGGCGGGATGAGGTTTCATGAATGATTGTAAATTTTCTCAAAAATTTTTATTGAAATTAATGCACATGTCCCAGCTTATGTGGTAGTTTCACATAAGGGAACATGTCACATGTCACGCATGCACGAAAGAGCGCACTCCCGACTCAGGGAACCCGCCCTCCCACCCCCCCCTCACCCGCACAGGGAGCGCACAACGCTTCTGGGTGCACGTCATGCTGGGCGGGCCTTAATTGGCCCACCGATATAAAATGACAGCTTGGGAGTAAAATACTACCCCATGTTCTTTTATATTGTACAAGGAACACAGAAAGTTAACATGCAGATACAGCAGGCAAATTATGAAGGTGAGTGGCATGTTGGCCTTTTTTGCAAGAGGATTGGAGCACAGGAATTAAGACGTTTTGCTACAATTGTACAGGGCTTTGTTGAGACCACACCTGGAATACTGTGTGCAGTTTTAGACTCATATTTAAGGAAGGAAATACTTTCCTTGGAGGCAGTACGGTGAGGGTTCATTAGATTGGTCCCTGGGATGAGACGGTTGCCAAATTAAACCAACAAAAACGATCTAATCTAAGTCCAGCGAAACATTTGCATTGTTAGGAAATTTCACCATGAAGAGGAATATAACTTATCTCTGTGTAAATATGACAAGAAAAGCCCTATATCCATGAGTAATGCTGTTTTAAATTATCCTGGCATCTTACTAACTAACTTACTCCTGTGGCTAGATTTAGTGATAAACTAGATGTTCCTTTAAAAAAAATGTTTTTTGTTGTCTCATATCTGGTCTAGTGGAGAATAAATTGATCCCCCAGTCATCTATCAAAGAGCAGCATTTTAATATTACATTAATGACAAAAATCTCAGAATCAATGAACTGTGACTGATTTCAAGTTACTATTGATGAACAACAGCTTATCATTTCTCAAGAGAGAGGAAATTAAATTATCCACCTATGCAGATCTTGCCCACAGCAAGTTGGGGGTGAGAGATATCTTCATTGCTTAATGGAGGGAGCTGCTCCCGGTTGTCTAATAGTAGGCATATGTCTATTCAGTGATGATTATGTATTCTGTTCATACTTATGTTGTGAGGAATGAATCTGAGATTACCGTGGGCATAGGAAATATGAAATCTTCAGGGAAAGAGACATTGAATGGTGATCTATAATGTTTGTCATCTGTTACATAACCAACATGGGGTTGGATTTCTACTGGTTACTCATGATCTATCACCATAACACCAATAGAAAATTTTTGAAAATTCCAGCAAAATTGCACAAACTGACATCTTTAGGCATTTGTACAGTTCCTCTTGGAGTTCTGCCAATTTACCAACGAATTTACCAACAATGTTACAACAGTAGGTCAGAAGCACTTGCACAAAAATCCCAGATGCATTTCTGACTGTTCATGGATTAAAGTACTATTCGCCCAGCTGTCCTTTTCACAGAATCACAGTGCAGAAGAGGCCCTTCAGCCCATTGAGTCTGCACCGACACGTGAGAAACACCTGACTTACCTACCTAATCCCATTTACCAGCACTTGGCCCAAAGCCTTGAATGTTATGACATGCCAAGTGCTCATCCAGGTACTTTTTAAAGGATGTGAGGCAACCCACCTCCACCACCCTCCTAGGCAGTGCATTCCACACCGTCACCACCCTCTGGGTAAAAAAGCTTTTCCTCACATCCCCCCTAAACCTCTTGCCCCTCACCTTGAACTTATGTCCCTCGTGACTGACCCTTCAACTAAGGGAAACAGCTGCTCCCTATCAACCCTGTCCATGCCCCTCATAATCATGTACACCTCGATCAGGTCGCCCCTCAGTCTTCTCTGCTCCAACGAAAACAACCCAAGTCTACCCAACCTCTCTTCATAACTTAAATGTTTCATCCCAGACAACATCCTGGTGAATCTCCTCTGCACCCCGTCCAGTGCAATCACAACCAGTACTCCAGCTGTGGCCTCACCAAGGTTCTATACAACTCCAACATGACCTCCCTAGTTTTGTAATCTATGCCTTGATTGATAAAGGCAAGTGTCCCATATGCCTTTTTCACCACCCCACTAACATGACCCTCTACCTTCAGAGATCCACAGACACATGCGCCAAGGTCCCTTTGTTCCTCAGAACTTCCTAGTGCCATGCCATTCATTGAATACTTCCTTGTCAAATTACTCCTTCCAAAGTGTATCACCTCATACTTTTCAGGGTTAAATTCCATCTGCCACTCATCTGCCCATTTGACCATCCTGCCTATATCTTCCTGTAGCCCAAGACACTCAAGCTCAATGTCAACCACCCAGCCAATCTTTGCGTCATTCTCAAACTTACTAATCCTACCCCCCACATAATCATCTATGTCGTTTATATAAATGACAAATAATAGGGGACTCAGCACAGATCCCTGTGGTATGCCACTAGACACAGGCTTCCAGTCACTAAAGCATCCTTCTGTCATCACCCTCTGCCTCCTACAACTAATCCAATTTTGAATCCGCCTTATCAAATTACCCTGTAACCCATGTGCATTTGCCTTCTTTATAAGTCTCCCATGTGGGACCTTGTCAAAGGCTTTGCTGAAATCCATATAAACTACATCAACTGCCATACCCTCATCTACACACTTGGTCACCTCTTCAACAAATTCAATCAAATTTGTTAGGCATGATCTCCCTCTGACAAAGCCATGCTGACTACCCCGATCAAACCTTCCCTCTCCAAGCGGAGATAGATACTCTCCTTCAGAACTTTCTCCAATAGTTTCCTTATCACTGTGTGAGACTCACTGCTCTGTAGTTCTCTGGCTTATCTCTACAACCTTTCTGAAACAACAGAACCACATTAGCTGTTCTCCAGTCCTCTGGCACCTTCTCAGTGGCCAGAGAAGAATTAAAAATTTGGGTCAGAGCCCCTGCGATCTCCTCCCTTGCCTCCCTCAGCAGTCTGGGACACAATCATCCCGACCAGGAGATTTGTCCACTTTTAAGACTGCCAACACCTAGTCACTACCCATATCAATTTGCTTAAGAACCTCGCAGTCTCTCTCCCCGAATTCAGTACCTTCATCCTCATTCTCTTGGGTGAAGATGGATGTGAAGTATTCATTCAACACTCTAGCAATGTCCTCTGGCTCCACCCGTAGATTGCCTCCTTGGTCCCTTATGGGCCTTACTCTTTACCTGGTTATCCTCTTCCCACTGATATACTTATAGAATATCTTGAGATTTTCCCTACTTTTACCAGCCAGAGCTTTCTCATATCCCCTCTTTGCTCTCCTAATTGCTTTCTTAAGCTCCACCCTGCACTGTCTGTACTCCACTAATGCCTCTGCTGATTTGCTTCCCTTGTACCTGCTAAAAGCCTCTCTTTTCCTTCTCATCATAACCTTTAAAAGGTAACTAACTTGCTCTCCTAAAGTGGTGAACAGTTTTAACAACCTTCAGATGGAGCACTGTGTCAATGAAAAGGTTGTTTTAAGTATATATAATTTACAGCAACTAATTATCAATGCTTTGTGTCAATGGAACAGTGAAGAGATAAATTCATGACTTTCCTGCAGGAGTCCGGTGATGTAAAGAGCTTCAAAATGTCAACCCTGTCTCATGATGCATGTGTAGCAACTCACTTCTAGGTATGACTCAGTAAGAGAATAGCCCTTGGCTTCCAGCTTTATTTAAAAAGTTTACAAGATTAGGCTATTTTTTGAAGTCCACAGCTCTGCCTGGAGATGTAAACTTGGCATTGCATAAGATGAGCAACCTCCCTGGAAACCAATGATCTTGGCTGATTTTCGGTTACTAATGGTGAATAACAGCTTGTGTTTTCCAACTACTCAAAAAATAAGCAAACAGCCTTGATCATCACTAACTGCTTGGTGTGACAACAGTAAAGAACACTCCCTTTGTCCAATGGAAGCAACACTAGAGGTTGCCACAATTTGTTAATATAAAAACTGGGATAAAGTTTATGGCTGGTTACATTATAGCTCATCGCAGTGGGCTAATAATATATTGCTCCTGGATTGCTGAATCAATGAGAAGCTTGTAGCATCAAATTCAGGATATATTTTTAATTTCTAATTTGATTTCATTATTGCTTTTATTTGTCACTCAGGTACCACAGAGAAATGGTGGGCGATGATCTAAGTTTTTGATTAATGTAGTCCAAAATCATAATTGGAGGTTGATGAGGAATAGTTAAGTTTTACTTTGTTCCAGTTACTTTTCTGTGGAGTTAAGAGGAAGAGGGATCTCCTCCGAGCTCCACAGCAAAACAACAAACTGCCCTTCCTGGTACTCTTGCCCTGCTGCCCCTTACCCAAACTCCCATCTGCCTGATGACTTAATCTGCTGATTCACCGTCCAAATCTAGGAATGTTCTGATCAGTGAGCCCACTTGCTGTCCACAGTTTGCCAGTATTATGAAAATGGGGCACATTCTCCAACATCCGACCAATTCATTCCAGTTCACATAATGCTTTCTCACTCATTACTTAGAAATGGCATTCAGTGAACATACCAATTGAGGCAAGGTTCTGTCTGGACTGCTGACAAGCTGCTACGATATTGTCAAAAAGATACTGCTCAACCCAATGAATACTTGCAGCTACCCAAACTATGAAGCATTTAACAGAGCCATCGATGCAGCTTTGTGTAGCCAGTGCAGATGTATTATGGGATGTTTGAATCCCCTTTGATTTGTACAAGTGGACATTACACATACCAGAGCTACTTTGGTGCAGATTAATGTTAATTATGTTTTGCTAAAATGCTTCGCTGTGAAATCCACAGCACAATTTATTTTTTGTGGCGAATTAAGGCGAGGGCCACAAGAGTGGCATAGCAAATATCTTCCCTGTTACCAATTGACAGTGATTGGATTAGCAAGCAATGGATTCCCACTTTTCCACTACTATTAATTATAGCCATCCATTAGATGAGGTACAAGAATAGTTAAAGATAAGTCTGATAGAATACTGTGAGGGATTTAAATCTGATAAAATATGACCTTTTGAGAAAAAAATATTTAGAGCACATATTTAGATGTTGACTGAGGTTTCCTGTCAGTCCCACTCAATTTTTAAGTAGATCTGGAGCAGGGGCAGAATTATTTGATGACATGTCCATTGCATCTCTGCCTCACTCTGTGATTCTCAACTTCCTGCATGTGCCTGATACAGTGGAAACAAGATTCAAATAAGGAAAATACATCTACATTGTGTTTGTGACACTGTAAAATTTCCAATTGGATGTTGCTTCACAGATAGTGAAAGAACTGAACAACAAGATCGATATATCCAAGTTTTCTGACTATACGAACCTAGGTGGGAATGAAAACTGTAAGGAGGGCACAAAGAGGGTGCAAAGGGGTACAGACAAGTTAAGTGGGTGGGCAGCAAGGTAGCAGATGGAGTATAATATGGGGAAATGTGACATAAGGATCTTCTAAATAGTGAGAAACTTTCCAATGTTGATGTTCAGAGAGGTTTGGATGTACTCATACAAGGAACAAAGTTAGCATGCAGGTCCAATCAGAAATCACAAAGGCAAATGGCTTGTTGGCCTTTATTGCAAATGAATGGGAGAACAGGAAGAAGGAAGTCTTGCTACAATTGTACAGGGCTTTGCTGAGACCCCATCTGCAGATTTGTATGCTGTTTAGATTTCCATATTTAAGAAAGGATATACTTGTCTACGAGGAGGTAAAGCAAAGGTTCACTTGGATGGTTCCTGGGATGAGAGAGTTCTGTGATGAGATGCTGAGTAAATTGGGCCTATATTCTCTGGAATTTAGAAGAATGAGAGGCTGTCTAATTCAAACATACAAGATTCTGAAAGAGCTTGACAGGGTAGACACAGAAAAGATTCCCCTGGCTGGAGAATCTAGGAAAAAGGGCACAGGATAAGGGGCTGATAATATAGGACTGAGATGAGGAGACAATTCTTAAGTTAGAGAGTTGTCAATCTTTGGAATTCGCTACCTGGGAGGGTTATGAATGCTGCATCATTGAATGTACTCAAGGCTGGGATAGACAGACCTTTGGTCTCTCAGGGAATCAAGGGATATGGGGAGCAGGTAGGAAAGTGGATTGAAGCAGAAGATCAGCCATGATCGCGCTGAAGGGCAGAGAGGGTTCGAGGGACGGTATAGTCTACTTCTGCTCCTAGTTCTTATGTTATTATGTTCTTATTTAGCTATTCCAGTATTTCTCCATATTGCAAACTCTCAAAATTTTAAACGTTACAACTGTTATTTGCAATTTTTGCATGAAATGCAACATTCTGAAAAATCTCAGGCAGGTATGCCCCTTCTGTAAATAACGCACATCTATTGAGGTTAGGAAGGGTATAACGTTTAATTGGGAGAGGAAGTGATCTTTCCACAATAATACTTTGCATACTCTTGCATGTTGATGTGTATCTCTATCCAGCATTATAACAAAGGATATAGAACTTCTAGGAGTGGTAGTGAAACCAATTGCCAACAATTTGGAGCAAAGGTACAATTCCACAAGCTTTTCTCATGCACGGTAGGAATTTACATATTTGCTTCAAATTTTGAGAGCTGAATATCTGAACATGCCAACTGTTGTAAATCAAAAGCTGCAAGATGACGAAGTCAAGGTTGTAGAGTAAAGGGTTAACATCAAAAGCAGCTGATACTGATGTAATTACTGATGCAACTATGATGCAATGACACAAGATGAAGAGACTGAAATCTGGAGGGAAGCAGAAGCACAACCTTGCGTAGAGGTTACTGAGATGTACATAGATCTGTAAATAAACAAGAATGTTTTTACTAATAACACCCTTGGTAACATTCTTTGGGTAACTGGCAAACCCTAAGGAAATCCCATCGAGATCCCAAACTCAAGACGAAACAGAAGTATCTGCCATACGGGCATGGGTAGCAGAAGAATTCTTTATCCAGTATGAGGTCAGCAGTGTCTGTCTGCATCACAGTGAGGGTAGAGCAATAAAGTGTATAATGGCTTGCGCCAAATGGAAAGTATGCCCTCTTTAAAGATAATAACAAGTCTGCCCAATATTGCCAAAGTTTTCAGATTTTATTTTGAATATATGTGTGAACATTATTTATTTAATCTCAGCATAAATTGAGCTAGAATATGCTTTGGGAAACACAATGGGCAGAATTCTGCCCTTGATGGGAGGGTGGGCCTGACCAATTCGGCGGTGGGTGGGCAGCCGATTGCCGCTGCTGAAACGGGCCACGTCGCTATTTTCCATGGGCGGGCCAATTAAAGCCCACCTAGTGGGTTAGCGAGTCCCGTGGAGAACAGGAAAATAGTCATGGAGGCGGGCGTGCTCAGACCGCTGGTTCCAATGGGGAACTGGCAGTCTGTATAAAGAGTGGCCAGGCAGCCTCGTTGAGGAAGTGCACCATGGCCACTCGAAGAGAGAGAGAGAGACAGCTGTCACAGGACAGGAGCAAGAGCAGGAGGAGGGGGACAGGCTGCAGGAGAGGCCAGCGGGGGGCCAGTGTGCCCCTTGCTTCTCGGATGCATGCCTTGCTGTTCTCCTCCAAGAGGTATCCAGCCGTTGGGATATTTTGTATCTGAAGGATAGGAGGAGGAGGGCACCAGGCAGACGTGGGAGGAGGTGGGTGACGCTGTAAGCGCCCATGATGATGTGCGGTGCTCAGGCTCCCAGTGCCACAAACGATTCAATGATTTTGCTGTGCTTTGGAAGGGTGAGTATTATGTCGGCCTTGGCCATTTGACCCAGCAGGTAGCCTTAGCCTTTGAACAGCCCTACCAATGTCTTAATGTTGTTACTGCATTGGGCATTTGGCATACACTGGGTGGGGAAACAGGTAGTGACCATGCTTACACAAAACAAAAAGAGAATTACCTGGAAAAACTCAGCAGGTCTGGCAGCATCGGCGGAGAAGAAAAGAGTTGACGTTTCGAGTCCTCATGACCCTTCAACAGAACTGATCTTTCTTTACAAGGAGAGGGAAATATAAGCTGGTTTAAGGTCGGGGGGTGGGGCCGGGGGGGGGGGGCTGGTGTTAGGATAGGAGCAGATCATCAAAAGATGTCACAGACAAAAGAACAAAAGAACACAGAGGTGTTGAAGTTGGTGATATTATCTAAACGAATGTGCTAATTAAGAATGGATGGTAGAGCACTCAAGGTACAACTCTAGTTGGGATGGGGGACCATAAAAGATTTAAAAATAATGGAAATAGGTGGGAAAAGAAAAATCTATATAAATTATTGGAAAAAAAATCAAGGGGGAAGAAACAGAAAGGGGGTGGGGATGGAGGAGGGAGCTCAAGACCTAAAGTTGTTGAATTCAATATTCAGTCCGGAAGGCTGTAAAGTGCCTAGTCGGAAGATGAGGTGCTGTTCCTCCAGGTTGCGTTGGGCTTCACTGGAACAATGCAGCAGGCCAAGGACAGACATGTGGGCAAGAGAGCAGGGTGGAGTGTTAAAATGGCAAGCGACAGGGAGGTTTGGGTCATTCTCGTGGACAGACCGCAGGTGTTCTGCAAAGCGGTCGCCCAGTTTACGTTTGGTCTCGCCAATGTAGAGGAGACCGCATTGGGAGCAACGAATACAGTAGACTAAGTTAGGGGAAATGCAAGTGAAATGCTGCTTCACTTGAAAGGAGTGTTTGGGCCCTTGGACAGTGAGGAGAGAGGAAGTGAAGGGGCAGGTGTTACATCTTTTGCATGGGCATGAAGAGGTGCCATAGGTGGGGGTTGAGGAGTAGGGGGTGATGGAGGAGTGGACCAGGGTGTCACGGAGGGAATGATCCCCATGGAATGCCGACAGGGGGGGTGAAGGGAAGATGTGTTTGGTGGTGGCATCATACTGGAGTTGGCGGAAATAGCGGAGGATGATCCTTTGAATGCGGAGGCTGGTGGGGTGATAAGTGAGGACAAGGGGGACCCCTATCATGTTTCTGGGAGGGAGGAGAAGGCGTGAGGGAGGATGTGCGGGAGATGGGCCGGACACGGTTGAGGGCCCTGTCAACGACCATGGGTGGAAAACCTTGGTTAAGGAAGAAGGAAGACATGTCAGAGGAACTGTTTTTGAAGGTAGCATCATCGGAACAGATGCGACGGAGGCGAAGGAACTGAGAGAATGGAATGGAGTCCTTACAGGAAGCAGGGTGTGAGGAGCTGTAGTCGAGGTAGCTGTGGGAGTCGGTAGGCTTGTAATGGATATCTATCACCAGAGATTGAGACAGACAGGTCAAGGAAGGGAAGGGAAGTGTCAGAGATGGACCACGTGAAAATGATGGAGGGGTGGAGATTGGTGGAGATTGGAAGCAAAATTAATAAATTTTTCCAAGTCCGAATGAGAGCATGAAGCAGCACCGAAGTAATCATCGATGTTACGGAGAAAGAGTTGTGGAAGGGGGCCGGAGTAGGACTGGAACAAGGAATGTTCCACATACCCCATAAAGAGACAAGCATAGCTGGGGCCCATACAGGTACCCATAGCCACACCTTTTAATTGGAGGAAGTGAGAGGAGTTGAAGGAGAAATTGTTCAGTGTGAGAACAAGTTCAGCCAGACGGAGGAGAGTAGTGGTGGATGGGGATTGTTCGGGCCTCTGTTCGAGGAAGAAGCTAAAGGCCCTCAGACCATCCTGGTGGGGGATGGAGGTGTAGAGGGATTGGACGTCCATGGTGAAGAGGAAGCGGTTGGAGCCAGGGAACTGGAAATTGTTGATGTGACGTAAAGTGTCAGAGGAATCACGGATGTAGGTGGAAAGGGACTGGACAAGGGGAGAGAGAAGGGAGTCAAGATAACGAGAAATGAGTTCTGTGGGGCAGGAGCAAGCTGACACGATCAGTCTACCAGGACAGTTCTGTTTGTGGATTTTGAGTAGGAGGTAGAAGCGGGCCATCCAAGGTTGGGCGACTATCAGGTTGGAAGCTGTGGGAGGAAGATCCCCAGAGGAGATGAGGTCAGTGACAGTCCTGGAAACAATGGCTTGATGTTCAGTGGTGGGGTCATGGTCCAGGGATAGGTAGGAGGAAGTATCTGCGAGTTGATGCTCAGCCTCCGCGAGGTAGAGGTCAGTGCGCCAGACAACAACAGCACCACCCTTGTCAGCGGGTTTGATGACAACGTCAGGGTTGGACCTGAGAGAACGGAGTGCAGTAAGTTCAGAGAGAGAGAGATTAGAATGGGTGAGCGGAGCAGAGAAATTGAGACGACTAATGTCGCGCCGACAGTTCTCAATGAAAAGATCAAGAGAAGGTAAGAATCCAGAGGGAGGGGTCCAGGTGGAGGGAGAATATTGGAGGTGGCTAAAAGGATCCGTTGAACGGGGAGAGGACTCCTGCCCAAAGAAGTGAGCCCGGAGACGAAGACGGCGGAGGAAGAGTTCAGCGTCGTGCCGAGCCCAAAATTCATTGAGATGAGGGCGTAAGGGTATGAAACTAAGTCCTTTGATAAGCACTGAACGTTCAGCGTCGGAGAGGGGAAGGTCAGGAGGTATAGTGAATACACGGCTGGGGCTGGGATTGGAAGACGGGGTGGGGACGGAGGGACAGGCAGGGGTGGAGGGTCCTAGATGGGAGGGTCTTAGATAGTGACCATGCTTACATCAGCCTTAGTGGTTGAGGAGAAGATGGGTTCTCCCCATAGCATATGTTGGTGTTTGTCGCATTTGAGTAGTCTGGGGGCAACCTGCAGGGGAGGCTGCTAGACACACACTCAGAACTCCAGTATAGGTCATATTGATGGTAGAAGGGGAGCCTTAAGGTGTCGTGGCCTAGAGCCATCCGCTGGCTTTGGCACCGCACCAAGTTGCGCCTCCCTGCCATGGGCGCTAAGACCGTGTATTATTCAAAGTGATGGACGCCGAATGTGTCCAAGGTGGACGTTGGGGGAGGGGGTTGGGACCAGCTGTACTATCTTCTGGGGACTGATCACCAGTAGTGTGGACAGGAGCTGCTGGAGGCCACAGATGGGCCACTGTGGTTGGGGTGCGGCGTGCATGTGCAGAGTACATGGGCGATCAGCCACAATTAATCCTCTTCTCTATTCGGCAGGCAAAGACTGAGCACAATCAGCGGGAGCGCCAGAGGACTGGAGGTGGGCATGCCCTGGTCTAGTGCCTCACCATCTTCGAGGAGCAGGCCATGGAGCTGGGGAGGGGGGAGGAGGCAGGTGGCCAGGGCAGCAGGTGGCGGTGAGGCTGGGGTCCAGCAGCTAGGTATTAGAGGCCCACAGTCCCATCCACTCTGTCTGCCCACCATCCAAACCACTGATGGTTGCTGCAATCGTTAATGCTGCAACACTGCTCATTCACAGACTGAGACATTCTGACATGTGGGTCATACACAAAGGTCCCTCGTCCCCTTGAGGATGCACGTCCCCACCATCTTCCAAAGTCACCTTATCCCATTTGTGACCACTATCCCCATGGCCTAACATGCCAAACATGCCATTGGATCGCTGCTGCACAGCGAAAGGCTTATTGCATCTGAGGGGGTTTGGGACCTCCACCACCCTTTCAGCCAGTGCGCCCCACATTACTCTGTCCAAAAGATCCTCAGCAGCTCAGCTGTGAACCTCATGGTACTCAAATAAGTGCCACCATGTTACTCATCCCTGCACCAAGGGGAAATGTTGCCTTCTGCCCACCCGTTCTATGCCCCTCCTAATGATATGAAGGTCAATAATGTGACCTGTCAATCTCCTGTGCTCCACAGCAAATGTCGCAAGTGTTTGCAATGTTTCCTCAGCACCGCAACTGTCCAGGCCAGCATGCATCCAGGTCAGGTACCTCTGCACTCTCCCCACTCCTATGGTACATAACATGCCATGTGGGATTCCTGAGACCATCTGACCAGCCTGTCTGTATGCGCGTGTAATGTTTGGGCCTCCTCTTGACAGTTTTCCACCCCACTAATATTCGTCTCCTTAGGGTCTTGAAGGCTGAGTGACTTATGAGGCTGAGGGGGAAAGGGATGAAAGGTTTAACTGCCTGTACGCTAACTGATGCACAGTCTTTGTTGTTAATTTCAGCATCACCACTGCATGGCCACCAACACGTCCAGAGCCCCCCCACCAACACCAACCCCACAACACCCCCCCCCCCCCAAAAACCTGATGGCCAAGACATGCAACTTGCGGCACATCATTTCGGCCAGCCGGGCACCAGCGCAGGCACAGACACCTCGGTGGAGAATTTAATGTCGGCTAGTGTCCCGGGGCACAGTGGAGAGGGAGCTTCACAATCGCTGGAGGAGATGGCACAGACAGAGATTGCGATGGTGCCAGCAGCCGGAGGGCTGCAGGGGACAAGGCACATGCTGAGTCTGGCAGTGATGATGTGCCTCTGGAGTTGTCACCAATGCAGCAGCTGCAAGACAAGCGGCAGGAATCGCGTTTGCATCTGGCAGGGTTGCATGAAGATATGCTTCAGTTGGTCTCTGTGATGGAGGAGTCCAGGCAGAGGGCAAGTGAAGGCATGAACCTCAGGGCAGAATTTCATGCATCCTCCACTGAGAGACTGGCGACTCTCGTGGAGAGGGGCTTCGATCAGATGGAGACTCTTCTGATTGGGTTACGCTCTGACCTGCAAGCCCTCACAGTGGTAATGGCCACAGGTGGTCATTCCCAATGTGGAAGATGTTGTGGGCACCAAGTGTCGGCACTCGGTGCCCATGCATCTGTGGTGAGCAGGGAGGTCCAATGTGATCTCATGTCGGCTCAGCAGCTGCCTGTCATGGATGAGGGCAGCAGCTCCTCCGCCCCTCTGCCAATCAACATTTCATCCGTTCAGGCTGCGACAACTGGGGAGGTGCCAGTTTTGGAACTGGCCACTCTCTCCCAGGGGGGCCCGCCAAGGTCATCGACGCCAACAGGACAGCAGAGTCAGCAGGCTGTCTCACAAGCCACTCTGACCGATGGGGCGGTACCTAGACATAGCACCTGCAAACGAAAGCATAAGGCACATTAGGCACTAAATGGATATGTCACTGGTGATTTTGTGTTGGCCTTAGATTAGGGAAAATATACTTATGTTTGCCATAGAGACGTTTCTGTTTTATGTTGGACAGAATAAAGTCCACTTTTCTGACCATGGCTGAGGGTGTTTTCTTTGTGCTGCATTTGTCTTTTTCACAGACATCTCATGAGTGTTTGAGTGGACATTGATGTTTCTGTACTAAGCCCTTAGTTGCAGCTGATGAGGTGGAAGATGTGCCACATGTGGAAGCGCCAGGCAATGCTGGTCCTGTTGATCCATGTTGTGGAGATGGCTGAAGGTTCACTGGTTTAAATTATTCCAGGTGTCCCTGCCTCCTTGGTGTAATAGCGGGTCGGCGTGCTGCCCCTCATCATCGCCCTGTGCTTCCTCATCCTCTGAGCCACTGCTGGATTCATCATGTGCAACCTCATCCACTGAGTCAAGGTCTTCATCATCAACTGCATTCCTCCTTTCCAGCACAAGGTTGTGCAGACCCCTTTCCAGCGCAAGGTTGTGCAGAGCGCAGCGTACTACCACTATCAGAGAGACGCGATTTGGGGGGGGTACTTAAGTGCGCCTCCTGAGTGGTCCAGGCAACAGAAGCGCATCTTGAGAAGGCCGATGGTTCTCTCCACCACAGCCCTTGTGGTGCCCTGGCTCCTATTGTATCGCTGCTCAGCTTCTGTTCTTGGAAGGCAGAGTGGTGTCATGAGCCATCTTCAGAGGGGATAGCCCTTGTCACCCAGCAGCCATCCACCCAGCCAGGCTGGAGCACTGAAGAGCTCCGGCATCTGGGAGCGTCTGAGGATGTAGGCATCGTGGGAGCTGCCTGGGTATCTTGCACAGACTTGTAGAATCAGCATCCTGTGATCACACACTAACTGCATGTTCATGGAGTGGAATCCCTTCCTGTTGTCGAAGGCACCGGGCTCACCTGCTGGCGCCTTGATGGCCACATATGTACAGTCTATTGCACCCTGGACGCGGGGGAAGCCAGCAATGGCTCCGAAGCCTCTGGCTCGCTGTGCCTGACTTGCCTGGTCACAGCGGAAGTGGATGAAGGTCAATACCCATCTGAACAGAGCAACTGTGACCTGCTTGACACAAGTGCGGACAGCTGATTGGGAGACACCGCAAAGATCACCCACTGAAGGAAGGAGCCAGAGGCATAGAATTGGAGAGCAACTGTGAGCTTCAAAGCCGCTGGCATGGGATGTGCACCGACACAGTTAGGAGATATCTCAGGGCCAAACATCTGACAGATATAGTTGACTGTCTCCCTTGACAGCTGAAGCCTTCTTCGGCACTGCACCTCAGTCATATTGAGGTAGCTGCCTGTATACACTGGCAGCAGGATAGTGGTGTCTTCTGCAGCCCCTTCCACCTTGGACAACCTCTTGGCCTTGCGCCCCTTGTGCCTGAACCTGGCCCCCCAAATGTGGGTCCCCTGGAGGCTGATTGTCCCGTTCTGGCCTCTTCGTTATTCTATCCTTCCCTTCTTCCTCAGAGGAGCTGCCTCCAGTGGAGATGTCAGAACCCATGCCCCCAAGTTAAAGGGAGGCCTCCGGAAAGCTGCAGGTCTGAGAAAGATAAATGTCTGCAGACTGGTTTCAAAGTACACAAGAAGCTCCTGGAAATCGATGTGAACTGCTAACAATCAAAAAGGCAACTTTAAAACACTTTCTGCATTAAATACTTCATGGAAAACATGAACAACCCCTCTGAGTCCACATATCCTGCCAGTGCATGAGTTTTCATAAAAAATCTCCTACCCACCTGCCCGTTGGGCCCGTGCGCCGACCCGAAGTTTGTATGGGCCCCTCAGAATCGTCGACAATTGGCAAGTTAAGGGCTTTAACGAGGCCTTTAATTAATGACGGGCGCGCATCTCACTGCTGTGCACGCCTGCTGCCCGAAATATCACGATGCCGCACGCTGATGTCAGGACACTCGCGCAACATTTTAAGCGCTGACATGCAGGTTCCGCCTCCCGCACGTCAGCCAGAAAATTCTGCCCAATGATTCCAATGCAGTTGGAATCATAGGTGTGTCATCCATGGAAAAAAGCTAACGAGTTTTAAACAGCAGTGATGGAGAATGGACATTCTCGATGGATGGTTAATGTCTTTGGGGCTCCGATTCAAAGTATGTAAAATTTCCCCATAGGAGATAAAAATTTTCCAAAAAAAATCCATGCTCAGCAAAATGAACTGGTACCTTTCAAATTCAGTTTTATCCCCCTGCTTTAATGACTAATCCAATAATAGTTCATTTCAATTTAGCTTCCACATATATCTTTAATAATCAAGGAGGCAATAGTATCCATAATGTAATAATATTTTATACAGGATCTATATCTTCCTGCAGGTTTGCAATATTTTTATATTTATTGCTGTTTATTACCTAATGGTTCCCTATGGTTTGAACATATCCCATAAGGACTAATCAGCTGGATTGCATTATATTGATTTATATCTTTAGGCCATTCAGGAATGTGTAGTTATAATTAATAAAAAACCTAGAAATTTTATTCATTCAAGTGTAAGGCATTTCCTAAGATTCAATTTCGTTCCCAGCCCAAGGATTTGATTCAGTGTTTCTGATTTTCCTAATTGTCATGCTGGCACATTTCCCATTTTAGGGCTAATTTGCTATGAGGTGTGCAGTTCGCAGGGGGCACTAGTTCAGAAATTGCAAGTCCACACCCATTAATTTCTTCATCTCTTAATTTAATGGAAGGTGCAGGCCACCCAGGGGACGAGAGGTGTGGTCATGGAGGCAGGGGAGAGATTGGGGCATCTCATGGTGTGTTCCACTGGTTATTTTTTTTCTGTGGAGTTCCTTAGGTGCTAAGGACCAGAATATTGACCAAAAAATCTTTTCACAGAGAAAGCTAAAGGAAATAGAGAAAACAAAATGCTGCAGATGCTAGATATTTTAAAAGAAGGACACAAAGGCTAGCAAAATTTGGCAGCTCAGAAAGCATCTGCACAAAAACAGAAGCTGATCAGTAAACTTTTCGAGTGTAAGATTCTTCTTCAGGACAGAACTAAGTTAAATCAGGGTGTCAGAGCTAAAACATTGCGCCAAGTCTTGCTGGATTGGGTCCTCTCTTGGTATTTTTGACATTTTCTGCACCCTTCAACTGGAATATAATTTGTGGCATAACTTGCTTAAATTCTAAACTAATTATTGCCTGTGAGTGGTATAGAGTTCGTAGTGAATGATGGGACAAATATTGTATCTCCTTAACCAATGCCATTTAAGGATTGAAAAAGAAACAAGAATGTTCGAGAAGAAGGGTGAATTAGAATCAAATTAAAGTGTATTAGGGAGAAAAAGAAAGATTGGATTAAGAGTGAGAGAAAAGAAAAGTAAGAAAGTCAAGCAACTGATAAGTTTTTCTCACTGCTAAGCTAGTAAATTTGTGATAAGAACATGAAAGATAAGAAATAGGAGCTGGACCATATGAAACCATCAAGCCTGCATTGCTTTCCAGCTTCACCCCCATATACCCACACCTAGCAAAAAGGGAGATAGGTATGGGTGCTGGAGGCTAATCATCTCAGCCCCAGAATATTGGTACAGGATTTCTCAGTGTAGTGTCCTCCACCCAACCATCTTCAGCTGCTTCATCAATGACCTTCCCTCCATCATCAGTCAGAAGTGTGGCTGTTCGCTGGTGACTGCACGGTGTTCACTACGATTCACGAATCCTTTGATACTAAAGCAGTCTGTGCCTTCATTTCTAGCATCTGCAGCATTTTGTTTTATTTTTCCCTTAACTTTTTCTGTTCTAATGAAAAGGCTTCTCGGTCAAGTTTCCAGTCTTTATCACCTAAGAAACTCGTATTCCCTTTGCAGGAAAAAAAAAGTTTAACTAATGGGGCATAGCCTTGGTGGTAGATGGACAACATTCAGGCTTGGACTGATAAGTGGCAAGTAATATTTGTGCTCTAAAAGTTCCAGGCCATCTCAAACAAGAGAGAATTTAACCATTCTCCCTTGACATTTAGTGACATTACCATCACTGAAACCCCACCATCAACTTCCCAGGGGTCAGCATGGACAACAAACTTAACTGGACTAGCCATATAAATATTGCGGCTACAAGAGCAGGCCAGAGGCTGGGAATTCTGTGTCAAGTAACCCACCTCCTGACTACCCAAATTATTTCCATCAAATATAAGGCACAAATCAGGAGTGTGATGAAATACTTTACAATTGCCTGGATGAGTGCAGCTCCACCAATAGTCAAGAAGCTCTAACCCATCAAGGGTAAAGCAGCCCACTTATTTGGCACACTATCAACCACTGTAAATATTCACTCCCTCCACCAACATTGCACAGTAGCAACAGTGTGAACCATCTACACAATATAGAGCAGCAACTCGCCAAGCCTCCTTTGACAGCAGCTCCCAGAACAAGGACAGTAGACGCATGGGAACACCACTGCCCACAAGTTCCCCTCCAAGCCCCACACTGCCCTGGCTTGGAAATTTATTGCTGTTCCCTCACAGTGGCTGGGTCAAAATCCTGGAACTCCTTAACAACGCTATGGGTGTATCTACATCACATGGATTGCAGGAGTTCAAGATTGCAGCTCGCCACTCTCTTCTCAAGGGCAAATAGGGAAGGAAAATATTAGCTGTCTTACCAACGATGCTGTTATGAATTTATTTTATTCCTCTGATTCCCCTTGAATTCAAAAACCTACCTATCTCAGCCTTGAGCAACTGACCATCCACAGCCCTCTTGGGTTGAGCATTCCAAAGATTCACAATCCTCTGAGTGAAGAAATTCCTCCTCAACGCAGCTTTAATGACCAGCCCCTCATCCTGAGATCATCTCTGCTAGTTTCAGAATATCCAGCCAGGGAAAACAACCTTTCAGCATCTACCCTGTCTGTCCCCCTCAGAAGCTATGCGCTCCCTATGCAGGTGGGGGGGATTGCCTCAGTGCACTTTTTCGCGCATGCGCATGAAAGAACGTACAGACCTCCCTAAGGCAAAGTGCTGCCTCAGGGAGATCGGCCCCGATTTAAAAGTTGAAATAAAGGTAATAAAAAAATTTCCCTGCCATGTCCCCTCATGTGACACTGTCACATGAGTTGGGACATGTCCATAACTTCTATTTCAACATTTGATTAAAACTTAAAAAACACTCATGCAACCTCATCCCGCCCGTGGATGAGTTTCATGCTTTTTCCGGGGCCCGTCTGGACTCCCAGCCTGCCTGCCAACCCTAAGGCTGGATGGGCAGGTCCATCAATCATGTTAATTAGTTTTTTAATGGCCTTAATAGGCCGTTGACAGTTTGGAGGGCACGCAGCCAATCCGGCTGCGTGCCCACCGAACTGAAAATCTAAATGACGCGGGGTGACGTTGGGATATACGACAGATGTATCCCCGCGTCATTTACACCTCCGCTCGCCAACCGGAAAAACCTGCCTCAAATGTAGTCTCACCAGAGTCCTGCATAATTGTAGCATGACTGCCTTACTCCTGTACTCAAAGCCCCATGCAATAAAGGGCAACATGCTATTTGTCTGTGTAATGGCTTACTGTACCTGCATGCTCACTTTATGTTTCTTGTACGAGAATACACAAATCCCTCTGAAGACCAACATTTAAAAGTTTCTCACCATTCAAAAAAATCCTGATTTTCTATTCCTATTACCAAAATGGATAACCTCACATTTTCCCATGTTATACTCCATTTCTCATCTTATTACCCACTCACTTTACTTGTCTACATCCCTTTGTAGCTTCTTTGTGTCCTCTTCATAGCTTACTCACCCACCTAGATTTTATATTGTTAGCAAATTTGGATTAATTAGTCTTGGTCCCATCATTTAAGCCATTAATATAGACTGGAAATAACAGGTTCCAGCAATGCTCCTGGCAGCATACGACTAGTTACAGCCTGCCAACTTAAAGTGTTCTGTTTGTTCCTACCCTCTGCTTTCTACCTGTTAACAAATCCTCTATCCTTGCTAAGATATTACCTCAAAACCCATGAGCCCTTATTTTATGTAACAATCTTTTATTTGGCACCTTATCAAATGTCTTTTGTAAATCCTAAGTGCTTCCTCCCCATCAAGCGTGGCAATGCATTGATGAGGAAATTCTGTCCATACAATCACTCTAATTTTGGTTCTTCTACCACCCCAGTTTTCAGCAGGAACAGGGTGCTGGTGAGGCCAAAATACAAAAATAATATGTTTTTTCCTATCTGAGGTCACAGCCATTTTAGAACAAGCCTCAATTTAAGTGGGAGTGTCACTGCAAATGAGGGTCTTATGTATGCTATTATTAGGGCAACAATGCCTTTATCGTTCAGTTAAATGCTGAGTGCTAGACTTCATCTACGTGGAGTGGGAAACGATCAGAACTAGCTACACTTAAAGGGATCAGTAGAAGCAGTGTTAGGAACAATAAAAAAATCATTCATTTAGCACCTTTTGGGCAGCAGGATGAGCATTATTGTTCTCTCTGTCCCTTAGTGTCAAATCCACCCATTCTCTTGTTACCCACTTTGATCATCCCAGCCCTCGAACTTAATCCTTGCTACAAGGTCATGCTCTTCGGGTGGCTCATCTGATTTCCCAAACTGCAAAACAGCAAGTTGTCTATCAGTGCGTAGAACGATCTGGCTGGATGCCAGTCAATTGAAGCTTGAGGCCCAACTATCAAGCTGTTTCAGGTCTCTTGCTCGTGACAGTGGGGAAGTGTTGTGATAGACCCCAGCCTTGTTCATGGGCAATTAATGTTTGGTTTATTAATGCCTAAATACGTTGCAAGAATTACAAATACTGGTGGAGGATGGGGAAGACCAAGGTACCATATTTTTAAAGAAATTAATGTTTAAATCACTATCTAGAAATATTATTGAACGATAGCTATTACACAACCTCAAACAGAGACAGAACGATGACTAGAGTTCTCACGAGCTTCTCCAGAAACAGATATTGTAACTTTCAGCACCCATGCATGATTGTAGTGAATATCAAATCACAATATTTTCTCATTTCAAAATGTATGTCAGCAGAATCAATGTAACTTACAGGAGGATCCTTGTCTTCAGCTGATACAACAGTGATGAGGCTGTCCTTGAGGGCATCCGGTGCCACCAGCCCTTTGTAGGAAGGCTTGCTAAATTCAGGGGAGAAGTCATTCATATCCTGTAAAAACAGTACTTGAGTTACTTGTTTAAATATTAACCATACTTACTAAATGGAATCAACATTTTCAATGCATAACTGATATGAAACAAAATACTATCATAACTTTTTGTATTTATCAAAGGGAAGCTTAATCATTTTGTTGCTGATTGGTTGAAATGGTATTCAAGGGTATTTTATTCAGCAAATCAGTGGGCAGACTGCTGAAGTTTAGTACAGTCATGCCACTCAATTCATCAACTAAACATTTGTATATTACTTCTCATTCATTGATTTATTTATTTAATAATGAAATAATGAATAGAGAGCAACATACAAATGTTTGACTGACTCAGCAAGAGCAAATCACTGTGATAATTCATCAGTGTGTCAGGTTAGGGTACCTGTAAGAATATCTCATCATCGATAATACAAAGGTTAATTAGTCTTGCTAACAAGTAGTAAAAAAAAATGTTATCGATGTGGCCAGTTATAGTGCTGCTGCGCAGACAAACACCAACATCAAATCGCACCCCCCCCCCACCAACTCCCTCCGCCAGCATATTTTGGGTGTCACCATTGATCAGAAATTTAACTGGACAAGGCACAAAAGTACCGTGACTTCTAGAGCAGGTCAGAGGCTGCAGCCAGTGATTCACCTCCTGATTCCCCAAAGCCTTTCCACTACTTACATGGCACGGGTCAGGATTGTGGCTGAATATGTGCCTGGATGTGTGCAGCTTCAACAACAGTGAAGAAGCTCAACACCATCCAGAGTAAAGCTGCCGACTTGATCAGCACCCCATTCGCCACCTTAAACATTCATTCCCTCTCCACCAATACACTGGCAGCAGTGTGTACCACTTGCAAGATGCCCTGCAGCAACTCACCAAGGACCCTCGTCAACAATTTCTGAGCCAGTGACCTCCACTGCCAAGGAGAACAAGGGTAGCAGAGCATGGGAACACCATCATCTGCAAATTCCCCTTCAAGGCTCAGACACCCTGACATGGAAATATAACACTGTTCCTTTATAGTTTGCTGGTCAAAACCCTGAAACACCCTACCTAACAGCATTGTGGGTGTATTTTCTCCACATGGACCACAACAGCTCACCACCACCTTCTCAAGAGCAACTAGGAATGGGCAATAAGCCTAGACCTTGCCAGTGATGCCCATATCCTGTGAATGAATTTTTTTAAAAGTTAGAATCATATGGATCAGTTACACCTATTTATTACCCATGAAAAGCAACTTCAGCTTTGTACTGACCCTGCTATATAATTGGCTGATATAAAGGATAGAGTATGAGTGAGCAGGAACATGTTGTGATCTTCTGTCACACACATAAGAGGACGAAGCAAGTGATTGTCTGGCAGCAAAATATATTAGGCACAAATGAAGCTGCTGGCTCTCCAGAAAATGCCCTATCCAGCTTCCCTATGCTATGACCCCCATACCCGAATGAAAAGTGGACAGACTCAGCCTACCACTGATGTGATGGCACCAGCTGTAGCTCTAACATAGGATGCAGCCAATGGGGATTGAGGGCCCGAGTTGTAGCTTCCAGGTTGGCATCTCATTTGTAGGTATGCCTGGTGCTGCTCCTGGCATACCCTCATGTGCTCTTCATTGAATCAAGGTTGACCCCCTGGCTTGATGGTAATGGTAAAGTGGGGGATATGCCAGGCCATGAGGTTACAGATTGTGTTCGAGTACAATTCTGCTGCTGCTGATGGCCCACATCGCTGCATGGATGGCCAGTCTTGAGTTCTAGATCTGTTCGAAATCTATCTCCTTTAGCATGTAGTAGTGCCACATGACACGATGGAGGGTATTCTCAATGTGAAGACAGGACTTTATCTCCACAAGGACTGTGTGGCGGTCACTCCAACAAATATTGTCTTGGACAGATTTTGTGTGACAGGTGGATTGGTGAGGACGAGGTCAAGTAGATTTGCCCTCTTGTTGGTTCCCTCACCACCTGCTGCAGACCCAGTCTAGCAGCAAAGGCCTTTAGGCCTTGACCAGCTCGGTCAGTAGTGGTACTACTGAGCCTCTCTTGGTGATGGACATTGAAGTCCCCCAACCAGAGTACATTCAGCGCTTCTTCCAAGTGGTGTTCAACATGGAAGCAAGTGCTGATTCATCAGCTGCGGGTGGTTGGGCTGGGGTGGGGGGTGTTGGGGAGTGGGGTTTGGTGATGGGGCGGTATGCGATAATCAACAGGAGGTTTCCCTGCCCATGTTTGATCTGATGAGAGGAGACTTCATGGAGTACGGAGTCAATGTTGAGGACTCCCAGAGTAACTCCCTCCTGATTATATTCCACCAGCAGAGGTATGATTCTGTGAGCATGGCCCAATTTTAGCACATGCCACCAGATGCTAGTAAACAGGGCTGGGTGTGTTGTCATTTCCAGTGCCTAGGCCAATGTCTGGTGGTCCGTCCGATTTCATTCCTTTTTTACTTTTGATACAACTGAGTGGCTTGCTGGGTCTTTTCACATATTTAAGAGTCAACTACATTGCTGTGGTCACAACTAGGCCAGGCCAGACCAGCTGGTAAGGATTGCAGATTTCCTTCCCTAAAGGGCATTAACGAATCAGTCACCAATACTGAGGCCAGCTTTTAATTTCAGGCAGGAAGAATGAGGAGAGGTAATATGAACTAAATAGTACAATTAGAAGTGCAGGAACATGGAGACCTGGTGATACATGTACACAAATCTGTGAAGGTGGTATAGAAGGCTGTTAAAATAACATGTAGCCATTGATGTGTTTTCCAAGTTACTTTGCTGTATGAACTTTCCCAGTACTTCAGAAAAGCCCAGGAGCTAAAAATAAAGTCATAGATTGCAAATTTCAAACAACTTCCCTTAGTTTTGAAATCAATCCTGCATTGCAGAGAAGGTGGGTTTGAGATCACCAGCAGCCAAGGCTACCAGCTAGATAGCCATTGCTATTTTAAACAGTTCAGCAATATAATCAAAATGTTAATAACTATGTAATGAACTGAACAAACAGTTTTGGGAAGAGAAGCTATCAGAAATCAGTCGCAAATTTTGTTACAGAACCTACAAACCAAACTGATCTTACCTCTCCTGAGTAAGGTGGATACATTTGGAAATGTCCTAATTATTGAAATAGCACAACTTCAGTAACTGATAGATAAGTCCTTTGAGGACTCGAAAAGTATTTTCAGAAGTGGAAATATTCAGGCTTGTGGGACTGGGTGGTTGGACACGGACAGCTGACCTCTAGCAGCCCAGGCTCCTGGGATGAAAGTCTTTCCTTTCTGGGAGATGAAATGAATTTGGGAAATTTTTACCCAGTAATTTCTGGGCTCACTTACAATGCTACATCTAATTCAGCATTACACTGGCAATCTAATGCAGGGAGCTGACAGTTGGTGTGCAATTAGAATAAAAGTACAAAACAGTGCAGTGTGTTCTTCTGATCTGAGTGCTGAGTAGAGGAGGTGCTACTTGGCATATCTTGCTGACCTTCAGCATGGACATTTTTATCTTGATAAGCACAAAACAGAAAAGAAAATACAAAAGGAAATGCTTACTTGTGTGTGCTATCTGGTTAGTATAATTATAAATCTACCATGTCTTCCTGAAATAATTTTGGGCGGAATTGCCCCAGATTTGTACTAAGTCCAGTAACGGGCAGGAAAAAGGACATTTTACCCACTGGCTGCAATAGCGGCTTTTCACGCTGTATCATCCCAATCCCGCCTCATTAATCATGCATTCCCAGGAAACAGGCTGTCAGGGTGTCCTCTCATTCACCTGTCCCAACATCACCTCAGGCCTTCGGTAAACCGAGTGCCCTATTTAAAGGCTGTCACTGCAAAGAGCTATCACTCTTCAAGGAATAGGAAGCTGCTGCAAACTGATAGCTGTCATGGGGAGGAAACGTGCTGTCCCCAAATTTAGTGATGCCTCTCTCGAGTGCCTACCAGATGCAGTGGAGACTCACCATAATGTTCTCTACCCCAGCTCAGTGCATTGTTTTCTACAGCAAGCAAGGTCACCAACCCAGCATGGGAGGTGGTGGTAGTGTTGATCAGTGCCAATGCCCTTCAAAAGAAGACAGCCGCCCAGTGACAAAGGAGGATGAATGATTTCCTCTGTTCCGCCAGGGTAAGTCACTCTTCTCATCATTCTCAACTCACTCACTCACAAACCCAAACATCCTCCGGGATCTCACTCATTGCCAGTTCAAGGGACATCACCATTCACTCTCTCACACACACCTTCATTGTCCTCATCCCATCCATGCGACCGCTCACTGCCCACACATGCCAGGTGTACTTATCATCCAGCCAGGCATCATGCTTACACTCCCTCCATCTCTATTCATGCAGGAGCATTTAGACGAGCACATACAGGGCTATGGGTGAAGCACTGGAAAATGGCATGAACAAGATGGGCTGAAGGGCTTGTTTCTTTGCTGTATAACTCTATGACTCTAAAAGGGAGAGGTCACAGACCAGGAGGAATGCCTGAAATCAAGGTCCTCATGGACTTTGAAAATGGAGTCATCCAGCTGGCCGGTGAGGATCTAGACCATTCCTGTGCTGACGGTGAAGTCAGCGGTGAGGATCCAGCAGTGCAACATCCATCAGACAACCATGCTGTGGGTGATGTGTCCTCTTTCACTGGCCCCTGCCATGCACTAATTATCTTTTGCAGGCACATCTGGAAAACAGCCAAAGGGGTCCATGACCCAGGTCCTCCACTCAAGGCCCAAAGACACCTCAGAAGAGGAATCTACTGAAACACTCATTGATGACCCATCACAGCACTCACTCACACCCTCTATCAGTGCAGAGACACACACCTCAGTGCAACTTAGCTTCAGAGTGGCTTCGGGGTCACAATCTGCTGAGCACATCATACTTTCTGATCCACAGCAGGCGGCGGAAGGGACTTTCCAGGTCCCAAGCACTTGGATGACTGCTGGAGGCCAGAAATCTTGTGAGTCCAAGTCAGATGAGGAGCCTCTGGACTCAGTCATACCTCAGTTGCTGGAGCTGCAAAGGCAAGCTCGGGCACATCAGGAAGGGATGTCCACTGCACTCCTCAGATTGCAAAGCACGATGTACGAGTCCATCCACCTTCAGTTTGAGGTGATAGCACCAGCATGCCAATGCATCAAGGTCAACACTGGTAGGACGGTGTTTGCCATGGAGGTCTTGGTCCAAGACATTAATCCTGCACTGCTGCGTGACCTAAACTGCATCACTGATGCCATAGTTGGCTTCCAACAGCATCAACACTAGAGGGACGTGGGGCAGCTTGATCTCACTCCAGCTACCCCTTCTCCTTAAGGAGTCAGCCCAGGGGCCCTCGGGCATCCACAGGGAGGAGGATCAACAGGTGCACACCCGGGGCCATCCGCCCATCTGAATCTCCTCTTCCTGTGACCCCAATAGCTTCAGCTCCACAAGCCGAGGAGGGTGCAGCAGCAGGACTCCAAAAGCAGGCTGGGGCCCTCCAAGGGACACCCATCACAGACAGGGCGTAGCCATCAGCAGGCTGCCTCCACCTTCACTGTGGATATTGGGGGAGCACCAAGATGTAGCAGCAGGATTAGGAAAGTTAAGAAGATGTAACTCTTTTAGAGTTAAAACAATTAAACTAAATTAACAAAATAGTTAAGAAGATGTAACTCTTATGAGTTAAAACAATTAGCCTAAATTAACAAAATGAAGGACAAATCAAGCACTGCCCCTAATTCAGGTCAGCTGTGAAACTAAGAACAAAGTTTAAAGGAAACTTACAAACTTTAAACCAAAATGTGATTAAGGGGGTCAATAAAGCACCCCAGTCCCCGCGGTGCCCACCGAGCACGGAAGGCCTCGAGAGTGCCGGCAGACACCGTGTGCTCCCTCTCCAGGGACGTCCGGCCGCGAACGTAGCCGTGGAAGAGGGACAAACAATCGGGTGGGACTCCCCTGTCGATCGCCCGCTGCCTGGACCTGTTAATGGCCAACTTGGCCAGGCCCAGGAGCAGGTTCACGAGGAGGTCCTCCTCCTTCCCAACCCCCTTCCGCACCGGGTGGTTAAGAAGATGTAACTCTTATAGAGTCAAAACAATTAAACTAAATTAACAAAATTAGGATAAATCAAGCACAGCCCCTAATTCAGGTCAGCTGTGAAACTAAGAACAAAGTTTAAAGGAAACTTACAAACTTTAAACCGAAATGTGATTAAAGGGGTCAATAAAACACCCCAGTCCCCGCGGTGCCCACTGTGCACGGAAGGCCTCGAAAGTGCCGGCAGACACCGTGTGCTCCCTCTCCAAGGACACCCGGCCGCGAACGTAGCCGCGGAAGAGGGACAAACAATCGGGCGGGACTCCCCCATTGATCGCCCGCTGCCTGGACCTGTTAATGGCCAACTTGGCCAGGCCCAGGAGCGGGTTCACGAGGAGATCCTCCTCCTTCCTGACCCCCTTCCGCACCAGGTGGTTAAGAAGATGTAACTCTTATAGAGTCAAAACAATTAAACCAAATCAACAAAATTGGGATAAATCAGGCACAGCCCCTAATTCAGGTCAGCTGTAAAACCAAGAACAAAGTTTAAAGGAACCTTAAATCAAAATGTGATTAAAGGGGTCAACAAAACACCCCAGTCCCCGCGGTACCCACCGAGCACAGAAGGCCTCGAGTGTGCCAGCAGACACCGCATGCTCCCTCTCTAGGGACATCTGGCCACGAACGTAGCCGCAGAAGAGGGCCAAACAATCGGGTGGGACTCCCCCGTCGATCGCCCGCTGCCTGGACCTGTTAATAGCCAACTTGGCCAGGCCCAGGAGCAGGTTCACGAGGAGGTCCTCCTCCTTCCCGACCCCCTTCCGCACCGGGTGGTTAAGAAGATGTAGTCGCACACCATGGGCACGGGTGTTAATCACTTGTACATAATGTCCACTATTGTAACTAAATTCCCAAGAATGTCTCCTTGCCTATGGCTCCTTGTTCTGATGAGCAATGTTCATGTCACTCAGATGTGAAACCTTGGTCCCTGCACAGGATAAAGGCAGCTGTTTCTGTACAGGGCCTCTTCCACAACCTTTGTACAACCTTCCCAGCACATTCTTGGTATGTCACTGGACATGTCAGTCATGCCTGCACCTCAATGGGGCTTATCATTGCTACCAGAATGTCCTCGGCTGGTGGCACAGAGTTCTGTCATTCTCACTGTGTGGCCTCAGCGTCTTTGAGGTGCAGCTGGCACCCCCATCTCATCAGCATCTATGTATGGTGACAGTGTGGTCCTGAAGAGTTCAGCTCAAAGGATGCCATAGGATCATAAGAAGTTAAAGTTTCCTACTGCAGTTCTATATGACCCTGTTCAAAGAGCGGAAGCGATCTGACATCAGCCAGACAAGAGTCAGACATTCACATAAGCTATGTGAGAATCTATGGAGTGTCCCCACTACATGTCGTTACCATCTTCCTGGAATGTAAGGACTATGGGCATTTGCTGCATTCTCATGACAGGAGCCTTATCACAGAGGGTAGATGTGCTGCCATCAGCCAGACAGGAGCCAAACATTCACAGATGCAATGCGAGAACCTATGTTGTCCCCTCACAGCATGTCGTCATTGTCCTCCATGAATCTAGCAGCTATGAGGGCCTCCTGAGTGAGCCTACCTTGTCTGGCCAGTGCGATGGCCTCATCACCATCATCCTCACCTTCGAGAATCTCCTCATACTCATCCCCATCGACGCCCTCCTCATTGGAGGAGACCTGCAGCTCCTCTATCCCCTCCTCAGCCAGCTCACCTCCCTATTGTAGCCCCAAGTTTCTGAAAGGAGCAGCAGGCGACCACAACGCATGACACCCTCTGTGGACTGTATTGGAGGGCTCCACCAGACCCTCACTTTCAACATTCCAATGGTTTGCCCCACCAAGCTATGAGTTACAGCATGAGCCTTGTTGTATCTTCTCTCCGCTGCAGTCTGAGGCTGCCGCACGAATGTCATCAGCCATATCCTCTGCAGGTAGCCCTTGTCCCTGAGGCCTGCAGTCTCTGTGGACACTGGAAGACAACAGTGATCTGAGATTTACTGAGAATGTAGGAGCCATGGACATTCCCTGGGAACCATGCGCAGACCTGTAGGACGTGCTTGTGGCGGACACACACCAGCTGAACATTCAGCGAATGGAAGACCTTGTGGTTGACGTAGTTAGCTGCTTGTCGCCACGGAGATCTGAGCGCCACGAGTGCAGTCAATGGCACCCTACACTTGTGGAAAACCTGAGATCTGAGCAAATCCCAGCACTCATTTCCTGGCTTTCCTGGTCCCAGATGAAATGCACAAAGTTGCGTGCCTTCACAAATATGGCATCTGTGATCTCATGGATGCATCTGTGGGTAGAAGCTTGCAATATCCCATAAAGATCACCTGTGGAGCCCTGAAAGGAGCTACTGTTGGAAAAATTGAAGGCTGCGGTCACTTTCACGGCAACTGCCAGCAGATGCCCTCCAAGTCCCCATGGCGTCAAATCTTGCAGCAGGTGGCAGATGGGACCGAACAATTCCCTGGTCATGCGCAGTCTGTGGCAACACTGGTTCTCAGTGACAAGCGCCGTTTGTAGACCCTGGGACTAGCTAGGCACCGACCAGTGATGGCTCACTGTGGTTCTTCTGCAATGCGCACAGGAGCCCCAGCCACCCCCTCTTCTTGAGGGTGCTGCTCCTCACTCTGTCAAGCTAAGCACCTCCCTCACTCTCTTCTCCTTCATCTCTGCTCCCTGTAAGCCATGAGGCATACAGGTAGGTCACCAGGCTCCATGCTCCTGATGTACTCCTGCAAGATGAAAGAGGGAGACCCGTGTGTTAGCTTAGGTGTTCCAAAAGCCTTTCTTAGTTAAGTCTGGAGGCCCTTTAATGCATCTCAGAGAGTGCTCGCCACCACTTGGATGGCCAGAGTTTACTGTGCTGCTTTGCTGCCCAAAACCCCACCCGCCTCCGACCCACCCTAGACCGAATGGTAGCAGGATCGCCCACTGGACTGCATGCTGTGCTCTCAGCTCAGGCGCAGGCAATCTCCTAACTCGCATTGCAAAGAACCATGGGGGAGACTGGTGACTAGTCCAAACCGGATGATGACAATGCAAGGGGCTGTGAGCGCCTCCACCAATGACTGCTCCGTGACCAGCTTTCGCAAGAAGATCGTACAACTTGCCCAGTTGTCCACTTGTTCTGCAGTCCACTAAAATGCTGATTGGTTTACAGCCTGAGCCTGATGGGTGAAAAGCTCTGGAGCATTTGATGGCACTTTCATGCATCTGTGTTGCTTGAGTGGGCAGATAAGCTAGAGGACTGAATGCATGCATGTCAACGTGGCTGCGCCTGAACTATCTCAGCTGCGGAGGAATGGTCACTTTATACAAGGGTTTCTCTATTGTGTGGCCACTTCCCTTTCCGTGGTGGAGCAGACGATTGCAAACTGGTTTCACGACTGATTTTTGGCTTTCCCACCATATTGCCCGCCATGATGCCTGACGCCAATGGGCACGGAAAATTCTGCCCTATGTATCACAATAATGGGTGTAGTTACAGTACCACATTGCATCACAATGAAGTATAAGTTTTCAATTAAGCGCCCCAGCACACAGGGCTGAAATTTATGGCCCCATTCCGATGTATTTGAAAGAAGGGCAGCTTATAAAATAAACGGGTGGCCTGCTCGCCCCCTTCTTGCTTACCGCCAGCCTGTCTCCCATATCACAGTTGGCAAGCAATGCGTCAGGAAGTCTGCCCACCCATGGACCTAATGAGGTCCTTAAATCACCAATTAATGGCCACTTAAAGGCCTCATTCTACCTCGGCTGCAATTTTACATGTGGCTAGGGAAGAGGTGAAAATGGCAAGCAGCTTTCACTGTGCGGGCTGCTGTTGGGCAGAAAGGAGGGCTTTTTGCTTTAGGGGGTCATCCCCTGTGCTCCCCAGGCGTACCTTCTTCCAGAATTGTACCCCTACTTTATCCCTTCCCCCCAGCCTCTAAAACCCTTCCCCACCTCCCCCAGCCCCCTGACCTCCCTCCCCACCTTTGCTAGGGTCTGCCAGGCAGACCCAACCTAAATCCCTCACTTAGCTGAAGTCTGGGACTCATCGCTTCATCACCTTTGTGCACTTCCTGTCCCAGCAGTGGCTGCTACTCGATTCTGGTACTGCTGGGACTACAAAGTTGCCAGTTATCAGATTGGCTGGCTACCTTCTAGGGTGGGACTTCCTCCCAGATTGGGGTGGAAGGCCCACTCTGGTCCCATTAAGGCTGCCCCCTATCTATTATTGCTATAGGGCCACCGGGCTTCTGGTCAACATGGCGCCAACAGGCTTTTCAATTGGGGGAATTGTGTAATCCACCCCTCATAAAGTCTACCTCACAGAGCTGAATCGTCCCAGGTTTGCACCAAGTGCAATAGCAGGAGGGAAAATTGACGTTTTACCCGAAGGCTGCAATGGTGGCTTTTCACACCGCATTGTCCCAAACCTGCCGCATTAATTATGCAGTCTTGGGATATACACTATGTCGATAGCAATTGCATTGCCTGCCACTGCGCCACTTCATCATGCCACGTTTTAAGTACAGCCATGCTCAGTGCTTCCAGATGAGGACTGCAGCAAAGAAGACATGACACCGAAAGGCAAGAAGACTGCAGCCCTTGAGTGCTCTTTGGACACATGCTGTGCTCTCCTGTACCCTGCTCTGGCTGCAGGAGGGGCAGCAACAATACCACTCTAGCTTGATAGGCGATGACAGCGGTGATCAGTGCCAATGCTACACAGAAGAGGTTGGCGATCCAATGCAGATAGAGGATGCATGATCTCATCCACGCAGGCAGGGTATGGCAACCATCTCATCACTCTAAACTCACACACTCAAGCCCATCACGTATTCACTGGCATCTCACTCACTGCCAGCTTAAGGGACATCACCACCCATTCTCACACACAGACCCTCACATGTCCATCTGGCCTCATCTCCTCTGGAGGCTGCCTCCTCACCTCTCACCATCTTGAGGCCACTTGCACAGATCAACTTGTGCCCCCACATACACCCTGGGATACCCTCATTCCTCAGTATAGCTTTCATCCTGCAGCCTCTTCCCTTGCCTGAGGCCACTTTTTCCTCTTTCCCAAGCAAGCTCTAGCCCTGCAGCTGTTGAAAAGCCACCCATATATTGCTGATCTGGTAGGTAGACACCTGCCCATGAGGCCCCCTAAAAGTGATGTGGTGCTGTCTGTGAAGCCTGGCACTGATAACCACGAGTGCTGACCCAAAGCAAACAAACCTTGAAGTCCTAAGTGAAGTGCAGCCTGCCAAGTGCACAACTTATATATACTGCTGTGAAACACGTCGGCATTTTTCCCACCAATGTGGGCGGACAATCCAGATGGGGTGGAGATGCGTCTGGCTCGCCTTATTATGATATGCAGATGTATTACAATGAGGTTCCCAGCGTCCAATAGCGAGAAACATGGCCTGCCATTGATGGGCTATGTGGACGATCACAAACTGGTCTCACGGCATCGTGAAACTGATTTTTGACCTTCTTGCCATATTGTCTGCTCACGCCATCAAACACGCCCAATGCCAGCGGGCATGGAAAATCCCGTTCGCTGTCTCAGCTACCATTTATTTTACCTTGTATTACCAATACATAGCCCCAGCGGGCAGGACTTTAGCAGATGCACAGAATTGGAAAAATGATTATTCTAACTCTTGGGTCATACAGATCTGATTCTGAAAGGTGAGGGCCCCTCCTCAGCACTTTATGAACTATAATAGGCTTTCTTTTTAATGTTTTTAGAATGCCGACACACCTGCCAAATTCTCAAAGGTGGTGAGAGGTGCAGACTTTTTCCCATGAGGTGATTTTTCAACTGTTCTCAAGGTTAAAAGTACCATGTTCAAGCAATTAGAACAGGGTGTTATTCTCAGCTGAGGCTGAATTTCTAGCAAATTTGGTCTTCTTTCACCATTCACTTGAAGATCAAATATGTCAGGACAATTACATTCCACTTTGTATATACTTAGGCACTTTTGAAAGTTCAGTTAACCAAAACATGCAGAGTTCATGCTTTCAAAAAAAAGTTGACATTTTCAGAAATGCAAATAGTTTCATTCTGAAGCAGAAGACAAACGATTAATGAAGAAACAGTAGCTATAATTAGAATGTCAATTAAACCCTACTTTAGTGAACAGCATAGTCTTAGGCCCAAAATGTTTTCGACAAGGAATCTTCTTCAGACACTATTTATGGCTTCTAACAAATTTATAACCTCATTCCATCAACTTTAATAATAAAAAGACTTGTAATTAAATGCCTTAAGATGTATTTTTCTACAGAGGGTTTTGGCAGACAATCCTTTTTGCATGCAAATACAATTTGCTTGCTTATCTTCAAATTATTTCTCGATTATATGAATATTGAAGAGGCTACAAAAGACGGTGTGAAGTTAAATGAACACCCTGCTAATTCAGCTTTGTAGCATAATCACACCTGTTCTGAATTCTATTACACCATCCAAAAAGTGCAAATTGATTTATTCCACTGTTGCTGAAGAAAAAACTGCACACCTCTTGGGTTACAGCCAATTACTGATCAAAATACATTTTAATAAGACTCCTGTGTAGCCTGCTTGGAATCCCCACTGATATACTGCTGGCTGCCTTCTTCCCACCCCTCAAAACAACATAGAGTATGTGTTGCACTAATAACCTGATGCCATCTGTTTCATGCGTAGTACTCCTTTGAGAACAAGGTGTGATATAAGCATTAAGGGATACCAAATTCCATTAAAATGAATGCATTCAAGCTAAATTTTATCTACCACATGAAATAAAATACAATTGAAACTCATCAAACATGGGGTAGGTCTTGATTTTGTACAATAGCATAAAATGGGTGATAGCGAGTCAACGGCCCATTTTACATCACTGCCGATTTTTATTTTCATTGAAGTCATGTTTATTTTCTATTGGTCAGAAATGACATGTATGTCTGCTGTGATTCAGTGGTAGCAATGCTTCCTGAACTGGGCTGGAGCACAAGATAAGCTGACTCTTCTCTCCAATGCACTAATGAGGGAGCACTGCAATGATGGAGGAGCCGTCTTTCAGACTCCATCCACCCTCTCAGGTGGATGTAGAAAATCCCATGCTACTCTCTTGAAGAAGAGTGTGGAAGGCCTCTTCAGCATCAGGGCCAATATTTAACCATTACCAACGTCACTAAATCAGATTGTCTGGTCTTCATCAGGTTGTGTGAAAATTGGCTGCTGCAATTCTTATACTATGGCTATAAAGCGTTTTGAAACATACAGATGTTACGAAAAAATACCATATAAAAGCAAATTCCTTTTTTATTTCAGATGTACTATTTGAATAGAAATCCAGGCTTAAATCCAAATTCAAGCTTCAAGAACCAGGGTAAATAAAAAGACCACCTACAGCACAAATGCACTGAAGTTGACATGAAAATGTTTTCCTTTTCCGATTTCGATTAAATTGAGTTGTTAACCTGAAATGTAACTAAACAAATCAGTTTGCCCTTGCTCCAATTTAAAAAATGACTCATGAAGTATTTTAAGAATTATACATCAGAGAGCATTAATTTATCCAGATTCAGTTATATGGCAGAGAATAGCAAAGGAGTGTAATAATGAGTGAGGAATTAATGTGTCCTGTGTCATTGCAGTTAACTTTAGAGGAAGGTCACCATTCAACCAAACTCGCACAGCTTATCAGTATTCTCAACACTTTTTTACACTTTATGTAGATAGAAAAAATAGAGCAGGTTCTTTTTCATTGGTTTTTAAAATGCAATACATTTTTAATGTAATTCCATCCACTGCTATTATTATAACCCAAGTAGATAACTTGCTATTTGAAGGCATTACATAAGTTTGGAAAGATTACATGAAAGTAAGCCAACACTCAAGAGGACCATATATCTGTTTCAATTAGGTCGACTGACAATATTCAGGAAGATTTATCTGGCCAATATAAATTTAATAGTTCTGTAATTTGCTTATTTAATTCAGCTAAAAATAAATCAATTTAGAAAAGCCATGCAATTTTCAAAATTTCACCAGAGCAAGCTTTTACAGGGTAAAAAGCTACTGCTAAATTATATCAATGATTAAATTATATTATATTATAAATGTTACCGTCTACACATCTGTCAGCCCAGAATGACAGACTGAAATCTTCCTCTGCTGCCTGTAAGGATCCTGCACAAAATAACTTTGCACAGTTTCAGACGAGCTCTTACTTGGTGTTAGGCACAGTGCCCAGAAATTGGCACAAGCTGATGTCAAATTGGCATTTTCAGACAGAAAAAGCTGTCAAGTTGGCTGATGTGGGACATAGGGCAGAGCCTTCTGTTTGGTGTGTGGGGGCGGGCCCCGCTCACTGATGCGTAAAGTGACGCGCGATGACATTGGGCATGCGTCCCGAAGTCACCGTGCATCATTCCGATCTTCAGTTCGGCAGACGCACACTGGAGTCGGCTGTGCGCCTGCCAAACTGTCAAAGGCCCTGTTAAGGCCATTAATGAACTAATGAACCTTAAGGTTGGCAGGTAGGCGAAGAGCCCAGGCGGCCTTCACATTTTTCATGGATCCTCATCCACGGGTGGGATGAGGTTTCATGAAGGATTTATAAATGAAATAAAAATTTTTATCAAAATTCATAAACATGTCCCAGCTTATGTGACACTGTCACATGAGGGGACATGTCTGAATAATTTTTTAAATTCTTGTTCTCGATTTTTCATAATGAAACTAATCTCCCTGAGGCGGCTCCATGCCTCAGGGAGATTTCTGTGCTCTTTCACGAGCATGCACGAAAGAGCACAGGCCCCGACTCTCCCTCCTCACCCCACCCGCACAGGTAGCACTGAGCGCTTTCGGGTGCACGTCATGCTGGGTGGGCCTTAATTGGCCCGCCCATGTAAAATGGCAGCACGCAGCCAATTGCGGGCAATGCCCGCTCCCAACCGGCCCATCCGACAGAAAGAAAATTCTCCCCATAGAGTGGGGGGTTATGTTTTTAGGGTGATAAAGGGCTTTGTTTTCTTGATATCAGACTGAAATAGCAACTGATAATATTTCACCCTGATTTCCATGGAATTGTACTAATTCAGTTGGAATAAACTAACAGACTTTTAAAATTATTCCTTCTCTCATAAAAATCTGCATTCATAAGTCTTTCTTGAACACAATACTAAAGTAGCTCCATTTATTATTGTGTACATCTTAAAGCATAACCAATTAGCAGAAATGTCTCTAAAAACTGTAAGCTTCCCTGGGATTCAGCGAACGTGCAATAAATTGTCAAATTTGAATTGTGGGTGCATGGGAAGGTGTCAAAATTTATGCATATTTTCCTTTTTTTATTGAGCACTGTTAATTCCAGGTTTATGGTGCTGACTTCAGCTTTCAGCAGTGAATGAATGGTGCCAGCTGTTCATTACATGTTCACTTACTTTCAGACATGCTTTGGGATGTTGCACAGGAATTACCGTGATTAGAGAACCAAAAATGGCACGGTGCCCTCCAAAACGGATTTGGACTTGTGTGACCAGGGCAAACAACTGTGAATCTCTTTAAGTAGTTATGTTGTTCAATGTTAAAGTGTCAGTTAGAACATTTAATTCAATGTCAATAAAGCAAAATAAAGAGAGGGAAAGAAAGATTGGATTAAGAGAGAGATAAAAGAGACAGAAAGAAAAGGTAAAATAATTTTTAAAAAATCTTCAACAAGAGTTATAATTGGAAGAAAAGAAATTCCACACTTGTAAAATTAATATTCAGTGGCTGAGAAATAATTGGCAGCAATTAATGTTAACTTTTTCTGGCTTGTTTAATGGATATCTAGAAGGTATAGCAACCTCACAAAGTTCTATGCCAAGTGCCTTGGCTACATACTAGTTTAGAACAGTGGCTGGGATATTCTGGCTCGGTTGTGGGCGGGACCCGCCCTGGGGAGGCGGTGCCAAGCCAGGAGTCCATTGACTTGTGGCGGGACCGGAAGATCCCGGCGGCAGGGGGTGTGCAGAAAATCCCGCCCATTGTCTGGAGGGGAAGAGCAACCTGGACTGCAACTTCCTTATTTTCACATTGGACCATTTATGTGTGGTCACTGGAAGTTGACTTACATTTTAATAAAGGCAAGTGCCGAGAGCCTTAACTATTATTTCTATAATAAAATCCAGCTCAAAGTGTTTCAATGAACTGAACTGGATAGAACAATGTTAATCAAATGTTAATGGAATCACCATATAATTTTTGTTACTCAGTAAAATATTAAAGTCTTTGCAGGTGAAGCATATGGGGTCACAAAATATGCTTAATAGTCCCAATCTAAATTCAATGGTTTATTTGAATCATAAAACTTTGTAGCACAGATGGAGACTCTTTGCCCCATTGCTTCTTTAAAAATATTTTGTAAGGTCTTGGCTTTTATGAGAAATAATTTGCACTGGATCCATGTTGGGAAAAATTGTGATAGAGCTGACTGCCACTGAGAAGTGATGGCAAACTCTATGTGAACTTTCAGAAGTGGCCAGTTTTGCAACTGATCAAAAAAACTGTATACTGCAATAATTTGACCTAGCCGCAGGAATATGAAACTCTGGGCATCTGACTAGGCAGTCTGGAAATCAGCTGTCTGCCTGCTGACCTGTGAATGGCCAATTGAGGCCATTGACAGGTTATTTAAAGTAATTAAAGACCTGCCCGTCCAACCTTCAGGCTGGCGGGCAGGCCAGGAGCCCAAGCGGCTCCAGATTATTCATGAAACTTCATCCACTGGCGGGATGAATTTTCATGTCCGTATTGTAAAAAATTAATAAAGTGTATCTGTTCTTTATTAACATGTCCCATCTTGTGTGGCATTGTCACATGAGGGGGGCATGTTAATAATTTTTTAATGTTTCTATTTTTAATGTTTTTGACAATATCAGTATTCTCCCTGAGACAGGACTTTGCCTCAGGGAAAGTGCGCTCTTTCACATGCATGCGCAAAAGAGCACCCTTTGACAGCAGGTGTTCCCTCCCCCCCGTACAGGAAGTGCTATGCGCTTCCTGTCAGGGATGCCGCTGGGCGGGCCTTAATTGGCCCGCCCACTTAAAATGGCGGTGGGCCCCGTTTCAGTGGCGGGGGTCGGCTGCCTGCCCGCTTTCCAAGGGCAAGATTCTGCCCAATGAGTAGATAGACAGATTTTTAATTAGTAACGGGTTGAAAGGTTATGGGTTGAGGGCAGGAAATTGGAGTTGAGCCGAAATGAGATCAGCTATGATCGTAATGAATGGTGGGGCAGGTTTGAGGGGCTGAATTGCCTACTCCTGCTCTTTGTTCTTATGTTATGTTTAGAGATATGAGACTTGAGGGTAATTTGAATAAACTTTCTAAAATAATGAAGAGATTAGATTATGTTAAGTAGGACAATTATCTCAACAAGATAGGTTAGGTATTACCAGAAGACACGCCTATATGTTATGGAAGGTCTGAATGAGGTTGACTTTTCTTCTTTTCCCAGGGAACATTGGGCCTGTGGAAGAGGTTGTGGATTGTGCAGTGACCAATGAAGCTCCAAATTACCTCAGATGAGAGCTGGACCTATTTCTGACTGGAATGGTCATCACCTTGTGCAAGGGGTGCATTTCCTGTAACATTAATCAGGGATAATATGATTCACTTGAGGCAGAATTTTCTGACTGGTGGAGGGGTGGAGCGGGAGCGAGAGCAAACTTGACTGACGCCCACGAACATGTCCACACCACCATTTTATGCGGGCGGGCCAATTAAGGCCTGAAGAGCGTGAATCGTGGTTCCCGAGGACAGCGGGGGTAGGCAGGCGGCGGCGGGACTGCAATGACCACCGGATCCAATGGCAACCTGTCGGCCTCTTTTAAAAAGCTGCTGCAGCCTTTCAAAGGCTGTGAATCACGGCCATTGGAAGGGCTTCCTAGAGCGCTGCTGGTGAGCAGGCCAGGCAGGAGGGTAGGGCAGGGGGGGCACTGTGCCCCTCGTTTTTCCAATGATTGCCTTGCTGCCCTCCCCGAGAAGGTGGCAGGATGGTTGGGGGTCCTGGTACCCCAGAAGGGAGGAGGAGGCCCCCCCACATGACCAAACGTGCCTGGGAGGAGGTGGCGGAGATCGTGAGCTCCCACGATGTGGTGCGGTGCACCTGGATCCAGAGTCGCAAACACTTCAACGACCTGATGCACTCGGGAAGGGTGAGTACCATGTTGACATTGGTCACAACCCAGCAGGTAGCTTTTCTCCCTGCTGCCCTCCCTAAGTTTAAGTTTAGTGACTGCATTGAATCATTGACGCATATGTCCTTCCCTGGGTGGGCCAGCAGATATTGCCCATGCCGAGGTCAGCCTAAGAGGCTGGTGAAGAAATAGGTTCTGCCCCCGCAGCATGTGGTACACTGACACCCACATTACTGTTTTGGGGGCAACCTGGAGGAGCTGCACCTAGGCGCAGTGCTGGAACTCCAGGACATGTCAAAGTCAGGGTGATGACATGCTGGGAGGGGAGCTTCAAGGTGGCATGGCACCGATCGATCTGCTGTCCTCTGCGCTCCACATGCTTGTGCCTCCTTGTTATGGAAGGTTATACCATGTGGTGCCTAATGTGATGTAGGCAGCATTTGGCTAAGGGGTGTGGTGGGGGAGGAACAGGCCTAACATCTTTGTGTGAGTGCTTGGCAGTAGCGGGCTGAGGAGGCACTGGAGCTCTGATATATCCCACTCTGGTTGCGGTGGGCCATCCAGGAAGAGACTCAATGTACAATTTGCACTAATCAATGTCTTCTCTCCTTTTCAGGAGAAGAATGCTGATAATGCAGCAGAGCGGGTTAGGACTGGCGGGGGCCAGGCGCAGTTAGCGATTCTCAGCTATTTTGAGTAGGGAGCCCCGGATTTGGAGAGGCGCCATGCGCCCAGGTCCACTGGTGTCGGTGAGGCTGGGTTGCCACAGCCAGGTATGTCTGCCCAGCAGTGAGATCAACATTGTTTTCCCAATAGCCATAGCAATGCTGAATGTTCAGTGACTGAAGCTTGCAACATGGCTTGACCATTGCTTATGGAAGGATGAGCGCATAATGATCCAGGGGACAGGGATGCAAATTGACATTGGCTCCACATTAACTGATCCTTGTTCTTCCTTTTTGCATCGGTGAAAAAGGGCCAGGAGGAGGAGCAGCAGAGGCCTCTTACCACTCCTGAGGGCCCTGAAGTCTCACCAGCGTCACACTATCTCTGCCAGGCAGGCACCAGCGCAGATACTAGCACCTCAGTGGGAATTAGAACATCGGCTAATGTCCCAGGGCACAGCAGCAAGGGCACTTCATAGTTGCTGGAGGAGCTGGCAGAGACAGAGAGTGCCCATGGTGCCAGCAGTTAGAAGACTACAGGGTACCAGGCACATGCTCAGTCGGTGCCTGATGATGTGCCTCTGGAGTCGTCCACGATACAGCAAGCGCAGGAAATGCGGCCAGGAGTGTGGGAGCATCTGGGGGAGATACATGAGGCTATGCTTGGCTTGGTGTCAGTGATGGAAGAGTCTACGCAGAAGATCGCCGAAGCACTGAGCCTCACGTCCGAGCGCCATGCATCCTCCATGGAGAATGTGGCAACTCTCGTGGAGAGGCTCCTCCCGGAGACCCGTCAGGGCTTCCTGGGGATACACTCTGACCAGCAAGCCCTCACATCGGCACTGATCTCAGCTGGTCATTGCCAGTGTGGGAAATGTTCTGGGTACCAAATTTCCCAGCTCGGTGCCCATCTATCTGTGGAGAGCAGGGTGGCCCACAGCGACCTCACTTCAGTGCAGCAGCTGCCTGTCAGTTCTGCGGGCTCCTCTTAGGGTGCTCCAGATGGGGGCAGCAGTTCCTCCAACCCTCTACCAGTAACCGTTGCACGCAGTGAGCCTGCGATGACTGGGGAGATGCCAGCTGTGAACTGGCAGATCCCTCCCAGATGGGACCAGCACAGGCTCTAAGGGCCAGGGGACGACCGTTAAGGTCATCAAGGCCAACGAGACAGCAGAGTCAGCAGGCTGTCTCCAATGCCGGTGCCAGCGAGGGGGGAGCACCAAGATGTAGCACCAGGAAATGTAGACGTTAGGCACCTTAGGTACACCATGGGTGCTTTTATTTTGGCCCGAGATGAGATCTTTATGATTTGCTTTGATTTTGAACACCATTGTCATTTTGTGCCCTATAGTTTCTTTGCTTGTGATATTAAATTCAAACATGTGACCATGGCTGAGGGTACCTTTTTCCTTCTGACAGTGGATGGTTTCCAAAAATGTTAGGTGCGCTTTGTGGGACATTCAGCTTTATTAACAAGCCCTTAGTTAATTTTCCTAACCTGGCAGATTTTGCACTCAGGTATCGAGCATGGAGCCTACAGCCCTGGCTTGTCCTGCAGGTCCATATGTGGTGTGCTAGCTGAAAGTTCATTGGATTAAAGCCTCCGAGGTATCCCTGCTTCCCTGGAGTATGCCTGGGTCAGCGTCTACCCCCTCAGCATTTCCTTGTGCCTGCTCATCCTCGGACTCGCTCCTGGACTCATTGTGTGCAGCCGCAGTCTCTGCGTCAACGTCTTCAACGTCCACCACGTCCCCCCTTTCCAGCGCAAGATTGTGGAGAGCGCAGCATGCAACCATGACACATAATATGGGGGGTACTGGAGTTCATCACCCCCCCACCCCCCGAGTGGTCCAGGCATTGGAAGTGCATCGTGAGAAGACTGATGGTTCTCTCCACCACAGCCCTTGTGGTGCCCTGGCTCCTTTTGTACCACTGCTCAGTTTCTGTTCTTGGATGGCGGAGAGGCATCATGAGCCACCTTCTGCGGGGATAGCCCTTGTCTCCCAGCAGCCATCCATCCAGCCGGGCTGGAGCACTGAAGAGCCTCGGCGCCTGGGAGTGTCTGAGGATGTAGGCTTCATGGGAGCTGCCTGGGTACCTTGTACAAAATTGTAAAATCAGCATCCTGTGATCACACACTATCTGCACATTCATGGAGTGGAAGTCCTTCCTGTTGATGAAGGTATGGGGCTCACCTGCTGGCGTCTTGATGGCCACATGTGTACAATTTATAGCACCCTGGACGCAAGGGAAGCCAGCAAATGCCACGAAGCCTCAGGCTCGCTGTGTCTGGCTTGCCTGGTCCCAATGGAAGTGAATGAAGGTTAATGCACATTTGAACAGAGCGTCTGTAACCTGCTTGACACAAGTGTGGATAGCTGATTGGGAGACACCACAAAGATCACTCATCGAGCCCTAGAAGGAGCCAAAGGCATAGACGTTGAGGGCAGCTATGACCTTTAGAGTCACTGGCATGGGGTGTCCACCCACACAGTTCATGGAGATCTCAGGCCCAATCATCTGACAGATATAGTTGACTTTTTTCACTTGGGAGACGGAGCATCCTTCGGCACTGCACCTCAGACAAATTGAGGTAACTGTTTTGCCGCCTGTGAACCCTGGCAGCAGGATAGTGGCGTTTTCTGTGACCCCTTCTGCCTTGGACTACCTCTTGGCCCTGCGCCCCTTGTGCCTGTGCCTGTCCTCCCAAAGGTGACTCCCCTGGAAGCTGAATGTGCACTCCTGGCCTCATCCCCCTTTTAGCCCTCCCTTTGTCCACAAAGGAGATGCCTCCAGTGGACAGTTCAGCTCCCATTCCCAGGCTAAGAGAAGGCTTTCTGAAACCAGCAGGCCCAAAAAAAGATTCCTCACTGCAGAGTGCTAACCTGAAGGTTAAGAGTCCAGACCAAGCAGCTGGCATGCATTTTGAAGTATTGCAGATCACACAGGCAAGTTTCAGTAACTTTGAAAAAACATTATTTGACAGAGCACTCTCGTGACTCCACTGAGCCCTCTTATCCCGCCCGTGGATGAGGTTTATACAAATATGTCCTACTCGCCTGTGCATTGCGCCCTTGCGCCGACCCGAAGATTGCATGGCCGCCAAAAAATCGCGGTCAATTGTGCCTCAAGTGCCCCGTTAATTAATGGCGGGCGCACATCGGGGATCAGCGCATGCCCGCCCAACAAAATATCGCAATGGTGCCATTGGGATGCTCACCCGACGTCACCACATGTCATTTTACACATGGACATGTGGGGCCCGCCCCTGCACACCAATGGGAAAATTATGCCCTTGGGATAGTTTCTATCCCCTAAGGCAGTTGAAGAACTTTCTTGTTTTCTCTCTCCCATTTGGCTGGGTTTTTAGTCTGCATTTTTTCCCATCTCTCAGGAGATTACATGGCTCCATGTGGGTGGGGCTTGTATGCATCTTGAAGCATAAAGCATCACAGCTGTGTTGGATAGGTTGGGTTATCCAGCAGATCACTACTCTTTTCCCCATCATCATATTTGCATGTCTTAATGTTCAAGTAAAGCAATGAAAATTACCTTTAATTCCTGTCACCACCCACTGTCCAGTTTCTGTTCATTGTATTTTTTTTTTAATTACCTGCTAGATTACTGATGGTACTGTCACAGGCAGTTGAGAAAAGCAGCAAGGGTAGTTGTGATTATATAACTTGTTATACAGTAGTAAATCTATTTCATTTTATTTCCATCATTTCAATCTGGAGTCATCATTTTGCTACTACACAATTCACTTTAGACCTAGTTTTGTACTTCAGCTACTTTGGCTGAGCAAATGAGTCTAAATGGACTCAGCTCCAGCTGCCATTTCTACATCTCTGTGTTTAGGTCATAAAGCACTTCCTTAGTGGCAATTATACAGCTGTGGCTACCATCTAACCATGCTTTCATTTAACCCAGGGTATTAACAGCAGTATCTCTTAATGACCTTAACTGGATCTTTCTCATGTGCAATTCTACAATCTTTTTGCAGACTGACCAAGAAAACACCTGGTATGAGAGGCCAGAAACAACGTGTTAGATTGTTTTATTTCACAGCAAGTAGGCATACAGTTGTGATTAGATTCACAGTAAAACTTGCCTTTGCATAATACGCTTCACTGCAGGATTAGAAACCAGGATAGCCTGCACATTCAACAAATATTTGTAACCAGTCATGAATGAGTTGTAGAACAATCAGTTCAATGGCTAATGAAATGGAAGAAGTACGTAAGCAGATAATGCAAATATGTTTGACTAAAACAAAAATGTTCAGAAAAAATTTCTAGACTGAATCAACTTACATTTCGTGAGTCATTCCATTTTGTTGTAAAACCTTGAATTGATGAAACAAATTTAAATCAGTGGAAATGGTTTGTTTTTGTAATAGGAAATTGCAAATTCTGGTTTATTTTGAGTACATTTACAAATCTGCATAAGAAAAGTGATTTCACTGTGGGGGAGCAAATGGAATTCGAAAGATGAAGTTAATGTAATTACAAGATGTTGTATGTCTGCAGCACTAGGAAGCTTAAATTTTCATATTGAAGTATGTATAATTTGCTGCAAGACAATTTTAACTATTGAGTTTTGAGAAAATAACATACTATGAGAAGAGGTTAAGAAAGAAACCAATATGACAGTAAATGCATCTCTTTTGGACAGTTTTCTAAATATTAACACTAGTGGTTGGACTTTTGCTGAGTCAGGGTGATTTGGGAGCTCTTTAAAAATGATGGATAGATCCCAATTCCGGGACTCCTGACTCCATTCTCGGGCTGTCTGATTTTCAGGAGTGCATTTAAAGGGTGTGGGCTGCTTTCGGTCAAAAACTCGCACCGGCACTTCCGATTTGGCTGGCTCCATTGCGGAGATAGGCATGTGCCACTCATCTGTGAATTTTCATTCATGCTCAGAGGTGTCGTGAACTCTAGTCTCTGCGACGGGACCTTTTAAAAAGTAAATTGAAAAGGTACTTCCCTCATGCACCCCATGTCAAAGGATGCCCCTCCATCCAGACCTAATGGATCCTCATGCCCCCTATGCCAAGCTATGATCCTCCACCTATCTCCTAAGCTATAACACCTCCATGTCCATTGTTATAGGGTGTTGGTTACAGTTCAACATGTCTTCATGCTTGCTGGTACACACTAATCTGTCCAACACTGGACTTGCTCCTGGATGCAGGCCATGTGCTTCTTACATCATTGTGTGGGCAGTACTGTACTCAGTCCCACACTAACCCTATATATGCCAGACCCTTATACTACACCTACCCCCAAGTCTTCATCCAATGCATTTTAAGTGATTATAGTTTACTTTATGTCTTACATTGTTGTTGCTATCTATCATTGCTATATTATCTTCACCCCACTTCCCCCCTTCAAGTCTTTGAATTGAAAGATCCAGGTGGTATGGAGGCATTTTTAAAATTCATTTACGGGATGTGGGCATCGCTGGCTAGGCCAGCATTTATTGCCCATCTCTAATTGCCTCTGAGAAGGCTTGGTGAGCTGTCTTCTTTAACCGCTGTAGCCCCTGTAGTGTAGGTACATCCACAGTGCTGTTAGGGAAGGATGTCTAGGATTTTGACCCAGCGATAGTGAAGGAACGGCGATATATTTCCAAGTCCGGATGGTGAGTGGCTTGGAGGGGAACTTCCAGGTGATGGTGTTCCCGTGTATCTGCTGCCCTTGTCCTTCTAGATAGTAGTGGTCATCTTGGGTTTGGAAGGTGCTGCCTAAGGAGCTTTGGTGAGTTTCTGCAGAGCATCTTGTAGATGGTACACACCGCTGCTACTGTGCATCAATGGTAGAGAGAATGAATGTTTGTGGAAGGGGTGCTAATCAAGCGAGTTACTTTGTCCTGGATGCTGTCGAGCTTCTTGAGTGTTGTCAGAGTTGCACTCATCCAGGCAAGTGGACAGTATTCCAACACACTCCTGATTTATGCCTTGTAAATGGTGAACAGGCTTTGGAGAATCAGGAAGTGAGTTGTTTGTCGCACGATTCCTAGCCTCTGCCCTGCTCTTGTAGCCACAGTATTTATATGGCGAGTCCAGTTCAGTTTCTGGTCAATGCTAACCATAAGAATGTTGGTAGTGGGATTTAGCGATGACAATGCCATTAAATGTCATGGGGCAATGGTTAGATTCTCTCTTGTTGGAGATGGTCATTGTCTGACACCTCTGTGGCATGAATGTTATTTGCCGCCTGTCAGCCCAAGCCTGGATATTGTCCAGATCTTGCTGAATTTGGACATGTTCTGCTTCAGTATCTGAGGAGTCGCGAATGGTGCTGATCATTGTGCAATCATCAGCGAACATCCCCACTTCTGACCTTATGGTGGCAGGAAGGTCATTGATGAAGCAGCTGAAGATGGTTGGGCCTAGGACACCACCCTGAGATACTCCTGCAGTGATGTCCTGGTGCTGAGGTGACTGACCTTCAACAGCCACAACCATCTTCCTTTGTGCTAGGTATGACTCCAACCAGCGGAGAGTTTTCTCCTTGATTCCCATTGACTCCAGTTTTGCTAGGTCTCCTTGATTCCACATTCGGTCAAATGCTGCCTTGATGTTAAAGGAAGTCACTCTCATCTGGGTATGTTTTCAGACTTTTCTTCCATTCTTTCATGTTGAACCACACTTGATCGGTTTGGCTGTTGCCCTAGTCGGTGGTAGCTACCCTGAATCATTTCTTGCGGGGTGGACGAATATTGTGCTCATCTCCTTGTCGCTTTTTTCGCTTCTTCCGTCATTATGTGGGTCATTGTGATACACCTGGAAGTTCTCATTACAACAATGGAATCTTGGTTCCCATGTGTTTCACAATTTTAGTCACATTATATATTACTTCCCTCTTTTCCAGTTGTTTCTCGAGCTTATGAATCGTTTCATTCAGGTCAGCAACTACTCAGGTAAGTTAAGCTGTCTTTGTTTCAGAGTTATCTGCAGAGCTCCTATACAAGGTTAACAACTTCACCCGGGCATTCAGTCCTGTTCGGAATCTTTCTTCTATGGTCATTGACTGCTGCTTAGATTTTTCCAATTCACTCGTTTCGTAGAATTTTCCTCAACTGCTTTCAAAGTCTGGATTTGCTCTTCCAGACTTCACATCTCAGCCTTTAGGCTGTTCAAATTTGGCCAAGTTCAACAAATTCATCAGTTTTAGTTGTTAGTTCTGCTTTCAAGCAACAGTTTTGATTCATCACCAATTCTTTCCAGGCATTTTTCATGATGCTTACTAGAGACTTCCACTGCTTGAAGTTCCTCAAGTTTTAATTGAAGATCTATCTTTGTTGAATTTGTTTCTACAAGTTTATCATGTAGGCATTTCAAGTCCTCTTTCAAGTGTTTAGCTTCCTGTGAGCAACACTCCAGTATTCTCATCAGTTCTTGTTTTCCTTTACAAACGCATTTTTCGTACATGAAAGTTGGCTCTCTACGCTGATCAATTTTTCTTTAGCAGAGCATAATTCCTCTATGCTAAACTTCAAGCTTACATTCTGTAATTACATTTCTGCCCAATTATTTCTGAGACACTTCACACTTTTTTGTGAGAAGTTCTACTTTCTCTTGCCATTCTAGCTTCTTGATTTCCATTTCTTCATGTACATTTTTGGAAACGTAATATCTTTCTAAGTTTCTTCCCAATGTCTAACCATTTTCTTCAGTGCTCCAGTCTTATTCTTGTACCTATTGGCTTCCTCCAAGAAGTGGAACATTCCTGAGTCTTCTCTGCCAACTGGTCACAGAATCTTTACAGTGCAGAATGTGGCCATTAGACCGACTCTGGCTCTCTGAAAGAGCATTCTACCTAGTCCCACTCCCCCACCTTATCCTCGTGATCTCTTACATTCTTTTCAGGTAGCTATCCAATTTGCTGTCAAATATCTCGATCGAACCTGCCTCCACCATCCTCTCGGGAAGTTCACCCCAGACTCCAACCATCCTTTGGGTGAAAAAAAAATTCCTCACATCACTTTTACTTCTTTTGCCAATTATTTTGAATTTGTGCCCTCTGGTTCTTGATGCTCCCATGAGTGGAACAGTTTCTCAATATTTACCCTGTCCATACCCCTTAGGATCTTGAATACCTCTATCAAGTCTCCTCTTAGCCTTCTTTTCTCCAAGGTAAACAGTCCCAAACCCTCCAATCCATCCTCATGGCTACAGCTCTTCATCCCCAGAATCATTGTTGTGAAACTCCTCTGTACTTTCTCCAATGCCTTCTCATCCTATGAACATATGAACATATAAAATAGAAGAACTAGGCCATTCGGCCCCTCAAGCCTGTTCCGCCATTTGAGAAGGTCATGGTTGATCTGTTTATGTTTCGAATTCCACATTCCCATCTACATCCAATAACCTTTGATTCCCTTGCCTAACAACGATCTATCTACCTCTGCCTTAAAAATACTCAATGATCCCATCTCTACCGCCTTCTGAGGCAGAGAGTTCCAAAGTTGCACAACCCTGAGAGAAATTTTTTCCCTCATCTCTGTCCTAAAAGGGCCACCCCTAATTTTTAAAACAGTGCTCCCTAGTTCTGGACTCACCCACAAGAAGAAACATCCTTTTCATGTCCACCTTGTCAAGACCATTCAGGATTAAGAATTAAGTCATTCTTCAATTAAGACACCCTTCATTCTTCTAAACTCAAGTGGAAACAAGCCCAGTCTGTCTAACCTTTCTTCATAAGATAATCCACTCATTCTAGGTGTAAATCTAGTAAACCTCCTCTGAACTCCCTCCAACACATTTACACCCTTCCTTAAAAAAGGCGACCAAAACTGCAAAGTATTCGAGATGTGGTCTCACCAATGCCTGTATAACTGATGCATAACATCCTTACTTTTATATTCAATTCCTCTCGTAAGAAAGGATAGCATTCCATTAGCCTTTTTAATTACTTGCTGTAGTTGCAGTCTAACATTTTGTGACTCATGCATAAGAACACCTAGACCCTTCCGCACCTCAGAATTCTGCAGCCTTTCTCCATTTAAGTAACACTCTGATTTTTTATTCTTCCTTTCAAAGTGAACAATTTCACATTTTCCTACAGTATACTCCAACTGCCAGCTTTTTGCCCACTCACTCAACCTATCTATATTTGTCTGCAACCTCCTTATGTCCTCTTCACAACATACTTTCCTGCCTATCTTAGTGCCATCTGCAAATTTAGCTACCATGCCTTCATGCCCTTCATCTAAATCATTGATATAAATTGTACAAAGTTGAGGCCCCAGCACAGATCCCTGCGGAACTCCACTCATCACATCCTACCAATCAGAAATTGACCCATTTATGCACACTCTCTGTTTTCTGCCAGCCAGCCAATCTTCTATCCATTCTAATATGTCACCCCCTACACAAGGAGCCTTTATTTTCCGCAGTGACCTTTGATGTGGCACCTTATCAAATGCTTTCTGGAAATCCAAGTCCAGCGTGTCTACAGGCTCCCCTTTATCCACAGCACATGTTACTCCTTCAAAGAACTCCAATAAATTGATTAAACATGATTTCCCTTTCAAAAAACCATGCTGACTCTTCCTGATTACTTTGGGTTTCTCTAAGTGTCCAGCTATAACCCTCTTAATAACCGATTCTAACACCTTCCCCATGACAGACGTCCTCAAGTATGGTGCTCAGAATTGGATGCAGTACTTCAGATGAGGCCTAACTAGTGTCTTATACAAGTTCAACATGACCTCCTTACTCTTGTACTCAATGCCCCTATTAATAAAACCTAAGGTACTATTTGCTTTATTAACTGCTCTCTCAACATGCCCTGCCATCTTCCATGACTTATGTACATATACACCGAGATCCCTCTGTTCCTGCACCTCCTTTAGAGTTTCTTCCTTTATTTTATATTGACTCTCCACATTCTCCTTGCCAAAATGAATTGCCTCACACTTTTCTGCATTAAACTTCATCTGCCACTTGCCCGCCCAATCCACCAACATGTCTATGTCCTTTTGAAGTTCAATAATATCCTAATAATATTTCCAATCTTCCTTAATATTTCATGACCACAACTTCTTTTCTGCCTGCTGTTATTCTGGGCTTTATTTCTGGTTGAGTTTTCCCAACTCCCACATCAATTTGCCAGCAATGGAATTCAGAGTTGTTATTTCCTCCTTGTTCCTTTGTGACTCCTCAGCACTTTGTCTGTTCGATCTTGAATAGTTTGGTTCATTGAAGGAGTTTATCAAGCAATTTCAGCTTTAATCTTGAGTTACAAATCTTCTAATTTAGCTTTGATGCAAAAATTTCCCAACATTATTTCATTTTCCTTTTGTAGGGTTTGTATGTTTTGGATTTCATCAGATAGCTTTCCTTCATTCACAGTCAGCTGCTTGCTTCGCACTGCCACCTGCTGTTGCAGTTCAGGTAATGTGTCAGGGTTTCCAAAAAGATATATTTTTGAGGTTAATGAAAAGTTCTCTGCCTCTCTGCTGCCATTGAGTGGTTTGTTTGAGTAATACCTTTTACCCTTTCATAGCTTTACTGGGGGTTTTTATCCTTTTTAAGCACGTGCACACCACAACTGGAAGATTAAAATATTCATCAAAAGCTTTTGCTATTTCATCGAAGCTGGTTGAGGACTCATAAATGAACTGCATTGGGATTATTTCATCAGCAAATTTGCCAAACGAGTATAAAAATATATTAATCTGGGCCTTTTTATGATTTTCCACTTAGACCTGATGTACTTTGGTAATTCAAAAATTCTCTTCCCCAGGTCACCCAATTTCATGATTAATCTGGGCCTTGGATTAATCTGAATTGATTTGGAAGTACTGAATTCTGATCCATGGTCAAATTTTTTAAAAGTGTAGGTTCTGCTGTAAGAGCTTTTTGAATTTCAGGATGGCATCATCGTTCACTTGGAGACAAAGGGATTTCTCATGCTTGCCGGTTTTGGCAGGCTCTGCTACAATGGCAATCATGCTCAGCTTGAAAAAAACTTCAACAATGACGGCCTGGAACAGCTGCCTGCATATTTCTCTTGCTCAGCGTTTAAGTTTGCAGTTGCAAATTTGTTGAATCCTGGCTTTTGCTTGCCTTTAGCTATGTTTAAAAGATACGATTCTCCAAGAGTTAAGGTACTGACTCAGGAATTGGTCATTAGAGTCAGCTTTCTTCAAACTGAACTTCTGACTCAGAAACTTTTCAATGTTTCTCAGGACTTGCTGTAGCCTGGAATTTTAAAAGATTTAGCTCAACCTTGCTAGGTCTGCCAACTCTGTGCTCTGGGATTAGAACTGAACTTCCAATGGAGATTCAATGGAATCTTCTATTAGAGTAAGGAATTTTAAATTTCTGCCTTCAGCTTCCAAGCCTTTCTTCGGAGCTCTTGCTTGTCACTTTATCCACTTCACTTGTGCTTCTGGAGCTCCCTTTCAGATAAGAATGCTTTGCTGATTTTTTTCCTTCAGTCTTCCAGCCTTTTACTTTTTCTCTGCAATTTCTATGATGTTTTAGGGTTTTCCTCAAGTTGCCATCATGTTATAGGGTGTTGGTTACATTTCGGTAGGCCTGAAGAAGTCTTCGCAGTCATACGTAGGTTAATAGTAAGTCATTTTTGACTCTCAGAACTATTTACAAATAAGCAGTAAAGGGTACAAGCTAGAAGTTGTCTTTCCATGCTTGCTGGTATATGCGGCTCTGTCCAACAGTAGACTGACTCCGGGGTGCGGGTCATGTACTTCTTACATCACTGTGTTGGTGGTGCTATACTCAGGCCACATTAACCCTATGTGTGCCAGGCCCTTATATTACACCCATTGACCCATTCTCTGCTGTGTATAAACTGTACAGTGACAATAATATGTGTAAAAAAAGCTTTAAAAAGTCATTCATTACTTTCCACTATATTTTATAAAATAGCAATCATCCAGACTCTTATAAGTATCAATAACAGAAACTTCAGGCCATTGAAACCTCTTAACCTCATGTAAATGAACATTGTGAAATCGACAGCAGAGGTCAAAAAGCCAGAGCCATCAATCATGCAATGTTTTCTCTGGGACTCAGTGTTTCATCAGAAGAAGGGATTTCTGAGCCCTCAGAAAAACCTCATTATGTATCTCTGCTGTCAATTTCACAAGGTCTGGGTGATTGATTTTTTTCTTGCCCTGTAGTGAAATGGCCTCTTTTTAATATAGTGAAAAGTAAGGAATGAATGACTGTTTTTAAAAGCTCATTTTTTTAACACATTCAATTGTCACTATAGGGTTTATTGGTTCTATACAGTGTAAAGTGGGTCAATGGGCATGGAAGTGCCATAGCTTGGCTTTTGGGGCATGAGGGACCATGGGGGTTGATGGAGGGTTATAACTTGGATTAGGGGCCATGTGATGCCATGGGGTGGGTGGAGGGGCATAGCTTGGCATAGGGGCCATGGAGGTGGGTGGGGTCATAAGCTGGCATGGGATTGTATAAGGTGGCATGGATGGGGTATGGGGAGTGTATGGGGGATGAGAGGACGTGAGGGAGAGGGCCTTTCTGTTACTTTAATTAGGACAAAATCCCACAGCACTGAGGCGAGCCTTTCATGCTGCCAGCTTTGGCATCTAGCAGCCCATGTAGCTGCCTCTGACCTCTTTCACAAGTTGGCTGGCTCAACGCCAGTCTGCACCCACCCCCCAGCAATAAACTTTCTCCTGAGGCGAGTGGGCAAGCTGGGAATTTTTCGAACCCCTGCTACCCACCTTATGTAGCCAGCTCCCCAGTTTTTTGCACTTCAAGCAATTTATTCGCCTGTAAGTGCAGTTTCACTTACTAGAACTCTGCTGTTTTCTGCCTTGATATACATGCTTTTAGAGAGCATGTACAGTGCTCAATATTGAAATGAGTGTGCTTTGTATTCAAATTTATGATTTTGTTGTAATAATTGTATGTGTAGCATGAGAATGAGTGTGCTCTTCATTAAAATTAACATACATAAAACTAGTATTAGTGCATTCCATATTGAAATTGGGATGTTCAATATTAAAATCAGTTGTAATAAAATTAGTGTGCCTAATATTGTTACTGTGCATAAAATGAGTGTGTTAAACATGCGTTACATTACTATCAGTATGCTTCATTCTATTATTAATGCATCTATCAATGGTGTAGTCAATATTAGTATGCTCCATATTAATACTCTGCCCTAAATTAGTATTAGTAAACAGAATATTAATAGTCTGTTCAATATTAATATGCTTGCTGTTAATAGTAATGATGTACTTGACATAATTAGTATGCTCAGTATTGTTGTACCCAACATTATTAGTGTACAAAATATTAATATAAGTGTATTTGATATTAGTGCAAATGCATTCAATATCAATATTCTGCTCAGTATGTGTGCTCAGAAGTATACGGTCTTCAGTGTAATAAATTGATTTGAAGACTGCATCAATGTTTGCTTATTTTAATATTAAAGAACTCAATTTTCTCGTGAAAATTATTATAGACTTAGTCATTACGCCTGTTTGCCATGAAAAATGATTTGTCTGAAATATTTTTAGGAATGATGGAATGCTGACTTTTAATTATTTACTAATAAATATTATGTCATATTGCTTATGGACAGACAGTGAATTTACTGGAGAAATATGTCACATATCAGTGACAGGAGATAAAAAATTTGGCCCAGACTGTGAAACAATAACAGCGAAATAAAGGCAAATAATGTTACTGCGTAAAAGACCCAGCGCTATATAGGTGAGGAAGAGATGTGGCATGAGTTGCAAATCAGAAACAATTGCTGGATTACTTGTATCACTGCTGCTAGCCTTACTAAAATGGGAGCTCAGCTGAGTATCACGAAATTCCTGGAAATACAAATAAATACACTTCAGAAAGTTATAGCTGTTATGTTGGTGTGCCAGGACACCTGCTAACAACATAGTTAATGTTCTGACATGCCACTCAATCTTAGGGAGCAAAAAGGAATACTGAAACTGTGGAGTCTCATTTCTATACATAGTGGATTGTTCCTAGAAGTTTTTAAACTTTAAAATTTCAATTTTTTCTCACTTTTCCTTTCTGCCTTCTTTTTTCTCTCTCTCTTATTTTACCCTATTTCCTTCCCTATTTTTCACTCTGTTTCTTTTTCTGTCCTTAAATCTCAAAGGTTGCAGAGATAAGATTGTTGGTGCCCTCATTCACCAAGGTCTCTTGGCCTCAACGCACCATTACCAGCTTGCACACCCAGCAACTTATGGCACAAAGGTAAGCGGAGCTGAAAGGTGAGGGACAAAACACAACTCAGATGGAAATTCCGGGTCAGTACATATCAGGCTGAAAGATACTGGCTTCATACTAAGTTGCCTCTGCTTCAACATTGTAACTTTGTGAAAGTGTTGTGGGACTCCTATTTCAACAAGTAAATGAGACTCTGTCGTCACCTCAGATGGAGATATGATGTAAGAAGGGTTCAGCTCTAAAGAACCTTTCCTTTTTTAGCTCTAATTTTCACTGTAGTTTGGCAGTTCAATAGCAACAATGTAGATTTATATAGTGTCTTTAATGTAATAAAGGTGCTTCTAGGAGTGTTATAAAGCAAAAGTAGACACCAAGCCATTAGGGCAGCTGGGCAAAGGCTTGATCAAAAACATAGGTTTTCAGGAGCGTATTAAAGGAGGAAAGCAAGGTAGAGGCATAGAGAGGTTTAGGGAGGGAATTCAAGAGCTTAGGTAACTGAAGGCATAGCCACCAATGATAGAGTATAAAACCAGGGAGGTTCAAGACGCCAGAACTAAATGAGATACAAACTGGTAAAGGGTCATTGACCTGAAATGTTAACTCTGATTCTCTCTCTACAGGTGCTGCCAAGCCGGCTGAGCATTTCCAGCATTTTCCATTTTTGTTTCAGATTTCCAACATCCACAGTATCTTGCTTCAGAATTAAATGAGTCCTGATATCTCGGGATGCAATGAGGCTGGAGAAGATTATAGAGAAACATTATGGAGGGACTTGAAAATAAGAATGAGAATTTTAAAATCGGGGTGCTGCTTGACCAGAGGCAAAACAGATGTCAGCGAGGTTTTGGATGACCTCAAGTTTACGGAGTGCAGAATGTGGGAAACTGGCCAGAAGTGAGTTGGAATAGTCAAATCTAGAGGTAACAAAGTAATGGATAAACTCACAGACACTTCCTCCTACCTCTCCCTGGACCATGACCACACCACTGAACATCAAGCCATTGTTTCCAGGACTGTCACTGACCTCATCTCCTCTGGAGATCTTCCTCCCACAGCTTCCAACCTGATAGTCGCCCAACCTTGGATGGCCCACTTCTACCTCCTACCCAAAATCCACAAACAGAACTGTCCCGGTAGACCGATCGTGTCAGCTTGCTCCTGCCCCATGGAACTCATTTCTCGTTATCTTGACTCCCTTTCTCTCTCCCCTTGTCCAGTCCCTTCCCACCTACATCTGTGATTCCTCTGACACCTTACGTCACATCAACAATTTCCATTTCCCTGGCCCCAACCACTTCCTCTTCACCATGGACGTCCAATCCCCCACCTCCATCCCCCACCAGGATGGTCTGAGGGCCCTTAGCTTCTTCCTCAAACAGAGACCCGAACAATCCCCATCCACCACTACTTTCCTCCATCTGGCTGAACTTGTTCTCACACTGAACAGTTTCTCCTTCAACTCCTCTCACTTCCTCCAAATAAAAGGTGTGGCTATGGGTACCCACATGTGCCCCAGCTATGCTTGTCTCTTTATGGGGTATGTAGAACATTCCTTGTTCCAGTCCTACTCCGGCCTCCTTCCACAACTCTTTCTCCGGTACATCGATGATTACTTCGGTGCTGCTTCATGCTCTCATCGGGACTTGGAAAAATTTATTAATTTTCCTTCCAATCTCCACCCCTCCATCATTTTCACGTGGTCCATCTCTGACACTTCCCTTCCCTTCCTTGACCTCTCTGTCTCAATTTCTGGTGATAGACTGTCCACCAATATCCATTACAAGCCTACCGACTCCAACAGCTACCTCGACCACAGCTCCTCACACCCCTGTAAGGACTCCATCCCATTCTCTCAGTTCCTTCGCCTCCGTTGCATCTGTTCTGATGATGCTACCTTCAAAACCAGTTCCTCTGACATATCCTCGTTCTTCCTTAACTGAGGTTTTCCATCCACGGTGATTGACAGGGCCCTCAACCGTGTCTGGCCCATCTCCCGCGCATCCGCCCTCATGCCTTCTCCTCCCTCCCAGAAACATGATAGAGTCCTCCTTGTCCTCACTTATCACCCCACCAGCATCCACATTCAAAGGATCATCCTCCGCCATTTCCGCCAACTCCAGCATGATGCCACCACCAAACACATCTTCCCCTCACCCCCCCGACGGCATTCCATAGGGATCGTTCCCTCCGGGACACCCTGGTCCACTCCTCCATCACCCCCGACTCTTCAACTCCCACCTATGGCACCTCCCCATGCCCACGCAAAAGATGCAACACCTGCCCCTTCACTTCCTCTCTCCTCACCGTCCAAGGGCCCAAACACTCTTTTCAAGTGAAGCAGCATTTCACTTGCATTTCCCCCAAATTAGTCTACTGCATTCATTGCTCCCAATGCGGTCTCCTCTACATTGGAGAGACCAAACGTAAACTGGGTGACCGCTTTGCAGAACACCTGCGGTCTGTCCACAAGAATGACCCATACCTCCCTGTCGCTTGCCATTTTAGCACTCCACCCTGGTCTCTTGCCCACATGTCTGTCCTTGGCTTGCTGCATTGTTCCAGTGAAGCCCAACACAAACTGGAGGAACAGCACCTTATTTTCTGACTAGGCACTTTACAGCCTTCCGGACTGAATATTGAGTTCAACAATTTTAGAGCTTGAACTCCCTCCTCCATCCCCACCCCCTTTCTGTTTCTTCCCCCTTCCTTTTGTTTTTTCCAATAATTTATATAATTTTTCTTTTCCCACCTATTTCCATTATTTTTAAATCTTTTATGCCCCCCCACCCCCACTAGAGCTATACCTTGCGTGCCCTACGTCCATTCTTAATTAGCACATTCGTTTAGATAATATCACCGACTTCAACACCTCTGTGTTCTTTTGCTCTATTGTCTGTGACATCTTTTGATTATCTGCTCCTATCACTGCTTACTTGTCCCTACAACCACACCACCCCCCTCCATATCTCTCCCCCCACCCAACCACCCCCCCCGACCCCCGGAAACCAGCTTATATTTCACCCCTCTCCTTGGATTCACCCAGTTCTGTTGAAGGGTCATGAGAACTCAAAACGTCAACTCCTTTCTTCTCCGCCGATGCTGCCAGACCTGCGGAGTTTTTCCAGGTAATTCTGTTTTTGTTTCGGATTTCCAGCATCCGCAGTTTTTTGTTTTTATCTAATGGATAAAGGGGCTTGTCAACAGATGAGCTGAGACAGCAGTGAAGTTGACATTGTTATGAAGGTAGCTGACATAGCCTCCAGACTGGGTCTGTGGCAGGTGGTGAGCGAACCAACAAGAGGGAAAAACATACTTGGCTTCATCTTTACCAACCCGCCTGCCACAGATGCATCTGTCCATGACAATATCTGTAGGAGTGACCGCCGCACAGTCACTGTGGAGACAAAGTCTCACCTTCACATTGAGGATATCCTCCATCGTGTTCTGTGGCACTACCACTGTGCTAAATGGGATAGATTTCGAACAGATCTAGCAACTCAAGGCTGGGCATTCATGAGGCACTGTGGGACATCAGCAGCAGCAGAATTGTACTCAAACACAATCTGTAACCTCATAGCCCGGCATATCCCACACTCTACCATTATCATCAAGCCAGGGGATCAACCCTGGTTCAATGAAGAGTGCAGGGGGGCATGCCAGGAGCAGCATCAGGCATACCTAAAAATGAGATGTCAACCTGGTGAAGCAATAAAACAGGACTACTTGTGTGCCAAACAGCTTAAGCAGCAAGCGATAGACAGAGTGAAGTAATCCCACAACCAACAGATCAGATCTAAGCTCTGCAGTCCTGCCACATCCAGTTGTGAATGGTGGTGGACAATTAAACAACTCATTGGAGGAGGTGGCTCCACAAATATCCCCATCCTCAATGATGGAGGAGCCCAGCACATCAGTGCAAAAGATAAGGCATTCACAAAATCTTCAGCCAGAAGTGCAAAGTGGGTGATCCATCTCGGCCTCCTTCGGACGTCCCCAGCATCACAGATGCCAGTCTTCAGCCAATTCGATTCATTCCACGCGATAGCAAGAAATGGCTGAAGACTATGGGCTCTGACAACATTCCGGCGATAGTACTGAAGACTTGTGTTCCAGAACTTGTTGCGCCCCTAGCCAAGCTGTTCCAGTACAGCTACAACACTGGCATCTACCCGGCCAAGGTATGTCCTGTACACAAAAAGCAGGACAAATCCAACCCGGCCAATTATTGCCCCATCAGTCTACTCTCCATCATCAGTAAAGTAATAGAAGGGGCCATCAACAGTGCTATCAAGCAGCATTTGCTTAGCAGTAACCTGCTCACTAATGCCCAGTTTGGGTTCCACCAGGGCCACTCAGCTCCTGACCTTATTACAGACTTGGTTCAAACATGGTCAAAAGAGGTGAACACCCGAGGTGAAGTGAGAGTGACTGCCCTTGACATCAAGGCAGCATTTGACCGAGAGTGGCATCAAGCAAAACTGGAGTCAATGGGGACTCAGGGGGAAAACTCTCCACTGGTTGGACGCATACCTAGCACAAAGGAAGATGGTTATGGTTGTTGGAGGTCAGTCATCTCAGCTCCAGGGCATCACTGCAGGAGTTCCTCAGGGTAGTGTCCTAGGCCCAACTATATTCAGCAGCTTCATCAATGACGTTCCTTCCATCATAAGGTCAGAAGTGGGGATGTTCGCTGATGATTGTACAATGTTCAGCACCATTTGCAACTCCTCAGATACTGAAGCAGTCCAGGTCCGAATGCAACAAGACCGGGACAATATCCAGGCTTAGGCTGACAAGTGGCAAGTAACATTCGCGCCACACAAGTGTCAGGCAATGACCATCTCCAACAAGGAAGAACCCATGCATCGCCCGTTGATGTTCAATGGCAGTACCATCACTGAATACCCCACTATCAACATCCTGAGGGTTACCATTGACCAGAAACTGAACTGGACTAGCCATATAAATACTGTGGCTACAAGAGCAGGTCAGAGGCTAGGAATCGTGTGACGAGTAACTTACCCCCTGATTCCTCAAAGCTTGTCCACCATCTACAAGGCACAAGTCAGTAATGTGATGGAATACTCCCCGCTTGCCTGGATGAGTGCATTTCCTGCAACACTGAAGAAACTGGACACCGTCCAGGACAAAGCAGCCTGCTTGATAGTCACCACATCCACAAACATTCACTCCCTATACCACTGATGCACAGTAGCAGCAGTGTGTACCATCTACAAGATGCACTGCAGGAGTTCACCAAGGCTCCTTCAATAGCACCTTCCAAATCCATGCCCACTACCACCTAGAAGGACAAGGGGAGCAAATAGATGGGAACATTCCGCCCCCCCCACCCCCCCCCCCAACCTGGAAGTTCCCCTCCAAGTCATTCACCATCCTGACTTGGAAATATATTGCAGTTCTTTCACTGTCGCTGGGTCAAAATCCTGGGACTCCCTTCCTAACAGCACTGTGGGTGTACCTACAGCGCATAGACTGCAGCAGTTCAAGAAGGCAGCTCACCACCATCTTCTCAAGGGCAACTAGGGATGAGCAATAAATGCTGGCCCAGCCAGCGAAGCCCACATCCTGTGAATGAATAAAAAAAGTGAAGTAGCCAGTCTTCGCCATGGCACTGGTTTAAACTCAGGCAGTTGTCAGGGAGACGATTGGAGTTGGGAGCTAGGGAATGGAGTTTGGCCTGAGGACTGAAAACAATGCCTTCAGTCTTTTCAGTATTGAACTAGAGAAAATTTCTGCTCATCCAATGCTGGATGCCTGCTTGATAAGCAGTCTGACAATTTAGAGACAGTGGAGGGGTTGAGAAAGCTAACGTGGAGGTAGAGCTGGGTGTTGTTGGCGTTAATGTGAAAACCAATGCTTTGCTTTTGCATGATGTCACCTAAGGGCAGCACGCAGATTAATAAATAGAAGTGGGCCAACAATAGATCCTTGGGGGACACCAGAGGTTACCGTGCAGGAGTGGGATGAGAAGCCCTTGCAAGTGGTATTCTGGCTACAATTAGATAAGAATAGGAACAGGCAAGTGCAGTCCCATCCAACTAGATGATCCTACTCTATTAAAACCTCATAATTCAAACACCTCAATTAAATCTCCCCTTAACCTTCTCTGCTCCAAGGAGAACAACTACAGCTTCTCTAGTCTCTTCACATATCTAAAGAACCTCATCCTTGGCACCATTCCAGTAAATCTCTTCTGTACCCTCTCTAAGGCCTTGATATCCTTTCAAAAGATTGATGCCCAGGCTTGGACACAATGGGCAGAAATTTACATTTGGCGTGCAGCCACGCACCCAACATGTTGAAACGTAAAATGACGCGCAATGATGCCAGACGTGTGTCCTGACATCACCGTGAATTTGTGCAATATTTTGTTCAGCAGGCGTGTGCTGGAGTCAGCTGCGTGCCTGCTGATAATTGAAAGGCCTATTAAAGCCATTAACTAGGTAATTAAGTAGCATTATATGCTGCCTGTCCAACCTTACGGTTGGCAAAAAGGCCAAGTGGCCTTTATGTTTTTTAGGAAACCTCATGCACGAGTGGGATGAGGTTTCCTAAAGCAAATACTAATTAAATAAAACCATTATTTTCAAAATAAAAACATGTCCCATCTCATGTCACATGAGGGGACATGTTTCATTAAATTCTTCATGTCTTTATTTATTTTTTTTAAAAGCGCTTCCTCAGGGAGATTGAAGCGCTTTTTTGCACACGTGTGAAAGAGCGCTGGACCCAACTCTCCCTCCTCCACCCACCCACACAGGCAGTGCTCCGCAACCACCCCCACCCGCTCCCGCCGAGCCCGCCCAACAAATGGAAAATCCTGGCCAATATTTCAGCTGAGGCCTGATCAATGATTTGTAAAGTCTTAGTATGACTAGAGGAAACATTCTCCTCTTTATTTCCTCCAAAGCATTCGTGTATCTGGCAGAATCTGTGGCTATGACTCAGCCCAGCTCACTGATATAGGATCAAAATTAAAAACCCTGCATCAAAGTACCTAATAAACTTCCAGTGTGGAGCAGGTGTGACACTCACTCTATCCACTTGTGGGTGCCTCATGTCTACTTGGTACAGGAGTGCAGGGCATGATTGCATCAGGCTGGCCTGCGACTGCCATTTTTCCCAGCATTTCCAACAGTAATAAACAGGCTGGGTTTTTTTTAAGCTACGAGTAAGGAAGGAAAATGGTGGCTGAAAGAAGTTGGTAAAATTTATTCAGGGCGCTTTGAAAAAGTAATAGAGTGATTGATTGAGTGATTGAATGGTTTCCTACCTGTCAGATATTTGAGCAAATCAGTTAACTGAAAACAAAGTAGTTATTTGAGTCAATCAGAAAAATGGGATAGTAACAAAAGTTGTAAGCCATGCAGCATATTGCACCTAATGCTGGTGACAGACTTAGGCCTGAGTTTTTCAGTTGGCATGTGGCGGCGGGCCTGACACACTGACACATAAAATGATGCGCGATAATGTATTAAGGCCATTAAGGAAATTATTCAGGTCATTGTTGACGCAGGCGGAGTGAGGTTTCCTAAATCTTTTATTAATTAAAGAAACATTTTTTATGAAATATAAAAATATGTCCCATCTCACGTGACACAACTATGCTTCAGGGAGACTGAAACACTCTTTCACACGCACACGCGAAAGAGCGCTGGCATCGACACTCCCTCCTCCCCCTGACCGCACAGGTAGCGCTGAGCACTACAGCTCGTGTCTTACACTGGGCGGGCCTTAATTGAACCACCTGCATAAAATGGCGGCACGGAGCCAATTGCGGGCGGTGATGGGCTCCACGGCCACGGCCGCCCCTGCCCGCTCTCGCCGGCTGAAAAATTTAGGCCTTAGTGATCATTGAATGTTATCAACACATTTATATATACTTTTGGTTTTTGTGGTTGTGAAGCTGAGGTATCGAAAGCAGATATCAACACATTTTGATTTTTTTTCTCCTTTCCTCTTCTTAATACAATTAGATTGAAATTAGTCTATTTCCACAGCACAAAATGAGTTCATAGAAAATTGGCAATCAATCTTTCTCCATGCCAGATTTTCTTATGACTGAAGTTCCTAGAAAGATAGTTCAAGCTCTTTTTGGTGACTAATTTCCTAGTCTCACTGATGCCTTTCCTTTGTCCTTCTAGGTGGTAGAGGTCACAGGTTTGGAGGATGCTGTCAAAGCAGATCTGGTGAGTTGTTGTGGCACGTCTTGTATATAGTACACACTGCTGCCACTTTGATGGTGAATGAAGTGAATCCTTAAGGTGGTGGATGGTGTGCCAATCATTTAGTATTGGAATTATATTCTACCTTGGAGGGAGTATCAGAATTTAGATTCAGTCATGATGCAAAGACAGCGGTACATGTTCAAGTCAGGGTGGTAAGAAGGGGAACTTGAAGATTATGGTGTTCCCATGCACCTGCTGCCCTTATCCTCATCTTCTATAATACACACTGCAACCACAGTATGCTGATGTTGGAAGGAGTGGATGTTTAGGCTACTGATGGATAACAACAGTCAAGCCATTTTTATCATCATTGGCATGGAGACAATTTCTCCACGAACCAATGGAGAAGTACCCATCTTTCCTTTCCCTAATTAACTCACTGAGGCAAATTATAATGGCTTCACCCCATCCCATCGTAGATCCACTAAATGAGTACGGGCCAGGGACTGAATTTAAGGTCTTGATTTGCCTGGCTTCATCCCACATTATTCAATTCATGTGTCACTAAACCTTAGTGTGTTTTTCTGATAGGTTATAATTGAACAGGGATTAAGAAAAAAATTAAATCTGAGATAAAGCATACAACAAGCAACATATAAACAGTTGAAGATAGAGGCAAAGAAAATCGGAAATGGAGGCAGCTGTATGTGATGAGAAAAAAATTGATAATCAGGAGAAAGAAACCAGAATAAAATCATACAAAAGTGATAGTTTTATAAAACATATATATAGAATTTCAGCCCAGTTGGAAACTTCCACATTGTCAGTTTTGCTTTAATTGATTTTGTTGCCATTATGGAGCAAAAGCCAAAACAGCCTCTTTTACAGTTAAAATGGAAGAAAATACACTTATTTCCGCCTCCCCCAAGTTGTTTGAAGAAAAACAATTGAGTCACTCAAGAGTAATTTTACTGTTGGGAAGACCATCAATGTTTCTTGGAGCAGCTCAATAAGAAATAGCAGGACCTGTGATGTTGGGCCAGCCTGAGAATCAATTTGAAGCTTCCCCATTCTTGGAAAATACATTATAAGCTAGAGTGCAGTTAGTAACATTGAAATGGAATTTAGTAAGGAGTATTCAAACCATGCCTCCCCTCTCAAATTTGCATAAACAATGAAAGTTTGATCAATGAAAGTTGATCAATTTGGGATCTTAGCCTTTTTTTTACATTTGATAATTTTACAACGAAATAACAATTTTTTTTTAAAATGTGCATTAATATAGTGCCTTCCATGGCCCCAGGATATCCCAAAGCACTTTACAACCAATATAGTACTTTCTGCAGTATTAGGGTGTTTGGGGCTGGAGAAACAGTACTGCCCACATTATGATATAGAGAGTCACATGGGAGTAGTAGTGTGTAGTGGTGAGTCTGGTAGAAGTTGGCATGAAAATAGCACCTAGACAGGACTGTACCCTGTATAAATACATATATCGTTATGTGTTATTAATCAAGTTATTTTTCAACCATACATGTCTCTAGACCTTTTCATAAGAAAATCATACAGCATTTTTGAAGTGTAGTAACTGTTGAGCTTCATTGTGCACCTGATGCTTGTGCACTCAGTCAGAAACTGTGCTCTAGGTCATTGTCAACTCCTTTTCTGAAACAAAGGGCCTTTCACTAAACACCTGGAAAACTAAAGTCTTCTTTCAACCTGCTCCCACAGCACAACATCTCCCCCCAGTCGATTAAGATCAATGGGCGTGATCCTCAAAAATATGGACCATTTTCTGTATCTTGAGAGCCTCCTTTCAATGAAGTCAGGCCTGGATGGCAAAATTCGTCATCGCCTCCAATGTGCAAATTCAGCCTTCAGTCAACTGACGAAAAGAATATTTGAGGACCAGGATCTCAAGCTCAAACCACGGTCATGGTTTTCCAGGCAGCTGTGATCCCAATGCTCCTAAATTCTTTGAACAACCTACAGCAAGCCCCTCAAAGCGCCAGTGGTGCTTTCACCAGATCCTTCAAATTCAGTGAAAAGAAAGGTGGTCCAACAGCAGCGTCCTCTCTCAAGTCAACATGCCCAGCATTAAGGCACTAATCACTCAAAACAAGCCCTGTTGGGCAGGATATGTTGTTTGTATACCTGACACCAGACCCCCGATGCAACTGTTCTACTCAGAACTCAGCTGCAACAAAAAACTCCCAGGAGGACAGCGGAAATTCTTTAGGGATGTCCTCATTGCATTCTTGATGAGATAAAACAAACCCGGTGATTCATGGAAGTCTCTAGCTTGCGACTGACCAAAATGGGGAAGGGTTTATTTGGGAAAGCACCAAACACATCGAGAGATTTTTTCTTTTCTCTTTTTCAGAGACGAAGCCAAGCTGTTGGAGAGAGCTTGCAAACTTCCAAATATCTCATCTGCAGTACACTTCAAGCACCACCTGAGCCGCAAGTTGCAGATTCCATATTGGACTTATCAGCCATCTTAGAACGCATTGAATGGGAATGGAAGCAAGTCATCCTCGATCCCGAGGGACTCCCTAAGAAGAATATAGGAAATGCAGCATCCATTTTGTGCACAGCATGTTCCTGCACACAACAATTTGATAGATGACCAGAGAATACGTTTCTGTGATTTCTGAATGAAGGATAAATATTGGCCAAGACATTGGTGATAACAGCCCTGCTTCAAATTATGGGATATTTCGCATTCACCTTAATCAGCAGATGGGGCCATGATTTAGTGTCTCATCTGGCAGATGACATCTGCAACGGTGCAGTATTCCCTCAATACTTCACTGGAACAAGCCTAGATCTTTGTGCTCGGTCTCAGGTCTTCTCCCCACAACCTTCTGATTCAAGAGGTGAGATGGAACAGTTGAGATGTTTGATTGGGCAGTGGAACTGGTTGTGCACTGAGACTAGGCCTGATGCAAGTTATGATGTGTTGGAGCTGAGTGCCATATTGAAGCAAGCTACAGTTGAGCAAGTTCTGAGAACAAATAAAACATTTTAAAACAAAAAAAATGATTGATGTGTGCTCAAGTTCCCAGCCTTGGGTGATCCAGAAGATATGAGGTTGGTCATTTTTAGTGTTGCTTCACATGCCAATCTTCCAAATGGGTACTCTAGCACAACAGTGTTTGTCACATTCTTGGTGAGAAAGAATGATAAATGTTGCCTGCTGGCTTGGGAGGCCAAGAAAATAAAAAGAGTAGTGAAAAGCACCTTAGCTGCTGAAACGTTGGCCTTGGTAGAAGCATTAGATATGGGGGCTTACTTATCCAATATACTGACAGAAATATTATATAAGGGGCAATGTGAGAAAAGTTTGCCCATAGAATGTTATGTTGATAACCGGTCTGTTTGTGACAACGTTCATTCCACAAAGTGTCACTGTTTAAAGGCTAAGTATAGACCTAGACAGCATAAAAGAAATGTTAGAGAAAAGAGAGATCTCAAAGATAAAATGGGTTTACATAAGTCACCAACTATCAGACTGTTTTACGAAAAGAAGTGCCTGCTCTAAGAAATTATTAAATGTATAATTATGTTATAATGATGCAATGAAAAAAGACTTTTTTTTATAATTGTTTATAATAATTTTATATATATATATATATAAAGGAAATACAGGAACTATAGATGTGGAAATATGTGACATTATTTCCTTCTGTTGTGTGGAAAATAGCCTCAAAAGAACTTTTTTTTAAAAGATGGGAATCTGTCAATGTATAAATAATCACACTGCATGGCAATTGCCATGTTAAACACAATTGCTAGTTAAACAGTTGATGAGCATTGATTATTCACTTCTAAATAGAATAAAAAGATACAGCTGGAACACTGGAAGCCACTTGGAAGTCAACAGCACTGAAGAACTCTCTTGAAAAATAAACCAGTTTGAACCAAAAGATCAACCTGGATTAATTCTTCCACCACAACCTCTTATTGTGAGTAACACTATCCCCACTTCTGACCTTATGATGGAAGGAGGGTCATTGATGAAGCAGCTGAAGATGGGTGGGCCGAGGACCCTCAAGGTCAAGCATGTTTGAAGTATGTTTTAAGTATAAACATTGTTGTAATGGGAGCAGAGTTTTGACTTGGTCAAAGAGGAAAACATTCTGTATAATTGATAGTAACTGCGATAAATCACTGTAAAGGTTAGTGGATGGAAAATTCTGAAATTCATTCAGGAGAACTTCTGTAATCAATAGGTAGCAAGACCAACAACAGTTCTGGATTTAATTGTAGCAAATGATATGGGGCAGGTGGAAAGGGTGTCAGAGAGAGAGCATTTTGGTGATCAGAATTCAGTTAGATTTAGCATAGTTATGGAAAGGAACATGGATAGACCAGGAGACAAAGTTTCAAATTGGAGAAATGTCAATTTTGCTAAGCTGAGATGTGATTTGGCAGAATTGGACTGGAAACAGCTTTTTTGAAGATAAATCAGTGTCCAAGCAGTGGGAGACATTCAAGCAGGAAATAAAAAGGGTTCAGAATAACATGTTCCCGGAAATAAATAGCGTGGAACTCCCAAAACTAGACTCCACAGGAGATGACAGAGGACACATAGTAGAATAAGACAAGCGTTCAAATACTGCAGAAAGACTAAAGGAGTATAAAAAGTGCAGGCTTGAAATTACAAAGGAAATTAAGGGAGTAAAGAGATGGGATAAAAAATATTGGCAAGGAAAATTGATAGATATTTTTATAAATGCATGAAGGTTAAGAAGATAACTAAGAAAAAAGAAGGGCCGATTGTGGAGATCAAAAATGAAATGTGTGGAAGTGGAAGATGTGGGCATGGTTCTTAATGAATACTTTACATATCTTCACAGGGGAACAGGAAGGTCCAGTCATTGTAGTTAAGAAGGAGCAAGGAGAAATATTGGATGGTATAAACATACCATGTGACAGAGGAAATGTTAAATACTTTAGCATCTTTGAAAGTGGATAAATCACCAGGCCTACATGCATCCCAGGCTATTAAGAGAAGCAAGGTAGGAGATAGTGGTAGCTCTGACTATCATTTTCCCATCATTTCTGGCTACAGGCACAGAGTGGACTGGAGGAATACTGAATTTGTACCATTGTTTAAAAAGGGAGGAAAGGATAGACTGAGTAATTACAAACCAGCCTAACCTCAGTGGTGGGCAAGTAACTGGAAAAAAAAAATTGAGGGGCAGTATAAATGATCATTGAGAGGCACAGATTAATCAAGGATTGTCAACAAGGATTTATTAAGTGGTGTTCATGTCCGACTAACTTGACTGAATTTTTTGAGGAAGTAACAAGGAGGGTCAATGAAGGAAGTCATCTACGTGGATATTAGCAAACTTTTTGTTAAGGTCCCACACAGCAGACTGCTCAAAAGTAAGAGCCCTTGGGATCCAAGAGCAATTAGTGGCAGGAAGTAAGAATAATAGTCAACAGGTGTATTTGTAATTGGAAGACTGTTTCCAGAACGGTTCAGCTAAGATCAGTCCTAGGTCCCTTGCTTTTTGTGCTACAAATCAATGATTTAAGAAGTTTACTGATGATACAAAAATCGGTTGCGTGGTTAATAGTGAAAAAGAAAACTAGGTTGCAGGAGGATATCAATGTACTGGTTAGGTGGGCATAAAAATGGCAAATGGAATTCAATGCAGGGAAGTGCGAGGTAATGCATTTAGGGAGGGCAAACAAGGCAACGGAACACATACTAGATGATAGGATATTGAGAAGTGTAGAAGAACAATTAAACCTTGAAGTGTGCGTCCATAGATCCCTGCAGGTAGCAGGACTGGTGGATAAGCTGGTTAAGATGGCATAGAGGATACTTTCCTTTGTTAGTGGAGGCATAGAACATAAGAGCAGGGAAGTTATCCTAGAACACCAGTTAGACCACAGCTCCATTTGGTACAATTCTGGTCATCGCATTACAGGAAGGATGTGATCACACGAGAGAGGGTGTAGAGGAGAATTACAAGAATGTTGCCTGGAATGAAGACTTTAAGCTATGAGGAAAGAATGGATGGGTTGGGGTTGATTTCTTTAGAACAAAAGAGGCTCAGGAGGGATTTAAGTGAGGTGTATAAAATTGAGGAGCTTAGGCAAGTATGTACTTCTCTTAGCAGATAGGTCAATAACCAGGGGACAGATTCAAAGTAGTATTCAGAAGTATTGGAGGGGAGTTGAGGAGAAAGGCTTCACTCAGAGGGTGAGGGGAGTCTGGCGCTTCCTGCCTTAAAGGATGGTAGAGGCAGATACCATCATTGAATTTAAAAAATACTTGAAGTGCTGTAACTTACAGGGCCTTGAATCAAAAGCTGTAAAGTGGCATTAGGTTGGTTATCAATTTTTCATCTGGCATAGGCACAATGTGCCAAATAGTCTCCTTCTGTGCTGTAAATGTTCTATGGTTCTTTGTTTCTATGTTAATTGAGTGCAATTCCTTGAGCTCTAATGTTTTAGGGGCAGTCCAAGACACAAAGAGCATTTAGCTCTTCAAAACTGTTACCCTACTTCTATGACTGTAGCTTTGTAGGAGCATGGGACTGTGAAAATACGTACTATATTTTTTCTCTGACTTTTTAGATAGAGTATTGCAAATTAGTAATTGAATTTAATTATTTGAATCATTGAATAACATTGAAATTACATCACAGAAACAGACCTAACTGGTCTATGCTGGCATTCTTGCTTCACACATGCCTCCCCTGACCCTATTGTATCTAACCCAATCAGCAAAAACTCGCACCCTATCAGCATATTGTTTAATATCTTTAATAGAGCTCTTCTGATGTGCCTAGGCAGCCAATACATGAGAATGTCATCAGTTTCTATGACAGACCAGCTGTCCAGGCGGAAGAACGTTTATTGCAATACAAATCAACAAAGATACAGTAAGCTTGCCTCAAAGGGCATAATTGAATTAGTGGTCCCCAGAAGGACAATGGGTATTTTAGCTGCAGACTCTAATTAGATATCAAAAATAGCTTATTTGTGGTAAGCTGGCAAAAGCAAACTAGGCACAGATGGCTGAGGAATAATGCCGCTTACACCTTAAGTACTTGGTGTTAGAAATATAGTTAACAGTTTAAATGCCCGACCATTGAGGAGAATCTGATTTTCAAATGAACTTTCTTCAACAGCAAAGAATAAACAACATAAAATGATCATGAGGTGATCAGTTTCCTCCCTCACACTGCGTATATCTGATGTGACCAGAAGAGGCTCTGTGGAGTACTCATACATGTAGCCTTTCATCAAAGACTTACTCACCACATGCATTTATGAAAACACCTGTGACATAGTGAAATGTTTGTAGGAACACTAGAAACAACATTTGGGAGCCATATAAACAGATATTAGGCCAGTTAGCCAAAAGCTTAGTCAAAAATGTAAATTTTTAAGGAGTGGCTCAAAGAAGGAGAGAGGTGGGGAGGGGGAGAGAGTTTTAGGGAGGGAATTTCAGAGTTAGGGCCTACGCAGCAGAAGGCACCTGGAGTGGAGAAAGTTATGGACGTGCAAGAAACTAGAATTGGAGAAATCCCAAGGTCTTAGGGGGTTTAGAGATGCAGGAAATTAAGAGATAGAAAGGAGCAAGTCCATGGAGGGATTTGAAAACAAGGACGAGAATTTGAAAATCTAGGCATTGCCAGTTGAGGGGACAATGTAGTGCAGCAAGTATACAGCTAATGGGTTAATGGGAGTTTCTGCAGGTTATGCGCAGCAGAACTTTGGATGTGCTCAAGTTTACGTTGAGTGCAAGTTGGGACACTGGCCAGGAGAGCATTGGAATAACCCAGTACAGATGTAATAGAGAAATAGATGAGAGTTTCAGCAGTAGAAGAGCTGAGGCAGGGATGAAGATGTGAGATGTTTTGGAGGTGGGAGTAGGCAGTCCTCATGATGAAGAGAATATGGGATCAGAAGCTCAGCTCAGGGTCAAGTAATTCACGATGGGTGCAAACTGTTTGGTTCAGTTTCAAGCGACCAACAACTGCTGGAAAGAACCACTAAGATTTCAGCCTCTGAGTAATTTTCAATCCTAGGGTAAATTGGATGGGTGAAGAAATCAACATGGGGCCAATGCCATTTTTGTGGCTGAGCCTAATTTACGTTGAATCAATGAGCTTAACTCCACTTTCCTGCCTGTACCCCATAACCCTCAATTCCCTTGTTCAAAAATCTGTCTAACTCAGCCTTGAATATATTCAATGACCCAGACTCCACTGCTTTTGGGGAAAAGAATTCCAAAGATTAATGACCATCTGGGAGAAGAAGTTCCTCTTCATCTTTGCCTTAAATGGGAGACCCCTTATTTTAAACTGTGCCCCCTAGTTCTAGCTTCCCCCATGAGAAAAAACATCCTCTCAGCATCTACCCTGTCAAGTCCCCTCAGAATCTTGCATGTTTAAGATTACTTTTCATTCTTCTAAACTTCAGAGTACTGGCCTAACCTGCACAACATTTCCTCATAAAACAATCCTTTCATTCCAGAGATCAACCTCGTGAACATTCCCTGAACTGCATCCCATGCAAGTATATCCCTCCATCTGTAAGGAGACCAAAACTGTACACTCACAAATGTGATGTACTGTTGTAGCAAGGCTTCCCTACTTTTATATTCTATTCCTGTTCCAATAAAGCCCAACATACTATTTGCCTTCCTAATTACTTGCTCTACCTGCATACCAACCTTTGTGATTCATGGACAGGAGAGCCAGAAAATCCAAAGGGGTGGTTGCTACTTAAAAGCATCCCCTGCAGCATCTTAGAGGGAAGATGCTTTTTATCATGACGACCTCCAGCAGAACTGTGCAGCAGAATGATTTTCAAAAGAGCTATTAGGCTTTCTGATGCAGTGAAGATGCTGACTAAACAGACAACTGGCACGAAGAAGGACCCCATCCTAATGGATGGGCAAAGGGTATCAAAGCAAGTCAGCCAACAGGCAAGGAGAAATGGCAAAGAATTTCAATACCAACAATAGTGTTCCCATGCGGGACCTGGCTCCAGGAAAAAAAACAATCTGACCATGGGTGAATTCATCCCAGGTTTGCACCAAATGTGATAGCGGGCGGGTAAAACTTCCTTTTGGCAGCTTTTCACACTGTAGGTCCCAAACCTGCCGTATTAATTATTCATTCCCAGGAAATGCGCCATTTCCATGGCGGGCAGGCTCTCATTCACCTCCCACGCCATCACATTGCCGCTTCAACACGCCGTATTTAAAGTCTAGCCACGCGCACAAGTCAGTGCCTCCAGTACACAAATGCTGCAAAGACCACCTCGGTGGAACCTAGCTTTACAGTAGCCTCGGGATCATAATCTGGTGAGCGTGTCACACTGTCTGATCCACAGCAGGCGGTGGCAGGGACTTGGCAGGTGTCTGGCACTTGGAGGACTACTGGAGGCTAGAAATTTGCTGATGACGAGCTCTGGACTTGGTCATGTCACAGTTGTTGCAGCTGCAAAGGCAAACTCGGGAACATCAGGAAGGGATGTCCGCTACACTCTTCAGATTGCAAGACAGGATGGAAGAGTTTGTGCACCTTCAGTCTGAGGTAATAGCGCCAGCATACCAACACATCGAGGTCAGCACTGGTAGGATGGTGGCCGCCATGAAGACCTTGGTCCAGGACGTTGCTCCTGTACTGCTACATGGACTCAACTCCATTGCAGACACCATAGTTGGCCTCCAACAACGTGTACATGAGAGGGCGGGGGTAGGAGGGCAGCTCCATCTCCCTCCAGCTGCCCTTTCTCCTCAAGGAGTCAGCCAGGCGCCCTTGGGCACCCATAAGTAGGAAGATCAGCATGTGTACCCCCCGGGGGCCATCCACCCAGGTAACTCCAGGAGTATCTGGCCCATCCAAATCCCCCCTTCCTGTCACCCCAGCAGCTCCAGCTTCAAAGGCTGAGGAGGTTGCCACTGTCACACAGCAGGACTCCAAAAGCAGGCTGGGGCCCTCCAGATCTCGGTCCTCCAGTGTCCTCCATCAAGATCATTACAACAGGGCGTAGTAGTCACCAGGCTACCTCTACCTCCATTGTAGATGTCCGAGGAGCACCAAGACATAGAGGCATGGTTAGGAAAGTTAAGAAGATGACGTTGCACAGCCTGGGCATGGGCGTTAACCACTGGTACGTATTGTTCACTTTTGTCACCAAACTCCCAAGAATGTCTCCCTGCCTATGGCTCCTTATTGTGGTGAGCAGTGTTCATGTCACTCAGATGTGAAACCTTTCTGTATGAACTAAAGGCAGGTGTCTCAGTCCAAGGCCTCTTCCCTGTGCTTTGTGCAGCCTTCAGACCAAAGTGATGATCTGGCCTCACACTCCCAGGACATATTACTGATGCCTGCACCTCAATGGTGCTTGGCATTACTGCCAGAACGTTGTGGCCAGGTGTCACAGATTACCATCATTCTCTCAGTGTGCTCTCAGCAATTTTAAGGTGGGGCTGACCCCCATCTCCTCTTTATCTGTGACCAGTGACACTGCTCCTGAAGGTGGACAAAGCATCAGGTGCTTCTAAAGTTTCATGACTGTGTCTCTATGATATGACCCTGATTACAGAGCGCAGGTGAGCTGCCCTCAGCCAGTCTGGAATCAAATGTTCACAGATGCAATGTGAGAATCTATGGCTTCTCCTCACTGCATGTCGTCATCCTTCACAAAATTAGCGGCTATGAGGGCCTCCTGAGTCTGCCTCGCTCATCTGGCCAGTGCGAGGGCCTCATCCCCATCATCATTGCCTATGAGGACCTCCTCACCCTCATCCCCATTGGCATCCGCCTCATCAGAGGAGACCTCCAGCTCCTCTATCTCCTCGTCAGCCAGCTGCTCTCCCTGTTGCAGTGCCAGGTTATAAAGGGTGCAGCAGACAATGAAATTGCATGACACCCTCTGAGGACTGTATTGCAGGGCTCCACCAGACCAGTCCGGGCACCAGAACCTCATTTTCACCACCCCGATGGTCTGCTCCACCAAGTTGCGAGTTCCCCTCAAAGTGCAGCCCGCTAAGCACACGCCTCTTATATACTGTTGCGAAAGACGTCGGGTGGGCAGACAATCCAGCGGGGGAGGGGGGGAACAATTATGGCGAGCTGGGCTTATAATAATATGCAGATGTATTGAAATGAAGTGCCTGAAGTCTGATGGTGGCTGCGTTGCCCGCCACTGCTGGGTGAAGCAGACAATCGCAAAAACTGGCTTCACGACGTCAGACTTTAGGCCACCTTGTTGTATTGTCCACTGACGCCAACGAACACACCTGTTGACAGCGGGCACAGACGAGTCCGACCCTTGACTTCTACGGTAGGATTTCCCTTCAGATCTCTTCTAGTCTCTGCAGAGCCCTGCATAACAGCAAGATGCAAGGGCTAAATTTTCCTGGCAGACACAAAGGGCAGAATTTCACCTGCAGATTTCAGGATGTCATCAGTTTCAAATGGGGGTCAAATCCACATTATGGGCAGCATTTTCTGCCTGTCAGACAGGCCGTGCAGGAGCGGGTACGGACCCAGTCACCTCCTGCGATCGGGTCCACACCGCCAATTAAGGCCCGCCCAGCGTGATACACAGCTCCTGAGGATAGCGGGAGTGGGCAGGTGGCAGCAGGACTGCTATGATCACTGGGTCCAATGACGACCTGTTTAAAAAAAAAAAAAAAAACTCCTGCAGCCTTGCAAAGGCTGTTAAACATGGCCAGCAGAAGGGCTCCCCAGAGCGCTGCTGGTGAGCAGGCCAGGCAGGAGAGTAGGGCAGGGGGGCACTGTGCCCCTCATTTCTCAGACGATTGCCTTGCTGCCCTCCTCGGAGGTGGCAGCACGGTGGGAGGTCCTCGTTCCCAGGAAAAGGAGGAAGAGGCCCCCCGACATGACTAAACCTGCCTGGGAGGAGGTGGCAGAGATAATCAGCTCCTGAGACATGGTGCGATGCACCTGGATCCAGTGCCACAAGTGTTTCAATGACCTCTTGCGCTCGGGAAGGGTGAGTACCATGTTGGCATTGATTACTTAACCTGGCAGGTAGGCTTTCCCCTCTGAGCTCTGACTGCCCCCCTGCCCCCCCCAACAACTGAGTGTAGTTACTGTATTGAATCATTGATGGCGTGTGTCCTTTGCTGGGTGGGCCAGCAGATATTGCCCATGCCTAGGTCACCCTGAGAGGGTGGTGATGAGATGAGTTCTGCAACCGAAGCATGTGGTACACTGACACCCACATTACTGTTTTGGGGGCAACCTGGAGGATCTGCAAAACATATCAAAGTCAGGGTGCTGACATGCTGGGAGGGGAGCTTCCAGGTGGCGGGGTACCGACCTATCTGCTGCCCTTTGCGTTCCACTTGCTTGTGCCTCCTTGCTTTGCCAGGTTAGACCGTGTGGTGCCAAATGTGATGTAGGCAACATTTGGCCTGGGAGTGGGGACAGGCCAGGCATCTTTGAGTGTGTGGCAGTGTGGGGTAAGGAGGCACTGGAGTTCTGTGTGGGGTGGGACAGCAGTGAAGAGATTTCAGGTACAAGTTGCACTAATCAATGCTCTTTTCTTCTTTTCAGGAGAAGAATGCTCATAATGCCGCCGAGTGGTTGAGGACTAGTGGAGGGCCGGCCTGGTTGGCAATCATTACCAGGATCAAGTAGGAGGCGCTCGATCTGCAGAGAGCCATGCGCCCAGATTCACCAGTGTCAGTGGGGCTGGGTTGCCACAGGCAGGTATGTTTGCCCAGCAGTGAGTTCGCCATTGTTCTCCCAGCAGCCATGGCACTGCTGAATGTTCAGTGATTGAAGTTTGCAACATGGCTTGATCATTGCTTATGGAAGGATGAGTGCAGAATGATCAGGGGGACAGGGATGCACACTGACATTGTCTCCACATTAACTAATCAAATGTCCTTGTTCTTCCTTTCAGTGTCAGCGAAGCAGGGCCGGGAAGAGGGGGCACAGGGGCCCTCCTCACACCTGAGGGCCCTGCAGACTCTGACCCACCAGCGTCACACCATCTCTGCCAGGCAGGCACCAGCACAGATACTAGAACCTCGGTGGGAATTAGATCATCGGCTAGTGTCCCGGGGCACAGCGGTGAGGGCACTTCATAGTCACTGGAGGAGCTAGCTGAGACAGACAGCGCCCATGGTGCCAGCAGTCAGAGGACTGCAGGGGATCAGGCATATGCTTAGTTGGTGCCTGATGTGCCTCTGGAGTCGTCCATGAGGCAGCAAATGCTGGAAGTCCAGCAGAATGTGCAGGAGGATCTGGTGGAGATACATGAGGCTATGCTTGGCTTGGTCTCCATGGTGGAGGAGTCTATGCGGACCATCGTCATTGCAATGAGCCTCATGATCAAGCGCCATGTTTACTCTATGGAGAGAGTGGCGATTCTCATGGAGAAGCTCCTCCAGGTGACCAATCATGGCTTCCTGGGGATGCGCTTGGACCAGCAAGCCCACACATCGGCATTGACCTCAGCTGGTCAGTGCCAGTGTGGGAGATGGTCTGGGCACCAAGTTTCCCAGCTCAGTGCCCATCCATCCATGGTGAGCAGGGAGGTCCGAAGCAACCACACGTCGGCGCAGCAGCTGCCTGCATTTTCTGTGGGCTCCTCTTAAGGCGCTCCGGATGATGGCAGCAACTCCTCCGCTCCTCTGCCAGTGACCGTTGCATCTGATGAGGCTGCAACGACTGGGGAGATGTCAGCTGCAGAACTGGCCACTCCCTCCCAGGTGGGGCCAATACAGGCTCCACAGGCCAGAGGATGGCCGCCAAGGTCATCGAGGCCAACAAGACAGCACCGTGAGCAGGCTGTCTCAGATGCCAGTGCCAGCGAAGGGAGAGCACCTAGATGTAGCTCCTGAAAACGTAAATTTAAGGCACCTTAGGCACACCACACGTTTCTCACTGGTGCTTTTGTGTTGCCCCACAGTGAGGTCATGATTAGTTGATGTGGTGTTTAACACCTTTGTCATTTTGTTTCCTTAAGTTCATTTTGTTATATGGCTGAGGGTGACTCTTTTCCTCTGCAGGTGGATGGTTACCCATGGTTTTATGAGTGAATTGTGTCATATTGAGCTTTATTGACAAGCCCTTAGTTAATGTTCCTATCCAGGCAGATTTAGCACTCAGGTATCGAGTATGAAGCCTGCAGCACAGTTTTTTTGGAGGTCCATCTGTGGTGTTCTAGTTGAAGGTTCATTGGATTAAAGCCTCCCGGGTGTCCCTGCCACCCTGGAGGATGCCCGGGTCACCGTCTAACCCCTCAGCATTTCCTTGTACGTGCTCATCCTCGGACTCACTGCTGGACTCATCATGTGCAGCCACAGCAACTGTGTCTACATCTTCTTCGTCCACAGCATCGCCCCTTTCCAGCGCAAGGTGGAGAGCGCAGCATGCAACCACTATCAGGACACACGGTCTGGGGGTTATTGGAGTGTGCCCCCTGAACGGTCCAGGCATCAGAAGTGCATCTTGGTCCCAGCAGTAGTGGATGAACATCAAAGCATGCCTGAACAGAGCATCTGTCACCTGTTTGACACAAATGTGGACAGCTGATTGGGAGACACTGCAAAGATCACCCACCATGCCCTGGAAAGAGCCAGATGCATAGAGGTTGAGGGCAGCTGTGACCTTTAGAGTCACAGGCATGGGGTGTCCACCCACACAGTTAGCGGAGATCTCAGGGCCTATCAGCTGACAGATAGAGTTGACTATCTCCCTTGAGAAACTTAGCCTCCTTTGGCACTGCACCTCTTTATTGAGGTAGCTGTTTCACCGCCTGTATACCCGGGCAGCAGGACAGTAGCGTCTTCTGTGGCCCCTTCCGCCTTGAACTTCCTGTTGGCCTTGCGCTCCTTGGGCCTATACCTCTCCCTCCAAAGGTGGCTCCCCTAGAGGCTGATTGTGCACTCCTGGCCTCCTCCGCCTTCTGGCCCTCCCTTCCTCCTCAGAGGAGGTGCCTCCGGTGGGAATCACAACTCCCATCGCCAAGCTATGGGAAAGCTTCCTGAAACCTGCAGACCCCAGAAAGGATCTTCACTGTAGAGTGCTGACCTGAAAGTTCTGAGTCCTGTCCAAGCAGCTGGTATGAGTTTTGAAGTATTTCTGCTCACACAGGCAAGTATCAGTAACTTTCCAAATTAAATATTTGACTGAGCACATTCGCAACCCCACTGACCCCTCTTATCCCGCCTGTGGATGAGGTTTATACAAACGTGTCCTGCCCATTGTACTTGTGTGAAGATCGCATGGACGCCGAAAAATCGGCATCAATTGGTGCCTCAAGAACCTTAAATGACCTGTTAATTAATAGCAGGTGCACATTGGAGCTCATAACGCGCCCGCCCACCGAAATATCGCGATGGCGCGCTGTGATGTCAGGATGCTCGCTGACATCACTGCGCATCATTTTACACATGCCAATGGGAAAATTCTGCCCTATGTTGGAAACAGTTAATCATCTGTGATTTTCCCCAAATTGTCCAATAAGTGGCCAGAAGACAGACTCATCATCTAATTAAGAACAGTGCAGGACACACACTCAAAGCTGGAGGGCATTAGGAGGCTCTCCAGGTGCACAGCAGCAGCAGGATGTCATTGCAGCTAGGTGAGGGTGGGGCAGCTGAAGATGGAGGCACCATCTCTCAAATATTTTAAAATTTAAAATAACAAGTAGAATTAACAGCCTGGCCACCGTTGTTGGGGAGGGGTGGTGTGGGAACCCTGTTCCACTGGACAGCCTGTGAACAGGCAGTGGGAGGCCTCGAAGCCTGCTTGGAGTGCTGCCCAGGCAGCTACCTTGTTTCCTGCCACCTCTGGGGACTTAGAGGCCTTAATAGGCCTTTAATTAGTTGAATCGCTACCTGCTGCTTGTCACTTCAGGAAAATGGCCTCGGTGCAGGATGAAGGAACTGATTCACCAGCCAGTAGCATGGAATTCTGCTCCAGCCAGTCTCCATGCCCACCCTCAACGGGGCTCAAAAATTCAACCCCGAGTTATTGCAGTCTTCAGCCGGGACTAGGATCCTAGAAATTGCCAACCATGAGCTTCCTGACTAAGTCACAGCAGTCTTCTGCCTCCCATGCTGTATTTACTTGAGGAGCAGTGCGAAGAAACAGCACAGTAGGTAAGAGAGTACTTGAAACAGGCACTAAGATCTCATACAAGAGTGATAAATTATGTGTAGGCATTTGCATAAGCCTCCAAATGAAAATATTTTTGAAATCTTCTTATACAATGTGTTCCTATAATAGCTGGTGGCCCTGCAATTTTAGTTGACATGAATATTAATTCTGGCCTTTTGGCTCATGCAGTTTATTTGAGCATGGAATGGAGTGGGAGACATGTTGGCCATGACTGTAAATACGGAGGAGCAGGGATTGTTCAGCTGAAGCACTCTTCAAAGAGCTACTGTTCAACAGCTCCAGCTGGAGGCAACTGTTGGAGACTTTCAGCTTATTTGCATATTTTATTTTTACAGTGACTATATTTCAAAGGTATTTCACTGGTTGTAAAATGCTTTGGGATGACTTGATGTTGTAAAAGGCACTATCTAAATGCAAGTTCTTTCTTTGATGTCATCAGTGCCCTCTTGCTCATAGTGTTGAAGGTCCTTATTCAAGAGTAACGCTGTTGTTTCCAATGCAGAACACAGTAGGGCAAACCATTATCATATGAGACACTGTTTATGGGCTGCATTGCAGGAAGCCATTAGGCCTGTACAGCAGAATTGCTGTACAAGTACGCCATTAGTCTACTCAAGGGCTCTCTTTAAGTTATGGATCTGATTGTAATGCAGTTCAGCTGTTGAATGTGTATTCCTGAGAGGAATCATAAGTTAAACGTGCAGGGCAGGTTCCTTACTTTTAGTGAAGACAATGGGGTTGTGTGAAGAAACTCACAGGTTGACCTGGGCATAGTTAATGAAGACCTGGACTTGGGGAAATCTTACCTACAAAACCCTATCCTTCTGCTTCCAGTTGTGCATGGAGAAAGTGAGATGTGCTCTCGCAATCATGACATTAGTCACCTGCTCACAGCAAACACTGACTGCAAGACAAACTGATGTTACTGATTCCCTGATGGTAGACTAGAAGGAGCCAAATGCAAAAATTCAGGGTCACAGTGACCTTCATCAGGCAATACAGTGCTAGTTGTGGAGTCTGTTGCAGGAGGTGTGCCAGTACACTGACAGACTGCCCAGAAGACTGCATTTTCCACATGCACTACTCCACAAAGCAGTATGCTGCCCAGTGCCTATAAATGTCATTGGAAAGTTAAGGATTTCTGTTTGTGTATTTTCTTCTAATAGGTCTCCCTCCCTCCCAGTTGTAGCTCTGTTTGCTTCTTGCTCCTGTTCCACCCTCTCTTCCTCAATCTGCCAGACAATAATTCCCAGAAGGACGCCAATGAAGAAAAATGCATTGGCAGAAGCCCCTTAAGAATCTGGAACATTCACAACAATGAGAAACACTTTGTCTGTGTTACATTTTTTTAACTACTTTCCCAAAATCTGAGAATAGCTTTTGGTCTCTTTTTCTATATGGCTAGAAATAGCTACTTCCTGACTGCTACTGCCAAGGATTTATAGGCAGGAGCAAGCTGGCACTCACAACATGGACTGCAACTAAAGTGACATTGGGAGTCAGAATCAGATTATTTCTTCCTGATCTGCATCCACGAGGCTCCAGCCTGTCACTGGTGATACTTCTGAACATTTATTAGTAAGGCCTTGACCTGTTACCAGTGGGAGTTTAGGCCATTTATTCGTGAAACACGGGCCTGTTTCCAGTGGGAGCTTTGACCATTTAATTTTGAGGGTCCAGCCTGTTTCCAATAGGAATTCTAGTTGTCTAAATCAGCATCCGCCTAAAAATGGTTATCTATGTTTCCATTACACATGCTAGCTTGGTCTCACTACAATCCCATTTTTAATCGCAAATGAGGCATTAGAATCATGCAAATCATTGCCTATAATATTTAACCTGAGTACAGCAGTTTGCTCATTGTGACTCAGCAAGAATGAAAATGCCCTTCTGTACTTAAAAATACAGCTTGTTATGATCTGAATCATTCTCAAATCAAATGGTTTCAAATGTATTTTGCATCATATAAAGCTCTAAAATCAATGCTCAAGCTTGCCTGTGACCTCCACTCTCTTTCATCATAAATCACTGAAGAAGGGGATGAAACAGTGTTTTCTCCAGTAGCGCAAGCAGGTATTTGGCATTATTGAGGCTCATAACAATTGCATTGTGTGGTATTAAACATGGCAAACAAGGTTACATTTCATGCAGGAGTCACATTAAAGGGTGATAGCAATTCTATTGTTATTGGCTAATCAAGCTTTAAAGCAGGTTTTTTTTATTGTCTAACATAAGGACAGAAGGAGATTATGCTTGTCCAGGAACCTCCATTAAGCTCTACGTGGGTATCAGTTAAAATAATTACATAGAATATATAGTACAAAACAGGTCATTCGGTCAACTAGAATGTGCTGGTGTTTATGCTCCACATGAATCTCCTCCCATGGATAAATATATTGATTCAAAGCTAAATTTTCAAAAAGAAATTCAATATATGATTTTCCAATTAGCAATAACCATATATGGTATCGTTAGCTGGTGTAAAGTACTCCTCTGTTTGCCAGTAGCAGCATCAATGTATGGTCTACTCGTAGGCTTCCAACTTTCTATCTTCAACAGTTATGGAAGGCAGATATTGCAAGGGCTTAGATAAATCCACCAGAGGGCAGGATGGCACTCATTATAACCAGAAATGCAATTTTATTCTGAAGGCATTTAGTTAGAATGGATTTGAAAACTGTAGCTTAAATATAATGGAAGATGTAAGTTATGATGCTATTCATAACATTAGTTTAAGAGGAAATAATGAGGAATTAAATACAGGTCAGTTGCAGACTTGGTCAGGAGATGTTGAGGAACTGTTTGTTGTGATCAATAACGCACAACATGAAGGGTATATCATGGAGCAGTGTTTTTTACAGCCAGCAATGGGATGGGCATGGAAAAAATCCAATTAGATTTTTACTCCCATGAACATACAGAAAGCAAGAGAGAAGACTTTCAGGTCCATCTAGACATGGGGAAACCATACCCACCATTGTTCCATCCTCTAAACATGCAAGCTTCTGGTAGAAAAAAATGCTAAGGCCACTTAAAGATTAACTTTGGGACATTTCTCTCCAACTGTTAAGGTAATCAAGTAATGCCCTAGGAAACTATGATCCTCATAAATTCTCACAATAATAATTAACAACTTACTCCCTATAACAGTAAAGTGTCGTCTGCACTCAAAAACCTTAAGGTCCCTTTTGAAAAATAGCAATGAATTCATACCCAACACATATTCAGGGAGAACAAAAACAGAATTACCTGGAAAAACTCAGCAGGTCTGGCAGCATCAGCGGAGAAGAAAAGAGTTGACGTTTCGAGTCCTCATGACCCTGCGACAGAACTTGAGTTCGAACTCAAGTTCTATCAAAGAGTCATGAGGACTCGAAACGTCAACTCTTTTCTTCTCCGCCGATGCTGCCAGACCTGCTGAGTTTTTCCAGGTAATTCTGTTTTTGTTTTTGTTTTGGATTTCCAGCATCCGCAGTTTTTTTGTTTTTACATATTCAGGGAGTTTGTTTTGAAAACTTACCTTGAAAAAAGGAGTGCTTCCTGACAGTTACTCTAATTTTTGTTCGTATGAAATCCCTTGAGTCTCACAATTTCTATCAAGCTCAAATAATGTATGCAATCTGACTAAATTTAATCCCTTCATCATTTTAAAACCTCAATCATATTTCTCTTAGCCTGTGTTTCTCTGAAGGGAAAAAAAATATTCTAATTCTTGGACTTTCTCCCGACACCAAGAGCTCAAAGGCTTGTTATCATTCTTGTCACCCTCGTCTGGACCTTCTCCAGAGCCTCATTAACCTGCACATGTTCCAATTTAAACTGGACACAGTTACTGGTGCAGAAATGCTAAAGCCTTATAAGCCTAAGTGCAGAGAGGTCTTAATTTTATACTCAATGGCGATAGCTACATAACCTAAAACACTTGCTTACTTTCTAGTAAAGCCACCTCACATTGGTTGTGTATATTTCTAATGAGTGATTAAGGGCAGGATTTTCGGGTCATCAGGCGGGCGGGGCGGGGCGGGACGGGCCCTGGAATGGCCGAGAAATGGCCCGCCACCCGCGATCAGCCCCCGAAAGTGATTTCATGCTGGCTGGCCATTCAATGGCTAGCCAGTGTGAAACGCAGGCTGATATGCTCTGCGCTGCTGGGGTGGGGGCGGGAGGAGGGCGAGTGTTGAAGTCTGCAAATGTGTGGGGGAAAGTGCAATGAAAGCGAGAGCTACCTCAGGGAGCTGAAGTATTTTAAACCAATGAATAAAGTTTTTAAAATTCTGCAAAAATTGTCCACGCAGCAGACTCACTTATCTAAACATGTATGTTTAAAAAATTCTGCCCCCAAATTTTTTTTAAAGTTAATTACAGAAACCTCAGCCCGCCCATGGATGGGGTTTCCTCAAAAATCCAAAGGCTGCCTGGTGAATTTGCCCGCCTGCCAACCATAACATTGGACAAGCAGCGAAAAATACATATTAATTAATTGATTATTGGCCTTTATAGGCCTCTTAACTGTCAGCAGACGCACTGTCGACTCTCGCGCGCATCCGTCGACCGAAATATCGCCCGAGTGTGCAATGACGTCATGCGCTATTTCACGCTTGGGAATGTTGGGTGCATGCCTGCATGCCGAGCAGAAGATCCTACCCCAAGAATCGGCCTCCCATCCTTTCCCTAATTCAATAGCCTTAGCAGGAATTTCTGTGTGGTAAAATCATTGCTGGAGTTTCTCTGACTTATGGCACTAAATTTATCTGTTACACCTGGGCACTTTCCCCTAACTAGTCTAGATCAGTCTGTAGCCTATTGATTTGGTCTAAATTGCTATTTAAGCCTGTAGGAACATACACCAGAGTTAAGTGAATGCTAGCTTTCAGCGACCCTGATGGCTTACTTAAACATCAGCTTGGGAGCTGGAAGAAAATGGCTTTTCATAGGGCTTTCACAGCTTCAGAAACAAAGGGAAAAACCGTCTAAGATTTGCACTTAAGTGCAGCAGTGTGAGTGAAAATAGACATTTCACTCGCTGGCCACAAGGCGGATATTTGCGCCATATCCCAGTGCGTCACGCCTCATTAATAATGCATTCATGCATTAAATAGTATCACTGGCAGGCAAGCTTGGATTTGTCCACCACGCAGTGACCTCAGAGATTCCTCACTCTGGGCGCCATATTTAAAGCGCACCAGAGCGCTGCCTACTTGATGTTTACAAACCAGGACTGCTCCAGGTGACAGATGGCTCCGAAAGCAAAGGTGACAGCAGCCCTCAAGTTTAGTGACACCTCTCTGGTGTGCCTGCTGAATGCAGTGGAAGGCCACCGTGATGTCCTCTACCCCAGCTCTGACCGCAGAAGGTCCACCAGTGTCACTAATTGGCCTGGGAGATGGTGGCAGTGGTGGTCAGTGCCATGGGAGCACAGAGGAGGTCAGCCAATGCTGGAAGAGGATGAATTATTTCATCCGTTCCACCAGGGTAAGTCAACCACCTCATCACTTTCAACTCACACACTCCCAAATCCATCAGACATCCACAGGGATCTCTCACCTCAAGGGACAACACCACTAACTCTCACACACACCCTCACACCTTGATCAGACTCATATCCTCTGGAGCTCGCATCCTCATCCTGTCCCTGGCTCTGCTCACCACACAAACATTCCACACAGTGCCATGCATCCTGCTCACACTCACTCCATTTGTTTTCATGCAGGAGAAGCTGGCTCACAACAGCAGGGAGGGGTCCCAGACTCGGGGTAAGGTGGCCGACATTAGGCCCCTCACTCAATTTGAGAAACGTGCCATCGCGCTGACTGATGAGGACGTAGACTGTATCTGCGGCAACGGTGAGGTCGGCGACGAACATCCACATGTGGAAAAACTCAGCAGGTCTGGCAGCATTGGCAGAGAAGAAAAGAGTTGACGTTTTGAGTCCTCATGACCCTTCAACAGAACTAGGTGAATCCAAGGAAGAGATGAAATATAAGCTGGTTTAAGGTGTGTGTGTTTTTGGTTTGGATTTCCAGCATCCGCAGTTTTTTATTTTTATCCACATGAGGATCCTGCACCAGATCATCCCTCTCTCAACACAGCTGTAAGTACTCTCTCTCTTGTGTTTGACTATGCTGCCATGCACTAATTATTCCTACTTTGGTTCACAGGGAGCTCTGCTAAACAACCGATGCACTCAGCCAGTCAGTCCCTCAGCTCCATCCAAGTCTTCACCTCCAGCCAAGAGGACACCTCCCGCATTGAAGAGATGGAAATAAGCAGCCTGGAAGACCCGTCACAGCGCTTACCCACACACTGCACCAGCGCAGAGACACAAACCTTAGTGGGACTTAGATCTAGAGCAGGCTCAGGTTTGCAGTCTGGTGGCCACTGCACAGATACGTGTCCGTAGCAGGAGGGGGCAGGTTCAGCCAAGCTCCCTAACTTTTGGAGGACTGCTGGGGAAAAGTCATCCATGAGGTCCGAGTCAGATGACGAGCTCTGGATTCAGCCTTCCAACTCATTGTGGAAAGTCAGCAAAAGGCAGGGGAAACATCACGCTGACATTTGGAAGCCCTCAACAGAATGGCATGCGAGTTGGAGGAGGGGTGCCCACATGTGCATGCATGGAAGTCTCCATGGGAAGGATAGTGGACACCATGCAGACTTTGGTCCAGCAGAACATGGAGGTGCATGCAGACCTGCACTCCATTGCGGTCGCCATTGGGAAGTTCCTACAATGGCAATGTGAGGGGGAAACAGGGCACCTGATGTCCCTCCAGGTGCTCCCCACCTTACGGAGTCTAGCCTGGGCCCTTGGGCATCCGAAGGGAGGAGAAGCGGCAACTGGACACCCCTGGGTCATCCAATCAAGAATCTGAGAGGCTGTCCACTCTCTGAGTCCCCTTTGCCTGTGACCCCCTAATCCTTGTCCTCTGTCCCTGCAGAGCGAGCAGCTGGTCTACAGGAGGACAGCCAAAGTAAGTTGGGGCTCTGAAGACTTCGGCTGTCTGGGGGACACATGCCAAAGCCATCAGAGGCAACAGGGACAAACATTGCACAGGCTATCTTCACCTATCCTGTGGATGTCAGGGCAGCACCTATAAGAAGTGGTAGGCCTAGAGAAATTTTGATCACATGTGGTTGCACAGGTGATTTTGTCACTTTATAATCTGAAACTATATTCACTTCCACTGCACGTTCATCTGGACATTCCACCACCGCGCCCCCCACCTTATTTCTTCCTCCGCCCTTACTCCCTCCTCCATCCTCACTACTTTCTCTCCCCCCACCTCCTAATTCCTTCCTCCCCAGGGACACCAACACTCCCACCCACCAGACACCTTTCCCACTCCGAGCTCCCTCCCTTACACATCCCCACGTGGCATCCTCCCTCCTCCTCCAGTACTCTCTCCTCTACCCAGGCACCTTCCTTCAACCTCCCAGCCTCACCCCGCCCCAACACCTTTGTCCCCTCCTCACAGCCTCTGTGCACCTGACAGCTTCATCCCCTGCCAACCCCTTCATTCCCAGCCTCCCAACCTCACACCCCCCGATACCTTCAACTCTTGCCCCCTGCCCAACCTCACTTCCCTGCCAGCAGTACACCTTCCTCTCCCACTTGTGCCTAGACCTTCCTCCCCACTCATTCGCAGATCATCTGTACGAGCTCATTGCGAAGTCTGAGAAGTTCCAAAGCAGACCCAAAGCATCAACGAAGACCATGGAAGACGGTGCGAGCCCTTGGTGAAATCCATGAAGGTCCGAAGCGTCAGTAAAGTTGAAGCTGCTGCGTGGAGACCTCCCACTTTCTGATAGCTTCTTCATAGTGGAGCCATGTGCATGAGGATCCACCCACCAAGCAATGCACCTGTTCCTCCAGGCTCCGGTAGCTGGATGTCCATGATTTGAGCAAGGGCCTAAAACTAAGTCCTGACTTCTGCACGTCTCACTTGTCCAGACATGTTCTGGGCTGGCGTGTTTTCCCACTGGTGTAACTGTAAATCAGGCATGGGGGGGATGATTCCGGTTGGGCCCTATTTTACATCTTATTGCCTGGATGCAAATTGGGTTCACTCCGGCCTCCACCAGGATTCTCAATCTGCCATGATGGACACCATCAGAAGATCCTGCTGTGATTTCACACTAGCATGAAACTGATTTATGACCTTCTCTCCATAACTGACCACTCACACCCGCCACGACGCCCACCACCAATGGGAGTGAACAATTCTGTCCAAAATAATATGACATCCAGTAACTTAAATATGTTGCATATGAATTGGAAGTCTTCAAGTTGTTTGGCTTAGCTTTCAAAGAGTGGGTAAAGAACCTGAGTCCATTAGAGGGGCCCACTGGCGGCAAGGGCTGCCCCCGCCGAAATACCCCTTCCTGCACTTTACACTAACCCCCTCTACCCCACTCTCTCCAGGGCCTATCTGACTGGTACCTTTGAGCTCGCCTCACCTACTTGTGCTCAGAAACTCCAGCAATGATCCTTCTCCTGGTACTTACTGCAGGACCAATGTGGCCACTGCTCCCAATGACGCAGCTGGTACCTAAAGCTGTTGAGCCCTGATTGGCTACTGCTCTTAGAGGTGGGACATCCACCTTTCAGGCCCTGGGAACCCTGAACAGATTGGGATTTAATTCCATCAGGGCTCTCAGAAATGGCCACAGAAGGATTGCCACCGGCTATCCCACCAGTGGACGTGCCCACCGCCACAACCATTAAATTCCACCCATTATTTCTCCCTAAGACAAAAGCAAAATACTGCGGAAGCTGGAAATCTGAAACAAAAACAGAAAATGCTGGAAAAACTCAACAGGTCTAACAGCATCTGTGGAGAGAAAAACAGAGTTAACGTTTGGAGTCCTTATGACTCTTCTTTCCACAGATGCTGTTGAGTTTTTCCAGCATTTTCTGTTTTTGTTTCATTATTTCTCCCATTGAGTCCTGAGCTCAATAACAAACTACCCAGTTCACACACTTGGCAGCCATTAGCTAATACTGCTAAAATGTCCCAAAGTTCAGGTTAGCAGTATTTTAAATCAGCTTTTTAAAAGAAAATAACATTTTATGGCAGTGAAGAGTAACAGTGCAACCACTATTCTGATACTGTAAGCCCTCAATTAAAGTTGTAGTTGCACTCCTGAAAATCACAACTTTAAGTGAAACATCTTTAAGCGAATCATGGGTTCCCAGAGATAAAAACAAAAAACTGCAGATGCTGGAAATCCAAAACAAAAACAGAATTACCTGGAAAAACTCAGCAGGTCTGGCAGCATCGGCGGAGAAGAAAAGAGTTGACGTTTCGAGTCCTCATGACCCTTCAACAGAACTAGGTGAATCCAAGGAGAGGGGTGAAATATAAGCTGGTTTAAGGTGTGTGTGTGGTGGGGGGGTGGGGGTGTTTGGGTGGGGGGAGAGAAGTGGAGGGGGGTGGTGTGGTTGTAGGGACAAGCAAGCAGTGATAGGAGCAGATCATCAAAAGATGTCACAGATAAAAGAACAAAGAGGTGTTGAAGTCGGTGATATTATCTAAACGAATATGCTAATTAAGAATGGATGGTAGGGCACTCAAGGTATAGCTCTAGTGGGGGTGGGGGGAGCATAAAAGATTTAAAAATATTTAAAAATAATGGAAATAGGTGGGAAAAGAAAAATCTATATAAATTATTGGAAAAAATAAAAGGAAGGGGGAAGAAACAGAAAGGGGGTGGAGATGGAGGAGGGAGTTCAAGATCTAAAGTTGTTGAATTCAATATTCAGTCTGGAAGGCTGTAAAGTGTGGACAGACCGCAGGTGTTCTGCAAAGTGGTCGCCCAGTTTACATTTGGTCTCTCCAATTCCGCAAGAATGACCCAAACCTCCCTGTTGCTTGCCATTTTAACACTCCACCCTGCTCTCTTGCCCACATGTCTGTCCCTTGCTTGCTACATTGTTCCAGTGAAGCCCAATCCAAACTGGAGGAACAGCACCTCATCTTCCGACTAGGCACTTTACAGCCTTCCGGACTGAATATTGAATTCAACAACTTTAGGTCTTGAACTCCCTCCTCCATCCCCACCCCCTTTCTGCTTCTTCCCCCTTCCTTTTGTTTTTTCCAATAATTTATATAGATTTTTCTTTTCCCACCTATTTCCATTATTTTTAAATATTTTTAAATCTCTTATGCTCCCCCGACCCCAACTAGAGCTATACCTTGAGTGCCCTACCATCCATTCTTAATTAGCACATTTGTTTAGATAATATCACCAATTTCAACACCTCTGTGTTCTTTTGTTCTTTTGCCTGTGACATCTTTTGATGACCTGCCCCTATCACTGCTTGCTTGTCCCTACAACCACACCACCCCAGTCCACTTCTCTCCCCCAACGCAACCACCGCCCCCCCCCCCCCCCCCATACCTGAAACCAGCTTATATTTCACCCTTCTCCTTGGATTCACCTAGTTCTGTTGAAGGGTCATGAGGACTCGAAATGTCAACTCTTCTTCTCCGCCATGCTGCCAGACCTGCTGAGTTTTTCCAGGTAATTCTGTTTTTGTCATGGGTTCCCGGAGTTAGGTTCCTTCGGACATTTCTTGCCCGGAAAAATGAACATACAAGTTGAAATACTGTACTATACATGTGCAGCCCATGCAGATTATTAGCTGGAATAACATGCAATTTAAAACAAATCACTGAATATAACAGAAATACTGTATAAATTCAAATTAGCTAAGACTAAATCAGCCAAACAAGCCCTGAGTAGCAGAGCGGGTGACTTATCCAAAACACTCCTGAAACTCAGCTTAAAATTTTTGCTAGCCTTTCTTTCTCCCTCTCCCCCAGCCCTGCATGGGCAGTGACTCAGCAACCCAAGATTCTGGCCAACTCCCAGTCCATGGCTGCACCTGGGTCCGGAGGCTAGTTCGCAAGGGGCTGAACCACTGAAATATGGGGGCTGCAGATGGAGCTTGGGTGGTGCTGCGGATGGAGTCAGCAAAGGTCACAGGTGGAGCTGGGGTGAGTTGCAAATGAAGCCAGCAATGGGCACATTTGGAGTCATGGTGGAGACGGGATGTCCACACATGGAAATGCTGGGGGGGGGGGGCTCCAAAAATTGAATGGAGAAGGGGCATAAATGGAACTGGGGTGCACCACAGATGGAGCGGGGGAGGGGGAGGGGGCACAGGCAGACTGGGGGTGGGGCAGGGCCACAGATGATGCTGAGGGGGGCCGCAGATGGAGTTGGGGGGTTGTTGCCATGGATGGAGCCGGCTGACGGGGCATGACGGGGGGATGCTGAAGGAGCCGGGTGTGGCCACTCCCTTCCCTACCCCTTCCACTTAACAACCAAATCGGTAGCCGGAAGCTTCCCACCCCTGTTCCTGGACCTTGGGCCTCGCTCTCTCCTCGCAGCCTCGGCTTTTGGTGACAGTGACGGCAACTCTGTCATCAGAACATGGTGGAAATGGCCCAGAGTGCAGTGCGCAGCATGGCCTGGCAAGAGTGCAGATGACATAAAACCAAAAATGGCGACGCAAATCGGAAAAACAGGCCCTGAAGAATAAACGACGTTAAAATGAAACAATGTTAAGCGGAGTGACTTAAAGTGGGAACTTACTGTACCAAATAATGGAGGCATGTAGCCCATTGGGGTAAGGTGTTTTTAAGTGAACATGGAGAAAAGAGCAGAATTCCACAGGTGAGGTAAGAGTGACTACCCTTGATATCGGGGGTAGCATTTGACCAAGTGTGGCATCAAGGAGCCCTAGGAAAACTGTAGTCAATAAGAACTTAAGAAGTAGGAGCAGGAGAAGACTAAACAGCCCATCAAGCCTGTTCCGCCATTCATTATTATCATGGCTAATCTTGGGCTTCAACTCCACTTTCCATTGGAATCAGGAGGGAAAACTCTCCATTGGTTGGAGCTGTACCTTGCACAAGGGAAGACGTATGTGGTTGTTCAAGATCAATCATCTCAGTCCCAGGACATCGCTGCAGGAGTTCCTCAGGGTTGTGTATTGGCCCAGCCATCTTCAGCTGTTTCATCAATCACCTTCCCTCTATCATAAGGTCAGAAGTGGGGATCTTTACTAATGATTGCATAACATTCAGCACCATTCATGACTCCTCAGGTTTGAAGCAATCCGTGTCCATATGGAATAAGACCTGGGCAACATTCAGGCTTGGACTGATAAGTGGCAAGTAACATTCACACAATATAATTGCCAAGCAATGACCATCTACAATAAGAGAGAATCTAACCATTGCCCCTTGACATTCAATGCCATTACCATTGCTGAATACCCCACTATAAACATCCAGCGGGGGGTGGGGGGGGCGGGTGGGTTGGTGCGCCATTGGCCAGAAACTGATTTGGACCTGTCAAATAAATATTGTGGCTGTAAGAACAGGTAAGAGGCTGGGAATTCTGCAGCATGTAACTCACTTCCTGACTCCTCAAAGTGTGTCCACCATCAATAAGGCACAAATCCGGAGTATGATGGAACACTGTCCACTTGCCTGGATGAGTGCAGCTCCAACAACACTCAAGGACAAACATTGGTACCCCATCCACAAACATTCACTCCCTCCACCACCGACGTACAGTATCAGCAGTGTGTATCATCTACACGATGCACTGCAGCAACTTGCCAAGGCTCCTTACCAGCACCTTCCACGACCTCTACCACCTAGAAGGACAAGGGCAGCAGGGAACACCACCACTTGGAAGTTCCCCTCCAAGCCACACCATCTCGATTTGGAAATATATCGCCGTTCCTTTATTGTTACTGGGTCAGAATCCTGAAGCCCCTTCCCTAACAGCACTGTGGGTGTACTACACCACATGAACTGCAGCAGTTCAAGAAAGCAGCTCACCATCACCTTAGTTAGGGGCAATAAAGGATGGACAATAAATGTTGGCCTAATCAGCGACACCCACATTCCTAGAATGAATAAAAATAAATAAGTAAATACAAAGCTATCATTGCTCCAAAGTAGAGCATGAAGCTCTGTTATCTACCATTGTAGGATATTGGAGGTAGGAGGAAGGGGCGGATATGAAAATAAAGGAAAAGGGAAACTTGCCTTCAGCCCATCCACATGGCTTTAACAGAGGTGGCTCAGGAGGTTACTCATGACCAATGTGCTCTCAGAAGGCAGGCTCGTCATGCAAATCTTTTAAGGTTGCTGTGTGTCTCAACCACAACTTTATTTTAACACCTGCAGGCAGAGATTCCTGGGCCTCAGGAATCTCGGCAGATGAAAGGAAGTGAGAAGGGCCAGATCCCGTGGTAAATTCCTTTATGGCACTCATTGTAGGCCAGGAGGATCAGGAGTGCTGTCCCATCCCACCAAGATTATCTTTTAAAAAATCCAAAATTGGCTGACTCCTCACCGATGTGTGACTTCACTTAGCTCCCCTCTAATGTCCAACTCCTCACCTTCACTCCAATATCCACCTCCCTTCACATCTCCCTGATGTCTGACTCACTTCCTCTCAATTTGCAATGTCCAATTTCACTCATCTCCTTCCCCAGGCAGTGCCCAAGCACCCTTACTAGCCGAAATGGTAATGTTGGACTTAGCAAATCCCCACCCCTGCTTGATCTCAAACCTGATAAGCAACCAGCCTGTCAATTTATTGGGTGGGAAACCTGTTGAAAGTATTTCAATCAGGTTCTATTGCTAAAGTCCTCAGGGCCACCAGGTTTTTTTTGACAAAAATCCTCCCTCTGACCCCAACATTTTTTTTAGCTCCCATTATCGTCGGGCCCACAGTCACTGATTCACGTCCAGATGTAAAATATAAAAACGCATCTAATAAAATGCTTCGGTCCATTAGGTACTCTTTGGCAAGCTATAAGACACTTAATTGAAGTCTGAACAGTGTTTCAAATCAATCAGAATGACTTATGTTTCTTTGTATATGAACTGCTTACACATAAGCTGCTGGCATTGCTACATAAATAAGTTGCCTTGGAGAAAATTTACCGTAAACTACTTCAAAATATAGATTTCCATTATAGTGTGCTCTGCGATAGCCCGTTCACGGATTTATCAGAATCTGCAAACTGCCTGCTGTTATAGGGCTTTTCTCTTCAGAATACTCTCTGGTTCAAATAGTCTGGCTGTGATAATCATGTTATATAATTTCCTTATGCTTCCTGTTGTGCTGCTTTCTGTTCCATCATATTACTTATTGCAGTTTCTATGATTCAAATTATGCCACATAAGAGAGATCTGGGGTCCAGGTGACACAGGTACTGGCATCAGACTGGCATCATGGATTGTGATGAGAGGCTGCACACCTGATTTGTACTTCGCTATTCATTGTGCTTATGCCAAAGCAGCTAATTTTTAATCTTCAAAGACAGTTGAGGGAAGGTTGGTTTGATTAATAAAAAACTGCATTTGTAAAGTGCTTCTCACAATTTTAGAATATCCCAAAACACTTAATAGCTAATTGTGTACTTTTGGAAGTGTGGTCACTGTTGTATTGTAGGAAACCTGGCAACCAATTTGCACATAGCCAGGTCCGATAAACAGTCCTGAAATAATGGCCATCTCATCTAATTTTGTTGATTTAGGTAAAAGTATTAACCAGGGCACTGGAGACAACACCACTCTTCAAAATAATGGATCTTTTGTGTCCATCTGTAAGGGTAGACCGGGCTTCCATATAAAGTCTCAACTGAAAGGCGGCACCTCCTCTGGTGCAGCACTTCCTTCAAGGGGACTTTAATCTTCATATAGGCTGGCAAACCAACTGGCAAAAATAGCTTAGAGGAGAAGTTCACAGAATGTATTCAGTGCAGTTTTCTAGAACAATATGTCGAGGTACCAATTATGAAACAGGCTATTTTAGATCAAGTACTGAGTGATGACACAGGATTAATTAGTCATCTTAAAATAAAGTATCCTCTGGGGAGGGGTGATCATAATATAATTGAGCTTTATATTAATTTGAGAATGATGTGATTATGTACAAAATTAAGGTCTTAAATTTAAACAAAGTCAACTTAAGAGTTATGAGGGGCAAGTTGGCTGGGGTAGATTGGGAAATTATATTAAATGATGTGATCAAAGAATCATAGAATGGTTACAGCAATTAATTCCACCCTTTGCGTCTGTTCTGGTCCTCTGGAGGAGCAATGCAGCTGGTCCCGCTCTCCTAACCTATTCCAGTAGCCCTGTCATTTTTTTTCTCTTTAGACCATTACCCAATTCCCTTTTGAATTGGTTGAATCAGTCTCCAACACACTCTCAGGCAGTGTATTCCAGATCCTAGCCACTCGCTACATTAAAAAAAGATTTCCTTTTTTGCTATGCAATAAATTGGTGTCTTCTGGGTCTTGACCCTACACCAACGGGAACAGTTTCTCTCTATCTACTCTGTTCAGACCCCTCATGATTTTGAACACAGCTCCAGTTTTTCTACTCCAAAGGGAAAAGCCACAGTTTCACCAATCTATCCACAAAAATGTAAACGCTCATCCCCGAAACCAGTCTCATAAATTTTTCTGTATCCTCTCCAATGCCTTCACATTACTCCCATGTGCAATGCCCAGAACTGGACATAATACTCCAGTTGAGACTGAATCAGTATTTTATAAAGGTTCACCACAGCTTCCTTGCTTTTGTAATCTATGGGCAGAATTGTCTCAGTTTTGCTGTTTTACCCAGGGGCTGCAATGGTGGTTTTCACTCCATATCATCCCAAACCCGCCACATTATTTATGCATTCCTGGGAAACACACCATTTCCATGGCAGGCGGGTTCTTATTAGCCCACCTGCCATCACCCCGCCACTTCATCACACCGGGCATCATAAGTCCAGCTGTGTGCAAACACTTCAGTGCTTCCAGACCAGGACTACTGCAGATGTCCACGAGGGGCAAAAAGACTACAGCCCCCAGGTTAATGACAATCATTGGAATGCCATTTGGACGCCGTGGAAGCCTGTTGTGATGTCCTCTACCCTGTGCTGTCTTCAGGATGGGCAGCGGCATCACCGATCCAGCATGGCAGGTGGTGGCAGTGGTGATCAGTGCCAATGCTACACAGAAGAGGTTAGCCATCCAGTGCAGATAGAGGATGAATGACCTCATCTGTGCAGCCAGGATATGGTAACCATCTCATCACTCTAAGCTCACACACTCAAGCCCATCACACATTCACTGGCATCTCATTCATTGCCAGCTCAAGGGACATTACCACTCACTCTCTCTCTCTCACATGCCCTCACATGCCCATCTGGCCTCATCTCCTCCGGAGACTGCTTCCTCAGCCCTCGCCATCTTGAGGCCACTTGCACAAATCAACATGTGCCCTCACACATACCCTGGGATACCCCCCTTCCCCAGTACAGCCCTCATCCTGCAACTTCTTCCCTTGCCTGAGACCACTTCTCCCCATTCCCTAAGTAAGCCCTATCCCTGCAGCTGTTGAAAAGCCACCCACATATTGGTAATCTGATAGGTAGAGACTTGCTCGTGAGCCCCCCCCTAAAAGTGATGTGGTGCTGCCTGTGAAGCCTGCCATTGATGACTGCGTGGGCTGACTGAAGCAAAGTAGGCAAACAAACTTTGAAGTCCCGAGTGAAGTGCAGCACGCCATTTGCATGCCTTAGATATGCTGTTGTGAAACACGTCGGTGTGTTTTCCTGCCGATGTGGGCGAATGATCCAGAAGGGGGTGAGGGGCTGAATCCAGCGGGCTGGCCTTATAATGATATACATATGTATTACAACGAGCTTCCCGAAGTCCAATGGCAAGAAATGCAGCCTGCCGTCAACAGGTCTGAGCAGACCATCGCAAACTGGTCTCACGACATTGTGAAACTGATTCTTCGCCTTCTCGCCATATTGTCTGCTCACACCCCCGAACACACCCGACGCCAGCAGCATGGAAATACCCGGCCACAGTTACATTAAGATTAAAAAGATTTCATACAAAGTTTAAGAGGTTCCTGGGATGTATGTCAAACTTCTTAGTAATTTTAAGATATAGCACTCCCCTTTTTTGGTGTTACATGAAGTTTCTTCATGCAGAAAGCTGTTGGAATATTGAATAAATTGGGAGTTGATGAGACTTAGATAACTGAATCATGTAAAGGAAAATTGAATAAGTATTTGAAGACCAGGAAGATACAGGGTTTTGCTTTTAGATAAGCAGAGATAGGAAGTATTGTTGAGGAGCAAGTTGGTGGATATACTGGGTTTAAATTTACTGCTTTCTATAAAGCTTTGCTATTTTTTCTTTAAAATTAATCAGACAATGAGATTGATTTGCCATGTACATCTATGCATTGGTAACTAATTTTACATCTTACTGTGTAAATTTTAATCTAGGTTACACCAATATATATCACTTACCTTTACTTGGACAATTACAGTAGCTAACCCTGGAGGCATGCTTCCCCCGCTGTCCAGTGCCTCAACAACAAAAGTGTAGCTTGCATCTGCAGTAGGTAGAGTTTCATAATCCACAGACTCTAAAATTGACAATTCTCCTGTCCACTGATTCACGGAAAACAGTTGTCTAGCCTCATCAGTTCTTATATGGTAAGTTGCATTTGGACCAACGTCAGCATCTGTTGCCTGAAACAAAACAAAATGATGAGAACAGTACAGGTGTGCTGGTCAGTTCAGCACTCTCATTAACTGAGATCTTAAGGATCTGGCTCTATATGTACAATCACTGTATTTATCTTTACAACAGACCATAATCTCGAATCAGATGAGAAAACTTGCATGTTTAAAGGCACGCTAACATGGAACATAAAGCATAAATATTTTTGAAGTTAAATGGTTACATAAATGGGAACATGTTTAACTTTCGTAGAGAAACAATTATGAACCAATTCCTAATAGATTTAATGGTTGTCAATCAAAATGGTGGTTAAACATAATTTTTATTTGGGGAGACCTTTAGGGGAGTAGTTCGGTCAATTACACAACACATCTAATTTCCTTTGCATTCACATCAATCATTCACTACCCCCTCTTATACACCCCTGCCGAGGTTCACAGTTCCAACCATGATGCAATCAACAGGGAGGGCAGAAAATCAGCCAATTAAGGCGTGCCAGTAGCATTGCTTCTTTCAAGCATCAAGCAACACAATTTCAAGTTAACTGGTAAAAATGGTGAAAAATTTCGTAATCGTTTGTGGAACACACAGTTATTTGCAAACATTCTATTAAAATTGGGAAAATCACAAGTTAAGTGCATCTACAAAACCCTGCTTTATTGTGTAGTTTGGAAACTATACAAAATGTCATTTTTCTAAGCTTAGTAAGTTTAAATTTAGCAAAATAAAAGTAAATGAAAATGAACTACTTGAGAAGTGTTTTCCTGTAACTGATATACAAGAAAATACTTTCATTGTATTTTACATTCAAATATGACTAGTGACAAGATTCCAACATAATATATACATATATTCCAGCAATATTATTGCCAAAAAATATGACCAACGAACACAATTATAAATATGTTTCACGTGTTACCAATTTGAAATGCATCAATTAGAATACAGCAAGGTTCCTCTGACCAGGGATTCTTTAAGATAGAAGCTTGCTTTGATCTAAAGATGATTGTTAGTTAAAATATAAATGAAGATTGCAAGCCATCAGCACCAGTGAAATACTCTGAAAATTTGATTGCATGTTAAAAAGCATTCAATAGCAGTTATTTTCCTTTCATATATTTTAATATTTGGCAAGTATTAAATGAGATTATGTTAAAGTCATGAGTCAAAGCAGAATATTTGACATTTAATTTAATCAAGCTTGATGACAATCCTATCATTAGAGAGAAAAACATGCATAAAGCATGGCTGTTTTGGCAGTTTATAATTCTTTTCTCATTTTGTGTGTCATATGAGATTTGTAATAAAAGCTGACATTATGTATATATCACAAGGGAAGACTTTACAGAAACATTGCTGATGTAGAACTTATTATTTTGTCTTGTTAATAGATTATAGAAAAAGATGGCCCAAAGTGCTTTGGGCTAGTTCAGTGCAAGGAAGTTCTAAGGAAATCTTTTCAGATTGAAGAACACAGACTGCACCAGCATGAATCTGAGGTGATATGTTTCACTCCTGGTTCTGAAGCAGAATTTCATTCCATTCCATCTACTCTTTCTCCCTTTACTCACTCACTCACAACATGTGCATTACAGGATACCAACATAACACACTCTAGCAATATAGGGCCAAATTTTAAAAGTGGGTCGGTTTTGAATGGGTTAAAATTGGGCCCATAATCTCTGCTTGAAGGCTTCTCTTTCAGTAAGCATTTAGACATGCTTCAACTCTGGTTCTACAGGCATCCCACAATGCCAGCAGCCCAGCACCTTCAAGGACTCCATCGGTAACAAGCACCAGAAGAGGTACATTCACCTCAGGGCATTTAGATATCTTGAGAGACAAACAGTGTGAATTATAGAATGTTGAATAGACAAGAGCATATGAATTTTTTAAACTACTACTTTTGGAAACCTATTTGATGATTCAAATTTTTGGCTCTAAGTACAGTCAGTGGTTAATTGTTAAAAAGAAACTCAATTTAACATGTTGTGGGATTGCACTGAAGATTTTTTTTTCACCATCTGAAAACTATGATAAAGGAAGAAAGACTTGCATTTATATAGTGCCTTTAAGGTGTCCCAAAGCACTTTGCAGCCAATAAAGATTTTGATTCTCTTTGCATGGTGTAACAGGAAGGTTGTTACCCATCAGATTAAATCAGGGTGAGTGCCATGCTTATTTTGTTTCTGTATCATGATATTGTAATTGATTAGGTAAAAAGAGTTTATAGCAGTCAGTAACTCCTGTGCAAGTATTCTCCTTTGGCTCTGCTGCTATTTGTTTTGTTGCACAGGGGGGCAGCTTGCAATGAATCAGTCTTAGCTAGGTCAAAGGTTTTTGTTGAGAATCTTCCAAATGAATTTGTAAAGTCTTTTGATAACTTGGTAATAATTGCTGAGGATTAAATCATTAGATTACTACAATAATATTCCATTTTATGTATGTATGCAAACAGATCAACAGGGAACTATGGAACATGGCAGTAGAATTCACTCTTCAACATTTTAACGCTTTTATTAAAATTGTGTACAAAAGAAATTTCATTTGGACATATTTATATCACATTTCTCTACCCACCATTTAACCAGTGTTAATCCATTTGATTTAAATTGGTTAAGGTCTTTATTAAAATAGCAGGTAGTCATTTCATCCTAACTCAGAACAAGTTCTTTGCTAATCAGCAGACTGGTGAAAGGCAGCTCTTCTTATCTACTGTGATGATTAACATATTGTCCCTGTTTCAATCCTCGTTAAAGTAAATGAAGCACAATAAACGCAACAAAATCTAATGATATACAAATAGTCATCGATAAAAATTTTCACTGATAAATTCAAAGGTTTGAAATCACATTCTGACATATTTTGGGCCAAAAATTGGATAAGGCCAACTAGTGCGTGTGCAATGCATGATTACCCCGTACCTGATCAAAGTGATGCAGGCAGCATCATCTGCATGGTTGTGGTGCACAACCAGTGCTAAACGCACTGCCGAATGGCTGTACGGTAGCAGGGGTTCAGGTTAATGTGAGGCCAATACCAATTGAAGTTAGCCTGCACTCTTTTAAAGCCAAACTGCATATCTTAAAGTGGAGATGCATTCTGGCTGCAGCAAGAGTTTGAGGAGGCTCCGAGGGACTTATTGAGCAAGACAAGGCTAGAGCAATGAAGCAACAAGCCATCGAGAGGACACTCAGGGTCTCAGATACAATGCGGGGGCCTTAGTCCAGGAGGTTGAAGGAAGGACAAAGGTCATCTTTTGGCAAGGGGCCAGGAGCTCCTCCAGACAAGACTTAGAAGGGAATAGGGAGCAGACAGCCTTGGGTGTCACTGACAGGTGTTTGGCCATGAGGATACAGTGCCAGAAAAAGTTCAATAACCTCACACAAATGATTAAGATCAGTGAAAGCTGCCTCAAATGCCCCATCTTACTAACCTCACACCTTGCTCAATGCACCACACTCCCATCACTCACTCATCAATAATCTCTAGCAATCAAGATTCAAACATTCATATGCTCCACCTCAGCCTCTCATACCTACCACTGCTGCAAGTCTCACATCCACATCTTGCAGCTTCCACATACTTTCAGTTATTCAGCTATGACAGGCACATCACCCAAACACATTGCAATAAAAGCATTGACAAACTTTCTTCACTCTTGCAGAAAACTGGAATGGCGAAGACTCAGTGGGGGAAGGGCTTGGCTGTGTGCCCTCAACCCCCAGGAGGAGAAAGTCCTCTAGATTAATGGCATGACCATCACTATAAGGATGGTGCAACTTGTGTTGCTGAAACCATCTAGGACATTGGCATGCTCCTGCCTTATAAAGTTTTGCAAGTCTTACTTCACCGACATCCCAAAATCTGATATGAAGTACAAGCTTCAGATGATGTAACAATGCACCTCTTGGTTTCCACCCACCCTCACCCCAGTCCAATCCTTGTGCATCTGCATTTGCCTGTGTCAGTGGTGCCTGACAATAAAAGGCAGAAGCATTGCGGCTGCAGGTCCAGTTTGAGGTGGCACAGTTCTGTGACCACTTCCTTGGTGAAGTATCATTGTCATAGTCACCATTTGTGGCTGAGGTGGAGGTAGGAGAAGTACTTCTGAAGACCCTAGGTGGATATGACCTACTGTTGCGAGCCCTGCTCTTCCTGCCTCTGTGAACAGCTTTTCCACGCTGCTACCTCTGCTCCATCTCCATGTCATGCTGCAGCTCAGGTTGAACTCCAACTACAGCCCCCATGACTGGCAGCCTTTCAAATTCACACCTGCCCTTCCAACACCAAGCATCACTCCCTTCTGACTGAAGGAACTTCTGTCAACTCCCCCCGCAAATCAGTACACAGTACTTCTACTAACTCTGCAGGAGCAAAAGGGAGTCAACAACACCTTGGTTGCAAGTTGAGTGGTGACCCCTTTAAATAGCACTAGTGAGTGGGGGGTGGCGGGGGGGGGCTCCCTCGTGCCACTGAAAATATGCTCAGCTGAGAGCGTTTAAAAAGAGTGTTCCATTGCATCTGCAGGATTGAAAATTGCAAGTCAATGCCAAATCCACATTAGAAGCTGACTGATGTCATGATCTAACCAGTCTGCATGCTTTTGATGCATGCACAAGCGCTCATACTACCATTCTTCTAAACATGCCACTCGCTGGGAGCGGACCCTCCTCCATTTCTTTCATCTGCCCAATTCCTAAGGAGCCAAAGTTTATGGCCTTTATCTTTTGTTAAAATGGCCTACTGAATCGTATGAAATCCATAGTATATTATTTTAATAAAGGCATTAAAGTATTATACAGTGCAATTCTACAAGTAAGAAAGAACCAATAATTATCAAGCAGAATAAATCCTGTGCTTCGCAGATCCCCATGGAGAAACTATTCTATTAAAGATTTATTGAGGAAACTTGATGTAAAATCTTATCTGTCCTTGGGGTGTTGAAAACCATTGAACATCCAATTAATAGCTTTTGAAGTGCAATCATGGCGGTTTTGTAGGCAAACAGGGCAGACAACTTGCTCACTGCAAAGCCTCACAGACAGGAAATGAGATGAGCAACAAATTAATCTGTTTTTCTTCCACTGGTGTTAGTTGAGGAAGGAATGTTGACCAGAATGCAGAAAACTTCCTGTTCCTTCTTTGAAGAATGCCATGAGATCTTTTACAATCAATGAACCACCAGAACAGTCAGATAGGACATTGGTTTAATGTCTCATCTGATGGATGGTACCTTCAACAAGGCAGCACTCCCTCAATACTATATCAAAGGATACCAATGGATGGGGCTTGAATCTACAACCCTGACATAGAGCAGAGAGTGCTACCAAGGAAGCTAAGCCATCTTACAAACATATACAACATTTGATTATAATTTTAATTCTTAGTTTTTGATTTACTTTGAATGAGGACTGTAATTTAATCATGCTCAATAGGTGTGAAATGTTTCCTTTCAACAGTTTGTTGATTTAAAGTTACATCAGAAACACTGTCACGCTATAAGTTCCCAAAAGCCACAGAATAACATTGTTTTAATTCCATCGATTGGAAAGGCCACAGGAGTTTTACAAAAGACAAGAAACAATCAATAGGCTTCAAAAGCTTTGGTGAGACAGATCTTTAATGAAAAACAGTTACAAATCTGAAAAGTGTAATAAAGCACTGGCAAAAATTTAACCCTTCAATTACTTCTTTAAAAACAAAAATGTTTTTTGGTCAGTGTGGTAAAGTGAGGTACCCCGTCCCTTTAAGAGAATGCAAGTATACTGACTATGTGACAGCACTGACAAATCACTGTATCGCGTGGCACACACAGTGTCACAGAGTGATGATATTCCCAGATTGAAAAGGAGGGCTTATCTATTGTGTTTGGTGTTTGGAAGTTTCATCAATATCTCCACGGTCATCATTTCCATATTATAACTGACCACAAGCACCTACTCGGATTATTTGGAGAAGATAAAGTGATACCACCTATCGCATTGGCTCGCATCCAGAGATGGGTACTAATATTAGCCACTAATATACTTTTGTTCACTGTTGACTCAAATCGCACATGCCAACGCACAGAGCCGCCTTCCCCTGCCAGCTAATAACGGAGAGGCTCCGAATCCCCAAGAACTGGTCTTAGAGCTAAATTTTATGGATTCCTTCCCTGTGCAGACCAGACAAATCCATAAGTGGACAAGCTGGGATCCACTACTGTTTAACGTCGGGGAGCAGGTCTTGAATGACCATAAGACGGAGGAGCAGAAGTAGGCCCTTGGTCATTCAATGAGATCATGGCTGATCTGATAATCCTCAACTGCATTTTCCTGCCTTTTCCCCATAACCTGTCTATCTCAGCCTTAAATATATTTAATGATCCAGCCTTTACCTCTGCGGTAAAGAATTTCACAGATTTGCTACCCTCTGAGAGAAGAAATTTCTCCTAATCTCTGTTTTAAATGGGCGCCCCCTTACTCTGAGATCATGCCCTCTGGCCCTACACTCTCCCACAAGGTGAAACAACCTCTCACCATCTACCCTGTCAAGCCCCCTAAGAATCTTATATGTTCCAACAAGGTCGTCTCTCAATCCTCTAAACTTCAATGAGTACAGGCCCAACAGACTCAACCTCTCCTCATAAGAAAATCCCTCCATCCCCAGGTTCAACCTCGTGAGCCTTCTCTGGACTGCCTCCAATGCCAGTACATATTTCCTTAGATAAGGGGACCAAAACTGTTTACAGTATTCTAGGTGTGGTCTAACTAGTGCGTTGTATAGTTTTAGCAAGACTTCCCTATTTTTATACTCCATTCCCTTTGAAATAAAAACCAACATTCTAACTACATTACCTATTACCTGTTGAACTTGTATGTTAGTTTTCTGGGATTCATGCACGAGGACCCCCAAATCCCTCTGTGCTGCAGCTTTCTTCAGTCTTTCTCCATTTAAATAATATTCAGCTCCACTATTTTTCCTGCCAAAGTGCATAACCTCACATTTTCCCACATTATACTCCCTCTGCCAAGTTTTGCCTGCTCACTTAACCTGTCTATATACCTCTGTAGACTCTTTGTGTCATCCTCATCACTTGCATTCCCACCTATTTTTGTGTCATCCGCAAACTTGGCGATAGTACATTCATTTCCCTCAACCAAGTCATTAATATACATTGTAAATAATTGTGGCCCCAGCACTGATCTCTGTGGCATTCCACTAGTTACAGGTTGCCATCCTGAAAATGCCTCCCGTATCCCAACTCTCTGTCTTCTATTAGTTAGCCAGTCCTCTATCCATGCTAATATATTACCCCCAACACTATGGGCTCTTATCTTTATTAAGTATGGGTGGTACCTTATCGAACATCTTTTGGAAATCCAAATATATTACATCTACTGGTTTCCCTCTATCTATCTTGCTTGTTACCTCCTCAAAGAATTCTAATAAATTTGTCAGACATGATTTCCCCTTCATGAAGCCATTCTGACTCCGCTTGATTAGATTATGCATTTCTAAATGCTCTGCTATTACATAATTTTTAACAGACTCCAACATTTCCCAATGACAGATGTTAAGCTAACTGGCCTATAGTTACCTGCTTTTTGTCTCCCTCCTTTTTTGAATAAGGGTGTTACATTGGCAGTTTTCCAATCCTCTGAGACTTTTCCAGAATCTAAGGACTCTTGAAAGATCACTATCAGTGCATCCACTATCGCTGCAGCTACTTCCTTAAATATCCTAGGATGCAACCCATCAGGTCCAAGTGACTTATCAGCCTTTAGCCCCATTAGTTTCCCTAGTACTTTTTCTCTAGTGATAGCTATTGTATTTATTTCCTCCCCCCTTTTGCCCCATGATTATTTAGTATTTTTGGTATGCTATTAGTGTCTTCTACCATGAAAACTGATGCAAAGCATTTATTCAAATCCTCTGCCATTTCCTGGTTCCGCATTATTTCCCCAGCTTCAATCCGAGGAGATGATGCCCTATTTGATTGCAAATATGAACTCTCCTGCCAGGACGGCATATTTCTCTGGGGAGCAAGGGTTATCGTGCCCCCGAGGGGGCGAAGGCCATTATTAGCCGTGCTATATAGCGTTCACCCGGGCATTAGCAGAATGAAGATGCTCACACGCAGTTACTTGTGGTGGCTAGGCATGGACTTGGATATAGAAACCCTGGTCAAAAGCTGTCGCCAATGCCAGCAGGTGCAAAAGCTCCCCCCCTTGGCTCCATTGCACCCATGGGAATGGCCGGGGTTCCCATGAATGCACCTCCACGGCAATTACATGGGAACCTTCTTGGGCACAATGTTCCTTTTACTGATTGACTCCCACCCCAAATGGATGGACACCTCGAAGGCTGGTCGCCCACGTTGGCTGCCACTGTAAACCATTTGCGGCAGAGTTTTGCAGTTGCATGGGTTGCCGGAGGTCCTCATGTCAGACAACGGGACCACTTAAACCAGCAGGGAGTTCCACAGGTTCACGACTGTTAACAGCATTATCCATATCAAAACCTCACCCTCGGGCATGGCTGAGCTGGCAGTCCAAACCTTTAAATCCGGGGTGAAAAAGATGGAAGAGGATTCCAGCAGCACGAGATTGTCCTAGTTCTCGTTCGCATGCTGGACCACGCCACACATGACGACCAGCATTGCCGTGCAGAACTGCTAATGAAGAGACAGCTCCACACTCGCCTAACCCTTATCCGGCCAAATTTAGGGGGGAGGGTGGAGAAAAACGAAGGGGTACAGAAGACCAGACATGATGGTCATGGTCATGAAAGAACTTTCATGGTGGGAGATGCGATCCTTGCAAAGAACTTTGGAGATGGGCCCAATTGGCTGTTAGGTGAGGTGAGTGCAGTAACTGAACTCCTCTCCTATAATGTATCGGTAAATGGCCGAATAATTAGACGACATGTGGATCACCTCCGCAAAAGAATGCCAGTCCCACAAAAAGAAATGCAGTCTTCATCTACGCTCAAGTTCGTGCCGCATATAGAGGACAGATCACATGATTTGGAAGCATCAGTGAGGCCTGTGGGACCCGAGGGGGTCGGGGAGACAAACCTTCCAATTTCCACTGAGGAACCTAGTGGAAAACTGTCCCCTGAAAAGGAGGTCTCGGAAAAACCAGCCGAGGTTGTTGAACTGAGACGCCCAACACATCCGAGAAAGCCTCCTGAGAGACTTGACCTGTAAATAGTTATTGTGTAAATGTTAATGTGTTTTAAGCTTGTTAGCTGTACATTTAGATAAAGGAGAAGGGATGTGATAAAGTGAGGTATCCAGTCCCTTTAAGAGAATGCAAGTGTACTGGTCATGTGACAGCACTGACAAATCACTCTACAACGTGTGCAACTGGAAATTAAGTCTAGTTCTGGAGGTTTCTGAGTGAGCACGTATGACCTGGTGCTCTGCCCTATGGGCAGGATCTTCCAGTCAGCGAGTGGGGGCAGGTCCCGCACGCTGACACGTAAAATGACGCAGGATGACCTCGGGTGGAACTCCCGACGTCACCCCGCGTCATTTCCATTTTCAGATCGGCTGAGGCGCAGTTGAGTCAGCTGTGCACCCGCCGGTCAACGGTCCATTAAGGCCACGGAGAAAGTAATTAAAGTAATTAATGGACCTGCCCATCCAATCTTAAGGTTGGTGGGCAGGCTGAGAGTCCTGGCAGACTTCAGAAAAAGCATGAAACTTCATCCACAGGCGGGATGAGGTTTCATGAGGGTATTTAAATTTTTAATAAAGGTTTCAATAAAAGTTATGGACATGTCCCAATTCATGTGACAGTATCACATGAGGGGACAAGTCAGGGATATTTGTATTGCAAATTTTAATTCGGAGCCGATCTCCCTAAGGCAACGCTTAGCCTCAGAGAGATCAGCATACTCCCAGCTGAGGGAATGCCCCCCCACCCCGCCCACAGAGGGAGTGCATAGCGCTTTCTGGTGGACGTCACGCTGGGCAGGCCTTAATTGGCCCGCCCACGAAAAATTGTGGCACGCTCCCAATTGGGAGTGCCAATCTGAGGCACACCCACTCACGTCCGCTCCTGCACTCCCCCACAACACCCCCCCCCACCCCCAACCCCCACAATGAGGGGGAAAATATTTCCCTGTGTCTCAATAAACCATCACTGTTTATTCTTACATCAGTCTCTCCCCCGGTTATTGATTGCAAACAGCAGTTGAGGAGAACATAGGCAGGCGTGCAATTAGAGTTCGGTTGGCCAATGAATTCATTTACCCAAGACATAAGATTCAGCCAATTGTAGGATCCAAGCATTGCTGTGGATCTGAATACTTCTGTTTTGAAAAAGGAATTTGGATTGTTTCATTCTCAGCTAATGTTAATGCATTTGTTACACAAGAGTCCTGGGAAGTTGTGAAATCTGTAATTGGGTAAGAGCTTATTAGTTGGCACACTACAAGTGATGCTAAATATTTCCTTTATCAGCAATTCCTATTAATTGGATACCTTTAAAAGGTGTGTGGAGATGTGGGCCTCAATCATAATGGTTGTGGCTTGTGGTAGAATATTTGCATTTCAGTTATCAGAGCTGTTTTCCTGTGATTGGGACTGGGACAAATTTTTGACACAAGTGAATTTTATTCTTCCTGCTGCTGCACTTGACCTATATAGATGATTTTGCACTGATTGTTAAAAGTAGAAAAGGGAATTCCATTGCCAATCAAGTGCATTACTAACTATCTTTGATTATAAATATATCACTGAGAAATATGTTCTATATCATAAAGGTATATAGTGATCCTATTTGGCAACAACATGTTTCCAACATTCAACAGTAAGCATTTCTTGGAAGGGTGCTAATGTAGGAAAGTATGTGCTGGAGTGGGTTGATCATGTTGTCACTCAGTGTCTAAAGCTAATTTGGCACACATGTTACTATTTTCAACCTTACAGATCCTGTTAATGCCGTTTCTTAAATAAGGGACTTAAACAGTTACACAAGGGGACTTCCTATTAACGATATTCAAATCCCACTTATGAGAATGCTGGACAAGCCAGATACGCGTTTGGATCTAGCTTGTTACATTATAATCATTTAAAGAACATAATGCTTGGAAGAAACAAGGGTAAGCAAATAAGCAGCAGTACTCCAAGATTAAAATGAAACATCAAAATAACCTTTACTATACAACTTGAACAAAACAAACACAGGCAATAATGACTAAATAGGTACACCGAGCAAATAAGACACTGATTCTAAAAAATGAGTTTCTACCTTGAACTCAATCTAACAGACTTAGCCCAGCTTAACCTTTTTTTTATGGCTTTCACTCTGATAGGCTTTTAAACATACTCAGGGAGGCAGTTCCCTTTTCTCTGGGTCTGGCGGCACAGGTCACAGCTCAAGTATATGATATATTCCTATCAAAATGACCTCCTGGTCCAAGTATAAACGTCGCTGATGGTCACACGTCATGTCCCACCAGGCACACATAGACACTCCCTTGGCATCTACTCTGTAACTGGACTTCTCTCTTTACAGAGTTACTTGATCCGACCCAATTCTCTAGAACTCATTCTTTTCCTCTCTAAACATACAGAACTGAGTACTTTGGTTAAACACAACAGACTGGGGTGTCTGCAGCCTCCAGCTCACCTTCTGTTACATCTACTTTTTTCTGAAAAAATCCAAAACCTACCAGTTTTCCTTTTAGAACACAGTCCCACCCTCAGTAATTATGTCCATAGCAACCTTAGGGCTTTCTTGCTTCCAAAAGGCTGGGCTGGGTCAAAAGTTCAAGCATGGCTTATAAACACACATAGGCATTCTAAACCAAACCAAAAGTAAACAATCCCCAAATCATCTTACACTGAAACCAAAACTCTACATTCTTAAACCTTAATATAACTTACAATAGAGATAGTTACAGCAAAAGGCATAAACATGGGACTTTCAGGCGAGGTGCTTTTGACTTTCTTTTGCTGCTGCAGAGTCAGTGGAAGTACTGGATACTGTGATGATGGAGGATCTTCCAAAATTTGCTGGAGTCAGAAGAATGGTGATGAACTTTTCCAAGGAGTTCAGTGGAGTTTGAAAGCATCTGTGCAAAAAGCCTTCTCATGGGGGTTAAAGTCGTAGTTCCTCTTGGGCTGCAGCATGGTAGGGTGGGAAAGCAAGTGTGCAGATGGAAGATGGCTCTCTCAATAGAAGCCATATCCACCTAATGTATTCAGACAGCACTTCTCCTGTAGCAGGATATGAAACTGCAAGGCTCTTTAATCAATCAAGTAATTAAATTCATTGACACATACACAGGGGTAAATATAACACTCAAGAATGAGTGAATTGAAGCTGGATATAAAACTATTAGTAATCTCAAACTAATTCCCAATGGGCCTCTCATATGTCCACTTCCAGTTGAATGGAGACAGGGCAGGGGCAGGCAAGTAAACTGTTCTCAGGAGGCACTTTGTCCATTTAAATATTATAATTAGACTGGGGCCTCACACTTAATCTGTCTTACAGGTTTAACACTGGCCGGCTTGGTTTCTCAAGCCTTGGGAAACCTGACAGCTTTAGGGAGGTGAGGACACCTTTGGGGAAAAGGATAAAAGCCTTTCAACACTAATTGTGGGCCAGGAGGTGCAGGAGTCCTGTCTGCTAGCCCACCAACCTTACCTTCTTTCCTGCCACCAGACCCAGATTCCCCATTGAATCCATACTTCCTACACTCCCAGCCATGCTGCAACAGTTCCCTTAACTGCTTCTGCGACCTCCTTCAGAGGCTCCCAGAGCCTCTCAATCTGTTTGACTTCCAGGTGGAAACTTTTTGAAAAAATTAAGATGCCTGCTGTGAGTTAAAGCTCTAAAACATGGAACCAAAACTCCTCCCCACCGCTGACACAATGCACCCTGTCAATATCAGGGCCACAGAGTTTAAACCAGAAAGTATAAAGCGAGAATGTAAATTAGACTCAAATCAAGCACAGAAAGCAAAATCAAGATCAGAAAAAACATAGATGGGAATAAGAGAAATATAAGGAATGGTCAAAAAAACAATTAAGTATCCAACACTAAAGAACCCATGAAGGAATGCCCCTCTGCATTTATAAAATTAAATTTTCAGGGCCTGGAAAGTAATTTTGAAGTAATTATCTCTTATCATGCCATTAAAAATGTATTTACTCTGCAATGCATCAGTCCTAACTTTATCTGGTATCTAATGGGGAACTAGTAGGAACATACAGCAAGATCATGCCATCACATGTCTTTCAGAGTTCATCCTACTGGTGAGGACCGTCACAGCACACCATGAAGAGTGGAGTATCTCTGACAGGAATTTCTGGATTTTTGTGCTTAATTGCATATGTGTGAATGTGAAAAGTTGCTGGCCAACTTACTCCATTATAACGGTGAGGGATGGTAGCCTTATCCTTATTTCTACTAAAAAATGGTACTGTTTCCCCAGTCTCACATTAACCCTTACAGTCCTGAACACCCTAATGCCACACCTCCCCCCAAATCATTATCTAAATGAATTTGCAATAATATTTACATGCTATCCCTGCTACCCCCAAGTCTCCGACTTTATAGATTCAGATAGACTGGAGGCTTTGCGACTCTTCCAGATCTTGTTCTTTTCAAGTTTGTAGTTTAACTGCTTTGGGCTGACTTTGTTGGTCTGGTATTGACGTTGCAGTACTCAACTATTTGGGCTTCTACATCTGGTTCGCCCAAATGTATGATAGGAGGTTCACCACAAGGAATGAGAAGAAGACTTCCCTTGTTCCATCTGATTGTGCCTTCTGGAGTATGTATCAAGCAATACCATGATTGATCTTCATCCCTCAGGGCAATGATGCCTTCTCTATCAAGGTCCATGATCTGAACCTTGTCATCTCTGCTTAGCCAGGGCAGGTTTATAGTATAGTACCCACGGTCTAGTAGGGAGCTGTATGGGGATAAGTGGTTCCCTCTGGACTGGTTTGTGCAGCATGCAGACCTGGCAGTTTGTAATGATCTCTTCAAATGCTCTTGATATTCCTGCCACCACACTGAAGACTGGGCTTGTGCTCTGCACTTTGAGGTATCCGTGTGGCCTGGGTGGATTCGTTGTAGAATCTCCAGCTACAGTGAGGTGGGAATGACTGACCACTCATCATACTCTAGAAGATCATCAATATCAGTGAAGTGATTCCGCTGTTCAAAGTAACTTTTCATAACATTGCCACCTGGACACTGCAGTGACCAACCTTGTAGGCAGTACTGATGGATGCAGACACACATTGGCATATCTGTTGAAGCAATTGGAGCTCGCCAGCAGTCATGAACAGGAATATGACTTGAGTTCGTCGACCAGATTGACATTGTGTATCGCAGGATGGTCAACTGTGGTCCTGCATGGTATGTCCACAGTTGTTTGATGCTTCCCCAGGCTCACTTTCTTCAGGACCAATGCTCACTTTGTTAACTCTTTTCTTATTAAAATATCTATAGAAACTCTTACCATCCATTTTCATATTTCTTGATAGCTTTTTCTCATACTCTAGCTTTTACCTCCTTATTTATATTTTGTCTTTCTTTGCTGTTCTTCCTATGCTGTCCAGTCTTCTGACTTGTCACCTATCCTTGCACAATTATATCCTTTTTCTTTAAGGATAATATCTTTAGCTTTTTTAGTTAACCACAGATGCTGGGTCCACTCTTTGAAATTTTTCTCTTTCTTGTTGGAATGTATCTGAGTATTCTGAAATGCAGGCTTCCTAACATTAAATGGCTGCCACTGCATCTCTATTTACCTATTCCTTAGCCTCATTTGCCAGCTCATTTTAGGTAGTTGTGCTCTCATGCCCTCATAATTGCCCCAATTTAGATTCTTCTCTCCCTCAAACTGAATGTAGAATTCAATCATATCACGATCGCTCCTACCAAGGGGTGTTTTCACTATGAGATTATTAATTAATCCTGTCTCATTGCACAATACCAGATCTAGTATAGCCAGTTCTCTGGTTGGCTCTCGAACATGCTGTTCTAAGAAACTATCCCAAAAACAATCTATGAACTCATCTAGGCTATCTTTTCCAATCTGCTTTATCCAGTCTGTATGTAGATTAAAATCTCCTTGATTATTGCCATATCTTTCTGACAAGCCCCCATTATTTCTTACTTTATACCCTGCCCTACTATGTGGTTAATGTTAGGAAGCTTGTACACCACTCCCACAAATGACTTCTTGCCTTTATCATTTCTCATCCCCAGCCAAACTGTTTCTACATCCTGGTTTCCTGAACTTAGGCCATCCCTCTCTATTGCATTAATACCATCACTAATTAACAGAGCCACCCCTCCATCTTTTCCTAGCTTCCTGTCCTTCCTAAAGGGGAGGCAGTGGCGTAGTGGTATTGGCCCTGGACTGGTAATCCAGAGACACAGGGTAATGTTCTGGGGACCCAGGTTTGAATCCCAGCACGGCAGATGGTGGCATTTGAATTCAATACAAAAAACCTGGAATTTAAAAAAAGTCTGATGATGACCACAAAAACCATTGTCGATTGTTGTAAAAACCCATCTGGTTCACTAATGTCCTTTAGGAAAGGAAATCTGCTGTCCTTACCCAGTTGGGCCTACACATAACTCCTGACCCACTGCAATGTGGTTGACACTTAAATGCCCTCTCAACGAGGGCAATTAGGGATGGGCAATAAATGCTGACCCAGGCAGCGACGCCCACATCTCACGAACGAGTATTAAAAAAATGTACCCTTCAATATTCAGCTGCCAATCCATGCCTTCCTACAGCCATGTCTTTGTAATGGCTATCAAATTGACTTAGTTATTTCTACTTGCGCTCTCAGTACACGTGTTTTGTTACAAATGCTATGTGCATTCAGATACAGCCATTAGTTTCGTCCTTTTATTACTTTTGTGACCTCTAGCCTTACCTGCTGATGTACTCTTAGCTTTGTATTCTTTATCCCTCCTGTGACGGTCTGTTTATCATTTCCCATATTAATACCTTTCACTCTTGCCTTGTCTCTATTCTTTGATTTGCCACATCTTCCCCAATTTGCCCCCACGATTTAGTTTAAAACCCTCTCTACTATGTGGCTCACTAGAACACCGGTCCCAGTATGGTTCAGGTGTAGACCGTCCCAACAGTACAGACACCACTTTCCCCAATAATGGTGCCAACGCCACATGAAACAGAACCCACACCAGTCTTTGAGCAACACATTAATTTCCCTAATCTTATTTGTCCTATGCCAATTTGCATGTGACTCAGATGATGATCCAGAATTTATTACCTTTGACATTCTGCTTCTTAATTTGGTGCCTAGCTGCTCATACTGACTATGCAGAGCCTCTTTCCCAGTTCTACCTATGTTATTGGTGCCTACATGGACCACAATAACTGGAACTTCCCCCTCCCACTGCAAGCTCCTCTGCAGCCCTGTGCAGATGTCCCAAACCCTAGCATAAGGCAGACAACACAACCTTCTGGATTCTCGCTTTTTGTTGCACAGTACAGTGTCTATCCTCCTCACTATGCTGTCCCCTATTACCATTACTTTCCTTTTTGCTCCCCACCACTTGAATGGCTTCCTGTACTACAGTGCCATGGTTGGTCAGCCTTTTTTTAAAATTCATTCACGGGATGTGGGCTGCACTGGCTGGGCCAGCATTTATTGCCCATAACTAGTTGCCCTTGAGAAGGTGGAGGTGAGCTGCTTTCTTGAATCGCTGCATTCCATGGAAACTCATCCATCTTGCAGACTCCACTCTCATCCAAACAAGCTGAAAGAACCTCAAACCTGTTGGACAAAAGCAAAGGCTGCGACTCCTGCCCTCTGGGTCCCCTTACCTGCCTCACTCACAGTCACACTCTCCCGTTCCTGACCACTGACCAAATCAGAAGACCCTGTCCTAAGAGGTGTGACTGCCTCCTGGAATAAAGTATCTAGGTAACTTTCCCCCTTCCTGATGAGTCATCAGTGTCTGCAGCTCGACCTCCAGCTCAATGACTCTGATTCAGCACCCTCTATAGGGGACCTGTAGGAGTAGGAACAGGGTAAGCTGCAGGCAGCCAATCAAATTGAAGATTCCTCACAGACACCAATAAAAACAGGGCATATAAATAACATTAAAATCTTTATACTGAAATAAAGATTGGGATATACATATTGTATTAGGAGGGAAACATATAAAAATAGCAAACAATATTAACTTGTAAAATTATTTTTTTCAGGGCAAGAAAGGTTGTTGAGCCATAATTATGACTCACTACACTGTTGAAAGTTCAGCTGCTTCTGATTAAACAAGACTAAGGTTTTCATCGGTCTCTACTGTGATAATAGTGGGTAATTAGTTTAAGTTCATGCCTAATCAGTGGTTTTTGTGCAGATTCCACAAGTGAGTACAAATTGTACCCTTTGGGGGAGAAGTGTACCACCAATAGCAACTTTCAGATTTCCATATTTAACTGCGCATGTGTGGATGCGAGAAGTTTCTGTCAATTTTACCCAGTAAGGCTAGTGAACAGTAACAGCCTCACTGGGCTGAATCTTCAGCTTGGAGACCGAGGGCAGGGCCCACTCGTCGAGACGTAAAATGACGCAGGATGACGTCGAGTGCGCGCCCAACCTTAAGGCTGACGAGCAAGTGAAGAGCCCAGGTGGCCTTGCATTTTTCATGGAACCTCATCCATGGGCGGGATGAGGTTTCATGAAGTGTTTATAAATTAAATAAATTTTTTCATTAAAGTTCATTGACACGTCCCAGCTCTTGTGGCACTGCCACATGATGGGACAGGTCTTAAAATTTTTTCTTTTCTCTATTAAAATTTTTGGAATTTAAACTAATCTCTGAGACACAGGGCTGCCTCAGGGAGGTTTCTGCGCTCGTGCGAAAGAGCGCTGGCCCTGACTCAGGGAACGCCCCCCACTCGCACAGGGAGTGCTCAGTGCTTCCGGGCGCGCATCACGCTGAGCGGGTTTAATTGGCCCGCCCACCTAAAATGGTGGCATGGCATGGTCGCTGATTGGGTCCACGCCTGTCTGCGCCCACCCCCACACAACATCCCCAACGGGAGGAAAATTCAACCAACTGTTATTACTTAAACAAAATCCAGGCCTTTATCTTTTGGATGGCTTGTTGAATAGCTTTTTTGGATGTAAAGACCCACATGGTATGATTTGAAGAAGAGCAGGGGTGCTCTCGTAGATTCTTGGCCAACATTTACCCTTCAATCATCATCATGAAAAACAGATGAGCTTGTCTTTTATCTGATTGCTATTTTTGGCACCTTGCTGTGTGAACAATGGCTACTGTCTTACCCTACAAAACAGTGACGATGTTTAATATATACCTCATTGGTTGTGAAGTGCTTTTAGACGTCCTGACAATATAAAAGACACCATAAAACTGCAAGTTAATACTTTCCTTCTCTTAAAATGGTATAAATGCATTCAAGATGCAAAAGGGAAACACATTTTTTCCATTCACTAATTTTAAAGTAGGTTTGAATTCAAAGCAATGATTTCTCCTTTACACTCAAGCGTACTTTTCTTTCGAATAAACTACATGAAGCTCTATAGAAGAACCTTGATATTGCAGGTGGTTGTGCTAACCCTAACCTGATAATACATGATGATTACACCGAGTCCCTGAAATGGCATAATATTCCTTTGTCTCATTTCAGAAGCACAAAATTTGACTAAAATTCAAAAGCAAACATGCATTTTAAACACACAGCCAAGAAGATATTGCAAGAAAAATGCCACACGGGCTTTAAATGATAAGCTGTTAAAATCAAAAATCCAAATTTCACACAGAATAACAGATGGTAGATGTAAATAATAAGCCCAACTAAGATTTAGACTATTCCTACGCACACAAAACTAAAACCAGCAAGGGACCCATATACATCTGTACATCATTTCAGCCATCTGTTATTTTGTAAAACCTGTATTAGAGAAACTTTTTGCTCTGTCCTTGCTTTCAGTTATTAAAAAAAATCATGTTGTGTCAGTATGAGTTCACTGCACAGGTGAGGAGATTGTTAATTAAGAAAAATGGCCACGTGATATTGAAGCAACATTTGATTTGCTTGTTTCAGAAAAAATCTGATTGTTTTTTGCTTTGTTTTATTGATTTAAATCACAGATGTGGTGTGACCGTCATATTATCTACAGTCAGACATCATATTGGCACTTGTCTATATTCTTACATGTGGAATCTTACATTTGTTTTCAAAATCTTAAGTTTTTATAACCATAAATGTAGTTAGTAGTCCAATAAGTAGTGGGATGACATGGCATCTCAGTGCTATCAGATGCACATCCTGCTCCATGTGAGAACTCATGGACACTTCTTGTGTCCTGAACAACTATGTGTGCATGTAGTGTCGGCAGTCAGAAGGGCCCACGCTCCAGTGTCAGTGCAACCAGTGTCAATGCAGTGTATATTTGAGATTGAGATATCATGGAGACCATATTTCTAGACATAGTCATCTCGTAGCTTGTGTGTTGGCAGAGAGTGGATGGGTGACTGCCAGACAACCAAGCAAGACCCAGGCAGATGGAGACTCCTTAGTGCATCTCACTCTCCAACCACTATTTAGATCTGAACACTGGTGAGGGTGGATGCCGATGTTGTAGCTGTAGTGGCACAGCTTGGCTAGGGGAGAAGTAGGTTGGGCATTCAGTACTGCAGAGATGTTGTCAGGGCCCATAGCCTTTGCAATATGCAGTGCTGTCAGCCAATTCTTGATATCGCATGGGTCGAATCAAATAGGCTAAAGACTGGCATCTATGATGCTGGGGACCTCAAGAGGAGGCCAAAATGGGCCGTCCATTTGGCATTTCTGGCTGAAGATGGTTGCAAATGCTTCGGCCTTGTCTTTTGCACAGATGTGCTAGCCTCCCCCATCATTGGGAATGGGGATATTTGCGGAGCACCCTCCTTGAGTTAGTTGACTAATCATTCACCACCATTCACGGTTGGATGTGGCAGGACTGCAAAGCTTAGATATGACCTGTTGGTGTGGGATTGCTCAGCTCTGCCTGTTGCATGCTTCTCCACTGTTTGGCATGCAAGTAGCCCTGTGTCGTAGCTTCACCAGGTTGACACCTCATTTTTAGGTATGCCTAGTGCTGCTCATTGCATGCTCTCCTGCATGCTACATTGAACCATGGATGATCCCTTGGCTTGATGGCAGTGCTAGAGTGAGGGATAAGCTGGGACATAAGGTTACAGATTGTAGTTCAATATAATTCTGCTGCTGCTGATGGCCCACAGCACCTCATGGATACAAAGTTTTGTATTTGTTCTCCAACTATTCCCTTTAGCACACTGGTATTTCAAAACAATATGATGGAGGGTATACTCTCTGTGAAGGCGGGCTTTGTGTCCACAAGGACTGTGGGGTGGTTATTTCTACCAATACTGTCACACACAGGTGCAACTGCAACCAGTAGATTGGTGAGGACAAGTCTAATAGGTTTTTCCTTCTTGTTGGTTCCCTCGCCACCTGCCACAGGACCAGTCTATAGCAGACATGTCCAGATATGACTTGGCCAATTCAGTCAGTAGTGGTGCTACCATGGTACCTTCAGTGCTTCTTCCAAGTGATGTTTAATATGATATAGTTTTATTAGCTGAGGGAGGGCAGTAGGTGGCAGTCAGCAGGAGATTTCCTTGCCCTTGTTTGAATTGATGCCGTGAGCCTTCATGGGGTGCAGAATCAATGTTGAAGACTCCCAGAGCAAACTCCTCCTGACTGTTTACCACTGTTCCACCACCACTGGAGAGCTTGTCTTGCTGGTGGGACAATGATGGTGATGATGGTGAGTGGAACATTTTCTGTAAGGTGCGAATTGGTGAGTATGACTATGTCAGGCTATTGCTTCACTTGTCTATGGGACAGCTCTCCTGATTTTGGCACAAGATGTTAGTAAGGGGGACTTTGCAGGATCTATAGGACTAGGTGTCCTATTGTAGTTTCTGGTGCAAAGGTCAATGCCAGGTGGTCCATCTGGTTTCATTCCTTGTTGACTTTTCTGTAGTGGTTTGTTATAACTGAGTGGCTTCATAGGCTATTTCAGAGGGCAGTTAAAAGTTAATTACATTGTTCTGGGTTTGGTTGGAGTCATATGTAGGCCAGATCAGGTGTGGACATTAGCGAACCAGATAAGTTTTTTTACAATGATCATTGATAGTTTTACAGTCAGCCTTACAAGACTAGCTTTCAATTCCAGGTTTATTAATTAATTGAATTTGTTAATGTTACGGACAAAAGAGAGAGGAAAAACTAAACTCCTTTATTCTTTCATTATCTGTCCGTAAGCAAAGGTGTTTCTTGCTTAAAAATAGGGTGCTTATGCAAAAAAACCCTTTGTGTTGTCAATTTTTGAAGTGACTCACAGGAAACTTTCTTAGGATTAAGTCAGAAGTTTAATTTATTCACACATTCAAACCCCGGGGGTGTGGGGGGGTGGGGGGGGGGATGTTGTGTGCAGTGTGTGTTGATTGCAACTTCACACATATGTATAAGTATACAGTAAGGGCTTAGGAAAAGGGGGGTTTACAACAATGAACAACTTAACAGTAAAAAGAGCCACAGCAATGGATGTCAGTTCACGTGAAGTCCAAATCCAGAGGGGTTTCCCTCACAGAGAAGTTGCAGTTCAGGCGGGTTTCTGGCTGAAGGCAGAAGTGCAGAATTCCTTCAAAGACAAAGTTGATGCAGTGAGATGAGGTTTATATTCAGAGACTTGGTCTGCTTGCCAGGCGGTGGCTAGTGGCTTCCAAATAAACAGACTACAAGGAGGGCTTGTTGCAGGCTGATGGCTAGCCTGGAGTGCTGCTGTTGGATGGTTACAGGTTGGAATAAATCATCATACTGCTCTGCTTCTTAGTTCTCAGCTATATATAGAAATTTCAAAATGGTCACTTGAATCATGCAACCTTGTTCCTCCACAACGAGTTCATAAAGGAATGAATATCGGGTGTCCGGATCTGGCTTTTTTTTGTGGCTTATAATGTCCCTGCTATTAGCTTCTGAATGAGTCATTATCCAAATTGATCACCATGTTCTGGGTAGCTATTGTCTTGGTAGACCCTCAGGCTCTGCTAGAGGGGTAATCTTATAAAGATGCAAATGACATCCATTTCTTTTCAATAGTTCCATTTTCAAATGGACCTTCACAGTTGCAGGTGTGAGATTCCATAAGAACAAAGAACAAAGACAAGTACAGCATAGGAACAGGCCCTTCGGCCCTGGCATGTGGCAATCCATATAATACTTTAGTGGTCACCTTACAATCCAGACATCAGGTGACTTGTGGTGACCATCTTTTGGTTCACCTTCATCTAAGTCATTAATAAAGATTATAAATAACAGAGGCACCAACACTGATCTGAGCAAGACTCCACTGGTCACAGTCTGCCAACTTAAAAGTCCCATTTATGCCCACACTGTTTCTTTTCATGCTAATGTATTACCTCCAATTCTATGAGCCCTTATCTTGCCTATTAACCATAGAAAATCCTAGCTAGCGCATCACTATCCCTGCAGTTATTTTAAAACCCAAGGGTGTAGGCCATCAGGTCCCAGGGATTTGTTAGATTTTAGTCCCTTAAGTTTCTCCGATAGTTTTTCTTTGCTGATATTAATTTCCTTAATTCTTCACTCTTTTTAGCCCTTAGCCTACTGTCTATTTCTGGACAGAAACTTGTGTCTTCTACTGTGAAGACAGACAAAAATGTTTGTTCAATGCCTTTGCCATTTCCTCATTCCCCATTTTAATTTCTCCTGTCTCGGCTTCTGAGGGACTAATGTTTACTTTAGCTTCATTCTTCCTCCTTATATACTTATAACAGCTCTTACAATCCATTTTTATATTTCTGGCTAGTTTATTCTCATTCTATTTTTTCCCTTTTTATATACTTTTTGGTGGCCTTTTGCTGATTTCTAAACCACTCCCAAACCTCAGGCTTGCTACTGTCTTTTTTGCAACATTGTAAACCTCTTCTTTTAATCCATTACTATCCTTAACTTCTTGCTTGCACCACAGATGGATCTTTCTCACTAAGTTTCTGTTTTTCAATGAAATGTATTTTTGTTGAACATTTTGAATAGTTTCTTTCAATGTTTCCTGATGTTCATTTGCCACCATACCTTTTCGTCTATCCACCCAATTAACCTTAGTCAGTTCTCCCCTCATTCCTATGTAATTGGCTTTAAGTTTAAGATTCTTGCTTGCGTCTGGAGTATGTCACCTGCAAACTTATATGGAATTCAGTGGTATTATGATCATTATTTCCCAATGGATCTTTTACTATGATGTTAGTATTTAGTCCTCCTTCATTACACAATACTAGGTCTAAGATAGCGTAATCCTTAGTCAGTTCCGCATGTATTGCTCCAAGAGAGAGTCACAAAAACATTCTACAAACTCATTTTCTAGACCACTCTTGCCAATTTACAATCAAATTGTCTATATGAAAATTAAAGTCTCCCATAATTATTGCATTGTTTTTATTACAAGCTCCAATAATTTCCTGTTTAATCCCTGCCCAGTGATATAATAACTGTTAGGAGGCCTATAAACTACTTCCATCAGTGTTTTTCTGACTCTTGCGATTCTTAATTTCCACCCACACTGATTCTACTTCATGATCTTCTGAGGTTAGACCCTTTGTAACTAATGTCCTTATGTAATCCTTTACTGTCAGGGCTATCCCTCCTCCTTTTCTGTTCTGACTTTCTGAAATATTCTGTACCCTGGAATATTTATTTCCCAACTTTGACCACCTTGTAACCATATGTCTGGAATGGCTATTAGATCCAAATCATTTACGTCTACTTCTACAACTAATTCATCTATCTTATTGCAGGAGCTTTGTTCATTCAGATAAAGAACCTATAACTTCATTTTTTTAACTTCTATTCCCTTCAATGACCTTATTCGCTGATGTACAATTTTTGTTACATCCCCTGTCCTCTCCTGTCCCATTGTGTTTTTTTTTTACTCACATCACTATACTGTTGCAATGCCTAGACATTTCTCTTTGAATTTCTAAATCTTCTTTCACCTGAACCCTCCTCCCACCACCCCACCCACCTGTGTTAGTTGAAAGTCCTGTCCACAGCCCTGGTTATATAATTTGCCAGTACACTGGTCCCAGCCCAGTTTACGTGGAGCTCACCCCAATGGAATAGCTCACACTTCCCTGAATACTAATGCCAGTGCCCCTGCAATCAAAACACCTTCTTCCCACATCACTCTTTGAGACACGTTTTAATTCTCTAATCTGCTTCACCCTATGCCAATTGGCTCGGGTAACAATCCGAAGATGATTATCTTTGATGTTCTGCATTTTAATTTGGATCATGGATCCTCAAATTCTCATTGCAGGACATCATTCTTGTTTCTACCTATGTCACTGGTTCCCACATGGATCATGAAAACTGGATCCTCCCCTCTCACTTCAAGCTCCTCTTCAGCCTCGAGGAGATGTCCTTAACCCTGGCATCAGGCAGGCAACACAACCTTCGGAGCTCCCAGTCGTGGCTGCAGAAAGCAAAGATTGGAATCCAAGGTTGGCAGGCAAAACTGTAATGGAACAATAAGCTGCCTTTAAAAAGATGGTTCACATATAGTTAATCTAGATTCCCATGAGGTGAAAGATTAAAAATATGCCTGAGCTTCCTGGATTATGATAGAGAGTAAGATGAGGCAGAAGAAGGGGCCATATAACAGATGTCAGGTCAATTAAACAAGTGAGAGTCAGGTTGAATATATAAATTGCATTGGGGTAGTGCAAAACAAAATCAGAGAAGCAAAGAGAGAGTTTGAGAAGAGAGTGGCAGCTAACTTCAAAAGGAAACTTAGATCTTCTTTACGCCCTAGCCCAATATACGTCCCTATATAAATAGGGATGGTGGAGGCAGAATGCATGACTGAGGTACTAAATGAGCAATTTGCATCTGCCCCTAGCAAGGAAGAAAATGCTGATAAAGTCATAGTGAAAAATGAAGCCGTTGATATACTCAATTGGTCTCAAATTGGTAAGGTGGAGCATTAAAAAGGTTGGATCTACTTGAAGCTGATAAGTCTGCAGGACTGGATGGGATGCATCCAAGATGCTGAGCGAAACAAGGGTGGAAATTATGTGAGATTTTGGCCTTAATCTTCCAATCTTCCTTCTATGCTGGGTGTTGCCTGAGAACTAAAGAAGTGCAAATGTTATATTCTTGCTCAAAAAGGTTGCAAGGATAAACCCAGCAACTATAGGCCGGTCATTTTAGCCTCAGTTGTGGGGGGTGGGGGAAAGCTTTTAGAGACGATAATCTGGAAGAAAATTAACAGTCTCTTGGACAAGTGTGAATAAATTAGGGAAAGCCAGCAGAGTTTTTTTTAAAGGCACTTTTTAAAATGTTTAATTCACTTTTTTGTGTTTTTTGTTGAGGTAGCAGTGATGCTTGACTAAGGTCATACGCCTGATGTGGTGTGTATGGACTTCCAAAAGGCATTTGATGAATACATAATAGACTTGCCAGCAAAGTTGAAACCCATGGAATAAAAGTGATAATGACAGCATGGACTCAGTGACAGGAAACAGAGTATTGGTGAACTGTTGTTTTTCAGACGGGAGAAATAACAGGTTTCCCAGGGGTTGGTACTTGGACCTTGATATAGGTTAAATAGCCTGGACCACGGTGTGAAGGGCACAATTTCAAAATTTGCAGATGACACAAAACTTGGAACTTGGTAGTGAACTGTGAGGAGGCTGCTGATAAACTTCATGAATGCATAGACAGGCTGTTGGAATGGGCGAACATGTGGTAGATGAAATATAATGCAAAGACTTGTGAAATACTATACTTTGGTAGGAAGAATGAGGAGAAGCAATATAAAATAGAGAGTACAATTCTAAAGGAAGTGTAGGAATGCAGAGAATATGTTCACAAATCATTAAAGGTGGCATGGCAGGTTGAGAAAGTAATTAAAATGGCATTCGGGCTTTATAAATAGAGGCATAGAGTACAAAGGCAAGGAAGTTATGATCATCCTTTATAAAACACTGCTTTGGTCTCAACTGGAGCACTGTATCCAATCCTGAACATTGCACTTTAGGAAGGGTGTGAAGGCCTTAGAAAGGATGCAGAAAAGATTTATGAGAATGCTTCCAGGGATGAGGGGCTTCAGTTACATGAATAAATTGGAGAAGCTTCTTACATAAGAGAATTTTGAGAGAAGATTTGAAAGAGAAGTTCAAAAGCATGAGGGGAAGACTAGATAAAGAGAATCTGCTTCCATTGGCAGAGGATTGAGAACCAGAGGACATAAATTTAAGGTGCTGGACAAAAGAACCAAGGTCGAAATGAGAAAAATCCTTTTTACACAGCGAGTGGTAAGGAATAGAATTGGGTGGAAGAATATTTATTGCAGATAATTGAAAAAAAATCATTATTCACTAAATCAGGCAAGCAACTGAGATCCGTGCATAGTAATTCAATTTAATTTTCAATTAAATAAATTCAATTATGATGTATTGTATAGTGTCAAACAATAATATTTCACAACATGAAATATAAATTGCATTTGAAATGTTGGTGTGACTTCTTATGCCATATTCCAAATTAGTTTTGAACTAACTCAAGGAATTGAATTTCATACATCATGAAGAGAAGGCATCCATTTTAAATCCGAGAAAGACAAATTGAAATATTTTCTAAATGGTGAAAGACTGGAAACTGTAAACGGGAATCAAGCGTCCATATACACAAATCACCGAAAGATAGTACACAGGTACAAAAAGAAATCAAAAAGGCAGATGAAATGTTGCCCTACATCTCAAGGGGTTGCAATGTAAAAAATGAGGAAATGATGCTTCAGTTGTACAGAATCATAATCAGACCACATGGGGACTACTGCTTTCTGTTTCAGGCAGTGAAACTCAAGAATGATATAGCACAGATTCATGAGAATGATATTCAGGCTTAGAGCGTTAAATTATAAAGACAGAATGCATAAACATGAGTTTAGAAGGTACAGGATGATTTAATCAAGGTCTTCAAAATTATGAAGGGATTTCATAGAGAGATATAAACTATTTTCTGGTGTGCAGAACCAGAACAATGGGGGTGTAAACTTGCAATGACAGCCTTACTATTTAAAAGTTAAAATAAAATACATTTTTACAGAAGACGTCATGGAAATCTAGAATTTTCTACCCCAAATAATGGATGCTGGACCAATTGTAATTTTCAAGACTGGTTTAATAGATTGTTATCTGGTAAGAGAGTATTCAGCAATATGGACCAAAGGTGGGTAAAATGGAGTTGAGGTACATATCAGACATGATGTAATTGAATGGTGGAATGGGTTCAAGGGTAAAATGGCCTGCTCCAGTTCCTATGTTTGTAAGTGCAGTTTAATGCATTTGAACAAATGAAGTTGAATTTTAATGCAGCTGAATAAATGTTAGCTTAAATGTGCAGGGCAAAATTTTCCCAGCTGAGTAGAAAAATGGCAACAATGACCACATCAAAGGTTCCTTTGGAAGGTCTAAAACCGTACTGTCTCTGGGGGAATTTCCCAGCCACAGAAGTAGGTGTTTCAGGAGAATGCATGTCAAGGTTTTCCTTGCTATGGACAAAAGGGAAGTACCTTGATAGTTTCTGTCTTGTTTTTTGTTTCAATGATGCACACAGGCAGTTGACATTGTAGCTGAGCTAACTTTATTAATAACACATTTTCCTAACATAAACACAGATCTGCAGTAACTGAATTATATCAAGACTGGCTCCAACATGTGCTTTCTGACCTTCAAACCCCAGGTCAGATACCCCAATTCCTAGTACAGAGTACTGTACAGTATCTAGTTCTGGAGTCCATTACCACAATCAGCTGTTATGACATTTTCCATTTTTCAATTATCTTATCTATTCTTTCTCACGGTTTTGGTCAGTCTGTTTTGTTTTTTACTCATCTCTGTATCTCTTTTTTTTTCAAAATTCTTCTACTGGATGTTCTGAATGGTGACAGAGGTGATTTTGAAGGACAAGTGGCCTTCTGCAGTTCTGTGTCACTATCACCTCTTGGATAGTTTTCAGGTCTGGTTGTCCGTTGCTTCACTGGTGTACTCTGGTCTTTGATCTTCAGCTACGCTTTCTGGTTCGGAGCAGGGTCGCGTTTTATTTGTTTTCCATAAGAATTTCCTGTTTCGCCTGTACTGTTGTCCATTTGGAGTCTGCACTATGTAAGACCTTGGTTCTACTGTGATTCCTGCGACAACAGGATTCCAGATCACTTCATGTTGAATCCTCACTGCCTGTCCCATGTTCAGGTCAGACAGAAGTCGGGCACCTCGATCAAAGTCCTGTTTCTGCTTCTGCTGTCCCAGTTTGAGCAGATCCTGCACACTGTAACTCACTGGCTGTGGAAATAACAATTGGGGCACAGTTGGAAGCTTAGTACTTAGTCTTCTCCACATCAGAAGCTGTGCTGGAGATGATCCAATGCCCTCTAATGAAGTACCCCTGAAATCCAGCAGAGTCAAGTAGGGGTCTCTTCCATCCATCTTTGCCTTCTTCAACAGGTGTTTTAAGGTCTGCATGGTATGTTCCGCCATTCTATTGGATTATGGATATTTGGGCTTGACACAGTGTGGCAAAACTCCCAGTCCTGTGCAAATTTATGAAACTCAGTGCTTGAGTATTGAGCACCATTATCTGAGATGAGCACGTCAGGTATGCCATGGTAACCAAAAATTGATTTTAAACGATTTTTCCAGTGATGCTCTTACTATCATTTCTCAGCAGCACAGACTCAACAAACTTTGGGTAATAATATATTGCCACATGTACTCACTGTTTTCAAATGTGAACAGGTCCACTCCAATTTCCTGCCAGGGCCTCTCTGGAACACTGTGTGGTTGAAATGGTTCTTTTTGTTGCGACTTACTGTACTTTTGGCACGCTGCACGCGCATTCACCACTTCACTGATTTGTGCTCCCATTCCAGGCCAATACATTACATTTCGATCTCTTCTCCTGCATTTTCTACGCCAAGGTGACTTTCATGTATGTGCTGCAGTATTTCTTTCCTCAGTGTTTATTTTCTCTCTTGAAAAGTATTCCTTCTGCTGCATGAAGTTCCTCGTGAAAGTTCCAGTGCCCTTGTACAGCAGAAGGGGCTCCGCTCTGATGTGTGGGCCAGCCAGTTTGCACAGTCTGCTGCAGTTTTCACAGGGTGGCGTCGTTCTTGGTCGCTTTCCTGATCTCATCCAGTTTGGTACAGCCACAGCTAAGTTCTTTGTCAGCATGTGAACCTACACTTCTATTTCTTTATCCTCTTCCTCAGTGATGGGTAGGTTTGCACATGATAGAATGTCTGCGCTGTACATTTCCTTGCCTGGTTTGTATTTCTGACCTGGTACTTCTGTAGGCGCATTAGTCACCTTTGGATTCCTGGTGGTGCACAGTTCAGGGACTTTTTAAGTATAGCTTCAAAGGCTTATGATCAGAATCCACCTCCTCATCTTTGCCATAGACAAACTAGTGGAAGTGTTCTGAGCCAAACATAATTGCTATAATTTCTTTCTCTATTTGGGCATACTGCTGCTGTATTTCAGCTATTTTCTTTGAAATGTATGCCACTGGTGCCTCATTTTGCAAGAGGACAGCACCCAGGCCAGTCTTTGAAGCATCTACTGAGACCTTGACTGGTTGACTGACATCGTGATACTTTAATACTGGTGCCTGGGTCAGTGTTCTCTTCAGACTGGTCAAAGCTTCCTGGTGACTTTGTTCCCAGTGCCATTCCACATCATTTTGTAGAAGATCTCTGAGAGGTGCTGTCAGGTCTGACATGTTCGGAATGAACTTCCCAAGATAGGTCAACATTCCCGAAAACCTCTCCAAATACTTCTTATATTCTGGGGGTGGCATGTTTACGACTGCTTCGATTTTACTCAGATTTGGCTTCAGCCCCTCATTTGTTAACACATGTCCCAAGTGCTTGATTTCAAGAAGATCTACTTTCACTTTTCCTTCTTCAACTTGAGGTTCCTTTCTCTAGCTCTGGCCAGCATCTGCCTCAACCTGTGATTGTGTTCTTCTTGTGAGGCTTCCTGGACCAGCACATCATCGATATAGGTTTCCACGCCCTCTAACCCTTCAGGCAGCTACTACACTGTTTTGTGGAACATCTTCGGAGCTGAATTAATACCAAAAGGTAAGCATAAAAACCTGTATCACCTGCATGGTGTGAAGGTACAGAGATAGGAGCTGTGTTCATCCAGCTTGACCTGCCAGAAGTCTGAACTCACATCCAAGACTGAATAGTATTTAGCATCAACTAGCTTACACATGATTTCTTCTACTTTCTTCTACCTAGAGCTGGTAGTGCTCTCTTCTGTCATCTGTCATTATCTTCTGTCATCTGTTTAATCTGCATTTTGTTGTCTCTGCCACTCTGCAGATACTTATTGCTTTCTTCAGCATGAGATCAACTTTTCTCAAAAGCCGTTCTCTCAGAGAATCAATTGTAATTCCGCAAATTATTCTATCTCGGATGAGTAATTCTTCAAGCTCTCCAAAATCACATGATTTTGCTCATTTTCTCAGATCAGTTACATACTGACTGATGTTGTCACTGCATTATGTGCACATAAAAAATCAGTATCTTTTATACCTGATGTTTTTTCTTAGGTCTAGAGTAGGCTTCAAATTTTCCCATTATTTCTTTCAAGTAAGTTAGTTTCTCATCACTTTCAAAAATGAATGTGTTATAGACTTATAGGGCTGCTTCCCCTGCTAGGTGAAGAAAGGTGGAAGACTGTACTCGAGGTTTTTTTTAATCACTGCCTGTCACTGTGAGGTACAGCTCGAATTGCTGCCGGAACCTCCTTCAGTTTTCAGTGACATTTCCCTCCAAACTGAGCTCTGTTGTATTTAGTTTACTTCTGACACCATGTCTTGTTTTTTGTTTCAATGATGCACCCAGACAGTTGACATTGTAGCTGAGCTAACTTTATTGATAACACATGTTCCTAACATAAACAAATATCAGCAGTAACTGGATTCTAACAAGACCGGCTCTAACATGTGCTATCTGCCCTTCAACCATGGGTCAGGTGACCCCCTATCTAGTACAGAGTACCACATAGTAACTAATACTGGTGTCCACTACCACAATCAACTATTATCATGACAGTTTCCACTGCATGATTTACTCCCCCTTCTTGAAGACAGTTACACATGTCACATTCCTGAAGCTGGGGAGGGGGGAGGGGCAGTTCTTTTTCCTCCCAAATCCATAGGATGGTTGCATGAGTCTTGATGTGAACAAAAGCCCACCAGCTTTGAAGACCTCAGCTGGAAAACCATCGGGGCTGCAGCTTTTGTTGTTTTTCATCTGTTTGATTGTTTGATGCAACTGTCCCATTCATAGTGCTTCACCCATGGATTCTACTGCAGGGTACTGGGGAATAGCCTGGAGCCTATAAGCTGCTATTGTGGATTCACAGCTGAGGAGTTGTTGAAAATGTTCTTTCCAGCATTGACAGATGGCATGCTCATCCCTAAGAAGAAAAACACCATCCAAAGAGCAAAGGGGATTTTTTCCATTTTCCAGGTGACTTCAAAACAGCTTTGCATGTTATTATGGTCAGTGTTTTGTAGGATCTCTCAGGCTTTCATCCAACCACATGTTCTTGATCTTCCAAATTTGTCTTTGCACACCAGCCTTGACCTGTTGGAATGGTGCCTTTTGACTTGTGAATTGGGTTGTTCTGCTAGACAATGAAGGCTCCCCGTTTTTGTTTAGGAGGTCACATATTATAGCATTGCTTTCATTGAAACAGTCCTGGTGATGACGATTCTTGAACCCAATGGTCTGGGCACACGAGTATAGTACAGCTGACTTTATTTGATTCTATTGTTTTGGAATTGTGGTGTACATATGAAGATTTTCCAGATTGGTCATAAGTTGCACTTAGAATTCCTCTCTTTGGTTGGGCTCATTAAGGCTGAGACATTGAGCTGCAAGGTGTGTTGACCTGAGGAATGCTGTGAAGGAGAATGCTTGGTCAATCAGAAGGTGGGGCTTGGCATCTGAAAGTGTTATGCCAGTCACCTGTCATGTCCTCCTGAGGTTTTGGATCTCCTTGGTGCATTGTTTTTATGTTGGAGGGAGCTCACAGCTGCTGCTGATTTCAATGGTCACTTCAATCCACACCCGCATCGCTGGAGAGGTTGCCCTCTTCCTCTTGTTCTTGGGAGAGCTCACATCACTGCAGCCCCTCAGGTCCCACAGCAGAACCTCTAGAGCATAGTAAGAGACCGGGGAAGCAGCCTTTTCAAGTCTCCTGTCCTTTTTTTGATTGCTACAGCCTCAAAAATTCAAGTATTAATAAGTCTGTGTAACCCATGGCATGGTCCCTTTCATTAGAAATACTTTCTTTGACAGAACAGATATGTCATTCCACCCATCCACCCTAATTGGTTGGGGAGCTCAGTGGTTGGATGACAATTAGTTTGCTCTGAGAAAGAGCAACATGTGGGGACTAAATTCAGTGAACTGGGTTCTCAATCTGAAAATGCTCTCGCCATTCTGGCAGGAATTAAGGAGAAAAGTTTCTGAACCTAATTTCCTCCTTTTATATCAGATGCATTAGACACAATTTGTCTGCTATAAAAAAAGGATTGCAAGTCATGAGAAAACATTTTAGAGCAAGCGTTATGTGTGTTTTATCACAATACATTTAATTAATCGATTCAAAAACATATTAAATAATAGTTATAACTAGTACCATTAATCATTGTGTTTATGGCACAGGAAATGTTGGTGCAGTGTACTGATCTCAGAAATGTGCTGGAGAAGTACAAATGTCAACAGCATCATCTGGAGGACTGATGGCGACTTGTGAACACTACCATGATAATGTTTCCACCTTCCATCACTCATCTCTGGTCACATACTCCAATATCACAACAGTGACAGCCATCATCAGATCCAGCACCGTCTGGAATAACTGGTTCGCTTAATGTGTTATAAACAGAACCTGTGTAATTGACTTCAGTAGAAGTGGTAAATGGTTGGCACCATTTGCCTGTTATAAATGCCTGCCAATGGTAAGCATGGATGGTGTAAGGGTGAGGATTGTAATACATTAATTGCTGAATGAAAAGCAAAAGTAAACGAATGTAATAAGTGATGCACTATAGCTAGAAGTTGATGAATGCTAAGCCAAAAAACCTTTTAGCTCAAGTGATGGAAGGGTTGCTCCCTGAACAAGAGAAATGTAAATTCCACCCCTTAGGCTGTTTGACAGTTTATTCTAGTCCTCTTGTCTTTGTCATTTCCCAGCTTTATTATTCACTGGAGTAGCTGTGAATTATGTAACAATGGAGAGGAGAGAGAATAAGGTGGAAATAAAGAGAGATGGAGAACAAATCAAACCAATCACTCAAGCTAGAGCAGACCATTTTATAGTCAAGAATTATTTGAGCGTTGGTTATGCTGTTTAAGCTCATGAAACCACAGTTTTACTGCTGTTCCTCCGTGCAAGATGCTGTGCGCTGCAATAATTATATAAGAGGCAGTCAATGAAACATAAACTGCAGTAATAATGTTCAGCATCTGTTTAAGGTGCTAAGCAATCACTAAAAATTTTGAAATAGTGAATGCCAGAACGCTATTGCTCTTTCTTGATGAATTTCACTCTGGGAATGCATCATATGAGGCAGTAAAAGCTTCTTAAGGTTAAAGGAAAGAAAGGACTATCACCTTACTGCACATAAACAAATTTCAGCTTGGGAAAACCTTTCAATGTTTACTGCTTCTCCATAAAAATCCTTTTGACAAAGTCAGCCAGCGCAGCATTATCTTGAGATAAGGGCAATGAATGATTTGCTTGAATGAAAATGCTGGGAATAATGGGAAAGTGTGTGTGAAAGATGGAATTCTGAAGTGTTACTGCAAATGTGTGGGTAGACCAGGAATCCCACAAAGGCTGTTTCAACAGAGGACCCAGAAGAGTGATACCATTTCAAAGAAAAAAATCCAGTATGCTACACAAGCTGCACTGATTACTGGTATCATCAGCGTGGAATATAATTTCAGTGGATCAATACTATTCTTTAATTAACATGACAAACAGTATGAAGATGCCACACTGGCAATGGAAGAGGCAATAAACTCCTGTAACTCATTCAAGGAAGCTTCATTGAAAAGTACTGGCAGGGAGGGCATAGAGGAAGTGAGACATGTGAAGCCAGAGGCTGTTCCCAAGCTCACACCTACCACCATATTCATGACATATAAAATAATCCAACTGAACAATAGCCATACATGCATGCATTGCACTTGAATAGTATCAGTAGCAAAACCATGCCATGACTTGTAGTCTTGCAACAGGTTAACTGAGGTGGAAACATGACATTGTTCTTTCTTTTGACTGAAATAGACCAACAGGGAAAATCAATATAGCTCATCTGAAAAAGTCAGTATCCAGTGGCACAATCAACAACTCACCAATTATTGACATAGCTACTCATCCCCAAATAGTCTGGATGGTGAGGTTGTGGAGGGGACATAAGGGGAAGAAAACCAGCCAGTGCTGGCAACACAAGCATATGCATTTGGTGAGCAAAAGTCCAGCATGGTTACTTGCTCTGCTGCAGTGCCTGGGGATTCAGGCTTCACAAGTCTTGCTTACAATTTGATATTGCAGTTTGAGGAGATTGCCTACATGAGTATCTTATCTTCATGGAAAACATATTTCAGACATTTAGGAGGACCTTGGAGTAATCCACAAATTGGATTTTGCACAGGTGTGGACAAATGCATCAATACTATTGTCTGTTATGAAGCATGTGACAACCACTGTGGCACCTTTGTGCTGACCACAATTTCTATCATATAGCATTTCACATCAATCAAGAGTATAACTGTTTGTGGTAGGTCAGCTCTCAATAAAGTGACTCAGAGGAATAGTCAGCCTACTACTATAGAAATCAACCTTGGGGTAAAATTTGAACAGATACAGACAACCATGAACCAGGGAATTTCAGACTTCCAAGGTCCTTAATGATACATTAAAAAGACATATTGAGAGGATATTCTGCAGCAATGGTGCACATGTAATATTCAAGGATCATACTAGATTGCTAGGGCATGCACATCTGGGTATCAACCATCTCTGCACATGTGACAATACATATACCAGAAAGCAAGGAGTAAGTGCCTAAAACGCCACTGCAAGCAATTGATTCAGACACACTGCCCATAAGTCTACAGTATGTGGCAATCTCATGTTACTACCCGCAGTGAAATTCCACACCCAACCAGCCCACCTACTTGCTCATTACAGAATCATTAAGAAGCAATAGCAAATCATGTGTTTTCCACCATATATAAAAAACAAACACAAAAGGAAAGCACCTTGTGTAATCAAGGGGCAACATGCACTAGATGCAAGGCAGTAGAAATAAAAACACAGCTCTGGAACTGAATATTATGTTCAGTATTTATATATAACTGCTTAAAGTAAAGAAACACAGAAAAAGGTAGGAATAAATGGCATGAGAGGAGCAGTGGAGGATAGTGTAGAAGGAGGTGGTACAGAAGAAAAAATTTTCATGTATGAATCAATGTATGTTTTTTTTAAACGAGTCAGCTCTGTTACATTTGGAGGACAGCTTGGATTAGTACCTGCCACATCAATCTTCCTTCTCGTACTGCTGATTCTGCAGTTACTTTGCATTATCATTTTCAGCCACTTGCTCTGCAACAGCTTTTTTATTCTACCGTTCTTTTTCTGTGATAAGTCCTCTGTACAGTGAAGTGCGCAGCATGCAACATGCAACTATCATATTTAAACCTTCAAAAGAACTTTAAAAAGAGTTCAGATTCCTGAATTTTCTGTTTTTCTATTGTCACAATGATGTGACTTGTGTATGAGTGATAAATCTGTAATTTCACCAGCTAACCAAACTTACACTGAACTGTTTAAAAAGGACTTTTTAAAGACAAGAAAAGACACTGATTAAAGATGGCTGCCACAAATCAACTGGTATGGCCAGTTGACCAGTTTCTCGAAAAGTTTTGATGCACAGTTACAATTCAAACTTTGCAATTTGAACTGAAACAGAGCAAACTGCTTTAAAAATGCAAGTAAAGTATAACAGGCCAGACTGCAGCCACTGCAGAGAGACTGCAAGTGACACTGGGAGTGTCAAGAAAGTTTTCAGCAGAGGAAACAGGCTGAAAAGCTGTGCTCTCTCCTTCTCTCTCTTTTGGAACAAGTGTATTAACTAGTTCGGAAAACATAAACTAGAAATCTACTAGAAATCTACCAAGAAAGTGAAACCCTTATAATAAATACAATATCATCTACATCTGACCTCATCCAAGAAACCAGCTAATGCAAATCGGCTGCAACATTTAACAATCTACGCCTCAAGGGCAAGCAAAGAACACTTCACCATTTTATTTTAGTTTTTGTTATTGGACCCTTATTTCTGGTACCTGATGTGTGACATTGTGTTTCTATTACTTTTTTGTTCAGGTTTTGTGGTTAATTAATTTGCACTTTCTTTAACTCAAGAAAATCTTGTTTGATAGGCTCCTTATTGCTCACTGTATAAATAGTTATATACATTTGGATTCAGAAAAGGCATATCCTCATTTTAAAAAATCTTAAATCTTACTTGTGATCAACCAAGTAGGCTGAATAGAGAGAAGCCATTTCATTCCTTCTCATCTGGTTACAACATTATGAACAGCTTTGTTGTAGAATACGCTTTACTGTACCTGCCCTATGTTTTGCTTGTAGTTGTCACAAAGATATCATGCCCCATGATGTGCAGAGGGTAACCTTGGCTTCTTAGAAACCAAGCTTATTTGATAGAATTCTCATCTTTGAGTCTGAAAGCTGTGGGCTCAAGCTGCATGGCCAGATTTAAAAACACTGACACTTCAATGCAGGGAGTGCTGTCTACCAAGTGAAGCATTAAACCAAAGACCGAATTTTCATTTGGCTGCATAAGTGGGACTGGCGGCAGATGGGTCCACAATTTCCCACTACCAGCTGGTAGAGCCATAAGGGAATCAAACTGAATAATAATTAATCAATTGCCTTTGGTGTTATTCAGGGGGAATGGCACATGGTTATCTTGGGCTGAATCGAAGCCCAGTGAATAGATATAGTTATAAAACCAGGCCTACAGAATGTAGTATAGACTGACCAAAACCCAGGAACTTGAACACATGTGTGGTGCAAACAGGTTACAGCAAATGTCTGCAGAGGACTGAGGCCGTTATATTGGAAACAGAGGCCGGGATTTTCTGGCTCCATCACGGGTTGGACTCACACGGGCGAAGCAACACCCCAACCAGAAGTCCATTGACTTGCGGCGGGACCAGAAGATCACGGCGACGGATGGGTGTAGAAAATCTGGATGCGATCAGTGGAGTGGTTTAGAATCATCCTGGGGTCCATGTGAATATAGCTGCCAAATTTGTTATGAATTTCACTTTTGATTGGTTAGGGTTCTTTGATTACAATAGCAGTCATCTATGAATATATTAATTGTTAATTCAGAGAATCTACCAGCAGTAGCTTCTAGCCTTTTGCTTTTTGTGCAAAAATATTTACAAGGCTCTAACATAGTGCATTCAAAGTGAACATAAGTTTTGTTTGACTCACCTGTAACTGCAGAATAACCATTCCAGCTTCATTGTTTTCTGGTACAGAAACTACATAGGTAGATTGTGAGAATACAGGACTGTTATCATCAACGTCAAGAACTCTGATTGGTACAGTCAAGGTTGAGCGGCGAGGGTCCACAGCTCCATCTGATGCCTCTACAAGCAGGTCGTACTTATCTTCTGTTTCTCGGTCCAATGACGTCATTGTGTAAATGCTACCATTTGATGTTATTCTGAAAAGGTTATTGAAGTTTGCCAAGCTGTACCGAATTTGTCCATTAACACCAGCATCTGGATCAGTGGCCTGAGAAAAAGTAACATAACAATTTTAATAAGATCACAGTTTACACAAGATACTTCAAAATGTACTATTCACGTTTAACAATATAACATTTAATGCATAATCTTTAAAGTCTTGATCTTAAAAGGATTCCTACATGTTCACATTTTGGATCCAGGTCAAGTTAGAACATGAGTAGAAAACATATTCAAAGCAAAATCATATTCCCATTCTTGTCCAGGGTGTTGTTTCTCAAAATGCAAATTATAGAAAGACTTATTCCCTAGCACTTTTTTTGTGCTCAGTAATTGAAGGGATTGCAGAGCAGGTAAAAGGAGCTATTTCTATTTTGGCTAAATCATCATAAAGCACTTAAAGGTTAGGCAGAACATGTCCAGGTACAGACTAAAATACTACTCAACTTCAACATTAGATGAGTAAATATACTGTGCCAATGCTACGTTTACAATATTGCCTTCTACAGTCATCTTTGTAAACACTGTGAGTGAGATTTATGATTTATACCATCACTGCACATTGATTGTGTTAAGCCTTCACATTTATTTCAGGCCTGAGCATCTTTATTCAGTGCACTTCTGCGAGTTTGGGTATGCTAACAGCAAGAGTGCATCTGGTGTCCGCAGCTACTGGCTACATTGTCAGAGCCTGGAAATGGTTCAGGTTTCCAATGTTGCCTGTAGTGTAGCCACTCAGCCCACATCATGCCCATTTCCAGCAGGAGACAGAAGTCCTGCCCAATTTGCACTGTGTGCAACAATTCAGCAAAGTAGAACCAGAAAGAAAATACAATATCAATATCTACAAAGGATAACTAAAGTTGAATTAAATATCCATTTTTGGATTTGTATATGGAATGAGAAAAATGTATGAGGGAGGGGGCTGGAAAATCACAGTGTAGGTGAAAGGTAAAGGTATCTGGCCACTTAAATGTAGGACATCAAAAAACATTACATCATTTAAACAGGTCTAAAACAAATTTCAAACCATTGGCAGCTTCTGCTGAGGCTAGAGTGGTGGAAAAGTGCCAGGCAAAAATGAAGTGAAAGAAAACTAAAATGTGGACGCACAAACCAGAGTTGTCTGCTCTCTCTTTTGGACGTAAAGGACCTCGTGGCACTATTCAGACAACAATCAGTACTTTAAAAAAGTGCTAGAAATGAAGGAATGCAACTTTCAAAATTTGTTTCTCTTTAAAAATTCCATTGTGCATGGAAATTTTCTTCCATTCATTCAAAGTCAACATGGTAGGAAAAAAGTGGTATTGTCACTGAACTAGTGATCCAGAGACCTGGGTAATGCTCTGAGGACCGGGATTCCAATCCCATCACAGCAGATGGTAGAATTTGAATTCAATTAAAAAAATCTGGAATTAAAGTCTGATGATGACCATGAAACCATTATCAATTGTCATAAAAACCTGGTTCACTAATGCCCTTTAGGGAAGGAAATCGTCTGACCTACACGTGACTCCAGACCCACAGCAATGTGGTTGACTCTTAAATGCTCTCTGAACAAGGGTAATTAGGAATGGGCAATAAATGATGGCCTAGCCAGTGTTGCCCATGAATGAATGAAACAAAAGATAGTTATTTAAATATCTTCTTACTGAAGCAATGGCACAAAATGTGTAAAGGCACCTTGGCACATGTAGGTCGAAAATTTCAGTTGGAATTGGGTGCAAAACCCACTGAACACTTGCTGAACCAATTTTCTAATTTCCCAATACCTGTTCCATATCTGCACCATGGTAGATGATCCAACTATCTACCTTCATACCTTGTGTGCAATGGCCATGAGATTATTAAATGACATGTTCTCAACATGGACATATGTAATTATTGCTCTCTTATTCTTCTCAAGCAAATAAGACCATTTACATCATGTTTGATGTAATTTGTAGCCTTCATTATGACTTTGACAATATTAGAAAATAATGATCATGTTTCAGTGAAAGGCACAGATACTGAAATAGTGGCCACTAATTTAGGTAAAAATGTTCATGCCTGTAGTGATTTGGCTGAGGTTGATAGATATTGATCATAACATCACGTTGTTGCGGTCCACATAACTAATGATTTTCTTGGTGTTTTATTCAATATTCACACAAGTGCATATAGTGGCAAGAAGACAATCCTCAACATTAACTCTACATTTTGATACAGCATTTCTGGGTCCAAGAAATTCATATTTTTTCCTTACTGGAAAATCGATGCGGGTGAAGCTGAGGTGTAGTTGTGTGGAAAATCAAAAGGGATTGATTTCATGATCCGCTGAATAATCTTTCTCTCTTTGAAACTGTGTTATTAGTGAGTTATTATTCAAGCCTGCTTTGGAATAATGGTTAGACACAATACAGAAATATTTAAATAGCATCAGGCTATTAATGCTAAACATGTAGAAGCTAAAGAATTATTGCATAAATCCTACTAAGGTTTTGTACATTAATGGACTAATGCATGTCATTATTACCTTTGGTCACAGAATACATCAGGATTTTATTCAGCCTACCTAATAAGCTTTGGTGCCCTGGAATTTTTCTGGCAGAGTTTTTACCAGTTGACTGTTTTCATGGAAAGGATGCATTCATTCTCGTCCTGCTGCGCCTCAGTCACAACTTGGAGGTGTTTATGTTTCAGACAAATGTCCTTTATATATTTTTTTAGTTATTTTAACCTTTCTGTTATTTTGTTTTGTTCAGCTTCGATTGTAGGGACAACCATGGTGCACTGTCCAAACATCTGACTTGGTGAAAGCTACTTGTGTGCCCCAACTCCAACCCTTTATATCATCATTTCCTTCTCATTTTTCATGAACTGTAGAGCTACACACAATTTCTTTCGGACCAAAAACACATCCCTTTTCTGAGATCGAAGGAGCCCTCAAGGATAGTGGAGGTCTAAGAGGGACACATGAAGGAAATGGCGTGGACGAAGTTGGTATCGCTATGGGATGGACAGATACTACCCAAACGTCCAGACTCGAACCCGTCAATAGATACGCGGCTTGGAGGGAGGTTTTTCTGACTGAACTTGTTCTCACACTGAACAATTTCTCCTTTAACTCCTCTCACGTCCTCCAAATAAAAGGTGTGGCTATGGGTACCCGCATGGGCCCCAGCTACGCCTGTCTCTTTATGGGGTATGTGGAACATTCCTTGTTCCAGTCCTACTCCGGCCCCCTCCTACAACTCTTTCTCCGGTACATCGATGATTACTTCGGTGCTGCTTCATGCTCTCGTCGGGACCTGGAAAAATTTATTAATTTTGTTTCCAATCTCCACCCCTCCATCATTTTCACATGGTCCATCTCTGACACTTCCCTTCCCTTCCTTGACCTCCCTGTCCCAATTTCTGGTGATAGACTGTCCACCAATATCCATTACAAGCCTACCGACTCCCACAGCTACCTCGACTATAGCTCCTCACACCTCACTTCCTGGAAGGACTCCATCCCATTCTCTCAGTTCCTTCGCTTCCATCGCATCTGTTCCAATGATGCCACCTTCAAAAACAATTCCCCTGACATGTCCTCCTTCTTCCTTAACCGAGGTTTTCCACCCACAGTCGTTGACAGGGCCCTCAACCGTGTCTGGCCCATCTCCCACGCATCCGCCCTGATGCCTTCTCCTCCCTCCCAGAAACATGATAGGGTCCCCCTTGTCCTCACTTACCACCCCACCAGCCTCCGCATTCAAAGGATCATCCTCCGCCATTTCCGCCAACTCCAGCATGATGCCACCACCAAACACATCTTCCCTTCACCCCCCCGGCAGCATTCCGTAGGGATCGTTCCCTCCGTGACACCATGGTCTACTCCTCCATCACCCCCTACTCCTCCTCCCACAGCACCTCCCCATGCAAACTCAGAAGATGCAACACTTGCCCCTTCACTTCCTCTCTCCTCACCGTCCAAGGGCCCAAGCACTCCTTTCTTGTGAAACAGCATTTCACTTGCACTTCCCCCAACTTAGTCTACTGCATTCGTTGCTCCCCATGCGGTTTCCTCTACATTAGAGAAACCAAATGCTGAATGGGTGACCACTTTGCAGAACACCTTCGATCTGTCCGCAAGAATGACCCAAACCTCTCTGTTGCTTGCCATTTCAACACTTCACCCTGCTCTCTTGCCCACATGTCTGTCCTTGGCTTGCTGCATTGTTCCAGTGAAGCTCAACGCAAACTGGAGGAACAGTACCTCATTTTCTGACTAGGCACTTTACAGCCTTCCGGACTGAATATTGAGTTCAACAATTTTAGAACTTGATCTCTTTCCGCCATCCCCACCCCCCTCGCCGTTTCTTCCCCCTCCCTTTTGTTTTTTCCAATAATTTATATAGATTTTTTCTTTTCCCCATCTATTTCCACTAATTTTAAATGTATTTCCACCATTGTTTATATCTCCTTTTTAGAATTCCCCCACCCCCACTAGAGCTATCTGTACCTTAACTGTCCTGTCTTATACTCTTAATTAGCACATTCCTTTAGAAAATATCACCACCTTCAACACCTCTTTTGTCTGTGACAGCTTTTGGTTATCTCCTCCTATCACTGGCTGCCTGTCCCAAAACCAAACATTCCCCCCCCCCCCCACTGTAAACCAGCTTATATTTCACCCCTTTCCTAATTTTAATTAGTTCTGTTGAAGGGTCATGAGGACTCGAAACGTCAACTGTACTCTTCTCCACCAATGCTGCCAGACCTGCTGAGTTTTTCCAGGTATTTCTGTTTCAGTTTTTGTTTTGTATTTCCAGCATCTGCAATTTTTTGTTTTTATCCCTTTTCTGAATACTTTTTTGATGTCAGGTTTCTATGTTTTACAATTCATAGCCATGTTTCCACCATTTTGTCATTACCTTTTTAGTTATTCATTCAAATTCAATTTTATTATGGAGAGCTTTTTCTTTTTTTACATAAAGTCCTTAAGTAAAAGAAGCGTCCAGTCAAAGAATTGTTTTAATTAGATCAAAATCTGTTTTGGATTGCTCACCCTGGGATTCTAGAGTCATAGGGTAAAATTTCCAGCGCACACCCAATCTGCTTGAGCGTGAAATAATGTGTGATGATCTCAGGCAAGCATCCTGACTTCTTCGCGCACTTGTGCGACATTTCAGTCAGCGCGCTAAACTCAGAAGCGCGCCCACCAACAATTAAGAGGGCAACAAGCCCATTAACTACACAATTAACAGAGATTTTTCATTGCCCGTCCAACATTACGGTAGGCAGGTGGGCAAAACGGCCAGGCGACCTTTGCATTTTTCAGGAAGCCTCATCCACAGGCAGGATGAGGTTCCCGTGATAAATTGAAATTAAGTTTCTGTGAACAGCATTTTCATTACCTACATTTTCAGGTGACTGATTATGAAACTTGGACACTTTTTTCTGGTTTCCGTGACCATTATTTTAGGTTGTTCAGATCTTCAGCTCCCTGAGGTAGCACTCTGCCTTCAGGGAGCTTTCTGTGAGTGCTTACCCACGTCCACGCTGACTTCAGCGCTTGCCCTCCTCCTGCTCCCACCCTGGCAGTGCTGAGCCTTTCAGTGCGTGCTTCATGCTGGCTGGCCATTAACGGACCCCCCAACCTCGCCATACACCTGCAACTATGTCACTGGTCCTCCACTGTTGCGACGTCGTAATGCAGGAACTTCCTCCCTAACAGCACTGTGGGTGTACCTACACCACATGGACCGCAGCGGCTCAAAAAGGCGGCTCACAACCACCTATGGAAGGGCAATTAGGGATGGGCAATAAATGCTGGTCTAACCAACAATGCCCACATCCAATATGCGAATAAAGAAAAATAAGCTATTTTTCTCCTTTCGATATACTCATAAATGTTCGCATCGTCTGTTTTAATGCTTCTAACTGTTCTTTTTTTTTGTCATGGAAGGAACATTTTGAATCGCTTCCTTAATTGTTTTCAACTGGTTGTTTACCATTTATCGTATTTACCAAATTAACCTTAGCCAGCTCCCCCCTCATAGCTATGTCAATGGTTTTGCTAAGGCTACATCAACTGTGCTACCCTCATCTATACACCTAGTCACCTCCGTGAAAAATTCAATCAAATTTGTTAGACATGATCTCCCCCTGTCAAAGCCATGTTCACTATCCTTGATTAATCCTTGCCTTTCCAAGTGGAGATTAATTCTGTCGTGCAGAATTTTTTCCAAAAGTTTCCCTACCACTGATGTTAGACTCACTGGCCTATAGTTCCCTGGTTTATCTCTGCCACCTTTCTTAAACATGAGCTGTCCTCCAGTCCTCTGACACCTCTCCTGTGACCAGAGAGGGTTTGAAAGTTAATGTCAGGATCCTTGTAATCTCCTCCCTTACCTCCCACAGCAGCTTGGGATACACCTCACCTGGGCTTGGGGATTTATCTACTTTTAAACCCACTAATACTGCTAATACCTCCTCCCTCTCAATGCTAATTTACTCAAGTATATCACAGTCCCCCTCCATGATTTCTATACCTACATCGTCCTTCTCTATAGTGAATACAAGTGCAAAGTTCTCATTTAAAACCCCACCTATGTCTTCCGGCTCCACACACAGGTTGCCATTTGGGTTGCTAATGGGCCCTACTCTTTCCCTGGTTATACTCTTGCCCCTAAGATACTTATAAAACACCTTTGAATTTTCCTTTACTTTACCCACCAGTGTTTTTTCATGCCCCCTCTTCGCTCTCCTAATTTCTTTTTTAAGTAACCCCCTGCACTTTCTTTGTTCCTCTAGGACTTCTGCTGTTTTGAGCCCTCGGTATCTATCATAAGCTTCCCTGTTATCCCTTATCCAATCCTGTACATTCCTTGACATCCAGGGTTCTCTGGACTTGCTTGTCTAATTCTGTAAATTCCCTTATCAGGCATTTCTACAACAGTTGTCACTTCCAGTGGCTACGTCCTTTACTGCTGAGACACGGTTTGAAAGAGTGGGAAGTCTGTTTAGAATTTATGAAGAACATGTGAAGTGGGTAGAATTTTACAGCCCCACCCACTGGCGGGATCTTCCAGTCCTGTCTGCGTCAACGGAGATTTGAATGGCTCGCCTCATTTTCCAGCCCGTAAAATTCTGCTCCTGTGTCCAGGACCAAAAATGTTATCCAATGTACTTTCAACAAGATCTTACAGCGAAGCCTGCACTCTAAAGCCAAGTAGCACCAGCACTCTAGGTCACAGAGAAAGCACACTAGGACCAATCGGCAAGCGGTTCTACTCTAAGGTCATTAGCTGATACAAGCACTATAAATCAACCACTAAACTTCTAAAATAGTGGGAGATAAGCCTGGTAGATTTCTTTAACCTTCCTCATTCTATATTTTTGGCTCCAACATCTCAGGTCACCGAAAAAGGTGAACCTCTATTCCCTATGTCTTTGAGAGTATCTTAAATACCTTTCTTATCCAGGTAGATTTTTGGTGATGTGTATAGGATCACAAAACTAACTATTAAGCAAGAGTATTTAATGACGGATTAACAGTCATATGAGTAATTGCACATGCACACCAAGGGCAGAATTTTCTAGATGGCTGGGAGCGGGCGGGCGCGGACCTGATCGCCGCTCACGATTGGGTCCGTGCCGCCATTTTATGCGGTGGGCCAATTAAGGCCCACCCAGCATGCTTCACAACTCCCGTGCATAGCAGGAGTGGGCGGGCGCGCTTAGCCCACCAGGTCCAATAGTGACCCGGCAGCCTTATAAAGGAAGGCCTGGCAGCCTTGGAAAGGCTGCTCGCCATGGTTGGGTGAAGGGCTCTGCAAAGGGGCAATGGAGGTAATTCATGTCCGGAAGCTAGGCTAGAGGGTAGGCCATCAGGGCACACCAGGCCGGAGGGTAGGGCTAGTGTGTCCCTCATTTTTCTGATGACTGCCTTGCTGCCCTCCTCGAGGAGGTGGCAGCACTGCAGGAAGTGCTGGTTCCCCAGGATGGGAGGAGGAGGCCTCCCCCCACATGACGAAACGTGCCTGGGAGGAGGTGGGGGAGGTAGTGAGCACCTGCAACGTGGTGCGGCGCCCCTGGATCCAGTGTCGCAAGCTCCTCACTCCTGCCCTGCTGCGTGGACTCAACCCCATCGCTGATGCCATAGTTGGCCTCCAACAGTGGGTATGTGAGAGGGGTTTCAGGGCAGCTCAATCTCACTCCAGCTACCCCTTCTCCTCAAGGAATCAGCCAGGGGCCCTTGGGCATCCATAGGGAGGAGGATCAGCAAGTGTTTTCCCACGGGGCCATCCACCCAGGTGACTCCAGGAGTGTCCTGCCCATTCGAATCCCCTCTTCCTGTGACCTCAGCAGCTCCAGTTCCATGGGCCGAGGAGGGGGCCACAGCCACACAGAAGGGCCCCGAAAGCAGGCCGGGGCCCTCCAAGTCTCAGCCCTCCAGAGGACGCCTACTAAGGTCATCAAAAACAGTGTAGCAGTCAACTATCTCTACCTCCTGTGTGAATGGCCAGGGAGCACCAAGACATAGCGACAGGGTTAGGAAAGTTAAGAAGATGTACTTGCATAGCTGGGGCACGGGTGTTCATCACTTGTGCATACTGTTCACTATTGTCAATAAACTCCAAGAATGTCTCCCTGCCTATGGCTCCTTTTTCTGATGAGCAGTGTTTGTGTCACTCAGATGTGAAGCCTTTCTGCACAAGATAAAGGCAGGTGTCTCAGTCCAGGGCCTCTTCCCTGTGCTCTGTGCAGCCTTCAGGCCAAAGTGACCACACTCTTTGGACACATTACTGACGCCTGCATCTTGATGGTGCTTGTCATTGCTGCCAGAATGTTGTGGGCAGACATCACAAGTTCCGTCATTCTCTCTGTGTGCTTTCAGCACCTTTAAGGTGGAGCAGGGTGTGATTGCACTCGAGGGGGTGTAGAGGAGATTCACCAGGATGTTGCCTGGGTGAAACATTTAAGTTATGAAAGGAGGTTAGATAGACTTGGGTTGTTTTCATTGGAGCAGAGAACACTGAGGGGTGAACTGATCGAGGTGTACAAGATTATGAGGGGCATGGACAGGGTGGATCGGAGGCAGCTGTTCCCTTTAGTTGAAGGGTCAGTCACAAGGGGACATAAGTTCAAGGTGAGGGGCAGGAGGTTTAGGTGGGATGTGAGGAAAAACTTTTTTACCCAGAGAGTGGTGACGGTGTGGAATGCACTGCCTGGGAGGGTGGTGAGGCGGGTTGCCTCACATTCTTTAAAAAGTACCTGGATGAGCACATTTAGAGAATGGAATCCCTTGCGGTAGACATAGTTGGCTGCGTGTTGCAGCGGAGATCTGAGCACCACGTGAGTGCAGTCGCTGGTATCCTACACCTGTAGAAACCCGAAACCTGGGCAAATCCAAACTCGCTTTTGCATCCTGGCTGTCCTGGTCTCGGGAGAAATGCACAAAGTTGTGTCCCCTCGTGAAGATGGCATCCCTGACCTGCTGGATGCATTTATGGGTGGAGGCGTGTGATATCCCACAGTTGTCACCTGTGGAGCCCTGAAATAAGCCACTGGCATAGAAATTGAGCATGGCAGTCACTTTCTCAGCCATTGGCAGTGGATGTCTTCCATGTCCCTGTGGCACCAAATCCTGCAGTAGCTGGCAGATATGACCAACCAGTTCCCTAAACATGTGCAGTCTTCAACGACACTGGTTCTCAGTCATCTGCAGGAATGAAAGGCGACATCTGTAGACCCTCGGTCTAGGTAGGCCCCTACCAGCAACAGCTCACTGTGCCTCTTCGGTGTCATGTGCTGGAGCCTGAGCCACCCCTTCTTCCAGAGGGTGCCGCTCTTCCCTCTGCGCAGCCAGACACCTCAGGCGCTCTCTTCTCCATCATCTTCACTTTCTGTATGCCACGAAGCATACAGCTAGATCACAAAGCTCCATGATCCTGAAGTACACCTCCTGCAGGATGAAAGGGGGAGGTGTGTGGGTTAGCATGGGTTACTAAGAACCTGTCTTGGTGAAGTCTGAAGGCCCATTAATGCAGCCCAGAGCACCAATTGCATGGCCAGAGATTAGTGCGCTGCGTGGCTGCCCGAAACCCCATCCACCTCCACCCACTCCACCCGATTGGCGGCAGCTTTGCCCTTTGGACTTCATGCTGTGCTCTCATCTCAGGCACAGGCATTCTCCTCACCCGCACTGCGAGGCTGCACTGTTAGCTTGAACCATGGGGGAGGCTGGTCCAAACCGAGGTGATGACATTGCAAGGGGCTGTGACACCTCCACCACTGACTCCTCCATGGCCAACTTTAGTAAGGAGATTGTACAATGTGTACAGTCATCCAACTGTTTTGCAGTCCATTAAAAGTCTCGTTACTTTGCAGTCTGTTCCAAGGGGTGAAAAGCTCTGGAGCACTTGGTGGCACTTTGATGCCTCTGCATTGCTTGAGTGGGCAGAGAAGCTGGAGGCCCGACTCCAATTGTATCAATGTGGCTGTGCCTGAACTGTCTCAGTTGCAGGGGAATGGTCACTTTATACAAGGATCTCTCTAATGCGTGGCCGCTTCCCTCGGCCACACACCACCCCCCCCACCCTACATGTGCTTGTGTTCTACCTTCAACCGCAGGGCAACCTTTGTCCCCTCCCTACAAGTCACCTCAATCACAGGGCAGCCTGTGATGGCTTCTAATTCCCAATCCCGTCTACTGGCCAAGTGTGGGTCTGGCCAGGTTCAGCTGGTTCATCAAGTAAATTCAAGCTAATGAGTAATTCCACATCCCCAGGATTCATGGGTTTGTCAACCACTTCTGGATTTATGTACACTTTACCCATGGCCCGTTTAAAGTTTGGGGCATTCTTGATTAGTGCCAATTGTTCCTATATATTTTTGTAACTGTTATACCCATGAAGATATGCCCTTTTCACAGCTTCAAACATGGACTGTGTTCCTAAAGACGCTCTTGGAACTGCTTTTTATATTTTTAAACAGACACTCACAAGGTGGCTGAGATGGCTGTCAAGATTCAGGTGACATTTGCCTATTCTACACACTCTATCTGAAGCTTCTGGAATGTTCTAATTGAAGCACTCTGGGTGGGGTCTTCCCCCTTGAATGGACATACCAAAGAGAATGTTATCTGTGTGATTTACATTTGTGATTGCCTGTGAATTACCCAAACATTAAAGTCAATAGGTCTCTAGACTTCTTGTCTCCAAGATCAATGCTTCACAGAGAGTTGAAGAGACCAGATTTCTACAAAGTGAGCGTGAAAGACCACCTTCTATCTCCTGTGTATATCAATGGTCTTTTAGCTTAAATCCATTCTGAATGGACAATGGCTGTTGATCATGTGACTGAAACTGGCATCTGATACTTAAATTCTTTATTATCCCAAGACCCAGGAAAAGGCTGGGTCAGTCTGAAGAAGACCACTGCAGTGTTATCTTTGCCTTTTAAGAACTCAGAGACTGTAAAGTCTTTAAAAACTTCCCAGCCTGATCCCAAAGCGTCAAGTTCATCTGTAAAAACATTTAACCTGCTTATACAAAATCCACAAGTGCCTAGCTTCATGACCTAGTGAACATTCATCTCCTCCAGGAAATCCTGCAGCAAGCCAGATATCTGATTTTAGCTATTGGAACCCATCTGAACTACAATTCAAGAATGAAAAATGATTCCTTTGTCTACCAGGCCTGCAATGATTGCACTCCTACAACAAGCCAAACACATAAACTGTTAACTATTCTTTTTGTTTAACACTTGTAGAAGTGCGCTTTCTTATTTAATTGTATCTTTCTTGAATGTGTGGTGTGTGACTGACGTAGTGTCTAGACTCAGTATGAGTGTGTGAATAAATAATCTTAATTTTTAAAAGCCATGAAAGCCTGCTGCTGGTTCTTTAAGTTGACCACACACTAAAAGGGGGATTAGAAATACACACATCTAACTTTTAAAAGCACCCACACTGATTGCAGACAGTAAGGGAAGGGAATTGGCGGCTTCAGTTTATTTTGCCTCCCCTGTCCAGAACAAAACTGGGTGCTGCATCCGGGATTTGAACCAAGTGGATTAAAATTGGCCAAATCTGACATAACCAAATCTGACATTAAAGGAATAAATTGGAAACAAGAAGGGAGGGAGGGAGGGAATGGTAAAACTGACAAATGGGAAATAAAGCAGCAGGTTAGTGTGTCTGTGGGGAGGGGGGGATGGGGGTGGATTCAACTTCATGGAAAATTATGAAAAAACTTAAAAGAAAGGAGAGTCCAGGAGACGCTATTAAAGTCTCCAGAATGCAAAATAGGACAGAGTGTTTGGAAAGGACTAGGAATCTAACTTCAAGCACATCAGATAAAGGGTTGACAATGAGAAAGGGGAAGGGAAATACAGGACTGAAGGTGTTGTATCTGAATGCATGCAGTATACGAAATAAGGTAAATGAGCTTGTGACGCAGATTGAAATTGGCAGGTATGATGTGGTGGGCATCACGGAGACATGGCTTCAAGGGGATCAGGACTGGGAGCTAAATATCCAAGGATATACATCCTATCGAAAAGATAGGCAGGTTGGCAGAGGGGATGGGGTTGCTTTGTTAGTAAGAAATGAAATTAAATCGATAGCAAGAAATGACGTAGGGTCAGATGATGTAGAATCTGTGTGGGTAGAGTTGAGGAACCGCAAAGGTAAAAAAAACCATAATGGGAGTTATGTACAGGCCTCTGAACAGTAGTCAGGATGTGGGGCACAAGATACACCAGGAGATAGAAAAGGCGTGTAAGAAAGGCAAGGTTACAGTGATCATGGGGGATTTCAATATGCAGGTAGACTGGGAAAATCAGGTTGATAGTGGATCCCAAGGAAAGGAATTTATGGAATGTCTACAAGATGGCTTTTTGGAGCAGCTTGTGGTGGAGCCCACTAGGGAACAGGCAATTCTAGCTTTAGTGATGTGTAATGAGGCAGATTTGATAAGGGAGCTTAAGGTGAAGGAACCCTTAGGAGGAAATGACCATAATATGATAGAATTTACCCTGCAACTTGAGAGGAAAAAGCTGGAATCAAATGTAACGCTATTAAAGTTGAATAAAGGCAACTACAGAGGCATGAGGGAGGAGCTGGCCAGAATTGACTGGGAGATGAGCCTAGCAAGAAAGACAGTGGAACAGCAATGGCAGGAGTTTCTGGGAGTAATTTGGGAGACACAGCAAAAATTCATCCCTAGGAAGAAGAAGCATCCTAAAGGGAGGACGAGGCAACCATGGCTGACAAGGGAAGTCAGGGACAACACAAAAGCTAAAAAGAAAGCATACAATGTGGTGAAGCTCAGTCGGAAACCAGGGGATTGGGAAGCCTACAAAGACGAACAGAGGACAACTAAAAAAAAATAAGGAGGGAGAAGATTAAATATGAGGGTAAATTAGCCAGTAATATAAAAGAAGATTGCAAGAGTTTTTTTAGATATATAAAGTGTAAGAGAGAGGTAAAAGTGGACATTGGGCCGCTGGAAAATGACGCCGGAGAAGTAGTAGTGGGGAACAAAGAAATGGCGGAGGAACTGAATAGGTATTTTGCGAGTAACATCCCCAAAGTTCAAGAGAGTCGGGGGGCAGAGGTGAGTATGGTGGCCATTACCAAGGAGAAGGTGCTAGGAAAACTGAAAGGTCTGAAGGTGGATAAATCACCTGGACCAGATGGATTACACCCCAGAGTTCTGAAGGAGATAGCTGAAGAGATAGTGAAGGCGTTAGTGGTGATCTTTCAGGAATCACTGGAGTCAGGGAAGGTCCCAGAAGACTGGAAAATCGCTAATGTAACCCCCCTGTTTAAGAAGGGAGTGAGGCAAAAGAAGGGAAATTACAGACCGATTAGCCTGACCTTGGTCGTTGGTAAGATTTTAGGGTCCATTATTAAGGATGAGATTTCAGAATACTTGGAAGTGCAGGTAAAATATGGCAAAGTCAGCATGGTTTCATCAAGGTGAGGTCATGCTTGACAAATCTGTTAGAATTCTTTGAGAAGGTAATGAGTAGGTTAGACAAAGGATAGTCAAAGGATGTTATCTACTTGGACTTCCAGAAGGCCTTTGACAAGGTGCTGCATAAGAGGCTGCACAGTAAGATAAGAGCCCATGGTGTTAGAGGCAAGGTACTAGCGTGGATTGAAGATTGGCTGTCTGGCAGGAGGCAGAGAATGGGGATAAGGGGGTCCTTCTCAGGATGGCGGCCGGTGCCTAGTGGAGTTCCACAGGGGTCAGTGTTGGGACCACAACTTTTCACTTTATAAATTAATGATCTAGATGAAGGAATTGAGGGCATCCTGGCTAAGTTTGCAGATGATACAAAGATAAATGGAGGGACAGGTAGTATTGAGGAGGTGGGGAGGCTGCAGAAGGATTTGGACAGGTTAGGAGAATGGGCAAAGAAGTGGCAGATGGAATACAAAGTGGGTAAGTGTGAGGTCATGCACTTTGGTAGGAAGAATAGAGGCATAGACTATTTTCTAAATGGAGAGAGAATTTAGAAATCTGGAGTGCAAAAGGACTTGGGAGTCCTAGTCCAGGATTCTCTTAAGGTTAACTTACAGGTTGAGTCGGTAGTTAGAAAGGCAAATGCAATGTTGTCATTTATTTCAAGAGGACTAGAAGATAAAAGCAGGGATGTGCTGCTGCGGCTTTATAAAGCTCTGGTCAGACCACATTTAGAATATTGTGAGTAATTTTGGGCCCCGTATCTCAGGAAGGATGTTCTGGCCCTGGAGAGGGTCCAGAGGAGGTTCACGAGAACGATCCCAGGAATGAAAGGCTTAACATATGAGGAACGTTTGAGGACTCTGCGTCGATACTCGATGCAGTTTAGAAGGATGAGGGGGGATCTGATCGAAACTTACAGAATACTGAAAGGCCTGGATAGTGTGGACTTGGGGAAGATGTTTCCATTAGTAGGAGAGACTAGGACCTGTGGGCACAGCCTCAGAGTAAAGGGAAGACCTTTTAGAACAGTGATGAGGAGAAACTTCTTTAGCCAGAGAGTGGTGAATCTATGGAATTCATTGCCACAGAAGGCTGTGGAGGCCAGGTCATTGAATGTATTTAAAACCACGATAGATAGGTTCTTGATTGGTAAGGGGATCAAAGGTTATGGGGAGAAGGCGGGAGAATGGGGTTGAGAAACTTATCAGCCATGATTGAATGGTGGAGCAGACTCGATGGGCCGAATGGCCTAATTTCTGCTCCTATGTCTTATGGAAAGTTCAATAGCTGATTTAAAAAAAACACAAAAAGACTACAGCAGTAAAATTTGTGCATTAACACTATAAAGCAGCAAGGCTAGTTTTGATGTGAAATCGTTAATGGAACAGGAGGATTTAACTTGGAGTAAATTAGCAGCCCTTACCCCAGAAAAGTAACAAGGAGAGGATTCAGAACCTGAATTAGGCCAGCTTTCTCTGATGTAACTTCACCTAGAAGAATGAAGGCTGGAATTAGAATTCCAGGAAAAGGAAAGAGGGAGAGAGAGGGAGAAAAGAGAGAAAGAGTGAGAACAAATCCTCTAGCTGAGAAGCTAGAGAAGGAATTTCAGGCCAAAAGGAAAGGGACTTCAGGCAAATTGAATTGGCTAGGGCGAGGCCATCTTTATGTAGTGAGGGAGCGAGGGTGATCTGACTAACCATAGTTTGGAGACGAGCTTTTTTTTGAAGTACTCTAGGTTCGTACCCATATTTGATGACAATGATATAGCAGCATTCTTCATCTCATTTGAAAAGATTGCTGCCAGATTAAAGTGCCCGGAAGAAGCCTGGAATCTTCTGCTGCAAGGTCACTTAAAGGCAAAAGCTCATGAGGTTTATTCTCTGTTGCTCACTGATAGTTCTGAAAATTTTGAACAGGCAAAAATTGCTATCCTACGTACCTATGAACTTGTCCCAGAAGCGAAACACCAAAAATTCTGAAACTCTTCTACAAAGCCTACTCAAACTTTTCTTGAATTCTAGAGAATTAAACAATTAACATTTGACCAGTGGGTGTGAACCTTAAGAATTGACCATGCATATGATAGATCAAGAGAAAAAATATTGTTGGATAAGTTTACAAACTGCCTTTCTCCCAGCCTCAAGACTCATGTGGAGGAACAGAAGGTTTTAACAGCCAGGAGTATGAGGATCATGGATTAACCCACAGGCCATTGAATCAAAGTAAACCGGGATCTGGTAACTCTCACAGACAAGGAAAAGATAAAAGGGAGATAGACGAACCTGAGACAGGCTGGAAAGAGAAGGAAAATGCTTAAGGGAGGGCAGAACAGTCCCCGACCTTTAAAAGAAGAAACCCAGAGCGGACATCTGTGGGAACTACCCAATGCATTTCCTGAATGGTAAACCAGGCTATGTAAAAGAAAATTATTGGCATGTGAAGATGCCCACAGGGAGCCCTACTACCAAACCAGTATCTGTAGCCATGAAAATGGTCAGCCTATGCACAAACATGGCAAATAGCCAGGGTCATTCAAGGGGAAGATAACTCCGAACTGTTTAAAAGAGATCAGCATTCTCCAAGACACTTGTTGCTTGCAAGCTTTGCTGTTCGGGAGATAAGGGGATGAGAAAAGGGGAAATTCCAGTGTGCTAGTCAAAGAGTTCACAGTATGTAGCAGAGTGGCGCAGCGGAAGCGTGCTGGGCCCATAACCCTGAGGTCGATGGATCGAAACCATCCTCTGCTATTTATGTTCTCACTAAAAGAAACATTGGCTGCTCAGACAAACTTCAAAGGGCTCACAGGAAAATATGTAAAGGTGCCACTAGTTAAAATTTACTTGTGGAACGAGCTCGTTATGGGCCTAGTAATGTTGGATGTAGTCCCAAGCTTGCTCATGAAAGGGTAAATATTTTGTTGGGAAAACAACCTCGCCGGTTGGAAGGCATTACCCCACAAAACTCAGGACCAATCCAGACAGGCTGAGCAAACGGAACAATTTCAGCAGCGAGAATCTATAAAGTTGCAGACAGCTGAAAAGCTTTCAGAAAACCTACAAGGTATGATGTAACCCTTGAAGGTTGAAATGGCTAAGCCAGAGCCCACAGAATTAAACAGGGACCAAGGAAGTCTGCAAGCAGGCTGAGGGAGCATGAGAGAGATGCCCCACTTAGCCAAAGAGCTTGAGGAAAGTCACTCATGTATTTACAGGGCTGAAGCCAAGCCAAATGAGTTAAAAGAGGCAGTAAAGGGATCTACCAAGTCCCCAAATCAAAATGCCCCACAGAAAGCATTGAGATCCCAGAGTGACCCTAAAGGGTTAATGACAGTTAATGCTGAATTGAAAGGTCCTGATTGTGCTGAAATAGAACAGGAAATGATTGCACATGTCAGTGTTGAATCTCAGAATTCAGATATAGACATGGAGGCCACTGGGCTTAGTTCAAAACATGATTGGGATAGACTGATTTGTGAATTGAGAGGCAGACTTAAAAGTGAAAAAAGCAAAATTCAAAGCACAGAAGCTGTCAGCCTACCTTGGAAAAAATATCTGATCTGAGTGGAATGAGGTAAAGAGAGATTTTAAAATGTTCAGAGGAAAGACCAAACAAGAATACCACCCATTCTTGCTAGAACATAAAATGCATCTTAATCACATCCTCGTAACACCAAAAAGAGACTTTGATCAAAGAAGGGATGAGTCACTGGCACAGAAAAAGTCCACAGCTAACTTGCTATACCAAAGGGAGAATTTAAACATTTAAGTCTGGGAAGTGAACAGAAAACATTCCCAGGTTTAAAAAAAACAGGTCATTTATCTACAGGTTTAACTGGCACATTCTTTGGAGAATTTAATGATGAAAATGCTACAGTAAGAGAGCCTAGTGAAGTTCAAAAGTCAAAACCAGTGTAAACTGTTGTGAAGATTGGGAAGAAGGGAAGGAAGAAATCCACCAGGTAAAACATAATTGGGAAATATTAGGAGAGGGAGAAGGCAATAGATACTGCATTGCATCAATCATCTCTGTGTAAAGAATGTGTATTTCTTTATCTCATTTCCACAATGTAATTCTGTAAAAAATGAAAAAAAAAATCAATTTTTTCCTGTGTAATCATGATATCCAAATTTTAAGGATAACTGTTGTAAAGGTACATTTCTGTTTTCAAAACCAAATTGAGGTTAAAAGCCTTTTTCAAAATAGAAGTGTGAACAGACAATCTGGCACCTTCCCATGTGTTCAAATCTTGTCAGACTCTGATCTCTAGAGATGGCTACAAGCTATTAAAATGCAAAAGCCTCCTCCAGGAATGTCCATTGAATCTTCCAAAAGGTGCAAAAACCATTTCGCTTCTAAGGGAAATATCCATTGAATCTTCGAAAAGGTGCGAAAACCATTTCACTTCTAAGGGAATATGAGACAGGAAGGAACTTCAAAAGGACCTCAACAAAATTAAAAAACTTCTGTCGAAGGGTCATGAGGACTTGAAACGTCAACTCTTTTCTACTCCGCCGATGCTGCCAGACCTGCTGAGTTTTTCCAGGTAATTCTGTTTTTGTTTTGGATCTCCAGCATCCGCAGTTTTTTTGTTTTTAAAAAACTTCCTTCCTTGTTTGTTTGAAACAATGACTTATTGAAAATAACAGACATTTTTCTGTTTTTGAACTATATAAAGGGGGCTGTAAAGAAGCTATTTTTTTATGTGGAAGTATGAAAGATAACAGCAGCATACAGCTCTCAGCTGAAACTACCACCTACCACAAATGAGGGCTGGGATTCACTGCTATCTGGAGTTACAGAGTAAGGCATCCAGAAAAAAAAAACATCCCTGGTCTGCTGAGAAGAAACCAGGCAATCTTCAAGTGTCCCTACCTGCAGCCTCCAGTATGGAAAGGAGCCTTTACTCCCTGCCAACATCTGCCCTGCATATCGAGTCCACCTACAAAGGAAAACTCTAACTATTCAGCTTCACAAGCCATAACAGATGCTAAACTGAACCTCAAATATAAACCCTTTCACTTTGGAAAAGAATTCAAGCAACAGGCTTGCAAAGATATCTTACTGAGGCTGGTTTGAAACCTCATCTTTAAGTACCTTTCTACCTTTATCTGCATTTAATCTTTGTATCTACTTAAGTGACTTTCAGCAGTAGGTTTGTAATAAACTGACCTTTAATTTGTTTTAAGGATAAAGCTTTGCTGCTAAGTTATTTTTAAAATGAAGCACTCAAACTAAAAGGGGCTCCATATGCTCGCACACAAATTCTTAGATCACAGAGCACTCTGAAGACCTGCTTTTTACATGGTTATGACAAAGGGAAGGGAATTGGCGGGGGAGGGGGGGTTTCAGTTTATTCCTCCTCCCCTGCCTGTTATGGTAACATTGGCATATCTTCAACAGGAGAATAATGTCATTCTTTCAGGGACCTGCCGTTACACTCAGAAAGAATTGCAACACATATTTCACAATAGTAATTTTAGGTAGTGTACTAAAGTTATTCCAATTTATCCTACAAGGCGACAAAAACAAAAAACTGTGGATGCTGGAAATCCAAAACAGAAACAGAATTACCTGGATAAACTCAGCAGGTCTGGCGGCATCGGCGGAGAAGAAAAGAGTTGATGTTTCGAGTCCTCATGACAGTTGAAGGGTCATGAGGACTCGAAATGTCAACTCTTTTCTTCTCCGCTGATGCTGCCAGACCTGCTGAGTTTTTCCAGGTAATTCTGTTTTTGTTTTTTATCCTACAAGGCACCAGCAGAGGTGTCCAATCATTAGAAATATTATTCAATGCAATCCGAGCTCTCTTCTATTATTGTTCTGCTTCATGAACCTACACAAATTTCGAAATTTTCCTGTTAGGTCTAAGATTCCACAGAGTTTACATTAGGAGTAAGTAACTCATCTTGGTGGAGCCTGTTAATGTTTTCTCAATTACATTGTTAAGGTTAAGAGAAACAGGTGATGGGTATTAATTGTCTTTGAGCACTTATAAATAGGAGATATCTAGGGCACTAGGTTGTGTGGGAGGAGAACTATGAGATTGAACACGTCAACAAACTCTCTTAATAAAGAAAAGCTCTGTGTCTTGGTTTCAGCTTAATCAATTGTCATGGATCCTATTAACAAAGTCAACTTTGCATTTTTGTTCAAACAGCTGGGGAGCCCTGGACTCCCTCAAGCATTGTGAGGGCTCCCTGGAAAATGATCATCAATGCACATTTCTTTTCTGTGGTCCCTTAATATATGTTGTTAACAGGAAGTGTATTCACTGAGTGTCAGCCATGGCTTAGTTGGTAGCACTCTCACCCCTGACTCACAATGTACCAGGCTGGGCATGAATGCAAAAATCAAAGCAGATGCTCCTGTGCAGTACCGGGGTAGGACTGCACTGTTGGGTGTACTGGGATTAAGGAACAGGAGAGGTCCAATCAGCCCCTTGTGCCTGTTCCACCATTCATTCAGGTTGCAGCTGATCTGTACCTCATCTCCATTTCCCTGCCTTAGATCCCTATCTCTTGACACCCTTAACCATGCCTTCACCTCAGTACTATAATAGTGGCATGGATACTAATTGATTCAATGGTTGAATCCAGTTGGAACCTGGTTTCATTCAGTGCAGTTGTCACTTCCATTTCTACAAAAGTGCAGTCCAGATGTTGCTTGTGTATGCAGATCTGGTTCTGAGTGCTAGCACAGCTCCAATGTTCAAGTTGGTGAGAACAACGCAATTTGTAAATATATAGTGCCTTTAATGTTATGAAATATCCCAAAGCCATTATAAGCAAAATTTAACATTGAACACATTGCAACTAAACAGAGCCAGGTCCAGTTTCCTTGTTGTTAGAATTATTGGGGAGGGTTTAAAATAACTTGTCAGGGGTGTGGGAACCAGGAAGTAATACTAGAGAGGATACCTAGGTGTGCAGAACATTGACAGAGGCTGATAGTACTACAGTAGGAAGTAGTAAGGTATTAGAAAATAAGATGGAAAGTAACTAAGTCTAAATGAGGGTTACTGTGCATGTATACGAATGTGTGGTAAATAAGATTGGTGAGTTGCAAGCACAGATAGCCACATAGAAAATTGATGTTGTGGCAATAACGGAGAGCTGGCTCAAAGATGGACAGGACTGGGTAGCCGACGCCCGCCACCGAAACGAGGCCGTCTGCCATTTTGAGTGGGCAGGCCAATTAAGGCCCACCCAGCGGCCTACCCGACAGGAAGTGGGATTTGTAGTGGGATTAGTTTTGGATTACTCCATAAGCAATCAGTGTAGACATGATAGATCAAATTACTTCTCCTGAGCTGTAAATTCTCTAGTTCTTTGCTTATAATTTAGTTGTAACCACACTTGGCATCCTTCATCAGCAATGGCAATAATGTGGTCAATAAGGTCATTGAAATGACCAGTTTGTTTCCACACAAAAGTGAATCATTTTTGTCAGATACATGAGCTTACGTTTCATGTAAGAAAATGCATCTTAGCCTGTTCTGCACTCAGATCACATGTTGTCCTTTTCTCAGTGGCTATTTCCATGAACCACCTCTGACATGACAAAGGCAGAGATGAGCATCCTCTCAAAGTTCACCCAATATCATGGGTTTTTTTGAATTACATGCAAGAGGATGAAACAAAGGTCAACTTCATTCAGATCAGTTCCTAGGCACCTCCCTGCTGTTGAAGGCTCAATAGGAAGCCTCATGAAAAAAATGACAAAATTAATCCTTTCTGGTTCACAAGCCTTGTCAAAAGCTGATAATTTCAGTAACCATCATTCAATAGGAACTACAAGGTGGCTTTAATGAAGGACCATTAAAGAGTAGAACTAGAGGATTATGGTTAGTGACAATGATGGAAGTCTGAACATACAGATAGAAATCAAAATGCAAAATTCCAGACCAAGGTTTAAGCTTTTCTCTTCATCAGAGAACATCTCACTTACATGTGTCAGAGCACTTTGCTGCTGTATGCCAGTATGTAGAGTTGGTCTTGCATTTTTTTCATATTAGGGTTTTACTGACAAATACAACAAGCTCAGTCTTCTGAGAATCAAAATAAGCCATTTCAATGTCACAAAAAAGTTTCTGTTTAAAGTATCATGGGCTTCCATGCTTGGCTGTTAAGGCTTCAGTGCTGTGACAGTAGGTGAAACCAGGATGAGCCTTTCGACTTTCTGAATGATGGTGAGGCCTTTCATTTTGTCAAGTCTTCTTCAACCGACAAATGAAAGGGTGGAGAATTTTGTTAATGAGTAGCTTCATTTGGTAATTCTCCAATTTACCAATGTGCTGGAAAATCTTAAGATATTTCATTAGGATTCGATCCATATGGCTATTCATGACTTTGAGAGACATTTGGGCAAGGTTCAAAACATTTATATTGTCGTAGCTAGGCAAAATGTCATTGCTTGAACTCGGAACCAAAATTTTCCCCAAGTTCGTTGAGAACTGTTCTAGCACTTACTAATGTTTATGACTATCATAACTGCCATTGTACTAGTTAGAGTTAACTAGAATTTTTAGTTGATGTCTAGATTTTTTGCAATATTTTGAAGCAGTTATGGTGTATGTGCAGCATATGAGGGTACATCTTTTATAGGCAATATCTATATGTATACTATTAAAATTGTATACCAAATACATCTCCTGTCATGTGAATACCAGGCTTTCAGGTCCATAATTCAACATTACTTTTTGAATGACTAAAATGAGAAAGTAGGAGTCACTACTTAGGGTGACTTCAAAATCTAAATGAAAAAACAGCTATTCTATCTAATCAGTTACAACCTAGTTACTGTAATTTTTCTGCTGACCACAATAGCTGAGAATGCTATTTGCATTCAAAATCTTATTTCTGCATGCAATTCTTGTCACCTGTTTTCATGATAAAATCCTAAAACCATGGTCAGGATCTTCCAGTGCCATTGGCGTTAGATGTAATGGTGAATGAGGGGGGTTGGGGTGGGGGGTTGGGGGAAGGACAATATGGTGAGAAGGCCAAAAGTCAGTTTTACAACCTAGTTTGCAATCGTCCACTCCACCCATCAATGACAGGCCATGTTTCCCGCCGCCAAACATCCAGAACACCATTTAAATACGTTTCCATCTAAATATAAGCTCTGATCGCTGGGATCATCCCTCTATGTCAAACTTACTGACCATGTTAATGCAACTTCAGAATGGTGTGCTTCACGGCTGCCTTTAAAAGGTGTGCACCTGGCAAACTGAGCTTTCAGGGTAACTCAGAGGTGAGTGCACACAACCTTGCGCATCGCTCACGAACTTCACCCGTAGGACATCAAGGAAGAGGCACCACACATTTATTTTCGGGCGGGGGGGGGGGTGCACAGTCATGTTGCTTCTTTCCCGGGTGGCTTTCAGTGCGGTGCCGGGGCAAGGGCTTCAGTGCGGTTCAAGCCTGGGGTTGGGCATGGATGGTGGTGGGGGAAAGGCAGCACAGACTGAAGGAAGTACTCAAGCACATGCTGGGGGTGTTGGGCTGAGGCAGGAGGAGGGGGGGGGTTGGCGGTGGTGGGTGTGAAGGAAGTGGCCACATGCTTGGAAAAGCTTGTCAAAAATGAGCATTATTCCACAGCTGCAGCTCTGTTGACATGCTTGGAGTCGGGCCTCTGAAAATTTTCTGCCCAGTCAAGCAACGCAAAAACATGAAAGTGCCACCAAATTCTCAAGAGCTTTTCACCCCTCAGGCACAGACTGCAAATTAATGTGCATTTAAGGGGGCAGAAGAGCAATTGACCAACTGGCCAAGTTTATTTTCATTCGTTCACAGGATGTGGGCTTTGCTGGCTGGGCCAGCATTTATTGCCCAACCCTAGTTGCCCTTGAGAAGGTGATGGTGAACTGTCTTCTTGAACCACAGCAGTTAATGTGGTGTAGGTACACCCACAGTGCTGTTAGGAAGGGAGTTCCAGGATTTTGACCCAGTGACAGTGAAGGAATGGCGATTTATTTCCAAGTCAGGATGGCAAGTGACTTAGAGCGGAATTTCCAGGCGGTAGTGTTCCCATGTGTCTGCTGCTCTTGTTTTTCTAGATGGTAGTGGTCATGGGTTTGGAAGGTGCTGTCTAAGGAGCCTTGGTGAATTTCTGCAGTGCATCTTGTAGATGGTACACTCTGTTGCCACTGTGTGTCGGTGATGGGGGGGAGTAAATGTTTGTGGATGGGGTGCCAATCAAGCGGGCTGCTTTGTACTGGATGGTGTCATCAGCCATGTGCTCTGTGGGTAGCCCTCGTCCCCGGGGAACCAACCCTTCCAGCCTCTCTGGACCCTGGAAGATGTCAGGGATCTCAGATCTGCTAAGGATTTAGGAGTCATAGATGCTTCCTGGGAATCGTGCGTAGACCTGCAGGATGTGTTTGTGGTGGTCGCACACAAGCTGAACATTCCACAAGTGGAAGCTCTTGCAGTTGATGTAGTTGATTACTTGTTGCCACTGAGATCCAAGCGCCACGTGAATGCAGTCAAAGGCACCCTGCACCTGTGGAAAACCTGAAATCTGTGAATCCCAGCACTTTTGCTTCCTGGCTTTCCTGATCCAAATTTCTGTGCCTTCGCGAAGATGACACCTGTGTCCTCCTGGATACATTTGTGCATGGAGGCTTGAGAGTTCCCGCACAGGTCACCTGTGGAGCTCTGGAAGGAGCCACTGGTGTAAAAAGTTAGAACCGCAGTCACTTTCACAGCCACTGGCAGTGGACTCCCTCCATGTCCCTGTGGCTTCAAATCCTGTAGCCTGTGGCATATGTGACCACCTAGTTCCCTAGACATGCGTAGACTTCGGCGACACTGGTTTTCGGACATTTGCAGGAATTACAGGCACCATCTATAGACCCTGGGTCTAGTGACGCACCTACGAGCGAGGGCTCGCTGTGGATCTTCAAATGCGTGTGCAGCCAGCCCTGCCGCCCCTTCATTCTGAGGGAGCTGCTCCTCCCTTTGCCGAGCCAGGTGCCTCCGCTGCTCTCTTCTTCTTCTTCAAGTGATTAACACCCATGTCCAGGCTGTAAGCCCTGAGGCATACTGCTAAATTGCCAGGCTCTATGATTCTGATGTTGTTCTCCTGCAGGGTCAAAGAGCGGGAGAAGCATGGTTAGCATGGGTGTACTAAGAACCTATCTTGGTTAAGTTTGAAGGTCCCCTCACGCATGCAGGAAGGTGCTGGCCAACACTTGGATGGCCAGTGTGTACAGTGTTCATTGGCTGTCTGAAGCGAACCACGGAGAGTCTCCTGCAGGGACCTCCATTTGTGGCCATTTATTTAGATGATGTTCTCATCACTGGACTGATTGAAGCTGAACATTTAGCCAACCTTGAGGAAGCGCTGAGAAGATTTATGGAAACAGGTGTGTGTTTGAAGTGAGCAAAATGCACATTTCAAGCATTGGAGGTAACCTACCTGGGCCACAGAGTGGACACTATGGGGTTGTATCCTGTTGAAGGCAAGGTACAAGCAATTAAAAATGTGATAGAGCTTAAATCTTTCCTAGATATGATGAATTACTATGGCTGTTTTTTTACCTATTACCCACTGTACTGGCATCATGACATTTGTTGCTAAGGAAGTACCACTGCTGTCATGGGGTTCACAGCAAGGTGAAGCCTTTGTAACAGCAAAGAAACTGCTTCATTCATCAGACTTGTTGGTACATTATGACCCAGCTAAAGAGCTAGTGTTGACATGTAGTCCTTATGATGTAGAAGCCATTCTATCACATCAGAAAGTCCCATTGGCTACGTTTCAAGAACACTTTCCCAAGCTGAAAAGGTTACTCACAGTTGGGAAAAGAAGGGTTACTGGTTGTATTTGGTGTCAAGAAGTTTCATCAACATCTACCTGGACAACATTTTACAATTGTATCTGACCATAAGCCGCTGACAGGTTTGTTCAGCAAAGACAAAGCTATTCTGTCTATAGCTTCAGCGAGAGTCTAATGTCGGGCTTTGATGCTATCAGCTTATGAATGCACATTCATGTGTCTCCCTGGCTCGCATGTAGCCAATGCAAATGCACTTACTCATCTTCCATTATCAAGTAGTCTTGTCCATATACCCATTCCACAAGAGTTAGTGTTATTGTTGAATTTCTTGGATTCATCACCTGTATGTGACGAAAAAAGACCCAGTACTGTCAAAAGTCAAAGACTTTGTTTTACAAGGATGGCCAAGAACACTTGTGTCTGATGATTACAACCATTTTATTCCAGAAACACTGAACTGAGTTGTCAAGACGGAATTTTGCTATGGGGTTCACGAGATGTAGTCCCATCAAAGGGTAGATAGTCACTCATGGCAGAGCTCCACAGTGCACACCCAGGCATATCAAAGATGAAGATGCTGGCATATAGTTATGTCTGGGGACCAGGAATAAACAGTGACATCGAGAGCATGGTTGAACACTGTTCCCTTTGCCAGCAACAGCAGAAGTTCCCTGTTTCAGCTCCTCTTCACCCATGGGAATGGCTTGGTTGACCTTGGGTTAGATTGCATTTCAACTATGTGGGACCGTCTCTAGGCACCATGTTCCTATTAATCATCAATGCATGCTCAAAATGGATTGATGTCTACCAAGTAAAAACGCCAACTTCAGCTGCAACCATTGAAAAGCTGCATCATTCCTTCAGTATACATGGTTTACCTGAGATTATTGTTTCTGATAACGGAATAGCTTTCACCAGCATGGAATTTCAGAGATTCATGGACTTGAATGGTATCTGACACATAAAGGCCGCTCCGTGGCATCCTTCATCCAATGGTCTCACTGAAAGAGCTGTCCAGACTTTTAAAGCTGGTATGAAGAAGTTATCCAGAGGTACTCTGGAGTCTTGCCTTTCCAGATGTCTCCTAAGTTACCATACAACACCACGCACTACTACGGGATCAACACCATCAGAGTTACTGATGAAATGCTATTTGCGTATGCATTTACACTTGGTGTTTCTAAATCTAGAGGGGTAGGTGACACAGAGCCAGCAAAATCAAAAGTTGAACCACGATCTACACAGCAAGGCTCAAACATTACATGTAGGTTACCCTGTGTACGTGCATAATTTTGAAAGTGGACCTTGTTGGACTCCAGGAGCCATCATTTCAGAGACTGGTCCATTATTTTTTCAAGTGCAAGTTGAAGATAGAATTGCACGTAAACAACATAGTACATATTAGGGCTAGAGAAACATCCCAATTAACGCAAGATCAACCTGTGATTGATGTTTCACCGCCGACTTCTGAGGTGTGTGATTGTCTTAGAGCTGACATATCTAACGAGTTGCCAAATATCCGCACCCAGGCTCTGCAACTACATCTTGTTAACCTTCCTAACTCTGCCACTCGTCTTGGTGCTGCCCCGACATCCACAATGGAGGTGGAGGCAGCCTGCTGACTGGTACACCCTGTCTGTGATGACCTTGGCTAGCAGCTTCTGAAGGGCTGAAACCTGGAGGGTCCCAGCCTACTTCCAGGGTCATGTTGTGTGGCAGTGACACTCTCCTCAGCCTGTGGAGCTTGAGATGCTGGGGTCATAGGAAGAGGAGATTCGGATGGGCTGGACATTCCCAAAGTCACTTGGGTGGGTGGCCCCATGGTATGCACCTGCTGGCCCTCCCCCTTTTGGGTGCCCGAAGGCCCCTGGCTGGCTCCTTGAGGAGTAGGGGAAGCTGGGGTGAGATCGATCTGCCCCGCACTCCTCCCACATTGTCATTGTTGGAGGGCAGCTATGGCGTCAGTGATGGGGTCAGCCCATGCAGCAGTGTAGGACCGATGTCCCGCACCAAGGGGCTAGTGGTGGGTGTGGGTGAGTGCTGTGACTGGACTTCAATTAGGGTGTCAGCAGATTCACCTTCCAAGATGTCTTCAGGGTTTCAGTCGAGGACCTGGCTCGTGGATTCCCTCAGCTGCTTCCCAGATGTGCTTGTGATAATTAGTGCACGGCAGAGGGCTGCAGAACAGGGGAACTGACTTACAGCATGGTTGTCTGATGGATGTTGCACTGCTGGATCTTTACTTGGTTGAGTACTGCTGACCTCACCATCAACACAGGAATGGTCCAGATCATCGCTGGCCAGCTGGATGACTCTATTTTCAAACTCTGTGAGGATCTTGATGTCAGCTATTCCTCTACTAGTCTGCAACCATTGCCTTTTGTTGTGTGCCAGCTTGTCCTGCATCAAGACAGATGCAGAGGGCGTAAGCAGGACGCCTGCCAGGACAGATGAGGAGGATGCCTGGCATGTGTGGGTGGTGAGTGGTGCTATTGATGGAATGAGGACACAGTCCATAGGGCAGATGAAGGTGTGTGTGAGAGAATGAATGGTGATGTCCCTTGAACTGGCAATGAATGAGATCCCTGTGGATGTGTGATGGATTTGTGAGTCTGTGAGTTATGAGAAGAGTGACTTACCCTGGCAGGAGGGAGGAGGTCAAACTGGGTGGCTGTCGTCTTTGGCAGGGCATTGGCACTGACCACTGCTACCACCGCCTCCCATGCTGGATTGGTGATGTTGTTGGTCTTTGCCCTGGGCAGGCGTAGAAGAATTTCACATTGTGTCTCCAGAAGGCGCACGAGGGAGGCGTCGCTAAATTTGGGGGTAGCATGTTTCCTTTCTTTGGCAATCTTGACTTTCCAGCAGCTTCCAATCCCTTAGAAAGTGCTAACTCAGGGCTAGTGCACCCCTTTAATATGGCACCTGGGTTACTGAAGCCTGAGGTGATGGTCAGGCGGGTGAATCAGAGGCCGCCCTGCCAGTGTGTTTACTGGGATTGCATTATTAATAAGTCGGGAAGCGCCAGGAATGGGACAATATGGTGCAAAAACCTGCCATTGCGTCCAGGGGTAAAATGTCCTCTCTCCTGCCTGCTCCCGCAATTTGTACAAATCTGGGACGATTCTGCCCCATATTTTTTAAAACAAAATGTACATTTCTCATCCTTTCCAACTGCAGGGACTTCAATGCCACCATTAATTATAACATGGCAAACGTATGTTGGCAGCTTCCATTATAAGCATTTACAACAGAAGAAATAAGGACAGAATGTCTGCCTTTCTATCAGCACTGAATTATTTCTGAGCTTATTGGCCCAATAACCTTCCTGCCTTCCAGCCCCATTTCATCTGAAGACTCGGCTTGTCCTTGACTCGCAGGGTGGGATTTCAAAATCTGGATTGGAACCCTGATGTCACAATGACCTCTGGATCCTGAACACCACAGACGTGCTACCACGCACGCGTCACTATTTGGATGTGTAAAGTGCTCTACTGCCCCGGAGTCGCATTTGCTACTCAATTACTGGTGGCAGAGGCTGGTCCAAGCCAGAAAGCGGCCTGATTCAAAGGGTCAGCAGCAGCCATTGCTGAGGCTGCCATTTGCTCACAGAACAGAAGCATAACCTAAGTAGGAGGCAGTGGGCAGGGAGGGTCCTCATGCTACAAATAAGTAATAGGTCCATAAACTTCTGCAGAGGGAAAAGACAGATTAAGATCTACACCAGAGATATATCAATTCTAATAGTAGCAAAAACTTCCATTATCACCCTTACTGTAAAAAAACCAGAGGAGTGAGAAATGTTAAACATTAAACAAAAGAAGGAGAGATAAGGAAGGGCGGCCATAAAAAGGGTCTGCATTTTAAATATTAACCTGTCCTTTGTTTTTACAGGTTCTAATAGACTTGCCAGGCTGTTATCAGAATTTACTGTTTTTATTTCGATCTGTATTGAATCATATCTCTCCAGTGTACCTTAACAATTTGCTGCTGCTAACTCTGCATCATTTCTGCTGCCAACACTGTGAGGGCCATCTTACAGTCTTCTTCTTTCAAAGCTGCCTTTTGCCTCTGTCCTGCCATCGCAGCTCACTCCCCGCTATCTCTCTCCATGCATCCTCCTCCGTGTTGTTGTTCTGATACTGTGGCAAAGAAAATCCAAATGTGTCCCCCTAAGGAGCTGACAACAAGTTAATTAATGGCCTTATGTGGCCATTTAAGACATTTGAGCAGGTTACCACACAGCTCCTGTCAGCACATTCTAATTGCTGAGTATGCTAGTGTCATATTAGGAAAGAGGCACCAACCTGCAGCTGGTTTTAAGGGACCACCCCCCACCCCCAAAACTGCCTTCTCCACCAATCCAAAATCCCATCCCCAGTATGCAATCCTGTGGGGCACTGGCTACTGTAATCTTAAATAATTCTCAATAAATATGACAACTTATCCAAAAAAATTACCTGCCTTCCAAATGCTTGCATCATGATTACCCTCAAAGACTCAACCACTCTCCTTGGCCTGGCTTCAGCCTGGCACCAACTGGACAATTACAGCTCCTCTTGCTTCAGCCTTCACCCTCATTCCTTTAACTCATCCACCAAAAGTTTAATCAACTTTCTAAGTTTTTCACTAACGTCTACTTTACTCTTTGCCCCCACCAGCTGTCAACTAATTTCTTTTCCTTCAAAAAAATATAGTACCACAGAGAAAGAAAAGACAGTAAAAAGGATAAGTGCACTGAATGTAGAACCAAAATCAGCTCAACTCACCAATTATGCCAATTGCACAACACAGTATCAGAATATATAAACATAGAAATGAAACTTTGCAAATAGAATCATCTCGCATAAAAATCCAATAAGTTACACCAGATAGTGGAATGAAAACAATTGCAATAACAATTAAATAAGAAATAAAATTACACAATACCATTTACAAGTTTTCAAAAAATAGAATGCATACAAACAAATCACCAAATCACCAATATTTACCACAGGGACTATAATCAATGAAACAAATCACAACTATTATAATCAGACTAAAAACCATTCATTTACAATGACAATCATTAGCAAAACTTAATTTAATTAAATGATTTTAAATAATTTCTGCATGCATTTTAATCTATTTCATTCATTCATTTATTTTTAAATCAATAATCTATTTATTCTGAATAATTAAAAGATATTCTACATTTTTCATAACATCAAATAGTCTTCATGAACCTACAAGGGTAATTTTCACTTTCATTGCTTGAGGGGTAATCTGGCATAGAATCTACCCAAATTTCTATCTGGATTACTGCCCCTACCCACAAGCTCCTCAGGAGATGTTATAGTAATATCTATGAGTCCTAATTATACTACTGGACTCCAAGGGATTTGCATTAATCAGGAGATGCTCACCTGTCTGTGCTGGGCACCTTGCCTAAATCTGGTAATAATAGAGTTAAAGTAGCAATGGGTGGGAGGGTATAGGGAAAAGCAGCAATAGGTACTCTACCACTATTTTAACCACACACCTGCCCAATCCCATTTGGTGGCAAGAGTTACAATCAGAGCTTATGGGCTGAATTTTCTGGCTGATGCGCAGGTGGTGGAGTCCGCATGTTAGTGCTTAAAATGTCGAATGCTGACATCGCACGAGCGTCCCGATGTCAGCACGCGGTATTGCAATATTTAGGTGGGCAGGCGCGCTATGCAGCACGACGCGTGCCCGCCATTAATTAACGGCTTTGTTAAGGCCCTTAACTTGGCAATTGATGCCAATTTTGAGGAGCCCGTGCGAATTTCGGCTCAGCGCACGGGCCCTACAGGCAGGCGGGTAAGTGATTTTTTTAACAAAACTTATCCACGGGCGGGATATGTGGGCTCAGAGGGGTTGTTCGTGTTTTTTCTGAAGTATTTCATGCAGAAAGTGTTTTAAACTTGTCTGTGTGATTGTTACCAGTTCAGATCGATTTGAAGCTTCAGCTCAGCAGTCTGCAGACAGTAATCTTTATCAAAACTGCAGCTTTCCGGAGGCCTCCATTTAGCCTGGGTATGGGTTCTGACATCTCCACTAGAGGCAGCTCCTCTGAGGAGGAAGGGAGGGATAGAATAAGGAGGAGGCCAGGAGTGGATAATCAGCCTCCAGGGGAGCCACCTTTGGGTGGCCAGGCGCAGGCACAAGGGGTGCAGGGCTAAGAGGTTGTCCAAGGTGGAAGGGGCAGCAGAAGATGCCACTATTCTGCTGCCAGGGTATATAGGCGGTGAAGCAGCTACCTCAATATGACTGAGGTGCAGTGCCAAAGGAGGCTCCATCTGTCGAGGGAAACTGTCAACTATATCTGTCAGCCGACAGGCCCTGAGATCTTCCCTGTGTGGGTGGATACCCCATGCCAGCGGCTCTCAAGGTCACAGTTGCCCTCCACCTCTATGCATCTGGCTCCTTCCAGAGCTCGGTGGGTGATTTTTGTGATGTCTCCCAATCAGCTGTACACACTTGTGTCAAGCAGATTACAGATACTCTGTTCAGGCGGACATTGATCTTCATCCACTTCCGCTGCAACCAGGCAAGTCAGACACAGCGAGACGGAGGCTTCGCGGCCATTGCTGGCTTCCCCCGCGTTCAGTGTTCAATAGACTGTACACATGTGGCCATCAAGGCGTCAGCAGGTGAGGCCAGTGCCTTCATTAACAGGAAGGGCTTCCACTCCATGAACGTGCAGATAGTGCGTGACCACAGGATGCTGATTGTACAAGTCTGTGCAAGGTACCCAGGCAGCTCCCACGACACCTACATCCTCAGACACTCCCAGGTGCCAGGGCTCTTCAGTGCTCTAGCTCGGCCAGATGGTTGGCTGCTGGGTGACAAGACTATACCCTGCGAAGGTGGCTCATGACGCCAGTACGCCGTCCAAGAGCAGAAGCCTCGCCTCCACAAGGGCTGTGCTGCAGAGAGCCATCGGTCTTCTCAAGATGCACTTCTGTTGCTTGGACCGCTCAGGGGGCGCACTCCAGTACCCCCCAGATCGCGTCTCTCTGATAGTGGTAGTCTGCTGCGCTCTGCACAATCTTGCGCTGGAAAGGGGGCATGCAATTGATGATGAGATTGCACATGATGAATCCAGCAGTGGCTTAGAGGATGACGAAGCACAGGGTGATGATGAGGGGCAGCACACCGACCCGCTACTACACCAAGGAGGCAGGGACACCCGGTACAATTTAATCCAAAGAACCTTCAGCTAGCTCCACACACAGGAGCAGCATTGCCTGGCACTTCCAGATGTGGCACTTAGGTGCTACATCTTACACCTCATCAGCTGCAACTAAGGGCTTAGTACAGAAACATCAATGTCCACTCAAACACTCATGAGACGTCTGTGAAACATACAAATGCAGCACAAAGGAAACACCCTCAACCATGGTCAGAAAAGTGGACTTTATTCAGTCCAAAATAAAACATAAACGTTGCTCAGACGTACATAACTACTTTTTCCCTAATCTAGGGCCAACACAAAATCCCCAGTGACATACCCATGGAGTGCCTAACGTGCCTTATGCTTTCCTTTGCGGGTGCTACGTCTAGGTGCTGCCCCATCACTCGGAGTGGCTTGTGAGACAGCCTGCTGACTCTGCTGTCCTGTTGGCGTCGATGACCTTGGCGGGCATCCTCTATCCCATGGAGCCTGTGATTGCCCCTCCTGAGAGGGAGTGGCCAGTTCCAGACCTGGCACCTCCCCAGATGTTGCAGCCTCAATGGATGCAACTGTCACTGGCAGAGGGGCGGAGGAGCTCGTAGCAATGACAGGCAGCTGCTGCGCCGACGTGAGGTCACATTGGACCTCCCTGCTCACCGCAGATGAATGGGCACCGAGCGGCGACACTTGGTGCCCAGAACATCCCCCACATTGGGAATGACCACCTGTGGCCATTACCGCTGTGAGGGCTTGCAAGTCAGAGCGTAACCCAATCAGAAGAGTCTCAATCTGATCGAAGCCCCCCTCCATGAGAGTCGCCAATCTCTCAATGGAGGAAGCCTGAAGCTCTGTCCAGAGGTTCATGCCTTCACTGACACTCTGCCTGGACTCCTCCACCACAGAGACCAACTGAAGCACACCCTCATGCAACCCTGCCAGATGCTCCCACGCATCCTGCTGCTTGTCCTGCAGCTGCTGCATTGGTGACATCTCCATAGGCACATCATCACTGCCAGACTCAGCATGTGCCTTGTCCTCCAGCTGCTGGTACCATCGGCACTCTCTGTCCGTGCTATCACCTCCAGCAATTGTGAAGTGCCCTCTCCACTGCGCCCCGGGACACTAGCCAATGTTATATTCCCCACCGATGTGTTTGTCACTGCGCTGGTGCCTGGCTGGCTGAAATGATACGCTGCAAGTTACAAGTTTTGGCCCTCAGGTGTGGAGGGGAGGCTCTGGACATGTTGGGGGCGGCCATGCGGTGAGAATGCTGAAATTAACAACAAGGACTGTGCATCAGTTAGCGTTCAGTCAGTAACACCTTTCATCTCTTTCCCCATCAGCCTCATAAGTTGCTCACCCTTCAAGACCCTAAGGAGACGAACATTGGCGGGGTGGTAAATAGACAAGAGGAGGCCCAAACATTACACGTGCATACAGACAGGCTGGTCAGATGACCTAAGGAATGACACACTGAATGTTATGTGAATAAGTGTTCGGTTAAGCACTTGGGCAAGTCAAGCAAGGTACGGGAATACATGAGTAATGGTAGGACCATGGGAAGTCACGACGATTACAAGGCCCTTGCTGGGCAGACCCGTTAAAGTAGCAGAACAGGATCATAAGGCGCTTAACAAGGTCGAAGCCAGATGTGCCTTCATTAGACGAGGAGTAGAATGTAGGAAAAGGGAGGTCATGTTGCAAGTGCAGAAAACGCTGTCGAGGCCACATCTGCACTTCTGCGTCAGTTGTGACCTGTGCTTCATGTGCGGGGTGGTAATGGAGTGGGGAGAGTGCAGAGGTGCCTGACCTAGATGCATGCTGGCCTGGAGAGTTGTAGTGATGAGGAAACATCGCATACACTTGCAACATTTACCGTGAAGTACAGGAGATTGACAGGTCACGTTATTGACCTTCCTAACGTTATGAGGGGCATTGAATGGGTGGACACAAGGCAACATTTCCCCTAGGCACAGAGATGACTAACGTGGTGGCATTTATTTAAGTTGAGTGCCATGAAGTTGACAGGTGAGGTGCTGAGCACCTTTTGGACAGAGTAATGTGGGACGCACTGGCTGAAAGGGTGGTGGAGGTACAAACCCTCCTAAGATGCAAGACGTCTTTGGATGTGCAGCTCTGATGCCATAGCATGTTAGGCAATGGGGATAGTGGTCACAAATGGGATAAGGTGACTTTGGAAGGTGCTAGCGACGCGCATCCTCAAGATGGACCTTTGTGTATGACCCACATGTCTGACTGTATCAGTCTGTGAATGAGCAGTGTTGCAGCATTAATGATTGCAGCAGCCATCAGTGCTTTGAATGGTGGGGAGACAGAGTGGATGGGACTGTGGACCTCAAATACCTGGCCACTGCACCCCAGCCTTGCTGACACCTGCCTCCCTGGCCACCTGCCTCCTCCCCAGCTCCATGGCCCGCTCCTCATAGGTGATGAGGCGCTGCAGCACAGTGTGCCCACCACGAGTCCGCCGGCACTCCCTCAGATTGTGATCTGTTTTTGCCTGCAGAACAGAGAAGAAGATTTATTGGGGCTGATCGCTCATGTACTCTGCACGCGCACGCCGCACCCCAACCACAGTAGCCCACCTGAGGCCTCCAGCGGCCCCTGTCCACACTACTGGTGATTAGTCCCCAGAAGATAGTACGGCTGGTCCCAACCCCCTCCCCCAATGGACACCTTGGACACGTTCGGCGTCCATCACTTTGAATAACACACGGGTCTTAGCGCCGATGGCAAGGAGGCGCAACTAGATGCAGCGCCGAGGCCAGCTGATGGCTCTTGGCCACGACACCTTGAGGCTCCCCTTCACCATCTCATCACCATCAATAAAACATGTGTTGGAGTTCTGTGTATGTATCTAGCTGCCTTCCCTGCAGGTTGCCCCCAGACTACTCAAATGTGTCAAACACCAAAATATGCTGCAGGGAGAACCCATCTTCTCCTCAACCACTAAGGCTGATGTAAGCATGGTCACTATCTGTTTCCCCACCCAGCGTGTGCCAAATGCCCAATGCAGTAACGACACTAAGATGTGGGTGGGGAGGGGCTCAAAGGCTAAGGCTACCTGCTGGGTAAAATGGCCAAGGCTGACATGGTACACACCCTTCCAGAGCGCAACAAATCATTGAGGCGCTTGCGGCACTGGGTTCTGGTGCACTGACATCATCATGGGCGCTTACTGCCACCATCTCCTGCCATGCCTGCCTGGTGACATGGGGGGGCCCTCCTCCTCCCATCCTCTCGATACAAAACATCCCAACGGTTGGACACGTCTTGCAGGAGGACAGGAAGGCAGGCATCTGAGAACCGAGGGGCACAGTGCCCTCCCCCTCCCCCCCCCGCTGGCCTATCCTTCAGCCAGCCCCCCTCCTCCTGCTCCTCTGCCCTCAAACAAGCATGTTCTTCTCAATGAGTGGCCATGGTGAACTGCCTCAAGGAGGCTGCCTGGCCACTCTTTATACAGACAGCTGGTTCCCCATTGGAACTGGTGGCCTCAACACGCCTGCTGCCGATTCGATTTTCCTGTTGTACACGGGAGTCGCAAACCCGCTGGACGGGCCTCAATTGCCCGCCCACGCAAAATGGCGGTGGCGATCGGCTGCCCGCTGCCGAGTCGGTCGGGCCAGCCTGCCCTTCAAGGGCAAAATTCAGCCCTATGTATTTGATTCTTAATTCATTCTGAAGTGCCCAGCAAGCCACTCGGTAATAGAGCATCTTCTTTGAATCCCAACTACCACCTTTTCTGGGAAAAGAAGGATGGGCAATAAATGCAATTCTGCTCACATTTGGAGAACAATTTCTTTTAAAAAGTTCAACAATTAAGATGAACAATAACATCTTTGTAATTAAGGTTCCACTGTAACACAATGATCAACATTATTTCTTCACATCAAACTGCTAGGAAGCATTTATCTCTTTAAATAACACTTTGTTTACTCTTTTACTTGGTAAACAGAAATCTTTCGTGTATAATTAATAGGTAATGGATATTTTGCCACATTTTCCTTTTTGCTTTGACAATTATGCACTATAATCAACTTATTAAGGAAGACATCTTTGAGATAAAAACAGAAAATGCAGGAAAACCTCAGCAGGTCTGACAGCATCTATGGAGAGAGAAACAGAGTTAATGTTTCAAGTCTGTGTTACCCTTCTTCAGAGTTTAACAGAAGTAGAAATGTGATGAAACTTATACTGTTTAAGGCGGGGGGGTGATGTGTAGCAGATGAAGTTGGATAGAAGGCCAGCGATAGGTGGGGGGGTAGGGAGAGATTGACAAAGATGGACAAAAAGACAAAGCGAGTGTAAATGGTAGTGATAAGGGCTAAAGGAGGTGCTGTTAGTGGCATAAAGGTAAGAAAGCAGAATTTGTGAATAACAGAACAAGAGTAAGCACTTTGTGAAGGAACAACCCGGAACAAGGGGTGGGGGAGGGGGCAGCAGTTGGAGTAAAAGGATGGAAAAAGGGAGAAAAAGGGATACGCCAATGAATAAGTGAAAAAACATGAAAATAAGTGGATAAAAAATAAAAATATATTTTTTAAAAATGCCAATTGCACAACATCTTTGACGTTTGATTGAAATGCATTTCGGACCCACACAGATCAATTAGAGATACACTTCTTTTGAAATTTCAGGTAATCCTCATAATCTCATTTTGGTGCCTTCTCAGTTTCTATTTGACATGCTTGGGACTTTGAGGTACAGGATGTCAGTATCACTGTTCTGCACCCTGATTACAAAGTGTCTGTCCAGAGTGCTCCATTCAGAGGCTACCGGCTATGGGTGCTTGCTGAAACATGTTATCAGGGATGAATACAGGAGTAAAGGGTAAATGTAAATGTTGTAAGACTCTATCCTCTGATCTTGCCTAATAATATTTATCCTTACATTTCTTTTACAATCAACTTCTAGTATTTCAGTACCTCGGTAAACTGTTCAGGATCATCTGCATAAAATGAATGATAGCAGAAAGTGAAGGAACTAAATGGAAAAAAAGGTAAATGGAATGAGATAATAAAAAATTGAACGAGAGGTGGAATGAAATCTAAGAAAATGTTTTTTTAAAATGTGAGAAAAGATCATGGAATAGTATAAAATGAAATTTAGAAAGGGAAAATAATGCATTTAAAATGCCACTAACAGCATGGTCTCATTTTATGGGCAGAATTTTCCCCCCATTGGGGGGGAAGTTGAACAGCGGGCACATGGAGGCGCGAGTCTGATCAGCGCTCTCGATTGAGGGCGTGCTGCCATTTTACGTGGGCGGGCCAATTAAGGGCCGCCCAGCATAACGTCTGCAGGGAAGAGCTATGTGCTCCCCGTGCGGGCAGGGGCGGGATTCCCTAAGCCGAGAGTGCACTTTTTCGCAAAGTGTTGCCTCAGGGAGATCGGATGTACATTAAAAAATATTAAAAATAAGAGAGAAAAAAGCTCCCTGACACTGTTACGTGAGCTGAGACATGTCCATAACGTTTAAAAACACCTTAATTAAATTTTTAAAAACCCACGTGAAACCTCATCCCGGTTGGACGGGCAGGCACATGAATTAGTTTAATGACTCCGTCAATGGCCTCAATTGGCCTTTGACAGGTTGGCGGGCGCACAGCTGATTTTGCTGAGCCCCCACCTACCTGGAATTTAAGTGGGGCGGGGTTCCACCTGAAGTCATCCCGTGTCATTTTACACGTCAGCGAGCGGGCCCCGCCCCCCCACTCACCAACCGGAAAATCGTGGCCTATATATTTTAATTGAAAAAAATTCAACCATGCTAATGAAAGAATACCATGTTTTACTTTGAAGAATTTAGAAATTGAACATCACAATCCAAGAGGAACAAAGACATAAATGGTCACTGACTTAATCAAGGTATCAAATCATGGGCTAAGAAGCTAAAATCACTCAGCAATTTCCACAATGTAGGTCTGGATTTTCAAGATGTCAACTTGCAGCAAAAGTCTAGCTGTTGGTGAGCACAAGACAGAAAGTGAAGGCCACTGTATTCCCGCCCACACACCTGTCTAATGAGTTCTGTACAGGGAATGTCGCCAAGGAATTTTGGAACTCATATTTAACAGATTAAAAGGCAATATGCAATTTTTGCCATCTGTCCTTTGAAAGATTGGACAAATTCTTTATTTTTACCTGAACTTGCTACATCTACATAACAGCATGAATCATGGCACTTTATCAGAAACTGAGTTTACCCAGCTCTGTCTCTCATTACTTATTGTACGGGGCTCACTGACAAGGGTGGTTCTTTTATTTTCATCACTCAAACACAAGATGTGGAAAATTCAAGATTGAAGTCTGTCATGAAAATGTGCTTTATGTCAAATAATGATTTTTAATTTATCAGCTGGAAACCTAACTTGAACTTATAAGAACAGCAGCTGCTTAAAGCACAGAGAGTAAAGATGGCTTCCTTGATTTTCATTACTGTACATACCACATCCCAGTCCCTTGGAACGGAGACAGCATGACTGCAATCAAAGACAGTGACCACAGATGAATGTGAAGGACCCGCATCTCCTGTCCCATTAGCAAGGCATTAAGGCAATTACCTGAGTATTCAACTGTTGGAGTCAAACCATTTATCCGAATCACTTGGATAACAGGACCCTGGCTAGGAGAACTTTCCAGACATGATCTAATCAAGTGACCCCGGAATATACTGACAGTTTACACTTTTTACCTTATACACCTTATTTGGATCCCCTGAACAGCTGGCGAGAGTAGGTCACATGACAAGCCAACCCTTTGTAAGTCTAAGCACCTGTATTCTCTGCAGAACTGAGGACAGGCAGCTGAGGTGCTGAGAGAGAAAACTTGAGTGGGGTCCGCCCTGCTTCTCTCTCTCTCCAACCTTCTTTGAAAGCTTTGAACCCTCTTTGCTGACCATAACCATCCAGAAGTAACCATGCTACAATTAGAGACTTCTTAAAAGAATTCAACCCAGCACTACAGTCTCCAGAAGAACAATCAAATCAGTCACCTACATCTTTAAATCAGAAGCATTAGGGTCACCAAATTCAGCCTGAAGCCAGCAAACCGTATATTCATTTTACTTTTGATTGAATCAAATTTGACCAACCTATCCTTCTCCACTCTGTAACCTATGCGAGTATGTGTGTGCGCGCGCGCGCGCGTGTGAAAATCAGAGCTTATTTTATTATTTTACTTAGGCTGGTTTAAGTTTAATAAAGCTAACCTCTTTCTTTGTCAAACTCAAGAAAACCTATCGAATTGGTTATTTTATGATCACAGCGTATAAACAGTTCTCACAAAATTGGCAAATATATTCTTTTCAAACACAAGAAAAACCTGTTGTCGTCAAATAAGGAAAGGAAAAAGAGGGGATCCATTCAACCCCTCCTTACCTGGTCATAACAATTCCCAAAAGGGGAAGGTTTGTACAAAGTTCATAATATGGAATTCTAAAGAAAACTAAAATTACCCCAATATTGACACTGTGATGACACCATTTTTCATAACTCATATTTTAAAATTAAAGCATTGAACAAAAAGATCAGCTGGCCCAGAATTAGTTTAGGATTTGGCAGAGGATATGCGGACACTTGAAGAAGGTAGTCTCACATCAGCTTAATTTTAAATAACCTAGAGCAGAATTTTGCCATCATTGGGCGGGCTCAGTGGGGGTGGTCGGGAAGCCGACCGCTGCCCGCGATCGGGGCTGGACCGCTCAGTGTGAAACAAGAGCGGCTGCCTGAGCGGGTGGGGGAGGAGGAAGAGCGGGGAACTTTGCGCAGGCACACGCGTGAGTGCTTGAAAATCTCCCTGGGGCACAGAGCTGCTTCAAGCAGATGAAGAGTTTTAAAAATTAGAAATAAAGAATTTAAAAGTGTTATAAAATATGTACCCTCATATGATTTTGTTACATGAGTAGGGACATGTTATAAATGAAGTTTAAAATTTTTTATTTTATATTTATTTGATGTTGGAAACTTCATCCCGCCCGTGGATGGGGTTTGAAAAATTTAAGTTAATTGATACTTTAATGGCCTTAATAGGCCTTTTAATTGTTGGCGGGCGTGCAACTGATTCCCGCGCGCGCCCACCAACCGAACTATCGCATGACTGCGTGTCAACATCGGGACATCATCGCATGTCATTTCATGCTTGAGCATGTTGGTCGCACTCCCACCTGCCGAGGTGAAAATTCTGCCCATAGAGTTTGCTCTTCCATAGATAGTGGGGCAAATGGGACACTGTAGCTTTCCCCCTTTCACCACTCTAAAATACCTGGTGTAAACCCAAAACATAATAGGAGCACATAATATATTATGTTGCTTTTCTTGTTGCAAAGTACAATAATTACTCTTACTAATCATAATGAGTATTGAACTGGGTGCAGTACATGAGGAGGTATTTGGGAGATGAATGGAGATCAAGTGATATACTCTGAACTAGCTGCAGTAATGGATTGTCCGTCAGTGTGATATTGGTCTTCGTAGATGTGTGATTTGGTATGCAGTTATAAGCTGGGTAGAACTTGAAGGAAGGTAGATCCACAGTGAAGCTGGCTTTAAATGGGAAGGTACATTGTTGATGATGAGAAACTTTCTTAGCACTATGACACTTGCTTTATTTATTTATTGGCTTAAATATGGCAAAATGCAACGTGGTGCCCAGTACAATAAGAGATTAATCAGGAAGCATGCCCAGCGAATACACTGCAGAGCATATTTGTCATGTTTAAAAATACTTCCATTTGCTGTGTTAGTTCATGATTTTTATCTAAATTCCCTTGTTGGTTGAAATTCCACAATATAGCATGCAATATTTGTGATGCATTGGGTAATGTGCTTCAACTAAGGACCCTTTTGTTTATTATTAAAAAAATAAATAAAATTTGTTAAAACAGGAAGCATACAAAAATTATACAATTGTGTTAGCTACACAATAAATATCACACCATGGAATTTCAGGCCACTTGAGATTACAAGCAGTAATAGATATGCATTTGTTAAAAACTGCTTCAATTTCTAATACCATTTTTGATCACAAGTGAAATAAAAATTACAGTGAAAAAGTACCAAACGCTTGTATTAGAAAATACAATGCAATTCAGAGCTTATATGGAAGGAGCTTTGGAAACATATTTTAATCATTTCAAACTTTACAGTCTACACATTTCTCCTAAAAACAGTTCAAGTTGTCTTACCCTGACTTGACCGACATAGATATTTGCTTCCTCCTCCAATACAGTAAAGTTCTTAAGAAAGATGGTGTCAAAGGTTGGGTCGTTGTCATTCACATCAGTAACTACTATGTTGACAGTTGTAGTGGAAGTCTACGGAAAGAAAATCTAGCTTCAACAATGCTTATTCTCTACAGATTACCATTTAAAGGCAGATAAATTTTGAAAACAATTTATGCATCCTGCTACACTTAATGAGCAGTTAGGATAATAATTTGTGATTAATTCTGGAGAAGATGTGCAAGAATTATTTTCTTGGAGCAGTTGGCAAGTCAAAGCTGATATCAGTATCAAAGTGACTTGTGAAGTCATTTATAATGGCACCTTTGGAAATCTGCAAATACTTCCCAACATAATCACAAGCAGAAAGAATTTTGATTTAATTAATCAAGCCCTCTAGTGAATTAATTCAAGGTCAGATTACTTTGAGCTGTTTGAACAAATTTCCATGATAAATTCTGTAAATTTTTAAAAATACAATCACATAAATTTATTATTAAAACATTCATAGCTTTCTGGTTCATCAACCATGCCAATGTAACTCTCAGAATATCAATGCATTACAACCAGCGAAAAAAGGTGATAGCTTTCTCCATTGTTTATTTCAGCCAATCACCATTTTTAGAAATCTTGGAAGATACTAAAATCCTCTTTCAATTTGCTCTCTTTGCTTTGTGGACTTGCATAAATTCGATTATAAGCTTCTTAAGTTAATCTACCTTCTGTTGCGGCCTTTTGAGACGAGTCTAACAAGAAACAAACTCAAAGTTTAATTTGGAAAACATAGCACAGTTCAGAATTTTTCAGAAGAAGCATCACAGAAAATATTTTAGTCATTTCAGCTACATTTGTCTTCAGGAAGAACAAATCCTGAATATTCCTGTTCTGTATTTAGCTGAAAACAGATTACACTGATTTATCCAATAATTATTTTCTCCCTTCCAATAAACAGATGCTTGGCACCTCCTCCTGTTGCCCAGCTGAATCAGAAACTTGATGTATGCAGAATCTTGTGGATCATTCCATGATCTGTTACAACTACCATTGCAATAATTGTTATGATTTAGTGATCTTTCTTTGGAGGATGCAAACACATTTTCCTGGTCTATTTAGACCATGCATCTACAACTGTGGCTACATAATTAACATATAACTTTACAGCAGTGAAACAGGCCATTCAGTCCAATAGGTTTATGCTGCTGCTTAAGGTCCATACAAGCCTGCACCCACCCTACTTCATTTCACCTTGTTATCATATTCTTTTAATTCTTTCTCCCTCATGTGCTTATTTAGTATCCCTTTAAATTATACACAAGTAAGCCAGAAGGCACACAAGAGTAATTTCATGATCAGTATTCCTTTGGTTTCTCACAGTCTTTATGAAGCAGCTAGATTCTGTTCTACGTTTCCCTGCATGGCACCTTGAAACTGAGACTCTCATGATTTTACATCACTGTAACACTTCATGTTTGTGATGCAAAGCTTGTGGGCTCTTAATTGGGAACAAGTTTCTGGTGCACAGGAATGGGCAAAATGAGCATCAAAGCTGCTGAATGCCATCAATTTGAAGCCTGGGTTATTTTATCTTCAAGGCCTCATTTACCTCCTGGAGGCAGGCTGCAGGTCCGAACTGAGCAGATAAAGACAGCTTTGCTGGCTTAGTTGGGGAAATCAAAATGATGGAGCCTGGAAGCTGTGCACCAGCTCCAAGGCACATTGTGGATTGAGAATGGGGTTGGTAAGGAGTGGAGTAAATATCAAGGCACCTTGCTAAGTGGAGGGGTTACAATCCAAAATCTCCAGCCCACCCCAGTCTCCAATACATATAATAGAAGCAAAATGTATAATCTGTTCCACGAACTGTTTAAACCATTCTGATATTAAATAAACTGCAATCAGAGTAGATGCAGCTGCCAAAATATAGAGGGAGAGGGGATAACTTTCACTTCTGGTGATGACCAAACTTTCTCTTTTGTGGTGATGGCAGTAGCGGATTGTTGACCCTTATACACCTGCCTGATTCTCCTACTTAATGACTTCAACTAAAGGGAAAATCAAGTGGAGCACTGGACACAGATTAGGTAGGCAGTGAGTCATGTAAATTAGATGCTAAGTTGGACCTGCAAACTTTTCAAAATGAAAAGGTCAGGCTGCTGGTCCAAATATAAACATGGCAAAAATGGTGTACCCACTCGGGAACAGCACAAATGCGACTGACGTTGACAATGGGGGAAATTGAATGAAAGATAAACCATGGGGATATGATAAAAAATGCAGAAAAAACAACTACACATTGCAAGTATGGATATCTCAAAGGAACAACAATTCTGTCATGCTAGAATACATTCACTTATCCACGAAGAATAATAAATAAACCCTATCTGAGGATTCTACTGTGCAAGTTTGATTCTCAATAGGATGGAAAGAGAGACAGATTGATGTAAATTAGAGTGCGAACTGGTCTAGAAATAAATCATACAATTTTTTCCAGAGAAAATGTTTGAAAAACTCTAAAAATGCATTATGTTTACTCCTAGTTCATGTTTCAATTATGTATTTTACAACCATATGCTAAGAAACACAGGTAATATTTACTTCAATTAAGTATAGACCCACTTCATGCATAATAGGTGGATGAGCAAAATTATGTTACAATTAGTCCTATTTCATAGAATTCCTGATCCAGGCATTAGTTGCAAAAATTCTAATTCAGGCATGAAATGTCTCCAATTATTCAATTTTTCCTATTCACCATGAAATGTGGGAAATCTGCAGGGAGGATGATAAGTCAGTGTAGATTCAGTTTATGCAGAAGTTGGCAAACCTGTGGAATATACAGCCTAGAGAAACATAGTGAGCTGAAAATATCATCAAATTCAGGAAAAAAAATTGGTCAAGTATCTAGAGAAAAATAAAATGATGGAAAGGTATGAGCGATATCAGGGATATATTTCTTTGACTTGACGTTGAGACCAGTCAGTTACCCATTCTTGTACCTTCCTATGCTCTTATCCACTGCCAACTGTATCCAGCTGAGATTTAAACATTCTTTTCAAGTGCATATTTTTATGTGTACATTGAATTGTTAAAATTAATAGGGTGACCATGGTGCAAAATTAAGCAAGTTAGCAAACAATTGGTAACAATCCTAAACCAACAGAACAATAACAATTTGTGTTTATGTCATGCCTTTAACGTAATAAAACATCCAAAGGTGCATCACATGAGCGTTATGAAGTGAAATTTGACACCAAGCCACATAAGGCGATATTAGGACACATGACTAAAAACTTAGCCAAAGAGGTATGTTTTAAGGCGCATCTTTAAGAGGAAAGATAGATAAAGAGTTAGAGAGTTTAGGGGGGGAATTTCAGAGCTCTGTGCGTGGGCAATGGAAGGCACGACCACCAATTGTGGAGTAATTAAAATCAAGGATACTCAAGAGGCTAGAATTAAATGAGTGCAGATATCCGGGAGGTTTGTGGGGCTATAGGAGATTACAGAGATATGGGAGGGAGGGTGGAGGATGGAGGTTGGTGCAGGGGTGGTGGCTGGTTGCAAAGCCAGGGAGGAATTGAAAACTAGAACAGGATCACTGGTCCAGAGTTTGTTTGAGTGGGGAATCTTGCAGCACGTCCATTGCTTAGTCTTTTTCCTCGACCCTCAGCTCAATAAAATCATTGGTAGAAATTTCGGGAAGTGCAAGCTGATAATGACCAATTGATCATTTGGGACTTTTGGTGAACAATCGAACCAACAGTCTTAACCAATGAGGTTTAAGGATTGAAAAATAAACAAAGGAATGGTGTAAAAGGAAATAGGGTGAATTACAGTCAAAGCAGATAAAGGAAGAGAAACAAAGAAAAATAAAAATTGTTTTAGGAAAGAGAAAAGAAGAGATAAAGTAAGAAAAAGGCATGAAATATTAAAGTTTTAAAATCTCTAACAATTTACTAGTTCCAGGAGTCAGACGCCAGAGTTTCAGTTGCTCTCTTTCTGGGCAAGAGAAATTAGGTGCTATTGGAGGAAAATAAATCCTATCATTAAAAGAAGTACTTAGCTGTTACATACCAGCCCTAACTTTTTCTAGCAGTTATTTAATTGGCAACTAAAGTGCAAATACAGCAATTTTTTGAAATTAAATGAGGAGTTGGAAGTAAAGTAGCCATTTTCATGAGGCTAATGACAAAGTCCACAAAGTTTTGGGAATATACAATTTATGGGGTATATCTCCCTATCGACAAATTGCTGGAAAAATGATGCATTAATTATGCCAAGCGCCTTCAAGCAACAAATCTGGCAAATGCTTTTTGACAAAATACTTATGTCCGTACTGTGACTCAATTGTAGTGACTTCCAGTTGCCTCTAAAAAGAATTAACCACTGAGCAAATGACATGCACTAGATATACATCTGAGCTTGGAAGAGGACAATTATACTTTTTAAATGCAGTTGGTAATTGCTGAAGAATTATGAAATGAACTTCACAGAAAAACGTATTCAATCTATTAAAAATTGTTATGGCTTCTACCTCTGAAGTACTCTCCCACAATGTGTTGCTTGGCTTTTGTTTCTTTACCAACTAATTCATTTTAAACACCAAGGTTGCAAAATTTGACTCCATAGTGCCACTCGTTCTGTCACTATAGGTGCCGAGTTAGAAGAAAGATGAAATAAAAACAGAAAATGCTGCGCTCTGAAGAAGAGTCATACAGACTCGAAATGTTAACTCTGTTTCTCTTTCCACAGATGCTGCCAGACCTGCTGAGTTTTTCCAGCATTTTCTGTTTTTATTTCAGATTTCCAGCATCTGCAGTATTTTGCTTTTATCTTATTATAGAAGAAAAATGACATGAAAGAAATGTGTGGCTTCCACATACATATAGAATGACACATACTGAACAGCATCTCACAGTGACACCATTAGCACAAGAATTGTATGTGTGCACTGAAAGTATGCAGAATAGGCAGATTGTGATCATGTTAGTGTGCAAATGTTGATTTGATGCCAGACCTGCCATTCTGGAGCTTACCACTCTGGTTAATGTCCTCTCTTAAAACATGCACAGTTGAGCATGCGTTCAGCAGCATGAAGGGCACCAAGCAGAACTATTTACGGGCATCATTATCTAACCTGCAGGCTAACTGCTTATTGCTTTCCACTGGCTCTGTTTGAATTTTTGGAAGTACTGAGTGCTTGGAAGAGACTGCAAGGAGTGGTGCTGCATGTGAAACCATTGATTGCTACTGCAAGGCTGTAGGCACACTGCTTGCCTACATAGTACATGTCCCTCTTTGGCTGCAGCAGGAAAGGGAGATGTTGCCGTGGCAGTAAAGAATAAAAGAAGCTGCTCACAAAGAGAAGGGGATGGAAGAAAGGTTCTCAGCAGGAGCCCCCCACTTACATTCTTTTGGAAGCACTTCTCTTATCTCCACCTAACCAAGTGTGTTTGCTATCTGCAATTCATGAAGAAGGTGGTCACAGAGCACTGCCACCGCTTTTAACAAGACCTGCAGCCTCAGGGCAATACGAGGATAGCGCTGCCAAAGTGACTGTAGAACTTAACTTCTAGGCATTGGGATCCTTCCTGGATGGAACAGGCAGCATAGCTAAAATCTCATAATTTCTCATCCACCACATTTCTCAGGAGGTAACTGGCTCTGTATGCCAGGACTTCACTGTCTTCTCTCTGAACAGAAAGAAGCAGGAGGAGTGTGTAACAAAAACAGAAAGCTCTGGAGAAGAGTCATATGGACTCATAACATTAATTCTGTCTTTCTCTCCACAAATGCTGTTTTACCAGCATTTTCTGTTTTTGTTTCAGATTTCCAGCATCCGCAGTATTTTGCTTTTATCTGAAGAGTGTGTTTGTGGCTTTGCTAGGGTAGTGGGCTACCCATGGTACATAAAATACACACACATGGTTTGTGGGCACTACAGTTCATTGCTGAGATGTACCTCAACTGCAAAGGTTACCAGTTGCTCAGTATGACTCGATGTATGATCACATATTCGATGTGTGATCACATACTGTTGGTGAATGCCTACTATCTTGGCATCAGTCATCCTGTGTCAGTCAGCTGCTCCAGTATCCTTTCAGCCACCACAACAAACCAGAGGGAAAACACTGGGTGAAAAGTGCTATCTAGTCTACATCTGGCTGCTGACTTCCTGGCACAACTAGTGGCCAGCACTCATATAACGAGGACCATGCAGCCATGAAAATTGTACCACTGAGTAGATGATTGAAGTGCTGAAGCAAAGGTTTTGCTGGCTAGACCATGCTGAAGGAGTTATTCCAAGTCACAATGGTGTGCTACATTCTCCACAACCTGGTAATCATGAGGGAACAGCCCATGCCACCGATTTGCTGATGACCTGAGAAGGAAAAAGAAGAGGGAAAGGAGGAAGAAGGGGAGGAGGTGGAGGATCGAGGTTAGGGGGTGAGTGTCTGGAATTCGCTGCCCAAGTTGGTGGTAGAGGCAGAAACTCTAAAATCTTTTAAAATGTACCTGGATCTGCACCTTAAGTGCTGTAAGCTGCAGGGCTATGGGCTGGGTGCAGGAAGGTGGGATTAGAAAGGGCACCTGGATGTCCTCGGCATGGCATGGACAAGATGGGCCCGAATGGCTTCCTTCTGTGCTGTAACTTTTCTATGGTTCTATGGGAGGGGGAAGGGAGGAGTCAGCCAGCTCATCCACATTCTGGACAGATTGTCAATTAGCACCTAATGCAACCCCGGGTCCTACTTAATAAAACCTCAGATCCTCACTTGTCCAAGAATCATACACTTTACTATCCCTCATATACAGACCATCACAACATCCTTATGGCCAAATTTCAGGAAAAAAAAGCCAATATTGTGTTGCAGGTTCCTTTGCCTAACCTGGTGCTCCTACACAGTGCTACTGCCCCAGTGGCTACAACATAGGTGGTGGAAGATTGCCAATGATCCAATTGAGGAGAATGAAGATATTCTTGTAGGGTGCCCTCAAGCAGCTCTGGGCCGAGAAGGTCCATTTTCAGTATGCTCGACATCGGTGTGGGCTGGCTACAATCTGGGCTGGCTGGCTGACAGGTAACAGCAAGGGCACTGGTAGAGTGACAGCAGTGGGAGCATGAATGCTGTTGTCCGAAGTGAGGACAGGAGTTTCAGGCTCCATAGAGCTACTGCTAATCGCCTGAGGAAGCACCTCAGCAATCTAACTAATCTGTTGGAGGGCAGATTGCTGGACTGCTGAGATACCTGAAAGTCCCTTGAAAAACAGGTATCTGCAACCATGCCAACCCCAGTCTGAGCTTACATGGCAACAAGCTGAGTTTTCAAGACCTTAGTCTGAGCTTCCACTCCAGCACTCAGGCATTGGGTGGCTTCTGCTTGGGCTGTCATGGAAGCTGAGATGCCAACCATCAGACACTGCATCATGGTTGGATTCTCAAATTCTCTCATGTAATTGGTCATGCTACAAAGGATGGCTGCAAGCTCTGTGCGATGCCATGTGCTGAAGCTGGAGCCTGATTCCTCTGTGCTCCTTGGCAGTGACAGCAGGCTTTCTGGCAAGTCAGGCAATGCATCAAGCATTTTGATGTGCATTCCCATCAGTCTTTTTGTGCATGTTGCCCCATTAAAGTCCTCGTCTGCATCCTCTCTCTGCAGCAGAACTCAGCTGTGACCTCATCCTCTGGGGAGCTGGCTATCCTTTCCCCTTGGCTTAGCTGCATCCCCCTCTTGCCCAGTGACTCACAACATGCAAATCTCATCTCTGTTCTACCCTCTTAATTTCACAAATGTCAATACATGAGCAGTTGGCTGCGAGTGTCAGATTGAGTGATGGTGTGGACATAATTTTACTGCCTTAACTTTTGATGGCGTGCCAGGACCATTTGTGGTTTGTGAACCTGATAAGAGTAGCTGGCTTTCTGCTTGTTCTTTATGGAAGGCGACCAATTAAAAACCTGCTTCTGGGTTTCCTGGCCAATTACACAGGGCTGGCAGGATAAAGGAGCCATTTTAGCAGAGGAATGATTTCTACTTAAAGGGACCACAGCGTGTTGCAGAGAAACCCATTGCAATTGTTTATTATTCAGGCTGCTGAACCCACAGGAATGGAAAGGAGACATGGGAAGGCTGCTCTTGGGTCTCCCTCTCATACTTGGAGATTTAGCTGAGGGGATTGCAGCAAGTTGAGCTCTTCTAATGATGGAAGGAAGAGGCCAACCTCTCCAAGCAAGCATAGATGGAAGTGGCCAAGAAAATGAGAAGAAACAATGTGTTCTTCCAAGGTATATCAAGAGGATCTAGGACCTGAGGAGGGCATGATGGGTGAGTGGCATTGCATCTTCAGATGCCAAGCCCTGACTCTCACTTATACAGCATTTTCCTGCACAGCACACCTCTGGTCAACACACCTTGCAGCTCAACTCATTCCTCTCATCCTCATCTGAACAGCCAATACTCACCCTCAGCCCATTGCCCTCTTGCAACCATGCCTCACAGCCGCTCTCCACAAATGGTCACCCTTCACTCCTCTGTACGAAACCTACTCACACACCTCTCTGCTTTCTCTCCATTAAGAAGAAGAAAGCACACAATTTGGCAAGAGGTCGAGACGCATGGCTGCGGGACACAGGGAGTTGGCCGTCCAGTGACAGGCACCTTACTGACCAATGCATATGCATGCTCACCTGGTCCATTGGGAAGGAAGTCTTATTCCAGGTGGCTGCAGGTGTCAGCAACAACCTACTATGAGAGCCTAAGCCACCTGAGGCACTGATACTCAGGCATGTCAAAAGAGCCGATTTTCAGAATGTAGATCCTCTATTGGCGTTTCTTGCTTCCTCCCAGCTGCATCATGATGACCATCCCCTCTCCCCTATAGAGGGGCATGTGGAAGAGGAAAAGGCAGCTGGTGCTTTTGCTGGTGTTGCTTTTGCTGCAGCCTTGCCTTCCAAGGAGCTGGCAATCACCTGTCATGCATTAAGAGCACTTTCTGATCGAAGGGGCGGAATCATTCTGGTCTTACAGGGATGTACCTGAAGGCAAGACTGGGAGGAAATTCTGACTTCCTGGCATCAGATCAGAGGTGCAATCTTCCCAGAGGCAGGTCATCACCAGCAGAGGCTACCTGCCCACCAGCAACAGGTAGCCAATTTGAATAATTAACTGGTCATTTGTGGGCTGATTGGGGATGTTGCTGGGATATTCCCAGCAGTAAATGGGTCCCCTATTGAGGATGAAGCCTGGCAGATAGCAGGTAGAACTTGCTGGCAGCTGGCTCAGGAGCTTGGGGGGGTGAACGGCAGGGAGGGATGGAGGGCGGTGTTGTCTAGCCTCCTGTTCTTACCACCGGCCACCCCACCCCTCTGAACTGGAGCAGCATTGATTAGAGGGCCACAACTGTGCTGCCAGCCATCTTGTGGCGGGGATTCCCCACCACAAGAGTGACCTGGCAGCTGTTGCCAGAGTTAATTTTTTCAAACCTTATTAGAGAGGGCTTGAAGATGGAGGTACCCTCATGGTCCCTATCCTGCAGCAGCAGCACCTATCTATGATTGGGCTTGCACCCATAGCGACCCACTTACTGTCCTGGAAATGATCCCACTCTAAAGGCGATAAGATTCTGCCATGGCGTGCTTTGCAAAGTGGCCTCTCATCTGGCAGCTCTTCAGTGTAACTGTCCAAAGCCTTCACAGCTTGTCACTTATCCAGAGAAATTCTGTCCCTCTGTGCTCTCACCTTCCCCACTTGGCAGGGTTGGAAACACAATGTAGGGCTGCTCACTATTCGGGCGAGAGGGAATCTATACATAAAATACTTCTTAATTGCCTGCTTATCAACTTTAATTGCCTTCTCGCCTCAATTGCAGGGAGTTCCCAAGCTTCAATCCATACTCATTCCTGGAAATGGGAAAGCATTAGGACACTGGCCAATGCAAAAATGCGAAGCGTACTTGTCCTGGGAATCCTTTTTCACAGGGCAGGTTCATCGACGGAGCCAAGGCATTTTACAGCATTAGCCGCCTAGTTTTGTTAAGTCTTCATTCACTAACACAGTGAAAAGCTTTGGGACATTTGGGTGGCAGGGTGGGTAGGGTAGATAGGGTGATATGGTGGGTAGAGTGGCAGGGTGTATGGTGGGTAGAGTGGTGAGGTCAGATCGGAGGGGAGTCGGAGGTGGAGGGTTGGGAGTGAGTCAGTTGGGCCATTGGTGGGTCAGGGGAATCGTAGGGTCAGGAAGAGTCAGAGGGTCAGGAGGGGGGAGTCAGAGGGGGTTCTGTGGGGAGTCGGGGGTCACTTGTATGTATACCCAGAGTTATTCAGCCGGGGGAGCGAGGGGTCAGATGTATAGTTACCCGGGGAGACGGTGGCGGTATTGTCATTAGACTGGTAATCCGGAGATCCAGGGTAATGTTCTGGGGACCTGGGTTTGAATCCCACCAATGGCAGATGGTGAAATTTGAATTCAATAAAAATCTGGAATTAAAAGTCTGATGATTAGTGATTTTGGGTAAGGTGATGACCATAAAGCCATTGCCGATTGTAAAAACCCATCTGGTTCACTAACGTCCTTTAGGGAAGGAAATCTGTTGTCCTTACCCGGTCTGGCCTACAAGTGACTCCAAACCCACAGCAATGTGGTTAACTCTTAAATGCCCTCTGAACAAGGGCAATTAGCCAGCACACCATGAATGAATTATAAAAAAGTTAGACACGTTTTTTTCTCTCGTCTGGGTAACTATCCAGGAAAATGAATCAAAACCGTCCGAAGTCTCCAATACTAACTCAGATGCAAGGGAATTGCCCATTAGAAGGTAAAATTCCAATGCAGTCCCTGTGTTGGGACCTCTGACAGTTCGCCCAACCTCTGGGGTACCACCATCCTACTTCTGCAATGGGCTGAAACTACTGAGGAGTGGCAATCACCATTGGATTGTCACTTTGCTGCATTTTTTTTTTACACAAGGCTCTGCATTTCTGACCCAGACATCTGAGCTGGGCCTCTTCAGAAATGCAGAATGCACCTGTTCTGGGAGTCCTTCCTTGCAGCGCCAGATCATCAGGGGAAGCTAAGCCATGCCCCCTTTTTAGGGCACTAACTGCCATATTTTGATAAGTCTTCATTCACAAACACAGTGAAAAACTTTGGGACATTCTAATAGCTTTTCACTAAGTGAGTGCAAGTGCATAAGTGGGGTAGGGTGGCAGGATGGTAAGGTGGAAGGCTGGGTGGCATGGTGGTAGGGGGATAGGGTGGCAGAGTGATAGAGTGACAGGGTGGTAGGCTGGGTACGGTTACAGTTAGTTAGGGTAATGAGGTCAGATCAGGGGCAACAGGTAGTCAGGAGGGGAGTCAGAGGGTTTGATGGGAATTGGAGGGTCAGGGGGATTGTCAGAGGGTCAGGGAATAAGTCAGAGGGGGAGGTTGGAGGGTTGGTGGGGGAGTCGGAGTGTGATGGGCGGGGGGAGGAGTCAGTGAACCATGGCCATAAGTCAAAGGGCCAAGGGGGGAGTTGGAGGGCTGAGGGAAGTCACAGTTGGAGGGTCGGACGGGTGTTGAAGGGTCGGGGGGAAGTTGGAGCGCTGGAGAGTCTTTGGGAGAGTCAGAGGGTGGAAGGGGGTAATCAGAGAGTTGGGGAAGAAGTCAGAGGGTCTGCAGGGGAGTAGGAGGTTCCACAGAGGATTTGGAGGATCTGCGGGGGGAGTCAGAGGGTCTGCAGGGGAGACGGGAAATCTGGGGAATTGGAGGGTTGGGGGTCAGAGGGTCATGCTTCGGAGTTGGGTGGTCGAGGGCAGTCAGAGGGTGGGGGGGGCGTGTCAGAGGGGGGGTCAGTTGTATGGTTACCCAGGAGATAGACATGACTTTTTTTCTCGTCTAACATTTCATGGGTAACTATCCAGATAAGCGGCTGGAACCCTCCAAAAATGTTTCCAACTCAGAGTTCCAGACACAGGGGAACTGCCCATTGGAACCTGAAACTTCCTGAGCAATTCTAGGGAGACCACCCCCCCCCCCCCACTAACCACCGCCCCCCCCCCCCCCGCCCCGCCCCCAGCGCCTCTTCTGTGACCATCCTATTTTTGCAACAAGCCGTATCTTCTGATGAGTGGATTGCCACTCTGCTCCTATGATTTTACACAGCGCTGGAGCTCCACATTTCTGGCCTGTGATTGAGAACCAGGCCCCTTCAGGAATGTGGCGCGCACCTATTCTTGGAATCCTTCCTCATAGTAGTGGATCGTTGGAGGGAGCCAAGCCACAACCCCTTTTTATGGCACTAACTGCCGTATTTCGGTAAGTTTCACTAATACACTGAACAATGTTTGGACGTTTAAATAGCTTTTCACTGTGCTAGCAAATTAGTGTGAGTGAGGTACATGGGTAGGGTGATAGGGTAGCAGGGTGGTCGGGTGGGTATGGTGCCAGCTGGGTAGGGTGGCAGGGTGCTGAGGTCAGGTCAGGTCATGCCAGGGGGATGGAATCAGAGGGTCAGTGGGTGTCACAGATTCACACAGGGGGTAGTGGTTGGAGGGTAGGGGCAGGCCAGAGGGTTGGGGTGGGGCAGAGGGTTCAGGGGGAGCCAGATGGTCAAGTGGGGAACTAAAGGATCAAAGGGGGATCCAGAGGATCTTAGGGGGACGGGCATGATTTAGGAAGGTCTGGGGGGTGTTTGAGATTGGGGAAGGTCCTCAGGTCAGCGGTGGAATCGGAGGGTCAGGGGAAGTTGGAGGGTCTGGCGGGTGTCGGAGAGTTTGGGGGGTCGTAGGGTCAATGGGGAAGTCGGAAGGTCAGGGGAATCGGAGGGTCGGGGCGTTGGAGAGTTGGGGGGGGCTCGGAGGGATTCAGAGCGTTAGGTGTTGGGGGTCGGGGTGGTGAGAACAGAGTCAATGGGTTCAGTTGTATGGTTACCCAGGAGTTAGATATGATTTCTTCCTGTCTAAAAATTCCTGAGTAACTATTCAGGTAACTGAGTCAGAACCCACCAAAGTCTCCAATTCTAACTCAGATTTTGAGACTTTCTCGGAGTATTCTGGATGAAGAGGAATTGCCCATCAGAAGTTGAAACTTCCTGGGCCATTCCCATGTTGTGCTTGCATTGGGATTTCTGAGGGGTCTCATAGCGCATCTTCTGGTGTACTCTTGCGTATGACCAACCAGGTAGTGCAAGATCTGGGTCATTACTTCTTTGATAGTGTTTGTACTGAAATCAGCATGATAAATCCACGCTTGCTAAAGGTAGTGACCCCTCACATTCACATCAAGGCTTGTAAGCAGAATTTTAAGTGGCATTGGGATACAGCTGGACAAAGAGTGATCGTCATTCCATGGTCAGGTGGATTTGAACTGTTGGGCTCATTACTGTATGATTGGCGGCCAGTTTGCCTGATCACTAGCAGCAGCCAATCCACTGGCTGGGCATGATCATTGGCTGGCCCGTAGAAGACTATTTAAACTGTCAATGCATCTTCAAATGGGAAGATGCATCCAACTTGCTGACATTGGTCCCTGCATTTGCTGGACGTACCTCATCTTGGAAATTGAGTTAGGAGCAATCCCCCATGTTTTCCAACACTAATCTGGAGGCCCCAGTTAGAAAGGTAAAGGAAAGAAGGGGCATCCTGTTTTACCTAATGGAAAGAACAGACCTTGTAGCAAGTCTGGACAGAGGTAGTTGAGGCAGTGAACTCTTGGAACATCACCCACACAACCAGGATTCAATAGAGAAAAAAGTTGATGCCAGACCAGAACAGCAATGATGCAATACAGATTCCCACTTCTGCATTACAGCAAGAAACAGCACTTCCCACACTTTCCTTCCCAGCATTCTGAACAATTCTTCTCTCCAATGCACCACATCCTTCTCTTTCCATCACAAGGGGATTTTGTGCCACCTCTCCTTTTCATTCCAATCACACACACACACATACACTTGTTGCTTTCACAAGATTTTGTTCTCTCCTGGTAGCAACTGCAAAACAATGACCTCCTCTGATGACTCTTTCTTAACTTCACAGTACAGCTACTTTCTTTCAGTGGAATTTTATTTTGTTTGTAGTTTGTTTTTTTCTCTTTCAGCATTCACTCAGCTATAGGAAAATGTCACACAAATGCACATCTCTTTGAACATTCAGACACTAAATTGTTCCTCTTTCTCTGGGGAAGAAATGGCTCACAACCCAACAAGGCCAAATTTTGCATCAAGTTAATAGTGAGGTTAATAGTGCTCTCCATTAAAAATACAGCATATCAAGCAAGGAGTACAATAGTGCAGATGTTGGAAATTTGAAATAAAAACAGAAAATGCTGGAACCACAGCAGCTCTGGCAGCATGTTTGGAGAACGATGCAGAGTTAACATTTCAGTTCAATGACATCTGAAGATTTCTTGCAGTCTTTGTTTATTACTTGTCTATCAGATGGGGTTTAACTATAATAATGGTGTCATCAGGACTTAATCTCTCCAATTTGAAACAAAGACCAGTGCAGGGTGATCGGTCAATTGGTTGAAGTCAAACAATGGCTAAATACCAGGCTTCTGTGATTGTGATGCTGCAAGCCTTTCTTGTACAATAAGATTCTCCTATGCTTTGATAGGATAGAGTTGATTGTTTGTTCATATCTGAGCTTAATTACCTCAGAGATAAAAATGAAAAACAAAAAACTGCGGATGCTGGAAATCCAAAACAAAAACAGAATTACCTGGAAAAACTCAGCAGGTCTGGCAGCATCGGCGGAGAAGAAAAGAGTTGACATTTCGAGTCCTCATGACCCTTAATTACTTAATTACCTCATCCCCATTTCCAATGGCTCTGTTTCCCACCTCCAACTTCTCAGTCCCATGTCAAAACACCAACTGATGGATGAGAAAATCACAGCAAAACCACCTGACATTTTCCCCTCCCAGCAGGTGCTGTTTTTGACATCAGCGGGGCTGAGGAGCTGAGTAGGAGCCAAGCATGGGGGAGGAGCCAGGGGCATGGGGTTAGAAGAACGGGAGAAGAGGAACTGGGAGCCAGGGAAATCATAAAGAATGTTTTTTTTGCTGATTATGTATTTGCATCTATCCTGGCTGTCAGATTTACTTTTCACTAATTTTTATTCTCTTTTCTGACTTATCCCTGTGATTATCAGCCTTAATATCGTGCAGGTAAAAATCCATGAAAGTGGTGGGCAAATAAGCAAAATTCTCAAACTAATGGTTCCTGCCATTAAGTATTGAAACTGTGGGACCATCAGTGTGGGCACCTCTGGAGCCCATTCAGACACACCACAACTTTCAGGCTTAAGCGTAAGTCATGTCACCAGAAGTTGTGGTACAATTGCACCCCTTTAAAAGCAGCAAACATCTCAGCATTGCCACCATTGACAAAGAAAAATCCAGGCCAATAACAAATCGGACTTAATGGCCAGAATTTTTCCATCGGTGAGTTGGGGGCGGGGCCCACTCGCCGATACGAAAATTATGCAGGATGACGTCGGGGGGAACCCCCAATGTCATCCCACCCTACTTAAATATTCAGGAAGGTGAGGGGAGAGTGAAATCATCTGTCCGCCCACCGACTTGTCAAAGGCCATTGACAGGATAATTAAAACAATTAAAGGCCCTGCCTGTCCAAGCTTAAGGCTAAGGCTGGTAGGCCAGAAGACCTGGCGGGCTTCTGAAAAAACATGAAACCTCATCCAGCGGTGGGATGAGGTTTCATGCCTGTTTTAAAAAACTTTAATAAACTTAATGTGATATTTATTAACATGTCCCATCTTATGTGACATTGTCACATGAGGGGGACATGTTAATAATTTTTTTATTTTTCTATTTTTTAAGTTTATAAAACTTTCAGCACTTTCCCTGAGACAGCACTTAGTCACAGGGGCCAGTGCGCTCTTTTGCATACATGCATGAAAAAGAGCACTTTGACAGATGGGGAATCCCTCCACCCTCCGCACAGGAAGTGCATAGCGCTTCCCGTCGGGCGGCCTGCCCACTCAAAATGGTGGCGGGGCCTGTTTCGGCAGCAGCAATCGGCTGCCTGCCCATCGCCGAGCCGGTGGGACCGACCCGCCCATCAAGGGCTAAATTCTGCCCAATCTCTTTTTTAAAATTATTGCTTCTTATTCTCTCACATTCTCAAACCTCCAGTCTTGCTGAAAAAAAAATTACAATTTTAGATGGTGACATGTGCTTCCACATCATGACCTGTAATATTAGTGTATTTATTTTAAACTAATTAAAGTTTCCTACAAATGATTAAGGTCTCTGTTAATATTAATATTGTAAAGCGTGATTTAGATCTCTTTGTTTGCGGAGGGGAGGGAAAGCTATTAAAAAGCAGTCAGAATCTTGTGAAGAACTAGCCTAAGAGAGGGTGATGGAATACCTGCTGGCCGCTGTTGTTTGATAGCTCTGTTCTGTCATTTTGATGATCAAGGTAAAGTGGTGAACTGCTTTAAAGTTTATGTTTGTAATTTGCTCAATCACCCAAGAATTGCCAAGCCAGTGGAGATAAAAGAACTAATTTAACAGAACTTTTATCAAACTACATCACAGACTAAGGCTGTGATGGGTGGAGCGAGGGAAAGAACTGCTGCTTCCCCTAGACCACAAGGAATGCTATACAAAGCAGGTAGATTTTGAAACTGGCATTTCTCACTTCCACTTGGCTGCTGGGTTTCCCAAGTTTTGAGAAGCCTATGCAGGACAGCAGATAAATTTGAACTAGGCTCCTAAGCGCACGGTGGGAGTCTGATTTAAATACATTAATGAAGTGTCTCGCCTCTGCAAGGCAGGATACTCGCACGTCACACAATCTGGCACTATAAAAACGATGGCAGTCATGTACTTGTTGGGTTGGATCGCATTGTTCAGTTTTTAGGAATTAACCCGCCACTATTGTGAAGAGGTCAATATCAAACCCATTCTGTACATTCACTCCTACCTGAAATGTCACTAAGGGTAACCATAATATGATGAGCTCCAACCTGTGCAACAAGCTTCCTGTCTGATTGACAGCAGTAAAAAGCCTGGGTTCTGAATCTATGTTGCAGCAGCTTAAACGGCTCCAGCAGCAAATTGTTATGTCTTTTAATGGCAGACTGCAGAGTTGGCTACAAAGTTTTAACTCCAGAAAGACAGACTTGCATTTATATAGTGCTTTTCATAACTTCAGGGGAGCTTTACAGACAATGAAGTACTTTTGAAGAGCCGTCATTGTTGCCATGAAGGAATCACAGCAGCCAAATTATACACAGCAAGCCTTCATAAACAGCAACATGATGATGAACAGGTAATTAATTTTCTTCTGTTGATTGAGGAATAAATATTGGCCAGGATATCAGGGATAACTCAAAGATAAAAACAAAAAAACTGCGGATGCTGGAAATCCAAAACAGGGATAACTCTCCTGCTCATCTTCAAAACAGTGTCAGGGGATTTTTTTACATCCAGTGATGACGCGGCCTCTATTTTTGTCTCATCTGAAATGAGGCATCTTAAACAGTGCAACACTTCCTCAGTACTACACTAGAGTGTCAGCCTAGATTTTTGTGTTCAAAACTCTGGAGCAGGGCTTGAGCCCACAACCTTATGACTTAGAGACTATCAACTGAGCCTTGGCTGCCGCTGGATCTATATTAAATCTTAAAGATGGACAAATCATTTAGTTGCAATTCAGTGAATAAAATATTTTTGTTTATTAATTAATCTGACTATTCTTTATATTTTAAATAAATTCACTTCTTTCAGAAGCAGGTCTAACTTATATAAAATGGTTAAAATTCATTAAAAAGCAATCTCAGTAGCTCACAAATGTAATCATAAACAAGTCGGAGGAAAAAAAGGAATGATTTTTCTCTCATGAATACAAATAAAATACATCAAAAAATTAGAAAGGCAAATAGAAAATCAAGTCAATAATATGCTGAATTAAAATCCCATTCAATTGATTAATGAGTTACACTTTTTCTCACAAATGAAGGGTTTCTGAAAGCATGTTAAATGGATGATGCTCGTGATGTGCAGCTGCACACATTGAGACAAATAGGTTACCCTGGTTGGCACACTGCATAGAGATAAGTTGTCTGAAAGCCTGGCAGAAACTAGCTGACAGGGTGATTGATCGCTCACTACAACACCCAGAAATCCTGGCTATAAATATGAAAGATAATGTCACACTTGTGGAAAGATGCCAAGGTAATGCTAGTCAGGAGATTTCTATAACAAGTCTCTGAACCGAGTATAAACTGCTCATCATTCCAAAGCTTTCATTCAGTATTATGGGCCTTTTGAATGGTTAGGATCCATGCGCAAGGAGTAGCATAGCAGACAGCTAAGTTGCAATCTGCATTTGAAATGGTCACACTAAAATATTAATAGGGCATCATATAGTCAAGCCTTCTACAACACCTTAGCTCCATGTTGATTTACTAACATAGGATGAGCTGCATGATGGACCCCTCTAAAGCCCCCAAAGCTGAAATCTTCCAACTGCTACACATAAACCACTTCTTTTGACCCACCACTGACAGCCAGGCCTTCAACCATCTTGATCTTAAGCTTTTGGATTCACTCTCTAAACCTCCACACTCTGTGTTCTTCTTCATGACCTCCTTAAGACTTATTGTTTCCAGCATACAGTGAGTATGTTTCACAAGTACTTTATTGACTGTAACGCATGTTGGGACATGCAGAGGAATTGAAAGGCACTGAATGAATACAAGTGTTTCCTTTTCTCCTTTAATCTCTTTGACCAACGGTGGAATTTTCCATGAATTGCACTAAGTGCGGTTGGAGGCATGAACAAAGATGTTGCGCTGTATCGTTCACTTCCCGCCTCCTTAATTATGTAGCCACAGGAAACGCACCGTTTTGCTGGCGAGCGGCCTCTGAGCTGCCCGCCACACCGTTTCCTCACTGTTTCCTCACTCCAGGTACCACATCTAAACTGCAGCCGCACACAGAGTTCTCTGTTTGCATCCCAGGGCTGCTCCAGTGAAGATAGGGTCACGAAAGCCAAGAAGAGTCCAGTGACCCATCCCTGGAATACTTTTTGGAGACTCGCCATGATGTCCTCTATCCTTGCTCTGGCTGCAGGAAGTCCAGCAATCTCACCGTTGTGATCTGGGAGGCAGTGGCAGTGGTGGTCAACATCAATGCACAGAGAAGAGGCTGGCCATCCAGTGCAGAAAAAGGATGGATGATCTCATCCGTGCCAGCAGGGTAAGGCAATCATCTCACCACTCTAAACTCACACATTCAGTAAAATGATGGAAGGGGTCATCAACAGTTCTATAAAGCAGCATTTGCTCAGCAATAGCCTGTTCACTGGTGCTCAGTTTGGGTTCCGCCAGGGCCACTCAGCTCCTGACCACATTACAGCCTTTGTTCAAACACGGGCAAAAGACCTGAACTCCCAAGGTGAGGTGAGAGTGATAGCCCTTGACATCAAGGCAGCATTTGACCGGATATGGCATCAGAGAACTCAAGCAAAACTGGAGTCAATGGGAATCAGGGGGAAAACTCTCCTCTGGTTGGAGTCATACCTAACACAAAAGGAAGATGGTTGTGATTGTTGGCGGTCAATCATCTCAGTTCCAGGACATCACTGCAAGAGTTCCTCAGGGTAGTGTCAAAGGCTGAACCATCTTCAGCTGCTTCAACAATGACCTTCCTTCCATCATAATGTCAAAAGTGGGGATGTTCGATGATCATTGCCCAATGTTCAGCACCATTCATGACTTCTCAAATACTGATGCAGCCCATGTCCAAATGCAGCAGTATCTGGACAATATCCAGGCTTGGGCTGACAAATGGCAAATAACATTCGTGTCACACAAGTGCCTGGCAATGACCATCTCCAGCAAGACAAAATCAAACCATCATCCCTTGACATACAATGGCATTACCATCAATGCATCTCCCACTATTAACACCTTGGGGGTTACCACTGACTAGAAATTGAACTGGACTAGCCATATAAAATGCTGTGTTTACAAGTGCAGGTCAGAGGCTAGGAATCCTGCGACAAATAACTCACCTCCTGACTCCCCAAAATCTGTCCACCATCCACAATGCACAAGTCAGGAGTTCGATAGAATACTCTCCACTTGCCTGGATGAGTGCAGCTCCAACAACACTCAAGAAGCTTGATGCCATCCAAGGCAAAGCAGCCCACTTGATTGGCACCCCTTCCGCAAACATTCACTCCCTCCACCTCTGACGCACAGTAGCAGCAGTGTATACCATTTACAAGTTGCACTGCAGGAACTCACCAAGCCTCCCTAGATAGCACCTTTCAAATCCACGACCAATACCATCTAGAAGGACAAGGGCAGCAGACCCATGGGAACACCATCACCTGGAAGTTTCCCTCCAAGCCATTCACCATCCTCCAAGCTTAGGAATATATCGTCATTCGTTCACTGTTACTGAGTCAAAATCCTGGAAATCCCTCCCTACCAGCCCTGTGGGTGTACCTACACCACATGGACCGCAGCGGTTCAAGAAGGCGGCTCACCACCACCTTCTCAAAGGCAATTAGGGATGGACAATAAATGCTGGCCTAGCCAGTGACCCCCACATCCCTTGAATGAATGAGAAGAAACTCACAAGGCCATCACACATTCACTGGCATTTCACTCACAGCCAGCTCAAGGGACATCACCATTCACTGTCTCACACATACCCTCACATCTTGCTCAGATCAACATGTGCCTCCACACACAACCTTTTCACCTTTCCCATTACAGCCTCTGTCCTGCAGCCTCTTCCCTTGCCTGAGGCCATTTCTCCCTCTTTCCCAAACAAGCCCTAGCCCCGCAGCCAATAAAAAGCCACCTCCGACTTACCGTTGGTCTGATAGGTAGAGGCCTGCCCATAATCCCCCACTAAAAGCGGTGGGGTGCTGCCTGTGAAGCCTGGAGCTGATGACTGCGAGTGCTGGCCAAAGCATGGTCGGCAAACAAACCTCGAAGTCCCGAATGAAGTGCAGGTCGGCAGGTGCTCACCCTTTATGTACCGTTGTGAAACATGTCAGTGTGCAACCTTGCCGACGTGACCTCATGATCCAGCGTGGGGGAATGATTCTGGCAAGCAGTGCTTATAACGAGATGCTAAAGTATTGAAATTAGGTTCCCGGCATGCTGGGGCAGGAAACGCTACATGCCATTGGCAGGTGGAACGAATGATCGCAAACTGGTTTCATGACAACCTGAAACCGATTTTTGCAATCTCCTGATATGTTACACTCCCACTTGCTTTGACGCCCACCGCAAACAGGAATGAAAAATCCCGGCCCAAGTTTTTAGTCACCTCTCCTAATATATCAACACACAGTGGGAACGAATTTCTTAAGATTAATGCTGAAGAGTTTCAGACATCGCTAGTAAAATAAAGTGAAATTGGCTGGCTAACTGAAATTGTGCCGTGTGATTTTTTTTTTACTTTGTGGCACATATCTCTAAATTTTCCAACTATCACCCCTCATGAGATTCTCAAACTGGTCCAAATGGAACATACCCTCTCTTTTATATCCCAGAAAAGAGATACTTGACCCTATGAATTTGAATGCAAAATCTCAAAATCAATAAAGGAAAGGCTAATCAAATACATTGAGGCATTCATGAAATTTGCATATATTTCAAAATGGGAGATTAGAATCTGATTCAGAAGTTGTTGTCAAGCAGATTATAACCTCTATCAGAATGTGAATGGGGCAAGTTTTTGGCTTAGCTGTCAGTTGAACTACATAAACACAATTACAGAGTTCTCAACAGTACTAAAACAAAACTTAGCCAAATATATATCTGTTTTGTCACATCAAAGCCAGAATCAGAAGACAGCTGTCTAAATTAGTCCTGTATATCCTATTAAATGTCAAAGCAAATAACTTTTTCTTCTATTCAATGTTTATGTGTTCTCATTAAACTAATACAGGACAAAACCTGTTCTACTGACATTCAATTGACAAGTTTAAACAGAAGCTGGATCAATATCGGGGCTTTTAAAAATGCTGGCGTGAGGTCAGAGTGAGAACTCCAGTGACAGCTGAGGATTTAAAAAGTAACGGGTGCAAGGGCAGAGCGGAAGTTCTAGTGAGAATCAGGGCTTTGAGAAAAAACCGGCGTGAGGACAGAGCAAGAGTTCCAGCGAGAGTCGAGAATTTAAAAAATAACCGGCATAAGGATGGAGCAAGAGTTAATTAACATTTTATTGTGTTTACTTAAATTCCAATTTCGGTGCAGTAAATAAATAATTCGAGGCATGGCAGGGCTACTCATACCTGTTGAGTGCACCTGTACCACGTGGGGACTCCAGGATGCTACCTGTGTCCTGGACAACTACATGTGCAGAAAGTGCCACCAAATGGAAAAACTAGAAGGCCATATCTTGGAACTCAAGGAACAGCTGGTGTCACTGTGAGCATACACTAGGCTGAGAGCTACGTGGATAACATGCTTTATAAGGTTGGCATCCCACAGCTTATGAAAGAGTAGGCAAAGAGGGACTGGGTGGCCATCAGACAGACAAGAAAAGCAAGGCAGGGAGTGCATCAGACCCCTGACGACATCCCACTTTCTAACAGGTACTTTGTTCTGAGTACCAATGGGGGAGAGGGTTCCTCTGGAGAGAGCAGTGACAGTCATGACCAGAGCACTACAGGTGGCTCAGCTGTGCAGGGAGGGAGGGGAAAAGACAGGAGAGCAATGGTGGTAGAGGATTCTATAGTTCAGGGAACAAACAAACGCTTCTGTGGTCACAGACATGATTCTAGGGTGTATGCTGCCTCCCTGGTGCAAGGATCATGGATATCACAGAGCGGCTTCAGAGCATTCTGAAGGGTGACGGTGCATAGCCAGAGGTTATGGTTCACATTAGTACCAACGATGTAGGTAGAAAAAAGGTTGAGGTCCTGCAGGCTGAGTTTAGAGAGTTAGGAAAGAGATTATCAAGCAGGACCTCAAAGGCAGTAATCTCTGGATTGCTTCCAAGACCATGTGCTAGTGAGTACGCAAATAGGAGAATACACCAGGTGAATGTATGGCAGGAGAGATGGGTGGATTTCATATTTCTGGGGCATTGGGACCAGTTCAGGGGAAGATGGGAAATGTACAAGACGGATCGTCTACACGTGAATAGGGCTGGGACAAATGTCCTTGCAGGGACATTTGCTAGTGTTGTTGGGGAGGGTTTAAACTAGACTGGCAGGGGGATGGGAAACTGAGGGCAGATTAAGATAGGACAAATTCAGAGTAGGGAGTGGGAGACAGAAAATTAGCGGATGACTCTGAAAGACAGAGGAAGCAAAGTTTAAAAGGTTTACAGCACAGGGATTTGGCAATGTTAAAAAGTAATTATTTAAATGCAATGAGTATAGCAAACAAAACCGAGGAGCTGACGGCCCAGATAGACACATGGCAGCATGATATCAACGCTATCATGGAAATTTGGCTTAAATAGGGGCAAAAATGACAACTAATATCCCTGATATAGGGTATGGAGAGGGAGGGGGCTATAAAAGGTGGGGGTGTAACATTATTGGTTAAATAATCAATTACAGCTATGAGGAGGGATGATATACTAAATGAATCATCAAATGAGGCTACATGGGTTGAGCTCAGGATTAAATAAAAGGGGCAGCCACACTGATAGGACTGTACTATAGATCCCCAAATAGTGAGAGGGAGATAGAAGAGCATATGTATAGGCAAATTTCTGAGTGCAAAAACAACAGGGCAGTAAGAGAATGTTTTTAGCCAGCACATAACAAGCCCAACGAGATGGAGTGCAATTCTATATTTTGTCTTAGGAAATGAAGCTGGGAAAATGGGTGAAGTCGCAGTGCGTGACCATTTTGGAGATAGTGACCATAATACAGTTAGATTTAGTATAATTATGGAAAACGATAAAGATAGAACAGGAATAAAAGTTCTCAATTGGGGAAAGACAAATTTTATGAAGTTGTAAGGTGATCTGGCGAAAGTGGACTGGTTACAGCTACTTGAAGGGAAATCAGTGACAGATCAGTGGGAGGCATTTGAAAGTGAGATTCTACAGGCACAATGTAGACATGTCCCCACAAAGAAAAGGGTGGGATTGTCAAATCTAGAGCCCCCTGGTTATCTAGAAGCATTCAAAGTAAGATAAAAACAGAAAAAGAAAGCTTATGACAGTCACAAGGAACTTAATGTAGAAATTACTGGGGTGAAGTAAAAAAGCTAATTAGGAAAGCAAAGAGAGGAGATGAAAAAATATGGGCAGGTAAAATCAAATAAAACTCATTAAGAGCAAGGAAATAACTAAGGAAAGCGTAGGGCCTATTGGAGATGTACATAGTGACTTTTGATGTTGAAGATGTGGATAGGGTTCTCAATGAGTACTTTGTCTCTGTCTTCGCTTAGGAGATGGATGATGCAGCTATTCTAGTTAAAGAGGAGTGTGAAATATTGGATACAATAAGCATAATGAGAGAGGAAGGACTGGAGCGATCAACATCATTGAAGGTGGTTGTATGCCAGGCTGTTAAATGAAGCCAGGGATGAACTAACGGATGCTCTGAGGGTCAGTTTCCAATCCTCACTAGATATAGGCAAGGTACCAGAGGACTGGAGGTCTGCGAACGTTGTACAAGGTGCGACAGATAGACCAAATAATTATAGGCCAGTTAGTCTGACTTCAGTGGTGGGCAAATTATTGGAATCAATTTTGAGAGGCAGGATAAACTGATTTTTAGAAAAGAACAGATTAATCATCGATAGTCAGCATGGTTTTGTGAAGGGACATTCGTGTCTTACGAATTTAATTAAATCTTTTGAGGAAGTAACAAGGATGACTGATGAGGGTAGGGCAGTGGGTGTTGCCTACATGAATTTTAGTAAGGCATTTGACAAGGCCCCATGTGGCAGACTGGTCAGAAAAGTAAAAGCCCATAGGATACAGGGAAACGTGGCGAGTTGGATGTAACGTTGGCTCAACAACAGGAAACAAAAGGTAATGGCTGATGGGAAATGGTTTCCAGTGGCATTCCACAGGGTCAGTTGCTATTTGTTGTATATATTAATAATTTGGACTTAAATGTGGGTGGCATGATTGGGAAATTTGTAGATGACACAAAAAATGGCTGTGTCGTTGATAGTGAAAAAGATAGCTGTTGTCTCCAAAATTATATCAATGGTTTGGTTCAGTGGGCAGTAAAGTGGCAAATGAAATTCAATCCCGAGAAGTGTGAGGTAATACATTTGGGGGTGGTGGGCAAACAAAGCTAAGGAATACACAATAAATGGGAGGATACTGGGGGAGGTTGAGGAAGTGAGAGATATTGGTATGCATGTCCACAGGTCCCTGAAGGTGGCAGAACAGGGGATAAGATGGTAAAGAATATATATGGAATGCTTTCCTTTATTGGACAAGGTATAGAATACAAAAGCAGGGATGTAATGATGGAACTGTATAAAACGCTGGTTAGGGTACAGCTGGGATTTTGTGTACACTTCTGGTCACTTCATTACAGGAAGGATGTAATAGCTCTGGTGAGGGTACAGAGGAGATTTACAAGAATATTGCCAGAGCTTGAAGGTTGTAGCAATGAGGAAAGATTGGATAAGCTAGGGTTGTTTTGCTTAGAACTGAGGAGGTGCACAAGATTATGAGAGGCCTAGATGGAGTAGACAGGGATGCCCTGTTTCTCCTAGCAGAGAGGTCTATTACCATGGGGCACAGATTTAAGGTGATTGGTAGAAGGATTAGAGGGGAAATGAGGAAAAACTTCTTATCCAGAGGGTGGTGGGAGTTTGGAATTTGCTGCCTGGTTTGGTGGTGAGGGCAGAAACCCTCAGCTCATTTTAAAGGTACCTGGATCTGCACCTGAAGTGTACACTTCTGGTCACTTCATTTACAGGAAGGATGTGATAGCTCTGGTGAGGGTACAGAGGAGATTTACAAGAATATTGGAAAGCAAAACTATGGACCAAGTGCTGGGATTAGAATGGGTAGCTAGTTCTTTTATTTTTTGGCCAGTGCAGTCACGATGGGCTGAGTGGCCTCTTACTGCACCGTAACATTTCTATTGTTCTATTGTATAGTTCTAATATCTGTTCAGAAGATGTATTCAATATTAGAATTTTTTTTAGGTGAGTCAGAGTAAGGCATGTAGGGGGCAAATGTAGTGAGGTTATAATATACTTTCATGTCACTGGATGGGAGGACAAGTTGGGGTCAGACAATAAAATCAAAGCCCCAATCCTTTGACCTGCACTCCTACCCAATAAAACTATGATCAAAGAACCTGGCCTTGCTGAATTTGTCCATTCTCCCTCCTAAAGCAGGAATCAACAGCTGGTGTGGAGCAAAGTCAATGACAGAATAGAAGAGAACTGAATAGAATATACAAACACTTCCCACTCATGAATTTCTTGTAATAAAAACAAAAAAAATGCTGTAAAAACTCAGCAGATCTGGCAATATCTGTGGAGAGAGAAACAGAGTTAATGTTTCGAGTCCGTATGACTCTTCTTCATACTGGACTCGAAATATTAACTCGGTTCCTCTCTCCACAGATGCTGCTGGACCTGCTAAGCTTTTCTATCATTTTTGTTTTTATTTCATATTTCCAGCAACCGCAGCATTTTGCTTTTATCCATGAATTTCTTGTGTTCTATCAACTTGGAAAATCAGTGCACCACAACAATGCTCAAAGTAAATTAATAATTACAGCTAGTGAATATACAAATCTTCCTAATAGTGATGTCAAAATACCAGAATAAACCTTTATAATTTCAATAGAAAGGAATAGAATATAACAGCTGCAAACAGTACAAAACAGTTACCAATCAAAGAATTTAATTGACTTACCGAATCAGGCTTGCCATCAGATGCTGTGACAATAAGTATGTATCGATCGGTGCTTTCCCGGTCTAAAGATTTTTCTAAGACTAGCAGTCCAGTACTAGGGAAAATAGAATGCAAGAAAATAAACATTTATGAACCATTATACATGTCGCAAAGTTTTTAAAATATTGATATTAAACAGCGAAAAATATACTCCTATTTTATAATGTGGTAGTTATGAGGGTTTCAATAATTAGGGTACAATCCTTTGTGAGCAAGATCAGGAGTATGTTGCTTACCTGGTGCCAGGGTGAGGGACATCTCAAACCCTTGAAAGGCAAGTGGAAGGAGAGGGCGCGATTCACTTGTAGTGCATGTTGGGACCAACAACACAGGAAAGTGTGGTTTGCAAAGAACCAGAAGTTAAGTGAAAAACAAGGTTTCAAGGGTAATAACCCCTGGGTTATTACCTGAGCCATATGCAAATTAGCATAGGTACAAGCAGATTGGGGAAATAAACACATGTCTGTAGGAGTGGCAAGGAAAGAAGGGCTCTACTTCATGGACCACTGGTACCAGGACTGGTACAAGGAGGAGATGATGAGTAAAGCAGTCACGTGGGCTTTAAGCTAGTTTATGTGAGTGGTGCAGGGAGAGCTAAAGTGGAAAAGGTAGATAGTATTGCAAAATAGACAAGAGGGGCAAGGAGTAGAGCACCTTTTGGAAATTGTGCTTTAGGTACTACAGGAAAATCGAAAACTATATACATAGGGCAGAATCCTGTGCCTTCCCCCTTGGCGAGTTTGGGGTGGGGGGCATTTAATTGGTCAGAGGGTAGTGATTCCATTGCCTTCCCACCTCTACCCCAATCAAGCCCATGGCGGAAAGGCCTGTGGATAGCTTTCCCAACCCGCCGGCAACCAACTCACCTCTCCCCTGCGACCTCTTTCCTGCCACCACTCACCAGTGCCCAAATCCCTCCTCGATCCAAGGCCTTGGGCGGGTGTAGTACAAGCAGCAGCCACTACCTTCCTAGTGGCGCTGCTGAGTACAGAAAAGCCGTTGGCCTCTGATTGGCTGCCAGCTCTTAGCAGGTGGGAAATCTGCCCCCAGGGTCCTTGATCCCAAGGGAAGATTCACCTCTGACCTGTTAAATTCCCGAGTGGCACAAGATGTGGAGGGCCTTCTCGAAAAGAGGCAATTTGGGGGTCACCAGCTCTCCAACCAACAGCCGAGATATCCGTTGCCTCCACAAGATTCCACCCATAAAATAATTTAATAAGGAAGAAGAAATAGGAAATGTGTGAGTAAAACATTAGAGCAGAAGCACAGGTCAGGGTGTGTGACACAACGCATTCTTTATGCAAACACACAGAGTATAGAAATAAATTGAAGAAATTGGAGATGCAAATTACACTTGAAGGTATACATTAGAGAGATATGGCTACAAGATGGTCAGGACTAGGAACTAAATATATCATGCTATAAGGTCCACAAGAATGTTTGGGAAATGGTAGAGGGGAAGGAACAGATTTAGTAATTAAGGATGAAATAACTTCAATAATAAGAGAAGATATAACAAAAGGTAAGCAGGCAATGGCGACATGGGCCTTGATTTTGAACACTGCGGCAGGTAGTGGGAGTCAGGAAAACTCTCGCTCGGCTCCCCGCTTCAGGGGAAAGTGTCCGCAAAGATAGATTTTCATTGCCGGGGTAGGTGCAGGCTGGAGATGGGCCAGCCAACCCAGGAAAGAAGTCAGAGGCAGCCTCTTGAACTGCCGAGTGCTGGGGCTGGCTCAGTGCTGTGGGACTTCATCCCAGTTATAATGAAAAAAAGTAAAGACCTCTAGCCCTCACCCACCATACAATCCCTATACCCCTTCTATGCCAGCTCATGTCCCTATGCCAGGCCATGCCTCTCCACCCACCTCCATGGCCTCTCATGCTCATGTCAAGGTACGTCCACCAAAAACCCCCAAGGCCCCTCATGCACTCTAGCACTTTCATGCCCATTCACGCACTGTACACTGTATAAAAGCAATGAACCCCATCGTGACAGTAAGATGTGCTAAAAAAAATTAACAAAAACAAGCATTCATTGATAATTTTCCACTTTCTTCAAAAAAAAACACCTCCTTTGTACTACAGGGCAATAAAAGTGTCAACCATCCAGACCCTTTAAAGTTTCAATAGATGAAACTGCAGGCACTTTGAGCCTCTTAACCCTGTGTAAATAAACATTGTGAAATTGACAGCAGAGATTAGAGAGCCAGAGCTGTAAATCAAGCAAAGTTTTCTCTGAGGCTCTGTTGTTTTCATTCTCTAATGGATGTCTGGACTCTCAGCCAAGCGAACATAATGAGGCTTGGCTGAGAATCCAGAAATCCATTAGCCTAGAATAGGGGGTAGAGTGGCCATGGGGGGAATGGGTGGAGGGGCACAACTTGGCATACAGGGCATGAGGGGATATGGGGGGGATGACTGAAAGGCATAGTAGGTGTGTGAGGGGCATACGTTGGCATGGGGGGGGTATTAGGACGACCTTTGAACTTACATTTTAGAAGGCCTCCTCATGCAGACTATGCATGACAACTCGTGTGAGGTGCCATAACCTCATTGATAAAGATGGCCCAAGTCCATGAAAATTGCGAGGACTAGCACATGCCTACCTGCCTGGCCTTTGGCTACATTCTCTCCCACACAGACATAAAGGGCATGGAGGTCTACCAGGTGCCCTGGCAACCTGATCTGCTGCTGGGTGCATGACTCAAAGCAGTTGGTCTCCACCTCCATGCTCCCTCCCTCCACCCATCCATTGAGTTGGGAAACTGAAGGATGACAGGAAAATCCCAGTTGTTCTCCTAATCTCACCTTTAAAAAGGTCCTTATCAAGCCTAATTGCCAGCCGGCCTCAAACTCACATCTCCAAAAATGGCCAACGCAACAACATCCCAAGGCTGAATGCCAACACATGCTACCACGGGAGGAGGCCTGAAAATTCAGCCCATTATGGTTAGAAGTAAGAAACAAAAAAGAATTTAAGACTGGTGTGGAAATAGTATATAGGCCTCCTGGTAGCAGCTGTGAAGTGCACAAGTGGAGAGATTAGGTGAGCATGCAGCAAAACATGGTGGTTATAATGAGGAATTTTAACTTGCATATAGATTGGAATATGACTAGTTCATGACAGGAAGGTAGTGAATTTCTTGAGTGTGTTCATGATAACCTCCTTCAACAATATATCCTAGAACCAACAAGAGGTAGGGCATTTTAAATTAAGCAATGAATAATGGGGTGATTTAGACAGAGCCTAATGGTGCGTGTTTATCTAATAGTGAGAATATGATGGAGTTCAAAGTAATGTTTGAAAGGGGGAAACACGAAACAGATCTTAAGATTTTGGATTTAGGTAGGCTGGCTGCAGACTTCAAAATGAGACAAACTTTCGTAGTAAACTCAGCAAAATGACAGGAGATCAGTGTGAGATGTTTGAAAAAGAATTTAATATAATAGAGAACTAGTTTACACCCCTTAGCGGTAGGAGCAATATATGCCAAAAAAAAACAGCCAGAATCAAGGAAAGAAGTAAGAGGCAGCATAAAACTAAAGGAAAATGCAAAAACTAGTACTGATCTAGTAACTGGGATACCAGCTCTATAAACCTCCAAGATATCTTCAACTCTGGCCTTAAGTATACTTAATTTTATTGCCCCACAGAGGTTGTTTCTTGCAGGTGCCAGGGCCCTAAGCTCAGGAATTAAATTTCTCCATCTCTCTTCCTCTTGGTCATCTGCCCTAATATTTCCTTGTCTGGCTCAGGGTGAAATTTTACTGCGTTAAAGGCACTTTATAAATGGAGGTTGTTGTTGTTGTTCATTTTTATCGATAGAAAATCCTGGGCTTTGGTTTGTACAATATTGCCAGGTCTAAAGTAGAATTTTGACTCATTTATGTACAGGCAAAATGACAAAATGACAATCTTAATAAATTTGACAACTATATCATTATAAAATCAATTTGTTTGCTTTTGCTCTTGAGACTCCATCTCAACTGGACTCTGTTAATTCTACTATCAACCACCAAGGAAACTGCTGGAGATTTTTTGATACTGTGGATCTGCCCAGCATGACTTAAAACCAAAACACTGTGGCACTAAATAAATTCAGCAGGATACCTGTATTTATGCTGTATGATAATAGCTTACAATGGGCCAGATTTTGCAGCTGAAATAACGGCAAAACTAATTACACTCACGTTTAATGCGCAAATGATGCAGTAATCTCAGGAGATGGACAGTTGTGTAATTAAATATCCAAAAGTTGTTACAAGAGATGCATCACTGTCTGGCTCACCACTGATTTGCATTCAATGGGGTGAAGTTGCTGTATTTGTATGAAGGATATATACTAAGCTCACCACAAAAAAAGTTGTCAAATTATTTCAAGTCTAAGTACACTTTTGAAGTTGTGATAAGTGTCAATTATTACCAATCAACCTCTCTGGCATTAAAAATGAACTATAACAAATAGGAATGCCATCTCATTCCTTTGGGTTTCAATTGCTGGAGATTCTAAAATTTCTAAAGTTTCCTTAGCTGCTGATGGTAGAATTAACAGAATTCAGTTGTGATCGGGTCTCAAGAGCAAAAGCAAACAAATTGATTTTATAATGATACAGTTGTCAAATTTATTAAGATTGTCATCTTGTCATTTTTCCTGTACATCAAGAAGTCGAAATTCTAATTTGGACCTGGCAACATTGTACAAACCAAAGCCCAGGATTTTCTATCTATAAAAATTAACAACAACAACAACCTCCATTTATAAAGTGCCTTTAACATAGTAAAGTGTTCTAAGGGGGTTTCACAAGAGCGTTATCAGACAAAATTTCACACTGTTCTACACAAGGAGATATTAGGGCAGATGACCAAAAGCTTGGTCATGGAGATAGGTTTTAAGAAACACCTTAAAGAAGGAAAATGAGGATGAGTTTAGGGCCCCGGCACCTGCAAAACACAACCTCTAGTGGTGGGGCAATAAAATTGAGATTGCTTGAGGCCACAGTTGAAGGGATGCAGATATCCTGGAAATGTGTAGAGCTGGTATCCCAGTTGCTAGATCAGTGCTAGTTTTTACATTTTCCTTTTCATTTTACTTTACTTGACTCTGGCTGGTTTTCTTTGGGAAGTGGTGCTCCTGCCACTTAGGGGTATAATTATACCCACATTATTTACGTGCAAATGATGCAATAACATTTGGAGATGACCAATTGTGTAATTAAATATCCAAAAGCTGTTATAAGAGTTACATCACTGTCTGGCTCACCACTGATTTGTATTCAATGGTGCAAAGTTGCTGTATTTACATGGAGGATATAAATTAAGCTTACCACAAATGGGTGGAATGTTCCAGTTCCCCCCACGTTGGGTTTAATGATGGATGGTGGGGGGAACAATGTGGCAGTAGCTGAAAAATTGGTTTCCCATCGGCATAAAACGATAGCAGAAACTTGTGCTCCCACCTGCCATGGCCTGTTAATGGGGCGCAGGTGAAGGCTCGACCAGAAACGTCTGTCCTGCCCGATTCTCCGTCCACCAGCAGGGTATCACGCCAGTCCAGAGCATGTCTGGACCAACGTGGCATGGAGATGTCAGGATTTACCTAAAAAAGGCCTGGGGCAGCCTCCAGAGTTTGGGATGGAAGATGGAAGCCTCCAGTGACCAGACACTGGAACACCACGTGCAGCAGTGGATGGATGGAGAAACTACTGGATGGATATTCTATCTTCAGGAGCTGCCAGGAAGTGGATGTTTTCCCTCAACCGTAGGTGAGTTGATGTCCAGGTGCCTTTTAAATATGGCAGACAGATATGATGGCAGGGTGCGTGCCACCCAGGCTGCCTTGCCACGCAAACCATCGGGAAACCATTGACTGCATAATTAATGAGGCCAGTGTTGTGCAATACAGCGTGAATTCCCACTGGCCTCCACAGCTAGAAACATTGCCCATTTTCACCACTGCCACTGGACTTAGTCCTGGAATTGAAAATTCCGCCCATTATTTCAAGTCTAAGTACACTTTTGAAGTTGTGATAAGTGGTAATTAGTGCCAGTCAACCTCTCTGTCATTAAAAATTAACTATAACAAACAAGTGCACCATCTCATTTCTTTAGGTTTCAATTGTCATGATGCCATGTCATCATCTCACAATTTTGACAACTTGCTAATCAGAAAAATTTAGAATCTAACTGTGCAAGGGCAAATCATCTGATGCCATGTTACAGCAAAATCTGGCCCATTGCATTATCAAATTCCTCATTCCATGATGACAGTGATAAAGCACTTAATTTAAGAAAAGCCAAGAAACAAATTTATAACTGGTAATCATTTGTATTGTTATATATTATTTATTTTCTCCTCCGGCATCCTTCCATCTGTGAAAGATTATGGACATGCAGCAAACAAACCCATTTCAGATGGGATGTCTCCATATGGCACACCGTTACCAGTGGCTGGAGTGGTCAATCCATGAGAGGCAGGATCTGCCACAAGAGCCACACATGAGCTACCAAATGTCATCCTGGCATTGGTGTCTGTTGCCAAGGTGCTGTAGCCACTAGCCATCGTGATGGTGCATGCCAGCACGCAGAATGGGTTGCCATTTTCCTTTGTCACTTGCTAGTGACTCCTAGGTGTGATAATTCATGTTTAGGGCCTACATATCATGCTTGCAAGCATCCTTGAAGCAGAGCTTTGGCCGTCCTACTGGCCATCTGCCTCTGGCTAACTCACGGTAACAAAAGCCCTTGGTTATTGCGACTATCTTCCATCTTGTGGACATGTCTGAGCCAATGAAGCTGCCTTTGTTTAACGTGTGCAAACAAGCTTGAGAACTCTGCCTTTGTGAGGCATTTAATTCCAGGATTTATGAAACAGATTGCTTAGCTCCCTTATGCAAAGAATACAGGGTTGTACCATACAACCTGAGTTCTTCCTTGGTTTGGCTTGTCAGATTTTCAAATGGTGAAATCACGGTGCTTTTTATTGATGATTTACCTGTCATCAAAATGCCCATGACTAATCTAGCTCATGTTCTGGAATTATTTAAAGTATGGGAAAATATGTTTTTAAGTTTAAATGTTATCGGTAGTAGCTCTACTCAGGTTACATTTTGAAAAAGATATCATTTTTCTGTCTTGATTTTCCAAACTAAAAATAGAGAAATTATAAGATGGATGGCAGAAATAGGATGCTTTTATTACTGCAAAGGAAGTTGAAAAGAGGACTGGTTTTCCTGCTTCAGTGCAGCCGCTACCAGTTTGCATCTGGTGTGTGCTAGACAAAATCCCAGAGAGCTCGTTTCTGGCAATTTCCAGCATTCAATTCATTTACACAATTTTCTTAAACTCCCTGAATAGCTTTGTCCTTAAATGTGGCGGTGTGTAGCTGTATAGAATGGTTCCTAGTTCTGTCGAAGGGTCATGAGGACTCGAAACGTCAACTCTTTTCTTCTCCGCCGATGCTGCCAGACCTGCTGAGTTTTTCCAGGTAATTCTGTTTTTGTTTTGGATTTCCAGCATCCGCAGTTTTTTGTTTTTATATATATATGTATAGGATGGGGGTATGGTCAAAAATTCTTTCAACCTTCAAAACATTTAAAAAAATGAATTGTAAAGGATGGGGGACAAAGGTGACAGAAAGTATTAAGTGAAAGTAAACCCAAAACAGAGACATGGGGCAGAATTTTCTATCTGGCAGGTGAGTGGGCCCGACCCAATCTCTGGCAGGCGGGGAGCCGATCCCTGTTGGAGAAGTGGGCCCCGCCGCCGTTTTACGTGGGTGGGCCCAGCATGACGTCCGGTGGGAAGCACTATGCTTCCCCAAATGCAAGAGTGCGCTCTTTCACGCATGCGCAGGAAAGAGTGCACATCTCCCTGAGGCAAAGTGCTGTCTCAGGGAGATCACTGACACTTTTAAAAATATTAAAAATAAAAAAAAATAAAAATTCCCTATGTCCACCTCATGTGACAATGTCACATTATAACTTTATTAAAATTTTTGCAACACCGCATGAAACCTCATCCCGCCGCTGGATGAGGTTTCATGTTTTATCAATTTGCTGCCGGGGCTCCTGGCCTGCCGCCAACCTTAATGTTGGATGGGCAGCTCCTTTAATTGTTTAAATGACCCTGTCATTGGCCTCAATTGGCCATTGACAGGTTGGCGGGCGCGCAGCTTATTTTGCTATGCCCCCGCCTTCCTGAAAATTTAAATGGACCAGGATGACGTCAGGGGTTCCGCCCAATGTCACCACGCGTCATTTTACATGTCAGCAAGCTGGCCCTGCCCTCTACTTGCCAACGGCAAAATTCTGCCCATGGGGCTGAAGATTACGTGCTGCCGGTGGGTGTGTTTCCATGGGGGTGGGGGCATATAAAATAGGATGGGCGCCAATCTGACTAGCTTCCCACTCAGCCCGAGCTCACCCCCATAATGTGTGGGGGTGGCCGCCAAAATCGGCAGCCTACCCACCATATTCAAATGAATGATTAAGGGTCATTAAGGCTTGTTATCAGGATAATTGTTTTTCTTTATTCATTCATGGGATGTGGGTGTCACTGGCTAGGCCAGCATTCATTGCCCATCCCTAATTGCCCTTGAGAAGGTGGTGGTGAGCTGTCTTCTTGAACCGCTGCAGTCCATGTGGTGTAGGTACACCCACAGTGCTGGTAGGGAGGGAGTTCAAGGATTTTGACCAGCAACAGTGAAGGAAGGGCGATATATTTCCAAGTCAGGATGGTGAGTGGCTTGTAGGGAAACTTACAGGTGATGGTGTTCCCATGTGTCTGCTACCCTTGTCCTTCTGGATGGCAGTGGTTGTGGAATTGGGATTGGAAGGTGCTGTCTAAGGAGCCTTGGTGAGTTCCTGCAGTGCATCTTTAGATGGTACACACTGCTGCTACTGTGTGTTGGTGGTGGAGAGAGTGAATGTTTGTGGATGTGGTGCCAATCAAGTGGGTTGCTTTGTCCTGGACAGTGTCAAGCTTCTTGAGTGTTGTTGGAACTGCACTCATCCAGGCAAGCAGTGAGCATTCCATTGCACTTCTGACTTGTGCCTTGTAGATGGGACAGGCTTTTGGGAATCAGGAGGTGAGTTACTTGTCAGATGATTCCTAGCCTCTGAGCTGCTCTTGTAGCCACAGTATTTATATGGCTAGCCCGGTTCAATTTCTGGTCAATGGTAACCCCCAGGATGTTGATAGCGAGGGATTCAGCAATGGTAATGCTCTTGCGTGTCGAGGGCCGATGGTTAGATTTCCTCTTCTTGGAGATGGTCATTGCCTGGCAGTTGTGTGGCGCAAATATTACTTGCCACTTGTCAGCCCAAGCCCGGATCTTGCTGCATATGGACGTGGACTGCTTCAGTATCTAAAGAGTCATGAATGGTGCTGAACATTGTGTAATCATCAGCGAGTATCCCCACTTCTGACCTTATAATGGAAAGGAAGTCATTGATGAAACAGCTGAAGATGGTTGGGCTGATGACACTACCCTGAGGAACTCAGGCAGTGATGTCCTGAAATGACTGACCTCCAACAACCATGGCCATTTTCCTTTGTGCTAGGTAAGACTCCAACCAGCGGAGAGGTTTCCCCCTGATTCCCACTGACTCCAGTTTTGCTCGGGCTCCTTGATGCCACACTCGGTCAAATGCTGCCTTGATGTCAAGGGCAGTCAGTCTCACCTCAACTTGGGAGTTCAGCTCTTTTGTCCATTTTTGAATCAAGGTTGTAATGAGGTCAAGAGCTGAGTGACTCTGGCGTTCACAAACAGACAGTCAGTGATCAGGTTAATGTTAAGCAAGTGCCACTTGTTAGCACTGTTGATGAACTCTTCCATCACTTTACTGATGATTGAGAGTAGACTGATGGGTGGTAATTGGCTTGGCTGGATTTGTCCTGCTTTTTGTGTACAGGACATGCCTGTGCAATTTTCCACATTGCCGGCTAGATGTCAGTGTTATAGCTGCACTGGAACCACTTGTCTAGAGGAGCAGCAAGTTCTAGGAGTACAAGTCTTCAGTACTATGGCCGGAATATTGTCAGGGCTCATAGCCTTTGCTGTATCCAGTGCCTTCAGCCATCTTTTGCTATCCCGTGGAGTGAATCAAATTGGTTGAAGACTGGCACATGTGATGCTGGGAACCTCCGCAGGAGGCCGAGATGGATCATCCACTCGGCGCGTCTAGCTGAAGATTGTTGCAAATGCTTCAGCCTCATCTTTTGCACTGATATGCTGGGCTCCCCCATCATTGAGGATGAGGATCTTTGTGGAGCCTCCTCCTCCAGCGAGTTGTTTAATTATCCACCACCATTCATTACTGGATGTGGCAGGACTGCAGATCTTAGACCTGATCCATTGGTTGAGGGATATTTAGCTCTGTCTATCACATGCTGCTTGTGCTGTTTGGCAAGCAAATAGTCCTGAGTTGTAGCTCCACCAAGTTGACACCTCATTTTTAGGTATGTCTGGTGCTGCTCCTGGCATGTCCTCTTGCACTCTTCATTGAACCAGGGTTGATCCTCTGGCTTGGCAGTAATGGTAGAATGGGAGATATGCTGGGCCATGAGGTTACAGATTGTGATTGAGTACAATTCTGCTGCTGCTGATGGCCCACTGCGCCTCATGGATGCCCAGTCTTGAGTGGCTAGAACTGTCCTAAATCTATCCCATTTAGCACAGTGGTAGTGCCACACAACAGGATGGAATGTATCCTCAATTAGCAGACAGGACTTCATCTGCACAAGGACTGTGTAGTGGTCACTCCTACTGATACTGTCGTGCACAGATGCATCTGTGGCAGGCAGATTGATGAGGATGAAATCAAGTGTGTTTTTCCCTTTAGTTGGTTCCCTCGCCACCTGCCGCAGACCCAGTCTAGCAGCTATGTCCTTTAGAATTTGGACAGCTTGGTCTGTAGTCATGCTACCAAGCTACTCGTGATGATGGACATTGAGGTTTCCCACCTAGAGTACATTCTGCGCCCTTGCCACCCTGAGTGCTTCCTCCAAGTGGTGTTGAACATGGAGTAATGCTAATTTATCAGCTGAGGCGGGGGGGGGGGGGGGCGCGAGGGGTGAGATGCGGTACGTGGTAATCAGCAGGAGATTTCCTTGCCCATGTTTGACCTGTGCCATGAAGCTCCATGGGGGCCGGAGTGAATGCTGAACACTCCCAGGGCAACTCCCTTTCCAGTGTATACTACTGTGCCACCACCGCTGCTGGGTCTGTCTTGCCGATGGGACAGGAAATACCCAGGGATGGTGATAGTGGTATCTGGGACATTATCTTTTACGTATGATTCTGTGAGTATGACTATGTCAGGCTGTCGCTTGACCCTGATAATACGCTGCCTGCACCATAAAATGTTTGGCATGGACAGCAGAGCAGAAGCAGGAAGCCCGATTTTTAACTTAAATGTTCAAAGAGCGGGAAGGAAGTGGGGCATCACTTTTTGGGGGCTGCCCTTTGCTGATTGCGGGCAGCCCCCTAAGGTCGAACACCCCTTCCTTCCTACCAGCTTCTTCCCTTAAACCCACCCCCTCCCTCCACCCATCCCCCCCTGCACCCCACCACCTGCACTCTTCTCTCTAACCTACCCAAACCCTCCTGGCCCAAGACCCTGGACTTACCAGCTCCAACGATCTATGGGCCTTGATCTTCTCTTCCTTCTTCAGTACCAATCCAATTGGCTGGCAGCTCTAGAGGGCAGGACTTCTGCCCCTCATCCTACTCAGCTCTCATTATTTCACCTTATGGCTGCGAGGCAGGGCGGCATGGTGCATGCCGGCTCCACATGGACGTTGTTTCCGGGGGAGGAAGAGGGTGCTGCTGTGCCGTTCGTTCCTCCTCTCCCTTTCAGCCCTTGTAATAGCAGCTCTGGGCACGTGGTGGAGTGGTACAACACCTCATTCCTTCCTTGAGGCTTGGAGAAATGGAGGTGCTATTGCCCAAGATAGATGAAAGAAGCATTATCCAACATAGTAGTGGTGGTGTTTGATCAACACGAACAACAGGAGATGTAGAACCAGGTAACAGATGTAGCAGACAGTGGCACACTTCGAACCAGCAATAATATTATGGACAAGGTAAAGGCCCCAAGGTTTCATGGTACTCGCGCTACCTATCAACATGTTGCACATTTACAGCTCTACTCTTGCCAATCTATCACCTCACCTTTTAGCTTTTTTATATCATCATATGTATAACTGAATACCTTAGCAGGACCACAGAGAATCATACAACTGAAAAGCTTGACACACTCTTGTCTCCCAAGGGCTTCACACATCAAGCTATAATTATGACATGAATGGAGAGAAAAGTGTTGGCAGTGAGATAAAAGCAAAAAACTGCAGATGCTGGAAATCCAAAACAAAAATAAAAATACCTGGAAAAACTCAGCAGGTCTGGCAGCATCTGCGGAGTGGAACAAAGTTAACATTTCAAATCCGTGTGACTCTTCAACAGAACTAAGTAAAAATAGAAAAGAGGTGAAATATAAGCTGGCTTAAGGGGGGGGCGGGGTGGGACAGGTAGAGCTGGATAGAGGGCCAGTGATGGGTAGAGATTGCCAAAAGATGTCATAGACAAAAGGACAAAGAGGTTTGAAGGGTAGAAAGCAGGACAAGCAAGGTATAGATAGCCCTAGTGGGGGGTGGGGTGGAGGGAAGGGATCGAAAAATGCCCACATGTCCGTCCTTGGCCTGCTGCATTGTTCCAGTGAAGCTCAACGCAAACTGGAGGAACAGCATCTCATCTTCCGACCAGGCACTTTACAGCCTTCCGGACTGAATATTGAGTTCAACAATTTTAGATCATGAACTCTCCTCCATCCCCACCCCTTTCCGATCCCCCCTTTTTTTCCAACAATTTATGTAGATTTTTCTTCTCCCACCTATTTCCATTATTTTTAAATGTATTTCCATCCATTGTTTTATCTCTACCTTTTAGCCTATTTCGATCCCTTCCCTTCACCCCAAACCCACCCCCACTAGGGCTATCTGTACCTTGCTTGTCCTGCTTTCTACCCTTAAGTAGCATATTCCTTAGATAATATCATCACCTTCAACACCTCTTTGTCCTTTTGTCTATGACATCTTTTGGCTATCTCCACCTATCTGGCCCTCTGTCCAGCTCTACCTGTCCCACCGCAGCAACAACCCCCCCCCACCAAACCAGCTTATATTTCACCTCTTTTCTATTTTTACTTAGTTCTGTTGAACAGTCATACGGACTCGAAACATTAATTGTGTTCCTCTCTGCAGATGCTGCCAGACCTGCTGAGTTTTTCCAGGTATTTTTAATTTTGTTGGCAGTGAATCAGGCATGCTAATGTCTGTCCCCATTGTGCATTGTCATCAAATTTACTTAATGAGTCATATTGTTTACATTTCTAAGGTTATCTATTTCCTCTTACTTTTGAGTAATGGTAAAAACTTCCTGTGGATCTCCATTTTGAATGCGATAAGTGATTGGGTCTCTCTCACGATCAGTTGCCTAAAATATATAGAAAAAGAAGCATAGTTATAACATAACAATTAAAGTTAGCCAAGTACAATGTATCCATCTGAGGTTCTTGACATCTTTAAAATGGATTTTCTTGCACTTGCAGTAACTTCTTGCACGTTGCAGGCTCATGTTAATAGCTATGATGGTAAAGCTGTTTTAATTTCAATTGTAGAATATTGCAAATTATTGTCACACTTTTTCTTAAACAAGTAAAATGGTTAGGGGCTCCTGAGCGTAACTGATTGTGCGATTGAACACTGGAAGTTTCTATCATAGGGAACTGAGCCATCAATCTTTGAAAAAAGCACTTTACTTACTTGAACTGGAATAAGGAGAGTAATAGTATGTGCAAAGTCTGTGAGAAGAACCTGTTAAAGCACAGTTTAATATCGCCACAAAGGAATCGTACATATAAGAATTAAGCATTTATTCACCAATATTGTACAATTTAATTTGAGACCTCGACCAATGGGGTTAGAAGAATTGTCCTGGTTATTTCATTGGGTATGCAATTACAACCATCAAATCAAAAATCAGAGGCTGATTCTGGCAAGGAGCAGTATGAATACAGGCATGAATAAGAAAGTCATAGTTGCAATCCCTGATTTTCCACCCGATTAAGTGATTCGATGAAAATTCAGGGCTACAGGCTTGTGATTTTATGATCACATCTCCTTGCTGGGAATAACAGGTGAGGTGCTTCAGGGTTAAAGGCTGGTTACAGTTACTGAAAAGGGAAGTCACGCCCATCATCAGTGGCAGCCGCCATCAGCAATGCAAACCACGCTTTGTGAAAAGCTTAAAGGCTTGGTCATCCACTTTGGGTGGCTGTGCAGATAACACTGCCATAACACAGGCAGTCTGAGAAGCAGCCACTAATTGTGTCAAAGCTGGTCTCGACTTTCCTCTGCTTAGAAGCTGTACTAGATATAATTTCAGTACTAAAGTAAGAAAATATGAATGAAAATCTTGACACTAGTACACTGCCAATCCTGGGGAACTTACTATCTTCCTCTACTCTGCTTAGCTCCCTATGAATCCCCAAATTCTCAGCTGCACCATTAACATCTATGTGCAATAAGTGATTAACATGCAACACTCAATTTTCTTCCCAAAATGCAAGGAACCTGCACCCAAAAATTGATACCAATATCAGTAGAATTGTAGGCTGCTAGAGACAGTAACAAATCAGAAGTGTGTTTTAGTGACCGTTTTGATGAGCTAGGGTTTTATTTATCTGATTGTTGAGTTAAAAGTGCCAAGCTGAGGCATAGTTACTAGGATTTGCACCATAGTAATCCCTGAGTGTCCATTGCCCCACCTGCAAAATGCACGTGCCTCTGAGCTCTTCCTGTGTTTTGAGGAAGAGGATAATATGGATATGGAGGAAGTTTGGATGACAATTTGCATGATTAGGCAGCCATGACAGGGGTAGATTCACACAAATACACAGAAACCAAGGCCAGGATTTTCCCATCCCCGATCGGACGGGTATGGAAGTGGGACAGAAAACAAAATGGCCACTGAACAGCATGGCTGGAAATCCCACCTTCGTTTTGGCCCTCCATTTTCCCTTCCGGCCCGATTATAGGCCCCCACCACCCCTATCACCCTACCCAGCAGAAAAATCCAATCCTGTTGTGGTTACAGTTGAGTGATAGTGGCAGCATACAAAGAGCGAGACCAGGGGGACAATTTTCCCTACGTCGGGCGGGCCATGAGGTAGCGGGAGTGGGCGTGGACCTGATCGCCACCCGCAATTGGATCTGTGCACCATTTTACATGGGCAAGCCAATTAAGGCCCGCCCAGCGTAGTTCACGGGAGTGGGCAGGTGGTGGCGGCAGGCGCGCTTAGCCTGCAGGATCCAATGGCGACCCAGTGGCCTGTATAAATGAAGGCCTGGAAGCCTTAGAAAGGCTGCTCACAATGGCTGAGTGAAGAGCACATCAGAGGGGCAATGTGTGTGACGCAAGTCCGGAGCGTAGGCCATCGGGGCAGGTCAGGCCGAGGGTAAGCCATCGAGGCAGGCCAGGCTGGACGGTAGGCCATCACGGCAGGCCTGGCTGGAGGGTAGGCCATCATGGCAGGCCAGCTGGACAGTAGGCCAGTGGGGCAGGCCAGGCTGGAGGGTAGGTCACCGGGTCAGTGTGCCCCTCATTTTCCAATGAGTGCCTAGCTGCTCTCCTGGAGGTGGTGGTAACGCAGCGATTGGTCCTTCTTTCGAGGGACAGGAGGCAGAGGCCTCCCTACCTGACCAAATGTGCGTGGAAGGAGGCGGCTGAGATTGTTAGCTCCCATGATGTGATGCGACTCCAGTGCCGCAAAAGATTCAATGATCTCCTGTGCTTGGAAAGGGTGAGTACCATGTTGCCTCTAGTCCCTTAATGCAGCCATCACCCTTTCCCCCCAGCAACTCTGAGTACAGTAACGGCATTGAATCATTCACAGCATATATCCCTCGCTGGGTGTGACAGCAGAGATTGCCCATGCCCAGTTCATCCTGACAGGGTTGAGCTAGGTCTGCATCCGCAACATGTGTGACACTGGCACCCAGAGTATAGAATGAGGGCGAAAGTCAAGGATCTGCACCTCAGCATAGTGCTGGAACTGCAAAGTATGTCAAAGTCGGGGAACTAACATGGTGGGAGAGGAGCTTTCAGTTGGCAGGGCACCAATCCATCTACTGGTCTTTGTACTCCACGTGCTTGTGCCTCCTTGCTTAGCAACGTTACACCTTGTGGTGCCACCATGTGAAGGAGGCAGCATTTGGGCAAATGGGGGGTGGGGGTGGTCAGCCCTGGTTTCTTTGGGTGAGTGTGCAGCAGCTGCGGGATGATGAAGAACTGGAGCCCTGCAATGTCCCTCTCTGGCTGGCTTGGCAGGAATGAGATGGGAATTCAGGTGCAGGCTGGACTAATCAATAAACCTCTCTCCTTTTCAGGAGAAGATTGTGCACAATACTTCGGAATGAATGTGGACGGGCAGAGGCCAGGCCCAGTTGGCCATCCTAATGGCTTTCGAGCAGCAGACCATGGATCTGTTGAGGTGCCAAACCCCCAGGTCCACCGGTGGTGGTGAGGCTGGGATACCATGGGGAGTTATGTTTGGCGAGCATTCAGGTCACCATGTGTGTCCCAGAAGCCATGGCATTGCTGAATGCTCAGTGATTGAAGTTAGCAACATGGGTTGACCATTGATTATGGAAGGATGAGCGCCTAATGATCCGGGGGAGCAGCATGTAAGTTGACATTGTCTGCACTGTAACTAATCAAATGTCCTTTTTCTTCCTTTCAACATCATCAGAGCAGAGCCAGGAGGAGGAGACAGAGGGCCCATCTCTTGTCTCTGAAGCCCCAGAGCAAATCCACTCATCAGCATCACACCATCTCAGCCAGGCAGGCACCAGCACAGATATTAGCACCTTGGTGGGAATTAGATCTTCGGCTAGTGTCCCAGGAGATGACGGTGAGGACACTTCACACTTGCTTGAGGTGCGGGCAGAGACAGAGAGTGCCCAGGACGCCACAGTCAGAGAATTGCTGGGGACCAGGTACATGCTTGGTCGGTGGCTGATGATGTGCCTCTGGAGTTGTCCGTGAGGCAGCTAACGCTGGAAGTACAGTTGGATATGCGGGATGATCTGGCGGAGATACATGAGGCTGTGCGTGGCATGCTGCCCGTGCTGGAGGAGTTCACGTGGAGCATCACCAATGCAATGAGGTTCATACCCAAGTGCCATGCCTCCTTCATGAAGACAGTGGTGACTCTCGTGGAGAGGCTTCTCCAGAAGAACAATCAGGGCCTCCTGGGGTTGTGCTCAGACCTGCAAGCCCTCACAGCGGCATTAACCTCAGCTGGTCAGTGCCAGTGTGGGAGATGGCTTGGGCACCAAATATCCCAGCTCAGTGCCCATACATCTACAGTGAGCAGGGAAGTCTGAAGCGACCCCATGTTGATGCAGCAGCTGCCTGGCGTCTCTGCGGGCTCCTCTCAGGGCGCTCTGGATGAGGGCAGCTGCTCCACCCCTCTGCCAGTGACTGTGGCATCCGATGAAGCTGCGGCGACTGTGGAGAAGCCAGCTGTGGAACTGGCTGCTCCCTCCCAGGCAGGGCCATCAAATGCTCTGCAGGCCAGAGGACGTCTGCCAAGGTCATCGAAGCCAACAGAACAGCACAGTGAGCAGGCTGTCTCAGATGCCAGTGCCAATGAGGAGACAGCACCTAAACATAAGTGTACAATTAAGTCACCTTAGGCACACCATAGGTTTTTCACTGGTACTTTTATGTTGGCTCATAGTACTCTGTGGAAGACTTGATGTGATGTCTAACACCGTTTTTGTTTTGCTTTATGAAGTTACATTTGTTAACTCAATAAATTTTGAGATGTTGCCATGCCTCAGGGTGATTCCTTACTTCTGCATGTGGGCGGGAAGCAATGATGTTATGAGTGAGTTCTTTGACATTGAGCTTTATTGACAAGGTTAATGTTAGTATCCAGGCTAATTTAGCACTCAGGTATTGAGTGTAGCCTGCAGCCCTGGCTTGTGTTGAAAGTCCATCTGTGGTGCGTTAGCTGAAGGTTCTTTGGATTAAAGTCTCCAGGGTGTCCCTGCCTACCTGGAGTATGCCCGGGTCAGCGTCTACTCCCTCAGCGTTCTCCTGTACGTGCTCATCCTCCGATTCACTGCTGGATTCATCGTGTGCATCCGGAGCAGCTGCATCTATGTCTTCCTCATTCACTACGTTGTCCCTTTCCAGCGCCAGGTTGTGGAGAATGCAGCATGCAACCACTATCAGTGACACATGATCTGGGGGCTATTGCAGTGCGCCCCCAGAGCAGTCCAGGCATCTGAAGCACATCTTGAGAAGACCGATGGTTCTCTCCACCACAGCCCTTGTGGTGCCCTGGCTCCTATTGTACCACTGCTCAGTTTCTGTTCTTGGATGGTGAAGAGGCATCATGAGCCATCTTCTGAGGGGATAGCCCTGGTCACCCAGCAGCCATCCATCCAGCCGATCCAGAGCACTGAAGAACCTCAGCACCTGGGAGTGTCTGAGGATGTAGGCATCATAGGAGCTGCCTGGGTACCTTGCACAGACTTGTAGAATCAGCATCCTGTGATCACACAATATCTGCACGTTCATGGAGTGGAAGCCCTTCCTGTTGACGAAGGCACCAGGTTCACCTGCTGGCACCTTGATGGCCACATGTGTACAGGCTATAGCACCCTGGACACGGAGGAAGCCAGCAATGGCCGCGAAGCCTATGGCTCACTCTGTCTGGCTGGCATCGTCCCAGAGGTAGTGGATGAAAGTCAATGCATGCCTGAATAGAGCGTCTCAGCTGCTTGACACAAGTGTGGACAGCTGATTGGGAGACTCTGCAGATATCACCCACTGACCCCTGGAAAGAGCCAGAGGCATAGAAATTGAGGGCAGCTGTCACCTTTACAGCCACTGGCATGGGGTGTCCACCCACACAGGAGAGATCTCAGGCCCAATCAGCTGACAGACGGATGAGACTGTCTCCTTTGGGAGACAGAGCCTCCTTTGGCACTGGACCTCAGATATATTGAGATAGCTGCTTTGCTGTCTGTTTACCATGGCAACAGGGTAGTAGTGTCTTCTGTGGCCCCTTCCACCTTGAACTTCCTCTTGGCCCTGTGCCCCGTGCGCTTGTGCCTATTCTCGCAAAGGTGGCTCTCCTGGAGGCTGAACATGCATCTCTGGCCTCCTCCCCCTTCTGGCCCCCCCCTTCCTCCTCAGAGGAGCTGCCTCCAGTGGAGAGCACAACTCCCATTCCCAGGCTAAGGGAAGGCTCCCTGGGAGGGTCAGGAACCATTTGTCAAGGTCCACATTGGTAACAATGACATAGGTAGGACTAAGAGATTCTGCTAATGGAGCATGAGCAGCTGGGAGCTAAATTAAAAGGCAGAACCACAATGATAATAATATCTGGGTTATTACTTGAGCCACAAGCAAATTGGCATAGGGTAAATAAGATCAGAGAATTGATTGTGTAGTGGAAAGAATGATGTGGAAGAAATGGGATTTGATTCATGAGGCACTGGCACCAGTAATGGGAAAGAGGGAGATGTACTGTGGGGATGGTCTTCACCTGAAACCCTCTGAGAAAAGAGTCCTGGTGAATTGTATAACCAGGACTCTGGAGAGGGATTTAAACTAAATAATGTGTGTATGTGGGGGAGTGGGGTGGGGGGAGGCATTGTGGGGTGGGGGTGGTTAGTCATATGAAGGGAGATTTGGATTGTTAAAGGAAAAAGACAAGGCAATAGTGAAGGGTAGCAATATGGGTAATGATAAGCAAACTGTAACAGGAAGGGACAGATCATACAAACATAAGAATACACAAGCAAATGAGGCCAGAGTAGGGAAACTTGGTTTAAAAAAAAGACAGAATTAAGATCTCCTTATCTGAATTTATGCAGCATTGGTAACCAGAATGATGAACTGATAGCACAAATAGAAATAAATGAGTATATGATAGCCATTACAGAAACCTGGGGCAGAATCTTCTGTCCACTGGGCGGGTGGGGAGCCGATCCCCGCCAGAGAAGCGGGCCCCGCCGCCATTTTAAGTGTGTGGGCCAATTAAGGCCTGCCCAGCGTGACCTCCGGCGGGAAGCGCTATGCGCTTCTTGTGCGGGTGGGGGGAGGGGAATCCCCAAATGCGAGAGTCCGCTCTTCACGCATGCGCACGAAAGAGCGCACATCTCCCTGAGGCTAAGTGCTGCCTCAGGGAGATCGCTTACACTTGTATAAAATTAAAAATAGAAAAATAAAAAAATCCTTAACATATCCCCCTCATGTGACAATGTCACACGTGATGGGACATATTAATAAATTTCACTCAAACTTTATTAAAGTTTTTTAAACCCTACATGAAACTTCATCCCTGAGGTTTCATGTTTTTTCAGAAGCCCACCTTGGCTCCTCGCCTGCCCGCCAACCTTAAGGCTGGATGGGCAGGTTCTTTAATTATTTTAATTATCCTGTCAATGGCCTCAATTGGCCATTGACAGGTTGGAGGGCAGACAGCTAATTTGGCCCTGCCTTCCTGAAAATTTAAATGGGGCAGGATGATGTTGGGGGTTCCCCCCATCGTCATCCCGCCTCAGTTTGCACTTCGGCGCGCGGGCCCCACCCCTTGCTCGCCGACGGAAAAATTTAGCCCCTGGTTACAAGGTGACCAAGGCTGGAATCTGAATATTCAAGACTTTTTGACATTTCGGAAGGACGGGAAGAAAGGAAAAGGTGGTGCAGTAGCTCTGTTAATAAAGGGTGAGGTCAGTATGCTAGTGAGAATGAATCTTGGTTTGGAAGCTCAAGTTGTAGCATCAATTTAGAGGAGATAAGAAATAGCAAAAGAAAGAATTCACTCGTGGGAGTAGTTTATGGGCCCTAACAGTAGTTACACTGTAGGACAGAGTATAAATCAAGAAATAATGAGGGGTAATAAGAAAGGTACAAGAATAATCATCAGCAATTTTAATCTTCATATAGATTGGATGAATCAAATTAGCAAAGATAGCCTGGAGGATGAGTTCATTGGATATATCTGGGACGATTTCTGAGAACAAAATAATCTGGAACCAACCAGGGAACAGGCTATTTTAGGCTTGATAATGTGAAATGTAACAGGATTATTTAATGACCTTGTAATAAATGACCCTCTGGACCAGTGCTTCCCAAACATTTTCCCAGTGTGATCCCATTTTAATGCCTCAGACATCGTGTGACCCCAGAGTGAAAACTTGAGGCTGAGCGGGGGGAGGCTTCAGGTGTTGAGTGGAGGAGGGGGGGTGAAGGAGTTGAGCATGTCCCATCTCCTCCTCCTTCACATGCCCCCCCCCATCAACCCTCCTTCACCACCACCACTTCCCCTCCTTCACTCACTACATCTCCCCTCCATCACACCCTCCTTCATTTCCATTTCCCTCATGAGGGTAATTAATGAAAAGGCAGCATTTCTCAAAAAAATATGATGCCTACCTATTCACTGGGCTTTTTTAAAGCAGCAGCAATTGGGCCTCAGAAAGCAGTCCATTAGGCCACACCCACCAGCAAAATGTGAGAATTTAAAGGGGCCTCACAGCTGTCAGAAAGCAGTCCGAGCTCCAGGGCAGCCATTGCTGCCTCAGAGTTCATGAACCCAAAATCTCATCTCACGACCCAACTGGGGGTCGCAACGCATAGTTTTGGAAACCCTGCTCTATGCTTGCTCTATGCAAGAGTGATTATAACATGATTGAATTTTGAAGTCAGTTTGAGGGTGAGAAATGTGGATCTAAAACTAGTGTCTTAAACTTCAATAAAGGCAATTACAAGGGTATGAAGACAGACTTGGCTGAAATGGACTGGGAATATAGACTTAAAAATAAGATGGTAGAGAAGCAGTAACATACATTTAAGGATATATTTCATAACTCCCAACAAATATATATTCTATTGAGAAAGAAAGACTATGACAAGGATGCACCATCAGTAGCTATCTAAGGACGTTCAGGATGGTATAAATTGAAAGAAAAGGAATACAATGCTGCAAAGGTAATTGGTATGACAGAAGATTGGGGAGTTGTTAGAAACCAGCAATGGTGCTGGTTAGGAAGGGAGTTCCAGGATTTTGACCCAGTGACAGCGAAGGAACAGCGATACATTTCCAATTCAAGATGTTGAGTGACTTGAAGGAGAACTTCCAGGTGGTGGTGTTCCCATCCATCTGCTGCCTTTGTCTTTCTAGATGGTAGTGGTCATGGATTTGGAAAGTGCTGTCTAAGGAGCCTTGGTGAATTCCTGCAGCACATACACACTGCTGCTACTGTGTGTTGGTGGGAGGGAGGAAGTGAATGTTTGTGGATGAGATGCCAATCAAGCGGGTCGCCTTTTCCTGGATGGTGTCAAGCTTTTTGAGTGTTGTGGGAGCTGCACTCATCCAGGCAAGTGGGGAGTATTCCAACACACTCCTGACTTGTGCCTTGTAGATGGTGGACAGGCTTTGGGGAGTAAGGGGGTGGGTTGCTCGTCAGACGATACCCAGCCTTTGACCTGCCCTTGTAGTTACAGTATTTATATGGCTCGTCCAGTTCAGTGTCTGGTCAATGGTCACCCTGCAGGATGTTGATAGTGGGGGGATTCAGTGATGGTAATGCCATTGAACATCAAGGGGCGATGGTTGGTTTCTCTCTTGTTGGAGATGGTCATTTCCTGACACTTGTGTGGCATGAATGTTACTTGCCACTTGTCAGCCCAAGCCTGGATATCGTCCAGGTCTTGCTGCATTTGGACATGGACTGTGCCTTTAGCTGTTTTTTGAGATCACATGGAATGATGCTGGGATCTCTCGAGGAGGCTGAGATGGATCATCTACCCGGCACTTCTGGTTGAATATTGTTGCAAATGCTTCATCTTTTATGCTTTTTTCTTCTTCATGCCTTATCTTTTGCACTGTTGTGCTGGGCTCCTCCAGCATTGAGAATCAGGATATCTGTGGAGCCTCCTCCTCCAGTGAGCTGTTTAATTGTCCACCACCATTCACGATTGGATGTGGCAGAACTGTAGGTTAAGTGAGTGGGCAAAAATTTGGCAGATGGAGTATAATTTACGAAAATGTTAAGTTGTCACTTTGGCAGCAAGAATAGAAAAGCAGACTATTAATTAAATGGCGAGGGACTGCATAATGCTGCCATACAGAGGGATCTGGGTGTCTTTATACATGAATCACAAAAAGCACGTAATTAGAAAAGAAATGGAATATTTAGCCTTTATTCCAACGATAGAGTATAAAAATAGGGAAGTCTTGCTACAGCTGTACAGGGTGTACAGAGACTGCACCTAGAGTATTCTGTACAGTTTTGGGGTTTTTACTTAAGGAGGGATATAATTACAAAGAAGCAGCACAGATTTCCAAAAGGCATTTGATAAGGCATCACATCAAAGGTTACAGCACAAAATAAGAGCTTAAGGTGTCGGGGGTAACATATTAGCATGGATAGAGGATTGGTTAGCTAACAGGAAGCAGAGAGTAAGGATGAATGAGTAATTTTTGGGTGGTTAAGATGTAAGCAGTGGAGTACCACAGGGATCAGTGCTGGGCCTCAGCTATTCACAATCTATATCAATGACTTGGATGAAGGGACCAAATGTGTGCTGCTAAATTTGCTGCTGACACTAACATAGATAGGAGAGTAAGTTGTGAAGAGGACATAAGGAGTCTGCAAAGTGATATAGATAAGTGAATGTACAAAAATTTGGCAGATGACATATCATGTGAACTTCTCTACTTTGGCAGGAAGAACAGAAAAGCAGCACATTATCTAAGTGGAGAGAGATTGACAAACTTTGCGGTACAGAGGGATCAGGGTGTTCTGGTATATGAATCACAAAAAGTTAACATACAAGAACAAGCAAATAGGTGGGAAAATTGAATGTTTTTGCCTATTGCAAGGGGAATGGGATATAAAAGTAGGGAGGTTTTGCGACAGTTGTACAGGGTGTTTTTGAGACCACATCTGGAGTACTCTGTACAATCTTGGTCTCATTACTTAAAAGATATGATTGCATAAGAAGCAGTTCAGACAAGGGTCACTCGACTGATTTCTGGGATGAAGGGGTATCTTATGAGGAAACATTGGACAGGTTGGGCTCTGTATCCATTGGAGTTTAGAAGAATGAGAGATAATCTCATTGAAACATAAGATCCTGAGGGGATGTAACAGTGTGGATGTTGGGACAATGTTTCCCCATATGGGAGAGACTAGAACTAGGAGACACAGTTTGCAAATAAGGGGTCTTCCATTTAAGATAGAGATGAGAAGATAATTGTTTTTCTCTCAGTGGGTTATTAGTAATGGAATTTTCTTCCCCAGAGAACAGTAGATGCTGGGGATCAATATTTTTAAGGCTGAGTTAAATAGATGATTGACTGACAAGGGAGTCAAAGGGTATATAGGGTAGACAGAAACATAGTGTTGAGGCCACAATCAGATCAGCCATGATCTTATCAAATGGTGCAGCAGACTCGAGGGCCGAATGGCCTACTCCTGCTCGTAATTCATATGTTCGTATGTCATGGGGGAATCTAGACCTGGAGGGCACAATTTAAAAATAATGGGTCTCTCATTTAAGCCTGAAATGAGAAGAAATTTCTTCTCTCAGAGGTTGTTGGTCTTTTGAAATTTTTTCCCTAGAGAGCAGTGGAGGCTGGATCATTGAATATATTCAAAGATAAGTTAGACAGGTTTTTGATATACAGGGACTCATGGGTTATGGTGGGCAGGCAGGCAAGTAGACTAGAGGCCACAATTAGATCAGCCATGATCTTACTGAATGGCAGACCAAGCTCAAGGGGCCAAATGGCCTACCTCAGTTCCTATTTCTTAGTTTTACTGACTGGCAGGATTTATTGAGTTTGGGAGAGCTATTAGTGAAAACTATGTCACCATCTGAGCCCTGTTACATAATCCAACCAACAATGAACAGTTCACTGAATGTCCATTCTGTTTGCAATGGCAAGCATATCAACATGTACTTGAATGCCTGCTATCCAGGAAGCTGCCACAATTCTTCCATTTTAAGGCAGTTAAGCATCCATGATTGTTCTCTGGGCCAAGCCAGATTTGAAGGACACTACTCAGGGACAGGGGCTCCGCTGAATGCAATGATTCCTACTGTGAAATTCCCAAACACTTGAATATGGCAGGCAATGTGATGAAGATCATTATGGGGCCAACCATCAACGTAACAAATATTTGATTCAAGGGTTTGGACTATTGAGAGGGACAGTATAGACATCCAAGGGTTTCCCCACATTTTTGCAGTTTGTTATGTCTTCACAATGTGGTGATTAGAAAAGATCTTCATCATACAATAGTGAAACAAGACAGTTAGAAAGCCAACAGGCTCAGCAGCCTGAAGTTCTATAAAATACTGACGATGAAAACCGTGATGAAGAGACTGTGACAGCAGCAAGATATCTATGGGACTGCTTAGCATAGGACAATATCCAATAATATGGTTTCCTGCTTATCACATGTCATTGGCAACGCCTCAGTTTCTCTCATGGAAACAGAATAATCTTATTGAAGCTATTAAATAACCCTCTCTTATGTAACCCTCCATGAAATAATCCTCAACTTAAAATTGCTATTCCATTAGCTGTCAGAAAGCAATACCAAAAGACTTTGTTTACAGTGCAGAAAAGTGTACATGATTTCCTATATGGCCTTTCCTCCTTGCAACTGGATCTGAGCTACATCCAAAGCGACGGCTGCCATAAAATCACTGAGGAAGTAGAGCAGCTTCAAGCAGATGTACATTGCAACTGAGGTGGCTCTGGTGGGAGTCAGGACCTCTACTCAGAATATGTTCAGGAATAGGAAAATTCTAGCACCACTTCTGACGAAAATTTAAATGTTAAAAAACAGCAGGTTTGCGTCTGTCACAGTTGCCTGGCAATTGTTTTGGACGTGCAAAAGACATTGTGGAGTTTAGGGCTCCTACTGTTCATTTACATGATTCTCAGTGTCACATGCCAATGGAATGTCCCTTCTGCTCATCTATCATAAACCATATAGCACAAAAAGAAGCCATTCAGCCTTTTGTGCCTGTTCCAGCTCTTTGAAAGAGTTATCCAATTAGTCCCACTCCCCTACCTTTTCCTCATAAGCCCTCCAAAGTATTGCACTTTTGTTATTTATCAACCACCAGCCTTCCAGGCACTGCATTTCAGATCACAACAACTCAATGCAACAATACATTTCTTCCCAACTGTATATCATATCATATAGCTTGCAGGTTTGTGGGTGGCTACATGAATACATGAGATGGCATCTAGTATCTTTGGAAAGTTGCCATTAAGGGAAAGAAATAGCTTTTCATCTTTCCTGCTGCTAGGGAATTGTACGTAGGTGAAAGAATTTGAAAACAAAGCACCTGTCACATTTGTGGTCAGCAAATTATTTGAAGGTGGACATATTCACAGAAGGGGCCCAGAGAGTATTTTCCTTTCACCTGGACCCCTCCCTTTGGCCTCTTACCTGCACTTGATCTTTTTAATGAGAACTGTCAGCATGACCTCAGTCATCTTGCTTTCTCTGCTCCTCTTACCACTCCAACCTGTCTCCTTCTGAACTTGCCGCACTCCGTTCTCTCAGGTCCAACCCTGACTTTATCAAACCTGCTGACAAGGGTGGTGCTGTTGTTGTCTGGGGTACTGACCTTTACCTCGCAGAGGCTGAGTGCCAACTCTCAGACACTTCTTCCTACCTCCCCCTGGACCATGACCCCACAATCAAACATCAAGCCATTGTTTCCAGGGTTGTCACTGATCTCATCTCCTCTTCCCTCCATAGCTTCCAATCTCAGTCTCCCAACCACATACAGCTTGCTTCCACCTCCTTCCCAAAATCCACAAACAGGACTGTCCTGGTTGACCCATCATTTCAGCTTGCTCCTGCCCAACTGAACTCATTTCTTCCTCTCTCGACTCTATTTTCTCTCCCCTTGTCCAGCCTCTCCCCACCTACATTCACGAATCATCTGATGCCCTCTGTTATTTTAACAATTTCCAGTTTCCTGGCCCTAACTGCCTCCTCTTCACTATGGACGTCCAATCCCTCTACACCTCCATCTCCCACCAGGATGGCCTGAGGGCTCTTTGCTTCTTTCTTGAACGGAAACCCAAACATTCCCCATCTACCACGACCCTCCTCCGCCTGGCTGAATTTGTTCTCTCATTGAACAATTTCTCCTTTAACTTGTCTCACTTCTTCCAAATAAAAGGTGTGGCATGAGCCCCAGTTATGCCTGTCTTTTTGAGGGGAATGTGGAACATTCCATGTTCCAGTCCTACTCAGGCCCCCTCCCACAACTCTTTTTATGGTAAATCAGTGACTATATTGGTGCCACTTTGTGCTCTCATCTGGACCTGGAAGGATTTATCAATTTTGCTTCCAATTACCACACCTCTTTCAACTTCACATGGTCCACCTCCAACACTTCCCTTCCTTTCCTTGACTTCTCTGTCTCCATTTCTGGTGATAGATTGTCTACCAATACTCATTACAAGCCCACCAACTCCCACAGCTACCTCAACTACAGCTCCTCATACCCTACTTCCTGTAAGGATTCCATCCCATTCTCTCAGTTTCTCCGCCTCTGTCACATCTGTTCCAATGATGCTTCCTTCCACAATGGTGCTTCTGACATGTCTTCCTTTTTCCTGAACCCAGGTGCCGCCCACTGTGGTTGACAGGCTCTTAACAGTGTCCGGCCCATTTTCTGCACTTCTGCCCTCACCTATTCCCTTCTATCCCAGAACCATGACAGGAATCCCCTTGACCTCACTTTTCACCCCCTAGTCTCCGCATTCAAAGAATCATCCTCCGTTATTTCCATCAACTCTAGCATGATGCCACCACCAAACATATCTTCCCCTCACCTCCCCCAGCAGCATCCATAGGGACTGTTCTCTCTGTGATACCCTGGTCCACTCCTCTTATCACTCCCAACAGCTCATCCCTTCCCATGGCACCTTCCCACGCAATCGAAGTAGGTGCAACACCTGCCCTTTTACCTCCTCCCTCTTCACTGTCCAAGGCCCCAAGTACTCCTTTCAGGTGAAGCAATGATTCACTTGCACTTCTTTCAATTTAGTTTACTGCATTCACTGTTCACAATGGCCCTTGCTGTTCAATAATGATCCTTTGGTTTGATGTGGTGGCTGAAAGACTGAGGGACTGGTGCTGAATTAAAGTATCATGACTGCTGCTAAGATAATGCTAATGTAAAAGCAGTAATTGATGTCACCATCTGCCTATTTTGCATTCTGCTGGCAAATCCTCCTTCCAAAAATGCTAACATCGTCAAGATTACCTTCAGTGTAGGGCTTGGAAGACTTTTGGTAACAAAATGGCACCCCTAGTATCAAAATGACAATGCTACATAGTCCAATTTGTGGCCCTTATGCGTTTATTATTTGTTTATTTTTCTTTTCCAAGAACATGTGTAAAATGCTATTTGCACGGAAGAACAGAGTCAGAGAACTTAAGACTTAGGCTGAATGTAGGCCTGCAGGAAATTACATAGTCATGGAGGGACTTATAAATAAGCAGAAGAATATTTAAATTAATAATTTAGGCATTTAGACCTGGCTCATGACTACACTCCACAACAGAACCACGCGTGACTAACATGCATACAGCGAGAGACATGCCGCCATGAGAAACATGACCAAACAGATCACTGCAGTGGTGAAGTAATGGTTCTGCTGCCTGGACCACTCTGGAGAATGTAAGTCAATTTGTGGGGAGCTGCTGCATCCTCCATTACCTGGCCATCATGTTGGTGCAGCCCTTGCCAGCAAAGATTCACCAAGCATTTCAGAACCAGAAAGAGGAAGAGGTAAAAGATAGGCGGCCAGCACGGTTCTGACCGGACTATCTGTGAGCAACTCAGACAACTCTAGTTCCTGAAAACTCAACACGAGATCCCCACCATAGAACAAACTCACACATTACCATCACAGAGTTCTCTTGACCACAATGCTAAAAATAAAAACCAAAAAACCACCATACCAACTTTATCCAACAAAATATCCAATATTCCATGCAAAACTCAACTGATCACCCTTGTGCATTCCCTTAAAGCATATCCTGCAGGTGCCTTTGCCTAGTTCCTACACAGTGCAACCCCAGTGGTTGCAACATGGCTGATGGGAGATTGCTGATGTTCAGTTAGGTGACTGCAAACAGCCTTGCAGGATGCCTTTGCATAGCTCTTGGCCTAGAAGATCTGGTTTTAGACTGCACCACCTCAGCATGGGTGGCAGCTGACTGACTGGCTGACAGGCAACTGCGAGAGCACAGGTAGGATGTGTCATGAAAATATAATAATTTTCATAATATTACTGTGATTTATTGTAAAGGTAGGTTAATAGTGGAGTTTTGATTAGTTTCTCTGTGTGAGGTTGTGTGTGGTTTTTTTTTAATGAATTGCAGACAGCTAGTCTGGAACTTTTGAGTTATCAAAAGAGAAGCTAGGTTTGAAATGCTAAATTCATAAACATGGCTGAAGTTTTAGAATGTGAGGTGTGAGGAACATTTCCATTTTTTTTAGATAAACCAGAGTCGTGAATTTCAAAGAGATGTTAAGGTGTTACACCTAGCCAACAGAGGCTAAGCCTCTAAGTGTGTTTATTTTTCCCAAAGGTTACTGATAATATGAGTACAATGGAAGATTTATTTATGGAATAAGTAAGGTTGCAAAGACATATTGGGACAATGCAATTTACATTAAAACGGGAGAAACATGTATAAAGGAGATGAGGTCATGTGTAAACAGGAAGGAATTCTAAGGTCTAACAAGTGTGAAAGTCTCCAGCCTCTATATATCTACAGGAAGCGTAGCTAAGAGAATTCACTTTGAATCTCACTATCCAGGGTATAGTGTGCTGTGCCTGGGTCTGTTGAAATCTATGTTGTTTTACTGTTGCCTTAACAGAGGTGTAACTGGGAGCTAGATTAATTAGGAAATTTAGGAATAGTAGTAATTTGTAGACCAATGTATGTGCTTAAAATCTTTTCTTATATTAATAAATGTTTAATTTAGTTTTGTAAAAAAAATACCTCTAAGTTATGGCGGGCTCATTACTACTGAATTCAAGGCATGCATCTCAAAATAAAGTACAAATTGCAAACAGTTGTGGCAGCCCTTTTGAGTTTCCCTCTGGGATTTGAGCAACTCAGCATTTACCACCTGCTGTGCCATCAAAAGTGGCAGTGTTGAGAGAACAAAGACTGCCATCCTGAGAGATTGCAGCAGGTTTGTGCTCCACAGAGCCACTGGCACTCCCCTGGGGCGATGACTCAACAATCCTAGTAATCTGTTGGATCAATGATTGCTGGACTGCTGAGAGACCCTGCAAACCTCTTTGAGCACTGGTTTCTGCAACCATGATGGCAGCAGTCTAAGCCTACATGGCAACAAGCTGAAAGTTCACAACCTTAGGTTGAGTTTCCACTGCAGCATTGAGACACTGGGTGGCTATGCTTGTGCTGCAATGAAAGTAGAGATATTAGGCATCAGTTACTGCATCAAGATTTGGCCTAAAAATTTTCTCAGGGAGTTTGTTACCTCATTGACACTGGAAAGGGACACTGGGTGCCATGCTCTGCGCAAAACCCTGTGGAAAAGTGGAACCAGATTCCTGGAAAGCCTGCAATACAACAAGCATTTTGTTGTGCATGCCCAACAGCCTTTTATCTGTACGCCACCCCATTAAAGTTCTCACTTGAGTCCTCTGCAGCAAAAATCTGTGTGTGACCTTGCCCTCCTGGAGAGATGACACCAACACTATTCTTTCCCTTGCCCTGGCTACAACCTACTCATGTCAAGTGCAAACCAAGCCTCTATGCTGCTCTCCAGCACATGTAGTCCCAGTACCTGAGCTGGTGGTTATATGAGATCCAGTCAGTGTTTCCTCATAATCAGTGTCCTTTCAGCTGCAGTGTTGATCACTACACTGTTCATAATTTTGCATATGTCTCTAAATTCATCATTGGCAAATTCCACCCCCTACCCATCAACACCACCACCCGCACCCCCCCCCCCACAACCTTGTCAATTAGGAATCTAGCCCCCAGTCCAGCTCCTATCCATTTTCCCATGATTTTATCCACAATCACTCTTGTCTTTACCATGTACTACTGTAAAAAGAATGAATTGTGTTGCCATGTCTATGAAATGTAAAATGAAAATGTTCCATCATTGTCCCACACCTTTAAGTCAATTGTTCTATTTCATTAAAGTATCATGTTAATGGGAGACTTACAACAGACTATGATGGAGTCTTCTGATATTTTTTGCATATATTACATTTTTCACTAATCTCTTCAATAAGCTTCTGTACTCATCAACTACCCCGGCATCCTTAAGTAGGATTTTGAATCTGTGACAAGAGGCATGAGCTTTAAGACAATTTGTTTTTTTTTTCTCAAATTCCCTGTCACCTGATGCCTTTAACACTTCTTTAACATTATGATTAGAATGCTTGGTTTCGTAAAAGGGATGAAATAATATTCTGATTGGATAAATTGCAAATCTAATGATTTTCCATTGCTTTATCACGTTCTATGTCTAATTTCATTTGTGCTTTTTTCATGGATGGCTTGCTCAGCAGCAAGGGTATCTCACCAGATACTACATCTGTACTAATAAAGTGGCTAACCTCAGCTATTCTACATGGAATCATCACACTTTTCAGTGACCTTAAAGTGGTGTCATCCCCAAGCCTGAAGCAAATGGAACTTTCATATTCTTTGACCTTACTTTGATCCTTAATACTGAGTGAATCCAAGTAACATTTCAACCAATCCACTCCACCTAATGTGGATGTGCAACCACTGTCCAGGACTCAAGTAAATTAATCCCTGACTGGTATACTCATTACTGGACTGAAACTTCTTGTGACCAAGTCAATTCCCTCAGACTATTCAATATCATCATCTTCTCCTTCAGAGTCTTCCTTGTCGTGCGTCACCCCAAGAACCCTGTTGTTCGGTTTTGGACAATTTACTGCATAGTGATATTTTGAATCACACCTGAAACACCTGTTAATAATTCCCCAGCAATTCCCCAGTTCATTCTTCTGTTATTATTACTCTATTCCTGTCATCAGCCAGATCTACCAGAAAAGGTCTCCATCCTCATTTCTTTTGGCTGTGATTCTTCTGTTGTATTGCATGCATCCCATATCTGAACAGTCTCAAAACGTCGTGAACATTGAATCCTCCATCTTTTGTGAAAGTAGATAGAAATGACTGCTTTCCCACAAATTTTTTAAAAATTTCAAGACACCTGATCAAAAGTGTGTGTCCTTCTGCGAATCTAACTCCAGTTAATACCGGAAGCCTGTTCACTTGCAGCACTTTAGCCCATTCCAATAATTTGAAAGCAAGCACTGAACCAGGAATTTCCAAATAGAATTTCTGCAATCTTATATATAGTCTATTAAATTCCATTATACATTCTTCTATGGAAGAACTGGCTGCCTTTCTAAATTCATCAAGGTCTGACTGTGCTTCGTATGCATTTAATAGATCATCTTTCCTGTAAATCTTATCCATAAGTTTTAATAGAACATCCAAATCTTCCTCATTGTCCAACTGCAAGCTTCTAGCTCTGAAAATACCTTGCACCTGGTCCTGCTTTTGTTAGGGAGCGACTGTGCCAAGGCCATACTTTGCTTTTTCTTTGGTAAGGATGTAACCCATGTCCACATATCGACTTCATTATTCCATTGGTCATAAGGTTCAGATTTAGAGAATATTGGTGGGAGATCATACCTTGACAATTTACATTTAGTTTCAACCATTCTTCTCAAAACTTACTCCAATTATAATCTTATGTCTGAAAAAGATTTCTTAGTTTCCAATCTTCACTTTAGGCAACCATCCTCTGTCACCATGTTAAATGGATCAAAGCCAGATGGTGAAGTATGAAACAAGACGCTTTTCCTCGAGAGTACATTTATTCACAGGATGCAGCATTACAGGTCTCTGCCTCTTAACTACCCACCTGGTGTCCCAGCTGACTCTCTTTATATGTGCTCTCAGTCCTTAATAAAACAATCCCCTTTATATGTGTATCTTTAACAAATAATCAAGCAATCATTAACATGCATAACCATGGAATGATGTGAAAGGGTATTGAATCAGCAACAGGAAGCCTGAGCTATATTTTATTGCTGATAAGCAGAAATAAAATTGCACATATATACCCACATAATATTTTATTAATTGATCAAATTGATACCTATTCTGCTAGAGACAGAACACAACATAAAACAGTCAGAACCCACAATAATGTTTAAAACTTTGCCAGCTAAGCTACCCGCATAATACTCAATAAAATGAAATGTTCTTATAATGTTGTAGTTAGGAGACAAACATCAACTTTTGCTTAAACTATAATTCTGTGCTTGTTTTTATTATATTTTCCACATTAACATTAATTTACGGAAACCTGAGGTCATTGAAGAAGGCAGAGCATGTTGAGAGAGCAGTTAATAAAGCATATAGTATCTTATGCTTTATTAATAGGGGCATTGAATACAAGAGTAAGGAGGTCATGTTGAACTTGTGTAAGACACCAGTTAGGCCTCATCTGGAGTACTGTGTCTATTTCTGGGCACCATACTTGAGGAAGGATGTGAAGGCATTGGAGGGAGTACAAAGGAGATTCACAAGGAATGATTCCCAGAATGAATAACTGTAGCCATGAGGATAGATTGGAGAGGTTGGGACTGTTTTCCTTGGAGAAAAGAAGGCTGAGATGAGACTTGATAGAGGTATTCATGATCCTGAGGGATATGGACAGGGTAAATAGTGAGAAACTGTTCCCACTAAAGAGAACATCAAGAACCAGAGAGCACAGATTCAAAATAATGGGCAAAAGGAATAAACGTGATGTGAGGAAAAACTTTTTCACCCAGAGGATGGTTGGAGTCTGGAACAAATTTCTTGAAAGGGTGGTGGAGGCAGGTTCGATCAAGGTGTTCAAAAGGGAATTAGATTGCTATCTGAAAAGAGAGTGTGCAAGGTTACAGGGATAAGTCAAGAGAGTGGGACCAGGTGAAATGCTCTTACAGAAAGCCAGTGCAGACTCGATGGGCCTCCTTCTCCACTGTAAAGGTACAGTGATATTGTGAAAATGCACATTTCACAGAATTTAAATATTTCATTAATTAATGCACTTTCTTCCTTATAATATTTATTGAAAAAGTGAGTATCACCATTGGTATCTCTCCTCTTTAAAAAAGAACATTTAAAGATGATCATCAATAATACTTTTTTGTTTAGTTCTGGGTTTTGATGTAAATCTTTTTCCAAAAATGTTTTTGCTTAGAAAGCAAATAAGTTATCTGAATAGAGCAGCGTGATTAGTGTGCACACAGTTAAGGACAAAAACAGATTAACGAATACCTCAGTCAATTTCTATTGCATTAGGTTTTGCACTCACTAGGTCATATCCTGCTATTTCATCACCCATATGATCTGACAACCAAGTACATCTTTCCCCATTTCTTCCTCCTGCAGGAAGTACAGAACTGGTGGAAGGAAAGGCAGCCTTCTCCTGCTGATATTTTAAGCTCAACACTGTTGAAAGACTTCCAATTTTGGCCTGTTGCTACAAGTTGTCACCCTCCTCATCAAGCTTCACCTCCCTATTCACATCACCATATGCTCTTCCTTTCCACAACCAGCCCTTCTGTTTCTCCCATTCTCTCCATCATCCTGCTCCCCAGCCTACTCCTCTTTTTCCCCCTTCCTTCTACCCTTCTTGTCTCCACCTCCCCACCCTCATAACTCCTCTCTCCTCCGCCGCTCTCCTCTCTCAATGTCCCTCTCTCGTCTTGCTCTCTTCTCCTTGCTTTTCCCTCAAACCAAGTCTAATTACCTTCCCTTCCCGAGCCCTATTTGACCTGAATACCACACTTGTTTTGATACTAACCCTGCTTAAAACACCATGAAAGATTGACTAGTATTAGTAGTAAAAATCTAATTTAAATTAAGCTACCATATGACAACAAACTGGGTACATAGTTTTTTCTGATTGTACAACACAGAAGTTATTCTTAAGGTTGATTGACCTTATGCACGGTTTGTTATGATTTTCAGTGCAGTTGATCATTTGAGCTTTCTTGCAGACATTGACACCTAATACCTGTTCCCAGTATGCACCATTAAATGCTGCAGTTGAATGAAAAAAATGCAAATTAAAATTATAGAGGCAATCAAAAAATATGCCTATTGATGTATTTTTGTAATATTCAGCAAATCTAGACTTAGAAAAATAAATGAACCAGTAAATGAATTTCTGAAGGTTCTTCAAGACCATGGGAGTTAGAAGCAGGTGTCTTAACTGTGACCAAATAATGTTTTTAAATAAGATTCTCTGAAATAATGAGGTGTACCAATATAATCTGAGCTCCTATTGTACGAATTTTCTTAATTTACAGAAATCTGAGTGAGATCGCAACATTGTCTGAGAGCACCAACCTACTCATTGATATCATTATTATAAGGTACACCAAAAAGACAAGGAAAACACAGCTTAAAACAGTCACTTAGTTTAGCAGCATTACAAAGCTGAATTAACATCACCAAAGGTACAAGCCATTAACCCAGAATGTTCAACTATGCATGTTAGTCCCTCAGGCCATAATGTTCAGTAACTCCTCCAAGCTAGTAAAACTCAAGGAAGCAATCAACAGAGCAAATGTTAAAAGCGAGAAACATACAATGAAATGAATTAGTTTTGGATTTTTGTATGATTTTAGAATATACATTTTTTGACAGTAGCTCTTTACAGTACTGGCTTGCCATTAAAACTTATTTATGAAACCAGCAATGAAGTTCTGACCCTTTAATTTATTTTAACTTTTTAAAAAAATTGTGTTTAATTTTGAGTGTTGATGAGATAATTAGGGGACCACCTTAGAGAAGTACAGAACGTGACAATATAAGAGATCACAATTTACACAGATTTGAAATGTTAATACATCCAAACTATCCTGGGTTAAAATGGGCTCAAATTTTGCAGTCAGCAGCAAAGTGATAATGCTTGCTGCTAACCCTGAAGCAAGCTGCCCACAGATATGTAGCAATCCTTGTTGCATGGATTTCATCTTTCGCAATCTTAGTTTGATTCTGGCATGAAGTCTAGCAGATCCCCAGCATTCAGTAATAATGATGTCATTAAGTGAGCTGAGCAGCTAATCACATTGAAAAATTTATATGGACAAGAAGGTGGGAAGTAAAGTGCACTGATTATCATTCACTTTTTTATAAATTTTACAGAGAAAAATAATGAGTGTGCCCTACACATAGGAATAAAATACAAGCTAAGTTATCATAAACTTGTAAACAAGTTTAGTTTTGTGTTAAAACCTATGGGGCAGAACATTATGCTCGGCGTGCGGGCGCGCACCCGAGCATAAAATGACTCACAATGACGTCGGGCGTGTGTCTCAATGTCATCGTGCATTCGCGTGGTATTTTGTTCGGCAGGCGTGCGCCAGAGTCGGCTGTGTGCCCGCCAATAATTAAAATGCCTATTAATGCCATTAAAAATCTAATTAAATTCAAATCTACGTGGCCCGTCCAACCTAATGGTTGGCGGGTAGCAAAAAGGCCAAGCGGCCTTTACATTTTTCAGGAAACCTCATTTGCGAGCAGGATGAGGTTTCCTAAAGCAAATAAACATTAAATAAAAACTTTATTTTGGAATTAAAAATATGACCCATCTCATGTGACAGAGTCACAGAAGGGGACATGTTTTATTAAGTTTTTACTGTCTTTATTAATATTTTAAACAGTGCTTCAGTCTCCCTGAGGAGCGCTCTTTCTCCCACATGCGTGAACTGCACACGAGGCCCAGTTCGCCCTCCTCCCCCTGCCCGCACAGGCAGCGCTCAGCGCTACCACTCATGATCCATGCAGGACAGGCCTTAATTGGCTCGCCCGCGTGAAATCACGGTGCAGAGCCGATCGTGGGCAGCTGTCGGCTTCCCACCAATCACCGCCAAGCACCCCCACCGTACTTCAGACATTTGACAATATTCTACAAATAAAAACATAGTTTTTCAGGACTAGAAAGGCTGTTCAGGAGCTATTGGCCAGGAATAATCAAGGGTAATTAGAGGTGGGCAACAAATGCTGGTCTTGCCAGCAATGCTCATAACCCATGAAAGAATAAAACAAGTTATAATTTAGAACACCATTAATAATCCAGTTACACCTAATTCCATGAGATGTCACTTTGTCAGGGCATTTTAACAGCAGATATTACACTGTAGGAGAGGAGCTTCACATCAGTTCATCTGATTTCTAAAGATTGCTATCTGCAGGGAGTTCAACAGTGCAGTCTCTGGAGGAACAGAGAATCACTGGCAGCAACTTCTGGATATCTTTGTTAAACTACGTGGCCAAGATTTTCCGGTCGTCAGGTGGTCTCAGCAGGAGCGCTGCGAAACGGGCCGCCGCCCTCGATTGGGCCCTGACTGCGATTGCACACAGGCTGGCCAATCAACGGCCAGCCAGGGTGAATCACACGCTGCAGCTCTGCCGGGGTGGGGCAGGGGGTGGGGGGAGGGGGGAGCTGCCTCGGGGAGCTGAAGATTTTTAAAATAAAAATAGAGAAATTGAAACTGTTAAAAACATGTTCTCTCATGTGACTCTATCACATGAGTAGGGACATGTTAGAAATTAGTTTGAAAAAGTTTTTTTTTAAAAAATCACTGATCAAAACCTCATCCTGCCCGTGGATGAGGTTTTGCAAAAAATGCAAAGGCTGCCTGGCCAATTCACCTGCCCGCCAACCATAAGGGTGGCCAGGCAGCGAAAAATTTATTTTAATTGTGACTTTAATGGCCTTAATAGGCCGCTTAATTGTCGGCAGGCGCGCTGCCAACTTCCGTGTATGCTCAACGATTGAAACATTACGCAATGACATCGAGAGGCTCGCCTGATATCATCGCATGTCACTTTACGTACGTTCAGGTCGGACACACGCCCGCCCGACGAGCTAAATATTCTGCCCCGTGTGTGGATGCTAGAAGTTGTTGTCAATTTTATATTTCTAATGACAGCGACCATCGACAGTTTCGCCACCATTACGACCACAAACTATGCATTATTGTTTGCTCAGTCTCTGGTCAGCATTAGAACTAATAACTTCCATTTGATTATTAATAGAAGCAATGACAGAGATACAGCCTTGTTGTTCTGAAACATATGTGAATGCTACAATCCTATATGATCATTCTCTCTCCTGTTAAAAAGCAAATGTTTGGCAACGGATACATATGACAATTGACTAAAACCACCTTTCCCAGATGACTAATAGCTACAACTGATATATTCAACCTATCCATTATGACCTGCTGTGAATTTGAAGCAACTCCATCGCATCTCATTTACAAAGAAGTCAGCAGCAAACAGAACAGTAGTGAGAACTGCAGAGCATTGACTAACAACCTGCATTGATAAAGACATACATGGATCATAATGACATGACCTGTAAGGTCTGGAATATAATTACAATGTTTCCTTTTGTGACAGTTGACATTGATGTTGAATCACCAGTACAAAGGTTATTAATTGGTACTCTTCAGTAATCCTCAACAGCTGTTTAAACAGCCATGAGTGATCCCCAAACAAAAAAGGGGATTGTTTTGGTGCGAGACCAGCTGGCGTATAATACAGGTGAATTACCTTTCTGTGACTACTGTTATATTTCAAGATAAATTACCTGGGTCAAAAATGTGGATAGCAGCAATGTCATTTGTAGCTGACTCAATGTTTTTTTGAGTCGTGATTTAAATCGTGTGTTCCAAATAGGCACTCCAGCTATTTGAGAGCATTTTTATTTCAGAAGAATTTGGTTAAACCTTTGTAAGCTGCACACTACCAAGTTATTGCAACTAGGTCAGTGCATGAAGAAGATGAGACAAGCATATGATGGCAAGGAATAAAACATTACTATTAGTTCACATCCTTCCAAGGTAATGAGCATTATAAAATCGGTCTGCAAAATTGCACCTTGATAAGTATTTACCAGGCAATTCGAAGTGATGAAACTTAGTTGGTTCCTAACAATACGGTAACAACAAAAACTTATATTTATATAGCGCCTTTAAAGTAATAAAATCTCCCAAGGCACTTCACAGCAGCATTATAAAACAAAGCATGATCGAGTCACACAAGAAGATATCAGGTCAGATGACCAAAAACTTGGTCAAACAGGCATGTTTTAAGGACTGTCTTAAAGGCGGAAAGTGAGATGGAGAGGTGTCTGAGGGGTATTCCAGAGCTTGGGATCTAAGCAGCCAAAGGTGCAGCCACCAATGGTGGAGCGATTAAAATCAGGATCCACAAGAGGCCAAAGTTAGAGGAGTGCAGACATCTCGGAGGGTTATGGGATAGAGGAGATTACAGAGTTTGGGAGTGGCGGCCATGGAGGGTTTTAAAAATAAGATGAGAATTCTGAAGTTAGGGTGTTGCTTGACTGGGAGCCAATATGGGTCAGCGAGCACAGGGGTGATGGGAGAACAAGAGGTAAACAAAATAAAGTGATATGTTTCTCAGTCAGATTTTAGATTCTATTCCATTTTATTTTCTAATGTGTCTCAAAGAGTTTGGGAATTAGTTCCTCAAGAGGCCTGCCAATCTTCCACTATACTATAACTTAGGGAAGGATTAGCAGGGCCCTCTCCAAACACCAGCTCCCCACCACACCACCCCTCTCCCCAACCCCTGCTTTAGTAAATGGCACATAACCAGGTGCTGGATCTTCTTTAATTCCAGGATTTTCAGAAATAAAAACTGGAAATGCTGAAAACACTTAGCAGCTCAGGCAGTATCTACAGTGAGAGGAAGATATGGTTAATGATGCAGGTTGGAATCCAAAGGTGCACAGGCACCAGAGTTCAAGGTCATGAGGCAGGTGGGCACCCCAGATGTTCCTATAGTCACGTTTCCTCATGCCTGTCTAACATGAATGAGGTTCCCACCCAAATACCCACCAAAAAACTGTGTGGTCAGTGTTGGAAAGCACCATCAGGCATTATCTGGGCATAATCATAGAGCTCAGGAACTGAGGGATTTTAGCCCAATTATATTTAAAATCATCTCATATAAAATGCCTTAAAGGCAAGGACTCTCAATCACTGGAGCAAAAGGCTTCCCCACAGTAGTGATTATATGCAAAACCTTCCCTACTGCCTTTAGGGGTCACATGATTGTACTGACAAATGAGCCCTAAATGTGGGTAATCTTCAGGGCTGAGCTTTCTCGCCGTGGACCTGGTTCAAGCATGTAGCTTCTGCAAGAGCTCCATAATAAAGTTATCTGTTTCAACTAAGAAACCTGTCTGGTACACCAAGTTTATTACAATTGCCAACGAGGATAAATAGCTCCGACCTTGTGAATGTGAGTATATCAATTATTAAGGAAAGAAAGAAAGGTATACTCCCAGTCATGCCGCTTTTTGACAGAATAAACCCTTATGATTCGCCCATGGAAGACCACAGCCAGTACATGGAGTGCCTTTTTTTATTTAGTGGCAAATGAAACAACAATGGAGGAGAAGCAGAAAGCAATTCTTTTAAGTGTCTGCGGTAGCAAGACATAAACCTCATCTGTAGTCTGACGCCCCGAATATGCCCAATTCTAAATCTTTTAACGAGCTGATAGACCTCATGAGGATGCATTTTCAGCTGAAGCCATCGGTAATTATGCAAAGGTTTAAGTTCAACTCCAGAGTAAGGGACCTGGGTGAGTCCATCACAACTTATATTGCAAAGTTGAAACAGTTGACTGAGCACTGTGACTTCGGAGATAAACCAAACAATCCTGCAACATGTCATTGAGTGTGTGGCGTATGCGAAATGCCATTCAGCACCATTTCCTTGCATAAGTTATCATTGATTTGAAGCACGCCATGGAAATAGCGCTAGCAATGCAGAGTGCTGAGAGGGACTTACAGGTTTTACAGTGTGCAACATGGCACCGTTCTTCATTTGGGGCAGGAACCTACCACTGGGTGTGGTGTGAAAACCAGAGAGACAGTCACGAAGCGGGTGACAGTCTCTACTGCTCGAAAAGTGAAAAGGCATAGTGGAAGCATCTCAGCAGTGATTCAGAAATTAATCTGTTACAATGTGGGGGTAACCATGTACCAGAAACCTGCAGATTTAAAGAGGAGAATGCCACAAAAAAGGGCATGTAATAAAGCAATGCAGGACAAAATCAAGACAGCCAAGCAGACCAAGATGATAGAAGTGCACAATATAACTGAACCAGAAGCTGCTGATACTGATATCTCTTCCCTGTACAATGTAAAAGCAGTAATAGCTGTACCAATAGCTGTCACCCTTCAAGTGAATGGGAGGCCTCATGGAGATAGACACAGGAGCCGTGACCACAGTGGTGGGAGAACACACATTTAAATACCTAATTGAAGGTACCCAGCCACAGAATCTGGAGCAAACTACTGCTCAACTGAAGACATACACTGGACAGTCAATACAGGTAAAAGGCATTGCCACAGTACCTGTGTCCTATAGGTAACAGGCAGCCCAGCTCCCAGTGATCATTGTAACAGGTGAAGGACCAATCTGAGCTGCGATTGGTTACAAAAAAATTAAGCTCAACTGGTCAGAAATATTCCAAGTGAGAACAGGAGGAATTCCTGAGCTGTTAAAGAAGTATGACAGTGTATTCTGTGTTGCATTGGGAAAGGTAAAAGGCCGACAAGGAAAAATATATGTAGATTTGGAGGCGATACCCCAATTCTTTAAGGCCAGACCTGTGCCTTATGCCCTAAAGGAGAAGGTGAATGCAAAATTGTGCCACTTAGAGGAGCTAGGCATATTCCAGCCAGTCCAATTTTCGGAATGGGCAGCACCATTGTCCCTGTCTTGAAACTAGATCAAACTATTTGCATTTGTGGAGACTACAAATAACTGTGAACAAGGCAGCTAAATTAGATAAATATCCTATCCTGAGGATAAAAGATCTGTACGCTGAGTTAGCTGGAGGTAAATTCTACACCAAATTGGATATGAGCTATGCATACCAAAAGCTAGAGCTGGACAGCGTGTCTAGAGGGTATGTAACCATCAACATGTACACGCCTACCCTTTGGTGTATCATCTGCCTGTGCAATCTTCCAAAGGTCCATGAAAAACCTGTTGCAAGGAATTCCCAGAGTAGTAGTGTACCTGGATGATGTCCTGATCAACAGAAACCAAACATTTGGCCAACCTAGAAGAGGTTTCAAGAAGATTTTTGGAAGCTGGTGTACGATTGAAGAAAGAGAAGTGCACATTCCAAGTCACTGAGTGGATGTACAGGGGTTGCATCCAGTAGAGGAGAAAGTCAGGGCAAACAAGGAGGTGCCCTCTTCTACCAGTGTCACTGAACTCAAGTACTTTTTTGGGCATGATAAATTATTACGGTTGCTTCTTGCCAAACTTGTCAATAGTGTTAGCATCTTTACACTTACTATCAAAAAAGAACCATTGTTGGTCATGGAATGCACAACAAGAAGAAGCCTTCATAAAAGTCAAGAAGCTATTACACTCACCATATCTACCTGTACATTATGACCCACCAAAAGAATTAATATTAACCTGTTATGCATCTCCTCACAGGGTGGGGACTGTGTTGTCATACAGGGTGGAAGATGGTTCCAAAAGGCCAATAGGCTATGTCTCCAGAACCCTCTCTCTGCAGCCGACAAGGATTAGTCACAACTTGAAAAAGAAGGTTCATCAGTAATATTTGGAGTGAAGAAATTCCATCAATAACTATATGGTCAACATTTATCATAGTGTCGGATCATAAGCCACTAATGGGTTTATTTAGTGAATACAAAGCCATTCCACCAATAACCTATGCCAGAATTTAATGCTGGGCTTTGCTATTATCTGCGTATGAGTATGCACCGTCCAGGGTGCCCATTGCAAATGTAGACGCACTTAGTCGTCTTCCGTTACCAGATAGCATTGTACATGCTCCAGTGTACTTGTGTTGACTTTCTTGGACCCTTCGCCGGTCTGCACGAAGCAAATAAGGAGTTGGACAAACAGGGATCCAATTTTGTCAAAAGTTCGAGTCCAGCTATTGCAAGGATGGTCGAATTCACCAGTGCCTGAAGAGGTAAGACTATTCTATGCCCATAAAACTGAGTTAAGTTGTCAAAACGGGATCATGTTGTGGGTATCAAAAGTCGTCATCCCTTTGCAAGGAAGAGAACCACTTTTGTCAGAGCTTCACAGTGCTTATCCAGGCATTTCAAAGATGAAGATGCTTGTGCAAAGCTGTGTCTGATGGCCAGGTATAGACAGTGACATAGAATGAATAGTCAAGCTCCAGTGTCAGCAACAACAGAAGTTACCCATTTCAGCTCCACTGCATCTGTGGGAGTGGCCTGGTTGACCTTGGGTTAGACTACATATAGACTATGTAGGTCTATCTTTAGGTACTATGTTTTTATTGATCATCAATGCGCATTCTAAGTGGATGGACATATGTGATGTTAGGTCACGAACATCATATCCAACTATTAAAAGCTGTGCCAATGTTTTAGTATACGTGCCCTCCAGAAGTCATTGTTTCAGATAACAGTACAGCCTTCTTTGGTACGGAATTCCAGAGATTCATGAGTTTAAATGGAATTAAACATATTAAAACAACACCATATCATCCCTCATCAAACGGGGTCACAGAAAGAGCAGTGCAAACTTTCAAATCAGGGATGAAGAAGTTATTCAAAGGTATGTCGGAAACTTAAATTTCATGTTTTCTTCTCAATTATCGTATGACTCCTTATGCAACTACGGGTTCAACACCATCTGAATTACTGATGAAATGCACCTTTGAACAAGGTTAAGCCTGGTGTTTCCAAATTTAGAGGGGAAGGTAGAAAAGAATCAGAGTAGTCAGAAATTAAATCATGATATTCATAGCAAGGCTCAAAGATTTACTGTAGGAAATATAGTTTTCGTGTGGAATTTTGGAAATGGTCCTAGTTGGGTTCCTGGTATAATTGTCTCTGAAACTGGACCTTTGTCATACCAAGTGGAAGCAGAAGATTGTTCGAAAACATGTGGATCATCTAAGGAGTAGAGAGACAATTCCAGCAAGCAACTATTCCGCCTGTAATTGGTGTCGAGCCTTTAAACCCTGAGGTGACAGATTGACCTAGAATAGACATCCTGATGTGCTAATTATCTAATCCTATACTGCCATTGTCTAAGGATGTCCCTGATCCCACGGTTCCTGATCATGGCGATCCAGTGGGAGAATCTCAAGTCATAGAGCTACGTCACTCTAACCAAATAGAAAACCATCTCAGAGACTTAATCTTTAATTGCATAACCTGTGTGTGTATGTATATGTTGTAGGTTAAGAGATCCTTTGCAAATAAATGTAATAAAACTAAAGGGGGAAGCAATGTACTGATTATAGGTAAAACCTTTCCCACTGACTTTAAGGGTCACATGATTGTGCTGGCAAATGAGCCCTAAACGCGGCTAATCTTAAGGGCAGAGCTTTTTAGTCATAGACCTGGTACAAGCATGTAGTTTCCACAAGAGCTCTGTAATAAAGTTATCAAATAAGAAACCTGTCCAGTAAACCAAGTTTATTACACCCACAAACTGAAAAAAACAATATTCTTAATTGTTATTTGAGAAAGCAATCTACTTCTAACACCATCCACCTCACCCTACCTCTTCTTATCTGACTCTGAAATATTTATCCATGCTCTTATCAACGCAGACTAAATGAATCCAGTGCTCTCCTGGCAGGCCTTCCATTGTTAAACTCTGAAGCCCCTGTCAAATCCTGCAAAAAGTTCCACTTGTCTATTAGAAGATAGAAGGTAATGATAAATGGAAAGACAGAAGTGATAAAAAATGGAAATAATGGCATGATGAATGGTTGTGCTGAACAGTTTTCTTCTGTTTGTACATTCTTGTATTTCAATGCATCCTCAGAGAGACCATCACCATATAAATGTCTGACATGTGGCAAGCGTATATTAATAGGTATATAAATTAGAATAATGCATTCTGGAACAAGTGATAGTAAATGTGTAGACAACATAAAAGGGTCCTATTTTATCTGTGCTATTAGGATATGAACTAGGCAAAGTTCAAATCTACCAGAATAACACTAAATGGTAATATCATCACCTTCAACACCTCTTTATCCTTTTGTCTATGACATCTTTTGGTTATCTCCACCTATCACTGGCCCTCTATCCAGCTCTTCTTGTCCCAACCCCCACAACCCTTAAACCAGCTTACATTTCACCCATTTTCTATTTTTCCTTAGTTCTGTTGAAGAGTCATGCGGACTCGAAACGTTAACTGTACTCCTCTCCACAGAGGCTGCCAGACCTGCTGAGTTTTTCCAGGTATTTTTGTTTTTGTTTTGGATTTCCAGCATCTGCAGTTTTTTGCTTTTAACACTAAATGGTCCTGTCTGGTAGCTGCATTCACTGATGTTGAGAAAGGAAGGTGATCATTGATCACCATCTAAAAGAGTGATGCACATATTAATAAGAAAAATTGGATACTAAGGTACATCTGGATATAATTTCATGACAAGACACACAAAACTGAATAGATCAATGGTGAAGTCAGTGCTGAGGTATTGACTGCTATCTCATAAATGGTAATGATGTAATAGGAAAGGATCCATAGAAAGGGGCCAGGGTGATTCCTGGGCTGGAATCTCCGTTCCCATCAGTGGGACCGGAGGATCCTGCTAGCGTGAGAGGCTGGAAAATTTGGACTCACAGGACAAAGTCACATAGAAAATGAGCTTAATTTTGCTTAAGAAAATTTCTGAGGGAAGATATGATTATCAAAATAAGGTAAAACATAGGGGAGTGGGAAGCAAATAAACTATTTACCTGGGATATGAACAGAGGACTGGAAGACATATGTAGAACATTCACACGCCAGAAGTAAGATTAGGATTAAAATAAAAGTGTCCTCCTGCTGCACAGCTGACATGTGAAAAACAGCTCCCAGAGAAGGAAGCTGAATATCAGTTGAGAAGTAGGACTGAAGGTTAAACAATATCTGACTTTTCTTTAATTGGAGGCCAGACAAAGAAAATAATGTCCCCAAAAGTAATGGATCAGCAGATGAGGTGGGAAGGATTTCTATGAAACAATCATCTTGAATGGACTTTGGATGGTGCGGGTCGGATGACTTGGTTTCTTTATGTTCTTAAATATTGAGAACATGAAAATGGGAATAAGTTATACAGTCTTCCTGATCTAATTAATAATTCATTACATAAATGAGAATTTTCTATTTGTGACATAACAATTTGTTTAGACAATTTTCAATAGCAAATTTACACTTGTCTATAGTGTATATAATTATAAGACAGGATGATAAATAAATATATCTCATTACTCTACAAAAGGGAGCTTTTACTTCTGACTCAGAGGGGTACCACAGAGTAGATTATTGGTGTAGTCAGAAAGAGCATTAAAATCCAAACCTTCAAATTGCTATTACCAGCTCCCAGCTCAGTGATGGGGAAAAGGAAGGGGTAGAGATGAATCAAGGAGTAGGAGGGGATCCGGCTATGTTTGTAAAGTGGGTATTGTGTTACAAGGATGTGCTTTCTTTAAAGATACAATTTCTAATTTTTATTTATTCTGGCTGCATTTTAGAAAAAGAACTAAGACAATAAAGACTGCCAGACAGTTATAATATACATCTTGCATTCCGCCACAACACTCGTGAAAGATCCCAAATCCTGTTGGTTTTACACTACCCTGAAACTTTTCACATGTTTGAGATGAGACATCAAAATGCAATTATCTGTTCTAACACAATGACTGCAGCAGACATGGATTAATAGAATTTCCCTGGAATATACAGCCAGCAGGGTACTTTAAGAGACTGTTACCAAGCAGGAGAGAGGTCAGAGAGATCAGAATGCTGTACTGAAACAGGCTGCAAAAAGCTGTTTGCTCTCTCTTTCCCTCTCTCGGTGGTATTGTGCCCAGATTTGCAGAAGTAACCACCTTGTGAAAAGAAATCTACTGCAAACCAAGATCTTTTGGAAATGAAATGTGGAAATCATGTTTCATTCATACAACTGCACACAGAAAGACAACGAAACAAAATGGCCACAATGTGGAATCACCACATTGAGACCAGTCACAGCTAATCATATGCTCCTTTGTTTAATCTTCTTCATGAACCATAAAAAATCCTTAAGTCTATCCTCTTATTCTGCCATCTGCACTAGTGTGTGTGTGTGTGTGTGGGCCCAGGGAACGTGTGACATATGAATGGTGGTTGCGCTTTACTAGATATTTTTAAATTCGGGAAATAGTTTCAATAAACTTAACCTGCTCTTTGTTTATCCTGAGAAAACCTATCTAACTCCACAATCTGAATGCATTAATAGTAAGACTCCTGTAGTATTAGCAAAGCACATCCTCTCTAAGACCACAAAAAAAACATTATAATCACACCTGGAGTGGTAGATTAGGGGAGTCATTTCACCCCTCCTCACGTGGTCGTAGCAATTGTCATAATGCATGATGCTTCAGCATCACTGAGATATAGAAGGACTGAATTACATGCGACGGTGACTACATATTAAAACAGAATTACCTGGAAAAACTCAGCAGGTCTGGCAGCATCGGCGGAGAAGAAAAGAGTTGACGTTTCGAGTCCTCAATTCTTCTCCGCCGATGCTGCTAGACCTGCTGAGTTTTTCCAGGTAATTCTGTTTTTGTTTTGGATTTCCAGCATCTGCAGTTTTTTGTTTTTATCTCGGTGATTACATATTACCTTGTATCTTAAAACTCATTCTCAGGCGGAACAGAAATAGCAGGATATGATCAATCTGTAGAACTGAAAGTTTTTCCTGTCTGCCAAATGTTGAATACTCTTGCCCAGATGTTGCTGCAGGAATAACCGTAGTGACCATGCATGCACAATGAAAACACAGAAATTAGTAATTTGCTTCTGAGATGCTCTGCTCCTCTAGAAGCTATGCTATACTGGTAAGTAGCCAAGACCCTCAGCATTCAAGTACATGGAATGGTGAGAAGGTGCAGCACTTACCCACTAGACTCTCCTGAGGAAGTTGAAATACCATGAGCTCGCTCTTCCGTCTTTACCCCTTGTTTAATGCAATTTTAAAATTTTTAAAATTAATTCTTTTTTTAAATCCTTTTTCCCCAACACCGCATCCCTCCCACCCCACAGGGCCATCTATCACCGGTTTCCATAACAAAAACAGAAATACCTGGAAAAACTCAGCAGGTCTGGCAGCATCGGCGGAGAAGAACAAAGTTGACATTTCGAGTCCTCATAACCCTTCAACAGAAAAATAGGAGGGGTGAAATATAAGCTGGTTTAAGGTGGGTGGGGGGGGTGGTAGAATTGGGGGGGGGGGTTGTAGGGACAAGCAAGCAGTGATAGGAGCAGATAACCAAAAGATGTCACAGACAAAAGAACAAAGAGGTGTTGAAGGTGGTGATATTATCTAAGAGAATGTGCTAATTAAGAATGGATAGCAGGACATGCAAGGTACAGATAGCTCTAGTGCTGATGGGGTGAAATAAGACTAAAAGGGCGTAAAAGGTATAGATTTAAAAATAATGGAAATAGGTGGGAAAAGAAAAATCTATATAAATTATTGGAAAAAACAAAAGGGAGAGGGAAGAAACGGAAAGGGGGTGAGGATGGAGGATGGAGTTCAAGATCTAAAGTTGTTGAACTCAATATTCAGTCCGGAAGGCTGTAAAGTGCCTAGTCGGAAGATGAGGTGCTGTTCGTGCAGTTTGTGTTGAGCTTCACTGGAACAATGCAGCAAGCCAAGTGGGCAAGAGAGCAGGGTGGAGTGTTAAAATGCCAAGCAACAGGGAGGTCTGGGTCATTCTTGCGGACAAACAGAAGGTGTTCTGCAAAGCGGTTGCCTAGTCTGCGTTTGGTCCCTCCAATGTAGAGGAAACTGCATTGGCAGCAACAAATACAGTAGACTAAGTTGGGGGAAATGCAAGTGAAATGCTGCTTCACTTGAAAGGAGTGTTTGGGCCCTTGGATGGTGAGGAGAGAGGAAGTAAAGGGGCAGGTGTTGCATATTTTGCATATGCATGGCGAGGTGCCGTGGGTGGGGGTTGAGGAGTAGGGGGTGATGGAGGAGTGGACCAGGGTGTCCCAGAGGGAACGATCCCTACGGAATGCCGCCAGGGGGTGAAGGGAAGATGTGTTTGGTGGTGGCATCATGCTGGAGTTGGCGGAAATGGTGGAGGATGATCCTTTGAATGCGGAGGCTGGTGGGGTGACAAGTGAGGACAAGGGAGACCCTATCATGTTTCTGGGAGGGAGGAGAAGGCGTGAGGGCAGATGCAAGGGAGATGGGCCGGACATGGTTGAGGGCCCTGTCAACTACCGTGGGTGGAAAACCTCGGTGAAGGAAGAACGAGGACATGTCAGGGGAACTGTTTTTGAAGGTAGCATCATCAGAACAGATGCGATGGAGGCGAAGGAACTAAGAGAATGGGATGGAGTCCTTACAGGAAGCGGGGTGCGAGGAGCTGTAGTCGAGGTAGCTGTGGGAGTTGGTAGGCTTGTAATGGATATTGGTGGACAGTCTATCACCAGAGATTGAGACAGAGAGGTCAAGGAAGGGAAGGGAAGTGTCAGAGATGGACCTTGTGAAAATGATGGAGGGGTGGAGATTGGAAGCAAAATTAATACATTTTTCCACATCCCGACGAGAGCATGAAGCAGCATCGAAGTAATCATCGATATACTGGAGAAAGAGTTGTGGGAGGGGGCCGGAGTAGGTCTGGAACAAGGGATGTTCCACATACCCCATAAAGACACAGGCATAGCTGGGGCCCATGTGGGTACCCGTAGCCACACCTTTTATTTGGAGGAAGTGAGAGGAATTAAAGGACAAATTGTTCAGTGTGAGAACAAGTTCAGCCAGACGGAGGAGAGTAGTGGTGGATGGGGATTGTTTGGCCTCTGTTCGAGGAAGAAGCTGAAAGCACTCAGACCATCTTGGTGGGGGATGGAGGTGTAGAGGGATTGGACGTCCATGGTTGGAGGCAGTTGGGGCCAGGGAACTTGAAATTGTTGATGTGACGTAAGGTGTCAGAGGAATCACGCATGTAGGTGGGAAGGGACTGGACAAGGAGAGAGAGAAGGGAGTCAAGATAACAGGAAATCAGTTCCATGGGGCAGGAACAGGCTGACACGATCGGTCTGCCGGGACAGTCCTGTTTGTGGATTTTGGGTAGGAGATAGAAGCGGGCCGTCCGAGGTTGGGCGACTATCAGGTTGGAAGCTGTGGGAGGAAGATCCCCAGAGGAGATGAGGTCAGTTACAGTCCTGGAAACAATGGCTTGATGTTCAGTGGTGGGGTCATGGTCCAGGGGGAGGTAGGAGGAAGTGTCTGCGAGTTGACGCTCAGCCTCCGCAAGGTAGAGGTCAGTTCGTCAGACAACAACAGCACCACCCTTGTGAGGGGGTTTGATGACAATGTTAGGGTTGGACCTGAGAGAACGGAGTGCAGTAAGTTCAGAGAGAGACAGGTTAGAATGGGTGAGAGGAGCAGAGAAATTGAGATGACTAATATCACGCCGACAGTTCTCAATGAAAATATCAAGAGAAGGTAAGAATCCAGAAGGAGGGGTCTAGGTGGATAGAGACTATTGGAGGTGGGTAAAAGGATCCGTTGAATGGAGAGAGGACTCCTGCCCAAAGAAGTGAACACGGAGACGAAGACGGCGGAAGAAGAGTTCAGCATCGTGCCGAGCCCAAAATTCATTGAGATGAGGGCGTAAGGGTATGAAACTAAATCCTTTGCTGAGCACTGAACGTTCAGCGTCAGAGAGGAGAAGGTCAGAGGGTATAGTGAATACACGGCTGGGGCTAGGATTGGAAGATGGGGTGGGGACGGAGGGACAGGCAGGGGTGGAGGGTCCTAGATGGGTGTTGGCGTCGATGGGTTGTTGGAGCTTGTGTTCCTTAGCACTTGAGAGAAAGAGAAAAAGTTTCTTGTTGAGGCATCGGATGAAATAAAGAATAAAATGAAACTGGGGACACACGCAGCTTTGCAAAAGGGTGCGGCAGTGCTGCTGGAGGGAGAGGTCGAGTGTGTTCATATGGTGGTGCATTGCACTGAGTGTGGATCTCAGAATGCGACGGGAACAGCAGTCCGAGAAACGTTTTATGTCCCGGAGATACCTGTAATCCTGGGTGGGTTCGAAACACGAGGGATGGAATTTCAGTTGAAATCCACGTAGGGTAAGCTGGAGACGGAGACAGTCACTGAGAAAGGAGATATGGCTGTGAAAGCGGGTTTTAGTTAACAACTTGTCAAACACCAGGAGAGAAATGGAAAGCAATGAAGGTGAACAGGGCAAGAGAGAGATTCGAAAATCCTGACGGAGAGTAGATGGTTTCCATGTTGTGCTTTCACAGAGCCCTGACCCTTGTTCTGCTATTAACAAATTCTGCTCTTACCTTTATGCCACTATAAGCACTTTCTTTAGTCTTTACCACTACCGGCAACATGACCTTTGTCTTGTGTTCCATTACATCTTTGTCAATCTCTCCTTAGCTCCCACTTATCCCTGACCTTCAGCTTGCTCCACCTCCTCTTAAAATCCATCACATTTCTACTTCCCTTTAGCCTCTGAAGAGTCATATGGACTGGAAACTTAACTCTGTTTCTTTCTCCACAGATCAGCCAGACCTGCTGAGTTTTTCCAGCATTTTTTGTTTTTATCTCCTGAGAAAGTTCACGGAAACAGAGGCATATTCTTCAGCTTGTAATTATTGTTGGGAAATTTAAAACAATTAAAAGCATTTTTTTTTTTACCTTTTCTCTTAAGTCCATCATTTTTTCCTCACTTTATTCTGCTTTCTGTTACATGATTTGGCATTGAATTAAATATTCCATCTTACAACTCCTTGGCAGCCCTTTGGAGACAGGCTGGGAAATGGGAAGAGTAGTAAAATGGAAGGTAGGTTTTGGGAGGGAAGTCCGACATGTTCCCACTGCCAGAGGAATTACCAAAGGCAGGAACGGTAGCAGCTCAACAGCCCAGTGACTGGAGCCGGGAGGCCAATTAATCTGTCCGTTGATTGTAATTTTACAAGGCCGCCTGGATTTATGAGCCCCAGAATTACCCTCAGCCCCATGCTGAGTCTGCTAGCGGCACTGAGGCAGACTCCCAATGGCTTACAGGAGAGGCCTTCCTTTCAGGGGCCTCCATGGCACAAGGAGGGACTTCCCCAATGGCAATTAATGACTACCCCTGTGGCTCAAATGCCACTGCTGGCGGGTTCACCCTTCCAATCACTGGGCCTGCCTGCCTGGCTCAGGCATATCCCTTCAAGGATATGGAGGTGTTCTCTCCTTCTCCTTGCAGCCTCGACAATGGCCACCTCTATTAGCAGTGCTGCCAAGGTTACAGAACTGTTGGCCCTCTGATTGGGCCAGCAGCATGGGTAAGCAGCGGCCTTTTAATTGCTACTGCCGGTAAAATTGGTCCTGTGGTCCTGCTGTCTGCCTCCATGGGCTTGGGAGTTGTTAAAACCCCCAGCATACAATAAGATTCCAGTCCCTAGTTCAGACTCTGCATGTCTCAGTAAAGATTCTTCAACTTGATTGGTTAAGGAGACAGAGAGTTGCTTTCTGTGTTTACCCTGTTGAGGTTGCCATGCTGAGATGGATTTCTAAAAGCTACAACTTCTAGTGCAAAAGGCCATAGAATGTCCTTGAAACCGTGCAAAGTCTAATGAATGGCTGGTGCCATTCATTCCTCACTGACTGGAAAATCCAGACCAAAGAGTTAGAAATAAAGCAAGTTCAAATTTGTTGTTCTGTGGTTCATGTGGAGTGCAAAAATTAACAGTAACTTTGTAGTCTTACTGCAAAGTACTAAGAGTAACAGTATATAATTCTCAGCAGGAAAGAGGAGAAAGTTTAGGGGAGATCACACATGTCAGGTGGCTCAGTAGCACTCTTTCCTCTGAAACACAAAGTTCTGGGTTTAAGTCTCACCCCAGAGCTTAAGCACATAAAAATCAAGGCTGACACTCCAGTGCAGTGCTGAGGGAGCACTGTATTGCTGGAAGTGCCGTCTTTTGGACGAGACTTTAAACCGAGGCCCCACATGCCTGTTCAGGTGGAGCAGGGGAGTTATCTCTGGTAACCTGACCAATATCTATCAATCAATCAACATCACAAAAGAACAGCTTATCATTTGGTAGTACAGAAGTTGAGTATTTCTGAAAAAAAGAGGCATCTCTGAGCTTTTTGTATTGCACTCATCAGGTCACGCACAAGAATGCCAATATAAGGAGGAAAACAATAATTTACACTGTTTGTGAAGACAGTGCTGATTGGTTGGCAAATGGCATTGCCATGGAAAAGGCACCACTGATGGTGACTGACAGTTAACTGGCAAATTTTGTTTGAAATTTAAACCAGACAGCTTGACCCTGATTGGTCAAGACATTGCCAAGGAATGAGTCAGCAAATGGCTGTCACTTATGTTGTTTAGCTGAAATAGATGCAATGTATGTACATGTTCTTTCTGTCTGCAAAGAACAGGGACTTATGTATCCATATGTAGCTTCCTGCACACACAAATGCACCACATTGCAAGCCCGACTGACAACCTTAAATTGGTTGTTAGTGTAATTCTTAGCACATTGAAAATACGCTTGCTGGATTTGTGTAAGAGCGATGAACTACCATGTGGTATATATGAAAGGGATCGTCCTCACAATTTGCTACGTTCGCGTATGTATGGGCTACCCAAGGCAAACAAAACTATGTCCCTGTATCTATATTTGTATTAGAGATGGAGATGCCAGTAAGAGAAAGATGGAGAAATTAAGCTTTGAGAGAATGAAACCAAAGATGAAGGCAGTAACTGCCGTAACTTCCAAGCTCCAGGTCAGCATAGCTGGAGTGTAGCCCAAAGTTATGCTGGGAAACTCCACTTGCCCCCCCGCAAGTTCCCAGGTAAGGTTTGCATGGCAATTGCCCGAGAAGTGCAAACTTCCGATGGGTAACTGCCCTGCACTGGGGACCATCTGAAAATGCAATTTAAATGGCAAACTTCGGATAGTGCCAACTGTCTTACATCAATAGTTACCCAGAAAAAGTTAGAAGGATTAAACCAACTTCTAGCTTCTGGGCTACTATTGTACAGACCCACACCAACCCCCCCCACTGGACTCCCCCACCCTCCACCCCTTCACAGGACTTCACCCGCCCCTCGAACCCCCAGGGGGCTCCTCCCCAACCCCAACTACCCACCACAACATTCCCCACCCCCACGGAACTCTTCTCCCCCCATCGCCCAACAGGAACTCGCCAGCCCCACAGGGTCTTCCCCCATCCCCACCAAAGGCCTAACTGCCAAACTCCCCAAACCACCCCGCCCCCCCCCCCCCCACCCCCCCCCCCCGCCCACATCCGACTCCTGACCCCTTGCACCCACCACCGCGCCTCCCCCCCCCCACCCCAAGGCCCAACTCTTCACCTCCCCACCCTGGGCCTGACTCCCCTCCCGACCCGACCCCGCCCCGACACCACCCCCCCAACCAGCGGCCAGACCCGAGCCAACATGACCCTCCTGAAATCCTACACACTCAGCTTATACACTTAAATTCTTCCTGGCATGGCAAAGGCTTTTAAAACCTGGCTGGACCTTTAAACTTACCTGGTTTACGGCAGCTAGTGTCATAGAAAAGGGGTGCATGGCTTACTTACCTGTGACTGAGCTGTCCTCGATGGTAGGCCCCAGGAGCGCGCTGCACTGGTCAGATCTCACCCGGCCTGAGTTGGAAGGTCAGGTGAGATAGGATCGGCTGGATTTTCAGGTAAGTACTTTTGAGCTGAGTGGCAATCCAATTCAATTGCCACTCCATCAGAAGTTATGGCCTGAAGATTGCAGTAGCGATGATGTGAGGATGGGCATTGGCAATGACATTCTTGATATGAAAGAGTGCAATATTTTTGATATACTGTAATGCACTGGAAATGATCAATAAGGCAATGATATTATACACTATTGGTTTCAGTCTGAGTGAATAGAGAAAAGGAAAGCTTATCAATTACACAACTGTAAGATGCATTTCTATGTATCTACTCTTTCATGCTCAATAAGTAATAAGGAAAAATTTAAACTTGACCGATGACAAATAAATAAGCCGTAATGATGCATGTCACATCCATATAATTTATCTGGAGAACAATTTTAATTTCTAAAAAAGGAATACAAAAGGTGATACGTAAAGCAATAAAAAATTATCTTGTATACCAAAATTTATTTTGACTGAAAGCATTATAATAATGAGCATATTGTCACCTGTAGTGAAACTCAGATGATCTATTCCTCAGTCTTGCTGTGAGGAAAATGTTCAATTTCAGCATATATGCCACATGAAAATCCACGTTTCATAATTTATTGGCAGAAACACTGCCAGAAATCAGGCTTTAATTAACTTTTCACGTTTTTTCTATATAAAAAGCTTTTATGCAGTTACAAGTTTATGCCGATGGAGTTTCAATGGTACAATAAACTTCAAATGCTGAATAAGCAATGATCCAACAATAAGTTCATTGTCTTAAACTGTGGTGGTAAACAAGAGCCTAAATAAGTAGCTTAGAAACTTATACTTACCCTCAAATTTAGCAAAGTTGCCCCTGTTCGCATAGCTTCACTCACTTCAACGTTGTACAGCATTTGTGGAAATCTTGGCGGGCTCTGGTTGTTTGGAGGAAGAACCTCAATATAGACAGTGGTAATAGAGCTTCTGCAAACAATAGAATTGCAATATGAAAATCTGCATGAAATACATTTCAAATGTACAGCTTAGAAATTATTGTCAAGATAGTAGCTTAATGCTTAATATGTTGACCTGACACGCCTTTATCATCTATTTCGCTACAGTCATCAAATTTTATTTTAATTTAAACAGATTACTGTTTCCACTTAAAAAGTACACCAAGGAATGTCATATTAACAGATTAATTATTTGCCAAAAGGCAGTCATAATTCAACTAATGACCAAAAAAAGACAAAGGGATATTTTATAGGAAGACTTTAGTGAAACAAAGCAAAATAAAACTTTGCATGGAGATTGCATCAAACCTGCTTTGATTATTTGAAATTGGATTGTTCTACAATCAATAATTCAGTTATAGAAAATGCGAACAAAATATAAATTAATCTGTAATACTGTCCTCTGAAAAAGTACATAATGACTATGTTGACAAGAAACACAAGAAAATCAAAGAAAATACCATTTGGTCCATTAAAACTCCTTTTTCTGTACATTAACTGCATCAATGACTTAAAGGTGTATTCATACCATAGTGTCAGTGAGATGTAGTTTTATGTTGTGCTGATATTACATTTACAATGCAAATTTAGCCTCAATCCAGAGACAGAGCCTGATTTGACAATGTAACAGAGTAGAGCAACATTCCCTGGAGTCATTTCAGGCTTTCACCTGTGATTTACATTCTACAAATTTAATGCCAGTGCAAAATCAAAACAGCTGCATATGTTGCAACTAAGCTTGAAATACCTTATTGTTAGATTAATCCAAACATTTATCACCTTTGAGTACAGACTTTTCTACTCTAAATTTTCTTTTTCTTTCCATATTTCATCCCTCACCAAATTTATGATTTGGGAGACATCCAAAAGAGAAATGTTATGTGGATTGTGGTATATTGCATCAAACAAGATCAGTGATATGGTCTATTACAATGTGTCAGGCATTTAAGGAGGTATTTCATATTCCTCAACAAAGATTTACCCCACTGAGAAAGAAAGACTCCATGAGAAGGATGAAACATGTGGCCAGCTAAGGAAATTAAGGAGGTATAAAGTTTTAAGAAAAGGCACACAATGTTGCAAAGATTAGTGAGAACTTTGTAAAGCACCACAGGATGACCAGGAAAAAATATGCACATAGATCATGACAGTGAATCAGCAAGAAATATAAAAAGGAACAAAGTAACTCGAGATATGGGGAATTAATAATGGGAAACAAAGTAATGGCAGAACTTTGAACAAATATTTTGTGTCTGTCTTCATGGAGGAAGAGCTCAAAGCATTCCAATAATTGTTGAAAATTGGGGAGGCAGAAGGTAGAGAGGAGCTTAAAACAATTAGCACAAGAGAAAAATGCTCAGCAAACTAATGGGACTAAAGGCTGACAAATCCTCTGGGGGCTAAAAATAAATGGCTGCAGAGATAATGGATCCATTGGCTGCAATATTCTAAAATTCCTCAGATTCTGGAAAGATTCCAGCAGATTGGAAAACTGCCCAAGTGTAATGCCACATTCAAGAAAGGGGGGGAGACAGAAAGCAGCAAATTGCCAGTTAGCCCAACATCTGTCAACGGGAAAGTTTTGGAAATCTATTATTAAGGAAGTAGTAGCAAGGCATTTAGAAAAATCTAAATGCAATCAAGCAGAGTCAACATAATTTTTATGAAAGGAAAATCATATTTGCCAAACTATTTGAGTTCTTTGAGCCTGCAACAAGCAGGGTGGATAAAGAGGAATCAGTAGATGTAATTTATTTGGATTTCCAAAATACATTTAGTAAGGTGTCACACAAAGTTTACTGCAGAATGTAAGGGTTTATGGTGCAGGGTGATATATTAGTAAGGACAGAGCATTAGCTAACTAACAGAAAACAGAGAGTCGGGATAAATGGATTATTTCCATCTAGAGACTGGAAGATTTAAATGTTGAGAGAGTACAGAATACTACAGTACATAGGGATCTGGATGTCCTCCTAAATGAATCACAAAAAGTTAGCATGCAGGCATAGCAAGTAATTGGAAAGGTAAATAGAATGTTGGCATTTATTGTAAGGGGATGGAGTGTAAATTAGGTAGTCTTGCTGCAACTGTACAGGGTATTGGTGACTCATTGAATCATAGAAAGTTTACAGCACATGAAGAGGCCACTTGGCCTATCTTGTTTGTGACTGAAAAATGAGCCCCAGCCTAACCCCACTTTCCAGCATTTGGTCCATAGCCCTGCAGGTTATGGCATGTAAGATGCACATCCAGACATCTTTTAAATGGGTTCATTGAGTTCCAGACCCCTAAAAATCTCTCAGTGCAATTTGTTTTCCTCATCTCCCCTCTAATCCTTCTACCATTCACTTTAAATCTATGCTACACTATGGCCAAAATTTTTACCTTGATGGGCGGGCCCCACAGGCTCAGCGGCGGGTGGGCAGCTGAACTCCGCTGCTGAAACGGGGCCCGCTGCCATTTTGAGTGGGTGGGCCAACTAAGGCCTGCCCAGCAGCCTACCTGGCAGGAAGTGCTATGCGCTTCCTGTGTGGGAGGTGGAGGGATTCCCCACCTGTCAAAGAGTGCACATCTCCCTGACACTAAGTGCTGTCTCAGGGAGATCACTGACAGTCTAAAAATCTTTAAAATTAGAAATATATTAAAATTATTAACAATGTCACATGAGATGGGACATGTTAATAAGAAGCACATAAACTTTATTAAAGTTTTTTAAAACAGACATGAAACCTCATCCCGCCAGTGGATGAGGTTTCATGTATTATCAGAAGCCTGTTGGGGCTCCTGGTCTGCCCGCCAGCCTTAGGGTTGGACGGGCAGGGCATTTAACAAGCTTAATTATCCTGTCAATGGCCTTAATTGGTCACTGATAGGTCGGCAGGTGGACAGCTGATTTCACTTTCCGCCCGCCTTCCTCAATATTTAAATGGACTAGGACAACGTCGAGGGTTCCTCCCGACATCATCTCGCGTCATTTTCCCCTCAGCGAGCGGGCCCCGCCCCCAAATTCTGCCCTATAATTCTATAGTCTATGTTATGAAATAGCAGTTGTTAAAGGCTGTTATTTAAAATCCCAGAGGGAAATTTTAAAAAAACTGTCATAACCTATATTTTTAATTGGTATAATTGAGATACAGCGCGAAATTCAGAAATACGACCACCGGTTCTCGAGAGGTTTTTATATCAAACTAAATGAGACACTTTTAATTTGCAACAAATGACACACATACACATGGCTACAAATTACTATCATACCTTTTAACAAATTCCTGAATTAATATTCACTAACAATAACCAATACACTTAACGAGACACCAGGCAAAGCATTTTCACCTTACAGATTCAAAATGAGGTTCCTTTCAATTGGGTTCCTTTGCAGGCAGTTGTAGGCTTGCAGGCTTAGATCTTACATGCCTCTGACCTGCACACACAAACTCCTTTTCGTTATACCCAGCCTTTCTCTTTGAATGTAAATTCTCATTGTATCACCAGGCCCTTTCATAGTACCAATTTTATTAGCAATATAAACATTGCTTTGTGTCTCCTAGCTAGGTGCAAGATTTCACTCCCACTCTTGAATGCTTTTTTCAACAAAATGCAAATGTACCTTCTACCTCTGCTTATATGTCAAAACTACTATACATCAAAGCACCCAGGCTAGCTGGCTTTAATCCAATTAACAAACACAAAGACTAAGCCTCTATTTAAAAACAAATTCCAATAACAATACATACATCAATACCTCTTCCTGACAGCTATATAATCTATATGTTATATACTCTATTTTAGGTTATATATAACCTATAAATATATAGTACACTATAAATTTATAGTCACTGGCCTCTCTGCTAAGGTAAATAGGCCATTCCCATCCACTCTATCCAGGCCCCTCACAATTTTGTACATCTCAATCAAATCTCCCCTCAGCTTCCTCTGTTCAAGGAGACTGACCCCAGTTTATCCAATCATTCCTCATAGCTAAAATTTTCTAGTCCTGGCAACATCCTCAAAAGTCTCCTCTGTACCCTCTCTAGTGCAATTACATTCTTTTTGTAATTTGGTGACCAGAACATACGCTGTCCTCAGATTGGGGCCTAACTAATGTTTTATATAGTTCCAGTGTAACCTCCCTGCTCTTATATTCTATAATATGTCAAGCGTACTGCATACAGTTTTGGTCTTATTTAAGGAGGGCTATGCTTCCATTGGAGGCAGTTGAGAGAAGGTTCACTAGATTGCTTCATGAGATGAAGGAGTTGCCTTAGGAGGAAAGGTCGAGCAAGTTGGGCCTGTACTCTTCGGAGATCTTAAGAATAAGAGGTGATCTTACTGAAATATAAAATTATGGGAGGCTTGACAAAGTAGATGCTGAGCAGATGTTTCACTTTAGAATCTAGAATGGTGGAGCAACCTTGACGGACTGTGTGGCTTATTCCTGCTCCTATTTATTAAGTTCTTATGTTATTAAGTTTAAATTATTCATGAAACACTTACCTCCTTTGAGCTGGCTGGGCATTATCTGTTGCTTTGATAGTAAGGGCATAGGTCCGACCAACATTTAAACTAACTCCAGGAGCTATGATGATCAACCCACTGCTGTTACTTATAACAAAGTCACCATCATCACCAGTCACAATTTCATAAATGATTTGTCCATTCTTCTCTTCATCAGCATCTGATGCAGTAAGCTGAAATGTAGACAATATCAAACAGAATGCATTAAAATACTAATTAACTTTAGTCCTATAAAGAAAAATACAATTACAAATAAATTAAAAAGCCAACAATACTGACCTGTAAGGAAATTATATTGAAACAGATTAAACTTTACCATGATCACAGATTTACCCAAAAAAGTAGTGAACTTGAGGTCCTTGGTGGTCATCATTTATTTCTCAACACAAATGTAGGGCAGAATTTAATCCACGCGGTGAGGGTTTTGCCCATTGGCTGGAGAGCCAGCGAGAGACCCGCATCCTCTGGGGAAGGCCCATCACATTAGATACAACTAGAGCTGCTGGCCAATCAGAGGCCAGCAGATCCTTATTACCATCAGTGTCATCGGGAGGAGGGATGGTAGCTGCAGCAATGCACCCACCAAAGGCCCAGGATCAGTGAGGCAAACAGGCTGCAGGTGAGTGAGGGCGGGGATGGGGGTTTCAGGGCTGTGGACGGGGAGGTGGGCTGTTGGTCACTGGCTAGGAGAGGGCAGGGGAGTGACTTTCGGCAACAACTCCCCCTTCCCAATACAAGGTCCCTCTATGTTAGGCATTCAGTGCCTGACAATGAGGGACCCCTCCTGGGACCTGCAAGCAAACATGACAGGGTTTGCTTTTCAGGTTTCCTGCATGGCGACTGTTCCGCCCAATGCTGTTCAAATACCAGCAGTGGCTGGATGAGCACCTTAAGTGGCTATTAATTTCCCACATAAGGACTTACATTGGCATCAGGCAGGAACGCTGTCCGCAAGACTTCCTGTCCTGGAGTTAATCAGTGCAGAAGCAGAGGGGTCCCCACCCAGCAGCCTCCCATCTGATTAAATGCAACCCCCTTACTTGGCTCGGGGGAGGGCATTAAATTCCGCCCATAGTTTCCAATCCTCAACACTGACTGATGCAAGCCATTACTGACAATATATATGAGTCCACTTGCCAACCAATCAGCACTCTCTTCTCATATAGTATAAATATTCTGTTCCCCTGCCATTGGTGTTTTCTTGCAAATTGTCCTGATGACTGCAAGACAAAAAGCTTTGACAAAAAATGTCTTTTTTTTTCAGCAATATATTAAGTTCCTGGAAAGTCAGATGCCTGGGTAACTCACTAATGTATTTGACTTATTATTTACTGCTGACAATTCCTGTGCAAGTTCTTGAATCTATAGGAAAACATTATCAATCAAACTGTAGAGGAATAAGATGGTTTCCATTCCAGGGTTTAAAGGAAGTAAATGAGGACATTGCAGAAGCTTTAATTATAACCTTCCAAAGTTCTCTTGATTCTGGGACTTTTCTTTTATATTTGAAAATTGTGCATGTCACTCCACTATTTAAGAAAGGTGAAAGAGGAAAACCAGGAATTACAGACCAGTTAGCCTAACATCTACTGTTGGGAAATTACTGGGTCCTATAATTAACGATAGAGTGGACTGAATTTAGTGGCCATGGCAGGGGACCCATTCACCTGGTGGAAAGCTGGGGGCAACACCACCTTGGACATTTTCAGGTGTCCCGACAGAATTCAATGGAATCTGGCAGTTAACTACCCGCCATCGAGACTTCCATGCCTTTAAGTGCAAAGCATCTACCTCCAAGGATTGCTGGCCAATTGGATGGCCAGTAGCTCCTCAGTTGCTGCTGTGCCACCAGGCGTGTTGATCACTGCTGGACTGCAGTAGATCCAGACCAGCCTGTGTGGATGAGGTCTCAGAATCAAAGTGAGTTTGTTGGGTTTGCCAGGGCCACTCTGGCGTCTGGTTGTGACGGCTCCTTCAGCGGGAGTGTTCCTAGCCGCTGTTCCCACATGGTGCCTGATCAGGAGTACTGCCTTTAGGGAGGCCGCCAACTTTTACTGGGTGGCCTTGCCATGTGGCATACGATCCCCACAGCTGGTAGAATACTAGAAGCAGCAGGATGAGGCCCTTGTGTGGCCATTAATTGCTCACTTAAGGGCCTCAATTAGCCTCCAGGGTTGAAAGGTCATCCTTGACCTACCCCGCCCCTGACTTAATCAGGTTAAGCCAGGAAAACCACAGACACTCCACCCCCTGTTTCTCACTCAATTCTAGAGCTCCTCCCAGCCCACTCCCAAGGAGGAAATTAAATTCTGCTGAGTGAGTGAATGAACACTTTTGAAAATGTTCAGTTGATCAGAGAGAGGCAGTAGGTACTTGCAAAGTGTGGACCATTCCTGACAACCTTGATTACAATTTTAAGAGGTGACTGAAGTATTGGACAGGGGAAAGGATTTTATTTACAAGGGCTTCTGGAAGACATTGGGTAACGTCCCTCATAGTCATTGTTAGTTGAAGTTGGACCTCACGGAATTGAAAGAAAATTATTGACCTGGTTAGGAAATTGGTGGAGTGGCAGGAAAAAGGGAGTCAGGATAATAGGTAGATAGTCTAATTGGTAGGATGGCGTCCCGCAAGTATCTGTGTTGGAATCAACTATTCAACATAGTTATTAATGGTTTAGATGATGGGATAGAAGGTCACATATCCAAAGTTCTGATAATATAGGCAGCACTGTAAGCAGTGTAAATGGGAGGATTAATAACAAAAATATCTTAATGGATTAAGTGAATGGGCAAAAGTGTGGCAATTGAATTTCAATGTAGGCAAATGTGAGGTTATTAACTTTGGACTGAAAAATGATATGAACAGAGCACTTTCTAAATGATGCAGAGAAAGAATAATGGAGGCCCAAAGAGACTTACATAAATCAATAAAATGACATGGTTACAGAAAATAATCAAAAAAAGGAATATTTTGCTGGCTTTTTTAATTAGAGGACTAGAATACAAGCTGGTAGAAGTAATGCTACAGCTATGCAAAGCCGTGGTTAGGCTACATTTGGAGTACTGTGAGCAGTTCTTGGCACCACACGTGAGGAAAGATATAATAACATTGCAGGGAATGCAGCATAGATTTACTAGAATGGTGAAGTCAGATTACATAGACTAGGGTCATACTTGCTGGAATTTAGAAGATTAAGGGAATATTTGATCAAAGTTTTAAGATATTAAGCAAGACAGGTAGGGTAGATGGAGATAAACATTTTTGCGCTGTTTGGGGAATCTAGGAGACGGGGCGAGGTGGGGCAAGGTGGGGGGAGGCAGGGCAAGTGCTGGCAGGGAGTAAAGCCTAAAGATTAGAACCAGACATTTCAGGAACAGAGTTAAGAAACACTTCTACACAAAGGATGGTGGAAGTTTGGAACTTTGCATAAATGGCAATTGACATTAGATCAATAGCTAATTTTAAATCTGAGATTGATAAAATTTTTGTTAACAGTGATATTAAGGGATATGGGGCAAAGGTGGCTACATGGAATTAAGTTCACAGATCAATCGTGATTTCATTGAATATTAAAACAGACTTCAGTGGTTAAATGCCCTCCTCCTGCTCCTATGTTCCTGTGAGGGGATTATGAATCAAATAGATTTATAGTTATTTGGGAGTACAAAATTTGAGTACTGCTGAAAAAAGACACATGTTGAAGATTTTCATCTTGTATTCATCAAAGCAGATTTGCAAGAATACCCAATGTAAATGGAACAACAATTTATACCTCATGAGAAGAGAGTGCTGATCGGTTGGTAAATGGACTCTGATTGGTAGAGGCATTGCCATTGTTATGATCTCCACCTGAGGTTACCACTGGGTAAGCCTGATCCCAGGGTGGAACCCAGCTAGATAAATCCTAACTTTTATTTGTTTGTTTGTTTGTTTAGATACGTGGAGAGGGACTACTGAACAGAGTCACTGGAGTCAGCAAATGGCCTGAATTTTATCCTTGGCAGGCGCACACGAACGGCGGGCCTCCGAGCAGCTGGGAAATGGACGTTCGACCGCGATCAGCCCCCGACTGCAATTTCACACTGCCTGGCCAATTAACAACCAGCCAACATGAAATACTCGCTGTAAAGCTCAGCACTGCCAGGGTGGGGACAGGAAGATGGTGGGCGATAACGTCACTGTGGACTCGAGTGAGCACTGCGAGAGAGTTCCCTGAAGGCAGACAGCTGCCTCAGGGAGCTGCAGTTCTTCAAATAATAAAATAAAAGTGTAGAAAGCTGCAAAAAAAATGTCCATACAATACAACCCAGCATCTGAAAGCATAACTCAAAAATAAAAGCAAAATACTGCAGATGCTTGAAATCTGAAACAAAAACAAAAATTGCTGGAAAAACTCAGCAGGTCTGACAGCATCTGTTGGGAGAAAGACAGAGTTAATGTTTCGAGTCCATATGCCTCTTCTTCAGAACAAAGGAGAAGTAGAAATGTGGTGAAATAACAGTATATATTTTAGTGTGAGAGCTGCGAGTGCTGACCAAAGAAAGGTAGGCAAACAAACGTTGAAGTCCCGAACGAAGTGCAGCCCGCCAGATGCATGTTGCTTATGTACAGTTGTGAAACACGTCGGCGTGTTTTCCTACGGACGTGGGCAGACGATCCAGCTTGGAGGATTGGGGGATGAGTCCAGCGGGATGAGTCCGGTGGGCTGGCCTTATAATGATTTGCTGATGTATTACAATGAGGTTCCCGACATCCGATGTTGGGAAATGCAGTCTACCATCATCGGGCAGACGCTTGCAAACTGGTTTCATGATGTTGTGAAACCTATCGCACCATATTGTCCACCCATGCTGCCAAACATGCCCGGAAAATCCCGACCCTTGGTCCAGGACGTCGTTCCTGCAGTGCTGCAGGAGCTGCACTCCATCGCTGAGGCACTTGCAGGCATCCATCAGTGTCAACATGAGAGGTGAACGGGGCATCTCAACCTCACCTCAGCTGTCCCTTCTTCTCAAGGGGTCAGCTAGGAGCCCTCAGGCATCCATAGGGAGGAGGATCAGCAGCTGCACACCCCAGTGCCATCTGCCCAGGTGACTCCGGGCATGTGTAGCCCATCCCAATCCCCTATTCCTGTGACCCCAGAAGCTCTGGCTCTGCAGGCTGAGGAGGGTGCCACTGCCACACAGCAGGACTCCAAAAGCAGGCTAGGGCCCTCCAGAAGGCACCCACCAAGGTCATCACGTACAACAGGGCATAGCAGTCAGCAGGTCACCTGTACCTCCGCTGTGGATCTCGGCGAGTACCAAGACGTAGTGTCAGGATTTGAAAGGTCAAGAAGATTTAACTGTACAACGTGGGTACGGGTGTTAATCATTTGTATTAATGTTGACCATTGTAAATACACTCCCAAGAATATCTCCTTGTCTATGGCTCCTTCTTAAGTTGAGCAGTGTTCATGTCATTCAGATGTGAAATCTTGCTTCCTGCACGAAACAACGGCTACTGTCACCATCCAGAGCCTCTCCCTGGTGCAGAATGTAACCTTTTGAGCACAGTGATTGTCCCGCTCCAAAGTCACTGTCCAGATTAGTGATGCATGCAGCTCCATGTGGCTTGTGTTTGCTGCAAGAATCATGTACCCATGTGTCACTGGGTCCCGTGATGTTCTCTGTGTGTTCTCAGCACCTCATTTCGTCACCATTTTTGACAGGTGAGGGGGTGTGATGCCTCAAGTTCCCATTGAAGTTGAGGTTGTCAGGTTCACCCCTTTTAAAGGCAGTCATGAAATCACGCTGACGTGGGATTTAAATTTGACGTGGAGTGATGACTCCGGCATATGCCCACAATAATTATATGAAAATTTATTACAATTAAGGTCCGGATGTTCAACTGCAGAAAACACAGCCCGTCGTTGATGGGGAGAGAGGACAATTGCATCATAGATTTACGTACATCACGGGAAACATGACTAGGGCTCTCTCGCGAGATTCTCCGATCTCGCCACTGAACATGCCTATCGCAAACTATGACACAGCAGTTAGTAAAAGCTGAGTTATTTAAAATCCCAGAGGGAAACTTGAAACAACTGTCATAACCTATATTTTCAATTGGTATGTTTGAGATGCAGCTCTGAATTCAGGAATGAAACAACCAAACCTTCAGAAGTTTTTACATAAATTAAATTAAACATTTATTAATTTAACAATAAATTAAAACAGATACACGTCTACAACTTATTACCAAAATAACTTTAAACAAATCCCCAAATTATTCACTCCTAGGTAATCTTCCCCAAGACAACAATAACCTATAGACATAAACAGATATAAATTCAGCCGTGATAGGGAGATTGAAAAAAAAAAGGAAGGAGGTTGCAATATTGACTAAAGAAGCAATTATATTTCTGAAGAGGGATGATGTGCCAGAAGGATTCTTATAGGATGCCAATAGGTTGAACTGGAGAACAAAAATTCGACAATCACTCTCTAGAAGTCAAATAGTCAGAGGAAGTTAGAAGAGCAGATGTGTAGGCAAATTTCTGTGAAGTATAGAAATAACAGGGTAATAATAACAGGATATTCCAAACACCCTAATTTAACAGGGATAGAGTCAGTGTAAAATGAATAGAAGTTGCAGAGGGCCATCTGGAAACTATATCAACAAAGAAGACTGAACAGGTGGCTAGACATCTGCTTTTCCAGATGGTCCCTTTATGAATGCTTGGTTGAGCTCCAAGAATGGCTAATGGACTCAGCTTTTGTATGTAATGTTAATGCAGGGGAGTGATAGTTTTGCTTGTCTGATCTTTTTATTATCTTGTAATAACTAAATTTTTCTTTGAAGAGGTTTTTCAATGCCTGTGTGTTTATTCACACAAGATTAAGATGTGTGAAGTGGAAAAAACGATTTTTGTCATTGATACTATGAACGGCTATGATTTATTGACAGCTTTTAAGAGATTGTAATAGAATAGTTTCTTTTTACAGAGAGGATTTTCAAAGTGCCTTTATTTATTGTATCAATTTTAGGAACATTTCCTAAATGCCAGGCTTGCTAAAGGGTCATTGGCTCTTTACAGTGGATACTGAAATAGTGGGTAGGAAGGATGCATAGGGAGTATGCAAGGGGTATGGGGGATATGAGGGGACATGGTGGGGTGGAGTTGAGGGCTTGAGGGCCTAACAGTCATGGTTACAACTGAGCAATGTTCCAGCAAGGGAGGCTGCTAGCCTCGCCATCTGCCCACCTCACCTCTTGCCTCGGGCTTGCCTCTAGAGGCAGTGGGCCAGCCTCCATCCTGCCTCTGTCTCCCTGGAACAAAAACATGCAGGCAGTGGCTCCTTAGCAGAGACAGGTTTACGGAGTCGCAAACTTTCCAAACTTATGCTTCCCGTCTCCTGCAGGTATATCTCGCCCATGACCATGATTCTGAATGTATATTTTCTCTTCACAAAACAGGGGGACAATGCAGACATTGTAGTTAAGGGAGGTGTGAAATATTGGATGGAATAAGCACAGTGAGACAGGAAATATTAAGTAGTTCAATATTTTTAAAAGTAGATAAATCACCAGGTCTGAGGAAATGTACCCCAGGCTGTTAAGAGAAGCAAGGCTGGAAATAATGGAGGTTTTGACCATCATTTTCCAATCTTCTCTGGCTGCAAGCATGGTGCTTTGAGGACTGAAGGAACGCTAACATTGTGCCTTTGTTTAACAAGGGAGAAAGGAATAGGCCAAAGGCAGAATGGTCCCAGATTTGCACTAAATGTGGTAGTGGGCAGGTAAAACGACGTTTTACCCACCAGCTACGATGGCGACTTATCACACCGTATCATTCCAAACCTGCCGCATTAATTATGCATTCCCGGGAAACATGCCGTTGCCGTGGTGGGCGGGCTCTCATTCGCCTACCACACCATCACCTCACTGTTTTACCATATAGGCGCCACATTTAAAGTGTAGCCACATGCACACCTCTCAATGCTTCTAGCTCAGTTCTGCCGCACAGAAGACAGGATGTCCTGAAAGGCAAAAGACTGCAGCCCCCTACTTCAGTGATGCATGCCTCGAGCACATTTTGAATGCCGTGGATGCCCACTGTGATGTCCTCTACCCCAGCTCTGGCCCCAGGATGGGCAGCTGCATCACCAATCCAGCATGGGAGGTAGTGGTCAGCGCCAATGCCCTGAAAAAGAGAACAGCTACCCAGTGCCACTACGGGATGAATGGTTTCATCCATTTCACTAGGGTAACTCACCCTTCTCATCACTCTTAAATCACACACTCACAAATCCATCACATATCCTCAAGGATCTCACACCTCAAGGGGCAACACCACTAATTCTCACACACACCCTCACATCTCTATCAGGCTCATAGCCTCTCGAGCTCGCATCCTAATCCTGCCCATGGCTCCGCTCACCAAACAAACATTCCACACAGCACCATGTGTCCTGCTCACACTCTCTCTGTCTGTTTGATGCAGGAGAAGCCTGCTCACATCAGCTGGAAGGCTGGAAGAGGTCCCAGACCGGGGGGTGGAATAGTCCATATTTGGCCCTTCATTCACTTTGAGGTTTACTAGGATGGCAGGATTGTCATATGAGGGGAGATTGAGCTGACTAGGCCTGTATTCACTGAAGTTAGAAGAATGAGACATAATCTCATTGAAACGTATAAAACTCTGAAAGGGCTGGACAGACTGGATGCAAGGATGATATTTCCTCTGACTGGGGTGTCTAGAACAAGAGGTCACAGTCTTAGGATATGGGGTAGACCATTTAGGACTGAGATGAAGATAAAATTCTTCACCCAGAGGGTAATGAGCCTGTGGAATTCTCTACTACAATGAGCTGTGGAGGACACGTCACTGAATATATTGAAGAAGGAAAGACTTCTAGGCTCTAAAAGCATCAAGGGGTATTGGGCGAGAGCGGGAGTACGGCATTGAGGTAGAGGATCAACCATGATCATATTGAATGGCGGAGCAAGCTCAAAGGGCCGAATGACCTACTCCTGCTTCTATTTTCTATGTTTCTATGAGTGTGCCATTGTGCTGACTGGTGAGAACATGGGTCGTGCCTGTGGTGATGGTCAGGTTGGCGATGAACACCTGTGAGGATCCTGCACCACATCATCCCTCTCTCAGTGTAAATGTGAGTACTCTCTCTTCTGTTTTTGACTCTGCCACCATGCACTATTTATCTCTACTTTGGTTCACAGGGAGCTCTGCCAAATGACCGACACCCTCAACCAGCCAGTCCCTCAACTCCATCCAGGTCCTCACCACCACCCAAGAGGCCACTCCCTCCATTTAAGACCTGGAAATAAGCAGCCTGGAAGACCCATCACAGTGCTCACCCACACACTGCACCAGCACAGAGACACACAACTCAGTGGGACCTAAATCTAGAGCAGGCTTGGGTTCACAACCTGGTGGTCACCGCATGGACACATGTCTACAGCAGCAGAAGGCAGGTTTGGTTAATCTCCATGGCACTCGGAGGACTGTTGGAGTCAGGCATCTGAGAGGTCCAGGTCAGACGACGAGCCTCTGGATTCGGCCTTCCAACTCAACCTAGAGAGTCAGCAGAGGGGAGGGGAACATCACGCAGTGCTGCTGGAAGCCCTCAACAGAGTGGCACACGGTCGGAGTGCATCCGCCTGCTCTCTGATGAAGTGGTGCCCACATGTGTGTGTATGGAGGTCTCCATGGGGGTAAACGCCATGAAGACCTTGGTCCAGTAGAACAGGAGATGTGTGCAGAACTGCAATCCATCGCAGGAGCTATGGGTGAGTTCCTGTGGTGACAATACAAGAGGGAAACGGGCACGTCAACATCCCTCTAGGTGCTTCTTTCCCTCAAGGAGTCAGGCTGGAGCCCCTGGGCAGCCGAAGGGAGGAGGAGTGGCAGCTGGACACCCCTGGGTCATCCACTCAGTAATCTCAGAGGCTGCTCCCTCCGAGTCCCTTTTGCCTGTGAACCCCTCAACCTAGTCTTCTGTCACCACAGAGGGAGCATCTGGCCAACGAGTGATTCTGGAGGGAGAAGTGTATAGCAGGGCCTTTCGGAGCCTCGTGCAAGTACTCTCTCAACGTATCATACTCATCTCAATATCCTGAGCATTTTAAATGCTGCCTGCTGGGGTTTGCTTTCAGTTGCCCATCTGAGTTGACCACCCACCCAATGATCACACTCCCATGAAGCACCTGATCTCGCCCACCACTGCTGTTATTTCACTTTTAATTTAGACAGCATGGTCTTGATTCACTTTCTCATAAGCTCCCCCGTCTTTTCTCCTCCCCTAGTTACCCATTTCTTTTTCCCCATCACTGTTGACCCCCTTGGCACCTCCCCTCCACGACCTACCATCCACAACCCTTTTCCTTCGGGGATGTACAGGTGAACGTGCACATTCCCTTCCTCCCAAAAATCCCACCCCCATCCACATTCACTTCCCCAACCTCCTCCTTCCCACCTCCAGTGTCCGTGTCTGTCTCCAAGTCCCCACTATCTCCGTCCCTTCTACCGTTACCATTGAACCCTCACCCTCCCACCCTGCTGCCTCGGTCTGCCCTCGGTCATTCTCACCATTCCCTCATTCAATGCCCATCCTCTATTCGCTCCCTAGTGTGCAGTCATGGGCTCAAATGAGCCCTCTCTTGCACTTCCAACTGGAGATTGCCCCCTCTGGACCCCTTCCTCCCTTGGAACTGCCCCCAGCTCAGACTACGCCCCCGCTCATCACTCCTTCCTCCCCATGGACTCCATCCCCTCTCCGCACTCCTTCCTTCTCATGGATTCCCTCCCTTCTCTGCATTCCTCCCTCTCTGCACTCCTTCCCCCCTCCGCACTCCTTCCCTTACACTTTCCATCACCCTTACACCCTCCTCCCCAGTTGCCGTCTTCTCCCATTACCCCCTCCTCCTCCCATTCTCCCTGCCCCACCAAACCTCCCCCGCCCCGACACCTTTGTTCCCCGCTTCCCAACTTCACCCCATCCTGACGCCTCTTCCTCTCCCAGTCAATCCTAGACCTTCCCCTTCCACCCCCTGGTACATCTTCCTCTCCCAAACACAGCTGGACCCTCCTCTCAACCCCCTGGACCATTATTCGTTGTGAGCAGACCCTCAATGGTAACTTTCCACCTTCCGTGAGCTGCTTCGCGGTGGAGCCATATCCATGAGAATCCACCCAGCATGCCATGGGCATTCCTCCAGCATCCTGTTGCAGTCGGGCTCCAGTGTCTTCTGCTCCTTGGGTATCCGTGATGTGAATCTGGCCCTGGTGGTAAGTCCCAGCTTCTGCATGTCACACTTGTTAAGATGTGTTCTGCACTGGCGTGCAGTCATGCTGACGTGGACAGACGTACCAGCAGGGGATGATTCTGGTGGGCTGGCCTTATAATGATCTGCAGATGTATCACAATGAAGTTCCCAACATCTGATGGCGGGGAACGTGGCCTGTCATTGACGGGCTGAGCGGACGATCGCAAACTGGTTTCACAACATTGTGAAACCGATTTTTGGCCTTCTCGCCATGTTGTCCACTCAAGTCCTGAGCACACCCAACGCCAGCAGGCACAGGCAATTCTGCCCCAAATAATTACTGGTCTAACCTCGCTGGTAGGAAATTTCTTGAAATAAACTGAGGGACTGTATAAATCATCATTTAGAAAAGCATGGATTAATCAAGGACAAGTGAGCATGGATTTGTTAAGGGAAGGTTGTGTCTGTCTATACTAAATTGATTTTTTGAGAAGATAACAAGGGTAGTATGTTTAATGTAGTCTATATGGATTTTCACAAGGTTTCTGACAAGGCCCCAGTGGCATACTGCTCAGATTCCAGTCCTTGAGATCGAAGGGAAAGTGGGCAAGTTGCATCCAAAATTGGTTCAGTGTCAGGAAACAAATGGTAATAGTCAATGGGTGTTTTTATGACTGGATGGCTGTTTCCAGAGGGTTTCACAGGTCTCAGTACTTGGTGCCTTGCTCTTTGTGCACATCAATGCTTTAGGCCTTAATGTAGAAGGCATGATTTAAAAAGTTTGCAGATGATACAGAAATTGGCTGTGTGATTGATAGTGATGAAGAAAGCTGTAAACTGCAGTAAGATATCAATGGACTAGCCAGGTGGGCAGAAAAATGGCAAATAGAATTCAATCTATGGAGTGTATGTCCACAGATCTTTAAAGGTAACATGACAGATAATTAATATACTTTCCTTTACTAGCCTAGGCATAGGATATAAGACCAAGGAAGTTATGGCTAGAACTATTTAATGCATTAGTTGGCCCATAGTTATAGTACTGCATAAGGTCTCTGGTCACCATTTGACAGGGCTAAAGAGAATACAGAGGAGATTTATTAGGATGCTGGAAGGATTGAAAAATTTTAGCTATGAGGAAAAATTGAATAGGCTGGCATTATTTTCAAAACAGAGGAAGTTGAAGGGAACTTTAACTGAGGTGTAGAATATTATGAAGGGCCTAGCTAGAGTAGATGGGAAAAACCTATTTCGCTTGGCAGAGAGGTGAATACCATGCAGCATGGATTTTAAAAAATTGATAGCAGGATTTGTGGGGAGTTAAGGAGAATTCTTTTCATTGAGTGGGTTATGGGGCTCTGGAACTCACACTTTTAAAAGATTCGTAGATAAGCACTTAAAGTGCTGTAACCTACAAGGCTAAAGAGCAAGGTAAGTCAGATTAGGCTGGATAGTTTTTTCCCAGTTTACAGAAACAGCATGGGATAAATGTTAAAAACAAAAAAAACTGCGGATGCTGGAAATCCAAAACAAAAACAAAAACAGAATTACCTGGAAAAACTCAGCAGGGCTGGCAGCATCGGCGGAGAAGAAAAGAGTTGACGTTTCGAGTCCTCATGACCCTTCGACAGAACTTGAGTTCGAGTCCAAGAAAGAGTTGAAATATAAGCTGGTTTAAGGTGTGTGTGTGGGGAGCGGAGAGAGAGAGAGATAAATGGGATAAATGTTCTTCTATGCCATAAATTTCTAGGATTCTATATTCATAAAATAGACTAATTTTAATTTTAAATGTCAAGAACCATTGAGAAGTCAAGAAAATGTCTGTTATAAACAGTACTTGCCATAGTCAGTATAGTACAGGACAGAGTCAATAATACAGTAATGAAAACACATGAAAATACTGCTGAAAGTAGAAGAGAGTGTGTCTCAATTGTTAGGGGATTCTTTCCCTCTGTTAAGTGAAAATAATAATTAAGCAAATATGAAGCTCTTTTTCTGCTTTAAGGCATTTTAATTCATCGTCAAGATACTGGGATTTTAACCTACTCAAAATCCATCAATCTGTACAGAGTTAAAATTAGGCCCATTGCCACAGGAGAAGGTGCAGCTACAATGCTTTCACATCCATCTGATGAGCCTAGAGAACTGCGAGCATGGGTTGAAATTTCAACCCTGTATGGGGGCGAGTGCAGAGGCCAGCCGGCGTGAAAATTCGCACTGTTACCTGGCTTGCTTGCTCACCATCCTGCCCCTGTCTGTTTTGGAGCAGGGAGGGCAGCATCGCTCCAGGCAAGAATTGAGACCCTATCCGCCTGGCTCTGGTCAGAGCTACAGCCACAGGCCACCCTGTTAGAGGGGCGTCCCTTTCACAATGGCGGCCTGGCTGCTGAGGCAATGTGTTAATTTACAACTTTTAAAAGTTGGAGAGAGAGAGGCCACCTCCTTTCTCAGCTGCTCTCTCATTCTTAGCTGAACTTCACACTGCTGCTCCTTCAGAGTTGGAGGATCTTAATTGGGTGTTGAGCTCACCCTCAGGCCACCAATTGGTCAATTCAGGGTGACTTTTCCCACATAGTTACCCTAAATCAACTCTGATGCTGGGATCTTGAGCCAAAACCCCAAATTCCTGCCCCACATGTTGTTAAGATCCTGTTAGGGACCATTAATATTTAAAGGAGAAATCAAAATATCCTGTAATTGACTGACAGAACTATGCCACAAGATTTCACATTTTAAAACAAAAACAAACTTTATTGTATACAAAAAAATTAAACAAAGCAAGCACCACTAACTTAACACTATAACTTAGAAAGACTTATGCTATGAACTCAGTTCTACATTTTACTTCACTTCAAGAGTTCCCTTATCTGAAGAAATCTTTAAGGCTCATTCGCTTCTCCTGGAACCAACCCAAAAGGTATGCCACAGCCCTCTGGAATTTAATTTAATTCTCCTTAGTATTCCAGCTATCTGTTCGAGGTAAGATTCTATGGGGACCCTTCAACGGCTATTTGGCTTTACCAACCCCACAACTGTGGATGCCTCAGCTCCTTGTTCAGGTTGCTGGTAGATACCCAACTAGCTTCCCAAGCTAACACTAATGACTGCTTTCTGCCACAAGGCTCTATAAGGACCACTGTAGATTCCTTCCACTAGCTGCAAATTTCCAGTAGGCAAATCTTCTAACTAACCCTTTCCCTCCAAACTGAAACAGAGCCCCACCCCCACTGCATGTAGTGGATGATGAAGTTAATATTTTATCTGTTTGAAATGCAGGCCTAGCTGATTATTCTGTTGGCTATCTCAATTTAGTAAGATGCAGTCTTCACCAAAGCAAAGCTACAACTGTCTTTGTCTGTTCCCAAACTGAACGATCTGCTTCTGTCAGCGAACACAGACTCACAAAGCCAGTTCCTAAGTAGAAATACAAATTAGCTAACTTTTAATTCAAGTTTTCCTAATTCTCTAATGGAATTTTACAATTATTACCCACAATTGCTAGCTTTGGCCTCTAAAGTCAACATGGTCCCAAACTTTTAAGTGTATTAAACTCCAAAATTGCTTGAACTGCATTTACTTCAGAGTTGCTTGTCAGTTTGTCAATCAGGTGCCCTCATTTTCCACAGTTAAAACTTTAATTTCTACAAGTTATATTCTAAAATATAAGAATTATGAACTAGATTAGAATTCAATAAAAATCTGGAATTAAAAGCCTAATGATGGCCATGAAACCATTGTTGATTGTTGTAAAAACCCATCTGGTTAATTAATGGCCTTTAGGGAAGGAAATCTGCTGTCCTTACCTGGTCTGGCCTACAGGTGACTCCAGACCCACAGCAATGTGGTTGACTCTTAAATGCCCTCTGAAATGGCCTAGTAAGCCACACAGTTGTATCAAACCCTAAAAGATCTCAAAGGAATAAAACCAGACAGACCACCAGGCATCGACCTAAGCACCAGAAATGACAATTCCAATCTCAGCCCTGTTGACCTTGTGCAGTCCTCCTTACTAACATCTGGGGGCTAGTACCAAAATTGGGAGAGCTGTCACATAGACTAGTCAAGCAACAGTCTGACATAGTCATCCTTATGGAATAATACCTTACAGACAATGTCCCAGGCACCACTATCAATATCCCTGGTTATCTCCTGTCCCACTGGCAGGACAGGCCCAGCAGAGGTGGAGGCACAGTGGTATACAGTCGGGAGGGAGTTGCCCTGGGAGCCCTCACCATCGACTCTGGACCCTATGAAGTCTCATGGCACCAGGTCAAGTTTGGGCAAGGAAGCTTCCTGCTGATTACCACCTACCACCCACCCACAGCTAATGAAGTAGTACTACTCTATGTTGAACACCATTTGGAGGAAGCATTGAGGGTGGCAAGGGCGCAGAATGTACGTTGGGTGGGGTCTTCAATGTCCATCACCAAGAATGGCTTGGTATCACCACTACTGGCCGAGCTAGTCGAGTCCTAAAATGACATAGCTGCTAGACTCGGGCAGGTGGTGAGCATACCAACAAGAGGGAAAAACGTACTTGACCTCATTCTCATCAACCTGCCTGCTGCAGATGCATCTGCCCATGACAGTATCAGTAGGAGTGACACTGCACAGTCCTTGTCAAGACAAAGTCCTGTCTTCACATTGAGAATATCCTCCATTGTGTCGTGTGGCACTACCACCATGTTAAATGGGATAGATTTTGAACAGATCTGGCAACTCAAAACTGGGTAAACATGAGGTGCTATGGACAATCAGCAGCAGCAGAATTGTATTCAACCACAATCTGTAACCTCATGGTTTGGCATATCCCCCACTCCACCAATACAATCAAGCCAGGGGATCAACCCTGGTTCAATGATGAGTGCAGGAGGGCACTGCAGGAGCAGCACCAGGCATACCTAAGAATGAGGTGTCAACCTGGTGAAGCTACAGCTAAGGACTAGTTATGTGCCAAACAGATAAGCAGCAAGAGATAGACAGAGCTAAACGATTCCACAACCAAAGGATCAGATCTAAGCTCTGAAGTCCTGCCACAACCAGCTGTGAATGGTGGTGGACAATTAAACAACTCACTGAAGGAGGAGGCTCCACAAATATCCCATCCTCAACAATGGGGGAGCTCAGCACATCAGTGCAAAAGATAAGACTGAAGCATTCACAACAATATTCAGCCAGAAGTGTCAAGTGGATGATTCATCTCTGCCACCTCCAGAGGTCCCCAGCATCACAGATGCCAGTCTTCAGACAATTTGATTCACCATGCATGATAGCAAGAATCGGCTGAAGGTACTGGATACTGCAAAGGCTATGGGCCATGCCAGTATTCCGGCAATAGTACTGAAGACGCCCCTAGCCAAGTTGATCCAGTGTAGCTACAACACTGGCATCTACCCAGCTATGTGGGAAATTGCCCAGGTATGTTCTGTACACAAAATCAGGACAAATCCAACCCAGCCAACTGCCGCCCCAACAGTCTACTCTTAATCATCAGTAATGGAAGGAGTCATCAACAGTACTATCAAGTGGCACTTGCTCAGCAATAACCTATTCACTGGCATTCATTCTGGGTTCTGCCAGGGCCAGTCACCTCCTGACTTCATTACAGCCTTGGTTCAAAAATGGAAATAAGAGCTCAACTCCCAAGGTGAGGTGAGAGTGAGTGCCCTTGACATCTAGGCCTCATTTGACTGAGTGTGGCATCAAAGAGCCCTAGCATAACTGGAATCAATGGGAAACAGGGTAAACAGTTGGAGTCATATCTAGCTCAAAGGAAGGTAGTTGTGGTTGGTGGAGGTCAGTCATCTCAGTTCCAGGACATCACTGTAGGGGTTCCTCAGGATAGTGTCCTTGGCCCAACCATCTTCAGCTGCTTTACCAATGGCCTTCCTTCTATCATAAGGTCAGAAGTGGGGATGTTCACTGATGATTGCACAATGTTCAGCACCATTCACAACTCCTCAGATATTCAAACCGTCCATTTCCAAATAAAGCAAGACCTGGCCAACATCCAGGCTCGGACTGACAAGTGGCAAATAACATTCGTGCCACATAAGTGTCAGGCAATGACCATCTCCAACAAGAGAGAATCTAACCATCGACCCTTGACATTCAATGGCATTACAATCTCTGAATCTCCCATTGTCAACATCCTGGGGTTTAGCATTGACCAGAAACTGAACAGGACTAGCCACATAAATACTGTGACTACAAGAGCATGTCAGAGGCTAGGAATCCTGTGGCGAGTAACTTACCTCCTGACTCCACAAAGCCTGCTCACAATCTATAAGCACAAGTCAGGAGTGCGATGGAAAACTCTTCACTTGCTTGGATGAGTGTAGCTCCAACATTCAAGAAGGTTCACACCATCTAGGACAAATCAGCCCACTTGATTGGCACCCCTTCCACAAACATTCAGTCCTTCCACTACCAACGCTCAGTGGCAGCAGTGTATACCCTCTAAAAGATGTACTTCAGAAACATACCAAGACTCCTTAAACGCACTTTCAAAACACACAGCTACTATCATCTAGAAGGACAAAGACAGTAGATAGACAGGAATACCGCCACTGGAAATTCCCCTCCAAGCCACTCACCATCCTGACTTGGAAATATACTGCCGTTCCTTCACTGTCGCTGGATCAGAATCCTGGAACTCCCCCCATGACTGCACTGTGGGTGTACCTACACCACATGGACTGCAGCAGTTCAGGAAGGCAGCTCACCACCACATTCTCAAGGCAACTTGGAATGGGCAATAAATCCTGGCCAAGACAGCAAAGCCCACATTCCTTGAATGAAAAGAAATATTTGCAACAGTATTGGTGATGCAGCACCTACGTCCTCTTGAATTCACAGATAAGCCAAGATGTACACATGGAATTTTATACAAATATAATTTTGTCACCAAGAAAGTAAGTGGATGTCAGTCTTGGCACTTAGACAAAGGCACTATCAAATTTAAAACCATTATTTTTTTGCTCCCAGTAACACGTCTTGGATTATTTTCCCTAAGATTGTGGGTTCAAGCCCCACTCTAGATATTTGAGCTCATAATCTAGGCTGACACAAGATATGCAATGCTTAAGGACTGTTCCACTCTTAAGGTGGTGTCTTTGGATGAGATATTAAGTTGAATTTTGTTTCTTTTGTCAGGTGAGGAGAGAGGAGCACATTTCTGCTGGTGTCAAAGCCACTATTTATATCTCAATCAATAACATGAAAACAGAATATCTGGTCACTTATCTTATTGTTGTTTGTGGGACCTTGGTGTGCATAAACTGACTGTCACATTTCCCTATGTTGCAACAGTAACTACACTTGAAAAGCATATTATTGACTGTGAAGCATTTTGAGACATCCTGACGATATGAAAGGTATTATAACAATACACGTTCTTTATTTCTAATACTGACAGACCAAAGGAATGTTCCATCTTTATTATGTGAGAAATTGTAGGTATGCGTATAATAAAATTTTACTTTACACTATGCTAGGAGTTTCAAAAATCTACAACACACAATGTTCACCTGTACTCAATGAAAAGGTAGCATCTAATATGGAAGGTTTTACATTGTAAAATCTTCCTGAATTCCAGAATTCTTACTGAATTCACAGACATTAATCACGAGGGTCACAGCTATTTTTTTCAGATATGTACATGAAGTGACACAATGCTGAGCACCCACCAATTTACCTTAGTAAACCGTGCCACTTTCATAGTTCTTGTTAGGCAATTCATTTCAGTTCAAAAAGCATGCTTTTTACATAAATGACATTTCATTTCATGTCAATAATCATAAATGATTATTTAGAATTCAAGTGATTGCATTATTTTCTATTCTGTGCGGGAAGGCAGTGCAGGATGGATGTCGAAAATCTGAAGTTTAAGTCATATCTAGATTTCTGATCTGTATGTCGCTTTTCAAAGTAAACATCAGGGCTGTTTCTCAATTTTTGCAGCAAACGTCTGATTTTTATCTTGATATATTCCATAATCAAGGTGAATGAGTGCTTCATCCCCTTTGGTAATACCTCTTGTAGAAATAGAAAATACTTCAGTAATGTCCACGGTGCCTTTTCCCTGCCTAAAAATTCAGTAAGTAGGCATTGATGCACAGCCTTTCTCTTTAGAGTGCAAGGAAGACTTGGCAAACAACATCAGCTTATGATCACAGCCACATCTGCACTGTAATACTGGTTGACTGCAAGCAGATGGCAAGCTGTAAAAACCCTGTCGAGCTGGCAGAAGCTAGTTAATCAGGTATGTATAGCTTACTGACAGGGATGATGTTGTATTTTGTTTGTAATATGTACCACTGCTTTAGATATAATGTGCAACATCTACAGGCCATGTTCTTTCATTAACAATGCTTTTGTGTCTCATTCAACTTTGGAGGTACATAATGCAAATTTTGATCAATAAAATATTAACTGATAAACACTGCATCCAAACTGCACTTTATTTCTTTGATTTTTTGTTCTGAGCTTTATGGTGCATATGTTGACTGGTCCATCAAAAGGTTATATATGAAAGTACTGTAAAATTTGATTTTGTTTATCTGGTTCCCTGGTTAATGAAAGTCCAGTGCACATTAATTGACAAGAGGTCATGTGAAGAAATTATATGGCCAAAATAATGTTTAGCTATCTTCAGGTTGGAAATTAAAAGATAATTTTATAAATCATCTAATTTGCATTCTAAATTGCTGTGGTGTGTGACCAAAACATTGGCACAGGATGCAATCCATAATGTTGCATAAGAAAATGTCAAAAAACATTTAAGTATGTCTTCAAACAGGTTTAGTAATTTATACGTTGCGGATTAAATTTAATTAAGCCCCACAATACAGTTCACAATAATAGCCTTATTACTAAGCATTAACAAATAATCGGTATTAACTATTGGTTTGTTCCTACTGCTCTTTCTAATCAGCGTATTTAATATGTTAATGGTCTGCTGGAAACTAGAATTTCTGTTAAAGATTTCTCTCTAATTAGATTTAAGTTTATTGCACTTTTCACCTGGATATTCTTTGATAAATTAAGTAATTGGGGTGGTTCATAATAGAATCATACACCAAAGAAGGAGTCCATTTAGCCGACTGCCAGCTCCCTGAAAGAGTTAATCCAAGAGCAACTCCCTTGCTCTTTCCCCATAGTCCTGCAATTTATTTTCATTTTCAAGGATTTATCAATTTTACTTTTGGAAGTTACTACTGAATGTGCTTCCACAGGGAATGCTATGTGCACATTATATTAAACCTGTGTCCTCTTGTTAGGTGTCATTTTGTGAGACATACAACAATAACAATTTTGTCAGCATATGTTATCCTGCTCTTGCACAATTTTGTCACCGGGTTCCCAGATATTATTCGATATACTTTCTGGAATTATTACCTTTTTTTAGTAACTGAAATTTCTATTATCCAAAATAAGCATTTAAACAAAATAAAAATCGAAAATGCATATTTCACAAAATGATAATATTTTTACATTGAATTGTCTTTTATGTCCTTTAGCAGCTTCATTACCTTTTGCTTGAAAGCCTCAGTCTCTCCCAATTTGGGCTTGGGTAATTTTTGCCGAAATCTGAGACTCACAGCTGATTTTCATGCCGGATCCCGATCCCACCATCAGGATGAAATGCGAATTGGGAATGCGTAAGTGCTGGCAACGGGACCTTGAGGGAGAGTTTCGAAGAGGCAACCAATTAAAAGGCCACCTTTGTAAGTCCTGTCCAATTAAGGATGATGGGCTAGCTCCACAGCTGGGAGAGACAATCAAAGTGACCAAGACTCTGGATGGTCAGTAGCCCCACCAGGAGAGATGGGTGCCGTTGATGTGAAGAGGAGAAAGAGAGTGTGCCCTCTGAAGCGGCACCCTATGAAGACTGTACAAAGTTTAATAACTAAATGTGACCACAGCTGCCTGGTCAGCATTATGGAGACCGAACCCCTCCACAGATGGCTTGTGGCCTCAAGTGTTTCCCTCTGGCTGTGGGTGGATGGAGAAATTAAATGAGGTGGAGGGATGCAGTGGCATAGTAGTATTGTCACTAGACTGCTAATCCAGAGACCCAGGATAATGCTCTGGGGACCTGGGTTCGAATCCCACCACAGCAGATGGTGAAATCTGAATTCAATAAAACCTGGAATTAAAAGTCTGATGATGATGTTGACCATGAAATCGTTATTGATTGTTGTAAAAAACCCATCTGGTTCACTAATGCCCTTTAGAGAAGGAAATCTGCCATCCCTACCTAGTCTGGCCAAGGCTCCAGACCCACAGCAATGCAGTTGACTCTTAACTGCCCTCTGAACAAGAGCAATTAGGGATGGGGCAATAAATGCTGGCCTAGGCAGTGACGCCACATCCCTTGAACAAATAAAAAAAAGGTGTCACTGGCTCTGGCCTGCCACTGGGAGGCTGCCTCCATCCATTCAATGGGCTTTGGCCTCAGTGAGTATGCTTTTTAGAAAATCCAGACAGTATGTTAATAATGTCTCAATAGGAACTTTAATTGACCTAATTCATTATTCAACACTGACAGTTGGGCAGTCATCATCTCCCGGAAGCAGCCTTACTCAAAGTAGGCCAGAGGTGGGAATATGCCAGCACACTGGCAAACCTGCCGCTACCGTAAAATTGCCGGCAAGTCCACCACTGAATGCACTACCTTTCCTGAAGGAAAAGTCAGCCTCCAAGTTCTGAATTAGTGTTATACATTCTGAGCATGTACATTATACCTAATTTCTCAGGATGCTCAGTACTGTTCAAACAATGCAATAGCTTTCTTCAGCTTTCAGCACTTCTTGCTCAGTAACTTTCTTTTAAATAATTTTGATATAAAGTTTCTAGAGTTCAGAGGTAAAATTCAGAGTATTTTGTTTAAAACCAAAAGACTGTATATGTGCTTGAGAGAAAAGAAAACAAAGAACTGACTATGCTAATGACACCGTTATAGAAGCTTTTGTATTCTGAATATACAAAAAGGGGAGAAAGAGATTGGCTTTCGTGAGAGAAACAGGAAAAGAGAAAGAGCGAAAACAAAGAGAGAGAGAGAGGTTGGCCTTAGTGGCGAGGGAAGGCGGATGCGTGGTGAGTGAGAGTGCGGGTAAGAGACACACAGATTTTAATTAGTATTGCTTCAATTTTTCAAAACAGCATATTTACATTTTGAAATGAACTAATTTTACTCCTTTATATAAAAGCAAAAACTGCAGATGCTGGAAATCAAAAACAAAAACAAAAATACCTGGAAAAACTCAGCAGGTCTGGCAGCATCTGTGGAGAGGAGCACAGTTAACGTTTCGAGTCCACGTGACTCTTCAACAGAACTAAGGAAAAATAGAAAAGAGGTGAAATATAAGCTGGTTTAAGTGGGGGGGGGGGGGCGCTTTGGGACAAGAAAAGCTGGATAGAGGGCCAGTGATAGGTGGAGATAACCAAAAGATGTCACAGACAAAAGGACAAAGAGGTGTTGAAGGTGCTGATATTATCTAAAGGAATGTGCTAATTAAGGGTAGAAAGCAGGTCAAGCAAGGTACAGATAGCCCTAGTAGGGGTGGGGTGAAGGAATCGAAAAAGGCTAAAAGGTAAAGATAAAACAGTGGATGGAAATACATTTAAAAATAATGGAAATAGGTGGGAAAAGAAAAATCTATATAAATTTTTAGAAAAAACAAAAAGGAGGGGGAAAATCGAAACGGGGATGGGGATGAATCATGATCTAAAATTATTGAACTCAATATTCAGTCCGGAAGGCTGTAAAGTGCCAAGAGGGAAGATGAGGTGCTGTTCCTCCAGTTTGCGTTGAGCTTCACTGGAACAAGGCAGCAAGCCAAGGACGGACATGTGGGCATGAGAGCAGGGTGGAGTGTTGAAATGGCAAGCAACAGGGAGGTCTGGGTAATGCTTGCAGACAGACCGAAGATGTTTGGTCTCTCCAATGTAGAGGAAATCGCATTGGGAGCAACTAATGCAGTAGACTAAGTTGAGGGAAGTGCAAGTGAAATGCTGCTTCACTTGAAATGAGTGTTTGGGCCCTGGGACGGTGAGGAGAGGCCAGGTGTTGTATCTTCTGCGGTTGCATGGGAAGGTGCCATGGAAAGGGGTTGAGGTGTAGGGGGTGATGGAGGAGTGGACCAGGGTGTCATGGAGGGAATAATCCCTGCGGAATGCCGGCCGGGGGGGGTGGGGGGAGAAGGTGATGGGAAGATGATCCTGCCATTTCCGCCAACTCCAGCATGATGCCGCAACCAAACACATCTTCCCTTCACCCCCCACCTTCCCGGCGGCATTCCGCAAGGATTGTTCCCTCCGTGACACCCTAGTCCACTCCTCCATCACCCCCTACACCTCAACCCCCTCCCACGGCACCTTCCCATGCAACCACAGAAGATACAACACCTGCCCCTTTACTTCCCCTCTCCTCTCCATCCAAGGGCCCAAACACTCATTTCAAGTGAAGCAGCATTTCACTTGCACTTCCCTCAACTTAGTCTGCTGCATTCGTTGCTCCCAATGCGGTTTCCTCTACACTGGAGAGACCAAACGTAGACTGGGTGACCGCTTTTCCGAACACCTTCGGTATGTCCACAAGCATTACCCAGGCCTCCCTGTGGCTTGCCATTTCAACACTCCACCCTGCTCTCATGCCCACATGTCTGTCCTTGGCTTGCTGCATTGTTCCAGTGAAACTCAACAAACTGGAGGAACAGCACCTCATCTTCTGACTGGGCACTTCACAGCCTTCTGTACTGAATATTGAGTTCAACAATTTTAGATCATGAACTCTCTCCTTCATCCCCACCCCCTTTCCGATTTTCCCCCTCTGTTTTTTCCAATAATTTATATAGATTTTTCTTCTCCCACCTATTTCCATTATTTTTAAATGTATTTCCATCCATTGGTTTATCTCTACCTTTTAGCCTTTTTCGATTCCTTCACCCCACCCCCACTAGGGCTATCTGTACCTTGCTTGTCCTGCTTTCTACCCTTAATTAGCACATTCCTTTAGTTAATATCACCACCTTCAACACCTCTTTGTCTTTTTGTCTGTCCTGTCACTGGCCCTCTATCCAGCTCTTCTTGTCCCAATACCGCCCCCCACCTTAAACCAGCTTATATTTCACCCCTTTTCTATTTTTCCTTAGTTCTGTTGAAGAGTCATGTGGACTCTAAACGTTAACTGTGCTCCTCTCTACAGATGCTGCCAGACCTGCTGAGTTTTTCCAGGTATTTTAATTTTACTCCATGTGCCTTAATGACAGCTAAGTTCAATTCTAATTGTCTATACACGTCAGAAGACATCCATACTTCCATCACCGATATAGAGAAAGAGGGTCGGTAGCATAGTAATATTACTGGACTAATAATTCAGAGTCCCTGACTAATGCTTTGGAGACTCAAGTTAAAAGGCCCACCATGGCAGCTGGGGGAATTTAAATTCAATTAATTAAACTAAAATAAATGGCTAGTATCTGTAATGGTGACCCTGAAACTTTGAATTATTGTAACAGCCATTCACTTCAGGGGTGGAAATCTGCTGTCCTTACCCAGTCTGACCTATATGTAACTCCAGGTCCACGGCAGTGAAATTGGCTCTTAACAGCCCTCTCAAATGGCCTAACAGGCTAGTCAATTGTGTGAAACCGCTACAGAAAAGTCTGGGGAGGCAGTGGCATAGTGGTATTGTCACTGGACTAGTATTCCAGAGACCAAGGGCAAGATTTTCTCGTCGGCGAGCGGGCCCCACCCCCTCACTCGCCAACGTGTAAAATGGCACCGGGTGGAACTCCCGACCTCACCGCTCTCCATTTAAATTTTCCAGTAGGTGGGGACACAGCAAAATCAGCTTTGCGCCCGCCAACCTCTCAATGGCCAACTGAGGCCATTGACAGACTAATTAAACTAATTAGTGGACCTGCCCATCCAATCTTAAAGTTGGCGGGCAGGCCAGGAGCCCCAGCGGGAATTAGAAAAAGTATGAAACCTCATCCACGGACAGAATGAGGTTTCATGTAGGTTTTAAAAAATTTTAATTAAGTTTTTGTAAAAATTATGGACATGTCCCAACTCGTGTGAGTGTCACATGAGGGACATGTTAAGGAAATGTTATTTTTCTATTTTTAGCTTTTTTATGTTTAGAGCTGATCTCCCTGAGGCAACACGTAGCCTCAGGGAAATGAGTGCGCTCTTTCGTGTGCACTCTCGATTTTGAGAATCACCCCCCCCGCCCCCGGAGCGCATAGTACTTCTGTGCAGATGTCACGCTGACGGGCCTTAATTGTCACACTGGCGGGCCTTAATTGGCCCGCCTACGTAAAATGGCACCATGCCCCCAATCGGGGCGCCAATCGGAAGCGTGCCTGACAGTGCCCGCCCTTCAACTTCGCCCTCAATGGGGGGGGGGTGGAAATCCTGCCCCAAGGGTGTTGCTCTGGGGACCTGGATTTCAATCCCACCATGGCAGGTGTTAAAATTTGAATTCAATAAAAATCTGGAATTTCAATGTCTGATGATGACCATAAAACCATTGCTACAGAAAACTCAAAGCAGCATAAAATTGGGTGGACCAACCAACATTGACATAGGCATCAGAAATGACAGTTGCCCCTGCAAAGTCCTCCTCACGAACATCTGGAGATGTGCCAAAATTGGGAGACCTGTCCCACAGGCTAGTCAAGCAACAGCTTGACATAATCAAACTCAAAGAATCATACCCTACCACCAATGTCCCGGTTTACTCCATCACTGTCCCTGGATATGTCCTTTCCCACTGGCGGAACAGGCCACCAGAGGTGGTGGCACAGTCGTATACAGTTGGTAGGCCGTTGCCCTGGGAATCCTCAACATTGATTCCAGGCCCCATGAAGTCTCATAGTATCAGGTCAAACATGGGCAAAGAAACCTCCTGCCGATTACCACCTCCCACCCTGCCTTCAACTGATGAATCAGTGCTTTTCCATGTTGAACACCACTTGGAAGAAGTACTGAGGGTGGCAAGGGCACAGAATGTACTCTTGGTTGGGGACTTTGATGTCCATCACCAGGAGTGGCTCAATAACACCACTACTGAAGGTCCTCACCATCACAGATGCCAGTCTTCAGACAATTTGATTCATGCTACAGGGTGGGCATTGGATATTGCAAGGTTAGGGGCCATGACAACATCCCATCTGCAGTAATGAAGACTTATATTCTGGAACTAGCCACATCCTTAATCAAGCAGTCTCAGTACAGCTAGCCAGTTCCAGTGCTCTACCCAACAATGTAGAAAATTAGCCAGGTATGTCTTATCCACAAAAAAGCAGGACAAATTCAATCCGTCCAATGTCTGCCCCAGCAGTTTACTCTCAGTCATAAGCAAAGTGATAGAAGGTGCCATCGACAATGAGATCAAGTGGCACTTACTCACCAACAACCTGCTCACAGATGCTCAGTTTGGGTTCCACTAAGTCCATTCAGCTCCATAACTCATTATAGCCTTGGTCCAAACATGGACAAAAGAGCTAAATTCCAAAGGTAAAGTAGGAGTGACTATCATATCCAATTGAAGTCATCCTTACCGAAATCTACGTCTCTTCATTTTCCCTTTACCTACAATGCCTAAAACACAATTTCTGACTGTTGCTCTACTCTTCTCCCTTTTCTTTGTTTTCAAATAATTATCCACCTTTTCTACCTGAGCTTCCCCAACCCCCCATTTACTAATTTAAAGTCCTTGTTACCACCCTGCTTACTCAATCTGCTAGTACCCTGGTCCCAGCCTGGTTCAGGTGCAGTTCGTCCAAATGGTAGCATTCCTTCCTGTTCCAGTACTGCTGCCAGTGTCTCATGAAGTAGAATCCCCCCTTTTCCCATGGCATTCCTTTAGACACCTCCCTGAGCTGCTTATTCTGACACCAATTTGTATGTGGTTTGGGTAATAATTCAGAGATTATAATCCTTGAAGTCTTGTCTTTTAATTTATCTTCTAGTTCCGAGGACTCCTTAAACAGGGCCTCTTGCCTACTGTTACAATCCCGATCGTAAACCAAAATAACCATATTCAAAAGAAGAAATTTCTTTATCGAACAGGATTTCACTTCTTGTGATGTTTACTTTAACACAATTCAGAATCAACATAAATTAAATGTAATTTAACAAGTGATTCACTGTCAGTACGAACTATTAATTTCACATGCAATAGCAGATACAACAGAGACCATCTCAGCTGAATCTGCCTTTAGGTCTCCTCTTAAGCTACACAGGTCGACCAAGCTGAATACTAGTTTCTCACCTTCCAGGTGTTAGCCAATTCTCCACAGGCAGCAGCTTCCGTGTAAACAAGGAACCTGTCCAAACAATCTTCCCTGTATGATGCAATTTCTCTCCAGCTCTTCTGCTTCTACTTCTCTTTCTGTCTGCATGTGTGTGCTGATCGCCTTCTGCCTCCAGCTGTCTTTCAGCTCTCCTTTGTGACTGCCAGCCACATAGCTTCTGAATCTTAACTTCTTTCCTATTGATACTGCTTCCAGATCAAGGGGTGCCAGGTCACATGGACCTGTATTTCTTATTACCCAAGAAAATGATCATTGATCCCTTATCAAACATTTTTTTCTAAATTACAGATTCTCAATTCATTTTAATGTAACTACAAATTTCCCTTACTGTTACTGCTTCAGGGAAAATGATCTTCACACTATTTGTTCCTATGTTATTGGCCACAAAATGGATGCCCTCCCCCTCAAATATCCTTTCAAATCAGTTTGAGATGTCATTCACCCTGGCAGAGGTAAATAACAAACTATGTAGGTCTCTCAATCCTGCTTACAAATGATGTTATCTGTGGTCTTAATTATTAAGCCCCCATAATTACATTAGGCTAACCTCTTCTCTAGTTTTTCCATCTCCCAAGTTTAAACAGTCCCTCTGCTCAAAAGTGCCATGTTCCACATTCTGGCCATCCTTCTGACAGTCTTTATTCATTTTTTGAATTATTTCATGGGATGTGAGCATCACTGGTTAGGTCAGCATTTATTGCCCATCCCTAATTGCTCTTCAAAAGGTGGTCGTGAGCTGCGTTCTTGAACTGCTGCAGTCCATCTGGTGTAGGTACACCCACAATGCTGCTCGGAGGGGAGTTCCAGGATTTTGGCCTATTTGACGGTGAAGGAATGGCAATATACTTCCAAGTCAGTAATGTTCCCATGATCTGCTGCCCTTGTCCTAGGTAGACGAGATCACAGGTTTGGAAAATGCTGTCCAAGGAGGATAGGCAAGTTATTGCAGTGCATCGTGTATATAGTGTGCACTGCTACCACTCTGCGCTAGGGTTGCAACTGTGACTAAATGTATTTCTGAAGGTTTCTTCATATGACTTGCCTCGATGACCAACACATTCATTCTTGTGACGTCCTGCACCAATTGCTAAGCAAAAAAATGCATTATCCAATTTGATGATGCTTGATTGTCAGCCAAACAGCCTTATTATCTCATCATTTTCAATATTTCTATTTGATAAAGAGAAATGTTAAAAAAAAATGAAAAAAAAAAATTGTTAATGTCCCAATGACTTTCCTCCAGGCTTGTACACAGCAGTGTCCTAAAGATTGATCTTCAAATCCTGGAGATTACAGGCCAATCCTGGAACAGTTGACAACCCTACTCTGCGCTGGTGGTGGAAGGAAGTGAATGGTTAAGGTGGTGAATGGGCTGCTTTGTCCTTGATGGTGTCAAGTTTCTTGAGTTTTGTTGGAGCTGCACTCATTCAGCAAGTGGGGAGTATTCCAACAAACTCCTGACTTCTGCTTCTCTTTCTGTCTGCAGCATCTGTTGATTGACTTCTGCCTCCAGCTCTTCTTTGTATCTGCCGGCCACACAGCTTCCATGTCTGAACTTCTTACCTTGCAGATGCTAGACAGGCTTTGGCGAGTCAAGAGGTGCATTAGTCGCCATAGAGTTTGCAGTTTTGACCTGCTCTTTTAGACACAGTATTTAAATGGCTGCTTCAGTAAAATTTCAGGACAATGTTAACCCTCAAGATGTTGATGGTGAGGGAATTCAGTGATGCACATTGCCTGGCACTTTGTGCGGCGCAAATGCCACTTGTTGGCCCAAGCCTGAATGTTGTCCAGATCTTGCTGCATATGGACCCGGACTGCTTCAGTATGAGGAGTTGCAAGTGGAACTGAATAGTGTGCACTCAACAACAAATATCCCCACTTCTGATCTTATATTAGAGGAAAGGTCATTGATGAAGCAGCTGAAGCTGGTTGGGCCTAGGGTACAACCCTGAGGAACTCACTCAGCAATGTCCTGGGGCTGAGCTGAATGGTCTCCAAAAATCATAATCATCTTCCTTTGTGCAAGTTATGACTCCAACTAGTGGAGCACTTATCCCTCATTTCAATTGACTTCAACTTTGCAAGGGCTCCTTGGTGCCACACTCAGTCAAAAGCTGCCTTGATGTCAAGGACAGTCACTCTCACATCACCTCTTCAATTCAGCTCTGTTGTTCATATTTGTACCAAGGCCGTAATGAGATCAGGAACTAACTAGCCCTGGCAAAACCAAAACCGTGCATCGATGAGCAGTTTATTGCAATATAAGTGCCACAAGACCACAATGTCGATGACACCTTCCATCACTTTGCTGATGATCAAGGGTAAGTAATTGGCTGGATTGGATTTGTCCTCTTTTTTTGTTGATAGGACACCCCAATTTTTCATGTTTTCAGGTAGATGTCCGTCTTCTAGCTGTACTGAAACAGCTTGGCTAGGTGCACAGCTAATTTTGAAGCATAAGTCTCCTGCCAGAAGGGAGAGACAGTGATTTAATGGTAATTTCACTGGAAAAGTAATCTAGAAGCCCAGGCTAATGGTCTGGGGTTGTGGGTTAAAATCCTACCATGGCAGCTGGTGGAATTTAAATTAAATTAATACATCTGGAATTGAAAGCTCGTCTCAACCATGGAATTATCATTGATTGTTGTAAAAACCTATCTGGTTCACTAAAGTCCTTTAGAGAAGGAAAACTGCCATCCTTACCCAGTCTGGCCTACTTGTGACTCCAGAACCACAGCAATGTGGCGGACTCTTCAGCGTCCTCTTAAATGGCTTTTCACACCACAGTTCAAGGGCAATTAGGGATGGGCAATAAATCCTGGCCTTGCCAGCAACGCCCGCACCTCATGAAAGGATAACAGAAAAATATGTTTTCAGAGCCCATAGCCTATGCTACATAGTGCCTTCTGCTATTTCTTGATATCACATTGTGAATTGAATTCACTGAAGACTGGCATCTGTGATGTTGGGGACCCTTGGAGCAGCTTCATCCATTCGGCAGTAATGGTTGAAGATTGTTGCAAACGCTTCAGCCTTGTCTTTTGCACAAACGTTCTAGCTCCCCCATCATTGAAGATGGGGACATTTGTGAAGCCTCCTCCTCTGGTTAGTTATTTGATTAACCACCACCATTCAATACAGGGCGTGACAGGGCTGCAGAGTTTGATCTGATCCATTGGTTGTGGGATGGCTTATCTCTGTCTATCGCATGCTGCTCCAGATATTTAGAATGCATTTGGTCCTGAGTTATAGCTTCACCAGGTTGACACCTCATGTTTAGGTATACCTGCTGCTGCTGGCATGCTCTCCTGCTCTCCTCATTGAACTCGGGTTGATCCCAGGTTTGATGGTAATGGTAGTGTAGGGCATATGCCGAATCATGAGGCTACAGATTGTGGTTGAATACAATTCTGATGTTGCCGATAGCCCACAGTGCCTCATGGATGCTAGTTTTGAACCGCAAGACCTATTCTAAATCTACCCCATTTAGCGTAGTGGTAGTGCAACTTAACAAGGTGGATTCTATCCTCAGTGTGAAGGTGTGATTTTCTCTCCACAAAGACAGTGCCGTGGTCAGTCTCACCAATCCTGTTATGAACACTGTTATCTTTATTTATTTGGTTTAAGTGGTTTTGCACTTTATTGTACCTTGATCCCATTTTAATTTTCTATTGATTAATGGCCCAGACTTTCCAGTGTCCAGATCGTCAGAGATCAGACACGTGACCCAAGATGCGTACCAGGACCCCACAGGCATCCCGTTGTGTAAACCTCCAAGGGAATTGCCCAGGAAGTTTGAATTCCAAAGGGCAATTCCCCTTCTCCCCAGGGCCCTCCACAAATGTCTTCAACTCTGTGTTAGAGTTGGAGACTTTGGACAATTCCTATTTACTTAGCTGAATAGTTACCCAGAAAATGTTAGCCAGAAAATTCTTGTCTAGCTCCCGGGTAACTACAGAACTGACCTCTCAATGACTCACGATGAACCCCCCACCCACATCCCCCTGACTTACCCATTGACCCCCAACCCAACCCAATGACTCTGCTAATATTCGACCACCTGACTATCACCCTGTCCAGGCCTGACTACACTTCACCGCCTGACTACCCCGCACCCCCCCCGACCCGTCCTGACTAGCCCCTGAGCTGACTTCTTTTCCTGACCCGACCACCCCCAACCCACCTCAACCAACTACCTACCTCACCCATATATCCACCCTACTCACCTGCCACCCCACCTACCTGCTGCCCTACCAACCTGCCACCTGACTCAGCTACCACCCTGCCCACCTGCTACCTCACACAGCTACCAGATCAACCGACTACCCACCTCACATAAGAACATAAGAAATAGGAACAGGAGTAGACCATTGAGGCCCTTGAGTCTGCTCCGCCATTCAATAAGATTATGGCTGATCTCCTTGTGCTTCGATTTCAACATTCCCATCTAACCCCAATAACCTTTGATTCCCTTACCTAACAAGAATTTATCCACCTCTGCATTAAAAAAATTCAATGATCCCCACCTCCACTGCCTTCTGAGGCAGAGTGTTCCAAAGTCGCCCAACCCAGAGAAAAAAAAATTTCTCCTCCTCTCTGTCCTAAAAGGGCCACCCCTAATTTTAAAACAGTGCCCCCTAATTCTGGACTCACCCACAAGAGGAAACATCCTTTCAATGTCCACCTTGTCATTCAGGATCTTGTATACTTCAATCAAATCACCCCTCACTCTTCTAAAGTCTAGTGGAAACAAGCCCAGTCTGTCCAACTTTTCCTCATAAGACAGCCCACTCATTCCAGGTATCAATCCAGTAAACCTCCTTTGAGCCGTCTCCAATGCATTTACATCCTTCCTTAAATAAGGATACCAAAACTGCACACAGTATTTGAGGTGTGGTCTCATCAATGCCCTGTACAACTAAAGCATAACGTCCTTACTTTTATGTTCAATCCCATTCGAATAAAGGAGGCATCCCATTAGCCTTCTTAATTACTTGTTGTACCTGCATACTATTTGTGACTCGTGCTAGAATATCTAGATCGTTCTGCACCTTAGAATTATGCAGCCATTCTCCATTTAAGTAGTACTGTGCTTTTTTGTTCTTCCTGCCAAAGTGAACAACTTCACATTTTCCCACATTAAACTCCATTTGCCAGATCTTTGCCCATTCACTCAACCTATCTATATCCATCTGCAACCTTATGTCCTCTTCAAAACATACTTTCCTACCTACCTTTGTGTCAGTTGTAAATTTAGCTACCATGTCTTCACTCGCCTCATCTAAGTCATTGATGTAAATCATAAAAAATTGAGGCCCAGTAAAGACCCTTGTGGGACGCCACTCGTCACATCCTGCCAATCAGAAAAAGATTCATTTATGCATACTCTCTGCTTTCTGCCAGCCAGCCAATCTTCTATCCATGCTAATATGTTACCCAATACACCATGCACTTTTATTTTCCATAATAATCTTTGATGTGGTACCTTATCAAATGCCTTCTGGAAATCCAAGTATAGTACGTCGACAGGCTCCCCTTAATCCACTGTGCATGTTACTCCTTCAAAAGAACTCCAACAAATTGGTTAAACTTTATTTTCCTTTCACAAAACCATGCTGACTCTTCCCAAATGTCTTGAGCTCTTCTAAGTGCCCAACTATAACCTCCTTAATGATTGATTCTAATAACTTCCCCATAACAGACATCAAGCCAGCTGGCCTATAGTTTCCTGCTCTCTGCCTTTCTCCCTTCTTGAATAGAGGGGTTATATTTGCTACTTTCCAATCTGGTTAAACCGTTCCAGATCCTAGCGAATTTTGGAAAATTAACACAAGCGCATCAACTACCTCATTAGCCACCTCTTTTAAGACCCTAGGATGTAGTCCATTGGGACCCGGAGCCTACAGCTCCATTAAATTTGCTCAGTACTGTTTCCCTCGTGATTTCAATTTCACTAAGGTCCTTTCTCCTGTTCACCTCCTGATTTGCAGCTATTACTGGAATGTTTTTGTCCTCTATAGTGAACACAGAAGCAAAATATTTGTTCATTTCTGCCGCTATTTCCTTACTATCTACTTTTAACTCCCCATTGTCACTCTCTAGAGGACCAACATTCATTTTACTTACTCTTTTCCTTTTTAAGTACCTATAGAAACTCTTGCAATCAATTTTTACATTTCTAGCTAGCTTCTTCTCACACATATACCCACCCTGCCCAGCTGCCATCTCGCCCACCCATCACCCTAGCACCTCACCCACCTGTCAACCTACCCACTTACCTCACCTACCTATCCACCCTACCGGTATGCTGATTCACTCAGTTATCCATTCACCCAATCACTGACACTCACACCAGACATTTAATCTTACCTTACGCAGCTAGTGCCGCAAACGTGGAACTTGGCTCATCTTCCCCTCGATGCTCCAGTGCTGTGATGGAGTTTTTTGTGTATGCTCCACATTTCTGAAGAAGCTGGCTCGGAAAATCCGGCCAGAAATGCAGAACGCACTGAGGGTGCAGAAAAGTATGAGTGGAGTGGCAATCCGGCGATGATTTCCACATCGCTGAAAATTCAGGCCATTAATTAATAGGACGCACATTTACTTTGTTGAAAGCATTTGTATGAATTTTGGGCCTGGTTTAAACTATAAATGAAAGTGCAACACTACAGAATAGAATTTTATTCCAAGATTATAGTTCATTATCAATCATTGACGTGAAGAATCACTGACTCATCAAGTAATTGACAGCATCATAAATAAAATGAAGAGGCCAGGCACAATATTGCTTTTTAACTTTAAACTCTAAACAAAAATGAGTGACAAAGTAAGCATAAAGGTTTGTTAGCATCAAGGAGGTGAAACCGATTCATAGCTCAAAACAGGAGCAAATTATTAATAATAAATTTATTTGATAAAGCAAATTATTATAGTCATGTTAGATAGAATATTGAAACAATACTAGGCAAGTTATCCTGGAAGTTGTCATGCCAGTGGATTACAGTCCTGAATTATTTACAGCCATATGAACTTTCTAAGGAAGACGTTTTTTTTTAAAAGAGACGTACACTGGAGGAATGTAAAGTGGCCACTTACTGGAAAATTCCTATGTGGATTATACTTCACCGACTAGAAAATGGAATCCAAGAAAACATGGCATGTCACACTTAAAAAATGTCAAGGCCTACTTTAGGCAGAGACACTTAAAAGGAAGAGATGAAATACAAAAGACTGAACTTTAATCTCCTGTGGCTGTGGTTGTAGAGATAATGGAGACTGAGTGACATATCTGAGCAGTCACCCAAATGCATCTCCTGTTGAGTTATATCTCAGGATGTGGAAATGGTCTGAGACGAAAGGAAATTGACTTTTGGCAAAAGTCATGTTTGTTTTTCCCTTCCAGGAATACACAAGGAAATGGGTTAAGAAGTGAGCTGCAGGCCTGATCTGTGTGTGCGAGTGTTCTAATGTGCTAGTGTTCTAGTCTGCTGTGAGAGTCACAGCAGAAGAAGATCAGCTAGGCACACCTACAGCTTGTAGGCAAATGGTTCTTTCTCTCTCTTTGTTGCTGGAGGCAAGTCAGTAAAGCCACAATCAAAAAGGAAATAGGACTGCTTCTTCAGCCAACCTGCAGAACCAAGTGTCTCCAAACTAACTGCTAAATTGCCAAAGCCAGCTCTACCAGAATCACCCAACCTAAAACCTCAACATTTTGCCATCTACGCCTCACCGACAAGCCAAAGACTGATTTGTATGTTTCCTTTCAACTATTATTTGGACTCAATTTCTCATTTCTGCTCTGTGTTTGTGTGTGTTGAATTTTTATTATTTTTTTCTCTGGTTTTTAGTAATGAATAAGCTTACTCTTGGACTCAAGAAAACCTGGTTAATTTAGCTCCTTCTGAAACATAAATACATTCAGACTGGGAAAAGGTATCCATGGGGGTAAGGGATCCCTTTTAAATTAATCTTGTTGCGACCAACCGAGGAGATTGATTAAAGAAGGGGGTGCCAGCTCATTCCTCCTCCTGGGAGCTGAATAAAATTGGTGTCCCGTTCGGGAAGTTAACAAATTGGGGGACCACGCCCAGGGACCGGTCAAAACAAAATTTATCTGTGCAGTACCTGCTTGTCAGGTGTTACATGACCTCCTATATGCCAGGAAGGATGAATGTGTTCATTATGAGCCTGATATGTGCCACCTGGCACAGGGAAAAAACAAGGACGTCCAGGACCTCAGAGGCATTAAACCCTTTATTTATTCAAATACAACAATGTTGATAATGATGATGTTGAACTAAGCAGCAAAACATCTATTTGAAGCCACCTTTATAATGTTGGATTCCCTGATTGAAGGTGGCAAAAAGTGGCCTAACAGTCTTTTTAAGGAAACACTGCAGGCTGCAACCAGGAAGGTTACTGTTTAAAATATTCTTACCTGAATGTAGAGCTGGCAGGATCCTCCAGAACCCATACTAAAGCCACATGGGGTCTCTGCTGGCCACCATGACCTCAAACCCAGCTCCCCACATGATCACAGCTGCCAACAAACTCCCCCCTCACCCTGCCACTTCCACTCTCGTTGATCCTGGCCTCTGCCCTGCAAAATCAACATTAATGTCTCTTCCTGGGGTTTAATGAATAAGACCCAAGGGCCAGTATCATGCACACCTCAGGCCTAACCTTTCAGATGCTGAGATTATTTGCTGTGCATCCATCTTTCTAGGCCTTTTAAGTTCTTTTTATTAACATAGCACAAAAGAATAATACATGGTCAAGCTCAACAGCAGAAAACATCAGTATTATTTGTTTTTACACCTCACAGTAAAGCAAGAGGAGAAATTTATCTGGTAAAGGTAATAAACTGCAATTGGTGGTACACATCTTTTTTAATGCATGAATCCAAATCACAACCTTCTCTGCTAAATAACCCAATAAACTGGAAAGATTGTTCTTCTATGCTTCCTGACCCTGACAGAAAAAGCAAGGTTTGGGAGTTGATAAGTCTTCTCAAGAGGAGGATCTCCACATCTTAGCCCTGTACACGAAGGAGCTGGTGATCCAATGGCAGCAGGATCATTGCTGTTTTGCATTCCTGAAGCATCATTAACTGAACTTACGATGCATCAGCTCCATTGCAAAACTCCCAGTGCACAATGCAGGGAACAAGGAGTATATTAATTGGCATCAGCTATCCCCAGAGGACCACTGCTTGCCTTAAGCTCTGCTGTCATGGCAACGCTGTAACAAGACAGGGACAACAAATTACACTCTTCCAGGACGTACCTGAGGTGCTGGTACAACATTCACTTCTAAAGAATAGTACAAAATCAGCCTAATTAGAGGTGCCAGAAAGAGTGAATGGTATCGCACTTGAAGCCATATTTTGGGAATAGCTGAGCAATAAAAGTGCTGGTCTTCAAAATTTTGCTTAATTTTACAGTGATGTCTCACAATGCATCTTAACATTTCTTTATTGTATGGACCAGTGCAGAATGACCCTTCACAAAACAAAAAACTCTTTAAACAGATCATTCATCTAAACTGACTGAGCTACCTTAATACTGATTAAGGACTTTTCCAGTGTTTCTGCAATTTGCTTCCACCTTTTTTTCCCCTTTTCTTAGCTTCCTCTTTCTTCTTTTCGTTTTGTTCACCTTTTCTTTCTGTTTCTTTGCAAGTATGGATAAAGAAAGGAAAGCCCTTGAAGATCCAAATGGAGATCAGAAATGAAATAAACATGAATGATGAGCTGTTCCAAAGTCCCACTGGAGCTCAGTGGATGAAGAGAGAGACACTTAATGTTGCAGACCAAATCAGTACGAACATTAGTGACTGAAATTTTAACTAAATCACTGTGGACCAATGAAGAATATAAGAGATAGGAGCAGGAGTAGAACATACAGCCCATTGCACCTGCTCCACAATCATGGCTAATGTTGTGCTTCAACTCCATTTTCCTACCCACTCTCCATATCCCTTGATTCCTTGAGAGGTGAAAAGGCTGTCTACTGGTCAATTGTGGACCACTGCAATGGCAGAGATACAGTCAGTGCTGCAATTACCTCTCTTAAGTATGCCAAAAATTTGCTGACTTTCAATATTTACATTTACATTCATGGTAATAATGTCAAACAAAAAGATCAAAAGAATTGTTAAAAGATAGAATGTATACACAAAATGCATTTGCTCAAAATAACCTTGAATTGATTTGAACAATGACTGCATATTGCATTAAATGAATTTCATTTTGCAATACAGCAGTTTTATATTGATTACCTGTATGACAGATTCTCCAGGTTTCATGTCAGTGTAAACATTCACTTTGTAGGAAATGTTTTGAAAAATTGGAGTGTTGTCATTTGCATCGATCACTAAGACATTGACAGTGACTGAAGTACTCTCTTGAACACCGTCAGAAGCAGTCATCTTCAAGAAATAAAGAAAGGAATACATTAGTTGAGCATTCTAATGTTGGCTAGAAAGAAGCACTGAGAAGTGTTTTTTTAAAGTAACTGCCACTTCAATTATATAAATGTAGCATAACAGCAATCACATAACAATAGATATTTTCAACACCAAAACCAATTTAGCTTTTGCTTTAGATGTAATGAGAAATAAAAATCAGCACCTAATCCTCACTGACTATTTGGATTAACTGTCTGTCCAACCATTTAGGTCATTTTCATTTCCTTTTAGGTTGCTTATTGTATGACATGATTTGTATAGAAAGGAAACAAGCAATGTGTCTTACTGTAAAAGTGTAATTCTGCTGACGTTCCCGGTCAACTGGTTCACGTAAAGTCAAATAACGGGTTATTCCAAAAGGAGTTACGGTAAAAGCTGTGACAAAGTCGCTTAGTGAAATCCGCAACTTTGGGTCTTTTGTCTTGAGAGAAACAAAGGGTGTGGTCAATTCAAACGAACATCAAAAATTTCATTTCTTTTAGAATATTTTATTCTTATTCATTACTAATATTGAAATGCAAAACATTAACTGTGCATTATCTGTGGATGCATCTAGTTGTGCTGCATGATGTTGCACCTCTAGGTTGCTATGCAGCAATTAGTCTTCAGCTGTTCTCATTTGAGCCGTTGCTATCTGGCTTGTTTGCCTCCAAGTCTAATACTTTAATATGGCCTGATACAGCAAACATAACAAGCAATAGTGTGGGAAGGAAAGACTTAGCTATAAATATTTCAGCTGTGCTGCTTCCATAAAAAGTATTCATTCTCATTCCAAAAGGATTGTAAGTGACAAATTATGAATTTCAATAAAACATTGCCAATAACAGATTGACATGATTAAACAAACAGGTTTAACACTAGCGGGTAGCTTAGGTTTTGATAGTCAGCGGCCAAGGTACACAGACCCAGAAGTTTCTAATGAAATAAAAACAAAAAACTGCGGAGCTGGAAATCCAAAACAAAAACAGAATTACCCAGAAAAACTCAGCAAGTCTGGCAGCATCGGCGGAGAAGAAAAGAGTTGACATTCGAGTCCTCATGACCCTTCAACAGAACACTTCTGTTGTGACTCCTGATTGCTATTTATAATGGAAATGTGGATTTATAGAAGTTGGGTAAAGATAGGATTTGGCTTAATTGTGAATGCTGATTGGTAAACTGATAACAGGAAGGCTCACATCTGAATGATGGCCAATTCGGCAAGGCAACAGTTACGTCAAGTAGACAACACTCAAGAGAAGAGGAAAGGGTAGGAAACTGGCCAGTAAAAAAACAAAACTTTAAAAAAAAACTGTCTGGTGAATGTGTTGGAATGTTGCATATTTCACAGAATTAGCTTGCATTGTGCAACTATTATGCCAACCACATGTAATCGCTTAAAAGTACTTGTGTGTCCTTTAACCAGTTACAATGCTGCTTAAGAACCATGAACACGAAGCATTAATTTCAATCTAAATAGTTTTTACAAACAAGTATTGTTACATTAAGAATGTACAAGGCAGGAATCTGTGACTGAATAACTTTTTTTTTAACAAGCTGCTCATTAACTGGCTTGTAGAGTTATGATAACTGCAGTCTGAAAATTCTTTGAAAAAAGACCAGAGTAATTATTCTGGAAAAGAATTGCATTACCACATCAATAGAATTGGTCTCTATAAATCTGAACAGGTTATTCATCCTTAATAAATGTTCAGAGTGAGCAAGACTGGGATTCAAATGTGCAAGCACTCAACCACTTTTGCAACCATAAACATCGCTCCAATTATCTTTACACTTGCGCTGAAGATTGTGTTTCACCTTAGGGAACAATTCTATGACCATTCACAATTGGTACTCAGCCAAGAGGCCACTTGTGTGTCAGTTTAACTGTCATCTGGGAACTCAATCGTGGAAAGTGTAAAAAAAGTGTCTGATTCTGTCTTCTTCTGATATCTGCACATGTATAAATGCTGTCAAGGATCACTGATTAGCAATCTGTAGTAGAAACTGTGATTTACTTTTTTTTTGCTTCTCCTGAAGCTAGGGGATTCTATGAGCATTTATAGTAACCTTACCACAGCTCAGTTGGGATTAGCCAGCTCAGCATCCAGCAGCGATCAAGATTGGGATGTTATGATCCCAGCTGATGTTACTACTGGACAAGCCAGATCCCAGGTTGGAACCCAGCTTGATAGATCCTAACTTTTATTTTTTGTTTAGAAACATGGAGGAAGGGCGGCTACTGAACAGAGTCTCAGGAGTCAGCTGATGCACTTTAAAAAAAGAATAAAACATTTATTGAACAAGAAAAGATGAACAATACTACAATATTCCTTCACCCACAAATATACCTTTACAGATATAAACAGGGCAGAATTTTCAGTTTGACGTGCGGAGCCCACCCGCACCCCCCCACCCCCACCAACCCCGCACGTCCACGTGTAAAATGACCCACGGTGATGTCGGGCAAGCATCCCAATGTCACCTCACACCATAGCGATATTTCGCTGGGCAGGCGCGTGATGCAGTCCAACACGCGCTCACCATTAACTAACGGGCCACTTAAGGCCCTTTAGCATTCAATCAACACTGATTTTTCGGTGCCCGTGCGATCTTCGGGTCAGTGCATGGGTGCGACGGGCAGGAGACATTTGTACTAACCTCATCCACGGGTGGGATAAGAGGGCTCAGTGAGGTCATGAATCTGCTCTGTGAAGTACTTACTGTTGAAAGATTTTTAAACTTGCCTGTTTGATCTGCAGTACTTCAGAACGCATCCCAGCTGCTTTTTCTGGACTCTTAACCTTCAGCTCAGCACTCTGCAGTGAGGAATCTTTTCCAGGCCTGCAGGTTTCAGGAATCCTTCCCTTAGCCTGGATATGGGAGCTGATCCGTCCACTGGAGGCAGCTCCTCTGAGGAGGGAGGGCTAGAAGGGGGAGGTGGCCAGGAGTGCACATTCAGCCTCCAGGGGAGCCACCTGTGGGAGGAGAGGCACAGGCGCAAGGGGCACAGGGCCAAGAGGTAGTCCAAGGCGGAAGGAGCCGCAGAAGACGTCACTATCTTGCTGCCATGGTATACAGGCGGCGAAACAGTTACCTCAGTATGTCTGAGATGCAGTGCCGAAGGAGGTTCTGTATCTCGAGGGAGAGAGTCATCTATATCTGTCAGATGATTGGGCCTGAGATCTCCGCTAACTGTGTGGGCGGACGCCCTATGTCAGTGGCTCTGAAGGTCACAGCTACCCTCAACTTCTATGCCTCTGGCTCCTTCCTGTACTTGGTGGGTGATCTTTGTGGTGTCTCCCAATCAGCTGTCCACACTTGTGTCAAGCAGGTCACAGACACTCTGTTCAGGCATGCATTGACATTTATTAACTTCTGTTGGGACCAGGCAAGCCAGACACAGTGAGCCAGAGGCTTGCTGGCTTCCCCCAAGTCCAGGGTGCAATAGACTGCAAATATGTGGCCATCAAGGCACCAGCAAGTGAGCCCAGTGCCTTCGTCAACAGGGAGGGCTTCCACTCCACAAACGTGCACAGAATGCTGATTCTGCAAGTCCATGCAAGGTACCCAGGCAGCTTCCATGATGCCTGCATCCTCAGACATTCCCAGGTGCCGGAGCTCTTCTGTGCTCCAGCCCGGCTGGATGGATGGCTACTGGGAGACAAGGGCTATCCCCTCAGAAGGTGGCTCATGACGCCTCTCCGCCATCCAAGAAGAGAAGCTGAGCAGCATTACAATAGGAGCCACACCTCCACAAAGGTTATGGTGGACAGAACCATCGGTCTTCTCAAGATGCGCTTCCGATGCCTGGCTGTTCGGGGGCGCACTCCAGTTACCCCCAGATCATGTCTCTGTGATAGTGGTTGCATGCTGTGCTCTCCACAATTTGCACTGAAAAGGGGGGAAACGCAGTGGACGATGAAGACATTGATGCAGTAGCTGCGGCTGCACACGATGAGTCAAGCAGTGATTCCGAGGATGAACAGGCACAGGGAAATGCTGAGGGGATAGAAGCTGACCCAGGGCTACTCCAGGGAGGCAGGGACACCCAGGATGCTTTAATACAATGAACCTTCAGCTAGCAAAACACAGATAGACCACCAGTACAAGCCTGGGCTGCCGCCTCGATACTCAACACCTAAGTGCAAAATCTGCCAGGTCAGCAGCTCTAACTAAGGGCCTTGGTAAATAAAGCTGAATGTCCAACAAATCACTCATTACACTTTTGTCAACCATGCACTTGCAGAAGAAATGAGGCACCCTCAGCCATGGTCACACATCTGCATTGAATGTGTGAAGCAAAAGAACTTATCACAAAGAGAAAAACAATAGTGTTAACAATCAAAAAGAAATCATAAGGGCTTCATCTTGGGTCAACACAAAAGCACCAGTGAAAAACCCGTGGTGTGCCTAAGGTGCCTTATGCTTTTATTTCCAGGTGCTACGTCTTGGTGCTGCCCAGTCGCTTGGAGTGTAATCTGAGACAGCCTGCAGGCTCTGCTGTCCTGTTGTCCTCGATGACCTTGGCGGTCATCCTCTGGTCCGTGGAGTCTGTGCTGGCCCCACTTGGGAGGGAGCTGCCTGTTCCGCAGCTGGCATCTCCCCAGTTGCCAGCCTCACCGGATTCTACAGTAATCGGAGCTGCTGCCTTCATCCGGAGCGCCCTAAGAGGAGCCTGCAGAGATGACAGGCAGCTGCTACGCCAATGTGAGGTTGCTTCGGAACTCTCTGCTCACTGTGGATGAATGGGCAACGAGCTGGAAAGCTTGATGCCCATGCCATCTCCCATACTGGCAGTGACCAAGTGAGGTCAATGCCAATGTGAGGGCTTGCTGGTCAGAGCGCATCCCCAGGAAGCCCTGGCGGGTCTTCTGGAGTAGGTTTTCCATGAGAGTCGCCATTCTCTCCATGGAGGATGTTTGGCATTCAGACATGTGGCTCACTGCTTTGGCAAGCGTCTGTGTAGACCCTTCCATAATGGCGACCATGCCAAGCATAGTCTCATGTCTCACCCCCAGATGTTCCCGCATACCCGGCCACATTTCCTGAGCCTGTTGCATCGCAGATGACTCCAGAGGCACATCATCAGGCACCGACTGAGCATGTGCCTGGTCCTCTACAGCTCTCCGACTGCTGGCACTATGGGCACTCTCTGTCTCTGCCAGCTCCTCCAATGAGTGTGAAATGCTGTCACCTCTGTGCCCCGGGACACTAGCCGTTGTTCTAATTCCCACCGAGGTGCTAGTATCTGTGCTGGTGCCTGCCTTGAGAAATGGTGTGACGCTGGTGAGACTTCAGGGCCCTCAGGTATGAGAGGGGGCATCTGCTGCTCCTCCTCCCAGCCATATTCTGATGATGCTGAAAGGAAGAACAAGGACAGTGGATCAGTTAGCGTGCAGACAATGACAAAGTTCATCCCTGTCCCCCTGGCTCATTATGTGCTCAACTTTCCATAACCAGTGTCCCAGTAATGTTGCAACAATAACTAATTTAACAATTATCAGTGCTATGGCTGTTGGGAGGACAATGCTGACCTCACTTTTGGACATAAGGTCCACTGTTGGACATAGGTACCTTGCCGTGGCACCCCAACCTCATCGACACCAGTAGACCTGGGCGCCTCTCCAGTTCAAGGACCTCCTACTCGAAATGGCTTAGTATGGAGAGCTGTGCCTGGCCACCTCCAGTCCTCACGTGCTCAGCCGCATTCTGCACATTCTTCTCCTGAAAAAGAGAGAAGAGCATTGATTAGGGCAAATTGTACATGGACTCTTCGCGCACAGCCCACCCCATCCAGAGTGGGTCACATCAGGCTTCCAGTGCCTCCTCACCCTGCTTATGCCGGTCAATCAGGCAAAGATGCTAGGCCTGCTCCCCCCCGCCGCCCCCTTGGGGCACATGCTGCTTACATCACATGAGGAACCACACGGTATTTCCTCCCATTGCAAGGAGGCACAAGCACGTGCAGCGTAGAGGGCAGCAGATGGTTCATTGCTACGCCAGCTCGAAGTTTCCCTACCATCATCTCATCCCCCTGACTAGGACATGTCCTGGAGTTCTGAGTCCGTGCCTAGGTGTAGCTCCTCAGGTTGCCCCAAACTAGTCATGTGGGACTCAGATCAACACATGTTTCAGGGGAAAACTCATCTCCTCATGACCCACTGAGGCTGACCTCAGCGTGGGCATTATCTGCTTGCCCACCCTGCAAAAGAAAAATGCCGTCAATGATTCAATGCAGTCACAGCACTGAGACTTGGAGGGGACGGGAGACGGGGCGGGATGCTCAGAGGATAAGGCTACCTTATGGGTTAAATGCTCAATGCCAACATGGTACTCACCCTGCCAGAGCACAGCAAGTCATTGAAGCACTTGCGGCACTGGATCCAGATGTGCCACACCACGTCGTGGGAGCTCACCACCTCTGCCACCTCCTCACAGGCATGTTTCATTATGTCAGGGGGGCCTCCTCCTCCCATCCTGGGGGAACAACACCTCCCACTATGCTACCACCTCTTGGGGAGGGCAGCAAGGCAGTCATCAGAAAAACAAGGGGTGCAGTGGTCCCCCGCTGACCTACCCCCCAGCCTGGCCTGCTCCGAAGGCCTACCCTCCAGCCTGGCCTGCTCACCTGAACCCCTCTGCTGCGGCCTAGCACTGGGGACTGCCGGGTCACCATTGGACCCAGTGGTCTGTGCAAGCTCGCTGCCGCCCACCCACTCCCACTATCTTCGGGAGTCGGGAAATAGGCTGGGTAGACCTTAATTTGCCCGCCTGCGCCCGCTCCCTCTCTGCCCCCCCAGCAGACGGGAAATTCTGGCCACAGATTCGTAAGGATAACACAAGTTACAAAAGCTATCTTATACTCTCAAGTTCCCAGTAAATACACGATCCATGTAAACTAATAGGCGACCTGTGGTCAGGCACACCACACTCTGAAACCAAGTGACAGATGCCACCCCAAACAGATGCTGTGGATCTCTCATCAACTGCTCCAGAACCTTGTCACATTGTTAGCCAACCGGTCTCATTGAACTAAGTCTTTCACATGAGGGTTTCCAATCTCCACCATCAAAGAACGTGCTCTCTCTTGGCACCTTCAACAAGGGTCCACCTCCAGGATTTTGAACTCTCCTTCCAATGTTCCTCTCCCTTAGATCGCCATGTCCATTCAAACTTTACCTTCCATGCACTCTCTCAAATGCTCAGGTGCACCAACAGAATACCATTGCTTCACAAGCCAATAATAAAGAGTTACAGACCTTAGACTGTTTCCTTGGATCTTTTGGCTTCCTGCAAGCCTATTTTGCTTTAAGTCTGCGTCCTGCAGCTTTCTGCCTTTAAGCTGTAAGCTTAGAGCCTTTCTCTCTGCTCATTGCTTTAACTTCCACTGAATAGAATCTTTTTCAGATACCTCTCCTTGGCCTTTGGCTTAGAATAAAGGCTTCTTGGGGCCTTTCTCTTTTTCCTTTAGGACCTGCTCCTTGCAGTTCCCTCTCCTAGTAGCCTTCTAACAACTTGGTATCTCCTTTGAGATCCACAACTCACTTGACATTCACTGTTATTTTAATTTTAGGGCAACTTATCTAAGATTCTTAGGCTTGTTTTCCTCAGCAATCTGCTAGTATGTCAGGCTGAGACAGACTTAAACTGCTTCCTCCACTTTAGAGCGTGTTCAGCAACTGAACTCAAGCTGCTTATCTGAACTCAAGCTGCATTCAGTTTCTCTGTTTCTGTGAGTCTCTCTCTCTGGACCCTTGTCTCTAGGCAACAACCCAATTTTTTTCCACCTTGTGTTTTTTAACTCTTCTTCAAGAGCCATAAAACCTCATAATAATGCAGGCATCTTTTAAAATGAAACTGAAACTCAAGTTCCCACTTTCTTAACACACAAATACATAAATACAAATTAAACTTAAACTTAAAGTTAAAACTTAAAGCTATAGCTTATTCTTAACACCACAAATACAAATATAACTTACTTAAACTCAATAGTTCCTAACAGGGACCAACTTGATCTAAATGGATTGGTACCCATGTCACAAAACAAATTTACTCTCTCAACCTTTAACGGAGCTCCAATATTTCAAGGAAAGGATTCCTATCCTACTAAGTGAGTTTCACTCTCATTTTTCACATTGCACAAACTCAGGCTTAGTTCTAATAGAATAATTACAGCAACAGTCTGGATTGTTATTTGCAAACCCCTCAAAACTATTTTGAAAGAAACTCAATGATTTAATATGTTAAATAAAAACAAAGAAAAGTTACTAGGAGGCCATCAGATATACGTGGGACCAGTGAGTTCACTATGCACACATTACGGGCACTTGCCAATCCTACAAAGACTCTGGTGTTTGGCTTTCACCTGACCAGCAAAAGGCTGGGGGTAGGGCAGGTGGCGGGAGGGTAGGGGGGATGGAGGGAATCGCGAGAAGATGAAGAAGAGGACATAACCAGAGAGTAATGTCTATTTTTTTTACTTTTGATCCTTCATGGAATTTGAGCAACGCTGACAAGGCCAGCATTTATTGTCTGTCCCTAATTACACTTGAAAAGGTGCTGATGAGCCACTTTCTTGAACAACTGCAGTGGAGTTGTACAGGTACACCCACAGTGCTGTTAGGGTGTTCCAGGACTTTGACCCAGTGAAAATAAAGGAACATCAATATATTTCCAAGTCAAAATGGTGTGCAACTTGTAGATTGTGGTGTTTCCATGTGCCTATTGCCAACATTTCTTTTGGCAGTAGAGACCATGGGTTTGGAAAGTGCTGCAGCAGAAGCTTTGGTCAATTACGGCAGTGCATCTTGTAGACTGTACATACTGCAGCCACGGTGGCATCAGTCAAGCAGGCTGCTTTGTCCTGGATGGTGTTGAGCTTTTTAAGTGTTGTTGGAGACACACTAACCCAAGCAAGTAGGGAGGTCTTGACTTCATATTCCTGACTTGTGCCTTGTAGAGGGTGGAAAGTTTTTGCGAAGTCAGGAGATAAGTTGTTTGCCACAGAATTCCCAGCTTTTGACCTTATTTTGTAGCTATAGTATTTATGTGGCTAGTCCAGTTGTGTTTCGAATCAACGGTAACCCCCAGGATGTCAATGGTGGGGCTTCAGCTGTAATTCTGTTGATTGACAAGGCAAGGTGTTTGAACTCTCTTGTACAAGATGGTTATTGCCCGGAACTTGTGTCGTGCAAATGTAACTTGCCGATTATCTGAATTTTTAGCGAAATGGACATGTTTGTAGTGGAGAGTAAATGACAGGTGAATCATTTGTGTTCTAATATTTTGATTGCAATAGCTTGAACCACATGAGATATGGAAGAGATGATTAATAAATGCTTTAAAATTGATTCTTTTTTAATGTAAGGCAATAAAATAGAGCACTGATTACTGAAGTACACAGCACTGTTTAATTTGCTATGTTAAATAAACAGTTCTCCATGTAGTGGGAGATATTATACACAGGCTGCACATCCTTGGCTGTTCCAGCAGACTCCCTTGACTTAGTTATCGAGCCTGGATATTGTCCAGGTCTTGCTACACGCAGGCACAGACTGCTTCATTATTTGAAGAGTTATGAATTGAACTAACACTGTGCAATCATCAATGAACGTCCCCACTTCTGACCTTCTGATGGAGGGAAGGTAATTGATGAAGCAGCTGAAAATGGTTGAGCCTCAGACAATATCCTGAGGAACTCCTGCATCAATGTCCTGTGGCTGACGTGATTGGCCTCCAACAACCACAGCCATCTTCCTGCGTGTATCTCTTTCCGCCTTCTTAACAAGAAGGCCAATATTTGTTTTCCATTAATCATCATTTTCATGGATCCTTATTGGGACTGTTACGAAAACTACACTTACCTGGTTGGAGAGCGAGAGGTTGAGAACTCCAAGTCCTGGCAGACCTCGGAGTTCGCGTGCATGCATAGACTGTGAGCAGACTGCACATGCATAATTCTGCATTTTAAAAAATACTTCTATGTGCTACAGTTGGACCCAGTGTGCCTGTTCATGAAGAAAAATGGCACAAAACCTGGGTCATGTGACCTGAAGCACAGCACTATTGAAAAACTATCCTGGCAAGGGATAGCGAGAGGGGACAGGGAGAAGGTCCAAAAGGAAAGGGGGCAGGGAGAGGTTCCAAAACAAGGGTCCCAGACAGGGGACTGGGACAGGAAGAGGTCCCAGTTGAATTAAAAATTAGGAAAGGGGCTGTGGTTAACAGACTTTTAGTGAAGAGGGCTCAGGAGAAGCCCTGGTAATTGAAGGGGGCTTAGGAGGAGCCCTGAAGATCCAAGAGGCAGCAGAAGGTTGGTGGGGCAAAGGTACCCCTTTGAAATAGTAGTGTCCTGCTCAGAATGACTGAAGAGCTGAAGTTGTGCTTCTGAGTTGGTGTTTGAGTGCCTAATCGGGAATCCAGTGAATGAAATCTCGGGAGACAAGATTGAAATCCTGAGGTGGGCCTCCGTTGATGCTGTCCTAGTTGGAGCAACATTTGGATAGAATACCCAGGTGAAGTCTTTGAAGATGAAGACTGGAATCCCTTATGAAAGAAAGACAGAGTTTCAGTGAGATTGGAGATTCACAGTGTTACTGACATCTGGGTGGGTTATTGCGAAATCCGTGGACTCTGTCTTGGTCACACCTGTCATTTAGTGTTCAGTGTGGTGTGTTTGACCACAGTTTGTCTGTTAATTCACATGTAACTCATATTAAATCTGAATGTTAGAGTAAAAGATAGATATTATAATTTGTTTTATATCTTTCTGCCTTGTATGGTAAAGTTTATTTTTGTTTGTCCAAAACCTTTGGCATTTTGTGGTTTTATTTTATTCTATTAGCATGTGTCTTGAATCTCAAAGTTTGTCTACTTTAAACCAGATCTTACCAAAAACTTGGGGGTTTGGTCAAGGATCTTAACAGGACCATTTGCATCCTTCTAGAGGTCAGTACACCTTATCTGACTCAGCTTAACTGCCTCTAAACTTAGGCTGAGATCCATTTGGGCCAGGGAAATGGGAAATCCCAATGTAGTGCATTTGAACCTCTGACCTTACTCCATCTATGCAAGTGATAGGTTGAGAGTTCAGGAAAAAGATTAAGCTAGGTTTCTTCCCAATTCCAAGCGGTTCTGCTCAACTCCTGCCTGAGTAAATAGTGGGCGTCTGCTGTGACAGCCAAGAAGAATGAGCCCCCCCCTCCCACCCCACCAAAACAATATCTATCATTGTACACAGCAAAGTTTATCAAATGTGGGAAATGAAATGGTACTATGTATTTTAATAATCAGTGCCCTAGTTTATTATCTTAAACTAAAGCCATATTGCCACACAAAATGTGTCACACACACCATTGGTATGCTGAAATAACACTTGCACTCTGGAGGAGCTCTACAATACCCGGCAGAGGCCATGTGAAGATTCATAGTGGTCTGCAACATGCTATCCAACCTTGCCATCATGAGGGGACAGCCCTTGTCACTATCTCTGTGGCAAGTGGCCCAGGAACAGGAACATGAGGAAGTTGAGCAGTAAAAGGAAGAGGGAAAGAACCTAGAAAGCCTCTTTTTGGCTGGAATGTCCATTATCAGAAATTATCAGAGTGCAATACCATAACCCCAATTCTCTATGCCACACCTTACCTTCACTCTGCCACTGACCATCACGGTGTTCGCATGGTCAGTAACCAAAAATTAAAGCCACAGCAAAATAAACATTCCAACCAAAATTTATAAATCAAATTGTTCCATATTGCATACAAAAGTCAACTAACCACCCTTGTGCATCCCCTAGTGCATCCCCTAGTGCCTGTCTTCATGTACTTTTGCCTGTTCTGGTGCTGTTATGCAGTGCTACCTCAGTGGCTGCAACCTCGCTAGTAGGTGTTGTAATATGCCTTTACGGGACAGCAGCATGCCATCACTAAAGGGAAATGTGTCATATGATCCAATCTCAGAGTCACTTTGGCCTGTGAACAGAACACAGCACACACAGCACTGCTGCTGATGTCTTCAAATATTCTACCTTTGTATAAATGTTCTCATGTGCCTAGTCTCAACAAGTAAACTCATAACGTGTTTACCCAAACCTTTGAGTGATTGGTGTTTTTATACCACTGTAAAAACACAACATGGTGATCAGCATGGTGATCAAACAGTGTGGCAGCAAGGTTAAGTAAAGGTAAGACATGGTGAACAGCCTTAGATTGTGCTGTATGGCATGGGACGACCCTTTATATTTTTTGGCTGGCCGCAACAAGTTTGCAGCGTGGAGATTGTTGAAATCACAGTGTGGCGACTGCACAGAAAAGCTTTAAAGACACGGTGCTCAAATAAAGAGCTGGTAAGCAGATGGATCCCACGTGGTGAGTGGGACAGTACATGAACAGGACCAGTATCGGGGTTATCTTAGTCAGGAAAGGTGAGTGACTAGGGTATGAGCCGGAACAATAATAAGCAAGGGAGAGTCAATCAGATAAAAACAAAGTCGTCACAACAATTGGGCCAGAGAAGCTTGCGATTACAACAGATGGCTTCAGGGGTTGTTCAACAATAAATCGAATAAAACAAGGAGGAAGCTCAAAGGGATATTGTCAAAATGCCCACAAAATTCCCCAGTTTGACCTAGGATGCAGCTGACCTACTATTGTTAGGAAATAAAGACAGTTTACAAAGTTATATTGGTATTTGTGGATGTTAGGAATGAGTTTTAGCTTTAAAGTTTACGTTTGATTTGTATTATTGTATTTGTGTGTTAAGAAAAGGTCAATTGAGTTTTAGTTTCACTTTAAAAGATGCTTGCATTTCTAATGAGTTTTTTATGACTGCTGCAGCTAAGTTAAGTAAACACAAGAGTAGAAAAAAAACAGTATTGTTGCCTGGCAACAGGGGTCCAGAGAGGCAGGTCCCTCCCACAGACACACATGCAGGAGAAACAGTAGTTTGACCTTGAAAGCTATTTGAGTTCAGTTGGTTTTGAAAATAGCTGCCAGGAAAGACTGGAGGAAAGGGGACAGATAGCCGGTCCCAAGCTAAAGAGAAGACCCCAAAAATCCATGGGAGTGGAACAGGGGAAAGTCCCAAGCAGTCCTTTGAGTAAAAGTAAGGACAGGAACCTGGAAAAGGTTCTGTTAAGTGAAGTTAAGAGTGAGGGATAGAGATAAAGGCTCCAAGTTTCTGATTTAAAGAGACAAAAGCTGCAGAAAGCAGATTTAAAGCAAGAACAGCTTGCAAGAGGCAAGAAAGTCCAAAGAAACAACTGAAGGTCTATAATTCTTTGCTATGGCATTTGAAGCAATGGTACGGCTGAGCTGGTGAGAAAGAGTGTGTGAAAGACAGCTTGAATGCATGTGGTGACCCGGGGAAAAGGAACATCAGAAAGACTGTTCGAAACCCTGGAGCCGAACCCTTGCGGAAGGCGTTTCAGAGAAAGCATCAGTTAGGGAGAAGATTCCAAGGCGAGGTCTTGGAGAGTGGAGATTGGAAGCCATCATGTGAAGACAGAGTTGTGTTTGGCTCATGGTGTAACAAGTGACCGGGGGGATTGGAGGAGAGATTCATAGGATCTGGTTGAGGTGGCATCTGTCACTTGGTTTCAGGGTGTGGCGTGTCTTGCCACATGGTGTCTATTGGTACAGGGACTGTGTACTTACTGTGGACATTAGAGTATAAGATAGCTTTTGTAACTTATGCTATACTTACAAATCTGTAAATATCTGTAAAGGTATAGTTGTGGGTGAAGGAGTATTGTAATATAGTTCATCTTTTCTTGCTTAATAAATGTTTTATTCTTTTGTTAAAAGTTTATCAGCTGATTCTGTTCAGTAGCTACTCTCCACGTATCTAAACAAAGTTTAGATCTATCAATCTGGGTTCCACTCTGAGATCAGGCTTATCTAAGAGTAACCTCACCTGGAATCATAACACTATCCAAATACAAAAAATGTTTAAACTGTGCACAGAGCTAAAGTTTCTTGATTCAGGTGTGTCTAAACCAGACAAGCAAACCTTTAAAATTCACCTAGCAATTGGGAATAAATGTCTACATAGGCTGAACATGTCAGGATTAACAGAAGAAGAGCTAAACGACCTGTAAAAGATATGGAGTGCATTGGAAGACCAGTTCAGAATCAGGTTAAACTTACGTATTCATCGACTAATGTTTATGTCATTTCGACAACAGAATGCACAATCCATAGACCACTTCATCAGCAGATGCTGAGAAAAGGGTACATGCTGTGATTTTTCAAACGCAGACCTAGCAGGCAGAATTGTTGAGTTGGTGATTGCATCCACTTCTGTGTAAAAATTCCAGAAAGATCTGCTAGACAAGCCCAAAATATATAACATCGAAGAGATCCTGAAGGATGAACCTAAGTACGAAGTGATCCTTGCAGGTCGACGAAGCTTACAGTTTCTAAGCACAACCCCAATTGTTGATGCACTTACTAGAACACCCAAACCCAGCAAAGCTTGTGGATGGTGTGGCCTTCTGCGTGCACTGATGAAATGCCCAGCTTTCCAGCAATTCTGTAAGGCATGTGACAGAAGCGGTCATCGGTAATGGTAGTGCACCAGACAAAGGCTGATGCAGATGCAAAGGGCCCTGAACTGATCTAAACAAGTGGTACTCAAACAGGTACCTTTAGGCAATCAGAACGATCATCACACTGTATCCTGTAAGAAACGTATACATGAGGTGACTGACAAACCAGAAAATGACAATGATGTGCTCAATGAGTTGAAGAATGGTGAACACATGTTTCACACTGTTAATCACATGGAAAATACAGATACTGTCACGCCATCCAAAGTGTTTGCCAAGATTCTAATTACCTGCCCTAAGAAAGTTGGTAACTAACTACTGGCCAAGATTGACACAGGGTCATGTGCCAACATATTACCTAGTGAATTCTAAAAGATATGTATCCACAAACATGGAAGTTTATGGCGAAACCTGCTGCTGTGGAACTTGTGGCGTAAAACATCCATTGTCTTGCAGTGCGAGTACAATCAATTCTCCTGGGCATCACAGATGTTCTACATCATGGAGACTAAATGCCCAGCGACTGTAGATCTACCAGCATGCCATGTGCTTGTGTCAAGCCATGGAATTAGTCAGACATCATACGGCAGATCAACCTCAGAAACTACTCCTACCACCTTAGTTCATGACCTAACATAAAAATATCCACAATTTTTCGACAAAATTGACAGTTTCAAGGGAGCTGCGACATTACACGTCCAGAAGAATCCACATGTCAATGGATCCACCACCTAAGGGCAGCATCCACTTACAAGGCAAAGTAAAGGCCAAACTATACAAAATAGAGAAGGATGATATCACTAGAAGAGTACAAAACCACACCAATTGGTGCAGCTCAATTATATGTGTCATAATGAACAGATCATTGATAGTATGCCTCAATCCACGATGACTAAACGCAGCTTTGAAACACTGTCCTTCCAAAATACCCACATTGCAAGAGTTAAATCTGAGGTTTGCAGATGCAACATTTTTTTCAAAACTTGATGTCAAGCATAGCTAAATGTCAGTACATCTCGCGGAGAAGTCTCAAGAGCTTACCACATTTTTTACCTCATTTGGATGATACCGCTTTCAATACCTTCCTTTTGGGCTATTTGTTAGCTCAAATGGACCACATAACAAGCACTGTGCCAGGATGCATCTGCATCACTGATGACATAGCTGTTGTGGGTAGAACAAAACAAGAACACGGCCATAATCTGCAGTTATTAATGCATGTGACATGTAATGAAGGATTGGTGTTCAACAGTCTGAAATGCGACATGACCGTGAAGCCGATCAATTTCTTTGGTTCTATTTCTTCCAGTGCTGGCATATGTAAAAATAGACAATATTAAAGCCACGTAAACTCCTCAAGATAAGGATGATCTTTGAAGATGTCTAGGCCTCTTTAATTTCCTGTCTCCATACATTCCCAATTTGCTCAAAAAATGTCCTCGCTAAGGGAATTGTTGAGAAAAGATGTGCCTTTCCTGTGGCACAAAGGCCTCTTCAAAGCACTGAAACAGTCATTATCAGAAGCATTGACATTGTAATTTTGCAATCCTAGAGAGACAACTACCCTGCAGATAGATGTCTCACAGAAAGGTCTGGGAGTATGCATACTACAAAAAGGCAAACTGATTGCATTTGCTTCAAAATCTCGGTCTGTACCACAATCCAACTGCTCCAACATTGAGCATGAAACATTAGCTTTAGTGTTTGGACTCATGCGTTTTTATACATATCTATTTGGTAAAAGATTAATGGTCAAGACCGACTGACCACAAGCCACTGGAGTTGATCTGATGAAAGCCATTGACTAATGCACTGCCTAGATTGCAATGCCTCTTGATAAAGATTCAAGGTGATGTCTCTGAGACATACAAGACAGGTAACTTGATGATCACATTAGCAGATTGCCTAACCCTGCAAAAACAGAAGATACATCCTTAGATCTACAAGTTGACTTCATTGACATTGAACTTGAAGACGTTCTCCAAATTGATCTGGTACATTTTGCGCAATGCAAATGCCAACAGCTGCAAGAAGAAACGGCAAAAGATTGCACGCAACAGAAACTGTAGAAAACCATAATCAAGTAACAGACTGATTCAATACAGCATGGCCACAAACACGTGAGACCATTCTGGCCTCATTGGGCTGAGCTAGGTATCTCCCAGTGAGTCATTTTTAAAGGCAGGCAGGTCATCATACCGTAATCTTTGCATCCTGATACTCTTCAACAACCTCATCACTCACACATGGACATAGATTGGATGATAAGACTCATAAGAGAGACAGCCTATTGACTGGGTATGAACAATGACATTTAAGTCATCGTCAAGAAGTGCGAGGCCTGTCAAGAGCATATGCCAAGTCAGCACAAAGCGCCATCGATTCCACATGAAGTTCCTACCCATCCATGATCCAAAATCGCATCTGACCTCTTTCATGTCCATGGCACTGACTTCATTGTCATCGTCGACTACTTTGCCAATTACCCCATTATTTGACAATTGCACAATACATCAAGCACAATTGTTGGCACACTCTAAGTGCTATTTTCAATTATTTGGTGTGCCTAGATAAATCATTACATATAACAGTCTGCAATTTATTGGTAATCCATATCAGGATATGTGTGAGAACTGGAGTATCGATCACACTACTTCTTTCCCTCATTTATCTAGATCTAATGGCCTAACTGAACGAACGATTCATATGGTGAAATCCCTAACTCTCAAATTTATACAGATCAAGCAAGATCCACACATTGCAATGTCACATCTGGGAGCGACGCCTTTAAGTGCAACTTAAGTCGAGGTGACAAGGATTTGTTCAGAACCAAGGTCATAGACTCATAGAGGTCTCCAGCACAGAAAAAGGCCCTTCGGCCCAACGAGTCTATGCTGGTCAAACAAGGACCTAACTATTCTAATCCCATTTTCCAGTACTAGGCCCATAGCCTTGTATGCCATGGCATCACAAATGCACATCCAAATATTTCTTAAATGTTACGAGGATTTTTGCCTCTACCACCCTTTCAGGCAGTGAGTTCCAGTTTCCCACCACCCTCTGGGTGAAAAAAATTCTTCCTCATTTCCCCCCTGAACCTCATGCCCCTTACCTTAAATCTATGCCCCCTGGCTATTGATCCCTCCACCAAGGGGAAAAATTCCTTCCTGTCTACCCTATCTATGCCCCTCATAACGTTACACACCTCAGTCATGTCCCCCTCAATCTCCTCTGCTCCGAAAATAACCCCAGTCTATACAATCTTTCCTCATAACTAAAACTCTCCAGCCTAGGCAACATCCTGGTAAATCTCCTCTGCACTCTCTAGTGCAATCACATCCTTCCTATAACGCAGATTCCAGAACTGCACACAATACTCTAGGTGTGGCTTAACCCGCGTTTTACACAGTTCCAGCATAACCTCCCTGCTCTTACATTCAATGCCTCGGCTAATAAAGACAAGTATCCCATATGCCTTCTTAACCACCTTATCTACCTGCCCTGCTACCTTAAGAGATCGGTGGACATGCAAACCAAGATCCCTCTGATCCTCGATACTTCTCAGAATCCAACCATTCATTGTGTATTCCCGTGCTTTGTTTGTCCTGCCCAAGTGCATCTCACACTTATCTGGATTAAATTCCATTTGCCACTGATCAGCCCATCTGACCAGTTTGTCTATATCCTCAAGTAATCTAAGGTTATCCTCCTCACTATATACCACCCCACCAGTTTTCGTGTCATCTGCGAACTTACTGATCAACTCTTCTACATTCAAGTCTAAATTGTTTATATATACCACAAACAGCAAGGGACCCAACACCGATCCCTGTGGAACCCCACTGGACGCTGAACCCCACTGGTCCTATGAAGTTATTACACACAAAAGTCTTATGGTGAAGTGTAACCAAGGACAAATCAGGTCCATTCCAGTTCCTCAGACACCGTGCAGTCCTATTGTATCTAGGACAAGATCCAGAATGAAACCAGAAACAACATCCAAGGCTGACAATCCCACAGATCAATTTAAGCAATTAAAGACACCTCCAGACAAGGTTACCATTACAAGATCTGGGTGTACCAGCAGATTATCTCTACACTTTAGAGACTCATAGATTCATCAGTTCTATACACTTATGTAATGGTAATTAAACATGAATATGTATTGTAAATAGTTATACTACTTTAGAAAGGGAGGAAAGTATCTTTAAAAAGAAAGGGCAATGGTGCAATATGACCTTAAGGGATTCCAGCATACCATTACTAGAAGGGAAGTGTTGCAGGTCATCCAGCCTCAGTTTCACTTTGGCCTGTGAGCAGAACAGTGCACACACAGCCCTGCTGCTGATGTCTTCAAGCTTTCTACCTTTGTATAAATGTTCTCAGGTGCCTAGTTTCAATAAATGAACCAATAACCTGTTTACGCAATCCTTATGTGTAATTGATGTCGTTATATCATTATGAAAACATAAAAGAAGGCTGCTAACTTTCAGTGGAGTAGACTTTAAATTGTCTTGTAGGATGACCTGAAGCACCTTAGGGCCTAAAAGGCTCAGTTTTGGATTGAACCATCTCAATATGGGTGACAGCAATCTGGGCCGACTGAGCAACAGCAACAATGCTGATGAAGGGATAGGAGCATAATTTTTCCTTCCTGTGAGGATATCAGTGCCTGCTCCATTAAAACAGCAGCCTTCCCAGGGCAGTGCCTCAGCAATTCTAGTAATCTACTGAAGACAAATTGCTGGGCTCTGAGGCAACCTGCCAGCTGCTTTGAGCACTGAAATCCTTAGCCGCATGACAGTGATCTGAGCTTGTATGGCAGCACCTCTTGGATATCCGAAAGGAGAAAGGCACCAAGTTAAGATTGTGGTGAGCAGAGAGGGATCAGTAAGGCGTGTATGCTTACACCATCTGTAGCTTGTAAATGGGAAGAGAATGTGAGGTGAGGGAGAGGTAAGATGTGAAAAAGATGATTAGGTGTGAGGACAAAGTCAGCTTCAATGGTTTCAGCACCACCGCTGACCACTACCTCAGCAATGGGCAGCCCAATAATGGCCAGCACCATCTCCTTCATCAAGGTCAGGACATGCAGGCAGGTATGTTCTCCTCAGTTAGCACTTGCTGCTTCCAGCTGTGCGCCACCTTCCTCTGCAAGGGAGAGAGAAGTGTTGGTGAGTGTCATGCAACATGATTAGCTGATGTGGCTGTCATCGTTGAATAGCTGGCAGTGTGTGCAAACTGCAAGATGTGGGTGTAAGGTTTGCAATATTGCTGAGTATATGAGGTATAGCCCATGAATGCCAAATTTGAATCCTGATTAATGGAGATTGATGATAGGTGAATGATAGGAATGTAGTAAATTGAGCAGTTGTCTATAGGCCCCTAAACAGTAACAAAGTTATAAGGGAAAGCATTAAACAGGAAATTAGAGACGCATGCAATGAGGGTACAATTGTAATCATGGGTGACTTTAATCTACATATAGATTGGACAAACCAAACTAGCAATAATACTGTGGAGGAGGAATTCCTGGAGTGTGCACATGATGGGTTTTTTTAGACCAATACATTGAGAAATCAAATAGAGAGCAGGCTATCCCAGACTGGGTATTGTGCAATGAGAAATAATTAATTAACAATCTTGTTGTGTGGGGTCCCTTGGTGAACAGCGACCATAAAATGATAGAATTGTTCATTAAGATGAAGAGTGAAGAAGTTGAATCCAAAACTTTCGACTTGAATCTAAATAAATGAAACTACGAGAGTAAAGAGGCGTGTGCTGGCAATGATGGGTGGGGAATTTTACTAAAAGGGTTGACGGTGGATAGACAATGGCTAATATTTAAGGAATGTATGCATGAATTACAACAATTATTAACTCATTCCTGTCTGGCACAAAAGTAAAACAGGAAAGGTGGCTCAACCATGGCTTAGAAGATTAATTAGGGATAGTATTGGATCCAAAGAGGCGACATATAAAATTGGCAGAAAAATCAGCAAACCTGAGGATTGGGAGCAGTTTAGAATTCAGCAAAAGTGGACAAAAAGATTGATCAAGAAGGGGAAAATGGAGTATGATGGAAAACATAAAAACTGACTGTAAAAGCTTCTATAAATATGTGAAGAGAAAAAGATTAGCAAAGACAAATGTAGGTCCCTTACAGTCAGAAACAGAGGAAATTATAGTGGGGAGCAAAGAAATGGCCAAAGAATTGAACACATATTTTGGTTCTGTCTTCACAAAACAGGACACAAGTAATTTCCCAGAAATGTTAGGGAACCAAGGGTCTGGTGAGAGGGAGGAATTGAAGAAAATCAGTATTAGTTAAAAAATGGTGCTAGAGAAATTAATGGGGTTAAAGGCTGAAAAATCCCCAGGGCCTGATAATCTACATCCCAGAATATTAAAGTGGCCCTAGAAATATTGAATGCATTGGTTGTCGTCTTCCAAAATCCTATAGACTCTGGAGCAGTTCCTACAGATTGGAGGGTGGCAACTGTAACCATGCTATTTAAAAAAGGAGGGAGAGAAAAAACAGGCAATTACAGACCAGTTAGTCTAACATCAGTAATAGGGAAACACTAGGATCTATTATAAAAGACATGGTAACAGAACACTTGGAAAGCATTAACAGGATTAGACAAAGTCAGCATGGGTTTATGAAAGGGAAATCATGCTTAACTAATCTATTGGAGTTTTTTGAGGATGTAACTAGTAGAATAGATAAGGGAGAACCAGTGGATGTGGTGTATTTGGATTTCAAGAAGGCTTTTGATAAGGTCCCACATAAGAGGCTAGTGCAAAATTAAAGCACATGGGATCAGGGATAATATACTGGCATGCGTTGAGAACTGGTTGACAGACTGGAAACAGAGATTGGGAATAAATGGATCTTTTTCCAGTTGGCAGGCAGTGACTAGTGGTGTACCGCAGGGATCAGTGCTTGGGCCCCAGCTATTCAGATATATATAAATGACTTAAATGAGGAAACTAGATGCAATATTTCCACGTTTGCTGACTACACAAAACTGAGCAGGGTTATGAGCTGTGAGGAGGATGCAAGGAGGCTTCAGGGCGATTTGGACAAGTTGTTTGTGTGGGCAAACACATGGCCGATGCAGTATAACATGGATAAATGGGAAGTTATATGCTTCGGTGTGAAGAACAGAAAGGCAGAGTATTATTTAAATGGTGATTATATTGGGAAATGTGGATGTACAATGGCAATGAAAGTAAATAGGTAGGTGCAGCAATCAGTTAGGAAGGCAAATGGTATGTTTGCCTTGGTTGCAAGAGGATTTGAGTTCAGAAGTAGGGATGTCTTACAGCAGTTGTGCAGGGCCTTGTTGAGACCACACCTGGCATATTGTGTGCAGTTTTGGTCTCCCTACCTAAAAAAGGATATACTTGCAATAGAGGGAGTGCAGCAAAGGTTCACTAGGCTGATACTGGGGATGGCAGACTGTCATATGAGGCGAGATTGATTCGACTGTGCTTGTATTCACTAAAGTTTAGAAGAATGAAAGGGGATCTGATTGAAACGTATAAAATTCTAACAGGACTAGACAGACTAGATACAGGGAGGATGTTTCCCCTGGTTAGGGAGTCTAGCACCAGGGGCCACAGTCTCAGGGGCAGGTCATTTAGGACTGAGATGAGGAAAAATTTATTCACTCAGAGGGTGGTCAACCTGTGGAATTCTCTAGCACAGAAGGCTGTGGAGGCTGGGTCACTGAGTATATTCAAGAAAGAAATTTATCATTTTTTGGGTATTAGCAGCAACAAGGGCTATAGAGAGAAAGTAGGAATATGGCGTTGAGATAGAGGATCAGCCATGATCATATTGAATGGTGGAGCAGGCCCAAAGTGCCAAGTAGCCTACTCCTGCTCCTAGTTTCTATGGGCAGAATCTTCTGGTCAGCATGTGGGGGTGGGCCCTGCACGCATGGGTCCCGAAGTCACCTCATGTCATTCCAGCCTTCAGCTTGGTCGGCTGCGCACCTGCCAAACTGTCAAAGGCCTATTAAGGCCATTTATCAACTAATTGAACTGATTGTCTGGGCTGCCCGTCCAACCTTAAGGTTGGCGGACAGGCGAAGAGCCCAGGTGGCCTTTGCTTTTCTCATGAATCCTCAACAATGGGTGGGATGAGGTTTCATGAAGGCTTTATAAATTAAATTAAAATTTTTATTAAAATAAACAAGTCCTAGCTCATGTGACACTGTCACAGAGGGGACAAAGCTGAGTATTTTTTTTCTCTTTTTTATCATGTTTTATTCTTAAATTAATCTCCCTGAGGCAGCTCTGTGTTTCTGCGACCTCCATTGGAAACTGTTCCCACTGCCTTCTAAGCATGTATCTGGACGGCCTCCTGTGCTTGCAAGACATTTCTCCTCCTTTGCACCTTTTACATCAAGCTCCCATTCCAGTGGTGCAGCACTGGAAATCCTTGGAGCCTGTTCTTTCCCATGTTTTGCCATGTTTCTGTCTTTTCCAGCTCAGATTCAGCCCACAAATTACTCTTAGCCGTTGCTCCAGCCATAACACGCTTCCCTTTAAGAAGTGCAAGCTAGCTTCACCAGCACGGGCTCACTTTTACTGGCATTAGCCACTCAGGGTACCGGACCCTGACTCATGTCCCAGCTAACAGCACACCTTGCAATGGCTGCAGAGTACAATCATGTAAAACTGTAGGCAGCACAGATTTCACATTCTGCCTGAGTTGCGCTCAACAAGGGCACGCTAAGTGCACTTCGCGATCCCTGTATCTGATTTTGGGGGCTAGAAAATTTAGGCCCCACCAACGTTTACAGCATTTTAATTAAATTGCATAAAATGCTGACATGCTGAAAAAAAAGTTGTTGGATAAATTCAGTTTTCCAATTGGTAACATGTAAAATAGGTCAGCTATCCAACAGGAAACCTGTATTAAGATGGCAGTCATGAAGGCCAGATTCTCTTATCAAGAATCCACATCATTGTTTCGATTTAATATGTGACCATTTTCACAACCAATAAGAACAGCCAGTAAGTCTCGACTGATGTTAACATTCCATCATCTGATAAGTATTCAGCAAGCGTTTTCTCAATCAATCATGATTATCCTCAATTGAGCTATCATACAATGTTCTGCCTATTAGAAAGTAGGATTTTGAAAAATGTGATTGAACAGTAGCTGGAATTACAATCAAACACTTAAAAAAAACAATTACTATCTGTCATGACCCAGGGAAAAAACTTAGCTGAAAAAGCTTGACCCTGGATTTCATTTGTCAAATTAACCTGCCTGTCCTTAGTTGTCTGCTCCAGAACAATGGTCATCCATTATTATTTAATTAAAGAGCAAGGTCTTACAATGTCAGCAACTTACCAGGGCAGACATATGCATACATACTACAGATTCATGCAATTTGTGTAGAGGGTGGGTGGGGGTTGTTGGGGGAAGGGTAGGTGTTGGATGAAATTTAGTGTAACATAAATTAAAACAAAACTGTAAACCTAATAATTTCACTATCAGAGATATTTTTTAAAAATCTACTTGACAAGAAGCAAAAACATGCAACAGATAAAATACCACCACCCCCACACACAAACACACACATACACAAACACACACACACACAACAATAATAAAACATACAGGAGTAGCACCTGATGGTGACAAAAGAAGATTCACACAAATGAAAAACTGATTCCATGAGGATGAGATTAAAATATCCTCATCATCATCTAACCATCAAAAAGTGTTACAAATGGAATAGGTTCTGCAGTGCTTGGAGGCTAACAAGACTGTTCACCTTTCAAATCTCATGGACAACAATTAAAAATGAAAGTGAAGCAAATGTTGCTACGGATTTAGTGACAATTTGTATTTTTTCAAAAATTAGGTATCTCTTTTGTTTGAAGTCCTTATTATGGAATATGCACTTAGAACCATCAGCAGCACTTACCTCCTCCACGTCATTATCCAGGGCTACAATTCTTAATGGTGCTGTTAAATTCCGACTGTCTGAAACAGTTGTTCCCACTGGAGCAGACTCAATGATGAAGCCCTGGTAGGTAGTTTGTTCAAAGTAGGGGGCTTGGTTGTTTTCATCTAGAACTTCTATGTGCAAATTGGCAAAAGCTGGCAGTGGGTGTCTGTTGTCTTGTTCCGCCTGGTTCAAAGACAGAAAATCATATCCTATTAGTGATGTCTAGGGACTGACTGGTCAGTAAATTAGATTTAACAGAATCTAGTTTGCTTAAGTGCTAAAATGCTTCAAATCTGTAGCAGTAGTAATTTTGTATACTAGTTGGCAGCTGAGTTTAAAATGTGAATCACTTTATAAGCTTTTAAAAAGTAATGATGGTGACAATGTCCTGCAGATTAATGAAAGTTTTGTTTAGAACAGTATAATTGAGCTGCAGTTCACCCCATAGCAAAACAGAGAAAAAAATACTTTTTCTGTCAGTTTGTTCAAAATCCATTTATTATGAAAAAATATTAATTAGTTCAACTACAGAAGTAATCGTGGAGCTTATCCTGCTACATAAACTAACTATGCCAAAGTAGTTTAGATATCCATAAATTGAGCTCATCCAAAACTCTGCTGCTGGTATCCTAACTCATACCAAGTCTCATGCACCCGCCATTCCTGTGCTGGTTGGCCTACAGTACTTCCCTGTTTACCAGGAAAGATGGAGCCAAAGTTTAACTTCTCATCCAAAATATGCCAACTCAAACAGTGCAGCACTCCCTCAGTACTGCACTGAAGTGTCAGCCTGGACAATATGTTCAAGCCTCTAAAATAACAGAAATAGAATGACTTTAATATGCGTTGCTGATACCTTATTTCTCATGTGCTACGTTTTGAGCAACAATAATGAGAGATTTTCCGATATAATAGTTACAAATACATTTCCATATCAATTGTGAAAGATGTCCACATGCGTTTCTAAAACATCAGTCAACCTTGCAACAATAACATTGTCAAAACAGAAGTTCCCATTCCTAAATATTACGAAAAACTGTTTGCAAATGCAGAAAGCATCATCTCTGTAATGGTTTCTATATTTTACATTCAGTTCACACCATACATTACCATTTCTATTTCTGTTCTTATTCTCCATGGAGGATTTTCCTGTTGTGATGGAGGTTTGGTACGCATTTATTACTAAATATTCATTTAGAATGATAAAGTTCTCTAACAGATGTCCCAGTAGCTGCAGCACTGGATCTCAGTTTCGACAATTATTCAGTTACAGCTACTCCCATTGAATGCATGCAATCAGCCTTGAACAGTCTGCTAATTAGAGCATTACATGACCCCGTGGCATATTTCACTTTACAGAGGGGCTAAAGAAAAACAAAATAATGCAACAGGAGGTACTATATTATCAGAGTTCAAAATAAGATATCCCACAACATAAGATATCCCACAATAATAGAGCAGAGTTCTCTTGGTGCCCTTACCTTCATGCTGATTGCATGCATTCAATGGGAGTAGCTGAAACTGAATAATTGTCAAAGTGAACAAAACACAAACACATTACCTGGTTACTAATTTTCTGTCTGTAAGACATTTCTGTGCACAAACTGGCTATGCATTTGCCTGAATAATAACAGTGACTATCCTTCAATAAGGTAAATTAATTGGCTGAGAAGTACTTTGTGATCCCCTGAAGATGTCAAAGGTATCATATCATCACAAATATTTTCTTTCTTCATCCTGTGCCATACAGAAATACTAGTAATAGACTACAATGAAGCTTGCACCTAAGATTGCCTTACTTGTCTAACAAGAGATGCTACATGGTGCAGTGAGGAAAAATAATATTTTTAAAATTATTTTTGATGAAAGCCCTTTCCTTAATCTATTGTGCTCTAACAGATCTCCTGCATCATTTTTAATGGTGGCCCAAACCCTACACCACCATTCCTGATGTTCGCCCCCTCATTCCGGAACTCTCACATCTGACATGAAATAACCTTCAATATGATTGCAACTTAAATGACCCGACTCTCAGTTCCTGAACCGAAGACAAAAATCCAGTCCCAAGTCTCAGAAGTTTGAAAATTAAGGACAATACAATTGGGCCAAAATTCCAGATGAAGGAAGTACAGTGGAGCAGGGTTCTCCCTTGCCTGAAGACTAAGATGTAAAGCTGGTATTAGTCTACTAAACTTTCTCTGAACTGCTTCTAATGCATTTACATATTTCTTTAAATAGGGAGGCCAGTACTGTCCTCAATACTCCAGATATAGTCTCACCAATGCCTTATACAACTGAAGCATAACCTCCCTACTTTTGTAATCAATTCCCCTCACAATAAATGATAACATTCTATTAGCTGTTCTAATTACTTGCTGTACTCGCATGCTAACCTTTTGTGATTCATGCACAAGGGCACCCAGAATCTCAGAGCTCTGCAATCTCTCACAATTTAGAAAATAAGCTTCTTTTTTGTTCTTCCTGCCAAAATGATCGATTTCACTTTTGACCACATTATACTCCATTTGCTAGATCTTTGCTTACTCACTTAACCTATCTATGTCACTTTGTAGCTTTCTTACGTACTCTTCACAATTTACTTTCCTACGTAATTTTTTTGTCGTCAGAAAGTTTAGCAACTATTCCTTCAGTCTTTTCATCCAAGTCATTGCTATAAATTGTAAAAAGTTGAGGCCCCAGCACTGATCCCAGTACACCACTCGTCACATGCTGTCAACCAGAAAAAGACCCATTCATGCCAACTCTTGCTTCCTGTTAGCTAACCAATCTTCCATCCATGCCAATATGTTACCCCCTACACTATGGACTTTTATTTTCTGCAATAACATTTTATGTGGCACTTCATCAAATGCCTTCTGGAAATCTAAATACAGTACATCCACCGGTTCCCCTTTATCCAGAGCAAGTGGCTCCTTTAAAGAACTCCAATAAATTGGTTAAACATGATTTCCCTTTTACAAAACCACATTGACTCTGACTGGTTGCCTTGGATTTTTCTAAATGCCCTGATATAACATATTTAATAATAGCTTCCAACATTTTCCCTATGACAGATGTTAAGCCGACTGGCCCATAGTTACCTGCTTTCTGTCTCTCCCACCCTTTTTGAATAAAGGATTTATATTTGCTATTTTCTCTCCCAGGAAAGTTAGATGGGGCAGAAGCAAAATGGATCCAACTTATATATATTCCTATGACAAACGCACAATGGACGGTTAAGAAATAAAATGATGTTAAGAAATAAGATTATGTTTAGATCGATTTTAGAAAATATCAGAGCTCCAGTTTTGGTCTTTCTACCAGTTTGTTTTCAGCAAGAATAGGGATAGTAGCAAGAACATAACTGGGGAAAAAATAGACATTTTTGATTTGGCCAATGCTGTAAACAGGTAAAAGTCTCATTAGAGCGTACAAATCAGGATGCAATGAGGTGAATAAGGCCCAAATGCCATTTGGCTTTAGGACAGCATGTGCATGTTGAGAGGGAGATGCAATGCTGGACCAACATGAATGAGACATGCTTGAAATGACCAGTTACAGCATGATTTAAAGGGGCACCTGCAATTAGTCACTTTGCCGGATTAGTTTTGGAGGCATGTTTGATTGCATTACTATATTAGGTTTTGATAAAGGCTAGTATCCAAATGATTTGATGTTGAGCTGTCTTGATGGCAGTGATTGAGCTTTAGCACATGTAAGACTTGATACAATACAGCATCTTAGCCACGGTTCTAAGCACACGAGAGAGAATGATAAAATATGATAACCCCATTATGCCCTGGATAGAAGTTGCGACGACAGAAAGAGATTTGTGCGATCTGACCTGTCCCCCTGGATCTTGCCCTTTGAGCATCTCTTGACTATACCCTCTGGCCTCCAACTTGGCTCAGTCCTCCGAGTGTCTCTTTTCAAGTTTTCTACACTTCCTCTCTGTTTGTATCCCCTTTTTACATCTCTTTCTATCATTCAAAACCACTAAATTTGGTTGGACCAATTACTGACTTATACCCATTCTGTTACTGTCCAGTTACTGAAATGCAAGCACACAGTGTCAGCGTTTGCTTAAGTTTTGATCATTTATTTTGAATGTTGCTATGATCATCAGTGTAGCTGTACTGTACAAGGAAACACTGAGAAATTGGGTTCTCTTGATCACACTGAAAATTGACTTGTTTACCTGACTATTCTTTGTCGAGTTGGGAAACTTCCAAACCCAGCAGACCCATCTTCTTTAAATCCCCCTTGCTTGTGATATTTTCATGTCAAGAAAGTGGGATAGGATGGATTTGGGCTCGCCGTCTCCGGACAGAGGCCCAAAGTGGCAACAGAGGTGGGTGGATGGCCTAGCCAGCAGGTTAGAACACCCAACTCAATTTATTGGGACTTTGGCCCAGTGATTAATGATGAGTGTCAGGCCGTCAAACCCTCAATGCTTACCCCTTTCCCCAACCCCTGTCCCCTCATATTCTCCATGCCGCTTCCATGCCCCATAACCCCATTCCACCTCCATGCCACTCCCATGCCCTGTCACATCCCTCATGCACTGCAATACTCCTATGCCCCCTCCATGCACCCCCCCCAAATCCTTTGTGGTCACACACACAGTGTCCACTATTGGCAGACCACAGGAGCCATGTAGAGATGAAAAAAACATCTAAAGATCTAATATCAATACTCTAATACTCAAATACACTTGATACTGAAAAATCTCTCATTCATAAAACTCATTCAAAAATATAAATCCCCACAAGTGGTTAATGTTGTCAGAAAAAAACATCTATTTCACTAACCATGCTGACAATAGATAATCCTTTAATAACTTCTTTAAACTGCAAATCAAAATGTCTATGCAGCCCCCTGCTGAGATAAGTGGTTCCAGATATTTTGAAACTGAGCCAAGCGTTCATAACAGGCTCATCTATAATAAAAAGCCTTGGGAAATGTATACAATGGAGCTTATTGGATTTGCAAAAACAGATGGCTAAAGACTCATTCTAAGCTATACCAGATGTCCTGCCATTCAATGTACTCCAGCAGTGGGTGTCTTTTTTTTAAGCTCTCAGTGAAAGCTGCAAGCTTTTTTAAAATTTTAATGAGCTTGGAATTCATGACACTTAAACAGAACTTGATTCCATCCCTCAGAAACATTTATGCCCCCTTCATAAAATTGTGGTTCCCACACTGCAGGTTAAGGCTGTTAGAGCAACAAAAATTGGGTGTGTTTGTACTCAGGAGTCAAATCACATGGCCCTGCTGAGTTTGGGTTTCCCACCTGTGCGATTCATGCCCTGTCCCCTTCCCTGGCTGGCATAAATGGGATCAGCCGGAAATGAAGTTGGACTTCCGCATCTAGGTCCGGCCCACCATTTCCCATCTTATCATGACTCAGCAAAAATTCAGGTCCATATTTCAAAAGTCACCATTTTCCTCACAACTGTGCTACACCTGCTGCATATCATGTCTTAAATTACTCATTTGCTGCATCCCAACATTTCAAACACCACTATTAAAAAGACAACTTTGCTTTAAGAAAAAACAAGAACTTGCATTTTATATAATGCTTCTCATGATCTCAGCACATCTAAAAGCAGGCACTTAAGTACCTCCAAACCAATCACTGTTATAATGTAAAACAAAAATAAAAATACCTGGAAAAACTCAGCAGGTCTGGCAGCATCTGTGGAGAAGAATACAGTTAACATTTCGAGTCCACGTTCCTCTCGACAGATGCTGCCAGACCTGCTGAGTTTCTCCAGGTATTTTTATTTTTGTTTTGGATTTCCAGCATCCACAGTTTTTTGCTTTTATCTTACTGTTATAATGTAGGTATGCCAGCCCATTTGCATGCAGCACTCTCCAACAAACAACAACATAGTCAGTTGTTTAATGATGCTGGTTCAGGGACAAATATTGGCCAAGGCACTGGAGAGAATTCATCTCCCCTTCTTCAAATAGGGCCATGGGATCTTTTACATTCACGTCAGAGGGCAAGCAGCAAGAAGTGCAATCTCCTTTGGAATACACACCAGAACTGCCAGCCAGCTCACCACCGATAATAGCAAGTTGCCTATCAATGGTAGTATTGTATCTATCGCATGTCAAACTTCATTAATGTGCTGAGTTAAAATTAAATTGCAGCTAACACTTAAATGAGTGAATTCAAGGCAATTTTCAATTACAGTGGGTCCAAATTAACTTCACAAACAAAAGTGTTAGAAACACACAAAATATCTACAGATTTTTGTTGAATACAAGCACCATCATGACTTTGCATTTTCTGTAATGGAATATTACAAGAACATGACAGAAAACATTTAAGCATCTTAGAATATAATTTAATGTTAACCCATGCAGCAAAATATCTACCGAGTCACATAAATTGAATGGGATGCTGGCATACATTTAAAAAATAATTAATCCTGGATAATATCATTAAACAATACAGATAAAAAGAGCCGAATATAAAAGGCTACATTGGTTAGAGATGACTGAAGAGGAAATGGGAAAATCATTATTGATTGGCCAAGATTACTAACTAATTTGACCATAAGTTGTAAAAGAATATGACTGATGAGCTGAAACAATGAGAGTCGGATTTGTTGATCGGTCTTGCATTGAAACAGCAGCTGTCTAAAAGTTAATTAGTACATTGGTTTAGGTATCTGCAGCATTAAATAATTAATGAATATGTATGGTTGCATTGCAGTCATCCTCAATGACGATGTTTTTTCTATTTATGTTTTCATTTAAACCATTGTACAACACTAATATCAATCCAGCTTTTTTGAGCAATTAAAAAGATATTACAATATTGCAATATTTTTAACTTTACAATACATCAGCATTTGTTTGATTATATAGCAGGTAAAATCATCGGCATCTTGTTTAATTGAAACCTAATGAAATGACAGAGGTAAACTAACTTGGATTATGGCTCTTCCTATTATTTCCCTTGAAAGCACTGTCGCTTTCTTACAGCTTTTTAATTTCTGTCATATCTTCTCTAAAACTCAACCTTCTTCAACAGTTTGCCCCTAAGCAGATGCAGGTGAGCTGCTTGCAACTGAATGCCTTCTAGGCCAGTTCAGAGGGCAGTTAAGAGTCAACCACATTACTGTGGATCTGGAGTGACAAGCAGGCCAGACCAGGTAAGGACGACAGATTTCCTTACCTGAATGACATTATTACAACCAGTCGTTTCATGAACATCATTAATGTTATTCCAGGTTAGCTAATTGAATGTAAAGTTCACCAACTGCCATGATGGGATCCTGCTTCTGAAGCATTAGTCCAGTAATGCTGGATTACTTGCCCAGTAACATTACCAGTATTCTGTCAGCCACATGACTTTCCTCTTTTATTATCATTCCTACAATATACATTGCACTTTCAAAATGGCAATTATTGCATGAGAAATTAATCAAAAAAATAAAGGAGCAGGCAGGTACTAGTTAGAGTAGCTTTTTTAATCAATCATGAGACGCGGGTGTCCCTGAAAGGTAAGCATTTATTGCCCATCCCTAACTTCCCTTGAGAAGGTGCTGGTGAGCCGAAGCCATGAGTTGCTGCAGATCTTGTGAGGTAGCTACACTACAGTTCTGTTAGGTAGGAAATTCCAAGAATTTGATGCAGCAATGATGAAGGAACAATGATTTAGTTCCAAGTTAGGATGGTCTGTGACTTTGAGGATAGTTTGCAGGTGGTGGTGTTCCCATGCACCTGCTGCCCTTGTCCTTCTCAGTGGCAGAGGTTGCAAATTTGAGAGTTGCTAATGAAGAAGCCTTGCCAAGTTGTTGCAGTGCGTCCTGTGGATGTTACACTCTGCATCCATGTAATGCTGATGGTGGAGGGAGTGAATGTTTAAGGATATGGATGGGGTGCCAATCAAGCAGGCTGCTTTATCTATGGTGTCAAGATTCTTGAGATTGTTAGAATTACACTCATCAGGACAAATGGGGAGTATTCCGTCACATTCCTTCCTGACTTGTGCCTTGTAGATAATGGAAAGGTCAAATATATATATAATAATATATATATATTCCAAAGCACAATATAATTTGGTCAAATTCAGAAATGATTCTAGACTAGTTAGGGAGCTGTTGAACCTGAAGAGGCAGCGAAGGGATTACAGATCTTAGACAAAATTTGTAAGCAGAAGTATGGTGCTTAGAATTTAATGAGGAGAACAAAATTGATGGAACAATGGAAGATAAATTTGCTCACTAAATTGAGCTGAACCAGAGATGGACGAGGTGGAAGGAGACCTGGGAGTGATAACTTTGGAGCAGCAATCTAAAAAGCAATCTACGAAGAGTTATATTTGAAAAATCAGACTGATACCACATACACAACTTTGGACAGGCTCCAAGTTGAACACTGCATATACCTTGGTCACTAAGGAGCAGCAAAAAACATGCAAGACCTACAAGCAGTGAGGCATTGGTTTCAGACACTGCATAGTCTGGAAAATTAGAAAATGTTGGACTCTTTAGATTTGAAAGGAATGAGAAGGGACCCAATAGAAGTATATGATACTATGTCCAGAATTTTCTGGTCACTTTGGCATAGGGTTTCATGGCAGGTGGGTTGCTGGGGGGGTGGGGGGGAGACTCAATATGGCGACAAGACCAAAAATCAGATATATGCCGTCGTCAAATCAGTTTGCAGTCGTCCACTCAACCTGTCAATGGTAGGCTATGTTTCCCGTTGCCGCACATTGGGAATGTCATTTTAATATTATAAGCCCTGCTCACTGGAATCATCCCCCCCAATTTAAATTTAAATTTACCGCCCACATCAGCATGACTTCAGAATGGCCTGCTTCACGACTGCCTTTAAAAGGTGTGCACCTAGCAACCTGAACTTCACAGAGCACTCAGAGGTGAGTGTCACAACTTGTGCAGCGCTCATGAGCGTCACCCATAGGACATTAAGGAAAAGGCATTTGCGGGCTGGCTTTCAGTGCGGTGCCAGGGCAAAGGCTCCACTGTGGGTCAGGCTGGGGGGCAAGGCAGCACAGGTTGAGGGAGGGGGGGCAAGGCAGCACAGACTGAGGGAGGGGGGCAAGGCAGCACAGATTGAGGGAGGGCGGCAAGGCAGCACAGACTGAGGGAAATACTCAAGCGCATGATGGATAGGTGGGGGGGAATAGGAGCAAAGGCACAACACACTGAAGGAAATACTCGAGAACATGAGGAGGGATGGGGGGTGTGAGGGAAGCAGCCACACACTTGGAAAAGCTTGCCAAAAGTGAGCATTCCTCCACAGCTTTGAGACTGTTCAGCTGCAGCTCCATTTACATACTTGGAGTTGGGCATCCTAAGCTTTTCTGCCCATTTAACCAACACAAAAGCAGGTCAATAAACTCCCAATAATGTCTCCTTGCCAATGGCTCCTTGTTCTGATGTGCAGTGTTTGTGCAACTCAGATTTGAAATCTTGGTTCCTGCACAAGTTATAGGCAATTCTCTCAGTCCAGGGCCTCTTCCCTGTGCAGCCTGTAACCTTATGACCAAAGCGATAGCCCAGCTTCACACTCCCTGGACGCATTAGTGAGGCCTGCACCTCAATGGTGCTTATTATTGTTGCCAGAATGCTGTAGGCAGGCATCATAAAGTTCCGTCATTCTGTGTGCTCTCAGCACCTTTGAGGTGGGACTGCCCCCACCCCATCTCTTCAGCATCTATGACTGGTGGCACTGTGCTCCTGAAGGGGTCAGGTGCATTTAAAGTTTCACGGCATCATCTCTATGATATGAGCCCGATCACAGAGTGCAAGTGAGCTCCGCTCAGCCAGACAGGAGTCAGACATCGCAGAGGCAATGTGGAGGTCTATGGAATGTCCTCAGTGCCCAGGCTGTGCAAGTATATCTTCTTAACCTTCCTAACCCTGCTGCAACATGGTGTTCCCCCATAATCCACACGGAGGTGGAGGCAGCTTGTTGACGGCTACGCCCTGACTGTAATTACCTTGGTGGGCATTCTCTGGAGGGCCAAGACCTGGAGGGTCCCGACTTGCTTTCAGGATCCTGTTTTGTGGCAGTGGCCCCCCTCTTCAGCCTGTGAAGCTAGAACTGCCGAGGTCACAGGAAGAGGGAATTCAGATGGAGTGTACACTCCCAGAGTCACCTGGGTGGATGGCCACGGGTGTGCACCTGTTGCTCATCCTCCCTATTAGTGACCGAGGGGCCCTGGATGACAACTAGAGGAGAAGGTGAAGCTGGAGTGAGATCGAGCTGCCCTGCATCTCTCTCACGTTGACACTATTGGAGTTCAGCCCATGCAGTAGTGTAGGAGTGATGCCCTGGACGGACCAAGGTCTCCATGGTGGCGCGGTCCTATCTGTGTTGACCACAGTTCTTTGCTTGCCAGTGCTATCGCCTCAGCCTGAAGGCAGGCAGAGTCCTCCATCGTGCTTTGCAATCTGAGGAGTGCAGCGGACATCCCTTCCTGAGGTTCCTGAGCTTGCCTTTACAGCTTAAGCAACTGTGACATGACCGAGTCCAGAGGTTCGATATCTGACTTAGACTCAGCAGATTTCTGGCCTCCAGCGGTCCTCCGAGTGCTGTAAGCCTGGGAAGTCCCTTCCGCTGCCTACTGTGGATCAAAGAGTGTGAAGTGCTCCCCAGATTGTGAACCTGAGGCTACTCTACAACTAGGTCCCACTGAGGTGTGTGTGTCTGTCCTGGTGGGGGATGTGGATGAGTGCTGTGACGGGATGTCAATTAGGGAGTCATCAGATTCTTCTTCTGAGGTGCCTTTGGGGCTTGAGTTGAGGACCTGGCTTGTGGACCCTCTCAGCTACTTCTTAGATGTGCCTGCGAAAGCAAGGAGAGATAATTAGTGCATGGCACGGGACTGCAAAACAGGGGAACTGACTCACAGCATGGTTGTGCAGTGGATGTTACACTACTGGATCCTCACTTGGTTGAACCCCGCCGACCTCACCATCAGCACAGGAACTGTCGAGATCGTTGCCGGCCAGCTGGATGACTCTATTTTCAAAGTTTGTGAGGACCCTGATATCAGGCATTCCTCCACCAACCTGTGACCTCTCCCTTTTATTGTGTGCCAGCTTGACCTGCATGAAGACAAATGCACAGAGTGCAAGTGGGACGCCTGCCAGGCCCGGTGATAAGGATGCCAGGCATGTGCGGGTAGTGAATGGTGCCATGGATGGGATGAGGACACGATCCGCAAAGCAGATGAAGGTATTTATGAGAGGGTGAATCGTGATGTCTTGAACTGGCAATGAGTGAGATCCCTGTGATGGGTTTATGAGCGCGTGAGTTGAGGGTGACGAGAAGAGTGACTTATCCTGACGGAATGGAGATCATTCATCCTCTTTTGTCACTGGGTGGCTGTCCTCCTTTTTCAGGCTTTGGCGCTGACCACCACTGTCACTGCTTCCCATGATGGATTGGTGACCTGGCTTGCTAGTCTTTGTTCAGAGTCGGGGTAGAGGACTTCACAGCGGTCCTCCACTGTGTCCAGTAGGCACCCGAGGGAGGCATCGCTAAATTTGGAGGCAGCATGTTTCGTCCGTTTGGCAGCCATGACTTTGCAGCAGCTTCTGATCCCTTAGAGAGTGCTAACTCTACAGGGGCACCCTTTAAATATGGCACCCTGATTACGGAAGGCCTGAGAAGACAGCAGGCTGGGTGAATCAGAGGCCGACCTGCCAGCGATCTGGGGTGTTTCCTGGAAACGCATTATTAATGAGGTGGGCCGTGCTGGGAATGGGACAATGCGGCGTGAAAACTCACCATTGCGGCAGGCATGTAAAACTCCTTTTTCCCGCCCGCTACCACACTTTGCGCAAATCTGGGCCGATTTCGCCATAAGTGTTTCATGTATAAGGACTGCAGTCTTCATCAGTGTCTGACTCTGAACGGAAATGGCAGTCTGGAGTGACTTTGCCTCAAGGCAGTCACATGACTACAGCAAGTCAGATATGACATCAGAATAATTACATTTCACAACCCTAGCATCCTCTTTCCATATCAAACAAAAGATACAAACATATCTGTTTTCCTCGTGAACAAAAGACACATTTGCATGCAAGATCCTTTATGACTGTGAGCCACTACATACCTACTGTCCTCATGCATTGACAACTGTTTGTTGTACTAGTCAGTCTCAGCCCCTACATTGCACACATAGGGCAGGATTTTGCCCTTGATGGGCGGGTGGGCCTGAACGACTCAGCGGCAGGCGGGCCGGCCAATCGCTGCCGCCAAAACGGGCCTCGCCTCCAATTTACGTGGGCGGGCCAATTAAGGCCCATCCAGCAGGTCACCCGATAGGAAGCATGCACACGAAAGAGCTCACATCTCCCTGAGGTAAAGTGCTGCCCCAGGGAGATCGCTGAAAGGCTCTGAAACATTAAAAATAGAAAATAGAAAAATTTAAAAGTCATTAACATGTCCCCCTCATGTGAAAATGTCATACAAGATGGGACCTGTTAATAAAGTACACAAAACCTTTATTAAACATTTTAAATCCGAAAACAAACCTCATCCCGCCACTGGATGAGGTTTATTAAAAAATCACTTACCCACCTGCCCATTGGGCCCATGCGCCGAGCTGAAGTTCACACGGGCTCCTCAAAATCCTTGTCGATTGGTGACTTAATGACCTTAACAAGGCCTTTAATGAATGGCAGGTGTGCGTCGCGCTGCATAGCGCGCCCACCGACCTAAACATTGCGATGCTGCGCACTGACGTCGGGACGCTTGCACAACGTCAGCACGTGACATTTTAAGCACTGACGTGCGGGCTCCGCCCGAACACGTCAGCCAGAAGATTCAGCCCATAGTCTTTAAATCATGCAGACCACTTAATGGTACGCGTGCACATTGACATTGGCTGTTCGCCTGGGTGATGTTCCTTGTCTGGAGAGTGTCATTCCTGTGGCACTTGTTGCCTTGGTGACAGTTGTTGTTCCAATGTGGTTGTTGGGCATTCATGGACCTCTGAGATTGATAGTAGTTCAGTACTCAGTACAGCTAGTGAGATCCCTTCTCCCTGACCCTGATTGCTGTGAAGGACCAGCTTCGCGCTGTGAAGGTATGGCTTTGCTAGTTATTCTGATCTGCCTGCGGTTGCACCGGTATATTTGATCACTTCCATTGCATACGATCAAGGTGGCAATTTCTCTATGCATCTGCCAAGCTTCCACGTGGGCTGACTCCTGTTAAGAGCATGAAGGTTTGCACCCTGACTGGCTCTCCAATGCTCAACTCTGGTAATGGTTTGGCAGTCCTGTCAAATTGAAATTTAGATTGCTGTCATTTCACTTTGCTCTTTTGACTCACATCTGTTGCTGGTTCTGGTTTCAGTAGCTTTTCTGTTAATGGAAGAGTAGTTTGCGTGCAGCGTGACATTAGTCTCTGGACAGGACTACTTTCCATACCTTTCAGTCGGTGTATTTCTCCACTCAAGGATTGCCATGTATACATCAGTCCTAGGTTTGCTTGAGTCCTTTGGTGATTTTCAGCCTTTCCATTCGACTGGGGATAGTACGGAGATGATGTGTAATGTTGAATTTCCCGATTCTTTGTGAATCGGCTGAATTCTTCATTTGTGAACTTAGGACCTTTGTCGCTCATCATAATGTCTAGAAGGCCGTACTGACTGAAGTGAGCTTTCAGGCATTCTACTATTTCTCTCGTCATTGTTGAAGTCAGCTGGTCTAATTCCCAGTAGTCAGAATAGTGGTCTACAGTGGCAAGATAATCAGTTCCTGTCAAAGTGAAAAGGTCTACTCCCAGCTTCATCCATGGCCTGTCTGGGATGTCATGCATCATCAATGGCTCCCTAGGTTGTTTAGCTTGGTCTTTAATTTCATTGCTCATGTTTGGCCAGTAAAGCATATCGCTTGCCTTTCTCCTAGTCAATTCAATTCCTTGATGGCTTGCATGGATGCACTACAGCGTCTGTCCTCTCATCTCCTTATGGATAATGACTCTATTTTCTTTGTACAAGAGGCCATCTTGGGCTGTCAATTCATCTTGGTGTTCCCAATAGGGTCTCGCTAACGTATGTGTATTCTTGATGCCGTCAGGCCATCTTTTCATCACCACTTCTTGTTGTGCTTGTAGAGTTGCATCTTGTTGGGTCGTTCACTTGATATTTACCCTATGTGGTCATCATAGTAACAGTCACAAATCATTTGTCACCTATAGACTTGACTGAACCAACCTGTTTAATCTTGTATAGTTCTTCATCAGACTCATCTGCTGATATCTCTCCTATGGCCATCTTTATACGCCTGCTTTGTTTCTTTCTAGCCAAATACTCGTGTCTGGACAGGACTACTTTCCATACCTTTCAGTTGGTATATTTCTCCACTCAAGGATTGCCATGTATACATCTGTCCTAGGTTTGCTTGAGTCCTTTGGTGATTTTCAGCCTTTCCATTCGACTGGGGATAGTACAGAGATGATGTGTAGTGTTGAATTTCCCGATTCTTTGTGAATCGGCTGAATTCTTCACTTGTGAACTGAGGACCTTTGTCGCTCATCATAATGTCTAGAATGCCGTACTGACTGAAGTGAGCTTTCAGGCATTCTACTATTTCTCTCGTCATTGTTGAAGTCAGCTGGTCTAATTTCCAGTAGTCAGAATAGTGGTCTACAGTGCGCAAAATGATTCTGTTTCTTGCTTTCCCTTGTATGATGTTGTCCGCATTATTTTGACCCTTCCCTTTGTCGTCATTGCTCCAATCTTTCGGCCTGAAATGTCTCTCAGCATAATGTATCTACTGGTCTGCTCTGTCCTACACATGCTCTAGCTGACGTTTCACAACTTCTGCATTTTGACACACTTCTATCACTTTCTTTAGCGTCAGTTTCTCATCTTTCAGTAGTCTTGCTCTCACCAAGTGGTCTCTCACGCCTAAGAGTAATCCATCTTTTAAATAGATAATCTTTTAGTTGTCTGAATTCATACAATTCTCCAGCTGCGTTATTGCAGTCATGTATTATTCAATGGTCTCGTTTTCACCCTGAACTCTAGTGTGGAATACATATCATTCATATGTAGCTCAGAGTTAAAAATATGCGTGCAAGACATTCAAAATCTCTGTTGCCTTTTCTCTTTGCTGATCTGTTAGATTTAGAGTGGCATACATTTTGTAACAATCCTTCCCCAAGCAGTGTTAAGAGTGTGGCTACTCTTATCGGTTCAGGCTTGTTAATTAAGTTGCAACCTCTTAGCTTTGTCGCTTAAAATGGAAAAACTGCCAGTATCACCATTCATTTTACCTGGAGTTAGAAGTGGAAAATTTACCGCAGCCATTTTTACCCACTCAGTAATTTGCTTCCAGCCTTTGTTTGTGTTCCTTTTGTGTCTGCTTTTCCTTTGTCTTTTTGTAGTAGCTGTGTGCAGCTTTGAACTTTTATGTGTGCCTTTCTTAGCTGTGTCTTCTCTGTAGCCAATATTGTACTAACTTGCAGTTTTTCTCTTTGTTTTTTTTTAGCAGCTTTTTTGCAGATTTGAATGTTTCTGTGTTCCTGGGCTCTCAGTGTCCTCTCTGCATAATTTCCAAGGTTGAACAATCTACATTTTTCTCCACTTTCTGACATCATGTTTCATGATGAGGACAGCAGCCTTCATCAGTGTCTGTCTCTGTGACAGGCTTTATTGAGATGAATAGATATGGCAGCCTACACTGACTTTGCCTCATGGCAGAGTCATGATATGACATCAGACTGGTTACACTTCACAACTAAACTCTAAGTAGAAACAAAAAGACAAACCTGAAGCACCATTATAAGTCAAACTACGCTGGGAAATTATAGCTACAGAAGCTGGTAAATCTAAGACTGATTTTTGGATGCATTTCTTTTGCAAAGAGTGTTTAATATCCCAAAAGATCCTCTTAGTGAAGCAGCAGATACAAAATAACTTTTTAAAAAGCCTCCCTTTCCTCATAATTGAGACACTAGTGACACACCTTGTAACTCTTCTCAACGCTGTCTCCAGAACTTGAATATGCTTTAACTGAACACAGTACTCAAGAAGCGCTGACAGTGTATAGTTTGATCACACCTTCCACTGACTTATATTCTACTCTTGGCTATTTAGGTTAATATTCTATTGACTTTGTTAATTGTTGCTCTGGTTTGGCTGGACATGTTAAGTGTCGCGTCTATTAAGGCTCTAGGTCTCTTTCAACTTCATTCTTAGTAATTTCAACACCATTTACTTTGTACATATATGCCCAGTTATTACCATCCTGTAAAGCATAACAAAGACTCATTGCAGTCTGTTTACAGTTGGGACTGCCTGCCAATCAATGGAGTTTAAGCTTCTGCCTGAACATTCTTAATCAGAAATTCCATTAGTATCATTGACAATGCACTTAGCTCTATCTTTACAGTAATAATATTCAATGACTGACTTTCAACTTAACTTGCCCTTCAAAATCCTTGGCTCATTTTGGTCTTAACCAATATCTAAACTCTCATTTGAAGGCAATTTGCTCTTTAAAAAAACTGAAGAACACGCCATATTAATTTGACAACACAGTCAAGTGGGGCTCAAGACCACAACCACAGTACATAATATTTATTTCTGTGTAGCTCCCAATCTCTATTGAGATGGATATTTTATAGCATTATGGATAAATATTAATTGCATGTTATCCCAGTTTCTTGCTGACATCATTGTTGTGTAATCAATAGCACACCACGCAAAAAAACAATTAATTTGAATTTACCTTAATAACCAAATCAAATTTCTGATGAAAATCCCTGTTTATTGGCCTTAGGAGATAGAGCTCTGCTGTGATATTATTCAGAGAAAAGTACTTAGCATAATCCTCCGGAGTACCTTAAACAAAACAGTACAATTTTCTATGATTAATTTCTTGAAAATGATTGGCATAGCATTTAATACTGTCAAACAATTTATAGAATTAATATACTGACATGATTAAACAACTTTCAAAGCTATGACCCAATGCATCATAACGTAAAATAATAAGATGATAAATCGTGCAAGTACAACATTACCAACCGACAAGAATGCTGTAGACAATTCCTGGTTGATCACCAGTTGGTTTAATATTGATGTCCTGGTCAACAGCTAAAATTCGAGGTGTGACATTCACTGGGTTTATCCTTGCCTGAAAAGAAAAAATAAATTAATCTTCATTTATTTTAAAATCTTAAGGTTTAATAATGTTTCTGTCTTTCTGTTGCATTTAATAACTTATTCATTGATGTCTATTTTTATTTCTCTCTGTAGATATATGAGCAGTGATGTCAAGCCTTTTATCACTGTTCCTAAATCTTAGGATGGTATTCAAAGAATAATTTGTGGCTCAACTCTGGCAAAATAGCCTAACAATCATTTTTGTGGCTGACATTTTTAAACCCACAGATAACCACAGAGTTTTTGCTGGAAAGTTTGCTTCTTTGAATATCAAAACAAATATAACTAAATTGATTTGTAGTCTCCCCGGATCCCTTTAAGAACTATTTTCCAATGTTACCTGTTGTACCAATCACATTCCTAGCCCCTCACCCATACAGTACCCCATACAACTCATGTGAATGTTATTATGTTTACTAACACAAGTTTGTGTGTTTTGGGAGGGAAATTGCTGCAAATTATCCAATCTTACTCTTGGCACATCAAATCTTTACTCAGATCTCAAGTTCTGTGATGCTAACCTAACATTAAAACCTGCTTATGCATACATTGTCTGATGCAATGGCTAGCATTCCTGCCTCTGTGCCAAAAGCTCCAGGTTTCAGTTCCACGCCAGGACCTGATGGCCAAGGAAGGTGCGTTCATAACATGGCCATGGAGGTTCAGTATCAACCTGCAAATTCTAACAGTCGCCAATGACAGGCGGTAAGAGTTGGTGAGATTCCTTGTCAACCATGTGATGGAAAGAAAGTTGGAGCCTCTACTATCACTATCCATAGCTCCACACTTACGTGTATGTAAAAGTGCATGTTGCCACAGCAACTCAGAATTCCTGAGTGAACTGTAATATCCCAGCACAACACATGCATTATCTATAACTCTAAACCAACTTGCATTTATCTTGCGCCAAAGAAAGAGCTATTATGTGGGGTGTTTTTATTCTTTTCTGGGATGTATGTGTTGCTGGTTAGGCCAGCATTTATTTCCCATCCCTAATTGCCCTTGAGAAGGTGGTGGTGAGTTGCCTTCTTGAACTGCTGCAGTCCCTGTGGTGCAGATACACCCACAGTGCTGTTATGGAGGAAGTCCCAGGATTTTGACCCAGCGACAGTGAAAGAACAGCAATATATTTCCAAGTCAGGATGGTGAGTGGCTTGGAGGGGGACCTTCCAGGTGGTGGTGTTCCCATGTACCTGCTGCCCTTGTCCTAGATGGTCACAGTTGTGGGTTTGGAAGGTGCTGTCTAAGGAGCCCTGGTGAGTTCCTGCAGTGCATCTTGTAGATAGTACACGCTGCTGTACTGTTCGTTGGGGCTGGAGAGGGTGAATGTTTGTGGATGGGATGCCAGTCAAGCGGGCTGTTTCGCCCTGGATGGTGTCAAGCTTCTTCAGCATTGTTGGAGCTGCACTCATCCAGGCAAACGGAGAGTATTCCATCACACTCCAGACTTTTGCCTTATAGATGGCGGACAGGCTTTGGGGAGTCAGGAGGTGAGGCAGGATTCTTAGCCTCTGACCTGCTCTTTAACTACAGTATTTTTATGGCTAGTCCAGTTCAGTTTCTGGTCAATGGTAAACCCCAGGATTTTGATAGTGACTAAAAGCTTGGTCAAAGACGTGAATTTGAAAGAAGATGTCAAAGGAATAGAGGAAGGTGGAGAGACATGGAGGTGTAGAGAGGAAATTTCAGAGCAAAGGGCATAATAGGCTGCAGATACAACCTCTGATAGTGGAACAAAAGAAGTGGGGGAATGCACTAGAGTCTAGTGATGGAGAAACAGAGTTCCTGGAGAACTAAAGGAGGTAGGGAGGGAAGAAATCATGGAGGGATTTTAACATGTTGACAAAGTATGGGCGAACTGACAGCAAAAGTACATCAGCAATCCAGGGTTGATGCGTGAGTGGGGCAGGATATGGAAAGCAAACTTTTAGTTGAGTTTGAAGTTCATGAAGGGTGAAGGATAGTGTTGGAGTATAAAATTGAGGTCAAATAGGAAACCAAGGTTGTAAACAGTCTGGTTCTCCTCGCAACAATGGCTGGTAAGTGGGATGGAATCAAGGGTACAGGGATTGTTGTGAGGGTCTAAGCTGATGGCTGCAATCTTTTCCAATGTTTCACAGGAGGAAATTGTGGCTTGTCCAGGACTGGATGTCAGGAAACTAACTTGAAAATGTTCTACCAAAGAACATTAACAAAGCTAATTATATGTACGTTATCTAATTATATTCAAATATTCAATGTTAAAGTATTATTTTTTGGAAGCAGAATATTTCAAATCCATTTAAAAATAAATGATTATTTGAGATAGATGGTGCTTATTTAATAAGTTTAAACTTTCTATGCCCAGTTCCAAACAAGGTAGTCATCTCAAGGTAATGTCTTTGCTGTTCAGCTGTATGACTTCCGCTATTGTCAAAAAGTACTACTCTAAACCTTTATGAATGAAATGTTTTTTTCTTTTTATTCTCAATGTTAGAAATAAAAGGCTAAAGAGCATGCTGATCTGAATAAAATTACATACAATTGTGCAAATTTATGTTTGTCAAGTTTATTTTGTGTTTGAATGTGCAATCCAGCCCCACAATTGTTTCTCTCTAAACCAGAATTTAAGACAGTTGCATTTATATTATGCCTTTTATGATCACAGGATTGCCCAAAGCATTTTACAGCCAATGAAGCATTTCTGAAGTCGTCACTGTTCTAATTGTAGGAAGCTAAACAGCCAATTTGCAGACAACAAGCTCCCAAAGACAGCAATTTGATAATGACCAAATAGTTTTTTATTGCAATGATGACTGAGGGATAAAAATATTGGCTTAGACACCAGGGATAACTCTCCTGCGCTTCCTTGGGATTAGGATTACCATGATGCTGTGAAAAATACTGCTCTTTATTATATAAACTTTTGCATATAATATTTGGTAGACTTGCTTTAGAAACAACTTGAGGAGCGTTAGGCTAATTGGTCTATAATTCCCTGGTTTCCCTCAGTGACCTTTCTTTAACAGAAAAGCTATATACGCAATGTTTCAATCAAAAGGAAAGAAACTTAAAAGCTAGTCACTTGAGTTGTACATTTCTCCCAATGACTGGCAGATCATACCAAACAGCACATCCTTTGGCTGTTTGCAGCAGGCAGAGTATTAACTGTCCTCAGTCAAGCTTTGCTTGCAAAACCCAGCAAACAATGTCTAATGTCAGATATGATTCTCTGATTGAGCAGCACTTGCTGAACAATCCCGAGTGTGCTAAGAATTACACTAACAACCAAATTAAGATCACCAGTCAGATTTGCAATATAGCCCATTTACACTTGCAAGAATCTGCATACATTCATATGCAGGGACCAATCCTCTGCAGGCAAAAGGAACATGTCCAGACATTGCACCTTTTTTGAATAAACAAAAGCATGGGGGGCAATGGTACATTCGCCATGGCAACATCTCAACCAATCAGAATTGACTTGCCAAACAATCAGCACACTTTTTCTCATGCAGTATAAATTGTTTTTCCCTTTGAAATTTGGCTTTCTTGTGTCTCTCATGATGATTACAAGATGAAGGCTTTGAAAGCATTTCTCTTTTTCAACAACTCAAATTTGAAAGATTACAGTTAGGACATCTTAACTGATTCCTTTAAAACTCTGTGATGGAAACCATCTGATCCCAGAGACTCGTCACTCATTGGTATAAGTTTTTTCTTCATTACTGTTATTTTTCTGACATTCATTTGGGTGATTCCCCCCACCCTGATTCAATTCAAGTTTCATGGGCTGTTTGGCATGTTGACCTCTTTCTCTGCTATAAATACTGACACAAAGCAATTGTTCAGCATGTCCGCTATTTGCTTATTTTCATTGACAATGTTATCAGTTTTTGAAGAGGCCACACACTTCTTCCTAATATAATAATATATTTTTGTTAATTTTGAAATCCATTGTAAGTTTTTTTATATTCCTTTTCTGTAGTTCTTACTAACTATATTATCATTCTTCACAATTTTTTGTATCTTTCCCATTTTCCGGAATCTGTGCTTTTTTTGCATGTTTGTATGCCTCTTCTTTTAGCTTTATATTATTTCTTAACTTTTTAGTCATTCATGGCTGTCCTTAATGGCAAGTAGAACTTAATTATTTTAGTGGTACAAACTTGCTCTGTATCACACTAAATTATTTTTGAACATCTACTGACTTGCTGTTGTTCTATCCATTAATAAATTTGCCCAGTGCTCTGTAGACAGTGTCTGTTTAATCCTATTGCAGTCAGCTATCCTAAATCTGGTTAAAGGTTTAATCACTCTTTTGAGCATAACTTTACAGCTTTGGCATTTGAGTCATAACCCGCAGTTTCAAAGGAAAGCCTCTTGTAAGAGATAACTGGCCTTTTTATTCACTAAATACAGTTAGAGAAAAAACAATTTACTTAAGTTAATGCCCAACATCACATGGATCAAACAGTTAAATATCTACTTACAGGAATTATTTCCTTGATTCTGAATTGGCAAGAATATTGCAGATACTGCCAGGGTCACAGGTACAAATATCATTGTTAATGTCACTGGCATCATGTGTTACTCCAACAGGAGTGATAGGTAAGGATCTATGGTCAACAGCTCCCAAAACAATGGAAAGCTAAAATCAGAAAATGTTGGAAAAACTCAGGAGGTCTGGTATCATCTGCAGAGAGAGAGAACCAGAGTTAATGTTTCGAGTCCGTATGACTCTTCTCCACAGATGCTGCAAGATCTGCTGAGTTTTTCCATAATTTTCTGTTTTTATTTAAGTGGAAAGCTAAATGTTACTGTTGTGTTGATGCTGGAAAGTGAACCTGATAGGAGAAATTCTTGGGAAAGGCAGCAATTACACAAGGATGGACTTTAAAAGCCAGCAAACTGAACAGGATCAGCTCCATAAATACAATGGCTACAAATGCTGGTCAGAGATTGGGAGAGGGCTGAATTTTCGAAACAAAGAGGGGAAACTGGAGCTGGGTCTGTTTTGGGCCGGAAACCACCCCTGGGGAGAAACTGACTAAAGTTCAGATTTCTTCATGATGAAGCCATAAATTGGCATGGAGAAGAGTTTCATGCCCACTTGAGCCACTCGGGGCAGGAACGAAGGTGATCAGATGATGTAGGGGACTGATTTAGATGCCCCACAGCAGCCATCACTGAGGCTGTTGGTTGTCCTGAAGGAGAAATCTGCTGATTGTACGAAGTCTTCCGCTGCACCAGGGGGAAGTGAGTCTCATGGAGAGCTGGAGACATGGTGCCCAGACCAGGGCAGCCCCTCGGTTTCATCGATGCTGACCTGGAGCTAATGTTTGAGGCCGTGACAGAGAGGAGAGAAGTCTTCTTCCAAAAGGGTGGGAGAAGAATGCAACCATCTGTTAGTGTCATCTATATGCTTCTTCTCTCCTTCCATCCCTCTCATTTCCTGCTCTGCCCCCGATGAGCTGTTTCCTTTCAGGCCCTCATTGTCCTCAAGGTCCACACTTCTCTGAAGATCCATATTATGGAGAGTGCAACAGAGCACCACAACAACTGAGACACTTACATGATGGTATCAGAGGGTACCACCAAACTGGAATTGCATCTTCAGAAACCTGATGGACTGCTCAACAGTTGTCCTAGTGAGCAGGTGACATTGGTTATAGTTCTTCTATACCTCTGTCTGGGGTTCCTGCGGAGGGGTGTGTAAACATCTTTTCAAGGACTATCCCTTGTACCCTATGATCCATCCAAGCATTTTGGGGAGTGAAGATCTGATACAGCATGTTCTGGCAGAGAATGAAGAAGCCATGGCAGTTGGCTGGAAACAATCATACACATGGAGGAAGCTCTTGTAGTCCCAGAGCAGCTGGACGTTGAAGAAGTGGAAGCCCATCCTGTTGATGGATCACCCTGGCTGGTCACTGGGTGCCTTCATGCCACGTGGGTAGAGTTAATGATGGCTTGCACCTAGGGAAAAACAGTAATGGAGGCAAAACCAAATGCCCTCTAACCTGCATGGTATGTCTGCCATTAAATGAATGTTCTCCAGCTCTGGCAAAAAAGGCATCAATGAACAGCGAGATGTGATGGCATACAGCAATATGAACAATGCCAGCAATAATCCTTGAAAGGAGCCATAAGTAAAAATGTTCAAGGCCACAGTTACTTTGACAGTCACTGGCAGGGCACAACTAGTGTTATGAGGTGTGAGGTCTTCAATGGCAAGGGCACAGGTATCTGTGGCCACCTGCCTATAGACTTGCAGTCTCCCTCGGCACTGCTTCTTGGTCATCGCCAGGTAATTCCATCTTCAGAAATAGATCCTGTGTTGAGGATTTGACCTCCCTTGATATCCTGCCCTCTTTCCTTTCCTGTGCCTTCCTGATGCTTTGCCCTCCCTGCAAGAAGGTGTTGCCCCTCATTATCACTGTTTCAAAACCTGACCATCATGCCCCCCTTACCAACTGGAACCTTCCTTCTGGGCAGGTGGCCGCTCAATTGTCCTTGGCAACCTTGCCTCCTGACCTTCTACCCCCAGACTGCCACTTTCGATGTCTGGAAACTAAGTGCTCCACTCTCCCTGCTGCCTGAGCAGTATCAAGGGCACATAATACCAAGTGCCCAGTCCCCCTTTGCTCTGTTCATGTGGCAGCAGTGATGTCCTGAGGAAGCCATGATGGGCCCTTCATTCTGTACCACCTTTCCTTAGATGATCTGTTTCTGAAAGTATGGGTAACATGTCTGGCCCTTTAAAAGATTGTCTCAAATGTTCACTGCCTCTTGAAAACGTTTAAATATCTTCAATTGGTCTCTTTTTGGAGGAAAGGGGGATTCTTATCCAAACTTCTGCTCATGTGATTATTGTTGGTGCCAAGAATCGCATCTTGAAATTGACAGGCTGCCGCTTCTAGTACTTTTGAGGGTCATTTTGCCAATATCCCACCCTTGGGGCGGCCCCAAAAATTCAATCCTGGGTATTCCGCGGTGACTCTCCAAAGCCGTTTCATCATCTACAAGGCACAAGTAATGACTGTGATGGAATACTCTCCATTTGCCTGGATGAGTGTAGCTCCAACAACACTCAAGAAGCTCAACGTCATCTAGGACAAAGCAACTCACTTGTTTGGCAGCCCATTCACCACGTTAAACATTCACTCCCTCCATCATCAATGCAAAGTGGCAGCAGTGTGTTCCATGCACAAGGTGCAGTGCAGCAACTTGCCAAGGCTCCCACGACAGCACCTTCCAAACCTGTGATCTCCATCATCTAGAAGAGCAAGGGCAGCAGGCTCATAGGAACACCACCACCTTTCAGTTCCCCTCCAAGTCATCCTGTCTTAAAAATTATATCACTGTTCCTTCACCAGCATTGGGTCAAAATCCTGGTGCTTTCTACCTACCTGTCCTGTGGGAGCACCTTCGCCACCCAGGCTGCAGCAGTTCAGGAGGGTGGCCACCACTTTCTCGAGGGCAATTAGGGGCGGGTAATATTTCTGGCTTTTTCAGTGATGTTGTCATCCCATGAACGAACAAAAATAAATTATATTCATCAATGCTCAAACAGAGTGGTAACAGTAGTATAATAGATGAGGACAACATCCAGCTTGACTAACAAGGCACAAATAGTGAGAACCTGATGCTCCAAGCCTTCATTTAACTCATCACAACATATTTTAATTAAATCATAATCTCCAAACTACTGTGCTCAACCAATAAATAAAACATCTGTGATGCCAGTCAACTCTTTCATCATAGTATCACAGACAAAATTTACATGCTTTCTTTCTGCCCACGATCAAAGTGTTTTGTATGTGAGATGCGTGTATTTTCTTACCATCAGGGTGATGGCACCAATTTAAATACTTCCAGCAGCAAGATTTTTGTGAGTTTTAAATTAAAGAAGGTTATTTATTATCATACACTTGCCCCAGAGGTTTAAAAACACAACAGGCGGAACTGTCTGAGATCGGGCAGGAAAGGCGGTGTTTGATCCTCCAACAGCAATGGAAGCTTTTTCTGCCATATCGTGCAGCACTTTTTTGAACAAAATGCAGAGGATCACTGCCAGGCTGGCCTCTGATTCAATCTCAGGCCTTCAGTAATCTGGACGCCATATTTAAGGAGCACAGAGCTAGCACACTCTAAGGGATTGAAAGCTGTTGGAAAGCTATGGCTGCCAAAGGAATGCAGCCCCCAAAATTAGTGACACCCCCTTCGAGTGCCAGATGGACACAGTGGAGGCTCACTGTGAAGTTCTCTATTCCGCTCTGGGCGAAAGCCAGCAAACAAGATTATTAATCCAGCATGGGAGGCAGTGGCAGCGCTGATTAGCGCCAATGTCCTGCAAAAGAGGACAGCCACCCAGTGCCGAAAGAGGATGAATGATCTCCTCAATTCAACCAGGGTAAGTCATTCTTCTCATCACTCTCAACTCACACACGCACAAACCCATCACATATACACAGGGATCTCACTCACTGTCATTTCAAGGGACATTGCCATTCACTCTCCCACACACATCTTCACTTGCCCTGCAGATCATGTCCTCACCCCATCCATGGCACCACTCGCCACCCACACATGCCAGGCAGCCTTCTCATCTGGCCTGGCAGGCATGCTGCTTACACTCTCTCCATCTGTATTCATGCAGGACAAGCTAGCACGTAACAAAAGGGAGAGGTCGCAGACTGGTGCAAGAATGCCGTACCCAAGCATCACTGGGTTTCATGATATTATCGGTGTGCTCTCAGCACCTTTGAGGCATTTCGACACCATTACTGACAGGTGAAGGTGTGGTGCTGAAGGGAACTGGTGATGAAGCCTGCCAAAGGCACCTTGATGACATGAACCTCTTCACAGAGTGTCTGTGTTCTGCCCTCAGCCAGACAGCTGGCAGACATTCCCATTCCCTATGTGAAGATCTCAGGAGTGTCCTCACTGCAACTTGTCAACGTCTTCCTGGAATCCTGCAGCAATAAGGACCTCACGACTACGCCTGCCTCATCTGGCCAGTGCAATGGCCTCATCGCTTGGACCCTCACCTTCCAGGATATCATCACCCTCATCCTCTTTGACTTCCTCCTCACCGAAGGAGGCGTGCAACTTTTGTAGCTCCTCATTATCCAGGTCCCCCTCCCTTTGGATCGTCAGGTTTTGTAGCGCAGCAAGCCACCATGATGCAAGGCACCCTCTGGGGAGCATACTGCAGGACTCCACCAGGTTTGTCTGGACACCAGAACCTTATTTTAAGAATATCAGTGATGTACTCAACCAAATACGGGTTGTGGCATGAGCCTCGTTGTACCTTCTTTCACCAGGGGTCTGAGGCTGCTGCAAGGACATCATCAGTCATGACCTTCGTTGGTAGTTCTTCACCCCAAATAGCCAACCCTGCATCCTGTGTGAATCCTGGAAGATGTCAGGGATCTGAGACCTGCTGAGGATGTATGAGTTGCGGGCGCTTCTGGGGTATCTTGCACACACCTGCATGATCCGTTTGTTATAGTTGCAGACCAACTGAACATTGGGAGAGTGGAGGTCTTTGTGGTTTACATACTAGACTGTGTCATGATAATGAAAGAAAAAACATTGAATTGCGCCCAGGAATACTGGACTTTAAAAATAAGACCTTAGTTTTTAAAAATACAAACAAACCACTGGCTGGAATGCTGCAAGGTGACTCCCTAAGAGGAAATGGAACGCCACCCTGTTGCCATACAAGGTTCTTCTAAAGACATCCAGAAACTAATTGCTCCCTCCCATAGAGGCAATGGAACATAATGGGAGATGAGTATTACCTTATCAAGAAATCCTGTGAGAAATACCCAGATAGATGTTTGAATTTGCTTCCCACTTGAAATATACAAAGTAAGGGGTTAAAGGTGAGCTGAAAAGCTGTCCCAGTGTCTGTCTCTTGGTGGGTGTTCTGAGAGGGAGCAAGTGCTGGAAGTTTGACTCAGAAGTAACAGCCATACACAGTACCCCTGCAAATTGCTATTTGGCAGGGATCCCGATCTCTCTCCCTCTCTACTAAACTCAACACTACTGGAACCACGAAACTGACTATTCATCTACTGGAGTCAACTCTACTGTAACCTCGAACCCGACTATTCGTCTAAATTTGTACTTTTAACCTGTATGGCCGTATATGCATGTGTTTTATCCTTTCTTGCTTTTAGCGGTTAACAAACTTACTCTTACTTTTAAGTCAAAAAGGTCTGTTCAAATTGGCTCTTTCAAAACCTGAACAATTGAGTCTGGGGAAAAGGTATTCATGTTAGGGATCCTTTTTAGATTAAATCTTGTTGCGAAAAACAGAGAGTACGGGCAGACTAGAGACAGGGAACCAGTTCATCCCTCCTCGCCCGGGGCATAACAATTTGAAGGTGTCCCAGCCAGATATGGCAATTTGAGGGGTCTCGCCTGGATCAACAACTTTTGGGAACCTCATCTGGGAGTTGGGCAGAACAACTGCTTGTTGCCAGGGAGGTTTAAGAGTGATGTGAGTACAGTCAATGGCACCCTGCACCTATGGGAACCCAGAAATCTGAGCAAGTCCCAGCGCTCTTGCTTCTTGGCTTCCCTGATCCCTGTCAAAATTGTTAAAACTGTGTGCCTCGGCAAAAAGGTCGTCCATGACCTCCTGGATACATTTGTGGGTGGAGGCTTGTGAGATACTGCAAAGGTCCCCAGTGGAGCCCTGGAAGGGGTCACTGCCATAGAAAGTGAGCGTGGCAGTGGATGCCCTCTGAGTCTTCATGGTGCCATATCCTGCAGAAGATGGCATGTGTACGTGACCAGTTGCCTTGACATGCACAACATCAGTGGCACTGGTTCTCGTTCATCTGCAAGTAGCACTTGCGCCGTCTGTAGACCTTGGATCTAGCCATGCACCTATTAACGATGACTCTGTGGGGTTCATCCTCTGCGTGCGGAGGAGGCTGTGCTGCCCCTTGGTCTTCATGGTTCTGCTCCTTCATTTGGTAAGCCAGGCACCTCCGTCGGATTCTTCTCCTTCTTCTCTCCTGCCTTTACACAATGAGGCAGACAGCGAGGTCACCAGGATCTATGTTCCCGATGGTCTCCTCACTGCAGTTTCAAAATGAGAGAGGCAAGGGTCAGCAATTGTCTCCTAAGGACCACTCTTGGTCAAGCCATTGCTTATGGCTGCCCCTTAATGCATGCCGGAGAGTCCAGGCCACCACACAGACGCCCATTGTTGGGTGCACAGGATGGCTCACCATGCCCACACCCAGCACCACCCCACACCACATGACCAAGTGGTGGCAGCTTCGGCCACTTGACTGCATCCTGAACTCTCATTTCAGCTGCAGGCCTTTTCCTAACCTGTACTCCAAGGCTTCGTGGTTTATTTATACCATGAGGATGACTTTTCAATGTTAACTGAAACATAATGCAAGGGCCTAGGAGCGCACCCTTCTGTCAGTGTTCAATGGCCAGCTTTCCCAACAAGATCCTCAGGCTTGTCCAGTCGTGCAATGGTTCTGCAGCACAATAGCACTCATTTGAATTTGAAGTCTGTGCACAAGGGATTAACAGTAGAAGAGCAATCATTGACACTGAGGGATTAATGCTGCTTGAGTAGGTATGATTGTTTGACTAGGCTGACTCGAAGCATGTCAATTGAGCTCAAGCTAAATGCTCTCAAGCTCACCTTTGACATGTTTTGCCACTAGCACGGCTGTTTTCTTCCCCCCTCCCTCCCCAACCCTGCCCCCCAACCCCGCATGTGTTTGTGCTCAAACCTCAGTCGATGCTACCATGAACCCTGCCCCTGGCATACTCACCCTTGCCCCGAGGTTGCCTTCTCCCTTCCCACTTTGCACTGTCACCCTTGCCCTGGCACAACAAGCCAGCCATGAAGAAGCCATTGCTGTGCTCCCCCCCAAATCCACAGAATCGCTGGGATCATTGCGAACGCTGAGCAAATTTTTGGTCACTCACCTCTGAATTACCCTCTAGGTTGCAGCTGCCTGGTTCATGACTTTTAAAGGCCTTTGTAAATCACGCAGTCATGAAATCACGCTGATGTGGAATATAAATTTGTTGTGGGGGATGATTCCAATGTGTGGCCACAATAATTAGGTGCAAATTTATTAAAATTAAGTCCCTGACATTTGGCAGTGGGAAAGGCAGCACGCCATAGGTGGGGGAGTGGACAATTGCGTCTTCGGTTTATATAGTTGAGAAACATGACTAGAGCCTTCTCACAAGATTCTCTGATCTTGCCACCAAACACGCCCGTCACGACTGGGGTGGAAAATCCCAGCCAACGTCTCATTCAGTCCACTTTCATACACTATCACTCACATGAAGATGATTTACAGATGAAGAAAAAAAATACAATTACAATGTATAATTGTCTCAGTCTCTCTTTTGTGGAAGGCCTAGAGTTTTCTAGATGAGTTGATACTTTTAGATGAAGTGTAGGTCTTATAAGCAGAGGTTTCTTAGGAAAGTGCAAGCTAAATTTCCAGGAGATTGGTTCTCAGGTGAACTTGAAGTTGCAACAGGCTGGGGAGAGTCCTTCCACTTTCAAGGTATTATTACCTTGGCTGTTCATTTGACTGCAACTAGTTCGATGGCTCTCTGATGGTGTCTCTGTCTCTGCAGAGTTGATTCTTATTGTTTTAAAAGCAGGTAACAAACATTGTTACCTGGAAAAACTCAGCAGGTCCGGAAGCATCGGTGGAGAAGAGAAGAGCTGACGTTTCGAGTCCTCATGACCCTTCAACAGAACTGTTCTGCTGAAGGATCATGAGGACTCGAAACGTCAGCTCTTCTCTTCTCCGCCGATGCTGCCGGACCTGCTGAGTTTTTTCAGGTAATTCTGTTTTTGTTTTGGATTTCCAGCATCCGCAGTTTTTGGTTTTTAACAAACATTGTTGGCTCACCCATGTGATCTCTTACAAGTCAAAAGACCTTTTCAAAATGAGGTGGATGACCAAGTCAATTATACATATATAAAAACAAAAAAACTGCGGATGCTGGAAATCCAAAACAAAAACAGAATTACCTGGAAAAACTCAGCAGGTCTGGCAGCATCGGCGGAGAAGAAAAGAGTTGACGTTTCGAGTCCTCATGACCCTTCGACAGAACTTGCGTTCGAGTCCAAGAAAGAGCTGAAATATAAGCTGGTTTAAGGTGTGTGTGTGGGGGGGCGGAGAGATAGAGAGACAGAGAGGTGGGGGGGAGGTGTGGTTGTAGGGACAAACAAGCAGTGATAGAAGCAGATCATCAAAAGATGTCAACGACAATAGTACAATAGAACATATAGGTGTTAAAGTTAAAGTTGGTGATATTATCTAAACGAATGTGCTAATTAAGAATGGATGGTAGGGCACTCAAGGTATAGCTCTAGTGGGGTTTTTTTTTAATATAATGGAAATAGGTGGGAAAAGGAAAATCTTTATAATTTATTGGAAAAAAAAGGGGGGAAGGGGGAAACAGAAAGGGGGTGGGGATGGGGGAGGGAGCTCAAGACCTAAAGTTGTTGAATTCAATATTCAGTCCGGATGGCTGTAAAGTCCCTAGTCGGAAGATGAGGTGTTGTTCCTCCAGTTTGCGTTGGGCTTCACTGGAACAATGCAGCAAGCCAAGGACAGACATGTGGGCAAGAGAGCAGGGTGGAGTGTTGAAATGGCAAGCGACAGGGAGGTTTGGGTCATTCTTGCGGACAGACCGCAGGTGTTCTGCAAAGCGGTCGCCCAGTTTACGTTTGGCCTCTCCAATGTAGAGGAGACCACATTGGGAGCAACGAATGCAGTAGACTAAGTTGGGGGAAATGCAAGTGAAATGCTGCTTCACTTGAAAGGAGTGTTTGGGTCCTTGGACGGTGAGGAGAGAGGAAGTGAAGGGGCATGTGTTGCATCTTTTGCGTGGGCATGGGGTGTTGCCATAGGAGGGGGTTGAGGAGTAGGGGGTGATGGAGGAGTGGACCAGGGTGTCCCGGAGGGAGCGATCCCTATGGAATGCCGATAAGGGGGGTGAAGGGAAGATGTGATTGGTGGTGGCATCATGCTGGAGTTGGAAGAAATGGCAGAGGATGATCCTTTGAATGCGGAGGCTGGTGGGGTGATAAGTGAGGACAAGGGGGACCCTATCATGTTTCTGGGAGGGTGGAGAAGGCGTGAGGGCGGATGCACGGGAGATGGGCCGGACACGGTTGAGGGCCCTGTCAACGACCGTGGGTGGAAAACCTCGGTTAAGGAAGAAGGAGGACATGTCAGAGGAACTGTTTTTGAATGTAGCATCATCGGAACAGATGCGACGGAGGCGAAGGAACTGAGAGAATGGGATGGAGTCCTTACAGGAAGCGGGGTGTGAGGAGCTGTAGTCGAGATAGCTGTGGGACTCGGTGGGTTTGTAATGGATATTGGTGGACAGTCTATCACCAGAGATTGAGACAGAGAGGTCAAGGAAGGGAAGGGAAGTGTCAGAGATGGACCACGTGAAAATGATGGAGGGGTGGAGATTGGAAGCAAAATTAATAAATTTTTCCAAGTCCTGACGAGAGCATGAAGCGGCACCGAAGTAATCATCGATGTACCGGAGAAAGAGTTGTGGAAGGGGGCCGGAGTAGGACTGCAACAAGGAATGTTCCACATACCCCATAAAGAGACAGGCATAGCTGGGGCCCATGCGGGTACCCATAGCCACACCTTTTATTTGGAGGGAGTGAGAGGAGTTGAAGGAGAACAAGTTCAGCCAGACGGAGGAGAGTAGTGGTGGATGGGGATTGTTCGGGCCTCTGTTCGAGGAAGAAGCTAAGGGCCCTCAGACCATCCTGGTGGGGGATGGAGGTGTAGAGGGATTGGACATCCATGGTGAAGAGTAAGCGGTTGGGGCCAGGGAACTGGAAATTGTTGATGTGACGTAAGGTGTCAGAGGAGTCACGGATGTAGGTGGGAAGGGACTGGACAAGGGGAGAGAGAAGGGAGTCAAGATAACGAGAAATGAGTTCTGTGAATTATACATCCTGTGTGATGACTTTCACACCTTGAGAGTTTGAGACAGCTAGTGTCCTTGCATTGAATGATCCATTCAATTTGAAACTACCCTTTTGAATTAGTTTCAGAGAAAAGGTATTGAGTCAACATCAGTCTGAATAATTCATTTTATTCTCTCTTGAGACAGGGGAGTATTTCAATCCTCAAGAGAAGTATAAAGTATTGACTGAGAGTTCATAATATACTGGAACACGACAATAATAATTTGAATAGCTTTGTGATGGCTTATACTCAGACAGACTTTAAAGTAATTTTGTCAGTAGAATTGTGACAAGTCCTATTTCTTAAATGTAGCAATATTTTCCTAAAATAAGCAATAAAGTCCATTTCTAACAATGGTGAATGATGTAAAATTACACAAAATATGACAGATAATGCAAAATAGATCCAGCAACATAGAAATAGCATTAACTGCTTTACTTACAAAATGCATTTTGAAAAGCATTGAATATAACAAATAATGGACCTCACAAACAACTTAGAACAATCTTTCCAATCTCCCATGAAATCAACACTGAACTCACGGTACTTAAAAGTTTAGTAAATATTTTAATTCTGATACATTTCTTGATAAATAGATATTAGAACCAGATTTTACAATGTGACGCTGCTTTTGCCTTATTTGCATCAGTGTAAATCCAACTACTTTTTAAAACCAAAGTAGGGTTTTCAATAATTGGGCAGCTAAGTCTGTGGCAATAGCTTGACTCATGATACAAATGATAAATAAGCGATCAACTACCAACTCTTGATTTTCAAAATGAATAGTTTACATGTACCTAACGTTGCACAGTTTGGGAAACAAAAAAAAACACAATTGTGGATGAAAACAAAAAAAGGTTTCAATGAAACATCATCTCAACCTGAAATGTTAACTCTGTTTCTTTCCACAGATGCTCCCTGACCTGCTGAGTGTTTCCAGCATCTTTTTTTTTAATTTCCAGTATCTGCAGTATTTTGCTTTTGCATTAATGAAAAAAATTTTGGAAATCCTTACGACATCACAGTGATCAGTGGGATGAAAAAGTTGTAAATTCACTTGTATAGTTAAGTTTATTTTAAAAATTTGGAACGTATTTTTCCAATAAAATGTTTCCAATCCCAATTTAATGTTGGCATAAAGTAAAGGACACACATTGATGTGATCTCCCACTTTAAAAATTACTGCTGATATCTGATTTCCCTTGCCAATTAAGTAAAATTCTACTTAAGGACCATACAGAGAAGCAAGAGAAAATTCTAAATTAGCAAACATCAAATAACTTATGGGGAAGTGCAGTTGAAAAGGGGGAAAGAAAGGGGACTCTGAAATTAATCACACTGCAAAGAAAACAGAACTAGAAACATCCTATAGTCTTACTAGGCTAAATTCATTTGACATGAGTAAAAGTCTTTAATCATTTTGAATTTTCATCATTTTCAATTACTATGGTTTTCAGAGCTGGTGTGTCAATAATTCTTATGTTGATCCCTCCACATATTTCAAAGTCAAAGGGAAAAGGATATTGAGCATTTTGAATTCAGCCTTACTTAGACAATTAATTAATGATGTTGGTGAAAGAACAGTGCATGGCTGTTGTGCATTAGTACACTAGCACACTTCACCACAAGCAGAAGGATATACATTTATAGCACAATGATCAATGCTTTGAGTTTCCAATCTCAGTCAAAACATCAGAGGACGATATCAAGCACTTATGGAAAAGCAGCAATTGTCCCTGGGTCATTTGGCCAACAAGGAAAAGATATTGGCAACAGCTTGGGAGCAGGTTTACTCTCAAGAAAATAATTTTCATCAATTACATTGGTTAATAATAAGAGACAGAAATCTTCAATACTGATGGCAGCAGTATAAGAAGGTAAAATACTGCTAATTGATGTTGGAAATAACACTTTATATAGGGTTACATAGAATATATGGGACGGAAACAGGCCATTCAGCCCAACCAGTCTTGGTCATTTTTATGTTCTACTGAAGCTTCCGTCCAGCTTTCCTCATCTAAGTCTTTCATCATGACCCTCTATTTCCTTCTCCCACATATGCTTGTCTAGTATCCCCTTAAATGCATCTATACTATTCACTTCAACGACTCCCTGTGGTAACAAGCTCCACAATTTCCACCACTCTTTGGTTCATGCAGTACTCTGTGGGCTAACCAAGTTTCAACACAGGTCTAGCATAACTTCCCTACTTTTCAATTATAGCCCTACAGAAATAAAGCCGAGTGCTTGGTTTGCTTTTATTTATGGCCTTGCTAATCTGCGGCACTGGAGGTCTTGTGGCACAATGGGTACAGTCTTTGAGTTTGCTTAGTTTATTCAGTACATCTCCTTTTCATTTTAAATGCACTTATCTCATTGCTCATGCTATCACATCCGCTACCTCTGAGCCAGAAGCTCTGGATTCAAGTCTCACACCAGGACTTGATGGCCCCAGGAAATGTATTCATAACATGGCCAATCAGAATGATTATCAACCCGTAAATCATTTCAATATGCCTATTGTAAGCAACCAGAGCAGGAGAGTCTCCTAATCAGCCATGCTTGATCCAGAGTGGCGCTCCTCAAGCTTTAGCCTCTGGCGACAGGCTAGGGACCAGGAAAAGCTTGCTATGGAAAAAGACATTAGGATGTGCTTTGTCTGCCTCGTGCACCAGTAGGCATGAGAAGGAAAAAGAACTACTTGTGATAGAAATTTTAGTGATTAATGTATTTGTACTCTGAGATCCCTTTGTTCCTCTACCCCTCCAAAACTTGCACCTTCAAAGTAATAAGGGCGACCTCCTTTCCTTCCTTTCAAAATGTACTCCCACACATTTATCTATGTTGAACTTCTTTCACCAATTATTTGCCCATTCTGTAGGTTTACTAATATCTTCTTATAATTTGTTGCACTCGTCCTCAGTATTGACTATCTCCCTTAATTTGATGTCCTCTGCAAATTTAGAAATTTTGATTCCAAAATCCAAATCATTAATGTAAATTGTGAACAGCAGTTGTCCCAGTGCTGATCCTTGTGGGACACCACTTCCCGCCTCTGCCACTCTGAATAACTACCCATTAAATCCCACACTCTTCTTTCTGTCTTGAAGTCAGCTTGCAATCCATTCTACCACTTATCCCCTGACTCTACGTATTCTGGCCTTATTCGTTAGTCTATTATGAAGAATTTTATTGAAGGCCTTCTGAAAACCTGGATAAATTACATCTATTACATTGCCATTTTCTAATCTCTCTATTACCTCCTCAAAAAATTCAAAAAGGGTTGGCCAAGCAAGATTTTCCCTTTTGAAATCCATGCTGACTTTTCATTATTATAGTTTTCATTTCCAAATGTTCTTCTATTCCCTCTAGTGGGAATTCCATTATTTCATACCACCGAAGTTAAGCTGACTGATCTATTATTCCCTGGACATGTCCTGTTCCCCCCCCTTTTAAATATAGTAATTATAATACTTATCCACCAGTCTTCTGGCACTTTTTCTCACAAATTATTAAATATGCATAGTAATGTCCCTGCTATCTCTTCCCAAGATTCTATCATAACACGTGGATGCAATCTATCTGGAGCAGGAGTTACATCGTCTTTGAGTTTGCTTAGTTTATTCAGTACATCTCCTTTTCATTTTAAATGCACTTATCTCATTGCTCATGCCATCACTCAAATTATGTCTAACTGTTCTATCTCCCTGGTAAATACGGAAGTAAAATAATATTTAATATTTCTGTCATCTTGCTATTGTTGCCTGTGGTAGTCTGTCTATCTCTTAATGGTTCTCTTCTCATCATAGACTTCCTTTTTTATTGATGTGTCTATAAAATATTTTACTATTTTGTATTATGTTCCTTGATAATTTAATTCCATAGTTCCTCTTGCACTTGCTAATTGTTTTTTTTCTTCTCTCGTAATCTCTTCATATTCTCTCTTACTGTGTACTTAATGTATGCCTCTCTCCTAACCTTCAACTGTTCTCTTTTGTTTTTATTTATCCATGGAGTCTCACTAGTACGTAGTTTTGGCTTTCCTTTTAGCGGAATGTATTTTTCCTGCACTCTGTTGAACAGTGTTTTAAATGTTTCCCATTGCTGGTCTATATCATTGCTTGCCAATACTGTTGCACATTTTATTTTCCCACTTTCAATTCTCAGCACCTCAAAATCAACTTTTCTCTAAACTATTGACCTGTTTTTGGTCATATTTATGTTCTTTTCTATTATGATCTTAAAGCATATTATGTTATGGCCGCCATTGACTAGATGTTCCCCTACTTTTACTTCTCTTATCTGCTCTGATTCATTCCCCATTACTAAATACAACAGTGAACCTTCCCTTTTTTTCTACATATTGTGTTAGAAAGGAGTCCAATACATATTGTAGAAACCTCATTCCTTTATCCTCTTTACCTACCTCTTCTGTCTACTTAATATCAGGGTGTTTGAAATCCCTCATGATTGTTATTTTATGGCCAGAATTTTTGGGCTGGCGAGCGGGGGCCGGCCCCGTTCGCCGATGCATAAAATGACAGGCGTGCGTCCCAACGTCACTGCGCGTCATTCAGATCCTTAGTTCAGCGGGTACGCACTGGAGTCAGCTATGTGCCCGCCGAACTGTCAAAGGCCTATTAAGGCCATTTAAAAAGCAATTAAAATATTTAACTGAGCTGCCCATCCAACCTTAAGGTTGGTAGGCAAGTGAAGAGCCCAGGCAGCCTTTGCATTTATCATGAAACCTCATCCACGGGCGGGATGAAGTTTCATGAAGGTTTTTAAAGTTTAATAAAAATTTTAATGGAATTCATTGACATGTCCCTGCTCAGGGAGATTTCTGCGCTCTTCCGTGTGCATGCCCCAACTCTCCCTCCTACCCCTGCCCACACAGGAGCTCTCAGCGCTTCCGGGTGCACACCACGCTGGGCGGGCCTTAATTGGCCTGCCCACCTAAAATGGTGGCGCGCAGCCGAATGCGAGTGGCGATCAGCTGCTCCCACCCAACTCCCCCACCCTACCGACAGGGAGAAATTTTCCCCTATGTTTCTTTCCACAATTTCCTAATTTGTCTGCACAGTTCATCCTCCAACTCCCTTGCACTATAGGTGGTCTTTACACTACACTTATCAGTGTGATGGATCCTTTATTTACTTAAATCTCCTTCCATATGGATTCTATTTTTGTCATGCTGATGGCTGTATTCCTTTTTTTCTACTGCCATTATGTTATACCTAATAAGTGCAGCTACTCAGCTCTCCTTTTCCCCCTCTATCTTCTCTAAGTATGTTACATCCTACAATGTTTAATTTCCAGTCCTGTTCTCTGTAGCCATTTCTCAGTATTCCTGACTATGGGCAGAATCATCCCAGATTTGCACTAAGTACAGTAGTGGGCAGGTAAAACGATGTTTTACCCACTGGCCGCAATGGCTGCTTTTCATCGCCCCAAACCCATCTTATTAATTATGCATTCCCGGGAAATACACCATTTCCATGGCAGGCTATCACCTCGCCGCTTCATCAAGCCGGGTGCCCTACCTAAAGTCCAGCCGCACGTGCACCTCTCATTGCTTCCACGAATGCTGCACAGAAGACATGGTTCCGAAAGGCAAAAAGACAACAGCCCCCAGTTTTAGCGATGCATCCTTTGAATGCCTTTTGGATGCTGCAGAGGCTCGGCGTGATGTTCTCTATCCCCGCTCCAGCTGCAGGAGGGGTAGCAGCATTACCAAACCAGCATGAGAGGTGCTGCCAGCAGTGGTCAGTGCCAATGCCCTGCAATAAGAGAACAACCATCCAGTGCCACTACAGGAGGAATGGTTTCATCTGCCCTGCCAGGGTAAGTCACTCTTCTCATCACTCTCAACTCTCACACTCACAAATCCATCACACATCCACAGGTATCTCACACCTCAACGGACAACACTACTAACTCTCACACACACCCTCATATCTCCACTAGGCTCATATCCTCTCGAGCTCGCATCCTCATCCTGCCCATGGCTCTACTCACCACACAAAGATTTCACACAGTGCCACGCACCCTGCTCAAACTGTCTCCATCTGTTTCCGTGCAGGAGAAGCCTGCTCACATCAATAGGGAGAGATCCCAAACCAAGGGTCGAGGGGCCCACATTAGGCCCCTCAATCAGTTTGAGGAGTGTGCTATCACACCATCATCGCAGGCAAGGTCCACAGGGTCTGTGGCGACGGTGAGATCAGTGGCAAACACCCTCATGAGGTTCTTGCACCAGATAATCCATCTCTCAACGTAACTGTGAGTGCTCTCTCTCCTGCTTTTGACTCTGCTGCTTGCCTCTGCTCCTATGCGCTAATTATCACAATTTGGTTCACAGGGAGTTCTACCAAGCGACCAATACCCCAGCCAGACAGTCCCTCAGCTCCATCCAGGTCTGCACCTCCAGCCAAGAGGGCACCTCATCCTTTGAAGAGCTGGAAATAAGCAGCCTGGAAGAGTCGCCACGGCGCTTACCCGCAACCTGCACCAGTGCAGAGAGCCACAACTTGGTGGGACCTAGATATAAAGCAGGCTCGGCTTCACAATCTGGTAGCCACCGCATGGACAAGCGTCCACAGCAGGAGGAGGCAAGTTCAGTCAAGCTCCCCGTCACTCGAAAAGCTGCCGGGGAAGGGGCACCTATGAAGCCCAAGTCAGGTGACGAGCCTCTGGATCACTCCTTCCAACTCATCCTGAAGAGTCAGCAGAAGGCGGGGGAACATCATGCAGAGCTGTTGGAAGTCCTCAACAGAGTGGCTCACAAGTCGGAGGAGTGCATTTGTCGGTTCTATGATGAAGTGGTGCTCACACGTGCGCGTATGGCGGTCTCACAGGGAGGATGGCAGATGCCATGGAGACCATGGCCCAGCAGAATGAGGAGATGTGCGCAGACCTGCACTCTATCATGGGAGCCATAGTGAGTTCCTGCTGTGGTGACGCAAGAGGGAAATGGAGCACCTCGATGTCCCGCCAGGTGCTCCTTCCCCTCAACGAGTCAGGCTGGTGCCCTTGGGCACCCAAAAGGAGGAGCAGCGGCAGCTGGGCAACCCTGGGTCATGCAGTCAGGAATCTCAGAGGCTGTCCATTTCTTCTGAGCACCCTTTGCCGGTGGACCCCTCACTGTCATCCTTTGTCACCGCAGAGGAAGCAGCAGGCCCCAGAGTGATTCTGAAAGAAATGTGTGTGTGGCACATGGCCTTACAGAGCCTCGTGCAAGCTTTCTCCCACGCATGTGGATCCTTCCCATATCACACTCATCTCAGAGTCCCGAGCATTTTCAATGCTGTCTGCTGGGGTTCACTTTTAGTTGTCCATCTAAGCTGACTTACATCTCCACCCACCCACTGATCACACTCGCATGCAGCACATGATCTCGCCCACAACAATTCTCATTTCACTTTCAATTTGGACAGCATGGTGCTAATTTGGTTTTACTTTCTCTCCCCCGTCCTTTACCCTCTCCCTTTCACCTGTTTCCTTTCCCCCAACATAGTTGACTTCCCAGCATCACTTACCGCCTCCCCTCCGTGACCTACCAGCCACAACCCTTTTCCACCTAACACCCTTACTGTCCCTTCTACTGCTACCGTCATACTCTGCCCTCGGGCATTCTCACCATTCCCTCACTCCATGCCCACCCTCAGTTTTGCTCCTCAGGAGGCAGTCATGGACCCATCAGACCCCTCCCTTGCACATTCTCCTGGACATTCCCCACCCCGGACACATTCCCCCCTCTAGACCCTCCACCCCCTGCACCCCCCACCGCCCCCCCAGACGCCTTCACCCACTTAGCCCTCCCACCTCCCCTTAATCCCCCCTCTTCCTGACTCCTTCAGGCACCCTTACTTCTTCTGCAACTCTTAGTCCCTCCCCCATCCCGACTCCTTCCTGCAGCCCCACTCCTTCCTCCCCTGGGCTCCCTCCCCTCTCTGCACCTTTCCCCCTCTGAACTCCTTCCCTTACATCTTCGACCCTCCTGGCACCTACCTCCCCAGTTGCCATCTTCTCCCCCATTACCCCCTCCTCCTCATACCAACCTGCCCCGACATCTTCATTCCCCACCAATCTCCCCGCCACAGCTTCATTCTTCCCCCCACAACCTCACCGCCCAACAACTTCATTTCCTCCCTTCCAACTTCACCCACACCCCCGAAATCTCTTCCTCTACTAGTCGATTGTAGACTTTCCTCCCCCATCTCCTCGACCATCATCCATTGTGACCATCAATGATGGCTTTCCAACTTCCACAAGCTGCTTCGCAGCAAAGCCATGTCCATGAGAATCCATCAAGCATGCCATGGACATCCCTCCAATGTGCTGTTGCTGTCGGGCTCCAGCATCTTCTGCTCCTCGGATGTTCGCAACGTGAGCAAAGCCCTGGCACTAAGTCCCAACTTTTGCATGTCACACCTGTCAAGATGTGTTCTGCACCGGCATGTTTTCCCATGGGAGGCGATGAGGTTTCCAAATGCAAATACCAATGAAATGAAAACAGAGTCACATGAGGGGACATGTTTTATTAAATTTTTCTGATGTTTAATAATGTTTTCATACATTTCTTCATCTCACTGAGGCAGCTCCGTGCCCCAGGGAGATTACTTAGCACTCTTTCTCACGCACATTCGTGAAGTGCGTGCTAGGCCGGCTCGCACTCCTCCCCCTGTCCCACATAGGCAGCATTGCGCTGCCGCTCGCATATCTCACTGGGCGGGCCCTAATTGGCCTGCCAGTGTGAAATCATGGTGTGGTGTGGATCACGGGCGGCAGTTGGCTTCCTGATCACCCCTGCCGATACCTCATGCCAAGGGCAAAATTCTGCCCATAGACTTCCTCTTTCCCGATGGCCATCTAAAATTTGCACCGAGTCGAGGGGGTGTTCAGGCATCCCGTAACAGTAGAGTCAGCATACAGGGCAAGCATGTTCTCCCAGGCAGAAAATCAGGCACTGATAAAATGCACTGATTATTCTCATTTTTAGGTTAAATGTTCAGATAGTGAAGTAAATGATTCAGGATGGCTTAAGGTTGTGCATAAAATACCATTACCTTTTCAAAAATATATATTACTTCCATAATATGTCGAACTTTTTATCATAGCGCAGAAGTTTTAAATTCCACAAATACAGCTTTTCAGGGACCATGAGGGTGTTTAGAAGTAATTATGAACCTAGTATTCAACAACGTTTAACATTTTCTAAAAGCTTCTTACAAAGAGACTAAACGTTCTTTGATTGATTGCTTCGGGATTTCATTTTGGATGTCTTCACCACTACACCCTCTGAAGGAGCATAGAATCACTGACAGAAATGTTTGGATTTCTGTACATATGCAGCTACTTGGGGCAGAATTTTCCAGTCCTCCACCGGGGCGTGGTTTGCAGGTGGGAAGGATCTGTAAAATTACCCGGATGACCTTCTCACTGCCCTCCAGTCCACCCTGATCTGTCCGTAATTTTACCGTGGGATGGTCAGGTGAGGCCTAGGCTGGCCAATTCTCCCTTGCCCAGATTGAAGCTCTTAAGTGGGCAATTAATGGCCACTTAAGGGCTGTTTCTACCCGACTTCAATTTTGAGGCTTGTGGAAGACATTCAGAGGCAGGGGTAGCCCAGTAAACCACTCAGCTTGGCCTTGAGTAGCAGAGGAGGAGCCCTCCTTCAATGGCTTCCTTTCCACATCTGACACTCCCCTCCTCAAGGTCTGCCCCCCATGGATGCTCTATTGCTCTGGCCTCTCCATCAAGATCCCCACACCCCTCTCTCCACCTCCCTTAGGCCTCGTCTCCATTTCCTGCCTTGAGAACACTCATGCTTAGCTAGTCCTGGACTCTGGCACTTTGAATTTGGGAACTGCCTGTAGTCTCAGTTCTGGACACTGCTGCCAGTGGCATTACTGGGACTACAGGGCTGCCAGGCAATCTTACTGATCAGAAGCTCTCTAAGGCAGGACTTCCTCCTGAGTAAGGAGCACAAGTCCCATCTCCAGCCAATTAACACTCCTTGCATCATTATATGCCTGCAGGGCAGCCACATTCTGCAGGGATGAGTTCCCCAGTTCATTTCAGGTGGTGGGACAGGTTGGTACTGGGACCGCAGCAAAAAACTGAACTGAAACTACACAAAGCCTTAAAATAACATGAGCACCATTCCACAAGAGTCTGGGGCAATCGTGGAAAGTCGCTCACATCATTTTAATGCTCTGTGGACATAAGCTTTAAACGCTGAGGGGGGGAGGTATGTCTGGGGGCAAGTGCTGGCCAGCCTTGGAGGCGGCTGCTGAGGGGGAGGGGGGTCAAGTGCTACCCTGGCGCTGCATCCTGCGCACAGGTGGGGGGGCAGGGTAAACGAGGGAAGCGGCCATGCATTAGGGACACCTGTACAAACTGACCATGCCTCTGCAACTAAGACAGATCAGGTGCTGTCACAGTGATATAATTGGGGTCACGGTCCTAGCCGGCACGCCCATGCAAGCATTGCAGAAGCACCAAAGGACCACCAAGCTCTCCATACCTTACCTTCTGCCGGAACCCCCGCCCCTCCCCTCCCAAACCCCCACCGGCACAGACTTCGAGTGCTCCACAGCTTTATTGGACTGCAGAGCAGTTGGACTGCACACATTGTACAATCTCCTCACCAACACTGGCCATGTAGCAGCCCCTTGCAATCTCAGCATCCTGGTTTGAACCAGTGTCCCCTATGTCGAAGGTTGACAGGGCAGCCATGCAGTGCACTCATTTCTGGTCATCTGAGGGTTGACCACCACTCTCCGGGAAACATTAAGGGGTGGTCACACAGGGCCAGGAAAGGTGCTAAGTACAGCCATGGTGACCACATATCTCTCTCTCACTCTTTCATGCTGCAGGAGGGTCATGTCAGGATCATGGATCCTGGTGACCTAGCTGAACGCCTGATGGCCTATAGAGACCATAGAAGATGGAGGAGAGAGCAACTGAGGCTCCTGGGTGTACAAATGCAGGAACAGCAGCCTCATGAAGAAGGGGTAGCAGGGGCTCCCACATACTCTACCCAGGAGTGAGTGAGCCGTCGCTGGTTGTTGCCTAGCGACACCCAGGGTCTATAGACCCTACCTGCTATTCCTGCAGATGACTGAGAACCAGTGTCGCCGATGACTGCGCATGTCTAGGGACCTGGTGGCTCACATCTGCCACTTACTGCAGGACTTGGTGCCAAGGGACATGGAGGACATGCACTGCCAGTGACTGTGAAAGTGACCGCAGCGCTCAATTTCTATGCCAGTGGCTCATTTCAAGGCTCCACAGGTGACCTCTGTGGGATATCACAATCCGCCACCCACAAATGCATCCATGAGGTCACGGATGCCATCTTCTCCATGGCACAACACAACTTTGTGCATTTCGCCCAGGACCGGGACAGCCAGGATGCAAGGGCCATTGGATTCGCCCTGATCTCAGGATTCCCACAGGTACAGAGTGCAATTGACTGCACTCATGTCTCCATCGCTACATTCAATGGACTTCATCAACAGCAAGGGCTTCCACTCCCTGAATGTACAGCTGGTATGTGACCACCAGAAACGCATCCTACAGGTATGCGCATGGTTTCCAGCGACTGTGCACGACACCTACATCCTGAGTCGCTCGCAGATTCCTGCAGTCTTCCAGGGTTCATAGAGTGTCCAGGGTTGACTCCTTGGGGACTAGGGCTACCCGCAGAGGTTGTGGCTGATGACACCCGTGCGGTGGCCTCAGGCTGCAGCGGAGTGACGCTACAATCAGGCTCATGCAGCAGCTTGCAGCTTCATGGAGCAGGCCATCAGGATGCTAAGATGCAGTCCCAGTGCCTGGACAAGTCTGGTAGAGCCCTGCAATACAGCCTGCAGAGGGTGTCACACATTGTTGTTGTCTGCTGTGCCCTTTACAATCTGGCGCTGCAACAGGGTGAGAGGAGCTGGCTGAGGAGGAGATGGAGGAGCTGCATGTCTACTGTGATGAGGAGAACGCTGACAGGCATGAGGGTGAGGGGGTCCTCAGTGGTGACGATGAAGAGGATGAGGCTCTCGCATTGGCTAGATGAGGCAAGTGCACTTGGGAGGCCCTCATAAATGCCAGATTTGTGGAGGATGATAACGACATGCAGTGAGGTGGCCCTGTAGATCCTCACATCGCAGTTGTGAACGTTTTGACTCCAGTCTGGCTTATCGCAGCGCCAATATCCTCTGTGAGAATGCTACTGTCATGGAGATGCAGTGAAGGCCCTAATAATCACTTGATCACAGGAGGATGATGACAACACACAATGAGGACACTTCATACATCTTCACATGGCCTCTGAAAATGCCTGACTCCTGTCATCGGCCAACTCATAAAAGCAGTCATGAAACTTTAGTCGCATCTGATGCTGTGCCCACCTTCAGCATCTCAGCCCTTCAGAAGCTGGTGCACGGCATCACTGTCATGGATGATTGTGTGATGGGGGCCAGCCCCAACTTAAAGGTGCTGAAAGCACATAGAGAGTATGAGAGAACTCTGTAGTGCCTGCTCACTACATTCTGGCAGCAATGACCAGCACTGCTGAGGTGCAGGCATCAGTAATGTTTCCAGGAAGTGCGAGGCTGAACCATCACTGTGGTCTGAAGTCCACACAGAGCACAGGGAAGAGGCCCTGAACTGAGATACCTGCCTTTTATCTTGTGTAGAAAGGTTTCACATCTGAATGACAAGAACACTGCTCATCAGAACAAGGAGCCAAAGGCAGGGAGACATTTTTAGGAGTTTATTGATAATAGTGAATATTATGTACAAGTGATTAACACCCGTGCCAAGGCAACTAATCCTCCTTAACTTTCCTAACTCTGCCACTATACCTTGGTGCTCCCCAGACATCCATAGCAGAGGTGGAGGCAGCCTGCTGACTGTGATGCGCTGTCTGTTATGACTTTGGCGGGCGTCCTCTGGAGGGCCTAGACTTGGAGGGCCCTGGCTTGCTTTCAGGGTCCTGCTTTGTGGCAGTGGCACCCTCCTCGGCCTGTGAAGCTTGATCTGCGGAGGCCACAGGAAAAGGAGAGTCAGATGTGCCGGTTACTCCCAGAGTCACTTGAGAGGACGGCCCCAGAGTGTGCATCTGCTGACTCTCCTCCCTATGGGTGCCCGAAGGCCCCTGGCTGACTCGGTGAGCGGAAGACGTAGCTGGAGTGATATCAAGCTGCCCAGCACCCCTCTTGCGTACACACGCATAGCAGTGCAGGAATGACATACTGGACCAAGGTCTCCATGGCGGCTGCTATCCTGCCAGTGTTGACCTCAGTGCGTTGTAATGTCGGCACTATCACCTCAGCCTGAAGATAGATGGACTCCTCCATCTTGCTTTGCATTCTGAGGAGTGCAGGACATCCCTTCCTGTTGTTCCCGAGCTTCCCTTTGCTGCTCCAGCAACTGTACCATGACCGAGTCCAGAGACTTTTCCTCTGACTCGGACTCATGACAACATTCCAGCCTCCAGCAATCCACCGAGTGCTGAGGACCTGGGAAGTCCCTGCCTCCGCCTGCTGTGGATCAGAAAGTGTGATGTGCTCACCAGATTGTGATCCCGAGGCTACTCTAAAGCTAGGTCCCACCAAGGTGTCCGTCTCTGCGCTGATGGAGGATGTGGGTGAGCGCTGTGACATAACTTCAGGGAGGGTGCCTTCAGATTCCTCTTCAGAGGTTTCTCCAGAGCTTGCTTGGAGGCTCTGAGTCGTGGACTCTGTCGGCTGCTTCGCATATGTGCCTATGAAAGCAAGGGGAGATAATTAGTGCATGGCAGTGGCCTGTGAAAGAGGACACATCACTCACGATATGGTTGTCTGATGGATGTTGCACTGCTGGATCCTCACTTGGTATAGCAGTGCCGGCCTCACATCAGCACAGGACTGGCTTCTGTCGAAGAGTCATGAGGACTCAAAACGTCAACTCTTTTCTTCTCCGTCAATGCTGCCAGACCTGCTGAGTTTTTCCAGGTAATTCTGTTTTTGTTTTTGATTTCCAGCATCCGCAATTTTTTTGTTTTTAGCACAGGACTGGTCTTGGTCATCGCCGGCCAGCTGGATGGCTCTGTTTACAAATTCTGTCAGAACTTTGAATTCTGGCATCCTTCCACCTGTCTGCGACCTTGCCCTCATGCTGTGAGCCAATTTGTCCTGCATGAATAGAGATGGGGAGAGTGTGTCAGGACGCCTGCCGGGCCAGATGGTAAGTACGCCTGGACTGTGTGGGTGGTGAGTGGTCCCATGGATGGGATGAGGACAATGCAGGTGTGTGTTAGAGAGTGAATGGTGATGTCCCTTGCACTGGCAGTGAGTGAGGGCCCTGTGGGTGTCTGAAGGGTTTGAGAGTCTGAGTTGGGAGTGATGAAAATAGTGACTTACCCTGGAGGAGATCATTCATCTCTTTGCGGAACTGGGTGGCTGTCCTCCTCTGCAGGGCGTTCGCGCTGACCACCGCCTCCCAAGCTGGGTTGATGACATTGCTACCCATCCTGCAGCCAGAGCGGGGATACAGCACCTCCCAACGGGCCTCCATGGTAGCTGGCAGTTGCTCGAGGGATCTGCCATTGAAGCGGGTGGGCTGCAATCTTTTTTCCTTTGTTGGCCATGTCTCCCAGGCAGCAGTGGTGAGCTGATGGTGATGAGCGCTTTGTTGGCGGCTGCCTTTTAAAGGTATGAGAGCCCACCCACCACGGAAACGGCGTGTTTCACGGGAATGAGTATATAATGAGGCAGGCTCGGGAAGAGTGGGTAGGACTTCATTTTACCCGCCCGTTATCACAGAGTGTAATTCTGGGAAAATTCAGTCCTGTGTGTTATGTTCCTTCTGTTGGGTCACTTTGCTCAGTGAACACAGTTGTACGCTTATCTACTGATGAGTGAGTTGGTAAACAATACGCTGCAGTTGCAGAGACCATTGTAAGATGAAGCACATGCTGTTTATTAACATAAGTAGCAGAGCACTAACACAATGTTAGTTCTCCAACCTGACCCTATTCTAAACTACTGATTAACAATGCAGCCCGTGCTATACAGCAATTGGGTAATATAGTCACATGGTAAATATGCTCACATTCTCTTAAAGGTGTTTTGCACCTCAGATTACCATATCCTTTCCCCTTTATTTGAAGGGTTTCTGACAACAACCTTCTTTGAATAGTGTCTTCATTAATCCCACATATTAATCGGTCTCTTAACATGTCATTAATCAACGCCCCAAACTCATAGTGCTCTGTCAGTTGTTTTAAGGCTGCTACATAGCAAGCGACTGTCTCTCCAGGGGCACGACAACTTGAAATAAATTTAAAACGCTGCGTTGTTACCGAGGGTTTTAGCTGAAAGTGGCTTTTCACAAGATTTACCAACTCATCAAAGCTCTTGGAATCTGGGGCATTGGGTGCCATTAGACTATGAATTAGGTGGCATGTTTTACTGCCACGTCGCTAAGAGGATCGCTCGCCTCTTTTTCTCCCCAAACATGTTGTTGGCCAAAAAGAACAACACAAGACATTCAATATAATGTGACCAGTCATCGGTGGTCTGATCAAACAGTTCGGTAAGGCCAAACTGTGGCATATTGGAGGGAGATAACTTTGGCAACTATGATGAAGGCTGTATTTACAATCACCTTGCAAGGTGCGGCTGATTTACAGCTGTTTCATTTTCACGGATTTCTTTGGTGTCATTGAATAGTTGTGTTTTGCCTTGTAGCCAGATATTATATTCCTTCTGTCAAGTCGCTTTGCTCAGTGAACACGGTTGCACACCTATCTACTGGTGAGTGAGTTGGTAAATAATATACTGCAGATGCAGACACCAACGTAAGCTGAAGCACATGCTGTTTATTAACACAAGTAACAGAGCACTAACACAATTGCTTCTCAAACCAGACCCAATTCTAAACTACTGATTAACATTGTAGCCCGCGCTACACAGCAGTTGGATAATGCAATCACATGGTCAATCTGCTCAAATTCTCTTAAAGGTGTATTGTACCTCAGTTTACCATATGACACAGCCAATTCCAGCAGTCCTCTCATACTCTGCACTGGGATTGGATTGGAATCAGACTCCAGGGAAAGTTCTCACTCTCTGCTCTAGGATCAGATTAGCATCAGACTCCAGGAATGCACTTGCCCTCTCTGTTCCGGGATCAGATTGGGATCAAACTCAAGGAATGTTTTTGCCCTCTGTGCTCCAGGATCAGACTCCAGCAATGTTTCCACTCTCCCTGCTCCGGGGAATTGGGATCATATTCCAGGAATGTTCTCACCCTCTCTGCTTTGGGATCAGACTCAGGCAATGTTCTCACTTTCTCTGCTCCGGGATCAAATTGGGATCGGACTCCAGGAATGTTCTTACCTTATCTGCTCCAGGAACAGAATTTAAGACAGAAAAAGCGACCCAGCAGCAGCTGGAGATTTGTTTCCTCAGCTTCTCACAGATTATCACACCAATAATTTAACTAAGAAAATTATTTGCTTATTGATATTTAACTTACTTGATATTTAACTTATTGATATTTAACATAGGAGTGATGAATACATTAAAATTGCCTGAATCTGAAGTTGAAACCTCGCTGTAAACGCACAGCGAATTGATCAGTATACGAGAGCAGCCAGCTGGGACAAAAGGTTACATCAAAATTCTCTGAAGCACTGATTGTTGTGTATTTCCAGTCCTTTAAAAATTGGGTATAAATGTCAATTCTAAAATTAGCATTTGTAAGCTCAGTGCAGACTTCTTTCAGCCATCCATTGATTTGAATAATTCTGATTTCAGTTTTTAAATATGGAAGAAAAGAATGCAGGCTATGGGAAGGAAAGAGGCGGACAGTTACCCTGCTGAGAGTGCTGGACCCTGGAAAAAGCTGTTTATATTTTGTTTTGTTTTTGGGAGACAGGGTTTCTCCCATTTATCATCTCTGTAGAGAACACAGCCTGACCAAGGAGGTGAGTCCAATTCCAAGGTTTTTTCTAAGTTTCACCATTATTCCTTCTGGAAGGTGGAGCCTTTTATTAAAATTGCTTTGGAGAAAAAATTTCTAAAGGTTGCACGTGATTTTAAATTGAGGCAATTTTTCTTTGACGATTTTCTATTTACAAAGTCCAGAATAATGGTTCCCCTTCCCAGCATCTGATTGGAGCTTTGAAAATCCTGGATGCCAAGAGCTGAAATCAGAGATCACAGAGATCCCAGCTTCCAGGCTGATACAGCGGAGTGATTCTCAATGGGTGGTGCCGCTGGTTAACCAGAAATGCTGGTTACTTAAGAGTTACATGTTTTCAACCAATTAGAAAGTTCCTGGGTGCTCTCGTGGTGATGTGGGTACTGAGGTCTCGTCAGAGTTGCAGGACCGACGTGTATGTGCCTAGAGAATGGCACCGGGAGAACATGGTGCTGCAGAACAATGGGCGATTGAGACCAAGGCCAGGGCAGGCCATTGATAACAACTGCCTGTAAGTTGAACAATTTTCAGTTGTTGTGTGAGAGTTTTACTGTATTCATTTTTGAAAGTTAATTGTAGGGGGAGGTGGGGGGGGGTACTGTCAGGCTGAAAGTTCGTCTAGGGTGCCAAATGCTCTTGCACCGGCCCTGCCTTGTTACCTTATGAAATCATCTGGTAATTTGGAACAACTCTATTAGATCTCTTAGCCTTTCAGTTTTTGTTCAAAGAGGGAATTTGTCCTTGGAACTAAAATTTCTAATTCCTTGGATCTTCCTCTCCATGGCTTTGACATGCTTCCTAAAGCAGGGTGCCAAAAGTTGGATACAATACTCTTAAGTGTAACCTTATCACTGATTTGTATCGGCTTAGCCTTACCTCTTTGTTTTTATACATCACAACCTAGTCTTAAAACCCAGGTGCCGATTTTTGTTTTTAATCTATCAATTTGTCCTGCCATTGTTAAACATCTTTTTATTGAGTTTCAAAAGTTTCTGTTCTTCCATTCTTTTTAATGTTTTACATTTAAGGTATGTTTTCTCCCCCGAGTCTTCTTCTCAAAATGCAATTTCTCTTTAAGGGAAGACGGTTGTGGTTGTTGGAGGTCAGTCAACTCAGCTCCAGGACATCAATGCAGGAGTTCCTCAGAGTAGTGTCCTCAGCCCAACCATCTTCAGCTGCTTCATCAATGACCTTCCTTCCATCATAAGGTCAGAAGTGGGAATGTACACTGATGATTGCACAATGTTCAGCACCATTCGCAATTCCTCAGATACTGAAGCAGTCCATGTCCAAATGTAGCAAGACCTGAACAATATCCAGGCTTGGACTGACAAGTGGCGGGTAACATTCGCGCCACACAGGTGTCAGGCAATGACCATCTCCAACAAGAGAGAATTCAACCATCACCCCTTGACGTTTAATGGCATTGCCATCACTGAATCCCCCACTATCAGCATCCTGGGGTTACCATTGACCAGAAAGTGAACTGGACTAGCCATATAAATACTGTGGCTACAATAGCGGGTCAGAGGCTAGGAAGCATGCGACGAGTAACTCACCTCCTGACTCCCCAAAACTTGTCCACCATCTACAAGGCACAAGTCAGGAGTGTGATGGAATACTTCCTACTTGCCCAGATGAGTACAGCTCCCACAACACTCAAGAAGCTTGACACCGTCCAGGACAAGGCAACCCGCTTGATTGGCACCACATCCACAAACATTCAATCCCTTCTCCACCGACGCACAGTAGCAGCAGCAAGATGCACCACAGGAATTCACCAAGGCTTCTTCAACAGCACCTTCCAAACCCACGATCACTACCATTTAGAAGGCCAAGGGCAGCAGATAGATGGGAACACCACCACCTGGAAGTTCCCCTCCAGGTCACTCACCATCCTGACTTAGAAATATATCACCATTCCTTCACTGTCGCTGGGTCAAAATCCTGGAACTCCCTTCCTAACATTACATGTACTGCAGCGGTTCAAGAAGGGAGCTCACCACCACCTTCTCAAGAGCAATTAGGGATGGGCAATAAATGCTGGCCCAGCCAGCAAAGCCTACACCCCATGAACGAATAATAAAAAAAATTGACAGCTAATGACCCAACATACTAACCTACCTTTGTCCGAAAATTATCTGATCTGTAATAGATACTAATTAAGAATATTTTAAGTGCAATTCATTTTAAGATTATAAAATACTCTTCTTTATCAAGAGAAAAGTTGATATTTGTGCTTATATTTTTGAAGATCCAGGCTCCAATAATCCTTGCAGCACAGCTGGATTGATTCTATTGCTTATGTGTGTCCTTTGCACAATGCATGAGGTCCTTGCTAGAAAGATGTTCAACATATTTTATGTGGTATGGGTACATATTATTGATAAATTAGCTCCCATTGCCCTCTAATTCATCGCATGATGTGAATATATTTCAACATAGACTAAAAGCAAAACAAATGTCCAGAGCAGCTGATTTGAAGATGTTCCAAACATAGTTAACAACCAGTTTCTCCTGCACACAATTACGAAATGAATATGTAAGATTGCATGCCTCTGGTTACTATGGAGAATATGACTGAGCAAACATTGGCTCAGAGTTTGAGGTCAGCGACCTCAATTATGCTGACTGCTGACCACAGAGTTTCCAAATACTTTTAAGGGTAAAATTGCTATTATTCAATGTCAAATCCATTGCACGCTCTCAACAGGAGATTTCTGGTGTCTCTGAGCAGGGTAAGCAATAGAGAGTCTGTTCATCCAGAAAGAAAAATTCTCACTGGGACATGCAGAGCCTAAATCAGGAATTTTAAATGAGATATAAATGGCATATAGAAAGCAAAATGAAGATTAGAACATATAGATGGATTAAGGGAAAGAGACAGACAGCAAAAGTAAAAAAGCATTTCGGCTTTTTCTTTAATTTCTAACATTTAAATAAATTTTGAAGGAATGATATTCCAAATTTATAAAATTAAGGTTTCAGGCCCAGCAAAGTTATTTGTCGGTAATTATGACTTAAATTTCACTAAAAATTGGCCTTTGCCTGAATGTCCCAGCTCTAACATTTTTCTGCCATATTTATGGGAAGTACTGCAACTTAATGCCATTATAGAGATGTCAATGGTTAGTCTATTAGCAAGGGACTGTTGAAGCAGAGCCTGTGGAGGAACAGAGTAACTCAGATCACAATGTTTGCATTTCTGCATTTGATTTGCAGACTTCAGGCGTTGCTGTCCAGTTGACTCCATAATAACAGAGTGCTGTCAGCCTCACCATTGTTCTGAATATAAACTCTGGTACAATGAATGTTTCTGGAGGTGTCACCCAAACAGAATGTTAGTGCTTACATTTTTGAAAAGCGAGAAAAGAATCATTCTTAATTGGAATCAGACACATTTATAGACAAGCTTCATTCTGGGGTTACCATAATTATATATAACATTTGCTTTGCGCAATATCATTCCATCGTTGTACTGAAAAGTCTTGTATTTAACATGTGTCTATTACATCTCACATTCAAAAGGTATTATACTTGAAAGTGTAATCTCAGAGTATCACATCTTCAAAGTATCAAGTTCATAAGGCAAAAAAATTATTTGTTCAAAGAAATCCTTATCTGTCAAGTCACTAATAAAATGACTAATTTTCTAAATGTGAATGATTTAAACAGAATCAAAAGAAACCCAAAATGGAATGACCACCTGCCAGGCAACCGAGCAATCTAATCACTCTTGTTTTTCAAAGGCACAATTCAGGAACCAAGAAGAATGACAAATTAAAGCAAAAAAATGCTGGAAAACATTAAGTCAGTTGGGCTCTGAAGAAGAGTCATACAGACTCAAAACATTAATTCTGTCTCTCTCCACAGACGCTGCCAGACCTGCTGAGTTTTCCAGCATTTTCTGTTTTAATTTCAGATTTCCAGCATCCTCAGCATTTTGCTTTTATAAACAACAATGACAAAATGGCCAGTTCAATTGCTCAATAATTTCTTATTCTAGGTTGTAATTTTCTTTCTTCACTCAAATAAACACATACAGATCAATCAATATTTAAACATAGAAGAAAAAGAAGCACTAAACATAATCCCAAATTTGATTATTTCAGGGCAGAAATTGATGCAAAGAAATCCCATCATATCAAATCATTTGTTTGAAGCCTTGAATTTGTGCCGAAAATTTTACTTTGGCCTGGTTGCTGGCATGGTTACTTTCTGTGCAGGAAGTTGTGCGTGTGAGAGTGACACATCGTGAAATAGCTTTTTCACCATAATTCCAGTGGAGCTCCAGTACCCAAAGTGCATTTCAACAACACATTTTGAAACAAGGTAGGAAAGAAATGTGCATGTGAGATGGAAAAGCTTCATATTTGTTGTAATTTCACCTCCTGCTCCCCCCACCTGCCGGCCAGCTTCTTTGGAGCTTTAGGGTCTAGAATATGATGCGACTCTGACAGAAGTTTTGAAAAAATAACGATGAGCTAAAGTGGGGGAAAAGAACAATTTTTTGCATTTTCTAGTTTCCACCACCTTATAAGATATCCCTGTGTCCCACAAGTTCAAGTTTCCATCCCCTTTATTGAATTAAAGATTTTGTCCTAAACATCAGCTTACTGTGAATACCGTATATTCCAAAGAGGGAGGGCCATCAAACTTAATAGCATCTTAAAACAAGTTTTGTAAGGCATTTAATATTAACCTAAAGCCTCTTTACTTCATGTGATATGTGGCTTTGGTTAACTTTCTAGGACAGGCAAATCACAATCATGCTTAGAGTGCGGCAGGACTGTGGTAAATATTGTAAAATTGCATTTAATTTGTGAGAATGGATGTTTTTGTAAAAAATATTTTGGGGAATATTGTATTATTCTGTGAAGAAGACTGTGTGTGTGAGTGATTTGATTAAGCTGGGGAAAAGTCACTAGAGACAGATTGGGAGGTTTAAGACATGAAAGGGTAGGGGCTTTAGGTGTGCATTTGTAATGAGATATTATGGTGGGTTCAACGCATAAGTAAATAGATTTGATCTAACATTTGCATTTTTAGATAAGTTGAAAGTTTGTTTGAATATCACAGGGAACCCAGGAGTGACAGGAAACATTTTTGCATCTTGCAGGAGTTCCATGGGTAAACTGAAGAGGCTATATTATCTTTTATAAACCCAAAAGTTGAGTTAAATAGAAACGTTAAATATTTTATATTTGGAATGATATGAGTTTCAAAGAGGTGTGAGCACAACCTGAGATGAAATGCTGAGGGGGAAGGTATTTTAGAGGTGGTGTTGGCTGTGTGAGGAAGATCTCCTGGAAACAGCTCTCCTGGAAATAGGCAGTAGGCTGGGAGAAAGATGCTGTTTGAATCAGCCAGTCAAGCCAGGAAAGCTGCAAAAAGGAGTCTTGTTCTGAAGTCTTAGGTTTCCACAGCAGTGTGGAAGACAGCTTAACTGGTTGTGTGGTATGTCTTTATTAGAGCTACAACAGGTTGTGTGGTATGTCTTTATTAGAGCTACAACAGTTTGCCTTGGGTACTATTACTGGATTTTTATAATTAAACATCTGTAAGGGGGTGTTGCCTGGAAGGTTTTTATTTGTGGGTCTGACCAAGTAGGGAGCCTTTGGGGGGAATGTTTGTAAGACTGATTTTAACTGTAACTGTATCTTGTGTGCTTAAGTTTTTTCTGTTAATAAAATTTTTATTTTTAATTTTTAAAATCCTGAAAGTGTCACGGGACTCTTGCTGCTGAGATCAGTATGTTTTCTCCTCATTTTCAGAATACAAAAAGTAAAAGAGTTTGGCCTGTAAGCCAAGTTTCCCTCTGGGATTTGGTTTGCTCAGCAAGTAACATCTTCTGTGGTCATAACAAAGTCCCAGAATGCCCTGAGCAATGCTACAAGTGATTTACTTGTAACAACGGAAAATTCTCATTCTTTTGAAGAAAGATTGTACTTGTTTTGTATTGTTTACGCCTGTAAAAAATATCAGACAGTACATCCAAAATTAGTAGAGACATTTACATCTGACCAGCCTTCAACATCGAAAAATAGACCAAAGGACTCCATGCCAAACCTCTCTTCATACTTCCACAGTATACCCAAATTGGTTGATTTATTTTTTTGTCCCCTCCTCTGCAACATGGCATCACATACCAACACTACCTTCCATTTAACTTCTTACACTCCTTCCATTAAATATTCCATTTCCTCCCTCATCCTCATTCTTCCTTTTCCATCAGCTTCATTTTTAGGAAATACGAAAAATAGAAATAGTTGCATTTCTCCAAATGAGTTCTAACAAATGTGTTACATAGCATTAACATCACCATTTTCGACTGAAAACTATAAATCTACCTATTCCACTCTGATTTGTTGCTTTCCTTCCTGAACTACTGCTTCATATTGAAGACAGTTTTAACAATGCTCTACTTTGACTTTTGAATCCCTTTCCCATTCTTCACTGTTTTACCATTACTGTTTTGTCATTTTTAATATGTTACTGCCACAAAAAACTGGATTGTTTTGACTGTTACATAGATGAATTGTGCTGCTCAACTGCACATGAAACACAATGTCAATCCTACTAATGCATGCATTATTTATTGTTTTCAAAAAGGCAATTTTGAGTATATATAACGACTTTATATTGCACCTTTAACTCAATGAAACGTACCTAGGTGCTTTATGGGAGCATTATAAAACAAAATATGACACCGAGCCACATAAGGATATACAGGTCAGATGATCAATTGCTTGGTCAAAAAGGTTTGCTTTAAGGACTATCCTGAAGGACAAAATTGAGGTAGAAAGTTGGAGGGAGATAGGGAGGGAATTCCTGAGTTTGGGCCTAGGCAACTGAAGGCACAGCCAACATTGGTGGAGTTATTAAAATCAGGGTCACAAAAGAGGCCAGAACTAGAGGAGCACAGATATCGCTGAGGGTGGCAGAACTGGAAGAGATTACATGGATAGGGAGGGGGTGAGGTCACAGATGGATTTAAAAACAAGGACAAGAATTTTAAATCAAGACATTGCTTGACAAGAAGCCAATTTAGGTCAGCGAGCGCAGCAGTGACAGGGGAACATGACTTGCTTTGAGTTAAGTCATGGGCACCAGAGTTTTAGACGATGTCCAGCTTACAGAGGGTAGAATGTAGGAGACGTTGTAGGGTGTTGGTTACAGTTTGGTTGGTCTGAAAAAGTCTTTGCAGTAATACATAGGTTAACTATAAGCCTTTATTGACTCTTAGAACAATTTACAAATATACAGTAAAGAGTACAAGCTAGGAGCTATCTCCACACTTTCTGGTACACATGGCTCTGTTCAACACTAGACCAACTCTGGGTGTGAGTCATGCTCTCTTATATCATTGTGTGGGCGGTACTGTACTGTATCACATTAACCCTATATGTGTAGGATCCTTATACTATACCTCCCCCAAGTCTTTATCCAATGTATTTTAAGTGATTATAGTTTACCTTCTGTTTTACATTGTTATTACGATCATACATTTATATTGCTGTTACCACACTGTCAGTACCCCCATCTCCCCCTTTAAGTCCTTGAATTTAAAGGTTCAGGTGGTCTGGAGGCCTTCTAGCCCTTTCATTTCTCATTTGCGCCGCTGTTGAAAGAGTGGTTGGCTCTGTTGCTGCTGGTTCTTCCTGTAGGTTTGGAGGTTCATCTGGCATCTGAATAGGTTTTAATCCTTTTCTTCCAATCTTTCATGTTAAACTGCTTTTGGTTGGTCCAGCTGTTGCATGGATTGGTTGTTGCTACTCTAACACATTTCTTGTGGGGTGGACGAACATTGTGCTCGTCTCCTTGTCGTTTCTTTCGCTTCTTCCATCATGATGTGGTTATCGCGACATACGTGGAAGTTTATGTTTCAAAAGTGGAACCCTTGCTCCCCCTAGGTTCACAATTTTACCCAAGTTTTTGAGCACTTTCTACCTTACCGGTTGTTTTTCGAGCTCATGGCCAGAATTTTCGGGTTGGCAAGCAAGGGCAGGGCCCGCTTCACTGACACGTAGAGTGACGCGCAGTGACATTGGGTGGGCGTTCCGACGTTGCCACGCATCATTTAGACCTTCAGTTCGACTCGGCTGCACGCCTGCCGAACTGTCAAAGGCCTTTTAAGGCCAATTACACATCAATTAAACAAATAAATTGAGCTGCCTGTCCAATCTTAAGGTTGGCGGACAGGCGAAGAGCACAAGCGGCCTTCGCATTTTTCATGGAACCTCCGCACGGGCGGGATGAGGTTTCATGAAGTGTTTATAAATTGAATAAAATTTTTATAAAAATTCATTGACATTTCTCAGCTCATGTGACACTATTTCATGAGGGGACATGTCTTAAATTTTTTTCCTTTCTTTAATTTTTTAAAACTTAAACTAATCTCCCTGAGGCACCTCTGCTGCCTCAGGGAGATTTCTGCGCTCTTTCGCATGCATGCATGAAAGAGCGCACCCCGACTCAGGGAATCCACCCCCGCCCGCACAGTGTTTCCGGGTGCACGTCACACTGGGCGGACCTCAATTGGCCCGCCCATGTAAAATGATGCTGCACCCCTGATTGGGGACGATGATCGGAAGCATGCCAGTGCGCACCCACCATTCAACTTCGCCCCTGATGGGGGTGGGATATTCAGCCAAATGAATCTTTTCATTCAGCTCAGCAACTACTCTGGTAAGTTGAGTTGTCTTTGTTTCAGAGTTATCTGCAGAACACTCATAAGTTTGACAACTTTACCCGGGCATTCATAATGTTTGGAATACTTCTGCCATGGTCACTGACTGCTTCTTGGACTTTTCATTTTACTTGTTTCATAGAATTTTCCTTATCTGCTTTTAAAGTCTTGATTTGCTCTTGCATATTGCCTAACTCAACTTTCATATTGCTCAGATTGGGCCAAAGTTCAAGAAGTTCATCAGTTTTGGTTGATAATTCTGCTTTCAAGCAACCGTTCTACTGCATCAGCAATTCTTTCACAACAAAACAGAATTACCTGGAAAAACTCAGCTGGTCTGGCAGCATCGGCGGAGAAGATCAAAGTTGATGTTTCGACCTCATGACCCTTCAACATAACTAAGTAAAAATAGGAGAGGGGTGAAATATAAGCTGGTTTAAGGTTGGGGGGGGATGGTGGTTGTCGGGACAAACAAGCAGTGATAGGAGCAGATAATCGAAAGATGTCACAGACAAAAGAACAAAGAGGTGTTGAAGGTGGTGATATTATCTAAAAGAATGTGCTAATTAAGAATGGATGGCAGGACACGCAAAGTACAGCTCTAGTGGGGGTGGGGTGAAATAAGACTAAAAGGGCCTAAAAGGTTTAGATTTAAAAATAATGGAAATAGGTGGGAAAAGAAAAATCTATATAAATTATTGGAAAAAACAAAAAGGAGGGGGAAGAAACGGAAAGGGGGTGGGGATGGAGGAGGGAATTCAAGATCTAAAGTTGTTGAACTCAATATTCAGTCCGGATGGCTGTAAAGTGCCTAGTCGGAAGATGAGGTGCTGTTCCTCCAGTTTGCGTTGAGCTTCACTGGAACAATGCAGCAAGCCAAGGACAGACATGTGGGCAAGAGAGCAGGGTGGAGTGTTAAAATGGCAAGCGACAGGAAGGTCTGGGTCATTCTTGTGGACAGACCAAAGGTGTTCTGCAAAGCGGTCACTCAGTCTGCGTTTGGTCTCTCCAATGTACAGGAAACCGCATTGGGAGCAACGAATGCAGTAGACTTAAGTTGGGGGAAATGCAAGTGAAATGCTGCTTCACTTGAAAGGAATGTTTGGGTCCTTGGATGGTGAGGAGAGAGGAAGTGAAGGGGCAGGTGTTGCATATTTTGCGTTTGCATGGGGAGGTGCTGTAGGTGGGGGTTGAGGACTAGGGGCTGATGGAGGAGGGAACCAGGGTGCCACGGAGGGAATGATTCCTACGGAATACCGTAGGGGGTGGGGGGGGGGGGTGAAAGGAAGATGTGTTTGGTGGTGGCATCATGCTGGAGTTGGCAGAAATGGCAGAGGATGATCCTTTGAACGTGGAGGCTGGTGGGGTGATAAGTGAGGACAAGGGGGACCCTATCATGTTTCTGGGAGGGAGGAGAAGGCGTGAGGGCGGATGCGCGGGAGATGGGCCGGACACGGTTGAGGGCCCTGTCAACGACCGTGGGTGGAAATCCTCTGTTAAGGAAGGAGGAGGACATGTCAGAGGAACTGTTTTTGAAGGTAACATCATCAGAACAGATGCGACGGAGGCGAAGGAACTGAGAGAATGGGATGGAGTCCTTACAGGAAATGGGGTGTGAGGAGCTGTAGTTGAGGTAGCTGTGGGAGTCGGTAGGCTTGTAATGGATATTGGTGGACAAGTCTATCACCAGAAATTGAGACAGAGAGGTCAAGGAAGGGAAGGGAAGTGTCAGAGATGGACCATGTGAACATGATGGAGGGATGTAGATTGGAAGCAAAATTAATACATTTTTCCAGGTCCCGACGAGAACATGAAGCAGCACCGAAGTAATCATCGATGTACCGAAGAAAGAGTTGTGGGAGGGGCCGGAGTAGGACTGGAACATCTATACCTTTTATGCCCTTTTAGTTTTGTTTCACCCCACCCCCATTAGAGCTGTACCTTGCATGTCCTGCCATCTATTCTTAATTAGTACATTTTTTTAGATAATATCACCACCTTCAACACCTCTTTGTTCTTTTGTCTGTGACATCTTTTGATTATCTGCTCCTATCACTGCTTGCTTGTCCCTACAACAACCTCCCCAACTTCTCTCTCCCTACCCCCCCCCACCTTAAACCCCTCTCCTATATTTCACCCCTCTCCTATTTTTGCTTAGTTCTGTTGAAGGGTCATGAGGACTGGAAATGTCAACTTTGTTCTTCTCCGCCGATGCTGCCAGGCCTGCTGAGTTTTTCCAGGTAATTCTGTTTTTGTTTTGGATTTCCAGCATCCGCAGTTTTTTGTTTTTATATCAGCAATTATTTCTCCTGTTCCAGGCATTTTGCACAATGCTTACTAGAGATTTCTGATGCTTGAAGTTCATCAACTTTTAATTGAAGATCTATCTTTGTTGAATTTGCTTCTACAAGTTCATCATTTAAACATTTCAAGTCCTCTTTCAAGTGTTCTTCCTGTGAGCGAAATTCCAGTGTTCCTATCAGTTCTTATTCTTTCTTTACAGGCTCGTCTTTTGTACATGAAAGTTGGATCTCTATGCTGATCAGTTTTTCTTCAGCAGACCATAATTCCTATGTGCTATCTTTCTGTAATTACATTTTTCCAATTGTTTCTGAGACTTTTTGTGCTCTTTTGTGAGAAGTTCTACTTGAGCTTGCCATTCTAGGTTCTTAGTTTTCATCTTTTCATATATATCTTTGGAAATGTAGGGCAGAATTTTCCCCCCTGTCAAGGGGAGAAGTTGAAGAGCGGGGACACAGAGGCATGCCTCTGATTGGGGGCGCGCTGGCATTTTACGTGGGTGGGTCAATTAAGGCCTGCCCAGCATGACGTCCGCATGGAAACGCTGAGCTCCCTGTGCGGGCTGGGGGGGGGGAGGGATTCTGTGAGCCAAGAGTGTGCTCTTTCATGCTTGCGCACGAAAGAGCGTACTCATCTCCCTGAGGCTAAGTGCTGCCTCAGCGAGATTGGCTGTACATTAAAAAATATTAAAAATAGAAAAAAAGTTCCCTGACAGCGTCACATGAGGGGACATGTCCATAACTTTTAAAAATACTTCAATTAAATGTTTTAAAACTTACATGAAACCTCATCTCACCCATGGATGAGGTTTCATGTTTTTTCTAATGGCCGCCAGGGCTCCTGGCCTGCCCGCCAGGAGGTTGGACAGGCAGATCCATTAATTATTTTAATGACTCTGTCATAGCCTCAATTGGCCATGACAGGTCGGCGGGCACACAGTTGATTTTGCTGAGCCCCCGCCTACCTGAAAATTTAAATGGAGTTCGGCCCAACGTCATCAAGTGTCATTTTACACATCGGCAAGCAGGCCCCGCCCCCCCAATGGGAAATTCCTGGCTGTAATGTTTTCCCAGCTTTCCAATCATTTTCTTCAGCTCTGCAATCTCTTTCTTGCGCCTTTTTGCTTCCTCCAGGAATATAAAACATTCCTGAATTTTCTCTGGTTCTTCAACTGGTTCTTCAGCTCCTTCAAGGCCACCACTTCATTGAGTGCATTTTCTGCCTCCTGTTGTGCCTGGCTGTATTGCTGGTTGAGTTTTCCCAACTCCTGCTTCAAGTTGCCAACAATGGCATTCAGAGTTGTTATTTTCTCCTATTACCTTTGTGACACCTAAGAACAGTTAGGTTCATTGAACAGTTTGGTTCATTGAAGACTTTAGTTTATTGTATGTTTTCAAAGGTATATACTCAGCTTGAATTCTATGTTTCAAATCTTCCAATTTGACTTTTATGCGAACATTTCCCTACCTTATTTCATTTTCCTTTTGCAGGATTTGTGTATTTTGGATTTCATCAGATAGCGTTCCTTCACTCATGGTCAGCTGCATGCTCTGCAATACCACCTGCTGTTGCAGTTCAGGTAATTTGTTGTGGTTTCAAAAAATATATGTTTTTGAGGCTTCTGGAAAGTTCTTTGCCTCTCTGGCACCCTCATGTTGTTTGATTGGATAATGTCCTTTACCCTTTCGTAGCTTTACTGAGGGTTTTCTATCCCTCTTTTTAAGCTTTGTGTGCTCCACAACTTGGAAGATTAAAATGTTCATCAAAAGCTTTTAATATTTCATCAAAACTGGTTAAGGATTTATCGATGCCTTGCATTAGGGTTACTTCATCCGCAAATAAACCAAACTAGTACAAAAACATATCCTTAATCCTGATGAACCTCTGTAATCTAAAAAGTTTCTTCTTCAATAGGTCCAATTACATGATTGAGCTGGGCCTTAGATTAGCCTGAAATGATTTGGAAGTGTGGAATTCGGATTCATGGTTAAATTTTTTTTAAAATGCAGGCTCTGGTTTAAGAACTTTCAGAATTTCAAGGTGGCATTGCTGTTCACTTGGAAACAAAAGGATTTCCCTTGCTTGCCGGTTTTGGCTGGCTCCACTACAATGGCGATTACACTTAGCTTGAAAAATCTTCCAGTAATGGCTGTCTAGATCAACTACCTGCAGAGTTATCTTGCTCAGTTGTTTTACTTTAAAGTGATGAGTTTGCCAAATCGGGAATCAGGTTTGAGTAACGGCCTTTTTTCAAACCGCACTTCTGACTCTGAATTATTTAAAGATTCCTCAGGACTTGCTGTGGCCTGGAATTTTAAAATATTTAACTCACCCCTGCTAGGTGGAGTCTTCTGCTGCAGTAAATCATTTTAAATTTATGCCCTCAGCTTCCAAGCCTTCCTTTGGAGCTTTTTCCTGGAGATTTTTCCTTTGTGCATCTGCTTCTGCAACTTCCTGTCAGGTCAGACTGCTTTGCTGAAGTCGTATCTCAGTCTTCCAGAATTTTATTTTTTCTCTGAATTTTCTGTGAAGACTTAGGTTTTTTCACAAGCTGCCACCATGTTATAGGGCATTAGTCACAGTTCAGTAGATCCAAAGAAGCCTCCATAGTCATACGTAGGTTAACTATAAGTCTTAATTGATCTTAGAGCCATTTATAAATATGCAATAAAGAATACAAACTAGGAGCTGTCTCCATGCTTGCTGGCACACATGGCTCTGCCCAACACAAAACTGACCCTGACTGCAGGTCGTGTGCTCTCTTACATCACTCTGTGGGCAGTACTGTACTCAGTCCCACATTAACCCTATATGTCCCAGACCTTTATACTACAGGAGGCCAGCCAGGGGTGTATTTGAATAGCTGAGTCCAGAGATAATGAAGGCATGAATGAAGGTTTCAGCATTTACACTGAGACAGAGGTGAAGTCGGAGGTAGAAATAGACATTCTTAGTGATATGTACCAGGCATCTTTGAAAAAGTTAGTTACGGTTGTTAGGTGATAGCATTATTTGTAATAGATGAAACTCAAAAGTTTACAGAGTACTTAGTTCATAAGCTGAAAAACTGATTTTATGTTTATGGAATGTCAAATTCTCCCTTATGATAACAAATATACATTTTTAAGATGACATTTTTTTTAAAGTTGGTTTTTGATAGTTCACCTTTAAAAATAATCCTATTATACATCCCAACTATAATTCACTTTCTGTAAAATGTTAATTAAAAGTGAAACATTCAGTGCATTTTACTTCTTGGATCACTGTAAGTAAGAATACTTCAATCTGATTAGCTGATTTACCTGCTTGCTGACATCAATGTTGCTGGACACATGGACAGCCCCTTGACTTGGCATCAGATTTAAACTGACGTGCGGAAAGGGGAGATCCACACCAGCACTGAGATCACTATCAAAAAACAACTTTACATTTTTATTATCATAATGGAGAATTTGACATTACATAAACATAATATCAGTTTTTCAGGTGCACAAGATCTTTGTGGGCAGCTTTTTCAAAGTCAGCAGAGAGCGCATCGCTTCATTGCTGACCACAAAAAATGTGCCATCGTTTCCTGAGGTACAGAAAGTGCTTTTGAGTAGAGAAGTTGCACAGTGATGCTACATTCAAAAATTGCTTTGTCTCTTTTACTCCTCCTGAAAGTACTGACAGCTACTGGGGGACAGTTCCATGGGTGGAAGACTGTCTATAATACCTCACCTATGTAGTCATTCTTCATGTGAGCCTGAAAGTGAATGTTTTAGATTTGAGATGTGCACCACTGCCAAGTTGAATCCTGTCTCTTCCTTATTTCCACATGTGCCTCTTGCAAATACTGCTACTCCTTCAATTGGTCAGAGATCATATCCGCTGAAATACTTATATACCTTCTTAAGCAAGGTGTAGGTAAGTTATATTCTAGGTCTTTACATAAAGATTAAGTTAGGTAGTAAATAATAAATAGTTAACTTTTTTGAAAAAAAAATCACACAAAGGACCATGCAATCCAATAAGATGTTGTGTCCTTTGCATTTTATTCTACCTATGAAGGCACAAATAAACTGCACAATGGGCTATGCTGGTAAAATGAGGTGCTTCATCACATTCTGTTTAATGCACAAGCCTTTGAAGGTGAAATCCCTCAAATCGAAAACAGGAAACTATTTAAGATGAACTGATTTTTTTCCCAGAATGATCAAAAGGCAAGAAGAGCAAATATATTGAAGAAATAAATCAACTAAGAATTTATGCTCTCTGGCATTCAGAAAAGGAAAATAGCTAGTTAACAAATTTCATTTTTTATTCGGATGAGAGGAGTGACAAAATATATTGGAAAATGATTTGAAGCTTAACCTATCCAGCGTTGGATAATTTCAAGAAGCTAATGCAAAGGTTTTGCAACAAAATGACTGACTGTCTGAGATATTAAGGTAAATGATCAACAGAATTTTTGACTTTGATGAGGGAAGGGGAAAAGCATGAATTGGGTGGGATGTATAACTGGCAGCCAACACGATACAGCTTGTTTATGCCCGAAATTAAATGTTCTAGCCTGATGTTTCCACTACAGCCAGAACATTACCAACATTTGAATAAGTAACTGTAACAATGCCACCTTTTGTTAGAGGCATATTTTTCTAAAATGAGGGCCACATGAAATGGTCTTCTGTGGCTTAATACCCACAACCAGCCAGTCTAATACCATCTAGAACTGACAAAAAGCAATTGGACTATCACTCTGGTAAAAGATTAACACCATGTACTTGCCTTCAACATTTCTCTCAATCCCTACAGGACATTTATGTTGTCTAATTCAATAAATCTTCCTGGCAACTTTTTCTGAAAGTATTACTTGCAGGAGTAAATGGTTATGTTGAATTTTGCTTCTTACTCCTAAACTTATTTTGAAAGTTATGCCCTGGTGCTTAATTTCATTCCTATAGCAAACAACTTGTTTGGATGCATTTTGCCAAACCACTTAATAAGTGTTGGAAATTTTAATCATCAATGTTTGCTTTTAAACTGTGGTTGAAATATAAGGAATGTATTTTCTCAATAATACTGTTTAAAAATAGTAAGGTACAGCAGATCTTATTGGTGCAAATATTTTGAATATTTCTTACCTCAGGCCATCTTCAATATTGTTTTTCAAGAAAATACAGTCACTTTATATAACCAACAGGTGTAAAGCACAAAAAAACCTGTATCAATTATAGGCCAGAATTTAGTGTTGGTTACATTAACAAATAAATATTTGTTAGTTAGTTTAAATGGGCTGATGCATCTATTAAGATAGGGGACAGAAAATTATCATATAACACAATAAGCATTTTCTTGCTAGTATCACCAATGAAAACTTCTAGCCTTAAATCTTCTCATGGCTGTTAAGAAAGGTCATGTCAGTATAACAGTTTAAGTTAATAACACTCAGCTCACTGCATCTGTAATAAGTAGCCACTGTTTAATGATGGGTTTTTCTACCATTGAACAATTTATAAATTGTTTTTAAATGACAAATCTTAATGACAAATATATCAAGTTAAATTCAGGGTAGAAATATGAATGTGAAGCCATCACATTTTTTTATAAAATCATAAGATGTAAGAGCAGACCTAGCCCAATTAGCTCATCGAGCCTGGTCCACCATTCAAAAAATCATGGTTGATCCAATTGTGGCCTTAGCTCTGCTTTCCTCCATGTCCCCCACAACCCTTAACTCCCTTGTCGATCAAAAATCTATCTAACTCAGCCTCACATATATTCAATGACCCAGCCTCCATGCTCTCTGTGCAAGAGAATTCCAAAACTAACGACCCTCTGAGAAAATCAATTCCTTCTCAATCTCTATCTTAAACAGGAGAGCTCTTATTTTAAACTGAGCGCCCTAGTTCTAGATTCCCCCATGAAAGGAAATATCTTCCCAGCATCTACCCTGTTAAGCCCCCTCAAAATCTTACATGTTTCAATAAGATCATCCTTCAATCTTCTAAACCTTAATGAGTATAGGCCCAACCTGCTCAACCTTCCATCATTAGGCAACACATACAGTGCAGGAAACAGCCTAGTCAACCTTCACTGAACTGCATCCAATGTAAGTGTATCTTTCCATAAGTAAGACGACCAGAATGGTACACAGTACTCCAGGTGGGGTCTCCACCAATGACCTGCACAGCTGTAGCAAGACTTCCCTACTTTTATCCTCCATTCTTTAGCTATAGAGAGCAACATTCTATTCACCTTCTTCATTACTTAATGTACCTACATGCTAACCTTTTGTGATTTATAGACAAGGACACCCTGATCCCTCTGTACTGCAACATTCTGCAGTCTCTCTCTATTTAAATAATATTCTGCTTTTCAATTCTTCCTACCAAAGTGGACAGCTTTACATTTTCCCACATTATACTCCATCTTCCCACTCCCTCAATCTATCTGTATCCAGTCAGACTCTTTGTATCCTCCTCACAACTTTCTTTCCTCCTATCATTGCATTGTAGCCAAATTTGCTGACAATATGTTTTGACCCTTCATCCAAGGCATTAATATAGATTGTAAATAGTTGAGGCCCTAGCACTAAGCCCTGTGGCACACTACTAGTTACAGTTTGCCAATCTAAAAATGACTCATTTATCCAGACTCTGTTTCCTGTTAGTTGGCCAATCCTTATCCATGCCTTATCCAAAACCATAAGTTCTTATCTTCAGCAGGAATGTTTTATGTGACACCTTATTGAATGCCTTTTGGAAACCCATATACACTGCAAGTACTGGTTCATCTTTACCCATCCTGCTTGCTACATCATTATAGAACTCTAATATTTTTTTCAAACATGATTTCCCTTTCACAAAAACATGTCAACTCTGGCTGACTATATTAAGGGGCTTTGTTTGAAGGCCCCCTGCCAGGTGTGTTTTTGGCAGGGGTGCATGTAAAATATATCCGTTAGCCAACACACTGCCTTCCCACCCATACCTGACCCGCTTCCCATAATAAGGGCAGGTGGGTAAGGTGCCCCACCCTTAGGCCTATTGAGGGCCTTAAGTGGGCAATAATTGGCCACTTAAGACCCTCAGAATGCCTCCACTGCCATAAAACATTAGGCATGAGTGGGAAGGCCATTTTAAAAATAACCTTATTGAAAAGGCAGAAGGAAGGAATGGCACATCATTTGGGGAGATGGCCAGTCTGTATGGAGGGGGTGGGGGGGGAGGCTCCCGTGATGTTACCCGCTCCTTTGTTCCACTTGCCTGACCTCCAAAACCCACACCCCAACCCCCCACATGCCTCATCCTCTCATTAGGCTGCCTGATCCGTCCCCATCCATTTACCTAACACAGTGGCCATGTCGTCTTCATCCCGTAGACACCTTGCAGTCCTGTTAGCATCCACTACTGCATTCTGATGCTGCTGGGACTGCCCCACCACTGAGAGGAGGAAGTCCAAACCTCATATAAAAGCAACATACTGCAGATGCTGGGAATCTGAAATAAAAACAGAAAATGCTACAAAAACTCAGCAGGTCTGGCAGTATCTGTAGAGAGAAATAGAGTTAATGTTTTCAGTCCATATTACTCTTCTTCAGAGCTAAAGAGAAGTAGAAAGGTGATGAATTTTATACAGTTTAAAGGGGGGGGTGGAGACAGCAGGTGGAGCAAGATAGAAGGTCAGGGACAGGTGACGGCTAAGGAGAGATTGACAAAAATGTTATGGGCACAAGACAAAGGGAGTGTTAATGGTAGTGGTGAAGAGTAAAGAAGGTTCTGATAGTGGCACAAAGGTAAGATAGCAGAAGGTGTTAGCAGAACAAGGGCCAGTACTCTGTGAAAACCCTACATAGAAACTAGTGACAACTGGCCCTGTGAGGAGTTGGGGGGGGGGGGTGAGGAAAAGGGATAAAAAATACAAATAAATATAAGAATTAATAAATAAATCAATAATAAAATTTGGATTAAAAAGGGGTCGAGATGGAGGAGAGTGTTCATGGTCTGAAGTTGTTAGACTCAATGTTAAGTTCAGAAGGCTGTACAGTGCCTAATCGGAAGAGCAAGTGCTATTCCTCCAGTTTGCATTGGGCTTCACCTTAATTGGAAGTTGAGGTGCAAACTGCAAGAACAGCACCTCATTTTCCGATTAGGCATTGTGCAGCCTTCCGGACTTAACGCTGAATTCAATAACTTCAGACCATGAACTCTCTCCTCCATCTGGTCCCTTTTCAAATCCAATTTTTATTTATTTACATTCTTTTATTTATTTGTTCACTGTTTATCCTTTTATCCCCAACCATCGCCACCCGCCCTTACCACACCCTGAACTCCCACCCCACAGAGCCATATGTCACTAGTTTCTATGTTGGGCTTTCAGAGAGCACTGACCCTTGTTCTGCTATGAACACCTTCTGCTATCTTACCTTTGTGCCACTATCAGCACCTTCTTTACTCTTTACCACTACCATCAACACCCCCTTTGTCTTGTGTCCATGACATCTTTGTCAATCTCTCCTTAGCTGTAAAACAAAAACAGAATTACCTGGAAAAACTCAGCAGGTCTGGCAACATCGGCGGAGAAGAAAAGAGTTGACGTTTCGAGTCCTCATGACCCTTGGACTCGAAACGTCAACTCTTTTCTTCTCCGCCGATGCTGCCAGACCTGCTGAGTTTTTCCAGGTAATTCTGTTTTTGTTTTGGATTTCCAGCATCCGCAGTTTTTTTGTTTTTATCTCCTTAGCTGTCACCTGTCTCTGACCTTATATCCTGCTTTACCTCCTCTTAAACAGTATAAAATCCATTACATTTCTACTTCTCCTTAGCTCTGAAGAAGATTCATATGGGCTCAAAACATTAACTCTCCACAGATGCTGCCAGACTAGCTGAGCTTTTCCAGCATTTTCTGTTTTTATTTGTCCAACCCTCAGCCTGGTTAGGCCACCCCCAAGCATGGTTTTGCTGCTACATGGCCTTTTTAAAAGTTTGTCAGTTCAGTACAGACTTTCTTTCAGACCCCGCCGTTCCCCACATACGCACCTCCACGCCCCCCACCCACCCCCCTCACCCCGCCCCCTCCCCCGCCCCCCCGTAAAATCCAGCCCATGATTTTCTAAGTGCCCTGCTACTAACTCCTTAATAATGGATTCTAGTATTTCCCCCAATACAGATGTTAGACTACATTTAATGCATAGAACAAACTATAATAGAAGGGGCTTACCATTCTGCTTATAGGTTGTGTTAAAACTTTACTATGAGATTGAAATGCCTCTACATTTTAAGTGTGAATTACCCATGAACAAATATGATATAACTCCCATAAGTTCAGCAGTGCACTGTTATTGGCCTATATGAGGAACTAATATGTATCCATAACCAACTGCAAAGTGATATCACTCTGGTACATTAAAATCTATTGAAAATTCCACAGAAAATTAATGTGTTTAATATGGCTGTATTTTCAAAAAAGTCGTATAGTCTGTCGAAAGAGCCTCCTCCTTCAAGTAATATCCCCTAAGAGGGTATTGGCAACTGTGGACTTCTACTGATTGGTCCATGATTAAGCTTGGCAAAGCACTGCAGTGGTTGCCTGGCTAGGAAATTCTCCCCCTCTTACTACCTGCCATCAAGCATATTGGAAAAATTTACAGGCTGATAATCGCCCTGTTTGACCATGTTATGAACGCACCTATCCGTGGCCATCAAGTCCTGAAGTGGGACTTGAACTGAAAGCTTCTGGTCCAGAGGTAGGGATGCTATGACTGTGTCATAAGACCTCGCCCTGCCTAAAGATAATCCAATTTGATGAAACACAATGAAAACAGTCTGCATGAAAAAGAAACATAGATGTCCTTGAGTAAAACTCATTTAAAGGTAAGACATGCAGCTATTACTCTTTCCTGAATAAATGTTGCTCAAAGGTGGTAGAAGGTGGAACGGTAAAGAGAATGGGAAGCACATCTACTTGTTAATACATATTTGACTAGTCAGGTTCCTGATCATCCTGATCATACATCAAGTTGAGAATAAGAGACACATAGGGTGGAATCTTCTGCCTTCTCTAGTGGCGAGCTTGGAGACAGGAAAGGCATTATTTAGGTGGGATGGTCACATACCTGAAATCCCACCAGCCTCTCACCTCCGCCAGAATTAAGTTCTTGGCAGGAAGGCTCATGGTCAACCTTTCTGCCCAACTGCCAATTGAGGCCCTTAAGTAGCCAAGTAAGGACCACTTAAGGGCCTTATCCAGCTGCTGCTGGTATTAAACCAGTTGCAGGTGGGCAGGTTGCCTTGCAACGTGCACAACAGGTACAACTGTATAGCTAGCTTGTCTGCTCCCAGGGGGCGTGGGGGAACCCCTCTTTCAAAGGCAATCATTGCCTGATTGAGGGACGTGTTGAGACCCAACATCCCCTTCTCTTGCTGTTGATCCCTGTGCACCCTTCTCCATGTGACCCCACCCCTCTAAATCACCCCCACCCCAACATTACTTACCTGTGGCCTGGCTCACCCCACGATCTTGGGACTCTGATGCCTGTCCTTCTGGCAGCAGTCACACTCTCCTCAGTGCTGCTGCTGGGCATAAGAGCTGCCAGCTTCTGATTAGCTGACTGCTCTCAGTAGGTGAGACTTCTGCCCCAAGGCTCTTAGTTCCAAAGGACGGCCAGCAGCTAACCTCACCACTGACTGACTTGTGGTTCACCGGGTCTTCCCGAAAAGACATAATGTGGGTCTTTCGCCAGCTCCCAGCTAGCGGGCAAGATTCCCCCCCAACAATGTCTCAACAAAGTTCCGCCTTTAATAAATAGGTTAATCATTGCACTGATTCCAATCTAAAATAATATAACAATATCTTCCACAAGAAAACTCCTCTCCCTATCGTACATGAATTATTATGGAGTTCTGTTTAGGTGAGCAAGGCAGAGGACACGAGAAAGAGACTGAACGCACTTGAATTCTCTGAATCTGACAACATTTATTTAGGAGTTTTGTGGAGGATTACAAGGAGGATACTATTTAACATCAGTGGAGAATCATCAAACAGTAGGGAGGAGATTTTACAGGACAGGAAGCAGGTGAACGGTATATCATAGAATAAGGGGAGACAAAACTGATTCAGCCAACTTTAGGCTTATTATTTAACTTTAACTTATGTTGGATATGGTGGAGGAGAACTTTTATAAGAACTTACTTTATAAGAGTCAAAGCTTTAGGAGATGATTCAGGACAAAACTTTATGACCTTTGGAGGTATACTGGTTTAATAGATGTAGAATTCCTATATCACAATCAAAGGCTTTTGAAAAGTTTCCAGATGAATGAAAAGAGAGGAAAGATGAACATTTAAATAGAACCTTTCATGACCTCAGAATGCTTCAAAGAGCTTTACAGCCAGTGAAGAACCTTTGAAGTTTAGTCACATTTTTTAAACTTGTCTGCAACCAATTTGCACACATCCAGCACCCACAAAGAAAATAATCTGTTTCAGTGATATTGATTGAAGGTTAAATATTGGCCCGGACACCAGGGGTATCCTGGTGTCTTCAAAATAATGCTATGGAATCTTTCATTGGACAGGGGAGATGGGATCTTGGTTTAACTTCATATCTGAAAGATGGCAGCTCTGACATTGCAGCACTCCATCCGTATTGCACTGGGGTGTCCACCTAGATTTTGTGCTTAAATCTCTGGAGTGGGACTTGAACCCACACCTTTCTTGGGCTCAGAATTAAGCTGAAAGTCACAGGATTCCAGCATCTGCCGAATGATTGGATGTAGAGATGACTAATGGTAAAGAAATAGAGGGCATTAATTGTTTTCTTGCACTGGGGAAGAGAGATGTTACTTCTTAGGTAAATTAAGAGTCTAAAACTAACTGCAAGCTTGTCACATTTGCAGATGACTGCTTCAGACTGTGTGCTTAAAAACAAAGGATGCAGTTGGAACTTTATAACGGAATTGGGAACATTGCAAAACAGATGGAATAGAATCAGTCCAAGGTGATGCAGAAAGACAGCTGAGAGTATTAATGAACTCATCTCTGCAGCATCTAGGACTAGGTAATGTGGTCAGGCAATTACAAAAGGCAGCTAGCTCAATGCTAGGGTATAAGGGTGGATTCAGTGAAACAATTAATTTGAGTATCTCTTTTTCAGCGATATTCAAGTTCTGTACTACCAAATGACAATTCATTTGAGTGAAAATGAATCATCAGAAAATTGGAATGCTGCAAACTGGGTGTGCACATCTCCTCACCCAATTTCTCAATCTGTGCTCCCATCAAGTAATGCCCTGCATCAGGAGTGCAGTTTCGCAAATTATGCCCTATCATTGCACCCTTAAATTTTCACATGGTATTCAATAAAATCCTTGTTACAAACTTCAAAATTCTATGGTACTTATTTTCCCGAGCTCAAAACCACCATTATTCATTTTTTGCATTCTTTATGATCAGTAATACTCATTTGCCCAATAGCTAGTTAAATAATATTATGATTTAAGGAATATTGCAATAAATGTGTGCACTGGATACAATGGGCGGAATTTTCCATGTTTTTGAACTAAGTGCCGCGGTGGGCGGGTTCTGCGGCATCTTTCCCACTGGTCTGAATGGCTGGAAATTGTGCCCGATTACGCACTCAGAAGCTTATTAATTATGCCTTGGTGAGTATCTTCCAAATCACCTGGCGCGCTGGGAATAGATCCGTCTGCCCTGCCATTACCTTGTGGGGTTGAAAGTCCAAGTGCCATGTTTAAAGGTGACCTGGTTGCACACATTTCACTTCCCCAGCCCAACTGTCTCCAGGAGACCCACAGAGATGGCTGCAAAGCAGAAGAAGGAGGAGGCTGCCCCAAGGTTTATCCATGACTCCCTTGAGGCATTAATACGAGGCGTACAACACTGGGATGTTCTGTACCCCAGGGTTGGCTCCAAGAAGAACACCAGCCTCACCTCTCCAGCCTGGGAGGCCATAGCAAGTCAGGTCAATGTGGCTGGCAACTGCCCCTGCAATGCCAACCAGTGCAGGAAGAGGATAAATGATCTCATCCGCTCTGCCAGGATAAGTCAAGCTTCAGCTCACTCCAATCTCACACTCTCATGATGGCATCTTGCATTCAAAGCATTACACTCTTGAGAGTTCGCTCATACCATTAGCAGGGGACACATATCAGCACTGATTGTCTCATGGATACTTCCACATCACCACCATCTCATCTATCATGCTGCGCAAACTCATCGTCAGCCCTTTCTGGGGAAGGTTTACCACACACAGCAAGCTTGCGTGTTTCCCAGCCTCAGTTTAATTGCTTCTCATCACATTTCTTCCTTTCGTCTTCATGCAGGCCAAACTTTCCCACAACAAAAAGGAATGATCCCAGACTGGAGGAGGGATGGTCAACATTACTGACCTCACAAAATTCAAGGAGGATGCTGCCCAGCGGGCTGTGGAGTTCAGGGATCGCTCCTGTGGGGAAGGCTAGACTGGTTTCTCCCATCAACCTGGTACGAATGAGACCTCCAGGAGTTAATCAGTGAATGACATGAAATCTTGTATTTTGTCTGCTCATGAACTAAATTTTTCATCTCATTCTTACAGGCACCAGCAGATCCAGGCAGAGGGAGGCGGCCACTATAAGCCCCAGCCCCCTGTCCACCTCAGAGTAAGAAGCTGATGAACCATCTGAAGACAATGCATCACTGCATTCACCTGAAGCCTCCACCAGCGCACAGACACACAGCTTGTGGGGTCATAGTTCTAGATTAGGCTCAGGGTCACCTTCTGGGGAACACCTCACTGACACGTCTCCACAGCAGTCAGGGCAGCGGCCGCCCAGGCCTTTGGAACTCAGAAGGCTGCTGGAGGTCAGGCATCCACTGAATCCGAGTCAGATAATGAGCCTCTGAGAGCAGCCACTGACATAATGCTGGAGATGCAATGAGAGGTGGCGGAAAATCTGGCAGAGATGCCACAGTCACTAAGCAAACTAGAATGAAGGATGGAGGAGTCCGTCCACATTCTGTATGATGCCCTGGCTCCAACACACAAACACCTCGAGGTCACCATGGGAAGGATGGCGACCTTGGGGTCTTAGTCCAGGTTTTGCTGTATTTGCGCTCGGACTTTCACTCCATGGCTATTGGCATTGGTGAGATCCATCAGAAACTAGGCGAGAAGGGGGTGGCCAAGAAGGGTACATCTGCCCCAGAGCAGAGACCCTTATCAGACCTCTGCCAAGGTCATCACAGACAACAGGGCTTGGCAGTCAACAGGCTGCCTCCACCTCTGCTGCCGGTGTTGGGGCTGCACCAAGGCATAGCGTTAGGGTTGGGGAAAGTGAGAAATATTAACATCACTTCTGGATCACAGGTGCTCAATCACTGCAAAAATCGTGCACTTTTGTAAATTCATTTGATGTCAATGAAAATGGTTTGGTCATTTGAAATTGTTGTGCATATTCATGTATGTGCCCTCTTACAGTGATCGCCTCCCTTTGTGAGCCTCAAATTCAAGTGATGTAAACCTCAGTCAAGATAGTTACTGAACTGTTGTGTGATTCAGGGAGATGTGTCAAACTCTTTATTGGGAGGAGTGCTAAATTAAGTTGTAACCTTTATTGTTTGAGAGACAATATTGTGAGAGGGCTGTTCAGCAATCTGAAGGGATAGTTGCAGTTGTGTCTCCTAAGCAGGAGTGACAAAGCACGGAACCAGGCAAGATGGTGCTATATCCAACCATGCACTTATCTCAAACAAAAACAGAATTACCTGGAAAAACTCAGCAGATCTGGCAGCATCAACGGAGAAGAAAAGAGTTGACGTTTCGAGTCCTCATGACCCTTCAGCAGAACTGGGTGAACAAAACTTCTTCAAGGTAGGCATTTCTTGAAGAGCAGTGGCAGTCAATTAAACAAAGAGATAAAAATGCATGCACTTATCTCACTGTACACTGTAGTTTCCCTTCAATTTCTTTGATGCAACGTTTGCGCTGTTGATGGTGCTCATGGAATGTAGGAGAAAGAGGAGGGCCTGGCGCTGCCAAGTGCAATTTCGGGGAGAGGCCCCATCTGAGGTTCATGATCCAGGGGAGCCCCAGTAACAAGCAGAGGAGGGGGTTAGACCCATATTGACTTGCTCGACCAAGGGTCTACTGAAGAAGATTCTCCTATCTACAGACTTTCAATTCCAAGAGCGTATGGATAGAGGGTTCACCGCTGACCTCTACTGAGATCATGTCCTGTGAATCATGAGGGTTAAAGGTGCAAGTGCTAATGCAGAACTTGTTGTCAATGTGACTGGTTGTAAATCCTTTTCAATGCAGTGGCATGGCACTAAGGCACAGGAAGAATGTGGCCTTCTCCTGTTGCCTGCACCTTATTCTTCCTGGAATCTTGTGGCTATCGATGTGTCTCGTGCACTTCTTTCACATAGCACATCTTCCATGGTGGAAGCTGACCCTAATCTTCCTCTTCAGGTTCCTGGCCCTCCTGCACTTCATTGTCCAAGAAGCTTTTAAACTCCTCCATTTCTCCCTCTGGCAAAGGGCTCGCCCTTTTGAAGCTCCAGGTTTTGAAGGATGCAACAGACCACTACTATGAGGGAGACCCCCTCAGGAGCGTACTGTAGAGATCCACCAACCATCAGAAGCGCATCTCCAGGGTGCCAATGGTCTGCTCAATTATGGATCACGTTGTGCTATGCACATCATTGTACCTCTCCTCAGAGGCATTCTGAGTACAACGCACAGGTGCAATGAATAATTGTTTGAGTGGGTACCCCTTATCCCCAGCAGCCATCCCTGTACTCACTGAGGACCCTCAAATTTGTGAGGCACCTGGGACTAACTCAGGATGCATGAGTCATGGAAATTCGTGCATTATATGCTTTCAATTGCAGACCAGTTAAACATTGATGGGGTGAAACCCTTCCCGGCTGATGGACATCAGGGGCGTCACGGAGCCCTCAAAGCCACATGTGAGCAGTCGATCACACCCTGGAAGCATGAGATGGCTGCAAAACCATTAAATCTAGCATCCTGGCCATCTTGATCAACTGTGAATCTCACATAATGACGAGCCTTACTGTCACCTCCTTGATGCAGTTATGTGTGGCAGCCTGTGATCCCCTATGGATCCGTGCAACAATCTGCAGGCAAAGAAATTGAGCATGGCAGTGATCTTCAGGGCCATAGGCAGGGGATGTTCTCCCAGTCCACAGGGCATTAGGTCCTCCCTCAGAATGTGGTAGATGTATCCACCAGATCTCTGGACAATTGCAGACGTGCACGGCACTGTCTCTCACTCATCTGTAGATAGGAGAATCTTCTTCAGTAGACCCTTGGTCAAGCAAGTCAATATGGGTCTAACCTCCTTGTCCTCTGCTTGTTGCTGGGGCTCCCCTGGATCATGAACCTCAGGCGGGGCCTCCTCCCGAAACTGCGCTTGGAAGCGCCAGGCCCTTTTTCTTCTCCTACATTCCATGAGCACCATCAAGAAGGCAGCATTGAGCCCAGGTTCCATTCTTCTATGCTCCCTCTCTCTGTAGAATGATATATAGAACAGAGTAATAAATTATGGGGAAAGATAGACAGGCTCCCAGTCGCAGGCAACAAACCTCTTTCATGGCATCTAGTTGTGTCGATGCGACTAGCCTTATCGTTGATACAACCTTGTAGCTGAGGTGCAAACTCACAGAGCGAGGTGATCAGGATGCCCACCATGGCACTTACAATCTCAATTCCACAGTTTGGAAAAGGTTTGGACACCTGAATGACATATGTCTCCTTACCAAACTCACTTCTCCAATCTCAGAAGTGGCATACTGATTAAAGGTTACTTGTGCATGAGTTATGACTGGATTCCCTTTGGCAAGCTGCATGCCGTTTGAAGAAAGCACATTACAGGCTTTCATTGATGATCTGCCATATATGCAGCAGCTGTGCCTCCTGAATGGGTGCTTGCATTCCCAATTTTCACATTCCGGTGTGTTTAAGACTAAAATGGAGCAATTGTTTTATGAGGCCAATGACTCATGCAATCTATCTTTAAAGCACGACAAATGGCAACGGCTACACTGGAACCTTCTCAAGAAGATCTTCAACTCTTACCTCAGCTCTGACTTCATTTTAGTGTTTTGAGTCCAAGTAAGTTGAGGCTGCTCCACAAAATGGGGGCCCTAAGTGTAGCCCTGAGCTCCTCCCACACTAACTCCAAACCCTCCCGTCTAAATTCTTTGTTTGATTTCTTACTGAAGCATAACTTCAACTGGACAAGATGGTGGTATTCAGATACTACTTCAAGACCAGCTTCAATGCTCCCTCTGTGACTATCACTGTCCCTCCAAATCTTCCTGGAACCGCACTGTGTGCAGGTAGAGATTGCCTCCTGTTGTTCTCCAGCCTCCCCCAATAATCCTGGATCCTATAGTTATTGGGGTAGATATTCCAATTCTCCCAGCTCAGCCTATAACTATAGATGTCCCAATGCTCACAGTGAACCTCACCCCTCCCCATCTCGAGGCTATGTGCATGGTCACATACAAAGGAGCTCCCTCCCCCACACCCACCCCAGGTAAGTTTCACATACCCCCCTCTGTATTACGTTTTCCCTCTTTACAGGCTGCAGACACCTCCCGTAACCCTGACCATCCCATCTGCAGCCCAGTACCAAGACAGACTCAACCACAGCAGCAACATTAAGATCATGGCCACGCCCTGGGCTCCCCCCACATTGTGTCATGCTGTGCCTTTACCCGATTGAGCACACAGCCATGTCCCTCCCTGGATTGGCAACTTGAGCATGTTGTAGCATGGCCCGCAAAGCCCCAGGACTGACTACTTAGCTCCAGACCAAGGGACTTTGAATGTCTTTCTCTTTGCTTTACCTTTCCTTGCAGACTGCTGACAACACATTGTTCCTCCTCCCCACCATCCCTACCATTCCATGCATCTCTGTGAAACCCCTCCCCAATGTTCAATCCTTTCTCCTCTCCCACCTCTAACAATCTTTGTGCAAGCCTTACACTCTTATGGCTACACCTGCCCCACTTCATGCTCCTGAGTCTGTGTGCTTCCCCTCCATTTCTAGTAGTTCTTTTCCCATTCCACCCCCTACTGTGCCTGCCTTTCTGTCTTTCATGTTGGGCTCCCGCTTTCCCCAACCACTTTGGTCTCCCCTTTGCCTGCCATCGTTTCACAGACAACCCCTCACCTCCCCCCAACACTCCCACAACCCCCCCCAGTCACCATGCTAGTCTCCGTCTGGGTAGCTGCCTGACTGAGCCCCTAAATAACACCCACCTGGACAACAGGGGCAGGCAGTGAAGAGTACAAACCCACACCTCACCAGCTCACTGGTTTTGCTGAGAAACCAGAGCGGCGCTGCTGCAGGAAGGCTTTCAGTGTTGCACTCACCTTGAAGTCACGAGAGAATCGAGGGCCGACAGCTGCATGCCACTTATACACAAACCTGTTTCAGACCGGTCTAATTCCCCGCTGATCTGGTGTTTGATTAGGACGGCCCGTGATTCCAGTAAGCAGTGCTTTTAATGAGCATTCACGAGATGGTAACGCATGCAAATGGGTTTGCCGCCACAGAACAATGGGAAACCCGGCCTGCCATCTGCCTGCCATGAAAGTGGTGAGGGGAAGGTTCCAAACTGTTTTATTTTTGGCGGGTTTTCAATTTTTAGTCTCTTGCCAGATTTTCCTTTCCCGCCTGCCACAAAACCCGCTGCAGGCTCGAGGGGGGAATTCCGCCCTACGATTTTGTACATGGCACTATGTCACTTCCCCTGACTTTTCTAAAGATAGATTGAAAACGATTTTGTTGAAACAAAGCCAATCTTAAACTAAAAAAGTCTACTTTACATGAAATAGATGAATAAATGGAATGCCGTGTTATAGCAAGATACATCTATTTCGTATCACTATTCATAATCTAAAATTTTAAAAAATCATGGGCAGAATTTTATCAGCCTCCTGGAAACAGACTAGGAAGTGGGAGAGCTGGTCAAATGGCAATGAAAAGTATCAGGAGGGAAGCCTGTGTCTTTTCATCACCAGTGGAACATGGAACTACTCTCAGAAGTAAGAATGATAGCAGCTCAGCTGCCCGTCAACTGGAGGTGGACAGCAATGAATCCAAATTAACTGGCCTATTAACGGCCATTTTATGTGCTAATAGCATTTTGCTGCCATCGGACTAGCACCCCCTGCCACCCCACGACCCCGGTCATGTAAGGAGACCACCGGGTATATCAAGACAGCCTCCTAATGGCTTCATGTTTCACTCTCGGCTGCAATGGCCACCCCACTGGTCCTGGTACACTGTTAGAGGGTTTGATCACTGGGGCCTGCCTGCCTAGCCTGGCACATTTGAAAAATTTCTTACTGCCATTTGGGGGTGCTTCAGCATGAAGATGCCCCTATTCTCTTTGCAGCCTCAGCAGTAGTCACTTCTATCGGTGGTGATGCCAAGCTTTTGGCCCTCTGATTGGGCCAGCAGCTCAGAGAAGCAGGCCATCCTTCTATTGGATGGTGGTCTTGGCAGCAGCATCTTAATTGGCTACCACTGGTAAAATCCCCTCCATGATTCTGCTGTTCACTTGAGCAGGCTAAGGACCCGCATTTGGTCCTGTTGGTGGAACCCATGACATGCCTGTAAATCTCCAATCTCTAAATCTCCAATCTGTATCCCTCCCACCATTCCGGGTGGAAATTTGATTAATGATTAACTGTCCATAGCTAACTACAACTTTTGGTTGCAAGTAGCACAGGTTTATGCTGTCATTGTTGAGCCTATGATAGGTTTCCGATCGATTCAGACTGACTGTCCCTCCAGGGGGAGAGAGGGAGAAAACAAATACTACTTTGAAATTTCACCCTCAACCACGTTCATCAAGGACTAGCTTGCCAAACTGCCAAAGTTATCACCTCCAGTGAAATGCAGCACTCAATCAACATGGAATCTCATAGCTCCTGCCGTGCTGTGAATGAAAACTAGCCTCCAGAAAGAATTCATTGAGAAGTTCTTTCAATCGTTCATTTTCCCTTATCAGGACTGGGTCTTCTCTTTTTGTTTGCCTCTCCCAGGAGATTACATGGCTTTGGGTGGGGAGAGTAGGGAAATGCTTATCCATGATGCTGGGGGCACCATGTTACAGGGTTTTCTTGATGGACCAGCTGGTCTTCTCTTGCTTGGTGATTTCTGTATGCTTAGCTGCTGTGACTCATCTTGGAAGTTACTGAATAACTTATTATTGTCTCAACTACATTACAATACACAAAAATAAACTGGTTACTGGCTATCCATGTTGCTTCAGGATAGATCATTAACAGTGCAAATCACTCATTGTCCAGTGAGTACAGGCTTTTTAATGTGGCCCTAGACCTATATATCCAGGTGAGATTTATCATGAATAATTAAATGTGACCAAAGTAGAATAACAAGAGGCTTCTTGACATTTCCAGCATATACTTCTCACAATAATAGAAGTTACAGCGACCTTTCATCCATTGCACTTATTCTGGTCCGCACACTGTGCCTGAACATTGACTCTAGTTGATTAACCCTTTTCCATAACCAAGACCACCATCCAATTAAGAATAGTGCCCTGCCTCTCCGAGCTGCTGACCCAATCAGAGGGCCAAGAGTTTGGCAGCCTTGGCAGTGCCACTGATAGAACTGGCCACTGCTGAGGCTGCAAAGAGAAGTAGAGGCACCTCCATGTTGAAGCACCCCCAAACAGCAGCAAGACATTTTTCCAATGTTCCATGCTAGGTAGGCAGACCCCAGTAATCAGAAAGGTGAACACCACCAGCAATGTGATGGAAGGGGTCGTCGACAGTTCTATCAAGTGGCACTTACTCAGCAATAACCTGCTCACTGTTGCTCACTTTGGGTCCATCAAAGGCCACTCAGCTCCTAACCTCATTACAGCCTTAGTCCAAACACGCACAAAAGAGCTGAACTCAAAAGGTGAGGTGGGAGTGACTGCCCTTGACATCAAGACAGCATTTGACCAAGTGTGGTATCAAGGAGACCTAGCAAAACTGGAGTCAATGGGAATCAGGGGAATACTCTCCACTGGTTGGAGTCATACCTAGCAAAAATGAAGATGGTTGTGGTTGTTGGAGAACAATCATCTCAATCACAGGATATCAAGCAAGAGTCCCGCACGGTAGTGTCCTAGGCCCAACCATCTTCAGCTATTTCATCAATGACCTTACCTCCATCATAAGTTAGAAGTGGGGATGTTCATTGATGATTGCACAACATTCAGCACCATTCATGACTCCTCAGATACTAAAGCAATCCGTGCCCATATGCAGAAGACCTGTACAGCATTCAGCCTTGGCGACACTCAAGTGCCAGGCAATGACCATCTCTAACAAGGGAGAATCCAACCATCTCCTCTTGATATTCAATGGCACTACCATTGCTGAATCCTTCACTGTTAACATCCTGGGATGGCCAGAAGCTGAACTGAACCAGACATATAAATGCTGTGGTTACAAAAGCAAGTCAGAGGTTGGGAATTCTGCGGTGAGTCACTCCCCTCCTGACACACCAAAGCATGTCCACATCTACAAGGCACAAGTCAGAAGTGTGATGAAATACTCTCCACTTACCTGCATGAGTGCAGCTCCAACACCACTCAAGAAGTTTGACACCATCCAGGACAAAGCAGTCCGCTTGATTGGCACCCCATCCACCATTTCCAATATCCACTCCCTCCACCACTGACACATAATGGCAGCAGTGTGTATTATCTACAAGATCCACTGCAGGAACCCACCAAGGCTCCAACAACAACACCTTCCAAACCTGTGACCTCTACCACCTAGAAGGACAAGGGCAGCAGAACCATGGTAACACCACTACCTGCAAGTTCCCCACCAACCACACACCATCCTAACTTGGGATTATATCACTGTTCCTTTGCTGTCACTGGATCAAAATCCTGGAACTCCCTCTCTAACAGCACTGTGGGTGTTCCCACAACACATGGACTGCAGCTGGGCAAGAAGGCAGCTCACCACCATCTTATCAAGAGCAATTAATGATGGGCAATAAATGGTATCCTAGCCAGCGACACCCACGTCCCATGAACGAATAAAAAAAACTTGTCTTTTAGTACTTATCTAATCCCTCTGTTAATGCTCTGACACAATTGATTACAGCACTTGTGGTGATACATTCCCAATTTTAATAACGTATTGCCATAAAATATTCTTCTGACCTGTTCCTTTAAATCTTTCAATTCCAGAAGCTTTTAAAACTTAATATCAATCAACACTTCAAACCAGATCTTCACAACATATGAATATCAAACATTATTTTAGCACTTCTATCATTAATAGGGATCAAAATGATCCATTGGAATGTTTTACATAATTACTTTTCCTCATATTAGTCCAAATTTAAACTTACCTTTAGATTGCATTCCTGTTTAGTGCAACATGTCATTTACAGGCACAGTTGACTAATAGAGAATAAAAGTAGGCAAGTCTTACTACAAGTGTAAAGTGTATTGGTAAGACTGCACATGGAGTACTGTGTACCGTTTTGGTCTCCTTACTTATGCATGCATTGGAAACAGTTCAAAGAAGGTTCACTAGACTAATTCCTGGGATGAAAGGGTTGTCTTATGAGGAAAGGGTCAGCAGGTTGGACATAAACTTATTGGAATTTGGAAATGAGAGGTTTCTTATTGAAACATATAAGGTTCTGATGGGCTTGACAGAATAGATGCTGAGAGGGATTTCTGAACCTATCCTACGTAACAAGGTAGTTGTTCCACACAACACGTTGGAGGGTGTCCTCAGTACAAAGACGGGACTTCATCTCCACAAGGACTGTGGGGTGGTCCCTCCTAATAATGCTGTCATGGGCAAATGCATCTGCGCATATAGATTGGCGAGGACAAGGTCAAGTAATTTTTTTCCCCCTCTTTTCGGTTCTCTTATCATCTGTTGCAGGCCCAGTCTGGTGGATATGTCCTTCAGGACTTGGTCAGGTCAGTCAGTAGTGATGTTTCCAAGACACTCATGATCATAAACATTGAAGTCCCCATTTGTGAGTACATTCTGTTCCTGTGCTACTCCCAGTGCTGCTTCCAAGTGTTGTTCAACATGGAGGAGAACAGATTCATCAGTTAAGAGTGGGCAGTAGAGGTGGTAATCAGCAGGAGATTTCTTTGCCCATGTTTGACCTGATCCAGGTCAATGTTGAGGATTCCCAGGGACATCCCTCCCAACTGTGTATCACTGTGCTGCCACCTCTGGTGGGTCTGTCCTGACAGTGGCACAGGACACATCTAAGTATGGTGATGGAAGAGTTCAGAACGTAAGTTGTAAGGTATGAATCAGTGCGTGTGACTTTGTCAGGTTGTTGCAAAACAAGTCCATGGGGCAGTTCTCCCAATCATGGCACAAGTGCCCAGATGTTAGCAAGGAGGACTTTGCAGGGCTGTCAGGGCAATATGTGTCTTTGTCATTTTTGGTGCCTAGGTGAATGCTGGGTGGTACATCCATTTTTATTCCTGTTTGACTTTTATGTAGCATTTTTATACTATTGAGTGACTGGCTAAGCCATTTCAGAGGGGAGTTAAGAGTGAACTATATTGCTGTGGGTCTGGAATCAAATGCAGGCCAGATCAGGTAAGGATGGCAGATTTTCTTCCCTGAAGGACATTAGGGAACCAAGTAATAGGTTCATGATCATTATTACTAATACAAGCTTTTTATTCCTGCTTTATTAGTTAATTGAATTTAAATTCCACAATCCACAAAGCTGTTAGATAGTTGTAAAAAAAATGGTTCACTCTTAACAACTCAATAAATTTGTCTAGTAAGCTATATTGAATCACAGAAAATGAAATGGCTCAAGAAGGTGGCTCATAACTAGAACAACATGGGATGGGCAAAACGTGCCATCCTTGTTAGCTCTGCCCACATTCTAAGAATTATTTTTCTAATTGGTCTCAGTGCCTCGCATTTGAATAATCATACCAATACCTACTATCTTGGCAAATAACATGATGAACAACCTCTTGGATGAGTTTGAGGAGGTCATTCATCACCATGGAACATGCCAAAGAAAGGAATCAGGGGACCGAGTAAGAGTGAAGAATATTCGGCAGAAAGTGGAGGGATTTAAAAATTAGTAATTTTAGCAATTTTCAGGTTTGGCTTTTCAGTTGACATTACATGTGCAATCTTTATACACAACACTAAAGTACTTCAAACTGAATTTCAAACCATGATTGGGAGGTTATCAAGTTCAATTTATCAATATTTTATTTTTGGATTTATTCTAATTGGTTATGTGTTTGAGATACACTTCTCCTGAACTGACACATTTACATTTCCACTGCTCACTGCGTCCATTAATCAATGTCAGCATTCTCAATGTTAGACCTGCTGTTCTGGAACTAACAACTTGTAAATTCAAATTTTCATGATTTTCATACTTAGAATACACACTGTCATTTCCTTTTTTTCAAAATGTTAAGGACATGCTAGCTAAGGCAAGGCCATTTTCTAAAATGACACCTAGCAAAAGGAAGCACAATAAAATGCATCTTACAGTCTGAAATATTAAGGATTGGTAGTCTCAATTATACCCAATGTATTCGAGCCACTGTTTACAACTAAAGTACTGAAACAAAATGATCTCCCAATTTTTAAGACTTGACATTTGATGATAAATTGTGAATATCATTCACCATCACATGGAGAGGTAAACTGGGGAATCAAATAGACTCTTATTCCTCCAACTGCATTATGTAAACGACAATAAGTATGTGCAATCAGACAGTATTTGTGAGGAAGAGAATTTGTTAACAGCACAGGGAAACAAAATGTTCACTAGATGATAATATTGTCAAGAAAAGATTGTTCATATAACACTGGAAGTCCTTCAATTAAGTAAAATAGCAATAAGGATTTTATCTGTAAATGTAAACACAACTTAAGCCTGATCTATTTAAATGTAATAGTTTTGCCACTGTGCTGTTAGAGCTATGTTTTTCTATATTCTGAACATTAGTATGCAGTTGGCTAAAGTTGTTATGCAATAAGTAACTCAAAGTAACTCACTGTTTTAAGAATCCATTAAAATTCATCAATCCAACACCTCCAGTGAAAAACTATACCCAAGAACACTGTTGGTTGTGTTACCTGACATGTACTCCCTTTAAGCATAGATTCCCATTAGAATTGGACAATTTCCTTTAATATGCACATAAAAGTGTGGAAATTATAATCTCTTACTGCCGGCACAGAGCTTTGTCCACTAGGAATGCATATCAGTAATTCAGGAATTCTGGCCCTGCACAAATTTCTATCTATCAAAATTAAATTATAGAAAATCCTGCAGGGTCTGCTGACCTCTGCACCTGATTACCAAAATTGGCAAAGTTCTGTATCAGGAATACAAATTCACAAAATCTACCTTATGTACAGAAGCATCCTTCTCTCATACATTAGTTTCTCCTATCATCAGGGAAAGTTGTGAACCAGAGTGAAAGGAATAGCAGACAGTAAGTGATCACTGTTTCGTATTTACACATCACCTAAAATTCAGAAATGGTGACGAGCAAATTGGAAGATACAATCTAACTAAAGAGGGGTGATATATTGAATTCTGCAACAAAAGTGATTAGACAATTTTGATGAAAAGAGATGAATGAAAAAAATATATGTATATCTTTTTCTCTAAATAACAATGTTTATATATACAGCAGCAAACATTACTTAGTTCCCATAAATAAAAGCAAAACACTGCAGATGCTGGAAATCTGAAACAAAAACAAGAATTGCTGGAAAAACTCATCAGGTCTGATGGCATCTGTGGAGAGAAAGACAGAGTTAACATTTCGAGTCTGTATGACTTCTCCTGAACTAAAGAGAAGTAAAAATGTGGTGAAATATTTAAGGGGAGTGGGACGGTGGAGCTGGGTAGGAGACCAGTGATAGGTGGAGGCAAAGGAGTGATCGCAAAAGATGTCATAAACAAAAGGTCGAAGGGGTGTTGATGATGGTGATACTGGCTAAAGGAGGTGCGAATGGTGACATTAAGAGTATAAAGCAGGATGAGCAAGTGACAGATGGCCCTAATTGGGGTGTGGTGGGGGAGAAAAGATCGAAATTAGGCTAAAAGGTGGGGATAAAATAATGAATGGAAATACATTTTTTAAATAATAATAAAATAGGTGGGGAAAAATATATATACAAAAATTTAAAAATAACTATTTAAAAAAAGGGGATCAAGAAGGGGTGAGGATGGAGGAGAGGGCTCATGGTCTGAAGTTGTTGAACTCAATTTTAAGTCTGGAAGTCTGTAAAGTGCCTAATAAGAAGATGAGGGCTGTTCCTCCAGTTTGTGTTGAGCTTCACTGGAACATTGCAGCAGGCCAAGGATGGACATGTGGGCATGAGAGCAGGTTGGTGTGTTGAAATGGCAAGCGATAGGAAAGTCTGGATCATGCTTGCGGACACACTGAAGGTGTTCCGCAAAACGGTCACCCAGTCTGCGTTTGGTCTCTCCGATGTAGAGGAGACCACATTGAGCAGCGAATGCAGTAGACCAAATTAAGGGAAGTACAAGTGATGCACTGCTTCACTTGAAAGGAGTGTTTGGGCCCTTGGACGGTGAGGAGGGGGGAAGTAAAGGGTCAGATGCTGCACCTTCTGCGGTTGCATGGGAAGGTGCCGTGGGAAGGGGGTAAGGTGTTGGGGGTGATGGAGGGGTGGACCAGGGTGTCTCAGAGGGAATGGTCCTGTGGAATACTGACAGGGGCAGGGTGAAGGGAAGATGTGTTTGGTGGTGGCATCATGCTGGAGTTGGCAGAAATGGTGGAGAATGATTCTTTGAATGCGGAGGCTGGTGGGGTGACAAGTGAGGACAAGAGGGACCCTATCATGGTTCTGGGAGGGAGAGGAAGGTATGAGGGCAGAGGTGCGGGAGATGGGTCGGACACAGTTGAGGGTCCTGTCAATCACTGTGGGTGGGAAACCTCGGTTAAGGAAGAAGGAAGACATGTCAGAAGCACTGTTTTGAAAGAATAGATGCAACAGAGGCGAATGAACTGATGGAGTCCATACGGGAAGCAGGGTGTGAGGAGTTGTAGTCGAGTTAGCTGTGGGAGTTGGTGGGCTTGTAATGAATATTGGTGGACAGTCTATCACCAGAAATTGAGACAGAGAGGTCAAGGAAGGGAAGGGAAGTGTCAGTGATGGACCATGTGAAAGTGGTGGTGGGGCGGAAATTGGGAGCAAAATTAATAAATTTTTCCAAATCCAGACGAGAGCATGAAGCGGCACCGAAACAGTTATTGACGTACCAGAGAATGAGTTGTGGGAGGGGGCCTGAGTAGGACAGGAACAAAGAATGTTCCACATGCCCCATAAAGAGACAGGCATAACTGGGTACCCGTAGCCACACCTTTTATTTGAAGGAAGTGAGATGAGTTTAAGGAGAAATTGTTCAGTGAGAGAACAAGTTCAGCTAGACGGAAGAGAGTGGTGGTGGATGGGGATTGTTCGGGCCTCTGTTCAAGGAAGAAGTGGAGTGCCCTCAGACTATCCTGGTTGGGGATGGAGGTGTAGAGGGATTGGAAGTCCATGGTGAAGAGGAGGCGGTTGGGGCCAGGGAACTGGAAATTGTTGATATGATGTAGGGCATCAGAGGAATCGTGGATGTAAGTGGGAAGAGACTAGACAAGGGGAGACAGAACAGAGTCAAGATAGGAAGAAATGAGTTCCGTGGGGCAGATACAGGCTGACACGATCGGTCTACTGGACAGTCTTGTTCGTGGATTTTGGGGAGGAAGTAGAAGCAGGCTGTCCAAGTTTGGGAGACTATAAGGTTGGAAGCTGTAGAGGGAAGATCTCCAGAGGAGATGAGGTCAGTGACAGTCCTGGAAACAATGGTTTGATGTTCGGTGGTGGAGTCATGGTCCAGGGGGAGGTAGGAGGAAGAGTCTGTGAGTTGGCACTCAGCCTCTGCGAGGTAGAGGTCAGTACGCCAGACAACAACGGCACCATCCTTGTCGGCAGGTTTAATAACAAAGTCAGGGTTGGACCTGAGAGAGCGGAGTGCGGCAAGTTCAGAAGGAAACAGGTTAGAGTGAGTGAGAGGAATAGAGAAATTGAGATGGCTGATGTCACGCCGACAGATCTCAATGAAAAGATCAAAAGTAGATAAGAGGCCAGAGGGAGGGTCCAGGTGGAGGGACAGTACTGGAGGCGGATGTAAGGATCTATTGAACGGGGGAGGACTGCTGCCCAAAGAAGTGAGTATGGAGACGAAGGCGGCGGAAGAAGAGTTTCAGCATCGTGCCGAGCCCAGAATTCATTGAGGTGAGGGCGTAAGTGTATGCAACTGAGTCCTTTGCTGAGTACTGAACGTTCAGCATCAGGGAGGGCAAGATCAGAGGGTACGGTGAATACATGGCCAGAGCTGGGATTAGAAGACGGGATGGGGCCAGAGGGACGTAAAGAGGTGAAGGGTCCTGGATAGGCGTTGGTATTAATATTTAGTTCCCAATCAGCTTGGTTTCCACTATTTTGGTGATTGAGGAGACACTGGGAAATGCTTTTCAACTGCCAGTCACCTGAAACATGGGCGGCTGGTAGCTGAAAATCGGACGAGGGGAAAATCTTGGCCACAAGTTTGATGCCCAAGACCTCTGTGATGCAGACAGGTTTGTAAATAAACAAGCAGCCTGCCCATCTGAAATAGACAGGAGGCTGCTTATGAATCACAGTCCCATGCTGGTGGTAGGACCAAGATTGCAAATTACAGGAATAATTCGACGGTGATTGAGCACAATTTGTCCATTGATACCAGGCAGTGAGCAGCACAACTCAGTCTGCTGGAGACTAATCAGAAAATGGCAAAGCAAAACATTAATGTATGTGAGACCAGGAGAAGCAGGGGTCACAAGAAAGCTCCTGCCTTGTTCAAGCCCCCCTCCCCCCACATTGGATTGTCCATCCAGCTCTAGATCCAATGTGCCAGCAGGCTGAGTACAAGCAGCAAGTTGCAAGTACACTTTACTGGCTGCAATCAAATAGAGCATAGACCAAAAATAAATCAGAACCCCCGACACCAACATCGGATGGATGGCTTGGCTGCTTTGTCGACTTTGCACTTACTTTGGGTGAAAGCCGAAGAGTGAACACGCTGTGTATAACTGTAATCTTGGCAGTAAAGCCAAAGGTGGGAGGAGAGACAGAAGTCTATTATTGTCATTATTTGTGGTAAGACAAGTCCCTAATAGTCTAGTTATGAAGAATGTGAATATCTTTGCTAGTGTTTCAGAGGTTCACAGCTCTTGAGCTTGTACTAGAAATTGGCAAAATGAATGTCTTAGCCCAAATCTTAGAACAAGTGTCGTTACTACATCAAAACCCTGAATGCTTATCTTGCATTGCAGTGAAACAGAAATCAATTTGCAGTGATGCAAGAAACTGTATAACTGTACTATATATCATGTTATCTGGAGCAGCAGATCCAAACCCAAATAGGACAATGGAGCAGAACCAGCAGAGGATATAAAAATGAGCCACAAAATTCAACAATATTAATAGTTCAGGAGAAAATAGAGGACTGTACAAGTTATGAATGGTAACTGCCTTCAATACTATGCTACAATGTTGTAAATTGCTATCGCTAGGTTCAGATAAGTTGCTAATGTTATAAACTTTACTTTCACAGCTTGTGATAATATCTGAGCCTCTTAACTGTGTTTCAGTTCTGTAAAATCTTATTTCAACAATGCTTTGTAATACTCTTCTACTTTGTGTCTGCTATTGTGAAATCTTTTGCCTTAAATCATTCACCTAACTGGGATCCACATGGCAAGTGAAGTTTTCATTAACAAAATTAGCTAGATCTTGTAATGAATCACAAGGGGCGGAATATCCCCTGGTGTTTTACCTGTCAGCCACAATGGTGGGTTTTCACGCCTTATTATCCCAAACCCACCTCATTAATTATGCATTCCCTGGAAACACGCCGTTTCCACAGCGGGCGGGCTCTCATTCGCCCTCCTGCCATCACCCCACTGTTGCATCACACCGGCTGCCATGATTGAAAGGCAGCTGCCAGCACACCACTCATTGCTCCCAGCTCACCACTGCTGACCGGGAGACATGACCAGCAAAGGTTTAATGGCTTGTCCCTCAAACAACTGCTGGATGCTGTGGAGGCCTGCTGGGATGTCCTGTACCCCCACTCTGGCCACAGGATGGGCAGCAATGTGACCAATCCAGCATGGGAGATGGAGGCAGCGGTGGTCAGCGCCAACACCCTTCAGAAGAGACAGCCACCCAGTGCCGAAAGATGATGAATGATCTCCTCCGTTCCGCCAGTGTTAAGTCACTCTTTACATCGCTACCATGTGAGGATCCAGCAGTGCAACATCAATCAGGCAGCCATGCCGTGAGTGATGTGTCCTCTTTCACAGGCTACTGCCATGCACTAATTATCTCCCCTTGCTTTCACAGGCACATCTGCCAAACAGCCGACAGAGTCCATGACCCAGAGCCTCCAATAAAGCCCCGAAGAACCCTCTGAAGGGGAATCTGAAGGCACCCTCTTCGAAGTTCCATCACAGTGCTCACCCACACCCTCCACCAGCGCAGAAGCACACACTTCGGTGGGTCCGAGCTCTAGAACAGACACAGGAACACAATGGTGAGCACAGTGCACAGTCTGATCCACAGCAGGTGGCCGCAGGGACTTCCTGGCCCCTAGCATTCGGAAGGCTGCTGGAGGCCAGGAACCCGTTGCGTCCAAGTCAGATGACAAGCCTCTGGACTCGGTCATGTCACAGCTCCTGCAGCGCAAAGGGAAGCGAGGGAACAACAGGAACGGATGTCCACTGCACTCCTCAGATTACAAGGCATGATGGAGGAGTCTGTCGTCTTCAGGCTGAGGTGATAGCGCCAGCATTGCAATGCACTAAGATCAACACTGGCAGGATGGTGGCCACCATGGAGACCCTGGTCCAGGATCTCAATCCTGTACTGCTGCACAGGCTTAATTCTATTGCTGATGTCATAGTTGGCCTCCAACAATGTGTACGCATGAGGGGTGCTGGGCAGCTCAATCTCACTCCAGCTACCCCTCCCTCTCATGGAGTCAGCCAGGGGCCCTCGGGCACCCATAGCGAGAAGGGTCAGCATGTGCACACCCCAGGGTCATCCACCAAAGTAACTCAGGGAGTGTCCAGCCCAACCGAATCCCCTCTTCCTGAAACCTCCGCACCTCCAGCTTCACAGGCTGAGAAGGGTGCCAGTGCCACACAGCAGGACCCCGAAGCAGGCTGGGGACCTCCAATTCGCAGCTCGCCAGAGGACACCCATCAAAGTCATCACAGACATGGCATCACAGTCAGCAGGCTGCCTCCATCTCCGCTGTGGATGTCCAAGAAGCACCAAGATGTAGCGGCAGGGTTAGGGCAGTTAAGGAAAAGTAGTTGCACAGCCTGGGCACAGGGGTTGGTCACTTGTACATACTATTGGCTATTGTCAATAAAATCCTAATAATGTCCCCCTACCTGTGGCTCCTTGTTCTGATGAGCAGTGCTCTTGTTACTCAGGTGTGAAACATCACTGCACAAGATAAAAGGCAGGTGTCTCAGTACAGGGTCTTGTCCCTGTGTTCTGTGCAGCCTTCAGACCACAATGATGATCCAGTCCCACACTACTTGGAAACATTACTGATGCTTGCTCCACAGCGGTGCTGGTCATTGCTGCTAGAATGTAGTGGGCAGGCGCCACAAAGTTCTCTCATGCTCTGTGTACTCTCAGCACCTTTAAGGTGGGGCTGGCCCCCATTGCACCAGCATGAGACCAGTGATGCTGTGCATCAGCTCCTGGAGGGCTGAGGTGGTGAAGGCAGGCACAGCATCGGATGCATCTAAAGTTTCATGGCTGCGTCTCTGAGATAGCCCTGATCATGGAGCACAAGTGAGCTGCCCTTGGCCAGACAGGAGTCAGGCATTCACAGAGGCTATGTGAAGATTCAGGAGTATCCTCACTACGTGTTGTCATCATCCTCCTGCAATCAACTGACTAGTAGGGCCTCCACTGCATCTCCATGAGAGGAGCATTCTCACATAGGCTTTTGGGACTCCCATAAGCCAGACTGGAGTTAAAATTTCACAACTGTGATGTGAGTATCTATGAGGACTCCTCACTGCATGTTGTCATCATTCTCCACAAATCTGGCAGCTATGGGTGCCTCCCGAGCGTGCTAGCCTCATCTAGCCAGTGCGAGAGCCTCATCCCCATGATCGTCACCACCAAGGACCTCCTCACCCTCATCCCCGCTACCGTCCTCCTCATCCAAGGAGACCTCTAGCTCCTCCATCTTCTCCTCAGCCAGCTCATCTCCCCATTGGAGCGCCAGGTTGTAAAGGGCGCAGTCCACGACCATGAGGTGTGACATCCTCTGTGGACTATATTGCAGGGCAGCGCCAGACTGGTCCAGGCACCAGAACTGCATCTTCAGCATCTCGATGGTCTGTTCCACCAAGTTGTGAGCTGTTGCAAGAGTTTCATTATACCATCGCTCTGCTGCAGTCTGAGGTTGCCGCACGGGTGTCATCAGCCACGCCCTCTGCAGGTAGCCCTTGTCCCCGAGGAGCCATCCTTGCAGCCTCTGTGGACCCTGCAGGGCTGTGCGAGTGACTGAGGATGTAGGCATCACTAGACATCATGCACACACCTGCAGGATGCATTTCTGGTGGTCGCACAATAGCTGCACGTTCAGTGAGCGGAAGCCCTTGCAGTTGATGTAATCTACCGTGTGTAGCGATGGAGACCTGAGCACCACATGGGTGCAGTTGATTGCACCCTGCACCTGTGGGAATCCCAAGATCAGGGCGAATCCAATGGCCCTTGCATCTTGGCTGTCCCGGTCCCAGGCAAAATGCACAAAGTTGTGTGCCATGGAAAAGAGGGCATCCGTGACTCATGGATGCATTTATGGGTGGCGGCATGTGAAATCCCACAGAGGTCACCTGTGGATCCCTGAAAGGAGCCGCTAGCATAGAGATTGAGCACCGCAGTCACTTTCACAGCCACTGGCAGTGGGTGCCCTCCATGGCCCCTTTCGCCAAGTACTGCAGTAAATGGCAGATATGTGCGACCAGGTCCCTAAGATATGCACAGTGTTCGGCGATACTGCAAGAATGACAGGCAGCGTCTATAGATCCTGGGTGTCACTAGGTGCCAACCAGCAACCACTCACTGTCACTCCTGAGCAGTATGTGCGAGAGCCCCAGCAGTCTCTTCTTCCTGAGGTTGCTGCTCCTGCCGTTGCACGGCCAGGAGCCTCAGTCACTCTTTCCTTCATCTTCTTTGCTCTCTGTAGACCATCAGGCATACAGCTGGTCACCAGGATCCATGATCCTGACCTGGTCCTCCTGCAGCATGAAAGAGAGAGAGAGAGAGATGTGGTTAGCAAGGGTGTACTTAGCATCCTTTCCTGGCCCTGTGTGACCGCCCCTTGACACTTGCTGAAGAGTGGTGGTCACCCCTCGGATGGCCAGAAATGAGTGCGCTGCATGGCTGCTCTGTCAACCTGCGACATGGGGGACACTGGTCCAAACTGGGATGCTGAGATTGCAAGAGGCTGTGAGTGCCCCCAGCAGTGACTGCTACATGGCCAGCATTGGCGAGGAGAATGTACAACTTGTGCAGTCCAACGGCTACACGGTCCAGTGAAGTGGTTGCAGACTCAGTCTGTGCTAGGGTGGTGGAGGTTAAGGTCTGGATGGCTTGGTGGCACACTGGTGCCTCCACATTGCTTGCGTGGGCGGGCAGGCTAGGAGTCCAACCCCAATCACATCACTGTGGCTGCGCCTGAATTGTCTCAGCTGCAGAGGGATGGTCAGTTAATACAGATGTCCCTACTGCGTGGCCACTTCCCTTGCCTACCCTGCCCCCCACCTCGATTGCTTGTGCGTGGGATCCAATGCCAGGGCAGCAGTTGCCCCTGGACACCACCCTTCCCACCCCAAAAACAGTTGCTTCTGTGGCAGGGCAGCAGCTGTCCCCGGACCTCACCCCCCCGGATAACAGATGCCTTTGAGGCAAGGAGGCACTTCACCCAGGCCCCCAGTGCCCGAAGCCTGCAGGGGTGGTGGGCGGGGTAAGGTCTGGAGGGCTTGGTAGCACATTGGTGCCTCCACAAAGCAACAGGCGACCCTGACAAGCTGTGGAAAAAGATGCTGTTCACTCACCTCAGTTCCCCAATGTGAAAGCCGCGAAGTGTACGTCAACAGCGTGCTGTTGTGAAACACACTGGCGTACTTTCCTGCAGATGTGGATGGATGATCCAGCAGGGTCCAAGATCCTGGCGGGATGGCCTTTTAATAAGATGCTGATGTATTAAAATGAGTTCCCCGCCAACCGTTGGCGGGAATCGCAGACCGCCAGTGGAAGATCACGATATGCCTTCCCGCCATCGTGAACCAGATCACGCCATATCGTCCTTGCCCACCACCTATCACGCCAGCGTGCATGGAAAATTTCGTTCAATGTGTTTTTTTTTTAAAGCCAGGACTATCAAATCCCTCGTGGCATTGCTCAGGGCAAGTCAAACATTACATTATACAAGAAAGATGCTGGGCTGTTGATTTTGGAGAGATCTGCACCTTGCAAATGAAAGAATTTGGACCAAAAGCAAAATACTGCAGATACTGGAATACTGAAATAAAACTGGGAAATGCTGGAAATACTCAGCCAGTCAGACACAGAGAGAAAACACATAGTTAACACTGATGACCCTTCATCAGAACAGAATGGAAATAAATTTGGGATAAAATTTGTAGAAAAATTGTCTGAAAAAAATTAAGATTTTATGCTTAATGTTGAAGTGTTTAACTGAGTAACACAAGGCTGATTTTAGTGTACAAAAAATAGAAGACAAGAAATCTCTTATGTACAGTTACCTGCATAATTTATCACAGAAAATGCCTCAAAGTAAATGGTTCATATTAGTTTCAAGCTTTTGCATGTCCAAAAAAATCAATTATCTCACAAGGTTTTTCCTTTCCCTGGTGGAGTATAAGGGAGTAGGGCTTACAACGTTCATTATAATTCATAAGGGAAGAACCTGAACTGATACCTCTAGCCAAAAGGAGGGAATCACGCTGGAATAGAAATTAATAGCAGCCAATCAGTAGGCACAGGGCATTTACAGAAGATAAACAGTCATGAAGCTGAAGGCAACAACCCTATCTATTGCTAAATAACCCAAATGGATCCAGACCTCTCAGAAAATGCTTTGAGAATTTTGCAATGCCATACAGTCAAATGAGTATAAAATAGAGCAGTCTATGAAGAATTATTGTTTTAAATGGATTTATTGCATTGAGTTACTTTTACTCCTAAATTTTCAGTTGGCTTCAAACCAAATTCACAACATTTTCAGTGCAATTTGGACTGCTTAGCTTTTATCTTTTTTGATAGCTGCTGCTATTTCTACATTTTTAGTTCAAAGTTTCTGAATCCTTGATTTGTTTTCATCCTTTATGAACATAATGTAAATTTCAGGCAGGAGAAGACCTTCAATCTATTTGGCCAATGATCAAAAAGGCTAATGGAATGTTGGTCTTTACCTCAAGGGGGCTGGAACACAAAAATGAGCAAGTGATGCTTCAGATGTACAGAGCCATCTGGGGTGCTGTGTTCAATTCACAAAAGATATACTGAGCTTTGAGGGGGTGCACTGCAAATTGATCAGCATGCAAATCTGCATAATTATGTTTTCCTATGCCATTTAAAATCTGAGGTATATTTATTTTTCCTCTAAAATGTACCACTTCACATGATTCTACATTGATCTGCAACTCAAATAAAGTGCCAATAATATTTCATGTGATTCAGTTACAGCTGCACTTTATTAAAATACTCTGTTGGAACTTTGTGCAGCTGAAAATTTCAATTTTTAAATATATTTCACCCCAGTGTTCCCCATCGTAATCACGTTCCATCCAATTTCTCCACCATACAAATGCATATAAAGAATAAATGCAACATGCCTAATATAAATTTTATCTGCATTTCAAAAGTGGTGTCTGAATCTGATAATTCTGACAGTAATCACATATATAATTATAGATCACAGCAGAAATCACAGGATAAAGAACTGTGAATAACCATATAGTTTGCATATGAAGCCAAAAATCAGTGGGATAAGGATCATGTAATCAATAACAATTTAATCTCATTTGTACTTCTGGCTAACATTGTGGACTAACATCATTGCCAATTACAAAGGATACCTTTGTGGCTGACACTGGAGTCCTCCAGTGTTTCAAATTACTCAAATATAAATAACTTCTCTTTGTTCAGTTTTGTGTAATGATTTTCTTTTAAAACAACACTTGCAATTTTTTTCGTTTCTTTAGCATGTTGGTAATTTGTTTCAGATGTTTAATTAATCTTTTCATTCTATTGGTCTCATTTTCCTAATTTCTTTGTCTCTGTCACATCTGTTCTGACAAGGCCACTTTCCATGCAAGTACTTCCTATATGTCTTCCTGTTCCCTCAGCCAAGAATTTCCTTCTACAATAGTTTGCAGGGCCCTCAACTGTGTCCATTCCTTTTCACACACAACCTGTTCTCCTTTGCTTTCCCTCCAAGAACCATGATATGGTTCCCTTGTCCTCCATCCCACCAGCTTCCACATTCAACAGATCATCCTCCGTCATTTCCGCCACCTCCAATATGATACCACCACTGAACCCATTTGCCTTCTTCTCCTCACCCCTTTCAGTATGACAAAAGGACCACTTCCTCCATGACACCCTGGTCCACTCTTCTATCATCCACAACACACCCTCTCCTTCCAATGAGACCTTCCCATGCAAATGCAGGAGATACCATACATGCCATTTTACCTCATTCCTTACCACCATCCAGGGCCACAAACACTCCATCCAGTGAAACAGCAATTTAGTTGTACTTAGTCATACTTTCATTCAATGTGGGACAAAATCGTGCCAGATTTGTGTAAAGTCCAGTAGCCGGTGGAAAAAAGGATGTTTTACCTGCCAGCCCCAATGGCGGGCTTTTGCACTGTATCATCCCATTCCCGGCACATACCGTCTCATTGATAATGCATTCCCGGGAAACATGCCGGATCGCTGGTGGGGTGATCTCTGATTCGCCTGCCCTGCCTTCACATCAGGCCTTCAATAATCTAGGCACCATATTTAAAAATGATCGGAAGCTGCTGCAAAGTCATAGCTGCCGAATGGACGAAACCTTCTGCCCCAAATTTAGTGACAGCTCCCTTGGGTATGCAATCGAGGCCTGCCGTGAAGTCCTCTATCCCCAATCTGAGCGAAGACCAGCAAGCAAGTTTCCAAAACCAGCACGGAAGGCAGCAGCAGCGGTGGACAGCGCCAATGCCCTGCAAAGGAGGACAGCCACCCCCAGTGACAAAAGAGGATCTCTTCCATTCCACCAGGGGAAGTCACTCTTCTCATCAACTCACACAGTCACAAACCCATCACACAAACACAGGGATCTCACTCACTGCCAGTCCAAACGACGTCATCATTCTCTCAAACACACCATCTACCCTGCAGATCGTGTCCTCATCCTGTCCATGGCACCACTCACTACCTACACATGCCAGGCATCCTTCTCATCTGGCCTGGCAGGTGTCCTGCTACACTCTCTCCATCTGTATTCATGTAGAACAAGCTGGCACATGACAAAAGGGAGAGGTTCCAGGCTGGCGGAGGAATGTATGAAATCAAGGCCCTCACAGGCATTGAAAGAGTCCTCCAGCTGGCCAGCAACGCTCTGAACCATTCCTGTGCTGACGGTGAGGTCTGCAGTGCTCAACCAAGTGAGAATCCAGCAGTGCAACATCCATCAGACAACCATGCTGTAAGTCAGTTCCCCTGCTCCAAGAGTCTCTTGCCATGCACTAATTATCTCTCCTTGCTTTCGCAGGCATATCTGGGAAGCAGCCGAGGGAGTCCACGACCCAGGTCCTCAACTCAAGCCTTGAAGACACCTCAGAAGAAGAATCTGTTGACACCACACTTGAGGATCCGCTCACAGAGCTCACCCACACTCTCTACCAGTGCAGATACAAGCACCTTGGTGGGGCCTAGTTATAGAGTAGCCTCAGGGTCAAAACCTGGTGAGCACATTGCACTGTCTGATCCACGGCAGGCGGCAGCAGGGTCTTCCCAGGTTTCCGGCATTCAGAGGACTGCAGGAAGCCAGAAATCTGCTCAGTCCGAGTCAGATGATGAGCATCTGTACTTGGTCATGTCTCAGTTGCCAGAGCTGCAAAGGCAAGCTCAGGAACATCAGGAAGGAATGTCCGCTGCACCCCTTAGATTGCAGGACACAATGGAGGAGTCCATCCGCCTTCTGTCTGAGGTGAAAGCGCCAGCATGCCAACATACTGAGGTCAACACTGGTAGGATGGCGGCTGCCATGGAGGCCTTGGTCCGGGACATTGGTCCTACACTGCTGCGGGGGCTGAACTCCATCGCTGGCGCCATAGTTGGACCCCAACAGTGTCAGTGCGAGTGAGGTATGGGGCAGCTCAAACTGACTACAGATTCCCCTTCTCCTCTAGGAGTCAGCAAGGGGCCCAGGAGCACCCATAGGGAGGAGGATCAACAGGTGCACATACAGGTGCAATCCACCCAGGTGACTCCAGGAGTATCCAGCCCATTTGAATCCCCTCTTCCTATGACCCCAGCAGTTCCAGCTCCACAGGCCAAGGAGGGTGCCATTGCCACACAGCAGGACCCCAAAAGCAGGCTGGGGCCCTCCAGGACTCAGCCCTCCAGAAGGCGCCCGTCAAGGTCATCACAGACAGGCTGTAGCAGTCAACAGGTTGCCTCCACCTCCACTGTGGACGTCAGGGGAGAACCAAGGCAGGATTAGGAAAGTTAAGAAGTCGTAACTCTTTCGAGTACAAACCCGTTTCCATCTGTTTCAGATGAAGTTACATTGTTTCATAGTTTGCCATTGTGAGATTTGAACTCTTGATAATCTTTTAAATGAAAACAATTAAACCAAATCAACAAAATTGGGATAAATCAGGCACAGCCCCTAATTCAGGTCAGCTGTAAAACCAAGGACAAAAATTTAAAGGAACCTTACAAACTTTAAGTCAAAATGTGATTAAAGGGGTCAACAAAACACCCCAGTCCCCGCGGTGCCCACCGAGCATGGAAGGCCACGAGCGTGTCAGCAGACACCGCGTGCTCCCTCTCCAGGAACATCCGGCAGCAAACATAGCCGCAGAAGAGGGACAAACAATCGGGCGGGACTCCCCCGTCGATCGCCCGCTGCCTGGACCTGTTAATGGCCAACTTGGCCAGGCCCAGGAGCAGGTTCACAAGGAGGTCCTCCTCCTTCCCGACCCCCTTCCGCACCGGGTGCCCATAGATCAGGAGCGTGGGGCTGAAGTGCAAACAAAACATCAATAAAAGGTTTTTCAAATAACTAAAAAGGGAGTGCAGCCTACAACACCCTATGTATACATGGTCCACGGACTCCACAAGACCGCAAAAAGGGCACGTGTCCTGAGAGTCCGTGAACATATGCATCCTCTTATTATAAGGGACTGCTGCATGCAACACCCTCCAACCCAGGTCCCCGATAGAAAGGGGGAGGACACCTCCATAGAGGGCCTCCCATCGGGGGCCTCCGCCGCCGGATGGCAACAAGGCACGCCAGGGCGTGTCCGGTCGACGGACAAGGGCGAGAAAATGGAAGGTGTGCAGCAGCAGTCCATACAAAAAGCCCCTCTTTGCCGTGCCAAAAGGCACGGAGGGCATGTCCCCGAGGCGGCTCATATTGCAGGGCACCAGCACCCGAGGAAGGGTTCGGGGCTTGGGGCCAATGTGGAATTCTGTCCGAACAGGGGAACGTTCAGACGGAAGACCACCGCGCACCTGGGCCACCTCAAGACCCAAAATATCGTCGGGTCCGAGCACGACCGTTCTCAGGTCTTGGATGGCAACGGCTGCGACCTGGACACTCACAGACGCGCGACGCGCCAACTCCTGCGGGAGCATCCAGCCCAGTCCTCCGCCTCCCAGCACGTCCCCGATCCTGGTCACCCCTGCGGCCACAGCCCTCCTCTCCGCCAACCACTGAAAAGGACAGAGGGGCGGATTCCTGAGCAGCGGCTCTCTGACGACAGCCGCTACTCCTGACGGGGAGAGCTGCGTCGCGAGGCGATCACTTTCCAGACTTTGATCAGGTCCTGGTAAAAGACGCGCAACGCCTGCAAGGAGCCACCGAGGCCCATCTGTTCTATAAACAGGAGCTGCACGTCATAATTCAGGCCGTGCACCTGACGGAAGAAATACGTCGTCAGGGCACACCATCTAGGAGGAGGCTTGACGTAGAGGTATCGCTGCAGGGTCTGAAGGCGGAAAGTCGCCACCTGTGTGCGTAGGCACACTAGCGCCTGACCACCCTCCCTAAGTGGGAGACTCAGAACCTCAGCAGCGACCCAGAGCAATCTTTTGTCCCAGAAGAAGTCGACTAACAATTTCTGGATTCTTGTGACAAAGTCCGGGGGAGGGGTCAAAATGACCAGTCGAAACCACAACATGGCGGCGATCAGCTGGTTTATGACCAGAACTTGACCCCGGTAAGATAGCACTCGGAGCAGTCCTGTCCAGCGCCGCAGGCGAGCGGTGACTTTCGTCTCCAGTTCCTGCCAGGTTGCCGGCCAGGATTCCTCAGCAGGGCAGAGATGGACCCCCAGGTAGAGGAGGCTGGTCCTGCTCCAGGTGAAAGGCCTGAGCTCCTCGGGTAGGGGATCCATTTGCCACTGACCGACCAGGAGTCCAGAACATTTCTCCCAGTTGATCCTGGCAGAAGAAGCGGCAGAGTAGACCTCCTGGCACTCGCGCATCCTCCGCAGGTCAGCCGGGTCACTAAACATAAGGAGCACATCATCGGTTTAAGCCGAAAGGACCACCCCGATGCCCGGCCTGCGCAGAACCAATCCCGACAACCTCCTCCGCAAGAGGCGCAGGAAAGGCCCCACGCAAATAGAATACAACTGGCCAGACAGGGGGCAGCCCTGACGTACCCCTCTCCCAAAGCGAAGGGGTGCCGTCAGGGATCCGTTAACCTTCACTAGACACTCCGCGGCAGTGTACAGAAGTCGGATCCGGGCGACAAAATGCGTCCCGAACCCGAACGCTCGCAGAGTTCCGAGTAAGTATCCGTGATCCACACTGTCGAACGCCTTCTCCTGATCGAGAGGCAGGAAGGCGCTCGACAGACCAGCCCTCTGGGAATGGTGGATGATGTCCCGGACCAGATGGATGTTATCATAAATGGTTCGGTCCGGGACAGTGTAGGACTGGTCAGGGTGGATCATGTGGTCCAGCACGGTGCCGAGCCGAGAAGACATGGCTCGGGCGAAGATTTTGTAGTCCGTGCTGAGGAGGGAGACCGGGCGCCAGTTCTTCAGAAGGCAGAGATCCCCCTTCTTCGGCAGCAGGGCAATCACGGCCCTGCGCCACGAAAGGGGCATCTCCCCGGTAGCAATGCTCTCCCCCAGGACCCCCGCGAAGTCGCTCCCCAAGACGTCCCAGAACGCCCTGAAGAACTCCACGGTCAGCCCGTCTAGTCCCGGGGTTTTGCCCCTAGAAAGACCGTCGAGTGCGCCGGTCAGCTCCCCCAGACTTATAGGGGAGTCGAGCTTTCCGGCGCACTCCGGGCCGACCTGTGGCAGGTCCTCCCACAAAACTCTGCAAGCTTCCTCACTGGACGGATCCGGAGAGAACAGGGCATGTAGTAATCTTGGGTGATGGCCCTGATGCCCTCCGGGTCCAAGACAAGGGATCCATCGTCGGCCAGCAGCGTAAGGAGCTGCTTACGGACCCCGTGCCTTTTTTCCAGTGAGTAGAAGGGGGAGCCGCGGTCCATCTCCTTAAGGAAACAGATCCGCGACCTCACGAACGCGCCCCGAGACCCGACCATTTGCAGGTCCCGCAGCGCGCCCTTCTTCTCATCGTACACCGACCGCAGGGCCGGGTCCGCGTCGGGCTGACGGAGACGTGCCTCCAGGTCGAGCACCTCCTTCTCCAACAGCTCGACCCTGGATTTGCGTCTCTTTGTAGACCCCTTCGCGTACTCTTGACAGAAAACCCGGACGTGAGTCTTGCCCACGTCCCACCATAGCCTCAAGGAGGGGAAGCCTCCCCGCTTCCTTCTCCAGCCGGCCCAGAAGCGAGGGAACGAGTCCAGGAACCACTGGTCTTCCAACAACAGGTTATTAAAATGCCAGTACGCGGACCCCGTCCGAGCGCAGAACGAAGTGAGCTCCGCCCACACCAGACGGTGGTCCGTGCACGGAACCTGGTGTATAGAAGCAACCGGAACGCAGGACACATACGCCTTTGAAACGTAAAGGCGGTCGAGTCTGGACGCTCCGACTCCAGGTGACACAAAGGGAATACGCTGGAGTCAGGATGGAGATTTCGCCAGACGTCCACCAAGTCGAAGGACCTGACCAGGTCACGCAACTTACTCACACCTCGCGTGCAGTGCGGGGTACCGTGACGGTCCCAGATCCCGAGGGTGCAATTGAAATCCCCCCAGAGGACGACGCACTCACCAGCGTCGATGGAGCCGAGATGAGTGGACACTTCTTCAAAGAAGCTCGCTTGCTGCTGCGTGCCCAGGGGAGTGTACACATTCACAAAGCGAAGCACCGCCCCCCCCAGACGCACAGTCAGGTGCAGCAACCGGCCTGGCACCGGCTCGACCCCCAAGATCTCCGGCTGAAAATGCAGGGCCAACAAGATAGCCACCCCGCCCGAATTGGAGGCTAGGTGGCTCGTGTAGACCCCCCCTCGCCACTCCAGGAGCCACGTGGCTTCGTCTCCCGGAACGGTATGGGTTTCTTGCAGGAAGCACAACGCATACTTCCCGTCCCTGAGGACCGAGAAGTTCTGGAACCTGCGCTGTGCGCCCCTGCTGCCGCGGATGTTGAGGCTGGCTATAGTCGTCTTCATTGTCAAAGGTACATCAAACCTTCACCGTAAGTAATTAAAAAAGAAGAGGACTTTTTAGTCCTTCCTCTCCTTCAGAAGCCCAGCGAGGAACGTTTGGACCCTCCGCCGCGCGTTCCTATCCAACTCGGGAGACTTGAGAGCCTCGCAAGTGGACCAGAACACCAGCGGAAACGAATGCCACCGGTCCAAGGCCAACTGAACCCTGTCTCGGCGACCGCGGTGCCCCGACAAAAAGTCCCGGAGTTCCCTTGGGGGGATGAGGGGGGAGTCAGTGGAGGGCACCAGGGGATCCACCGCCTCGCTTGAGAGCGACTCTGCGTAATCCCCAACGCTCACCACCGACACCCTGTCCTCCTCCGGGTCGTCGCCTCCAGCTTCTGACCCCTCCCCCGCATTGAGTACGGGGGCTGATTCGGAGCTGCCAGCTGGATCTATCTGTGCCTTGATCCCATCCCCAGGGTCAAGGCCAGAGGAGTCCTCTCTGGTCTCCTCTAAACTTTTTGGGCCAGAGGGCAGCGGCAGTTCTGATGCCCGCTCTCCTCCCGGCACCGGGTCGTCCGGGGAGCTCAGGACAAGCTCCTGACCTAAACATAGGACATCCGGTGTCAAGGTTTGGGAGGGAGCGGGAAGGCCCTCCTTTTTGCCGCCACCCAATGACCCATTTTTATCTTTAAATAAAGGAAGCTGCAGTCCCCCGACGAGCCTGAAGGTACCTCGGAGGTATTGAGTGTACTGGAGCTGGGCACCACCTCAAGGGAGGTGCCCTCAGTGACCCCCGAGGGGCCCTGTTCAGAGGACTGCAGCAGACTGGTAGGGGGTACAGTGGTGGGGGTAGGGGTTTTGGGTTCCCCCAGAGGGCAGGGCAAGGTTTTACCCGGCGGGGACGCCACCACCTCTTCATCGGGGGAATGGACACACCCAACTTCCTCAGTTAGGACGTTGCCCAATTCCTCCTCCGAAGGATGACGTCTCTTCCGGGTCAGGCTGGAGGCTAGGGAGACCTCCATTTCCGAGGCCCCCCCCTCCTTGTCCAGCCCTCCCGGACACTCCACCCTCTGGGGTTTGGGATCATTTTTCCCTGGCTCGGGGTCCCGCATCTCATCCCCGTCGGCCCCGGGAGCATGAGCAGGGACGACGCCGGGCCCAGCACTTGGCACCTTAGCGCCCACGGACCCGGGAGCACGCGCGGGAACGACACCAGGGTCGGATGTTATTACTTCCCCCGAGCCGGTTTTTCCATGTGTTTGGGGGGTTTGAGGGGTTTCAGGGGCCGCCTCCAAATTTCAGGTCTTCCTCCGCGCCTTCTTAAGGCGCGGGGGCTCTCCCTCCGCCTCACCGGCAGCTGAGATGGCAGCTGCTGCCGGGGTCGCTTCCCCTTGCCGGGGGGGAGATGGAGTGGTGGCGGGGGGAGGAGGGGCGGTGCCAGCCACGGCCGCTTTGGTGGAGCTCGCGGCCTTGGAGGCAGGGCAGTTCTTTCTTACGTGCCCCGCCTCCTTACAAGCATGACACCGCACGCCCTCCGCGGTCCAGAAGACCCGATAGGCGGTTCCCTCAAAATTAACCGAGATGGCCCCCTCCAGGCACTCCTCCCGGGCCAAGCGGACGAAAACTTGGCGCCAGGAGTACACGTGGTGGAGGGCCGAGTCTTTGAGGCTGAGCGGGACTGGCGCAACACCTGACCTGACCTCCCCCAGCTTATTAAGGTGGGGGAGGAGGAGCTCACATGGTAAAAAGGGCGGGACATTTGAAATAACAATCCTCTGGGCGGTGGCCTCAAGGGGATCCACCGCCAGAAAAGTCCCGCCCACAGTGAGCCCCTTCTGCAGGGCGAGTTGCACCGCCCGCTCGGACCTCAAGAAAAATACGGACTTTCCATACATTTTTGAGGCAGCTACTATGGCTGAGGGGGCGACAACCCCAGCCATAGCCTTAAAACATGCCTCTATTGTCATCTCCGGGTGGGCGTAGCATTTCACCCCGAGGGCCCTGGTGAGGAGGCGGAAAGGCGACAGGGCAGCGGGAGCAGCAGGAGCCGCAGAAGCAGCCACCCCCGCATAGGTCTTTTTTGAAGGCCCTGCCACCGGTGACAAGGCCGCCTCCACATTGGCCCCCAAGGGCCCGGCCGCAGGAGATGTCGAAGTGGCCTTTGGGCCAGAGCCGCGCCCACCCCGAGAAGGAGTGGCCATTGTATTCTTTTTTTCTCTCAATATATTTGTAAAGTCCCTCTCTATGGAGGGGAGGGGGGGAGAGAGGTAGAGATAACCTCCCCCCTTTTTGACAGTAAGGGAGAAGAGGGAGAGGAGTAAAGAGCAGGGAGGCACAGGAGGGAAAAGAGCAGGTTCAGGCTCAGGTGGGTGTCCCTGGTTCTTGAAAACTCCGTTGGGTGGGGGGGCCTGTTGATCTTCAGGCAGGGGGAGGCGATGTCTTCGCCAGCTCTTTCTGGCTACCGGGAAGGGGCTGGGTGGGGGGGGGATGGAAAGAAAGATGATTTAAACCACACCCCTCCCTTCCTTCCCCAACCCCTTTGCAGTCTTCCTGCCCCCCCCCCCCCCCCCCCCCCCCCCCCCCCCAACAAAGCCCAGTTCTCCAAAGCCCCCACCTTCCTCAAAAATACAGAGTCCAGACACCCACCTACGAAGTTGTTGTAAAAGTCAGTTTCGGCCTCCTGGCCTTCCTTCCCTGTAGTCGCAAAAGATGTTGCACTTTCACTTTCTCTCCCTCTCTCTCCTTCGGCCCCACATGGGCAGGGGCCCCACATGGGCAGGTCCAGCAGCAGCAGCAGCAAACACCCTCGAGTGCAGGTCCAGCAGCAGCAGCAGTAAACACCCTCGAGTACAGGTCCAGCAGCAGCAGCAGCAAACACCCTCGAGTGCAGGAGCAGCAGCAGCAAGCACCCTCGAGTGCAGGGGCAGCAGCAGCACACAGCAGAAGCAACCCCAAAGGCAGCAGCAGAAACAGTTGAAACACTGAAGAGCAGCACCACCAACATCACACACGTTCTCTCCTCAGTATCAGGAAACAAACTGAATCCACAATTGCCTCCACGAGATCGTGAAGAAGATGAACTCTTGATCTTGGGGTTCCAAGCCCAGTACCATAACCACTTGGCTATTTAGGCCAAGCGGTGTTAGGAAGTTGTAACTCTTTTGAGTACAAACGCATTTCCATCTGTTCCTATTCAGATGAAGTTACTTTGTTTCATAGTTTGCCATTGTGAGATTTGAACTCTTGATCTTGGGGTTGGGGTTACAAACCCAGTACCATAACCACTTGGCTATTTAGGCCAAGCGTTAAGAAGTTGTAACTCTTTCGAGTACAAACACGTTTCCATCTGTTTCAGATGAAGTTACATTGTTTCATAGTTTGCCATTGTGAGATTTGAACTCTTGATCTTAGGGTTACAAACCCAGTATCATAACCACTTGGCTATTTAGGCCAAGCGTTAAGAAGTTGTAACTCTTTCGAGTACAAACACGTTTCCATCTGTTTCAGATGAAGTTACATTGTTTCATAGTTTGCCATTGTGAGATTTGAACTCTTGATCTTAGGGTTACAAACCCAGTACCATAACCACTTGGCTATTTAGGCCAAGCAATGTAACACCTTCGAGTACAAACACGTTTCCATCTGTTTCAGATGAAGTTACATTGTTTCATAGTTTGCCATTGTGAGATTTGAACTCTTGATAATCTTTTAAATGAAAACCAAATCAACAAAATTGGGATAAATCAGGCACAGCCCCTAATTCAGGTCAGCTGTAAAACCAAGAACAAAGTTTAAAGGAAACTTACAAACTTTAAATCAAAATGTGATTAAAGGGGTCAACAAAACACCCCAGTCCCCGCGGTGCCCACCGAGCACGGAAGGCCTCGAGAGTGCCAGCAGACACCGCGTGCTCCTTCTCCAGGGACATCCGGCAGCGAACGTAGCCGCGGAAGAGGGACAAACAATCGGGCGGGACTCCCCCGTCGATCGCCCGCTGCCTGGACCTGTTAATGGCCAACTTGGCCAGGCCCAGGAGCAGGTTCACGAGGAGGTCCTCCTCCTTCCCGACCCCCTTCCGCACCGGGTGCCCATAGATCAGGAGCGTGGGGCTGAAGTGCAAACAAAACATCAATAAAAGATTTTTCAAATAACTAAAAAGGGAGTGCAGCCTACAACACCCTATGTATACATGGTCCACGGACTCCACAAGACCGCAAAAAGGGCACGTGTCCTGAGAGTCCGCGAACCAATGCATCCTCTTATTATAAGGGACTGCTGCATGCAACACCCTCCAACCCAGGTCTCCGATAGAAAGGGGGAGGACACCTCCGTAGAGGGCCTCCCATCGGGGGCTTCCGCCGCCGGACGGCAACAAGGCACGCCAGGGCGTGTCCGGTCGACGGACAAGGGCGAGAAAATGGAAGGTGTGCAGCAGCAGTCCGTACAAAAAGCTCCTCTTTGCCGTGCCAAAAGGCACAGAGGGCATGTCCCCGAGGCGGCTCATATTGCGGGGCACCAGCACCCGAGGGAGGGTTCGGGGCTTGGGGCCAATGTGGAATTCCGTCCGAACAGGGGAACGCTCAGACGGAAGACCACTGCGCACCTGGGCCACCTCAAGACCCAAAATAACGTCGGGTCCGAGCACGACCGTTCTCAGGTCTTGGATGGCATCGGCTGCGACCTGGACACTCACAGACGCGCGTCGCGCCAACTCCTGCGGGAGCATCCAGCCCAGTCCTCCGCCACCCAGCACGTCCCCGATCCTGGTCACCCCTGCGGCCACAGCCCTCCTCTCCGCCAACCACTGAAAAGGACGGAGGGGCGGATTCCTGAGCAGCGGCTCTCTGACGATAGCCGCTACTCCTGACGGGGGAGAGCTGCGTCGCGAGGCGACCACTTTCCAGACTTTGATCAGGTCCTGGTAAAAGACGGGCAACGCCTGCAAGGAGCCACCGAGGCCCAGCTGTTCTATAAACAGGAGCTGCACGTCATAATTCAGGCCGTGCACCTGACGGAAGAAATACGTCATCAGGGCACACCATCTAGGAGGAGGCTCAACGTAGAGGTATCGCTGCAGGGTCTGAAGGCGGAAAGTCGCCACCTGTGTGCGTAGGCACACTAGCGCCTGACCACCCTCCCTAAGCGGGAGACTCAGAACCTCGGCAGCGACCCAGTGCAATCTTTTGTCCCAGAAGAAGTCGACTAACAATCTCTGGATTCTTGTGACAAAGTCCGGGGGAGGGGTCAAAGTGACCAGCCGATACCACAACATGGCGGCGATCAGCTGGTTTATGACCAGAACTCGACCCCGGTAAGATAGCACTCGGAGCAGTCCTGTCCAGCGCCGCAGGCGAGCGGTGACTTTCGTCTCCAGTTCCTGCCAGTTTGCCGGCCAGGATTCCTCAGCGGGGCAGAGATGGACCCCCAGGTAGAGGAGGCTGGTCCTGCTCCAGGTGAAAGGCCTGAGCTCCTCGGGTAGGGGATCCATCTGCCACTGACCGACCAGGAGTCCAGAACACTTACCCCAGTTGATCCTGGCAGAAGAAGCGGCAGAGTAGACCTCCTGGCACTCGCGCATCCTCCGCAGGTCAGCCGGGTCACTAAACATAAGGAGCACGTCATCGGCGTAAGCCGAAAGGACCACCCCGATGCCCGGCCCGCGCAGAACCAATCCCGACAACCTCCTCCGCAAGAGGCGCAGGAAAGGCTCCACGCAAATAGAATACAACTGGCCAGACAGGGGGCAGCCCTGACGTACCCCTCTCCCAAAGCGAAGGGGCGCCGTCAGGGACCCGTTAACCTTCACTAGACACTCCGCGGCAGTGTACAGAAGTCGGATCCGGGCGACAAAATGCGTCCCGAACCCGAAAGCTCGCAGAGTTCCGAGTAAGTATTCGTGATCCACCCTGTCGAACGCCTTCTCCTGATCGAGAGACAGGAAGGCGCTCGACAGACCAGCCCTCTGGGAATGGTGGATGATGTCCCGGACCAGATGGATGTTATCATAAATGGTTCGGTCCGGGACGGTGTAGGACTGGTCAGGGTGGATCATGTGGTCCAGCACGGTGCCGAGCCGAGAAGACATGGCTCGGGCAAAGATTTTGTAGTCCGTGCTGAGGAGGGAGACCGGGCGCCAGTTTTTAAGAAGGCGGAGATCCCCCTTCTTCGGCAGCAGGGCAATCACGGCCCTGCGCCACGAAAGGGGCATCTCCCCGGTAGCAATGCTCTCCCCCAGGACCCCCGCGAAGTCGCTCCCCAAGACGTCCCAGAACGCCCTGAAGAACTCCACGGTCAGCCCGTCTAGTCCCGGGGTTTTGCCCCTAGAAAGACCGTCGAGTGCGCCGGTCAGCTCCCCCAGACTTATAGGGGAGTCGAGCTTTCCGGCGCACTCCGGGCCGACCTGCGGCAGGTCCTCCCACAAAACTCTGCAAGCTTCCTCACTGGACGGATCCGGAGAGAAAAGGGCAGTGTAGTAATCTCGGGCAATGGCCCTGATGCCCTCCGGATCCGAGACAAGTGATCCGTCGTCGGCCAGCAGCGTAAAGAGCTGCTTACGGACCCCGTGCCTTTTTTCCAGTGAGTAGAAGAAGGGAGAGCCACGGTCCATCTCCTTAAGGAAACAGATCCGCGACCTCACGAACGCGCCCCGAGACCCGACCAGTTGCAGGTCCCGCAGCGCGCCCTTCTTCTCATCGTACACCGACCGCAGGGCCGGGTCCGCGTCGGGCTGACGGAGACGTGCCTCCAGGTCGAGCACCTCCTTCTCCAACTCCTCGACCCTGGATTTGCGTCTCTTTGTCGACCCCTTCGCGTACTCTTGACAGAAAACTCGGACGTGAGTCTTGCCCACGTCCCACCATAGCCTCAAGGAGGGGAAGCCTCCCCGCTTCCTTCTCCAGCCGGCCCAGAAGCGACGGAACGAGTCCAGGAACCGCTGGTCTTCCAACAACAGGTTATTAAAATGCCAGTACGCGGACCCCGTCCGAGCGCAGAACGAAGTGAGCTCCGCCCACACCAGACGGTGGTCCGTGCACGGAACCTGCTGTATAGAAGCAGCCGGAACGCAGGACACGTACGCCTTCGAAACGTAAAGGCGGTCGAGTCTGGACGCTCCGACTCCAGGTGACACAAAGGTGAACACGCTGGAGTCAGGATGGAGATTTCGCCAGACGTCCACTAAGTCGAAGGACCTGACCAGGTCCCGCAACTTACTCACACCTCGCGTGCAGTGCGGGGTACCGTGACGGTCCCGGACCCCGAGGGTGCAATTGAAATCCCCCCCGAGGACGATGCACTCGCCAGCGTCGATGGAGCCGAGATGAGTGGACACTTCTTCAAAGAAGCTCGCTTGCTGCTGCGTGCCCAGGGGAGCGTACACATTCACAAAGTGAAGCACCGCCCCCCCCAGACGCACAGTCAGGTGCAGCAACCGGCCTGGCACTGGCTCCTTGACCCCCAAGATCTCCGGCTGAAAATGCGGGGCCAACAAGATAGCCACCCCGCCAGAATTGGAGGCTAGGTGACTCATGTAGACCCCCCCTCGCCACTCCAGGAGCCACGTGGCTTCGTCTCCCGGAACGGTATGGGTTTCTTGCAGGAAGCACAACGCGTACTTCCCGTCCCTGAGGACCGAGAAGTTCTGGAACCTGCGCTGTGCGGCCCTGCTGCCGCGGATGTTGAGGCTGGCTATAGTCGTCTTCATTGTCAAAGGTACATCAAATCTTCACCTTAAGTCATTAAAAAGAAGAAGAGGACTTTTTAGTCCTTCCTCTCCTTCAGGAGCCCAGCGAGAAACGTTTGGACCCTCCGCCGCGCGTTCCTATCCAACTCAGGAGACTTGAGAGCCTCGCGAGTGGACCAGAACACCAGCGGAAAAGAATGCCACCGGTCCAAGGCCAACTGAACCCTGTCTCGGCGACCGCGATGACTCGCCAAAAAGTCCCGGAGTTCCCTTGGGGGGATGAGGGGGGAGTCAGTGGAGGGCACCAGGGGATCCACCGCCTCGCTTGAGAGCGACTCAGCGTAATCTCCAGCGCTCACCACGGACACCCCGTCCTCCTCCAGGTCGTCGCCTCCAGCTTCCGACCCCTCCCCCGCATTGAGTACGGGGGCTGATTCGGAGCTGCCAGCTGGCCCCACCTGTACCTCGATCCCACCCCCAGGATCAAGGCCAGAGGGGTCCTCTCTGGTCTCCTCTAAACGTTTTGGGTCAGAGGGCAGCGGCAGTTCTGATGCCCGCTCTCCTCCCGGCACCGGGTCGTCCGGGGAGCTCAGGACAAGCTCCTGACCTAAAACTAGGACGCCCGGTGCTAAGGGTTGGGAGGGAGCGGGAAGGCCTTCCTTTTCGCCGCCACCCAATGACCCGTTGACATTTTTTAAGTTTTGAAAGTTGCAGTCCCCCGATGAGCCAGAAGGTACCTCGGGGGTATCGAGGGTCTCTGAGTCGGGCACCACCTCAAGGGAGGTGCCTTCAGTGACCCCCGAGGGGCCCTGTTCAGGGGACTGCAGCAGGTTGACAGGGGTAATAGTGGTGGGAGTCGGTGCAGGGGTTTTGAGTTCCCCCAGAGGACAGGGCGAGATTTTACTTGGTGGAGACGCCACCACCTCTTCATCGGGGGAAGGGACACACCCAACTTCTTCAGTTTGGGCATCACCCACCTCCTCCTCCGAAGCGTGACGTCTCTTCCGGGTCAGGCTGGGGGCTAGGGAGACCTCCATTTCCGAGGCCCCCTCCTCCTTGTCCAGCCCTCCCGGACACTCCACCCTCTGGGTTTTGGGTGTTAGATACCCCGGCTCGGGGTCCCGCGTCCCTTCCCCGCCGGCCCCGGGAGCACGCGCAGGGACGACGCCGGGCCCAGCACTCGGCGCCTTAGCACCCACGGGCCCGGGAGCACACGCGGACACGACGCCGGGGCCGGATGTTGTCTTTTCCCCCGAGCCGGTGCTTGCAGGTGTTTGGGGGGTTTGGGGCGTTTCAGGGGCCGCCTCCAAATTTCGGGTCTTCCTCCGCGCCTTCTTACGGCGCGGGGGCTCTCCCCCCGCCTCACCGGCAGCCGAGATGGCAGCTGCTGCCGGGGTCGCTTCCCCTTGCGGGGAGGGAGATGGAGTGGTGGCGGGGGGAGGAGGGGCGGTGCCAGCCGCGGCCGCTTGGGTGGGGCTCGTGGCCTTGGAGGCGGGGCAGTTCTTTCTTACGTGCCCCACCTCCTTACAGGCATGGCACCGCACACCCTCCGCGGTCCAGAAGACCCGATAGGCGGTCCCCTCAAAATTAACTGAGAAGGCCCCCTCCAGGCACTCCTCCTGGGCCAAGCGGACGAAAACTTGGCGCCGGAAGGAGTACACGTGGCGGAGGGCCGAGTCTTTGAGGCCGAGCGGGACTGGTGCAACCCCCGACCTGACCTCCCCCAGCTTATTAAGGTGGGGGAGGAGGAGCCCACATGGTATAAAGGGCGGGACATTTGAAATAACAATCTTCTGGGCGGTGGCCTCAAGGGGATCCACCGCCAGAAAAGTCCCGCCCACAGTGAGCCCCTTCTGCAGGGCGAGTCGCACCGCCCGCTCGGACCTCAAGAAAAAGATGGCCCTCCCATACATCTTTGAGGCCGCGACAATGGCTGAGGGGCCGACAACCCCAGCCATAGCCTTAACGCAGGCCTCAATAGTCATCTCAGGGTGAGCGTAGCATTTTACCCCGAGGGCCCTGGTGAGGAGACGGAATGGCGACAGGGCAGCGGGAGCAGCAGGAGCTGCAGAAGCAACCACCCCCGCATAAGTCTTTTTTGTAGGCCCTGCCACCGGTGACAAAGCCGCCTCCACATTAGCCCTCGAGGGCCCGGCCACAGGAGATGTTGAACTGGCTTTAAGGCCAGAGCCACGCCCACCCTGGGAAGGATTGGCCATTTTTTTTTTTAAATTATATATATTTTTTAATATATATATTTTTTTTTTATTAAATATACAATGTTCCTCCCTAGGGAGGGAGGTAGTAATAACCTCCCCCTTTTGTACAGGAGAGGAGAGGAGGGAGAGGAGTGAAGGACAGGGAGGCACAGGAGGGAAAAGGGAAGAGTCCAGGTGGGTGTCTCCAGTGAAAGGTGGATGTTGGGTGGGGTGTGATGATCTTCTTGCAGGGGGAGGCGATGTCTTCACCAGCCACCGCTGGCCTTACTGGGAAAGGGCTGGGTGGGGCGGGGGGGGGTAGCAGAATGGTGGTTTTAACCACACACCCCCCTCTCTTCCTTCCCCAAACCTTCCTGCAGTCTTCTTTCCTCCCCCTACAAAACACAGTCCTTTATTGCCCCCACCTTACACAAACAATAATGTTGGACACCCACCTAGGATGTTGTTTTCAGACACAGTCCTGGCCTCCTGGCCTCCCTCTCTCTCCTTTTGCTCCACACGGGCAGGTCCAGCAGCAGCAGCAAACACCTTCAAGTGCAGGTCCAGCAGCAGCAGCAAACACCCTCAAGTGCAGGGGCAGCAGCAGCAGCAAACACCCTCAAGTGCAGGGGCAGCAGCAGCACACAGCAGAAGCAACAACCCCAAAGGCAGCAGCAGAAACAGTTGAAACACTGAGGAGCAGCAACACCAACACCACACACCTTCTCTCCTCAGTACCAGGAAACCAACTGAATCCACAATTACCTCCACGAGATCGTTAGGAAAATGAACTCTTGATCTTGGGGTTACAAACCCAGTACCATAACCACTTGGCTATTTAGGCCAAGCATTAAGAAGTTGTAACTCTTTTGAGTACAAACAAGTTTCCATCTGTTTCAGATGAAGTTACATTGTTTCATAGTTTGCCATTGTGAGATTTGAACTCTTGATCTTGGGGTTACAAACCCAGTACCATAACCACTTGGCTATTTAGGCCAAGTTGCACAGCCTGGGAGTGGGTGTTAATCACTTGTACATAAGGTTCACTATTGTAAATAAACTCCCAACAATGTCTCCTTGCTTTTGGTTCTTTGTTATGATGAGCAGTGTTCATGTCACTCAGATGTGAAACCTTGATTCGCACACAAGATAAAGGCAAGTGTCTCAGTCCAGGGCCTTTTTCTTGTGTAGTGTGTAACCTTACAACAAAAGTGATGGCCCGGCTTCACATCCACTGGTCACATTAGTGACGCCTGCACCTCGATGGTGCTTGTAGTTACTGCCAGAATGTCATGGGCAGGCATCACAGAGTTCCATCATTCTCTCTGTGTGCTCGCAGTACCTTTGAGGTGGGACTGCCCACCCCACCCCCTGCCCAATCTCTTCCACATCTGTGACAAGTGACACTGTGTTCCTGAAGGAGTCAGGTGCTGAAGGTGAACAGAAGGATCAGGTGCATTTAAAGTTTCACGGGCTCATCACCATGATAGGAACCTTATCACCGAGCACAAGTGAGCTGCCCTCAGGAGCCAGATAGGAGTCAGACATTCACAGAAGCTATGTAAAGATCTATGGAATCTCCTCACTGCATCTCGTCATCATCCTCTATGTATCTTGTGGCTTTGAGGGGCTCCCAAGCATGCCTGTCTTCTCTGGCCAGTGCGATGGCCTCATAACCTGCATCCTCACCTTCGAGAACCTCATCACCATCATGCCCTTTGACGTCGTCCTCATCAGAGAAGATGTGCAGCTCCTCCATTTTCTCCTCAGTCAGGTCCTCCCCCTGTTGTAGTGCCAGTTTGTGGAGCACGCAGCAAACAATGATGATGCACGACACCCTCTGGGGACTGTCTGATGTTCCACCAGACCTGTCGAGGCATTGGAACCTAACTTTCAAAATATCTATCGTTTTCTCTACTAAGGTCTGGATCACGGCATGAGCCTCGTTACACTGACACTCTGCTGCAGTCTGAGGCTACTGCATGGCCGTCATCAGCTACATCCTCTGTGGGTAGCCTTTGTCCCCGAGGAGTGAACCCTGCAGCCTCTCTGGACCCCGGAAGATGTCACGGATCCGAGACCTGCTAAGGATGTAGGAGTCGTGGACTCTCCCTGGGAATTGTGTGCAGACCTGCAGGATGTGTTTGTGGTCCAGGATGTGTTTGTGGTGGTAGCACACCAGCTGAACATTTAGCGATTGGACACCCTTGAGGTTGATGTAATTGACTGCTTGTTGCCATGGAGATCTAAGTTCCACATGAGTGCAGTCAATGGCACCCTGAACCTGTGGAAAACCAGAGATCTGTGCCAATCCCAGTGCTCTTGCTTCCTGATCCGGAGGAATTGCACAAAGCTCTGTCACAAGGATGGTATCCATGATCTCCTGGATACACTTGTGCATGGAGGCTTGCAAGATCCTGCACAGGTCACCTGTGGAGCCATAGAAGGAGCTGCTGACATAAAAATTGAGTGCCGCAGTCACTTTCACAGCCACAGGCAGTGGATGCCCTCCATGCCCCTGTGGCGCCAAATTCTGCAGTAGGTGGCATATATGACTAATCAGCTCCCTAGACATGCACAGTCTTCAATTACAGGTATCCAGTACATGATCACACCCACATCTATAACAGATTAACCTTGAAGTCACTACTGACGGCCTTTTCATTCTCCTAGCAGCGGATATTGTCTCTCACTTTGCTGCTGTGTCTCTGGTTTTCGCGCCACGCCCTGCGGTAGGTTCCCAGCTCACATTAAGAACAGTGCCATGTTGTACATGTTGTTAAGCCTGCAAGTCTCTCACAGCAGTTTCCATGGCTAGTGCTATTTCCATGACGCGCTTCAAATCGACGTTGACTTCTGTGAGTAAACGGCACTGAATGGTGTCATCATGAGCCACACAAACTAATCAGTCCCACAGTATACCACCAAGTGTGTCTCTGAAGTCACGGTGTTCTGTCAACTGCTTCAACTTCGCTACATAGGTTGCAATGGACTTTCCCGGGGCCCTTACTCCAGAATTAAACTTAAACCTCTGCATTATTAGAACGGCTGTGTATTCATGACATCCACTGATTCGTTGAAGGACTTAGAATTGGGCCCATTCAGGGCCGTTAGACTGCAGATGAGATTGTATATTTTGCTACCACATACACTCAAAAGGATTGCTTTCAGCTTCTCCTCCGAGGTAATTTTGCTCACTATGAAATAAAAACCAAGACGCTCTACATACTGGCTCCAGTCTCCCATAGTCGAGTCGTAAGAATCGATTCTGCTGAAGGGTGGCATGACTGGTGAGTATTCTTTTCTTTTCTCTTAAGATTCAATGCACTCATGTTAACAAGGCGAGGTGCAGCGTCAGAGCTATCCCATCCTCTTCGCCAAATGTAATGATTTGATGTACTAGATAGGTTTCAACAAGAAACAGTTAACTTTATTACAGAGAGCGTTCCAGATGCTACATGCTTGCACCAGGTCCTTGACTAGAAGCCCCGCCACACGGATTACCCGCGCTTAAGGCTCATCGGTCGGACTCTCCGAGAAAAATCACAAGACCCCTGATAGGCAGTAGGAGAGGCTATACCTCCAACTACTACAATGTGCTTTCCTAATGTCTAGTGAGACTTAAATAAAAGGAGCCTAAGGATGGACCATTTAACTAGTATTTCTGTCCACAGTAGACCAAAATAATTTGGAATCCCTATAGTCACTCAATTTAGGCATTAAAAATAATCATCAAAGTCAGAGGAAAGATTATTGGAAAGCTAACAGTATCAAAGTAACAAGGTTTTCATTTCTTCTCCATCTTTTTCAATCCGAATAACGTAGTTACAGTCCAGACTCCAAGAGAGAAGTACAGGCAAAGTCAAAGAGGTTAAATCAAGAAATACGTTTGTAAAGGAAGAGGCACAGGATTTAGTAACCCAAGTTTCAGTGATTTTATTGTAGACATTCTCCCTTAAATTGATGCATTTTCAATTTGCGGATATTGACATGAGCTCTCTTTCTAGCATGGACGGTCAGAATTTCCTGCTGCAGTTGCTCATAGTACATGCAGGGACTGTATAGAGGGGGATTGTGCATCCCTTGCCCATAACTTTGTGATCCTTATGGTGCAAACATTCCTGTTACATTCTCTTGTTGTGCATCGGGGCATTGAAATAGAAAATATGAACGGAAGTTGCTTAAATGGAAGCATTGTACATCAAATGTTGGAATATTGTTCTTTGAGAAATGTCACAATTCCAGTCAATGACAGAGTATATATATTTTTTAATTTGCATGTTAATGGTTAAAGATATTACAGATAAAAGTCATCTTAATTGAAAATTCAAAATTTGGTAGTAAAAACTTTGGTGAAAATAATTGTGTAGATAAAAAGTGCTTCCATTGTGAGGGAAATATTAATTAATTAAGGCTAATACAGCCAAGCATGCAGGATCTCAATAATTCATTTATGTTGAAGCATTCAAAGCAGTTCTCCAGCTTTTGACATGGTATGTTTATGCAGCAAACAATAGGCAAGGTGCAAACAATAGACAAGGTGCAACCATGAATAATGTATGCTTACTGGGTCTGTGAGCTCAGGCAAATTGGCCTTGTATGTAAGAGGCCGGCAATCCCTCGTATTATTGACTAATTCACATGGAAGGAATTTTGGGCCAAGGTCATCTCCATCAAGTACATCAACTGTCAGCGTTGTTGTGCTGGTTCTTCTATTATTTGGATTTGGAGCTCGGTCCTGTGAATTAACGAAGAAGACCTGAATGTGTTACACAGAATTTACACAAAACATGCACAAAAACATGGCATTCAGCACAATGGTCTTTGCCAGTGATAATGCTCCTCCCCATTTCATCTAACCCTATCAGCATATCCCTCCATTACATTTTCCATCATATACTCATTTAACTTCCCCTTAAATGCACTTCTGCAATTCGCTTCAACTATTCCTTGTGGTAGCAAGTTCCATATTGGCATATTTTTCTTTTCAATGTAACATTATTGTCCTTAATTATCACCTATTACAGCTATAGCAAATGTTGAAAAGCTGGTGGCATAATCATTTAATTGTGTGAGAGTGCATCAGTGTGTGCTGTCTAGTTTCACCTGTCTATTGCACCTGATGTGTCTATAATTTTCTCTTTCTCATTTGGTAATTGCAGTCTTTTTTCCCTGCTTCCTCATCTATTTTTGTTAGCTGATACAAAGAAAAATGACCAAGTCAAAATCAATCAGATACTACAAAAGCAAAGAGAACCAAAGTAGAAATCATATTTCATACAGTTGCCATGGCAGTCCTCACCCGACTAAACATAGCAATCATCTGCATTCTGCTTGCACAGTTCATTGTAACTATGTAAACTCAGCTCCACTTTATGGCCAAAATTTGGACTTGAATTCTCTCCTCACCCATCATCAAACCTCCAAAGGTCCACAATTTTCCACAGTGTCCAGATCTACCCACATAATTGAAAATCATTCAAAAAGTGCATCACACATTTTTAATTGTGGCTCCAAACAAAATTTTCATTTCAGACCCAGCTGAATATGTATATATATCCTGTCTTTAGATTTTCTTCTCTACCTCACCCTACATTTTAACAGTCATCAAGGTATTCAAGATTATCACATAGCTTTGCTCAGCTTATTGATTTTAATTCCAAGAGCAAATAAAATATGTTGCTAATACAAGAAAAAAAGGCAATCTGGGTCCACTAACACCACAAACACATGCACAACTGTAGATCCAAGAAAGTGCATTGGTACACTAGCCTCAGATAGACAGGCAAACACATCATGGCAACTGTATCCATCTTCAGGACAGCCCGTTGGAGAAATGTTTGTTGGGTTTTGAATTACACAACCAGAAGTGGCAATTAAAGAATAGATTAGAATTTGTTGAGGGAAAGAGGAATGAAGATATACTAAAATGGGCAGGATCACAAGAGCTTACTTGTGTGGAGGATAAACACCAACATGAACTGTAAGATAAAAGCAAAAAAACTGCGGCTGCTGGAAATCCAAAACAAAAATAAAAATACCAGGTTGGACTGACCATCTTATTTTTCTGCTGCAATTTCTAAATAATCTACGAGAGGGCCACTGTAGCTCTAACCCAACCACACCCTACATACAGATCCTCTGTCAACCTCATGCCCAGCGTAAGTACAGTCTCACTTTCCTGGGGCAGTGCACAGGTTTGACAAGTCTGACACAAAACCTAATCTTTTCCTCTGACAGCTCTTTGTCTTTGTGATACAGTGGTTGATTTCCATCTCCTATGGCACTGTAGATGGGGACAAGTGTAACCTTCAATACAAGGTGGTTAGGGGATGGGGTATAATTCAATATTCATCTGTCTTACTTTTGATAAATGCTTTGATTTGATATTATTTATAATTAAATAGCAAAACAGTAGCTTGGGGAGCAGGGAGATAGAGTTGGTTGAAGCATAGCCATTTCTCTGCAATATAGGCTCTGGAGCTGGGAGACATAAAACTGAGATACTACAGTGGCATAACTAAGGAAAGCATAATTAAGAGTTTACAGAGGCAGCTTCCATTATAAATGTTCACACAGGAATTTATAATAGAAATGGCTGAGACAAGAAATGCATGCAGATATAAGATTTTTAATATTTATGTATATCCTACTTTGACGAACTGTCATGCATTGCATGTTCTCCATGCTCAACTATTTTGATTGCATACTGTATGTCAGAATCAGATGAGCCACACATACTACGTTTTTTTTTCTGCTTTGCTTGATGAATGAGATTTCACTTTGAGCACAAGCCAGGTGCAAATTTTACCCAAAATTGCACTCGTACTAGATGTGTTTCTCTCCGCCTTCAAACTTCTGCTCTAACTCATTTGCATAGCATTAAACATAAAATCAGCCCTGAAACAGCACAATCAGGCAATGTTTTAGGATTTAATTTTATTTAAAAATTTTTGCTTTAAAATATTCTGCTATAAATGAATAGTAACTTGGTGCAGTTTGATTAATACATCTGAAAATAGGTTTATTACACAAAATGATCATTTTTGGTCAGAGTTTTGTCCACACCCTTGAGTAAGCCAGTCCTAAGTGACTGAGAATGATTTTGACCAGAATTTTTCCTTCATCAGGCGGGCTTGGCGGGAGCAGTCAGGAAGCCAACCGTTGCCCGCAATCGGCTCTGCACTTCGATTTCATGCGGGCAGGCCAATTAAGGCCCTCCCTGCATGGACTGTAGGCGGCAGTGCTCAGTGCTGTCTGTGCAGGCGGGGGGAGGAGGGAGAGTCGGGACCGGCGCGCGGTTCACGCATGCGCGAGAAAGAGCACTTCAATCTCCCTGAGATATGGAACTGCCGCAGGGAGATTGAGGTGCTTTTTAAAAAAATTAATAAAGACAGAAAAATTTGAAAAACAAGTCCCCTTATGTGACTCTGTCACATGAGATGGGACATGTTTTTAATTGCAAAATAAAGTTTTTATTTCATGTTTATTTGCTTTAGGAAACCTCGTCCCACTCGTGGATGAGTTTTGCTAAAAAATGTAAAGGCTGCTTGGCCATTTCACCTGCCTGCCACCCGTAATGTTGGACGGGCAGCATAAATTTGAATTTAATTAGCTTGTTAATGACCTTAATAGGCCTTTTAATTATCAGCGGGCACGCAGCCGACTCTGGCACACGCCTGCCAAACAAAATATCGAGCAAGAGCACGATGATGTCATCGCACATCATTTTAAGCTTGGGCGTGTCAGGCGACGCCCACATGCCGAGTGTAAAATTCTGCCCTTGGAAACAACATACAAAACCATCTGCAAGTTATATTAATGTACAGTAGTCAGTTTCTTATACATTCAAAAGCTTTAGAAACATGCCTATTAGAGTCCTTGCACCCAAAAGACCCAGCTTACCTTTTAAAGCCTCCTCAAAAGCCTACAAATGAGCTACGTCCACTCACAAATAAAATTAATGCATTCTGGGGAAAGGCCAGCTTCTTGTGCTAAAAGTCTGTGGAAATTCGATTTGAGGTGAACCTAATTTGGGAACGAGGGGGGCACAGACGTGAGGCTTCGCCTGAGTGAGACGTAGATTGAGTGAGTAGTGGGGAATTTGGCTCAGGTGGTAAATTCCAGTAAGCTTTCCTTAATCTTAAATTTAGATTAAGAGTTAGGTTCTTACTTTCAAACATTGTTAATTGAATAGCCATTTAAACATGGAGCTGCCTGAAGTGGCAGCTGTCAATCAGCTGAAAGTAACTCTTTCGAGTACAAACACGTTTCCATCTGTTCCTATTCAGATGAAGTTACATTGTTTCATAGTTTGCCATTGTGAGATTTGAACTCTTGATACATTTTGTAACTCTTTCAAGTACAAACACGTTTCCATCTGTTTCGGATGAAGTTACATTGTTTCATAGTTTGCTATTGTGAGATTTGAACTCTCGATCTTGGGGTTACAAACCCAGTACCATAACCACTTGGCCATTTAGGCCAAGTATCAGCTGAAAGTAGTTGCTCCCAACAGGTAATAATTACTGTAGCAGTAAGCTGAGCTAGCTGGTGAGTCATTAGAAGCTTTATATATCAGGCAGGTTTGGACCCACGTGCAGAGAGGGATGGGTGGAAGCTATGCCTGAGTGAGATGTAGATTGAATGAATAGTTGAGAATTTGGTTCAGATGGGGCTTTGGTAGTGAGGGGAAAAGTGCTGCCCCTTTTTCTACATTTTTTCAGCTCCAAGTGGTTGGTGAGTTCCCTTCCATGTCTGCAAGCTAGGGGTATGCAACTTTCTATTACTTTATCTGTGTAAATTATCAACTAACTGACTAAATAAATAAATAAGGTAGGACAGAAATGGCAGGGCTGATGGTGTACCATGACTGCAGCATTTGGGAATCTGTGGAATGCACTGCAATCCTGGATAGCCAAATCTGCAGAAAGTGTCTGCAGCTTTGGCAATGGCTCAGAATTGTGAGCTGGAGTCTGAGTTGCAGACATTGCGGGGCATCAGGGAGGGGGTGAGTTACCTGGATACTTTGTTCCAGGAAGCTGTCACAACCCTTAGGTTTGGCAGAACTTTAGAGTTGGTCAATGGTCAGGGACAGGAGGGTGTGTCTCCAAGTCAGGCAGATAAAGGCACGTAGTGATGGAGGAGCCTCAGTCCCTGACTTTGTCCTACAGATACAAGCTGCTGCTGTGTAGATGAGAAGGAATGCAAGGTGGATGAGCGAACTGACCATGGCACCATAGTAAAGGATGTCATTCAAGTGGGGGAAGCGAAGAGAAATGTGATAGTGATAGGAGACAGTATAATCGCAGGGAAAAAATACTGTTCTGTGCAGCTGCGATCGGGAGCTCTGAAGGTTGCGTTGCTTGCCCGGTGCCAGGGTTAAGGACATCTCCTCGCGGCTGCAGAGGAACTTGGAGTAGGAGGGGGAGGAACCAGTTGTTGTGGTCCATATGAGAACCAAAAACATAGGTAGAACCAGGAATGATGTTCTGCTATGAGAATTTGAGGAGCTGGGGAGCAAATTAAAATGCAGGACAAAGGTAATCATCTCTCAATTGTTACCTGAGCTACGTGCAAATTAGCATAGGGTCACCAGGTTAGAGAATTAAAGGCGTGGCTCAAAGAGCAGTGTGGGGAGAAGGGGTTTTGAATCTTGGGGCACCGGCATCAGTAATCAGGGAAGAGTGAACTATTCCATTGGGGCAGGCTCCGCTTGAACTGGGTTGGGACCAGTGTCCTGGCAAATCATGTAACTAGGGCTGTGGACAGGTCTTTAAACTAACAGGTGAGAGAGGCTTGGGTGAAGTGAGATTTAGAAATCCAAAGAGAAAGGTCAAGGCATCAGAACAGTATATCAATGTGCGTAAAGACAAGCCGAGTAGGTTAGGAAGGGACAGAGAGTTTAAGAAAATTTGTACATCAGCGAATAAGGACATTGCAGAGAATAGAAGTAAAAAATTGAAATTAAAGGTTCTTCATTTGAATGCGCAAAGCATCCGCAACAAGATAGATGAACTAGTAGCACTAGTAACTATCAATAGCGTTAAATGATTTGGATTTATTCGTTACTATAGAGACTTGGTTACAAGGTGATCAAGAGTGGGAAATAAATATTCCAGGGAACACAATAGTGAGGAGAGACAGACAAAATGGCAAAGGAGCAGGGATAGCCCTGATAAAGACAAAAGTGAGAAAGGATCGGGACTCTGAAGATCATGGGCTAAATTTTACGTCCCACGGGTGGGCGCGTGTCAGACCCTATCGGGCATAAAATTGTGCAAGAATTAAGAAATTCACTTTTAAAATATTTAACATCCAAATTAATTAATTAAATGCCCTCTTAATTGTCAGCAGGCACACTTCCAACTTTTGCCCGTGCCCGCCGAGCGAAATATAGGCGAACATCCTGAAGTCATTATGCACTTGCGCTATATTTCGCTCGGCGGGCACGGGCAAAAGTTGGAAGCGTGCCTGCTGACAATTAAGAGGGCAATTAAGCCCATTAATGTTGCAATTTTCTCCAATTTTTCGTGACCCATCCAACCTTAAAGTTGGCAGATAGACAAATTGGCCAGGCGGGCTTTACATTTTTTAATCAAACCTCATCCAAGGGCGGGATGAAATTTCCTTTATGAAATAAAATAAAAATAAATATCTCTGGACAGCACTTTTATCAGCTATCTTTTCAGCTGCCTAATTATGATGGACATATGTTTGCAGGTTTTTAAACCTTTATTTGATGATTTTCAGGTCGGGAGCTCCCTGAGGCAGCTATCTGCCTTCAGAGAGCTTTCTCGCAGTGCTCAGCCCAAGGAAATGTCATCGGGAGCCTGTTTCCCGACCGCTCCTGGGCCTGCCGATGTATGAGGGGAGAACTGGCTAAGGTTAATAGGGTGAATACAACAGAGTTTAAAACATCATGGAGAGAGCCGGGAGTTCAGTTTAAAACAGTGGGGAGAGAGCCAGGAGTTCAGTTTAAAACAGCGAGGAGAGCCAAGAGTTCAGTTTAAAACAGCGAGGAGAGCCAGGAGTTCAGTTTAAAACAGCGAGAAGAGCCGGGGTATCTCTCCTATGTTTCTTTTGATTAGCCAAGTGGTTTAAATCAGGAGACGTTATTACAGCTGAAGAGTACAGTTAAGAAATTCACTTTTAAAATATTTAACATCCAAATTAATTAATTAAACGCCTTCTTAATTGTCAGCAGGCACGCTTCCAATTTTTGCCCGTGCCCGCCGAGCGAAATACAGCGCAAGTGCATAATGACTTCAGGATGTTCGCCTGATGTCTTATTGCACAATTTTATGCCCGATAGGGTCTGACACTGCTGGGCAGGCAATGTGTTGCAGCTGTACTATTGGAGCTGGTGGGTGCCAGTGCAATCCACAGTGACCATGTCTGCAGCAAGTGTTGGCTGCTCTAGGAACTTTGGCTCAGAGGTGGTGAACTAGGGTCCGAGCTGTGGACACTGCAACACATCAGGGAGGAGAAAAATTACCTGGACACTGTTTCAGAAGACAGTCATACCCCTTAGATTAATTACAGCAAATTTGGACTGTGGTCAGGGACAGGAGGGTGTGACTGCGAGTGAGGCAGGTATGGGGATCCAGAATTTAGCTTTGGAGGAGTCTCAGCCGGTGTCCTTGTCCAATAGGTAGGAGGTTCTTGTTCCCGGTGTGGACAAGGGCATAGACTGCAGGGAGAATGAGCGAACTAACCACAGCACCATGGTACAGAGCGCCATCCAAGTGGGGGGAGAAAAAAGAAATGTAGTAGTAATAGGGCATAAAACAGTTAGGGGAATAGATACTGTTCTCTGCAGCAAAGGCAGAGAGTCCTGAAGGCTGTATTGCCTACTTGGTACCAAGGTTAAGGACACCACTTCTGGGCTGGACAGGAACTTGGAGTGGGAGGGGAAGAATCCAGTTGTCGTGGTCCATGTAGGTGCCAACACCATAGGCAGCACTCGGAAAGAGGTTCAGCTGAGGGACTATAAGCAGCTTGGGGCTAAATTAAAAAGCAGAACCACAAAGGTAATAATCTACCTGAGCCATGTGCAAATTGGCATAGGTTAAATAAGATTAGCGAGGCAAATGCATGGCTCAAAGATTGGTGATTGAAAAATGGATTCTGATTCATGGGGAATGGGGAAGGAGAGAAATATAGTGGGAAGTAATGGGGAAGGAGAGAGCTGTTCTGTAGGGACAGGCTTCATTTGAACCAAGCTGGGACCAGTGGCCTGGTGAATCATATAACTAGGGTTGTAGAAAGGACTTTAAGCTAATTAGTCGGTGGGGAGGAGGTCAATTGAAGGGAAGTCTAAAAAATCAAAAAGAAACGAGAGAGCAAAGGTGCATGGTATTGAAGAGGCGAATGATAATCAAAGTGTGACAGTAAGGGGCAGAAAATATAAGCAGAAGAAGGCAGCAGAAATCAGAACCAGAATGAGTAATAATAATAAAAAGCCAAAGTCAGGCTCTTTATCTGAATGCACGCAGCATTTGTAACAAGATAGGTGAGTTGACGGCACAAATAGAAATAAATGAATATGACTTGATAGCGATTACAGAGACATGGTTGCAAGGGACCAAGTCTGGGAACTCAATATTCAAGGGTATTCGACATTGTGGAAAAATAGGCAAAAAAGGAAAAGGAGGCGGGGTAGCTTTGTAAATAAAGGAAGGTATCAATGTGTTGGTGAGTAGCGATATAGGTGCAATAGATCACGATATGGAATCAGTTTCGTTGGAAATGAGGAATAGCAAGGGGAAGAATTCCCGGGTGGGAATGGTTTATAGGCCCCCGAAAAGTTGCCTCACTGTAGGACAAAGTATAAATCAGGAAATAATGGAGGTGTGTAAGAAGGGCACTACAATTGTCATCGGTGATTTTAATCTGCATATTGACTGGAAAAATCAGATTGGCAGGGCTAACATGGAAGGCAAATTTGTAGAGTGCATCAGGGATTGTTTCTAAGAGCAATAGGTAGGAGAACCTACCCAGAACAGGCTATTTTAGATCTAGTTATGTGTAATGAGGTAGGATTAATAAGAGATATGGTAGTTAAGTATCCTCTAGGGGGTAGCAATCATAACATGGTAGAATTTCAAATTCAGTTTCAGGGCGAGCAACCCTGGTCTCAAACCAGTGTCCTCAACTTAAATAAGAGCAATATCAGAGGTATGAAGAAAGTGTTGTCTAAAGCAGGCTGAGAAAATATACTAAGAGGAAAGTCAATGGATGAGCAGTAGCAGACATTTAAGCAGGTATTTCATAAAGCTCAGCAAAAATTTATCCTGGTCAAAAAGAAGGACTCTATGAAAAGGATGAATCACCCGCATTAATAAAGGTGGTCAAGGAGAGTATCCAATCAAAAACTAAGGCATACAAAGCAGCGAAAACTAACGGTGGGCCAGAGGATTGGGAATTTTTTAGATACCAGCAGTAGATGGCTAAAAAGCTAATAAAGAGGGAGGAAATTGATTTTTTTAAGGGAACGTGGGCTTCGCTGGCTGGGCCAGCATTTATTGCCCATTCCTAGTTTCCCTTGAGAAGGTGGTGGTGAGCTGCCTTCTTGAACCGCTGCAGTCCATGTGGTATAGGTACACCCACGGTGCTGTTAGGAAGGGAGTTCCAGGATTTTGACCCAGCGACAGTGAAGGAATGGCGAAATATTTCCAAGTCAGGACGGTGAGTGACTTGGAGGGGAACTTCCAGGTGGTGGTGTTCCCATCTATCTGCTGCCCTTGTCCTTCTAGGTGGTAGTAGTCATGGATTTGGAAGGTGCTGTCTAAGGAGCCTTGGTGAATTCTTGCAGTGCATCTTGTAGATGGTACACACTGCTGCTACTGTGCGTTGGTGGTGGAAGGAGTGAATGTTTGTGGTGCCAATCAAGTGGACTGCTTTGTCCTGGACAGTGTCCAGCTCCTTCAATGCTGTAAGAATTCAGTCATCCAGGCAAGTGGGGAATATCCCATCGTACTCCTAATTTGTGCCTTTTATATGGTGGACAGGCCCTAGGGAGTCAGGAGGCGAGTTATTCGTTACGTGATTTCTAGCCTCTAACCTGCTCTTGTAACGGCTAATTATATGGCTAGTCCAGTTCAGTTTCTGGTCAACGGTAACGCCCAGAATGAAGATAGTGGGGGATTCAGTGATGCTAATGCCATTGAACAGCAAGGGGTGATGGTTGGATTCTCTCTTGTGGGAGACGGTCATTGGCTGACACTTGTGTGGTGCAAATGTTACTCGTCACTTGTCAGCCCAAGCTTGTATAATGTCCAGGTTTTGATGCCTTTGGACCTGGACTGCTTCAGTATCTGAGGAGTCACGAATGGTGCTGAACATTGTGCAATCATCAGCAAACATCCCCACTTCTAAACTTATGATGGTACGAAGGTCATTGATGAAGCAGTTGAAGATGGTTGAGCCTAGGACACTACCCTGAGGAACTCCGGCAGTGATGTCCTGGAGCTGAGATGACTGACCGCCAACAACCACAACTATCTTCCTTTGTACTGGGTATGATGCCAACCAGTGGAGAGTTTTCCCCGATTCCCATCGATTCCAGTTTTGGTCGGGCTCCTTGGTGCCACACTCGGTCAAATGCAGCCTTGATGTCAAGGACAGTCACCCTCACCTCACATCAGGAGTTCAGCTCTATTGTCCATGTTTAAACCAAGGCTGTAACAAGCTCAGGTGCTGGGTGGCCCTAGTGGAACCCAAAATGGGCATCAGTGAACTGGTTATTGCTAAGCAAATGCCGCTTGATAGCACTGTTGATTACCCCTTCCATTACTTTATAGCTTTGGTCCCCGTATTTAAGAAAGGATATACTGGCATTGGAGGCAGTTCGAAAGAGATTCGCTAGGCTGATTCCTGGGATGAAGGGATTGACTTATCAAGAACACCTAAACAGGTTAGGCCTTTAATCATTAGAGTTTAGAAGAATGGGGGGTCAGCTTATTGAAACGTACCAGATTCTGAGGGGGCTTGGTGGGGCAGATGTTGAGAAGGTTTTATCCACTCTTGTGGGAATCTTGAACTAGGGGACATAGTTACAGAATAACTACACATTTAAAACTGAGATGCAAAGGAATTTCTTCTCTCAGAAGGTAGTGAATGTCTGGAATTCTCTACCCCAGAGAGTTGTGGAGGCTAGATCACTGAAAGTATCTAAAGAGGAGGTAGACAGGTTTTTGAAATATCGGGGAGTTGAGGGCTATGATGAGCTGGCACAAAAGAGTTGAGGCCTGGGGCAGATCAGCCATGATCTTATTGAATGTTGGGGCAGGCTTGCAGGTCTGAATGGCCTACTCCTGCTCCTATTTCTTATGTTATGTTCTAATAGACTAAAAGGTACGGAGGTAAATAAACTGTGGGAAACATTTAAAGAAATAATTCAAGATCTTCAACAAAAACACAAAAACTCAACAAGACCCCATCCATGACTCACTTAGAAAGTTAAGGATAGTATTAGATTACGATGTTGCAAAAAACAGTCACAAGTCTGAAGTTTGGAAGCGTTTTAAGAATCAACAGGTGGCACCCAAAAAGTTGATTAAAAGAGTAAAAATAGAATGAGAACAAACCAGCCAGGAATATAAAAACAGGTTGTAAGAGCTTTTATAAGTATATAAGGAAGAAGAGAGCAACTGAAGTAAACATTGGCCCCTTAGAACCAGAGACAGGAGAAATTATCATGGGAATGAGGAAATAGCAGAGATACTGAAAAAATATTTTGTGTCTGTCTTCACAAGTTTCACACCAGAAATATATGGTAACCTAGGGGCTAAAAAGGGCGAGGAAATTAAGGAAATTAATATCAGCAGAGAAGAAGTAGTGGCGGAATTTGAGGGAATAAAATCCAACAAATGTCTGGGACTTGATGGCCTACACCCTAGGGTTCTAAAAGAGATAGCTGAAGAGATTGTGGCTGTGCTGGCCATGATTTTCCAAAATTCCTTAGATTCATAAATGGTCTCATTAGGGTGGAAGTTGGCAAATATTACACCACTTTTCAAGAAAAGAGGGAAGAAGAAAACAGTGAACTACTACAGGCCAGTTAGCCTTATTATTATTAAGGAAGTCTTAACAACGCATTTAGAAAAGCGCAATATGATTGGAAGAAATCAACATTGTTCTACTTAAGGAAAATCCTGTTTGACAAATTTATTAGAGTTTTTTGAGGATGTAACTAGTAGGGTAGATAACGGGGATCCAGTAGATGTTGTACACCTGAATTTCCAAAGGCATTAAATAAGGTGCCACACAAAAGTTTAATAGGCAAGATAAGGGCTCATGGAATTGGGGATAATATTTTGGCAAGGGTAGAGGATTGGTTCATGGATAGAATGCAGACAGTGGGCATAAACATGGCTTTTTCAAGTTGGCAAACAGTGAATAATGGAGTGTCGCAACAATCAGTGCTTGGGGCCTCAGCTATTTACAATCTATATTAATGGCTTAGATGAAGAGACAGAAAGTTATGTACCAACATTTGCCAATGATACCAAGCTTGGTGGGATGGTCAACTGTAGGGATGACACAAAGAGGCTGCAGAGATATAGACAGATTAGGTGAGTGGGCAAAAGATGGCAGATGTGGTGAAGTGCAAAGTTATTCACCTTAGTTGTAAAAATAGAAAAGCAGAATATGTTTCTTAAAAGTGTGAAACTTGTAAGTGTTGATATTCAAAGAGATTTGTGTGCACTTGTACAAGGAATGCAGGAAGTTAGCATGCAGGTGCAGCAAGCAGTTAGGAAGGCAAATGACAAGTTGGCCTTTATTCCAAGGGAACTGGAGTACAACAACAATAAAAAAGCCTTGCTACATGTGTAAGGGTTTTGGTGAGACCACATCTGGAATACCATGTGCAATTTTGGTCCCCACATTTAAAAAAGGATATGCTCACATTGGAGGCAGTACAGTGAAGGTTCACTGGATTGGTCCCTGGGTTGTCGTATGATGAGTAAATTTGGCTTAAATTCGCTGGAGTTTAGGAGAACGAGAGCCGATCTCATTGAAACCTACAAAATTCTGAGAGAGTTTGATAGGGTAGATGCTGAGAGATGGTTTCCACCAGTTGGGGAATCCAAAACAGAGGCATGGTCTTAGGATAAGGGGCCGACCATTTAGGGTTAAGAAGAGAAATTATTTCACTCAAAAGGTTGTGAGTCTTTGGAATTCTCTATCCCAGAGGGTTATGGATGCTCCATCACTGAATACGTTTAAGGCCAAGATAAACAGATTTTTGGTCTTGCAGAGAATTAAGGGATATGGGGAGCGGGCAGAAAATTGGAGTTGAAGCACAAGATCAGTCATGATCATTTTGATTGGCAGAGCAGGCACAATAGGCCATATGGTCCACTCTTGCTTTATTTCTTATGCTCTTGTGCTTCACATTCTGTGATCTTGTGCCGATTTCAAGTGAAATGTGCCGAAAAACCAACACTACCAACTGGAAACTATCTATAGATGTCTCTATATGTTCATCAGTGCCAACTATAATACAGAAATATATAAAAGAAATAAGTGTGAAATAAAAAATTAAAGATAATCATAAACCTTAAAAAACCTTTTTCTGCACAAGCCTACTCCATCTCTGGTGGTGAAGTTGACGCATTATTTATTCCCTTAAAGGCAAAGATGACACAGCCTTCTGCTGCAGCTGCTGTCTCTTTTGGTGTTTTCTGTGGACTACCCAGATCTTTCTCGGTTTTTAGATTAAAACATTGAGACGGGACTTTCTGGCCCCTCCTACTGATAGGATCTTCCAATTACGCTAAAATCAACAAAGATTTGAATGGCTTGTCGTATCGAGGCCAGAAAATCCTGGTCATTATCTCTAGCCTGTTTCAGTCACAAGACCAATATGGTATTGTCCATCCAGAATAGATGAGATGAATGCGATTGTTATACAATGGAGATAATGGATGAGTTCTTCACATTTACTCAGGCAGCTGATCGATGTTCTCAATCTTAGTGACAAAGAAGTCTATGAACTCCTCACATTTATTGCTGGAGGTGAAAAATCCACAAATAATACTATTGAACTTCACCAGTTAAAAAATATAGATATTATTATTGTCTATTTTTTTTTCTGCCCAGCCGTTATTGTTAGGATTCCAACTCAGAAACATAGTCTGGACTGGTCTTTTGGATAAATCTCCAAACAACTCCAAAAGCAAGTGCGAATTCTACAGATAGTATTTGTCTCGCTATGTCCAATCCTGGGGGAGGCCCCAGTCCAGGATGATGCAATTAGGAACTTTCCAGAAGCTTCAGAGAGTCTGTGTTGAAGTTGCAAAGGTCACCCTTGACAGTCATCTTAATAATCAGTGCCCATCTTAAATAAAAGACAGCTCCAGAAACTTCTATATGAACACAGGGTCCATATTTAAAATTATGAATATAAATGCCTTTCCTGGGCATAACGTGCCTCTGCCATGCTAGAAAAAATGGAATCTTATTGACATTTTTTTTCACATTGCTTTCATGGTAGCAAGAGAAATATCAGCAGACATTCTGCACACTCATTCTACCATCCACACATGAATCCTATACCGCAATTGTTTGTAACAGATCATTTTTCTTTACAAGCTTAGATTTTCTCATTATCCTGTTTTTCTTAGTAATGAGGCACACGTGTAATTGAATTTCTTCAGGTGTTGGGGCTAGCTTTATAAAGAGTTGTGTTCAGGAGTCTCGTGCCTTCTAGCCCCATTCCCCTTTTTATAATTCCCAGTTATGTTTTGTCTAGCAGGAAGAGGCAGCTGATCGGATGTTCTCTATCTTAGTGACAAAGAAGTCTATGAACTTCTCACATTTATTGCTGGAGGTGAAAAATCCATAAATAATATTATTGAACTTCACCAGTTAAAAAAGTTAGATATTATTATTGTCTATTTTTTTAAAGCTGTGCCTATATACAGCTGAATGATACTTGAATGTAATAGGCCTGTCAAAAATAATGTGTGAAACTTTACAGTCCATTGCTGGCTAGTTTGAAGATGGGGGATTTGTAAAATGCAGTGAGTGGCCTGTCCACTCCCTGTGCACCTGCCTCAACTCAAAGGAGGACCCCTTACTTGACTGCCACCAGCTTGCTTCATAAAAGCTGCTGTGCTTCCCACATGGCATGGGCCTTCCCTTACCATGGGTAAAATAGCAGTGGGGGTGGGATGAGACATTGAAGTGGCCATTAATATGCTCAAGGGAGACCCCGACTCCTCCGCCAAGCCCCATAAAATGGGAGACAGGTCGGGGTGGGCATGTAGGCAGTGGACAAGCCACTCACTGCATTTTACAAATCCCCCATCTTCAAACCAGCCAGCGATGGACCGTAAAGTTCCACACATTATTTTTGACAGTGCTACTACCTTCAAATATCATTTAGCTGTAAAGAGTCTCAGCTTTAAAAAAAAAACAATAATAATATCTTTGTCTGTAACTGGTGAAGTTCAATTATATTATTTGTGGATTTTTCACTTCCAATAATGTGTGAGGAGCTCATAAACTTCTTTGTCACTGAGATTGAGAACATCCAATCAGCTGCCTTTTTCTGTTAGACAAAACATAACTGGGAATTCTAAAAAGGGAAATGGGGCGAGAATGCACTAGACTCCTGAACACAACTCTTTATAAAGCTACCCCCAACACCTGAAGAAACTAAATTACACTTGTGTCTCATTCCAAAGAAAAAGGACAATGAGAAAATCTAAGCTAAGTCCTCTGTCCCCATTGCAGGCACCCCTATCTTTACCCCTCCTTGCCCTCTCAAGCCCACCTTCTTCAGCCCCCTTGTTGAAGTCTGCAAGTCAGATTGTACCAATACCCCGGATTACCTGAAGCCTCCATTAGTTCCTCTTAGTCCCAGCAGTGGCCACCGCTCGAACCTGGCACTGCTGGGACTATGGAGCTGTTGGCAGCTTTCTAAGGCAGGACTTCCTCCTGAGATGGGGGTTGGGGGGAGGTGGTGCAGTTGTGGAAGTCTCACTCATAGCCTCGCTATGTTAAATGTTTGCTGGGCAGCCAGTATCAGTGAAAATGCGTTCCCCATCGACACTTTGGGTGGCAGGTCAGGAAAATCCACTTACAAAAAGTCCTGCCCTCTATGAATTACACATTTTAACCTCAATTTTATTTTCTAAGACTTTTTAATATAAATATGAAAACTAATAAAATGGCTCACAGTGACACTAACATTTATGTTGTTGAAAAAATTGTTTTAGAAATTTATAATATCAACCCTGTGACTGATCTATATTTCATAGCACAATCATTCTCAAATAAATGTGTCACTTCAATTGTTCCAGGAAAGTTGTGTATGCACTTTACCTCAAGAATTCAATTCACTGTTGAAATACTTATTTTCCGCTCACAGAAATTGCTTTGTTTGGTACCACTACTTCACAATTACTTATCAAAGCATATTCTGCTAAAAGCTGCGAGTGGCTCTGAAGCTTTTAGGCAATAACTTAACACTGGTTATTCTGACAACATCAATTAAACTGCACACAAAAGTTATACCACATTTCATGGTGTCCAATCCACTGGACAGTATGCAATTGTTAAGATGAGCATACACCGAGTAATTGAAATTCTTCAAATAAATGTCTTACATTTGCTTGAACAATGACATAGTAACGTGTTTTTTCTTCATAATTTAGCCTTCTCCTTAAAACTACAGCTCCTGATAATGTGAGCGGAATACCAAAAGTCCGGCTGGATTCCTGTGAACACACACACACAAAAAAAATCAACATTTTCATTTTTCTTCTGTCAAATATTATTCAGTGGCACCAACAACATATTAGTTCAATGCATTGTACCTTAATGTTTCACAAAATATGATTTAGTCACTTCACACCTTAAGATACCAAAAGTAGTTTTCTATTATTATCACTTAACTAGTGATTTAATTAACTCTAAATTAAACCATTCTATCAACCGGGATATCACGAATATCTTGTTCATTAACTATTGATATAATGCAGCAGTCTTGTCTGAAAGCTCCAGAGCAAAAACTAGGCATTTATCACAATTAACCAACCAGTTGCTTAAAAAAATAAAGATCAATACTTAAAACTGAGGTGAAAATGTCACATTGTAATGACTGGATACCTTACTTATTATTTTAATACATCTCTATTTAAAAAGGATTCATATTCACAGCATTAGAAATGATAACTAATTTGGAATGAATAGCAGCCAGGGAAAAACTTTTTTTTAAAAATTAAGTTTCTTTATTGACACTTAATTTGAATACACAATTCTAAAAACAGGTTTGTATTTAAGTTCTGAAAATAAAGCGACAACAGCTAGATTTTAAGTCTGCAAAGCTGGTTCTTTGCCAAGAATTGCATTTCGCGGCACTACGTTAAAAGAAAGATCAGCCAACGGAAAGATTTAAAAAGTGAAAACTTAAACAATGCTTAGCAAATCATAAAAATAAACATAGCTGGAAAAACTCAGCAGGTCTGACTGCACCTGCGGAGAGGAATACAGTTAACGTTTCGAGTCCGTATGACTCTTCATCAGAACTGAGGAATTTATAGAAATGAAGTGAAATATAAGCTGGTTGAGGGGGGTGGGACAGATAGTGCTGGATAGAGGACCAGTGATAGGTGGAGGCAAAGAAGAGATTGCCAAAGGTGTCATAGACAAAAGGACAAAGGGGTATTGACGGTGGTGATATTAGCTAAGGAATTTGCTAATGGCGACATTATGGATAGAAAGCAGGATGAGCAAGTGACCGATGGCCCTAGTAGGGTTGGGGTGGGGGGAAGGGATCGAAATAGGCTAAAAGGTAGAGATGAAACAATGGATGGAAATACATTTAAAAATAATGGAAATAGGTTGAAAAAGAAAAATATATTTTTTAAAGATTATAAATTATTGGAAAAAGGGGTGGGGATGGAGAAGAGAGTTCATGATCTGAAGTTGTTGAACTCAATGTTAAGTATCATGTTTGAAGACAAACAATCGACTTTCTTGGGGCTTTGCATGACTGTCCACTGTAACTTCAGTGCAAGATCGACAGAAACCATTTTTATGCATCCATCCAATGTTTCTGTTATGTTACAGCAGCCAAGTTGGGAAAATCCCCAAGGAAATTCCAGCTGAAAATCATCAAACGTAGATTGTAGTTTCGGGCTCTGGTTTTAGATTCTCGTGGTAGCTAGGAACAATTTGGGGATGTGATCCTGGCGGTTATCATTGAATCTGGCAGCATAATTTATGACCATTTGGCCCATCATGCTTGTGCGAGTTCTTTGAAAGAGTTATTTAATTAGTCCCTCTCCTCCACTCTTTCCTCATAGGCCTATAATGTTCCCCTTTTTAAAATTATATAAAATTCCCTTTTGAAAGTTATAAATGAATCTGTTTCCACCAAGTTTTCAGGACTCCATTCCAGATCATAAAAGTCTGTTGTACAAGCAAATGATTCCTCATCTCCCCTTTGGTTCTTTCACCAATTATCTTAAATCTGTATCGGTTCTCCTGCCAGCGGAAATAGTTTCTCCCCATCTACTCCATTAAAAGCACATAGAATTTCGAATGCCTCTATCAAATTGTCCTTTAACCTTCTCTGATTTAAGGAGAACAATCCCAGCTTCTTTTGTCTCTCCACACAACTAAAGTCACTAATCCTCATACCATTTTACTAAATATCCTCAGCACCCCTCCAATTTATATTCTTCTGTAGTGTGATGCACAGGATTAAACTCAAGACTCCAGCTGATGCTGAACCAGTGAGTTTTAAAGATTTATGATTAAGCCAAGATTGTACCTGTGATTGTGACTTCCACCACTGACCAACATCCCTTCCACTTTTTTGTGTGGTGTACACAGCCAATTTATTTAAGTGCATGCAGCCCCTTTAAACGTTATTGCACAGCCATGGACGAATGTTAACTTAAAGGGCTGACTTGTGCGCAGTGTCCAAAGGAACTTTCAGGTTGCTGCACAGTTTAAGATGAGCATTGCCACTGACCCCATCAGAGCATGTGGGGTAAGCAAGAAAACCTACTTAGTTGCATGATGCCAGCAGGGGTCTGTGCCAACAGGGCAGCATCCAGCAACTTGAATTGCTCACTGCCTTAGCAGGCTGTACAATGCAACAATTTGTGGCTGGAGGTAGAAGTGCTAGCTGACACTTCTCTTGGACCTGTGCCCCTGTATACTCTAAGTAGGAATGTTAGCCATAGATTTGCCCTACACCCATCTCATCCCCTTGACTATTAGGAGGCCATTACACCTCACCTCAACCAGGATAGGACATGCAACCAGGTCCACGCAAGGCTGAGGGAACAGGAATTCCTCATTTAAGTAGTCACATGAACATATTAACTCCACCACCACAGTGGCAGCAGTGTGTACCATCTACAAGAAGCGCTGCAGAACTCACCAAGGCTCCTTAGGCAGCACCTTCTAAACCCACGACCACTGCCACCTAGACGGACAAAGGCAGCAGACACAGGGGAACAGCACCACCTGGAAATTTCCCTCCAAGTCACACATCATCTTGACTTGTAAATATATTGCAGTTCCTTCGCTATCGCTGGTCAAAATCCTGGAACTCCCTACCAAACAGCACTGTGGGTGTACCTACACTATAGAGACTGAAGCTGTTCATGAAGGCAGCTCACCATTACCTTCTCAAGGGCAATTAGGGATAGGCAATAAATGCTAGCTTAGCAATGCCTACATTCCATTAATGATTAAAAAAACAAATACGAACTTACGAGTTAAGAGCAGAGGAAAGCCACTCAGCCCCTCGAGCCGCTTTGTCATTCAAGAAGATCATGGCTGATCAGATTGGAACCTGAACTCCACATTCCTGCCTACCCCCACTAACCTTTCAACCCCATGCTTATCAAAAATCTACCTACCTCTGCCTTAAAAATATTCAAAGATTCTGCTTCCACTACCTTTTGAGGAAGAGAGTTCCAAAGACTCACTATAATCTGAGAGAAAAAAATTCTCCTCATCTCTGTCTTTAATAGGCACCCCCTTATTTTTAAACAGTGACACCTAGTTCTAGATACTCCCACCAGAGAAAACATCCTTTCCATATTGACCCTGTCAAGACCCCTCAGGATCTTATGTGTTTCAATCAAGTCACCTCTTACACTTCTAAACTCCAGCGGATACAAGCCTAGCCTGTGCAACCTTTCCACATATGACAACCCTCCTATTCCAGGTATTAGTCTAGTAAGCCTTCTCTGAACTGCTTCCAATGCATTTACATCCTTCCTTAAATAACAAGGCCAATACTGTACACAGCACCCAAGGTGTGGTCTCACAATGCCCTGCACAACTGAAGCATAACCTCAGCAGGTTTGGCAGCATCTGTGGACAGGAACACAGTTAATGTTTCAACTCGAAACGTTAACTGTGTTCCTCTCCGCAGATGCTGCCAGACCCTCCACAGATGCTGCCAGACCTGCTGAGTTTTTCCAGGTATTGTTATTTTTGTTTTGGATTTCCAGCATCTGCAGTTTTTTGCTTTTATCTGAAGCATAACCTCTCTGCTTTTCAATTCCTCTCACAATAAATGATAGCATTCTCTTAGCTTTCCCAATTAATTGCTGTACCTGAATACTAACCTTTTGCGATTCATGCACTTGGACACCCAGATCCCTCTGCATCTCAGGACTTTGTAATCTCTCACCATTTAGGTAATATGCTTCTTTTTAATTCTTCCTGTCAAAATGGACAATTTCACATTTTCCCACATTATACCCCATTTGCCTAAACCTCTCTAAATCCCTATATAGCCTCCTTATGTCGTCTTCACATTTTAATATCCTACCTATCTGTGTATCAAAAACAAATTTAGCAACCATGACCAGGATCTCCTGGTCAGTGATTGGGGGGGCGGGGCCCTCTCGCCGATGCATAAAATGACACGGGATGATGTCGGGCGGAACTCCCGATGTCACCCCGCCTCATTTCAATTTTCAGGTTGGCGGGGGCTCAGCAGAATCAGCTGTGCACCCGCCGACCTGTCAATGGTCAACTGGGACCATTGACAAAGTAGTTAAAGTGATTGATGGATCTGCCCGTCCAACCTTAAGGTTGGCGGGCAGGCCTGAAGCCCTGGCGGGCTTCAGAAAAAGCATAAAACCTCATCCACTGGCAGGATGAGGTTTCAGGTAGGTTTTAAAATTTTTAATAAAAGTGTCAATGAAAGTGATGGACATGTCCCAACTCATGTGACAGTGTTACATTAGGGGACATGTCAGGGGAATTTACCTGTTCTGTTTTTAAAATTTTTTCACACAGGAGCCAATCTCCCTGAGGCAGCAATTAGCCCCAGGGAGATGAGTGCACTCTTTCGTGTGCATGCGCGAAAGAGCGTACTCCCAGCTCAGGGAATCCACCCCCCCACCCCCCCACCCCCCACTGTCCGCACACGGAGCACATCGCACTTCCTTGCAGATGTCACGCTGGGCGGGCCTTAATTGGCCCGCCCACATAAAATGGCAGCGTGCCCCTGCTCAGGGGCGCCAATTGGAGGTGTGCCTCCATGCGCCCGCTCCTAAACTTCCCTCCCCACCCAACGGGGGGGAAAATTCTGTCCCATACCTTCAGTCCCTTCATCTGAGTCATGAACCTGAATTGTAAAATGTTGAGGCCCCAGCACTGATCCCTGTGGCACACCACCCATTACATCTTGGCAACCAGAAAAAGTCCCATTTATGCCTACTCTGTTTCCTGTTTGCTAGCCAATCTTCTATCCATGTCAATAGGTTACCCCCACACCATAAGATTTTATCTTACGCAATAACATTTGATGTGGCATCTTATCAAATACCTTCTGGAAATCTAAACTTAGTACATCCACCGGTTCCCCTTTATCCAAAGGCACATGTTACTTCTTCAACGAACTCTAATAAATTGGTAAAATATGATTTCCCTGTCACAAAACCAAGTTGACCCTACCTGATTACCTTGAATTTATCTAAGTGCCCTGCTTATAATGTCTTTAAGAATAGCTTCTAACATTTTCCCTGAGTCCCCACCCTTAAACCAACCTCATCCACATCAATGGCCTTGTTATGGCTTTTGTATTGGTTCTTCCCACATACAAAGCTACAGGAAACTCTAACTTAGGTCAAGACTCATGGAAGTTCAGCCCCAATGTTATGTTGTGCAGTTTCCAATCAGGTAACTAACCAGCTGCCAGCATGTATTTGGACAAAAGAAACAAACCCACTATTTGATACATACTGGATCATTTGGATTATGTTGAATAACATATTCAATCTGTCCATTAGGACCATCATCTATGTCAGTTGCTCCATTTCTTCCAGAGAAGCCAGTAAAAATAGTGGTCCCAACTGGTGTCAACTAAAATGAAAGAAAAAAAAGACAAAATTAACAATCCATATTTAAATCAAATGTTTCACACCAAACACTTTCTGATAATACAAAATCTGAACGGGGATATGTCTGAATAGCGTTGCAAGGCAAGGACATATGGTAAATTATTAACCATATCTAAATCTGGAGGAATGCAAGTGCTTGAGCATAACAAGAATTTATTTATTCTACATCATGGCCTGAATTTTTCCCCTTGTTGGGTGCACGCGATCGGCAGGCCCAGGAGCTGACGGGAAACAGGCCCCCGACTGCAATCAGCCCCCTACCGCGATTTCATGCTGGCTAGCCAATTAACGGCCAGCCAGCATGAAATGCATGCTGAGAAAGGCTCAGCACTGCCGGTGGGAGCAGGAAGAGGGCGGGCATTGATGTCATAGCGGGTGCTAGTGAGTGCTTCCAGTGAGCTCCCTGAAGGCAAGCAGCTGCCTCAGGGAGCTGCAGACCTCCACAGAATAAACAAAAATGATGTAAAATATGCCTGTGCAGCACAATCAAGCTCCATCAAAAAATAGTCCCCAGAGATCTCTTTTTACTTAATTTCCCCACAGAGATTTCATCCCGTCCTAGAGCGAGGTTTAAGCAAAAATGTCAAGGCCGCCTGGCCTGTCCGCCAAACATAAAAGTGGGTGGGCCACAAAAAAATTGCTTTAAATTGCCTCATTAATGGGCTTAATTTCCCGCTTAATTGTCAGCAGGCACACTTCCGACTACCACACGCGCCCGCCAAGCAAGATATTGCGAACGCGTGATGACATTGGGACACTCGCCCAACATCACCTCACACTATTTCGTGGCCAGACAGGTCAGACGCGTGCCCGCCTATGGGATGTAAAATTCTGGCCCGTTTATAGAAACAGGCTCTAGCACAGGAATCAAAATAACCACCGTACTAAATGGGGTAGATTTCAAACAGATCTAGCAACTCAAAATTGGGCATCCTTGAAGCGCTGTAGGCCATCAGCAGCAACAAAATTGTTTTCAACCACAACCTGTTAATTCATGGCCTGGCATAATCCCCGATCAACCTTAGTGCAATGAAGAGTGCAGGAGGGCGTGCCAGGAACAGTACCAGACATACCTAAAAATGAGATGTCAAGCTGGTGAAGCTACATCACAGGACTACTTGCATGCCAAACAGTGAAAGCATCATGCAATAGACAGAGCTTAACAATCCTACAACCAATGGATCAGATTTATGCTCTGCAGTCCTGCTGCATCCAGTCAATGGTGGTGAACAATTAAACAACTCACTGGAGGAGGAGGCTCCACAAATACCCCCATCCTCAAGGACCGGGGGAGGGGGGGGCGCACACAGCAGTGCAAAAGAAAAGGCATCTGCAACCATCTTCAGCCAGAAGTGTTGGGTGGATGATCCATCTCAGCCTCCTCCTGAGGTCCCAGGCATCACAGATGCCAGTCTTCAGCCAATTTGATTCACTCCAAGTAATATCAAGAAATGGCTAAAGGCACCGAATACTACAAAGGCTATGGGCCCTGACAACATTTCAGCAATAGTACTGAAGATTTCTGCTCCACAACTAGTCCGCATCCCTAGCCAATCTGTTCCAACACAGCTACAACATGGGCATCTGCCTGGCAATGTGGAAAATTGCCCAGGTATGTCATGGAGGACAAATCCAACCTGGCCAATTACCACCCCATCAGTCTACTCTTGATCATCAACAAAGTGATGTGAGATGTCATCGCCAGTGCTATCAAATGGAACTTACTCAACAATAATCTGCTCACTGATGCTCAGTCTGAGTTCTGCCAGGGACACTCAGCTCCTGACCTCGTTAGTACATTAGTCCAAACATGGACAAAAAAGCTGAACTCAAAGAAGTGAGGTGAGAGTAACAACTCTTGACATCAAGGCAACATTTGACCAAGTGTGGCATCAAGGAGCTTTAGCAAAATAAATCAATGGGAATCAGGGGAAAACTCTCCACTGGCCTGAGTCATTGCAAGCACAAGGAAGATGTTGTATTTGTTGGAGGTCAATCATCTCAGTCTCAAGATATTGCTGCAGGAGTTTCTCAGGGTGATATCCTAGACCCACCCACCTTCAACTGCTTCATCAATGATCTTTCCTCCATCATAAAGTCAGAAGTGAGGATGTTTGCTGATGACTGCACAGTGTTCAGCACCATCTACAAGGTATGATTCAGGAGTATGATGGAATACGCTCCATTTGCCTGGATGAGTGCACCTCCAACAACACTCAAGAAGTTGGACATCATCAATGCCAAAGCAACCGCTTGTATGGCCCCCCCTCATCCGCCACCTTAAACATTCACTCCCTCCATCAATGACACACAGTGGCAGCAATGTGTACAATCGGCAACATGCACTGCAACAAATCAACAAGGATCCTTTGACAGCACCTTCCAAACCCATGACCTGTACCACCTAGAAGGACAAGAACAGCAGATGCATGGGAACACCACCACCACCTTCAAGTTCACCTACAAGCCACACATCCATCCTAACTTGGAACTATATCATCATTCCTTCACTGTCGCTGAGTCAAAATCCTGGAACTCCCTTCCTAAAAATACCAAGGGTATGTCTACTACATGGACTCCAACGGTTCAGTAAGGTAGCTTACCACCACCTTCTCAAAGGCAATTAGAGGTGGGCAATAAATACTGGCTTAGCCAGCGATGCTCACATGCCATGGAAGAGTAAGTAAAATATTATGCTCATATATTTTTGCTGCCTGCATAGCTTGATGTGAGATAGCCCAAGGCCTAAGCATTATGTAGCAGGAAAAGTAATGCACCTGATATGACTGCACATGAAAGAAAGTCAACCTTGACAAACATTTCACTTTGAATTGCTTGTCAATGAAAAACAATATGAGCAAGTGAACAGGTATATCATTGCCAGAAATGACCCAAGGAAGCAATGACTGACAAGTTTTGGAATAGGAAAACCGCAATCCTGCAGGGAACATGTTACTGTGTTAGGTTCCTGGAAACTGTTGTTCACAAAAACAATTCAGAAAGCCAGATTTTACACACAATGCTTGTAAGAAAACCTAGCAATTTGACACCAATCCTCTTTAAACATCTTGTGTTTTCCTGACATTTTCGATGCTCTACATATTTTCAATTCTGAATGCTATTCTAATTACAGATTGCCTTTAACCACAGTGGGCAGTTTCACACTGGCCATACAACCAATAAATACAGATCAGATACACACAAGGAAATGGTGATTATAGGTATCAATAAGCAAAAAAAGCATGGTGAATGGAGAAAACAAAACTGGAGAATGTCCTGGAGGTGCAGCCGGTAACATAACACTCAAGTTTACAATGACCTAGCCTGACTCAGTTGCAAAGGCACGTGGTCAGTTTGAGCATGGTGCAAACCGTTTCATTGAATCAACATCTAAAAATCTTGCTCTTTTCACTTTTCAATTGAATGGAGGGCGGAATGAGTCAGCTCACATCACAAGATCATGCACCACAGGCAAGTAGACTGATATAATCAAACCTGAGACATTGGAGATATTTGATAAAGGAGCACAGGATTAGTCCAAATTACTTAGATAAAGTGTTTTAGCTACAGAGGGGCAGCACCTGCTGAGCAAAGGTCTCCTTTAGTTATAGGCTGCAGCATTTGGAGATTCAGACCTCTCAGGCTCTGTTTGCAAACAGTGACTGCACTTTGATCAGGATTACCAAAAATAATCATCTGACATTGCAAAACACACATTGCATTTTCAGGGGACATGTCGGCCACCCAGATCTATGCAGTCATTAACACTTGTCTGCACTGCAATCTGTCAGATTGCATGGGAAGGCCAGTCACATTTTCCATTATACATTGTACAGGACAATTATTTCAGTTGGTTAAGAAAATCAGAAACTGACAAATAGATATAATTTAATCAGAACACCACTATTCCTATATGTCTTTTTAAATTCTAGAATTATTTAGAAAGCACCAGCTATGACAGCCTGCCACAAAAGTCTACATCCTCCATGCCCTGTAGTTTCTGGAGCTGGTCACTTGTACATGCTTTTGGGCTCCTACTCTGCTGTAACTTGTGGTTGATTGTTATTGTCTCCTATGGTGAGGTTTCCTCCAAGAGCCAAGGTTTGAAGCATGCAGCATAGGTTGTTTGTTCTCAAGATCTTCCTAGCTGTTCTGAAAGGCCTCCTGCTTCTTTAGGATCCTTATGTATACCGGTAACAGTGCCTGAGCTGGCATAAGTCTCATTATACTTGTGCTGTGCTGCTAGACATGGGGCGGAGGAGCAAAGATGTAATTTGACCAGGCCAACCCTGTAATCCTCTCTCTTTGAATAATATGGACAGAGCTCTTTGCCTTAAAACTAAGATGTGTGAGTTTATGGAATACCTGCATGAATTTGTGTTGACAAACACATTTCAACCAGCTGCTAATTGAGTAAAAAAAAATCCTTGATTTGTGTGTAATATTGTAATATTGCATTGTGCAAAAGGGCATCAATTGCCAATATGTTAATCACTCTTTGTACTCTTAGCAAGAGTGTGCTGTAATCTAGAAAGCCAATTGATGAAAGAGTGCTGGAGTCAATCTTTATGTAATCTACCAATTATTACATATTGAGACAAGCTGTAATATTGCATATTACAAGTATATGCCTCCTAATTCAACAACCACCTCAGTTTCAGTGACTGTCTCTTTGTAACTCTTTCGAGTACAAACACGTTTCCATCTGTTCCTATTCAGATGAAATTACATTGTTTCATAGTTTGCCATTGTGAGACTTGAACTCTTGATCTTGGGGTTACAAACCCAGTACCATAACCACTTGGTTATTTAGGCCAAGTCTGTCTCCTTGTATCTGCTCAAAAGAAACTTCAATTAATGCCCTCCATTTGCATATGATTAAACACAACTGATGTACAATTAACAGAGCTCACTTCCTAAATACTTCAGTTAAAATTCTGCTGCATGATGTAGTGAAACTGACCGTTGCCACTGAGCTTTAAAGAAATATTCTGATTAAGGCTTGGACAACCATGTGTGATGCAGTTAAATGGCAAGTTTGTTAGGAAAAAGCTCAACACAATGAACAAGCCAGCTGAATGTTATAATAAGCAGCAGTCACTTTAAGGAAGAAGCTGGTAAAATATGACTAATAAAGCCAGAAATAAACTTGCATTTAGTTAACATTTTTCATGAGCTCAGGACATTCAAAAGCATTTCACTACCAATTAAGGATTCTGAAGCATGGTCACCATTGTAATGTAAACACACATAGCAGCCTATTTCTACAGAGCAAGATCTCATAAACAGGAATGAAATAAATTACTAAGCAATTTGTTTTTAGTGACATTGGTTGAAAGCTAAATGTTGGCCAAAACACTAGGCAGAACTCCCCTCCTCTTTTCAATAAGTGGGTTCATCCAAACTGGCAGCCATCTTATCCAAAATATGGCACCATCTACTCCATCAGTAATGCACTAAGGTTCCATCTTAGATTATTTGCTCAGGTTCCATAGCACGCTTGAATTCTGAATCCACAAGCATTTGACACAGGAGCAACAATGCTTCTACTGAGGTAAGGCTGGTACCTTATGAAAACATTTATAGCAAATAGTGCATATGTTAAACATAATGCCCAGAGTTAACTATAGGTTTATATTATTTTTGAGATATTATCTGTCAAGCTACACAAATAGTTCTGTTGTTATGCCTTTGACTTTTCATTCCCTGTTTCCATCCCATATTATAAAATTATAAAAGCTGTATTCTATCCACATTAAAGGGAACAATAAAGGATTTTATGTTTAAGATCGTAATTATGTTTCAATGTCAAAAGGTGTAAGGTGTGAAAACATGCAATAAATTTGTAGATTTTTTTTTAAAACAGACCACGTGATCTGAAAGCACTGAATGTAATTTACAAAGTAGAGATGAAACAGCTTGTCTCAATAGTGCAGCTTGAATCTTATTTATTATAAATTTAATTTGTCATTATCCTGCTTGACTGAGGCATGTATTTATTAAGAATAACAATGTTACATATCATCAAGACCATTATTTGATTATTTCTTACTTGAAGGGCTTCAAAGTTGAACAGTTTAACTCCCAGCCCTAAATTGCAGTAAAAATTCATAACTAAATATTTCACATTAATCTAATTTCATTTTAGCCAATAATATGAGAGAAATAAACAGAAGCCTTGAAAAGCTAAGGGCCTATGATTCAAATGGTTGTATTGTTCCATTTAAGTACATATATTAACATTTTTACCTGAAAGGAAAATGATACCAAGCAGAAGCACTTGCACCAGAAAGTCAGCAAAAATAAATTGCAGATTGTCTCTTAATGGAGACTTAGCCTGCATTACATCTTTGGTTTGCAATTGAGCACTGGGATTAACAGCTCTGGGCTGGGATAATGTCTGTTACTATTTAGTTTATTGGCAGCTGACTGGAGACAGACTCAAGTAGGAAAGGGTCATTAGCTGATGGTAACTTCACATACATCAATGTTCATGGGGTTTAACTTATTTTTTCATTCATTCGTGGGATGTGGGCTTCACTGGCTGGTCCAACATATATTGCCCATCCCTAATTGTCCTTGAGAAGGTGGTGGTGAGCTGTCTTTTTGAACTGCTGCAGTCCATGTGGTGTAGGTACACCCACAGTGCTGTTAGGAAGGGAGTTCTGGGATTTTGATCCAGCAACAGTGAAGGAACGTGATATATTTTCAAGTCAAGATGGTGAGTGGCTTGCAGGGGAATTTCCAGGTGGTGGTGTTCCCATATGTATGCTGTCCTTGTCCTTCTAGGTGGTAGTGGTCGTGGGTTTAGAAGGTGCTGTCTCAGGAGCCTTGGTGAATTCCTGCAGTGCATCTTGCAGATGGTACATACTGCTGCTACTGTGCGTCAGTGGTGGAGGGTTTGTGGATATGGTGCCAATCAAGTGGACTGCTTTGGCTAGGATGGTGTCAAACTTCTTGAGCGTTGTGGGAGCTACACTGATCCAGGCAAGCGGGGAGTATTCCATCACACTCCTAACTTGTGCCTTGTAGATGGTGGAGAGTTTTCCTCCTGATTCCCATTGACTCCAGTTTTGATAAGGCTCCTTGATTAAATGAGGCCCTGATGTCAAAGGCAGTCATTCTCACCTCACCTATTTTCCCATGTTTCTGATGTTCTCCTAGTGTACAAGTTTTTCGAATGAGAAAGCACCAGAGTTAGCACTTAGGGAAGTCGCAGCAGTGGCAAATGCAGTGGTCAGGCCTTGCAAAAATGTAATCCCACAAATAATTGCAACAAAAAGGCGTATATACCTGCAGAAATCTTCTTTAATCAAATTTGCTGTCAATTGGAAAAATATATTGCTTTACTTCTAATTGTAGCAGTTTAAATGCTTAAGCTCTTGAGCTGACAATAAAAGAACAAACTTGCATCTACATAACGTCTTTCACAACCTCTCAGGATATCTCCAAGAGCTTATAACGAATTAAGTACTTTTGAAGTGTTGCCACTGCTGCAATGTAAAAACATTACAAAGGAAACAAAAAGAACTCTGAAAATTGCCATGAGCGAGACTCTCATATGGGGTGGAATTTTATACCATGATTGCGGCGGGGGCAGAGCCGTAAAATGGGGTGAGCCATTCAAAAGTTCACTGACTTTGGCAGGGCTGTAAAATCCTGACGGCGTAAAATTCTGCCCATGGAAATGGTATGGAGGAAATCATGAGTCGGCATGAAAAAATTAATCTTAAGGAACACTGTTCCTCTGATTTCCCTATGTTGCATATGGTTCAATTCATAGTACATGAAGGTTCACCAATCAGGATCTTGCAACTGAAAATTTATACATATACCTTCCTTTGCGTGTTTATTCTGTGCATATATAAAGTAGGTACTGACTGATAATTGATGAGGAATGCCATATGTTGATTTATTTGGCATTTATAAATCATTTTGTTGGCTTCAATCTGTAAAATTATAAATTTGGTACATACTCAAGCAATCACCATTTGCATCCAACTTTAATAGCACCATAATTGCATGCATACATCAAAAGGAATGAAAACTCAGACTCTTCATGAAAGAGTACTGAAAGTGTTTTGAAACATTCTGGAATTTTCAGCTGATGGTCCCAGCCAAAATGACAAAACCATTAGTGGATTGGGAACCCGTTGGCTGCTGCATTGGGCATCACAGAGCTTCTCTAACTGAGCTACAACCTTAGCACCTCACCTCCAGGTTTCCCGGCCATTCAGAGAGGATGAGCAGGATAATGTGACAGATCCTTCAAAGGAAAGATTTCTAATTATAATTAAAGAGATTTAGGCAGGGATCGGAATGGCTGAACAGCACATGGATATTTGAGACTGCAGCAACCAAGAGGATGGAGAGGAGGCCTGGAAAGGCTTCCCTCCAGGTATCCCACTATTACCTGCAGGTCCTGCCGTGGAATTTGAGGAACTGCAGTGAGATGATCTTTCCGAAAGATGGAAGGAAGAGGATAACTTCTCCAACCAAGCAGGCCTACGTGGAAGTGACTGAACAAAAATATGGTCTGTCCAACCTGGAGACAGTGAACCAAGAGGATCCAGGATTTCAGCACAGTGGTTACGATCCACAATCGGACTTTGTGAACACTCCTCAGAACAACATATCTTGCAATTGCACTCATTTCACTCCAGGTACCCCTCATTCCCAAACACTCACCCTCATTCTATTGCCCTCTTTCAATTATACCTCATGGTCATTTTCCACAAGACCTTGACCTCTGATCTTGTGTGGCTTATTTTATGTGGCTCCTTATCCAATGCCATTTTAAATCTAAATACATTACATCTATTCCTTCCCCTTTATCCACCCTGCTGTTTAAATCTTCAAAGAACTATGTTTTTTTCGAACATGGTTTTCCTTTCATTTAAAATATGCTGCTTGATTGTTATAATTTTCTAAATGTCTTGTTGCTAATTCCTTAAGAATGGATTCCAGCATTTTAATTCCTCTCTGGCCACGGGGGAGGTGCCAGGAGACTGGAGAACAGCTAATGTGATTCCACTATTTAAGAAGGGTTGTAGAGATAAGCCAGGGAACTACAGGCCAGTGAGTCTCGCGTCAGTGGTAGGGAAACTATTGGAGAAAATTCTGAATGGGAGAATCTATCTCCACTTGGAGAGGTAAGGTTTGATCAGGTGTAATATCAGTGTGGCTTTGTCAGAGGGAGGTCATGTCTAACAAATTTGACTGAATTTTTTGAGGTGACGACCAGGAGTGTAGATGAGGGTAGTGCAGTTGATGTGGTTTTTATGAATTTCAGCAAAGCCTTTGACAAGGTCACACATGGGAGACTTATAAAGAAGGCAGATGCACATGGGATACAAGGTAATTTGATAAGGTGGATTCAAAATTGCTTAGTTGTAAGAGACAGAGGGTGATGACAGAAGGATGCTTTAGTGACTAGAAGCCCATGTCCAGTGGCGTACCACAGGGATCTATGCTGGGTCCCCTATTATTCATCATTTATATAAATGACATAGATGGACTATGTGGGGGGGTAGGATTAGTAAGTTTGCGGATGACACAAAGATTGGCCGGGTGGTTAACAGTGAGGTTGAGTGTCTTGGGCTACAAGAAGATATAGATGGGATGGTCAAATGGGCACATAAGTGGCAGATGGCATTTAACCCTGAAAAATGTGAGGTGATACACTTTGGAAGGAGCAATTTGACAAGGAATTATTCAATGAACGGCATGACACTAGGAAGTTCTGAGGAACAAAGGGACCTTGGCGTGTGTGTCTATAGATCTTTGAAGGCGAAGGGGCACTTTAGTGGGCTGGTGAAAAAGACATATGGGACACTTGTCTTTATCAATTAAGGCACAGATTACAAAAGTAGGGAGATCATGTTGGAGTTGTATAGAACCTTGGTGAGACCACAGCTGGAGTACTGTGTGCAGTTCTGGTCACCACATTATAGGAAGGATGTTGGGCTAACTTGCCTATAGTTTTCTGCTTTCTGTCTCCCTCCTTTCTTGAATAGTGACATTACATTTGCAGTTTTCAAATCTGCTGGGACCTTTCGAGTTTCAAATGGGTTTTGAAGATTACAACCAATGCATCCACTATCTCTGCAGGATCAAGTCCACGAAACTTCCCAGCCTTTAGTCTCATTAATTGCCCTGGTACTTTTTCTCCAATGATATTAATTATTTTAAGTTCCTCCCTCCTTTTTTCCATTGATTTTCTACTGTCCTTGGGATGCTTTTGGTGTCTTCTACCATGAAGTCAGATACAAAATACTTGTTCTAAGTCTCTGCCATTTTCTTGTTTTCTATTATTAATTCCCCAATCTCACCTTCTAAGGTTCCAATGGTTACTTTGGCTACACTCTTCCTTCTTATCTACTCGTAAGAGCACTTACTGTTCATTTTCTTTTTTCTTGCTTATTAACTCTCATATTATAACTTCTCTATATATATATTTCTAATTTTCTGGTCTATCACTAATTTTCGCAGCAATATGCACTTTTTCTTTCAAGTTGATACCATCCTTAACTTTCTTCATTAGCCTTTGATAATTCTTCCTTCTCATAGTGTTTTTCCTTTCTCAATGGAATATATTTGTGTTGAGAGTTATGAAATATTTCCTTAAATGTCTGCCATTGCTCATCTGTGTCTTACCTTTCAAACTATTTTACCAATCTACTTCAGCCAACTCTGTTATTATACCTTTGTATTTGCCTTTATTTAAGTTTTCAGACATTAGTTTCAGACACATGTTTCTCATCCTCAAATGGAATGTGAAATTCTATCATGTTATGATCACTCTTCTCTAGGGGATCCTTTGCTATGAGATCATTAATTAATCCTGTCTCATTACACATTACTGGCTAAAACAGCCTATCCCTGGTTGATTCCACAACATATTGTTCTAATAAACTGTCCTAAATATACTCTATGAATTCGCCCTCGAGGCTACTTTGCCATTTTGCCTTTCCCAATCAATATGAAGATAATAATCACCCATGATTATTACAAACCCCAATTGTTTCTTGATTTATACTTTATCCTATAGTAAAGCAACTTTTAGAGGGCCCAAAGACATCTACCACAAGTGATTTATTTCTTATCTCCACTCAAACTGATTCTACATCCTGATCTTCTGAGTCAAGAGCATTTCTCACTATTGCACCGTGCTCATCCTTTATTAAAATAACTAGCTTACCTCCATTTCCTTTCTTCCTGTTGTTTTGAAATGTCAAATATCCTTGATATTCAGTACCCAGCCTTGGTTGCTTTGCAGTCACGTCTCTGTAATGCCTATCATATCATACCCCATTTATTTCTATTTGTGCCATGAACTCATCTATCTTGTTAAGAATGCTGCACGCATTCAGATAAACAGCTTTTAATTCTGTAATTTTCACCATTTTTCCCTGCTATGATCCTATTTGTTGGTGCACTCTTATCTTTGTATGCTCTGTCCCTTTCCGCCACACACTGGCTTTCATTACCCATATTTCTAACCCTATATTATTGCCTTGTGCTTCCTCCCTAACTTTCTAAGTTTCCCCTCACCTGGACTCTTTCCCCCCACTATTTAAAACACTCTGTACAGCCCTAGTTATTGGATTTGCCAGGACACTACTCTCACCATGGTTCACGTGAAGTCCGTCTCAAGGGAACAGTTCCCTCTTTCCCCAGTACTGGTATCAATACATACTGGGAAGGTCTTGTCACAGGAGGCTACAGATATTATTAAGGACCTGCCATGAAAACCTGCGCTTTTTAGGCACTGGTGCTCAGACATGTCGAAAGAACTGATTCCCTGACTGTAGATCCTGTGGATTTCGTCTTTTTCGATCTGGATATGTGTGTCCAATTCCCCTCTGTCCTGTGAGGGTGGCATGTGGTTGAGAAGGATGCAGCTCCTGCTGCTGCTCCTCTTGTTCGTCATTAGAGGTGCAAGCAAGAGCTGCATAAGCTCCTCCCAAGCTGTGGTTAAGGCTAGCAACAGGGAAGTGCAGCGAAATGCTAGACAGGAAAAGTACCATCCAAGAAGTTGCCAATCACCCTCCAGGCAATGATAGCATTCTGTAAGAAAGAACTGCTGTGAGCTTCAGGCTCTCACCCAGGCATGTCTGGAGCTCTTCAGTTTCACTGATCAAAGGCTTCCCTGTCAGTTTCGCTGAGGAAGCACTCCCCCCACCCCACCCCCGCACCCGCTTCGTTGATTTGCTGCCAGCTCAATAGGTTCAATAGCTGTTAAAGCCAGAATAAAGACACATAGTTTCCTCTTTGCTTAATGTAATTACCTTCCCAACATCTCCAAAGGGGTTACCTGTTTACTTTCAAACCCACCCAGGTAAAACCTTGAATAGGATGGAATGATGTTGGGATCTCCAGCACAACGTCATTTTTAGGGAATTTAATTCACCACAAACACACAAATCTGCCTCCTCTTGCTTGTGACAATTCACCCCAGAAGGACAGGACACTTGAATCTCACGCAGACTGTTTAGCATGCAAAAAATTTATTGACTTTTGCGGATTGGAGGAATTGTATATATTTTATGGTCATGGGAAAATTATTCAGAGAAAGGAGAAAATGGGGATAAGAAAACCACTTGATTCAGGCTTCAGGTTTCAACTGAAGCTTGAAAATTTTGAGATGAAATTACTCCAAAAGTTTAAAATTAAAATTATCGATCACAGACCATGACAGTGGTTATATGAACCAAAATAACAAATCACTGTCATCAATCTAGCAATCATTTTGCATTATTTCACTCTTCACTAGATCATGGTGGATTAGAAGAAAACCAGTGGCTGGGTACCACCAGCAATTTTGGTTGCTTTGCTTTGAGACTGTTATTTTGTGTTTTATATATATAAAATATATTAGGAACACAAGGGTTTCCAGCATGGACTATTAGGATACTTCATTCAGCACCTATATTGTAACCTAGTTTCCACTAGAACTGCACTCTGCTACATTTATTTTAACCAGTTATGGATCCATCTCGATATGTTACCATTGGTCCCCACTGATCTTAGTTTATAAATTTTCCTCCCATGCATTAATTTACCAATGGCCTTTTGGAAAGCAAACTTCTATATCATACAAATTGCATACAATTTACAGCACAGATGCAGGCCAATCAACCCAAAGACCTATGCCAATGTTTATGTTCCAGGTACGCCTCCTCCCACCCGACTGCATCTAGCCCTGTCAGGATATCCTTTATGCCTCACAAAGATATCTAGTTTCCTATATAAAGCATCTATGCTATTCACCTCAACTACACCATGTGGTAGTAAGTTCCACATTCTAAACATTCTCTGGTAAAGAAGGTTCTCATTGAACTCATTAGTAAATATCTAATATTTATGTACCCTATTCTGGTAACCTCTATATGTCAAAACAACTTCTCTATATTTACCCTATCAAACCCTTTCAGAATTTTAACTTAGATCATCCAACAGCCTCCTGGAAAAAAGAACTCCAGATTGTTCAGTCTTTCAATCTCTCAGTTCTGCTATCACACACTTGTAAATCCTTTTGCACATTCACCAATGCCTCCATATCGCTTTGTACAATGGGTAACAGAGACATGCTCAGTATTCAGAATCTTCCTTTCATTTGTTCCTGGGATGTGGGTGTGGCTGGTTAGGTCAGCATTTATTGACCATCCCAAATTGCCATTGTGAAGGTGGTGGTGAGCTGCCTTCTTGAACCGCTGCAGTCTATGTGGTGTAAGTTCACCTACAGTGCTGTGAGGGAGGGGCTTCCAGGATTTTGAACCAATGACAGTGAAGAAATAGCAATATATTTCCAAGTCAGGATGGCGAATGGCTTGGAGGGGAACTTCTAGGTGATGGTGTTCCAATTTGCCTGCTGCCCTTGTCCTTCTAGATGGTAGTGGTCATGGGTTTGGAAGGTGCTGTTTAAGGAGCCTTGGTCAGTTCATGCAGTGCATCTTGTAGGTAGTACACACTGATGCCGGTGTGTGTCGGTGGTAGAAGGAGTGATATTTGTGCATGAAGTGCCAATCAAGTGGGCTGCTTTGTCCTGGATGGTGTCAAGCCTCTTGATTGTTGTTGGAGCTGCACTCATCCAGGCAAGTGGAAAGTATTCCATCACACTCCTGACTTGTGCCTTGTAGATGGTGGACAGGCTTTGGTGAGTCAGAAGGTGAGTTAGATGCCACAGGATTCCTAGCCTCTGACCTGCACTTGTAGCCACAGTTTGTATATAGCTAGGCCAATTCAGTTTCTGGTCAATGGTAACCCCAAGGATGTTGATAGTGTGGTCATGTAACATCTTCCCTACTCCCATTAATTCAGGATGTCATTGCCTGAAAAACATCTGAAGTTGTTCAAGCAAGAACACCCCTTCTAAAATATAAATGTTATCATTTATTATAGAATTTTCTTATAGTTACCCTTCCATTTTACATTTAATCACTGATTTCATCGGTTTTCTGACTATTGAGGTCAGGCTAATTGCTTTTAATTTCCTGGTGCTCTGATGTTGTTCTTCAGTATAGGAACTGTATTTGCCTGTTTCCAGTTTGTTAATCAAGTCTCTTAAAATGGCATGTATACTTCACAAATCCTTTTGTCTTTCTACATGTTCTGGGGCATGCTTGTCCACACCAGGGATTCATTGATTTTCAGGCCTGTCAGAGAGATGACAGATTTGACATTCAGTAATGTCAAATTCCAGGAATACAAATGGACAGGGTTGATGTTGGATCATACATTCTTTAATGTCCCCCTTCAGGAGAGAACTTCTGAGGAGAAGTTAGTGAGCATGCAAATCTTCCACTTTGTTATGATCAACTCTGCATGCCTTTTTTAGGGGTTTAACTTCCTTACTATCTGTGTCAGTAAGCATTAGAAAATGGAACTTGAACACAGTCTTGGTAGAATGATGGTTCTAACAAAACAAGGGAAGAACACATTCCTTTTTAAGTGAAGAATTTTCCGGGGACTAAGGGCTAGATTTTCCCATCCCGAATCAGGATGGAATGGAGAAAAAAAAATGCTCCGCTGGCCTGCATGTCAGTTTGCTGCTTCCAATCCTGACTCTGATGATTTTACAGAGGACAGTGGGCAGACCAGGTTCGGTGGGAAAGCAAAGTCACCTGTCTCATCAATTGGGAGGACTGAAGTCAATACGGAGCTCATTAAGAGCTCACTTTCTAACAGGAGCAGCACCAGGCATACCTAAAAATGAGGTGTCAACCTGGTGACACCAAAACACAGTACTATTTGTGTGCCAAACAGCATAAGCAGCAAGTGATAGACAGAGCTAAGTGATTTCACAACCAACAGATCAGATCTAAGCCACATCACAGGACTACTTGCATGCCAAACAGTGGAAGCAACATGCAAGAGACAGAATTTAATAATCTCACAACCAATGGATCAGATTTAAGCTCTGCAATCCTGCCACATCCGGTCATGAATGGTGGTGGACAATTAAACAAATGACTGGAGGAGGAAGCTCCACAAATATCCCCAGCCTCAATGATGGAGGAGCTCAGCACAGCAGTGCAAAAGATAAGGCTAAAGCATTCGCAACAATCTTCAGCCAGAAGTGCTGAGCGGATGATCCATCTTGTCCTCCTCCAGAAGTCCCCAGCATCACAGCTGCCAGCCTTCAGCCAATTCAATTCTCTCCACTTGATATCAAAAAATGGCTGAAGGCACTGGATACTGCAAAGGCTATGAGCCCTGACAATATTCCAACAATTGTACTGAAGACTTGTGCTCCAGAACTTGCTGCACCCCTAGCCGAGCTATTCCAGTAAAGCTACAACACTGGCATCGAGCCGGCTATGTGGAAAATTGCCCAGGTATGTCCTGTCCACAAAAAGCAGGACAAATACAACCCGGCCAATTACCACCCCATCAGTTTACTCTTGACCATCAGTAAAATGATGGAAGGAGTCATCAACAGTGCTATCAAGTGGCACTCCTTAGCAATAACCTGCTTATTGGTGCTCAGTTTGGGTTCCGCCAGGGTCACTCAGCTCCTGACCTCACTACAGCGTTGGTTCAAACATGGACAAAAGACAGAACTCCAGAGGTGAGGTAAGAGTAACTGCCCTTGACATCAAGACAGCATTTGACTGCGTGTGGCACCAAGGAGCCCGAGCAAAATTTTAGTCAATGGGAATCAGGGGGAAAACTCTCTGCTGATTGGAGTCATATCTAACACAAAGGAAGATGGTTGTGGTTGTTGGAGGTCAATCACCATAGTTCCATGATACCACTGCAGGAGTTCCTCAGTATTGTGTCCTAGGCTCAACCATCTTCAGCTGCTTCATCAATGACCTTCCTACCATCAGAAGGTCAGAAGTGGGGATGTTTGCTGATGATTGCACAATGTTCAACACTCCTCAGATACTGAAGTAGTCCATGTCCAAATGCAGCAAGAACTGAACAATATCCAGGCTTGGCAGACAAGTGGAAGGCAATGACCATCTCCAAGAAGAGAGAATCTAACCATCGCCCCTTGACTTTCAATGGCATTACCATCGCTCAATCCCCCACTATCAACTTCCTGGGGGTTACCATTGAGCAGAAACTGAACTGGACTAGCCATATAAAATGCTGTGTCTACAAGAGCAGGTCAGAGGCTAGGAATCCTGTGGCGAGTAACTCACTTCCTGACTCCCTAAAGCCTGTCCACCATCTACAAGGCACAAGTCAGGAGTGTGATGGAATACTCTCCACTTCCCTAGATAAGTGCAGCTCCAACAACACTCAAGAAACTTGGCACCATCTAGGACAAAGCAGCCCGCTTGAACAGCACCCCATCCACAAACATTCAGTCCCTCCACCACCGATGTACAGTGACAGCAGTGTGTACCATTTACAAGATGTACTGCAGGAATTCATCAAGGCTCCTTAGACAGCACCTTTTAAACCCACAACCGCTACCATCTAGAAGGATAAGGGCAGCAAATACATGGGAACACCACCACCTGGAAGTTCCCCTCCAAGCCATTCACCATCCTGACCTGGAAATATATCGCCATTCCTTCACTGTCACTGGGTTAAAATCCTGGAACCCGCTTCTTAACAGCACTGTGGGTGTACCTACACCATAGAGACTACAGTGGTTGAAGGCAGCAGCTCACCACCGCTTTCTCAAAGGCAATTAGGGATGTGCAATAAATGCTGGTCCAGCCAGCAAAGCCCACAAGCCGGATATGAATAAAAAAAGAGCCTCCTGAGATTTTCATGAGGGCAGGCGGCCATTAAGAGCTCTTTGAAGCTGACCAGCTGCAATCTGGTAGGAACAGGTGTGGCAGCGCTGAAACAGTTTTATTTATTGCAAAAAAGTGAAAGTTTGGACAAAAATGTACTGTGCAGAATTAAAACTTTATTAATCAACCTTGTCTACCCTAATCCTAATTCTCCATTTGCCCTGGCCACTCTGAACACCAAGATCTTGCCTTTTTATAAAATGCCATACACAGACAGCAGTCATGGCAATGACTGCCGATTTGGGCCAGAATGTTCCCCACCTCCCTAGTTTCACGCCTCCATTCCTACAACACCCTGCCAGCGCCCCCAATCACCCCAGTGACTAACTGAGCAGAAGACCCATGGATAGGTGATTAACCCCGATGCTGTGAAAATTTGTGATTCATGGTACCCTGGCGAGTTCACGACCAGGAATTGAACCCACCTCCCAATTCATGCCTCCAAGAGGAAGATCCAACTCTAAGGCCCCAATAATTACTGGGGCAGGTCTTGTGAGTAGCAGGGCAAAGAATTTTGGTTGGGTGGATTTGCCTACATGTGGTACAGTTTTAATGTCACAGCATGTATCTTTTATTTGCAGCAGCTTCCTCAGTTGGAAGCCAGTCTGATTAACAGGGTTGGCTCCCTGTCGGGCAGGGAATGCTACAGTTCCTGAAAGCAAGTTGGTTGCTTACTGTGTCACCTCCATTAATACTGGAAGTGGGTATGGGGTTTGACTTTTTTTTTATTCACATATCACACAAATCCAAACTGTTTTGTGGGTTAAAAGTCTAAATGTTAAGTGACTAAATGACTGCAGCAAGAGAAAATTCAGCCCAAGAATAGAACAAAGTCAATTTGCCTTAAAGCAAAACCAGAGACCATCTCTATGCAACCTAATTATCTTCTTGAGACTAAACAAATTGGAGACATGGGCCTACTGTTTTGAAGAAGCTTTGGTGCTTCCATCCGAACTACTGCTGCATGTAATCTGTCTAGTTATTAAACTTTCGAAAATATATCACTGATGTAAATCTTCACTGCATGACCAACTGAATGTTACATTTAGACTTTGATACAGAGATAAAGGCATTTACTCTAAGGCAGGCAAACATTTCATTTGTTCCTATTCCGAGAATGCAATTTTAAGATTCAACCTACTCACTAACCCGAATGACAGGTTACATTAGATGGCAGAGATGAGATTTACTCATTGTTCAACACATACTATAATGGTTTTTAATATCAGAGCTTCCATGAATTATGTTTTCATATAGCTTATATCAACAGTTCTATTAAACTCCAAAACATAATGCAGGGTATCTTCACATTAAATGTCATTCCATGCCCCAAGAATTAACTACAGATTGTTTTAAAAAAGCTTTGATGAAGGCTTCATTATATGTACTCTGGTCCCTACCTTGATTACATTTTCTTTTAGATTTGCAATTACCATTTTATTCTGACTCAAAGGCAGCTAAAGATGTATATTTTGAGATCATTTTCCACATTTTTCCTGTAGAATTGAATCCATTATTTTGTTCGTGCTTAAGCAATTTAACAAGATATAGCATCTTTTTCCCCACCAGAAGCTGTACTAGATTCCCAAATCATTGTGCAAACAACTTTTTGAGCCCGGCTCTTGTTTTTTTTACATCCAATCTCTACAGCTCCATGCAAATCTGAGTCAGTACCAGATCAGAAGACCACCATCAGCTTTCAATGAGCGCTGGCAGTATATGATATATATCACCCAACTGTATTTCAGTGCTACAAGCAAAATTCATATTCACAAGCTAATTTAGTCAGATCCTAGTCATATTCAGCTACCACATTTCTCTGATTACTGGGTGAAAGGCAAATTGATTTGTTGTTCTCTTCCATTGATTTTGACTGGGAGAGTTGGACAATCTGTTGATTAATCTTTTGTGAAATGGTAGGTGTTTATATAACATAAAAAGTTGCAACTTATTGCAGCACTTTGTGAAATTAATAATATTTGGTTCATATCTCCCTCGTTATTTAAGAAATCTTATAAAGTACCTCTCTGAAACAATCGTTATAGCAGGATACTTGGAAAAATTAAGGGTAATCAAGCAGAGTCAACATGGTTCTATGAAAGGGAAATCATGTTGAACCAATTTATTGGAGCTCTTTAAAGATTAAATGCTGTAGATAAATGGGATCTGGTGGATGTACTGTACTTCAATTTCCAGAAGGCATTTGATAAAGTGCCACATCAAAGGTTTTTGTGGAAACTAAATGCTCATGTATAGGGGATAATAGGGCATGCATAGAAGATTGGTTGTCTAACAGGAAACTTAAAGTAGGCATAAATGGGTCATTTTCTAGTTGGTAAGGTGCGCCTCAGGGATTAGTGCTGGGGCTTCAGCTTTTTACAATTTATATAAATGACTTGGATGAAGGAACCAAAGGTATGGTTGCTAAATTTGCTGATGACACAAAGATAGGTAGGAAAGTAAGATGTGAAAAGGACACAAGGAGGCTACAAAGGAATATAGATAGGTTAAGTGAGTTGGCAGAAGTCTGGCAAACGGAGCATAATGTAGGAAAATGTGAAATTGTCCATTTTGGAAGGAAAACATTTTAAATAGAAGCATATTATTTAAATGGTGAGGGATTGCAGAGCTCTGAGTTGCAGAGGGATCTAGATGTCCTAGTGTATGAATCGCAGGCATGCAGGTACTGCAAGTATTTAGGAAAGCTAATAGAATGTTATCATTTATTGCAAAGGGAGTTGAATATAAAAATAGGGAGGTTATTTTTCAGTTGTACAGGGCATTGGTTAGACTGCACATTGAGTACTGTGCACAGTATTGGTCTCCTCATTTAAGAAAGAATGTAAATGCATCGGAAGCAGTTCAGAAAAGGCTTATTAGACTAATACTAGGAATGAGTGCGTTGTCAAATGAGGAAAGTTTGGACAAGTTAGGCTTGTATCTGCTGGAGTTCAGAAGCATAAGAAGCAAATTGATTGAATCATATAAGATCCTGAGGGATCTTGGCAGGGTGGATGTGGAGAGGATGTTTCCTTCTGTGGGAGAATCTGGAACCAGGGTTACTGTTTTAAAATAAGGCATCACTTATTTAAGACAGAGATGAGGAGAAATATTTTCTCTGAGGGTTGAGAGTCTTTGGAATTCTCTTCTTCAAAAGGCAGTGGGAGCAGAATCTTTGAATATTTTTCATGCAGAGGTAGATTTATTCTTGATAAGCAAGGGTGTGAAAGATTAGCTGGGGTAGGCAGGAAACGTGGTGTTGAGGTAACAATCAGGTCAGCCATGATATTATTGAATGGCTGAGCAGACTTGAAGGGCTGAGTGGCCTACTGCTGCTCCTAATTCATATGCTTGTCTGTTTGTTTGTTAATATTTCCTGGTTCTGAAAGACAGTGGACAGCCAAGCAAGAAGATGATAGATGGAAGTAAAGTGCAACTGAAAAGAATGAAGGCAGATTAAAATAAAAATCTACTGTAATAGATAGCACAGTAAATAAAAAAAAATTGTGCAATTTTGCTCGGTCATTCTATGTAAAGTAATATTAGGCTATTGGTATAACGGATTATGGAATGGTACTGCTGGGGCTAATTCAACACTTATAATAATTACTGCAACTCTTCACCATTTACATAAGATTAAATGTAAATCTAATTGAAGAGTGCCAGCTGACTGGAACACAATTAAGATAATTAGAAGGGATGGTTCATTTGAACACCAAATGGGCCAGAATTGTTCATGGCAACAACCTGATACTATTTTGTTCAGCCTGAGAAAGATATTAAAATGAACACCAACTTACACCAATATTTGAACATGTAAGTGTGTTTATTATTACATAAATGTTGCTGTCCCAAGCACACAGTGATTGTACACACTTTTTGGTGTGATGAGGAGGGGTAAAGATAAGGAAGATCCTAGGTTGGATTCCTCATGTTTGCTAAATTAACTGAGCTTAGCCGCGCTTCGAACAATAACTTCAATGTTCTTGGGTAAAGGAAATGAAAATTAGCCAGAGATCCATTCCTGATTGTGATTCTTGGTACAAAATGTATGGGGTGTGGAGAAAAGTAGAGGTAAGGACATTACTAGGCTTAACTGTGAACTTCTCAGGATTAAACTGGTCCCTGACTCTCATATCTGAAGAAAACTTCTTGGGTGAGGTTCTATAAGGCTTCTGTATCCTTTAGAACTGTCTACAGTCACTTGGCATTCGAGAACTTGAGTACTGCTGAGAAAAGAGACACGCTGTTGAAGCTTTTCAGCTTGCACTCATCAGGACAGATCCACAAGAATACCAAATCTCAAAGGGAACATCATTATTATTGCATGAGAAGAGGCTGCTGTTTGGTTGGCAAGTGGATTCTGATTGGTAGATGCATTGCCATGGAGAAAGGGGAATAGTTAACTGCCAAGTTTTGCTTAAATTCAAGCCAGGCAGATCGACTCTAGTTGGTCAAGGTATTGCTATGGGGAATGAACCAGGGAATGGCTGCCCCCCAAGCTTTTGTTTAGTTGAAAAATGTGCAATGCATAGCCATGTTCTTTCTGTTTGCAAAGGGCAGGGCCCTGTGTGTGGATATATGTAGCTTCCACATGCATAAGTGTGCCACACTGCAAGCCCAACTATTAATCTTAAATTGGTTGTTAGAGTAATTCTTTGTACAATCAGGATTGTTTAGTAAGTGTTGTCCAAACACGGAATCCAATCTAATGTTGAACACTGTGTTCTGAGTCTTGCAAGCATGGGCTTGTGGAGTATGGTCAATATTTGCCTGTTGTGAACAGCTGAACAGACATGCTATTGATACAATCCACCAGTCGTTGGGATGTATGGCCTACATACCTGGCATTACATCAGCATGGGAATTCATATGTCACATTATTCATTTGTGTGGTAGGCAGAACGTCTTTTTGGCTTGAAGGCAGCATTGTGTTAGTTGAAAATACCACTCCTGTTGCCACTGCATAGAAGCAGCGTGCTTCACCAGTTACTCAAATTTTTGACATAGACTGGACACTTTTCAGGACCAAAACTGGTACTCTTAGGCCCATTCATGAATTTGTGCAATACACAACAGCAATGATCTGATTAGGGTAGCCATTATCCCGCGGGATAGCTTTTGATGTGCCCTATTTAGCTGTCAAGCTTGCATGGTAAGCAAATGGTTCGGACCCTATTTATAAGGTTGCTGATGAGGTCAATCTTATAGTGGGTAAGAGTCCCAAAACATGTATTGAACAGTGAAGGTGGGCTTGTGTTTGACAATAGTAGAGAACCCAATGGTAGATTTCTTAACCAGCACATCGAGGGTGCTCGTTTCACTGCCCCATTTCAAACATAAATTTGAGAGCTGGATGGAGCCCATTGAGGGGTGCAGGGATATTTTTACATGCAGATGCAGATTCAAATATAGTAAATGTAGCATCTATGTATTGGATGCATGTAAGGGGTAGGCAGTTAGGGCTTGTACCATCAATGATGCGTTTCTCGTAGAAACCAACACAGATGTTGGTGAGAGATCAGCCTATAAGGGATCTCATGCAAAACACCAGCAATTTGGGCATACATGGTGTTGTTAAAACTGAACTCAACTGCATGAGTTGAGTTTAAAAGTTCAATCAATAAAGATTCAGACAATGGCATTGCATCCATATTACTATGATACAGTGATGTGGTGCAAATGTCTATGGCTTCCTTGAGTGGTACATTAATGAATAGGCTAGCAATGTTGAACAAGCAGGTGGACATGACATTGCTATCAATATGCAAGTCCTGTATTGTCTTACCCCTTTTACCCATTGTATATTTCCAATACATAGATGATATCTTTGCTATGTCTGAATCTGCAGTTGCAGGTAAGAATTTCCTTACACACCTTAGTGGACTCCTACACACCTTAGTGGACTCCATCATGCACACAAATTCACCTTTGAAATGGAGCAGTCAAATGAGCTCCCTTTCCTTGAGGTGCTAGTTGAAAATGGGTTCTCTACCATAAGCCTACCTTCACTGGTCAATATGAGTGCTGGGTTTCCTACAGTTCCACGTGCTACAAGATTGGCCTTAACGCAACCTCATAAATAGGGTCTGATCCATTTGCTCACCATGCAAGCTTGATGCCAAAACAGGATGCATGAAAGCTATCCTGCGGGATAATATCTACCTGAATTAGATCATTACTCGCTGTATTTTATGCAAACTCATGAATGGGCCTAAGGCGGCCACTTTCCTTTCTGAAAAGTGCCCAGTCTACCTTAGATTACCCTGGAAGGGTAAAATGTCCCAGAAATTTGAGCAACAGGTGAAGCTAGCTATATCACACTGCTTCTATGCAGTAGCAACAGGAGTGGTATTCTCTACTAACAGGATGCTGCCACCATGCCAAAAAGGCATTCTGCCAAACACGCAAATGAGTAATGTGGTATAAGAAGTTCAGTGCTGGTGTGATGCTAGGTATCTAAGGGCACATGTCCCAATGACTGGTGGATTGTATCAAACAGCACTTCCCTTCAACTGTTCACAACAGGCTAAATACTGACCATACTCAACCAGCTGTGCTTGCAAAACTCAGAACATAGCGCTCAACATTAGATGTGACTCCATGTTGGACATCACTTACTAAACAATCCTGATTGTGCTAAGAATCATGCTAACAACCAATTTAAGATTATCAGTCAGGCTCACAGTGTGGCACACTTATACATATTAATAGCTACATATATTCACACACAAGGACCTGTCCTTTGAGAATAGAAAGAACATGTTGATGCGTTGCACCTTTTTCAACTAAACAAAAGCTTGGGGGACAGCCATTCCCTGGTTCATTCCCCATGGCAATGCCTTCACCAATCAGATGTGCCTGGTTTGAATTTAAACAAAGCTTGACAGTTAATTGATCCCTGGTGCATTTTTGGCTATGCTTCTACCAATCAGAGTCCACTTGTCAGCCAATCAGCACCCTCTTTTAGTGCTGTATAAATTGTTGTTCCCTAATTTGGTATCCTTGTGAATCTGCCTTAACGAACACAAAAAAGTTTCAATAGCATATCTCTTGTTTCAACAGAACTGTATATCATCATGAGTGAATGCATTCAGGAGACAGGAAGAAATTGTATTCATGGAGTACCTTTCACAAACTCCTGATGTCCCAAAACACCTCAACCTCAATGAAGTGATTGTGAAGGGTCATCTCTGTTGAACTATAGAGAAATGGCAAATTTGAGGGAAATCATAACAATGCTGGAGATGAACTGACAAGCTGATGGTGTGGGTGAGGGGGGCTGTTGGGAGGTCAGGAAATAGGACAAGATCCAGAGAGCGAAACCATTAAGCTTTTCCTAATTCAATGTAAACTTTCCTCATAAAGCTAAGAAATAGCAAACACCACTATACATTTTGGAATGAAAAGTTTGCTACTGTCTTTATTTTGTATTGTTTGAAGAAGAAGGCTGTGTCATAAAGCAACTACTTATCAAAGTAGCATTGCAGACTTCACTTGATGACTTCAATCTTTATAAAGCACTCTACTTAAGTTCTTTTGACCTGCACATTGCAAGAGAACAAGTCGACGTTATCAACATGTTGTTATCCTTAATGAGGTTAGTTTATTTGTACCCATGATTACTGGTTTAACATGGGCACAGATCTGAAGTGGTTATAGAAAATTAAAATGGATACAGAAAATGATCACATATTTGACAGTGTGAGACAACAAAAGCAAGTAATAATGAAAGAAAGCAGCAGCTGGTTTGTTACTTTAATCCCAGAAAAATCAACTCTTCATTGAATCTAGTATCAGAATGTTCAAATGTTATTTTACACCCAGCCAGTAAACACTTCACCAATATTTAGCTCAAATTGCTGTTAACAGTGGTCATACGATCACCAGAAATGGCCAGCTCTTGTGGTTGTAGATTTTTCTTTGGATGATCAGTTGGGCTCTCTCTCTCCTTCTAAAAGTTAGCTGAATCTTCTTCCTTCGACTACAGGTCTCCAATGTGTTCAATCTTTTATACCATTTTTTCAGGCGATGGGGTTAGTCTTTCATATTGACAAGGTACACTGTCCTATAAGCTCTGTGTCTACTTGAGAATTTGTTCAACTGATTTTGAGCAAGTTCTGAATGGTTAGACTACCCATTCAGTCCCAGACAGTCATTTATCACTATTATTACTCCCAATTCCAGAGTCAAAATGTTGCTTTTTGTCAGGATAAATGTCTTCAATGTGTCCCTCCGGTGGGTCCTCAGCAAACACCTTTTGCTCATATCTGGCCTTGGGATTGGGAATTTTACATATTTTTGAATTCATTCATGGGATGTGGGCATCACTGGCTAGACCAGCATTATTGCCCATCCCTAATAGGTCTTGAGAAAATGCTAGTGACCTGCCGTCTTGAATCACTGCAGTCCATGTGCTGCAAGTACACCCACTGTGCTGTTAGGGAGGGAGTTCCAGGATTTTGACCCAGCTACAGTGAAGGAACAGTGATATATTTCCAAGTCAGAATAGTGCGTGGCTTGGAAGGGAACTTCCAGGTGGTGGCATTTGTATGTGCTTGCAGTCCTTGTCCCTCTAGATTGTAGTGGTTGTGAGTTTGGAAGGTACTGTCAATGTAGCCTTGGTGAGTTGTTGCAGTGCATCTTGCAGATGTTAGACACTGCTGCCTCTGTACGTCGATGGTGGAGGCAGTGAATGTTTGTGAAGGGGCTGCTAATCAAGTGGGCTGCTTTGTCCTGGCTGGTGTCAAGCTTCTTGAGTGTTGTTGGAACTGCATTCATCTAGGCAGTAGAGAGTATTCCATCACACTCCTGACTTGTGCCTTGTAGGTGGCCACATTTAATCTTGCCCACTAGTTTTGCAAACACACAACAGAGCTACATGAACTTTGACATTAAAAATGTTTTTACCAGGAAACACAAAAAAAGAAACAATTTGAGCTACCATTCATTTTTTGATACTATCACATCCCTCACCCACCCCTGAGCTATGCTCAACTTTGCCCATTAGGAATCGAACCACAAAAAGAACAAAGGCTAGTTTATTTAGAGTTTCTCCCATAACTCCAATGCAATTTTGATGGAAATGCTGTTTATACTGATAAACAAGGTGTTTACTGAAGCTATTCGACCAATCAGGAGTGCCACAACAGCAAGTTCCCACAGCGGCTTTGTGTGTATTAATTCCAGGATGTGGGCATTCATTACCAATTTCTAATTGCTCTTCAGAAGATGGTGGTGGTAAGCCACCTTCTTGAAGACATTTCAATGGTTTGTTAGGCCATTTTAGAAGGCAGTTAAGAGTTAACTACATTGCTGTCAGGCTATAGTCACGTGTAGGCCAAACTAGGTAAGGACAGCAGATTTTCTTCCCTAAAGGACGTTATTGAACCAGTTGGGTTTTTATGATAATCTGGTAGTTTCATGGTCATCATTAGTGATATTAGCTTTTTATTCTGGATTTTATTTAATTGAATTTAAATTCGCTAGTTGCCACAGTGGGATTTGAATTCATATCATTGGATCATTTAGACCTAGCATCTAACCACCAACATAACCTTGTAAGTTCACGCTGAAATCTATAATTCATAATTTGGATTTCAAATCACCAGGGGAAGGTTCAACCTTTGGGCCTGCAGAATTGATCAGGCTGAAAATGTGACCCCACTTATTCTCCAGTTTTCATGTCAGGGCTATGGGCCAAGTGCTGGTAAAAGGGATTAGATAGGTAGGTCAGGTGTTTCTCATGTGTCGGTGCAGACTCGAATGGCTGAAGGACCTCTTATGCACTGTGTGATCCTGTGAAGCAGGTACCATTTTGCCATGTTGCTAACAATGGTGTGTAAATACACCCTATTTCATTCAGGATTAGGACCATGCCTCATTCAGGAACAAACGGCAATTTAAAGACCTTTAGAATGCTTCTTGAATTTTAGCTTTCAAAAAGTAACTTCAATAATTCGTCAATTGTTCACACTTTCGACCACATCACTGCTTTATGTCACAGTTTGTTTCAAGGTCGGAAAATTTAATTTCCAACACAGCAGAAGCATTTTCAGTACTTTTCAAGTACTGAGTTAATTTATTTCCAGACAACAAACACAGTATATTCATTCATTACTTGTTTTAGTGGGAGGAATTAATTAGGTTTATAGTTTTGCTTCTTCAAATGGAATAGTAAACTGCTTGATCTAGCCTGATGTAAATACAACTAAACATTCAGACTCTGAAAATGCCTACTCCTACAAATATTAACTTCATGGGCATTTAAACTAATTCAAAAAGCATATTTTTGAAAAATGTATGGCAGATAATCAATTATCTTTATTTGAACACTGACCTCATTAATTTCCACATGGTATCGTGATTGCTGAAAAGATGGAGAATTATCATTTCGATCCCTTACAATAATTCGCACTTCATGTTTGATGACACTTCCAACTCGCAAGTTCACACAATCGAGCACAACCACAATGGACTGGATATTTGATGGAGGCTATTAATAATGAAATAAAAGGAACATTTCAGAGTCAATATTTTTCCAAGATCTATTCCACTGAAATCAATCCCATTAAAACATTCCAGTTTCGCTGTGTAACAACTAACGAAAAAGGTGCAAATAACTACTGACTGAAGTTATTCACATGGCATTAAGAATATCTCAGTGCAAAAACCAAGAAGTGGCTGTTTTGATATTATCTGATGGATGATAAGAAAACATAGGCTTTTTACAATACGCAAAAAAAAACATTTTTCAGGATCTCATGAATATTCTGAGGGCTGCAGCATATTTATTTTAATATTGATTAAACTCATATTATAATTATAATTTGAAACTTTGTAGTTCTCAAAAAAATTTATTCCCTTTGTTGTGGACATATGGTTATTGCTGAAGACTATCTTTTAGAGCTGAAGATATTTTATATCTGTCATGAACATTTTTTTTTGTTTGGCAGTGCGGTTCAATGGTCTGTAAAATCAGCTGCTGATTTTTAATTTCCTGTACAAACTTGTGTCCAATCTTTTTACCGCCTCATTATTGTTATTACAATTTTAACTACTTTCACTTTCTAATCTATGGCTATTATGTTAAAGATAGCCTGCCAGTTAAGCTGCAGTTAAAATGAACTTTGTGCCAACTCAAAACAGTAAGAACAACTCTTTTGCAAGGATTTTATAGCTTATGACTTTAGCATGCATGGCAATCATCTGTATTACAGTACTACCTTTGCATTAACGTTCTGGAAAACTGATTCAGAAGGCTGAGGAAGCAGCAACATCCTTAGTTTTGTACAACAGGAACGTAAGTGAAGCTGGTAGGAGCAATGCTCAAACAGTGTGAAATATCAGTTCTAAATACAGCTTTAAACCATTAGATTTATGACGAAAACTGGCCAGGCATTCATACTAAATGAATTAAGAGACTAAAATGACAAATGAATAATGCAGAAGGGCATGACAGGAGCAGCACCAGACATACTTAAAAATGAGATGCCAACCTGGTGAAGCTACAACACAGGACTGCTTGCGTGCCAAACAGCATAAACAGCAAGCGAGAGACAAAGCTGAATGCCCACCATTACCAGCAAAACAGATCTGAGCACTGCAGTTCTGTCACATCCAGTTGTGAATAGTGCTGGACAATTAAGCAACTAACTGGTGAACGAGTCTCCACAAATATCCCCATCCTCATTGATGGGGGAGCCCAGCACATCAATGCAAAAGGCATGACTGAAGTGTCTGCAAACATCTTCAGCCAGACGTGCCAAGTGATGATCCATATTTCGGCTTTTTCCTAAGGTCCCCAGCATCACAATTGCCAGTCTTCAACCAATTCAATTCGCTCCACATGATGTCATGAAATGGCTCAAGGCACTGGATACTGCAAAGGCTATAGGCCCTGATAATATTCCAGCAATTGTACTGAAGATTTGTGCTCCAGAACTGGCTGCACCCCTAGCCAAGCTGTTCTAGAACAGCTACAACACTGCCATCTACCCAACAATGTGGGAAATTGTCCAGGTATGTCCTGTCCACAAAAAGCTGGACAAAATCAATCCAGCCAACCCCAGTCTGCTCACAACCTTCAGCAGTGATGGGAGGGGGTGTCAGCAGTGGTATCAAGCGGCACTTATTCAGAAATAACCTGCTCACTGATGCTCAGCTTTTGTTCCACCATTCAGTTCCTGACCTCATTACAGCCTTGGTCCATACGCAGGCAAAAGAGTTGAATTGAAGAGGTGAGGTGAGTGTGATTGCCTTTGACATCAAGGTAGCATTTGACCGAGTGTGGCATCAAAGAGCCCTAGCCAAACTGGAGTTAATGGGAATTGGGGGAAAAATCTCCACTGGTTGGAGTCATAACTAGCACAAAGGAAGATGGTTGTGGTTATTGAGGTCAATCATCTCAGTCCCAGGACATCACTGCAGGAGTTCTTCAGCGTAACGTCCTAGGCCCAGCCATCTTCAGCTGCTTATCAATGACCTTCCCTCCATCATAAGGTCAGACGTGGGGATGTTCATTAATGATTGCATAATGTTCAGCACCATTTGTGACTCCTGAAACACTAAAGTAGTCCGTGTCCATATGCAGCAAGACCTGGACAAAATTCAGACTTTGGCTGATATGTGGCAAGTTACATTCACACCACACAATTGCCAGGCAATGACCATCTCCAACAAGAGAGAATCCAATCATCTCTTCTGGACACCCATGTCATTACTATTGATGAAGCCCCCACCATTAACATCCTGGGGGTTACCTAGACCAGGAACTGAACTGAACCATCCATATAAATACTGTGGCTATAAGAGCAGGTCAGAGCCTGGGAATTCTGTGGGGAGTAACTCATCTCCTGACTCCCCATAGTTTTTTCACCATCTACATGGCACAAGTCAGGAGTGTGATGGGATACTCCCAGTTTGCCTGAATGAGTGCTGCTTCATTAACACTCAAAAGGTTCAACACCATCCAGCACAAAACAGTCTTAATTGCCACCCCATCCACCACCTTCAATATTCAGTTCCTCCACCACAGATGCACAGTGGCAACAGTGTGTACAATCTTAAAGATGCACTGCAACAACTCACCAAGGCTCCTTTGGCAGCACCTTGCAAACCTTTGACCTCTACCAACTAGAAGGGCAGCAGATGCATGGGAACACCACCACCTGCAAGTTTCCCTCCAAGCCACACACCATCTGGACTTGGAACCATATCGCCATCCCTTCACTATTTCTGGGTCAAAATCCTGAAACTCCCTTCCTAACAACACTGTGAGCATAGCTATACCACGTGGACTCCAGCAGTTCAAGACGACAGCTCCGCCACCTTCTCAAGGGCAATTAGGAATAGGCAATAAATGCTAGCCTAGCCACTGATGCCCACATACCATGAAAATAATATAAATAAAGAGCAAAAAGAGTTCATACACATTCGTAATTTAGCCCTGCATCAGAGATGTACAAATTTCCCCCTTCCTTTTCCCTCATGATCTTTGTCAATCCTTGAGCTTGTTGAAGAGGCTGTCCATAGCACTAGGCAATGTGATAGGGGAGATAAAGCAGAATGGTTGTATGATGTAAATTATGCAAAAGAATAAGACATTGATCTTTAAAAAAAAATCATGTCATGAATGACGCTAGCAAGGGCAAATTTCTTGCTTATCTCTAGTTCCGTGGAGGGTGATGGTGCTCTCACAATGGTGTCAGTTAGGAAATCCAGGGTTTAACCAAGAAGAAACAATGATATATGTGCAAGTCGGGATGGTGTTCTCAACTCACAGCTGCTCTTATTGTTCTTCGAAGCTGAAATTATAGGGGAAGATGATATTATGGAGGTTAGGTTGATGAGTTGCTGTTTCTTAGAACAGCATGTTCTGGAGTCAACCTGAGACCAGGCTATACTATACCTGGTACTGTGCAACAAGGTAAGAATAATTATTAGCCTCATCGTGAAGGCCCCTCTAAGTAGCAGCGATTATAATATGATTGAATTATACATTCAATTTGAGGGAAAGGAGAGTGAGTCCAAGGCTAGTATTTTAAACTTAAATAAGGGCAATTATGAGGGCATGAAAGCAGAGCCAGCTAAAGTGAACTGGCAAATGAGGTTAAAGGATAGGTCAATAGAGGTGCAGTGGCAGACCTTTAAGAGCTATTTCAGAATACACGGATTAGATACATTCCAATGAGAAAGAACAATTCCAAGGGGAGGACCCACCATCTGTGGTTAACTAAAAAAGTTAAAGACAGTATCAATCTTAAAGAAAAAGCATATAATTACGCAAAGATGGGTGGCAGGTCAGAAGACTGGACAGAATATAAAGAACATCAAAGAAAGATAAAAAGATGAATAATGAGGTAAAATTAGGGCATGAGAGAAAGCTAATTAGAAATATAAATATGGATAGTAAGAGTTTTTATAGATCGTTAAATAAGAAGAGTTAACAAAGTAAGTGTTGATCCTGTAGAAAGTGAGTCTGGGGAATTAATAAAGCAAAGTAAGGAGGTGGCAGACGAATTGAACAGGTATTTCACATTGGTCTTCACTATAGAGGATACAAGTAACATTCCAGAAATAGCTGTAAGTCAGGAAATGGAAGGAAGGGAGAAAATCAGGAAAATTACTATCACAAGGGAAGTGGTATTGAGCAAATTGTTGGAGCTGCGGCTGACCAATCCCTGGATCCTGATGGACTTCATCCCAGGGCCTTAAAAGAAGTGGCTAGTGAGATAGTTGATGCATTGGTTTTAATTTTCCAAAATTCCCTAGGTTTAGGGAAGGTGTCATTAGACTGGAAAATAGCAAATGTAATTCTTTCGTTCAAAAAGGAAGGGAGACAGAAAGCAGGAAACTATAGACCAGTTAGCTTAACATCTGTCGTAGGGAAAATTTTGGAAGCTATTATTAGCAGGGCACTTAGAAAAATTCAAGGTAATCAGGCAGAGTCAACATGGTTTTGTGAAAGGGAAATCATGTTTAACCAATTTATTGGGGTTCTCTGAAGGACTCACGTGCTGTGGATAAAGGGGAACTGGTGGGTGTACTGTACTTAGGTTTCCAGAAAACATTTGATAAGGCGCCACATCAAAGGTTATATGGAAAATAAAAGCTAATGGAGTATAATGTGAGAAAATGTGAAATTGTCCATTTTGGCACGAAGAATAAAAAAGAAGCATATTATCTAAATGGTGAGTTTTTCTTGTTATTCATTCATGGGATGTGGGCGTCACTGGCTAGGCCAGCATTTATTGCCCATCCCTAATTGCCCTTGAGAGGGTGGTAATGGACTACAGCGTTTCAAGAAGACAGCTCACTAAAAAAAAATTAAGGAAAGATCTAAATGCATTAGAAGCAGTTCACAGAAGGTTTACTAGACTAATACCAGGAAAGAGCGGGTTGTCTTATGAGAAGGATAAACATGTTAGGTTTGTATCCATTGGAGTTTAGCTGTTAGTTGAAGAGTAAGAGGTGTAAGAGATTGAAACATTTAAGATCCTGAGAAGTCTTGACAGGGTGGATATGGAGAGGATGTTTCCTTCTGTAGGGGAATCTAAAACTAGGGGTACTGTTTAAAAATAAGGGCTGCCCATTTAAGACAGATGAGGAGAAATTTTTTCTCTCAGAGGGTTGTGAGTCTTTGGAACTCTCTTCCCCAAAAGGTGGTGAAAGCAGAGTCTTTGAATATTTTTAAGGCACAGCTAGATAGACTCTTGATTGACAAAGGGGTGAAAGGTTATCAGGGGGTAGGCAGGAATGTGGGGTTGAGGTTACAATCAGATCAGCCATGATCTTACTGAATGGCAGAGCAGGCTTGAAGGACCGCGTGGCCTACTCCTGCTCCTAATTCGTATGTTCGTATGTATGCTCATATGTATGTCGTGCATCTTGTAAACAGGCTGCAGTTACAATGCATCGATGATGGAATATTTGGATATTGAGTTCAGTGACAATGGTACCATTCAGATAAATTTCACTGTTCTGGATGATTCTGAGCTTTAAGCACTATTGTAGCTGTTTCTATGCAGAAGAGTGGTAAGTATTCTTTTGCAGCCCTGACTTGAATATTGGAGGAATATCTAACTTTCTTTATCTTTCTTATATTTTCTTGATCTATAAGCCCCACTCCAAAACATGGCACATAAATCTAGGTTGACACTTTGGTGCAGTAATGAGAAAGTGCTGCAGAGTCAGGGATATCGTCTTTGTGTTGAGATTTTTAACTGAAGATCCATTTGTCTATTCAGTGGATGTAAAAGACCCATTAGTTGGTGAATAGCAGGGAAATTCTCCCAATATCCTCGCCAACAGTTATCTCAACCATCACAATCAAAAACAGATTACCTGATAATACATCTCATATACAAATTGGGTGCCATGTTTGTCTACATTACAGTGACTCTGGTTTAGAATGTAATTAACTGACTGTGAAGCACTGAGAATTTCTGAGGATTTAAAATGTTCTATATCAATGCATTCTTTCTTTCTCACTGCATTTCAATTTAACAAATTGTGCCAAGAATGAGGATTAAAGTTTTACCTTATTAAGTGTCTTATATTTAGTTCTGCATCAATTATGCTTGAAGCTGGTTAGTTTAATTAAGTTTTTGTTTCTTTTCTGCATTCTTAATGTGTGTAGAGATTTTTAATCTTTGAATTCAACATGTTATTTCTTTCCTAAGGTTTTGATAAATGCCCTAATGTTGAGACTATTTTCTGTCCTTTGTTTCTACATTGCTGCTCTTTGCCAGAACATTCTTGTCGCAACATCCCCTGTTTGCTCCCAGTTAATTTGTTCCAAACTGTATGTGCCTGAGTGATAGCTCTGCCCCCAACTGTACTACTCTTTGCTGTTAAATGGATCAGTTATTGTATACAGCCTGAGATTCCCTCTCAGCCCAGCCTGGAGTATAAATTGCCAACTTCTTCCCAACTCAACAAATTCGTACTATTTCTCACTGCTTCAAACATAGTATCTGTTTTTACCCAACCTCCACCAACATATGCAATCATTACAATGTTCCTCATGATAAGGTAATCCCAAAACAAAGGCAACTCACATCTCTTTCCATGGATAGGGAGTAAAAGTGTGGCTTGAATTTACATTTACACAAGTATATTTCATCAACTCATTCAATTCCAGATGAGTGACTGAATCTCATAAATACAAAGGAATTATCCATCATAATGAAAGGGAGGGACTCATGTGGATAATTGAAATTGACACAATTAAGATTTCCCAAATTTTGGTCTTGCACCTAGGGTATAGCAATATGCTAAGTACAGTAATAACAAGCACAATGCAAACAAAAACGGATTTTAATCTTTTTGAAACGGACTCATGTTATACAGAAGATTGGTGTTAATAGGTTGTGTAATAACGTACAATATGTTGTACAAGGTATGAAAATTGTGGAAGGCAAAATACTCTGATCGCATTGCTTATTTTTACATAACTATGCACCATTACTCACAGAAACTAAATCTGTTAAGTACCACTCATACCAAACACCCTCTTGCTTGAAATGCATCTCCATTCATCACCCCACCCATTGGTTAACAAGCTACTTCAGTATGTCAGACAAATCAGATGGGACATGAGTGAAGAAGGGTAGTTAAGGTCACCACATCTTTTATTTTGCATTCTTGTCATTTTTTTCATGACATTAAGGCAGTGTGCATTCAAGATAGGACTTGCATTTATTTAGCACTTTATCGTGCCCTCGAGACATCCTAAAGCACTTTACAACCCTTGCATTACTTTTCAAATAGAAACATTGTTATGTAGGTAAAAGTCACAGACAATATGCATTCAGCCAGGTCCCATAAACAGCAAATTAATGGTGATCAGTTAATCTGATTTTGACGGTTTTGGTTGTGGAAAGAATTTTATCCAGGAAATCAGGAGAATTGGCAACATTTCTTCAGCGTGCCATGGGGTCTTTCATATCCAATAACTCATCTAAAAGTAGGCACCTCAGATGGTCCCTCAGTACTTCACTGAAGTGTCAGCCTAGATTAAGTGTTCAAATCTGTAGTGGGACTTGAATTCATAATTTTCTGACCCAGAGGTGAGAATACACTTTCATTTGCAGAATTAGCTTGCGAAACTATACATAGGCAGAGTGAATTGTTCACATAGATGAAATCTAAATTTAAGTGCATCTTCTTCCATGCCAAATATTGCATATGAAATGCGTGCATGTAAAAAAATCTCCAAATCATACTACTGATGAGAGAATCTAAGTAGCTCCATTGCAAAATAAATACAACCTCTCTAAACATTATGGAACTAGCAATGGCCTACAATAACAATCTACATGAATACAGTGCTTTTAATATGAAAAAGAAGTGTTCAAAGGCATAGGTGCACATAAGCAAAAAAAAAATAGACCAGAAGAGAAAGATTGCCAAGATGACTGAAAACTTGGTTGAATCAATAGATTGTGAGAAATTTTTATAAGGACAGAGACATGGAGTTTAGGGAAGAAATTTCAGAACATTAGACACTGGCCTTCAATTGTAGAATAAAGGGACAAGGGGATGCACAGAAGTGAAAGTCTTTTGAAACAGACGTAGTCATTTCTTTCCTTGTGTTGGATAAAAGATATCCAGCTGCTTTTGGCATTGCTAACAACAGGCTGGTCACCTCCTTCTTTTCATTTAATTTTATCCAGGCATGTGTCTCAGTATATCAAGTGGTCAATTTTGAATGAGAACTCTGTGCCATAGTGAGGACAATGAAGCTCTGCATAAGTTATTCTTTTACTTGAGTTTTAAAATTCATTTTAAAAAAACATTTCTTGGGATTGCTGGTCAGGCCAGGATTTGTTGCCCGTCCATAGATACCCTCAAGGAAGTACAAGTACAGAACCCCAAAACCGGAATTGTCTAAAAACCGGACATTTCTCTCTCAGCCCACAGGACGTGATGAATGGAGAAAATAGAATAATTGCAAACTGTGAAATACAATATGTGGTTATACGGATGCTTAAAGAAGTCACATCCTTGAAATCACTGTTAGCAATGAACAGTATGTTTGGTGCCCTCAATCTGAAGCCTGGATGTTAAATGCTGGAATAAACATGAGTACCTTGCCTCACCCAGGATATGTCACAGGTGTTCAGGAAGGATTGTCAACCCTCAGGAAAAGAAAATTGAACAAGCTCAGACCAGTTTGGAAACTTGAAATTAAAGTGCCATCTTTATGGCCTACCTGGTCTCATCAGATCCAGTGGGTAATCTAAAATCCAGGAAAATCTGGCACAGTGGTACTAAGGGTGTTGGATTTTGAGTATGGGAACTATACTGGTGGACCTTTTTCTTAAACCGCTGCAATTCATATGGTGAGGATACTGCCAGAATACTGCTATGTAGGGAATTCGAGGATTTTGTTCCTGTGATGATGAAGCTTGGGAAGACAATGTAGACTGAATCTTCAGTGAAATGGCAGGGGGTCAGAAACCCATTTGTTGTGCGACGGGATTAGAATCCCACTTCCTGGTTTTGTGGAAATCATAAGAGTTTGGAGGTGATGTTGACTTGCTTTCTGTCAACGAAGCTGCTCTATTTAAAGTGACCCTGTCAGGGATCAGAATGGCTGCAAGACAGTTTATTCCTGAAGGAAAAACAGAATTACCTGGAAAAACTCAGCAGGTCTGGCAGCATCGGCGGAGAAGAAAAGAGTTGACGTTTCGAGTCCTCATGACCCTTCCACAGAACTGAGGAACACAGTTCTGTGGAAAGGTCATGAGGATTCGAAACGTCAACTCTTTTCTTCTCCGCCGATGCTACCAGACCTGCTGAGTTTTTCCAGGTAATTCTGTTGCTGTTTTGGATTTGCAGCATCCACAGTTTTTTATTTTTATCATTATTTTGTTTTTATTCCTGAAGGATATTGAAGGCAAGAACATTAAGAGAAATGTGAGAACACTGCCCCCCCTGTTCTCCGACTCTTGCCTGGAGGTCATGCTAAAGGTGATAAGTGTCAAAGGGAGGTATTCTTTCCTGTGGACTGGAGGAAGAGGCCAGCCATCCAAGCGAAGCAGGCATGGTTCAAAGGAGCAGAGGCTGTTAGCAGCATAAGTGTGGTGCTCAGGACCTGAACTCAGTGTCACAAAAGCTTTAATTACCTCATTGTGTCAGGAAAGGTAGGTGTTATACCATTTTCAGATTACATCCATCAATATCTGATTTACCTAGTATTCTCCTGCACAACACTCCTCTGACTGGCACACCTTGCACTTCTACTTATTCCTTTCTCTCCAGGCACCACCTCAGACCTTCATCTAAACAGCTGACACTCACACCCATCCTACTGCCTTCTTGCATCCATCCCTCACAGCCACTTTCCTCAAATGTTCTCATTCCATCCTCAACAAACAATCTATTTCTCATTCATTACCCTCTGCTTTTCCTCAGAAGGTGCACAACTCAATACACTGCTATAAGGCACTTAGCATTCACTGGTTGATTTGTTGTCACCACTTTCTGAAATGTCATGATATGCACTATGCCGAGTTTGTATTCTTTCCCATTTTCTCTAATTCATGTATTTGATCTCCCACAGGTTGTTCAAAGATACCAGAGGAACTAATGAGGAAGCAAATCGAGGAGTCCTCAGAGGAGGGTGGGCACTCTGAGGTACACCGTCACATTACTTATGCATAACCTCCATAAATTCAGGTACACATGCCTCAGTGGCTACTGCATTAGAGATACATAGTTAGGTTATCACATGATTAATTGCACAACATGTGAGCAAGTGCAGGCACTGGAGATAGGGACAGCAATGAAGAGTCTCCATTGGTGGGCACAGGTTCCACACAATACCATAGAGGATGGCCTCAATGTGAAGTTGTGATTTAGTCCCAACAAGGACTGTGTGGTGGTCACTCCTACCAATACCCATCTGTGATAGGTAGATTGGTAAGGATGCAATCAAGTAGGTATTTCCATCTTGTTGGTTCTCTTACCACCTGCTGCAGACTCAATCTGGCAACTGTGTCTAGTTTCGGTGGCCACTTTTGATGATGGGCATTGAAGTCCCATAGTTAGAGAACATTATGTGTCCTTTATTACCATCTTCTTGTGCCTTGCAATATCATCTCTTACTGTTTAATCCCTCTTGTTCTTAACCCTATCAGACCTTCCCTTTTGTTCTTCATCCCCACCCCCTTTCCTTGCCTTGTGCTTGCTTAAAACACATTACATCCCTAACTTTTTCCAATTCTAACAAAAGGTCATCAATCTTAATCATTAGCTCTATTTTTCTCTCCACAAGGATTGCCTGACCAGCTGAGTATTTCCAGCATTTTTTGCTTTTTGTGGTGCAAGCTAAGGGTGGAATTTTCCGGTCCCCAACATGGCTGTACATCGCGGCACTTACTTTAACGCATCCTGGGGCAGCACGTGGAGATGAGAAGATGGAGGCCTTCAGCAGCTGGATCCTGGGCCACCACGTGCGATGGATGGTTGGAGCATCAACCATGTGGATCTTCGTTGCGCAGCACCATCCGGGGGTGGTTGTTCTTTGCGCAGCAGTTTCTTCCATGGCTCAGATCTTCAAACTATAGGTGGAAGGCTACAGGAGACAATGGTGGGCAGTGAGGGTCTGTGCCAGGGTGGGGGCAGTGGGGGAAGCATGCATAGCTGATATAGACGGGGAGAGGGAGGACACGAATGAAAAGGTGGGATTGAGTGTGAAAGTCTGGGAGGGGCTGGGGAGTTTGGCGGTGGTAGGGGAAAAAGAGAGTGGAGTCGAGGAATGAGTGAGCTGGTATGGAGAGTGGGTAGGGCCGTGCTGGAATGTTGGGGGGGGTTGGTGTGAAGGGGCATGGGGGGCTGTGTAGGTGTGAGGGGGCATGCGGGTTTGTGCAGGTGTAAAGGGGCATTGGGGGGGTGTACAGGTGTGAAGGGGCATGGGGGTTGTATGGGGATTGTAGAGGGGAAAGTGGTTCAGAGGAAGGGGTCAGTAGAGTCAATGGTGGATTCCTGGGGGGCATACTGAGGGTACCTATGGTAGGACGGGATGGTGACGATTAAAGGGGGCAGTGGGAGCCGGTAAGGTGGGAGGGTGTGACGATATTGTGAAGGGGCACTGAGGGTTGTTGGGGGGATGCAGATGGGTGCTGATTCGGGGGGGGTGGGAGTTGGCAGGATGGCTGGGTGCGGGGGGTGTGGGGGCAACATATCTATTGCAACATGGGTGGGATGTTCAGAAAGGTAGGGGAATTCTACATTTATGTGCATAGGGAAAAAGGTGGAGATGCATGTCTGCTCAGCTGGACAATTGAAGGAGAACCCCAGCATGTACAATGCTAGGGCCTTGGAAGAAATAAGCATGTGATGGGCAAAGGCTCTACGTGCTTGGGAGATTTCTTGCACATGGCTCGTAAGGGCCCTGGCAAAGATCTTTGCCTCCCTGTACACGACTGATTTCGGGGGACATGAGGCGTCCCTAGGAAAATGATGGGGTGTGGGGGGGCTGTGCGCACAGGTTTAAGGATTATCACAAATAAAGCACATCAGACATGATTGAAGTGCAAGTCAACTATATTTAGAAAAGCGTGATGTGTGTGACAATCATAGTGTACTCATGCAACCACTTGTGAATTCAGAACTTCTTAATTTTCCTTTCCCCAAAACTTCTTTTTAAGTGCTCCCCTGACTTCCTGCTGACCAGGTGGCTCTGTTGCCTTGTATGACATTGGCGGCCGTCCTCTGGAGACCCGGCTTACTTTGGCAGTCCTGCTGTGGGACACCTGCTCCCTCTGCAGTCACAGAGCACGAGGCTGAAGCGGTCACAGGCAAAGGGAATTCGGAAGGGCCGGATGCTCTCAGAGCCCCAAGTGGAGGTCCCAGGTGTGTCCAAATGCTGCTGTGCCACGCTTAGGGTGCCTGAAAGTCCCTGCCTGACTCCTTGAGGGGCTGGGGCACTTGGAGGGTGGTGCCCCAACCCCTCTCATGAAGTCACTGCAGAAGCTTGCACTTCATTGCTGTAGCCATGGGTATGTCTGCGTGTATCTCTGGCAGTATCTGCTGGACCAGGTTCTCCATGGCATCCGCCACCTTCCCCATGGAGCCCTCCATGTGTGCACAGATCGGAACCACTTCATCAGCCAGCTGGGGGACGGACTCCTCCGCCTCGCGTGCCACCCTGAAGAAGGCCTCCAACATCTGTGCCTGATTTTCCGCAGTCTCTCGCTTCCTCTCCAGCATCTCTTGGAAGGCTGATTCCGGAGGCTTGTCATTGAACTCGAACCTCACTGGTGCCTGTTTCCCAACACTCCTCCAAGAGCTGGTGAGCTTGGCTGACCCTGCCTCCTGCCGCTGACATATGCCTGGGTAATAACCACCAGAATGTGAGACCCTTCCTAAACTAGAACTAATATCCACTGAGGTGTGTGGGTCTGCGCTGGTGGTGGATGCAGGTGACTGCTGTGATGCCTCCATAGGTGCACTTTCTTCATCAGCGATGTCCTTGCTCCTCTCTGGGCTTATATGCATGCTGGACAGGGCTTCCCCACTTTCGGGCCTTGCCCTCTTCCTGGTGGGACATGTAAGTGAGAGAGGGGAGAGCGAGTGACTGCATGAGCTGCCTCCAACATGGAGGCATCCTTGACCCTTGGATTTCTATGACATGCATGGATCCTTCTTGGATGGATGCCGCAAACCAATCTCTCCATCTCCGATAGATCTGTCCCACTCCACCTTTGCCAGCTCCCGAAGCTGTTTTAAGTATAGTCGGCCCCTCTCCATCTTCTCTCTCTCTTCTATTATGGTTTAACTTCTCCTGTGCAAAGAGAGAAGATGGGGTTGAGAGAAATTGGGTTTCATGTATCTTTCCCAGGCTTCCACTCTTACAAATAACCCACTGGATTGTCTGCCATGTGATTGATGGGCTGCAGGTTGCCCAGGGGGGTTCAGGGCCAGCAGCCTCCAGAGCAGTGAGCCCATGCAGATGTAAGCATAAGGCTCAGAAAGGCATGTCATTAGTGGTGCTTGCTGGTTCCCTCAATGCCCGAGCCCCTTTCTCCCAACTGCCAGATGGCATGTGAGCTCCCTGTGTGGAAGGGTGAGGGACCCACAGTGGCCTCTCTACCTGCAAACTAGATGGACTGAAGTGGGGCTATCATGATCTTATCATGTTGCCACTGAGGCCCACATCCCTGTACCATACACTGAGGTGAGTGTGAGTAGTCGCAGGGTCACTTACCCTGGCGCGCAGGTGAGGCCATTCATCCTTTATCAGCACCACAGGACAGTCCTCTGTTGGAGGCCCAGGACACTGACTGCCCTGGAGACTTGCTCCCATGCAGGGTTCATGTCCCTGTATCCCTCCTGGTCTCCACTTAGTGGAGCAGGAAGCCTCGGGAGGTGTCGCTGAATCTGGGCACTGCGGCTGCCTCTTCTAGTCATCTCCTTGATCAGCATTGTGCAAGTATCTGTCTGGGCGCCTTTTAAATATGGTGCCCAGGTATGACGGTGGGAATGCGCCATCCAGTCCGCCCCGCTGTGCAAAATGTCAGGTAACCGCCAACTGCATAAGTAATAAGGCCGAGGTTGCACACCACCGTTCAAATTCCCAGCAGCCTCTGCAGTAGGAAATTCTCCCCATTCCAGACCTCGCCACAGGACTTAGTCCCAGAAGAGAAAATTCCACCCCAAGTTAGGAACTCCTACAATCTTTGGAACTTACCATTCAAATTATTATCGCCAACCATTGCTCTTTTGCAAACATATTTTCATTGCATCAAAGCACGCAAGGTTAGCAGTTTCATTTTCTGATTCTTTGACCATCACTTAGACTATGAGGTATCACGGCACTGGGTGCGCCTTGGAAAGTCACCCTCAACAGCTAAAACTCTTTCTAATAATGAGGTCAAGAAAACTGGGAATTTGACAGCTAACTGCGGAAAACACATGATACTAGACTCTTAAAAGGGCCGTGACCCAGGACAACCATTTGCTCCATGAAAATAAGAAATTATCTTGTCTTATGTGACAATTGGTGGATGAAGAATAAAAGGTGAAGAAAAAATGCTCAAATAGCCCAGGAGATTCAAGCCCTTAACTTTCAGATAGATGAAAGAAGTGTAACATAAAATATCAGACATAAACGTCAATAAAGTAGCGAAATTGGCAAAATAATAAAAGAAGCCCAATGTGTTGCTATACAAAAGACATCCTACTAAACAAAACAGTTCACTGTCTATCAGATGAAAACAAATGTAGGTGTGTATGCACCTAAATAATCTAGAATTATACAGACTTCAGCATTAAAGGTAAGCAGCACCTCAATGCAATGAAGAAATAAAAATCACAGTTAAATAAACACACAAGACAGCATGTTCAGACATCAAGCAATCACAACATAACAACTTGTGAAAGCATTAAGAAAATATGTTTAAACACATATGTTACTTAAAGGTGAAGCAATTCAATTTTTAATTTGAGCATGAATGAGTTCATTTTAAAGGTTATCTGGAACATATATGCTTATTTATGGGTCTTACAAAATAAAAAGCCAAAATATGCAGAGGCACTTACACAATCAGATAATTTTGAAAGGATCCTCATTGAACATGAGCATGAACACAGATCAGAGATGGATCTATAACAATATTGGGCCCCCGAAGTGAACTTATAACACAATATTTTTTCCAAACATTAAAACATTTGTTATAGGACATTAAGTACAACTTACATCTCTGTCGAGAACTCGGCCAGTACTGTTCAAATAGAGTCTCTGATTGACAGCGTCCAGAAGCACCCAGTAGTCATTGTTGCCTTTCAATGATAAGGCAATAGTAGGATTTGAGCCGCCTGCATGGCCTGTAATCTGCAAATTATCCACCAGAAGTGTTCCTGTTTCACATAATGAAATTTTAAAAAGTGATAAAAATAGAATTTAATGAAATAAGGTTAAAGAATCATTTGCTTTCCTTTTCTGTATCAGAGAGTAAGTGGCAACAATACAATTGCTAATGAAAACTGGAGGGCCAAAATATTTTGAGTTTGCAATCCTTGCATGGAGCCTCACTTAGCAGTAAGGCAGATCAAACAATTGAATGCAGAAGTAAATATTTCCATCAATAAAATTGATGCTGAAAAACTGGGAGATTCATGAATCAGGTGTGATAACCTCCACGCCCAACTGACTGATCTGCCCTTCTGTCAATCAAGGTTCCACAGCTGAAATCCCAGTGTGGGAAATTTACCACCATCCTTATTATTGATATTATTGTATGTCCAGGTTTGAAAAAGAAATCAAAGCAAGCAGATTGCAAAATATTTTTACAATCTCAATGATAGCTTAAACTACTTGGTAGAATCAACCAGTCTCTTTGGGCACAATAAAACATTTTAAATATAATATTAGTACTAATTATGTTAAATAGGGATAAATGTTCTTGACAACGAGGGAGGCTGCATTTCCAAATTGCAAAGGGTACTGTTCAAATAAAAATATCCTCACGATAATTGCTAACTTTCACGCAATTTCAAAATGGTTAAACAGTCTCTTAGTTTTAATGTTGCATTGAGAATTAATAAATCTATGTATGTAAAAGCAAATTTTATAACACTGTCATTTTCTTCCAACTTTATGTAAAAATCATTAGAAATGTTTGGATGACTACAGTACTAAAACGCATAATTTACACATGAACCTCAATAGCATGCCAATAAATTTAGAGTTAAAATACAACTTTTGTAAATTTAGTAAATAGAATATCTTATCAGCCAATACTCAAAGAAAAGCATTTCAAGTTAATCTATTTTGAATGTTCTACCACAGAAACTTACATTAACAAAACAAAGTCAGAATTATTGGCTCTCATTGAAATTCTCACTCTCATTCCATCAATTCTAAGGCAAGGAGAAGTTTCCCCTAGGAGACTTTGATCTCTGATCCAATATTGCAATGTAAATTCAATCAACTGGATAAAATGCACCAGAAAAAAGCCTCATTTATAAACCAACTAAAGAAATGATCTAACTCCTCCTTACTAAATTATGTTTCCAGCTGATATTCAGACTGACCATATGTCTATTTTCCAGGGGCAGTACCTGGATGAAGTACTATGCCTCTGCAAGAGCTCCTGTTTTTTAATATATTCTTTCACGAGACATGGACGTCACTGGCTAGACTAGCATTTTTATTGCCCAACCCTAATTGCCCTTGAGAAGGTGGTGGTGAGCTACCTTCTTGAACTGTTGCAGTCCATGTGGTGTAGGTACACCCACAGTGCTGTTAGGGAGGGAGTTCCAGGAAGTTGATCCAGCTACAGTGAAGGAACAGCGATATTTTTCCAAGTCTGGATGGTATGTGGCTTGGAGGGGAGTTTGCAGGTGGTGGTATACCCATACATCTGCTGCCCTTGTCCATCTAGATGATGGAGATTGTGGATTTGGAAGGTGCCTTGGTGAACTTCTGCAGTGCATCTTGTAGATGGTACACACTGCTACCACTTGCATCGATGGTAGAGGGAATGAATGTTGAAGATTTGGGGTGGAGTGCCAATCAAGCAGATTACTTTATCCTGTATGGTGTCAAGCTTCTTGAGTGTTGGAGCTGCACTCATGCAAGCAAGTGGCGAGTATCTCATCACACCCCTGATTTGTACCTTGTTATTGGTGGGCAGATTTTGGGGAGTCAGGAGGTGAATTACTCTCTACAGAGTTCCCAGCCTCTGACCTGCTCTTGCAGCCACAGTATTTATATGGTTCTGGAAACTTGTACCCAAATAGAGCCAGATTTATTGGTATGCTGAAAGGTAAATCTTCATTGCACCTTAGATTGTCTGTCAAATCAAAGTGTGGCACTCATTTGTCAGAGTGATGTCCTTCTGGGATTGGCTGCAGTGGCGGTTTAGGTGGGGCACAATGCCTTAGGTTTCATCATATAAGGAGGCAACTGTTTCAGCCAATAGTAACTGGCTTTAGTATGAAAAGGGAAAAAAAAAATCAGAAGGGAAGCTGAGGACAAGTTGGGTGAATAGTTTTACTTTATCTCAGAGATCAACACATTGCAAAAATCGGATCAAATGATGCATTTTTAATAAATAAGCTCTCAATTCTCCCCCTGGGAAGAGGGTTCCGAAACATTCTGAGATAGAGGATGTTTCACACCTTATATGGAAAATGTCAGTATACGAGGGACAATTAAAAGTTAGGGTATTCGGGGCCAAGTATAGATAATGCAGCGCGAAGTTGCTACAGCTACCATGCTGACTGAATGACAATGACTGCGTGAGCAGTTTTGGCACCATACTTTAGTAAGGGTATATTGGCCTTGGAAGGAGAGCAATATATCTTTATCAGCATGATATTGGAACTCCAAGGGTTCAATTACGAAGAGTAAATATACAAACTAGGATTATATTCCCTGGGATTTAGAATTAAAGGGTGATTTGATTATAAGTCTTCAAGATATTAATGAAAACATAGAGTGGATGGAGAGAAACTATTATCGCTAGCTGGGGAGTTTAAAAGTTAGAGCAAGACCTGTCAGGAGTTTAAATAGGCAGTACTTTTAGACACAAAGGGCGAGAGAAGTTTGGAAATCTCTTTGAACGCAAAGTTTTATGCTAGATCAATTGCAAATTTTAAATCTGAGATTGATAGATGGCATTCCAGAGAATTAGTACAAATTGCTGCTGTGTGATAACCAGCAACTGCTGGTCGGAATTACCATCCACTCCTACAGCTCTTCTGGTTTACCTTATTTTCGCATAATATCCTTTTGGATAAATCCTCTATTAAAGGGATTTGGGTCAAATGGGGGTATACAGAGTTAGGTTGAAGATCTCATTGTTTGGTGCAACAGGCTCAAGGGGCTGATGGCCCAGTCCTGATCCTAGAGCCTGGATTCTTACCAAGTTGGGGTGACTCAGGGGTCCTTTAAAAATGGTGGGTGGGTCTGATTCTGATTCTGGGATTCTAGACCCCATTCCCAGGCTGTGAGATTTTCAGGAGTGCTTTTTAAAGTTCAGGGCTGGTTCATGTCAAAAATCCATACCCTCCACTCCCAGCCAGGCCAGCTCCATTGTGGGGGTAGGCATGTCCTAGTCCTCTGCAATTTTCATGGAGTCAGGCCAGGTTTTAAAGGACTTATGATTCATGGTCCCTCAGAGGGGTCTATGAGCCACAGTCTGCATGTTACCATTTGATTTACCTTTTAAGAGGAAAGTTCAAAAGGTCTTACTCATGCCCAGGTATGCCCCCCAGCCAGCCCCTTTGGCCCCTTATGACCCCCATGCCAAAGTAAAGCATGGGCTCTCAACCAAGCATACATAATGAGGCTTGGCTGAGAGCCCAAAAATGCATTAAAGTTCGAAAACACATGAGCCCCAGAGAAAACACTGCTTGACTGACAGCTCTGGCTCTCTAATCTCTGCAGTCAATTTCACAGTGTTTATTTGCACACGATCCAGAGGTTTCAAGTGCCTTCAGTTTCAGATATTGAAATTTTAAAGGGTCTGGATGATTGACACATTTATTGCCCTGTAGTAAGAAGATGTTGATTTAAAAAGTGGAAAGTTATCAATGAATGACACTTCTTTTAACAGCTTTTTTTTACCCATACTACTGTCACTCCAGAGTTCATTGTTTCTATACAGTGTATGATGGGTGAATGGACATGGAAGTGCCTTAGCTTGGCATGGGGCATGAGAGGCCATAAAGGCTATATGGGGAGGGGGGGGTGCAAGGAGGGCCACATGGTCTGTTTGGAGAGCCTTACCTTGGCATGGAAGCATGAGGGGCCATAGGAGATGGATGGGAGGCATACCTTGGCACAGGGGACATGAGGTGCATGGATGGGACATGGTATGTGGAGAGTTTGAGGGGTTAGTGATGAGGGCCAGAAGGCCTGTTTTATTTTAACTGAGACAACGTCTCACAGTACCCAGGGAGGCCATTTAAACAGCGCACCTCAGCACCCAGTAGCCCTGTGGCTGCCATGGGCCTCTTTCCCAAGTCGGCTGGCCCAACTGCAGCCTGCACCTACTCCTCTGGCAATAAAGATCCCACTTTTGTGAGTACTTTCTCCTGAGGCGGGCAGGCTGAGTTGGGAATTTTCCTGACTCCCACCACCCACCTTTGTGATGAAAATCCAGGCTGAGGGTTCTATACAGAACACAGACAAGATTCTAGATTCAGTGTTAAATTGAAAATGGCTAGCTCAAAAAGCATAATTGTTGTTTTAACAATTATCTTTAAAATGATTTACCACACATATAACCATCTGGAAAAGAAACAACTGTATCATGCTCAATATGCCATTAATATTTTCCATTTCAAGTCGAGGAAGGAAACCTATAAAAAACACAAGTGTACTAAACATAAAACTGTTCTTACTTTACATGCTGGTTTATGTTCTGTTATGAATTTTATTTTCCCCCACAAAGTTCAGCCAACATAAAGTAGGCCATGTAGAAAGTGGGCATGAAAAACTGATGTTCCTGAACATTATCTATCAATGGTACCTGGATGCACTTCAATAATATGGGGGAGAATTTTCTCCCCATTGGGGGGACTGGGCAGGAGCGGGCGCACAGCTGATCACTGCCCGAATCGGCTGTGCACCGCCATTTTATGTAGACGGACCAATTAAGACCCACCCAGCGTGACATGCACCCAGAAGCGCTGAGCATGCGCGTGAAAGAGCGCAGAAATCTCCCTGAGGCACAGAGCTGCCTCGGAGAGATTAGTTTCATTATGAATAATTTAAATAAAGAAAAAAAAAATTTATGACGTCCCCTCACATGACAGTGTCATATGAGCTGGGACATGTCTATGAATTCTATTAAAAATTTTTATTAAAGTCTAAAAACCTTTACGAAATCTTATCCCGCCTATGGATGAGGTTTCATGAGAAATGCGAAGGTCACCTGGGCTCTTCGCCTGCCCGCCAACCTTAAGGTTGGATGGGCAGCTCAGTTAATTATTTTAATTGGTATTTAAATGGCCTTAATGGGCCTTTGATAGTTCGGTGGGCGGACAGCCGACTCCGGTGCACGCCCACCAAATGATGCACAGTGACATCAGGACGTACTCCTGATGTCACCGCGCGTCATTTTACACGTCGGTGAGCGGGGTCTACCCCCTCCCCCTCACTGACCCAAAGAATCTGGCCATGATGTCACATAGTAGCAATTATATGCACAATTGTTCAGCATTTGTGATGTATATGTGCAACTGTAAAATCCTAAATTGCTTAAAAAATTCTGCCTTGCTGCTCTACACAACCTACATTTTTCATCCTGGCTACTTTGTTGTGCTCCCATCCTGTGAGTTCCTGTTTTAGTTTAGTAAAGATGGTCACCCTATTCTAGTGGGTTTGTTTTTGTGAAATTTACTTGACATGATCCTATTAAGAGCTTCCCAGTCGAATCTCTGTCCTTATTTTGTATTGTGTGTAAAAGGATAACCTGTGACAGCACACTGGGGAGGATTGCACTTCTTTAACATAGCCTGCCAATTTTTCCCTGTTCAGGTAACCCTTTCTACTTGAGGGCAATAAGAGAAAAATTTGGTCTCAGTTTTTTTTAAAGAAAATGAAGTTTTGGAGCACAGGCAACTCTAGATTCTATCCAGCCCATTTCTTTGTTGAGGCAGCTGTGGATGAAAGCTATCCATCACAATGAAAGCATGGCCCATTCCCCGATCCTAGGAGGCAGTTTCCTACAGCCAGCCACTAACTTTGTTAGTAATGATGCATGATGTAAAAAAAAAATCACATTGTGTGTTTTGTGAGCAACAAAAGCACGTTTTAGCTCTTAGGCCTGAATCTTCTGGTCAATGTGCGGGGGCCAGGCCCTGCTTGCAGACACGTAAAATGACGTGCGGTGACATCAGGCGTGTGTCCCAACGTCGCCGTGCGTCATTCTAACCTTCAGTTTGGCGGGCACACACTGGAGTCGGCTGCACACCTGCCGAACTGTCAAAGGCCTATTAAGGCCATTTATTGAACTAACTGAAGTAGTTGTCTGGGCTGCCCATCCAACCTTAAGATTGGCAGGCAGGCAAAGAACCCAGGCAACCTTCATATTTATCATAAAACCTCATCCACGGGTGGGATGAGGTTTCATGAAGTGTTTATAAATCCAATAAAATTTTTAACCAAACTTCATTGACATGACCCAGCTCATGTGACACTGTCACATGAGGGAACATGTCTGACTAATCTTTCATAATGAAAATAATCTCCCTGAGGCAGCTCTGTGCCTCAGGGAGATTTCTGCGCTCTTTCGCACACCTGCCCCGATTCTCCCTCCTCCCCCTGCCCACACAGGGAGCGCTCAGTGATTCCGGATGCATGTCACACCAGGTGGGCGTTAATTGGCCTGCCCACGTAAAATGGCGGCATGCAGCCGATCATGGATGGTGATCAGCTACGCACCCGCCCGTGCCTGCTCCCACTCAGCACCCCCCCAATGGGGAGGAAATTCTCCCCTTAGTTACACTAAGCATGTAAGAAATTAGAATTATGTATCGAATATATCTAGATGTATATTGCTTGAAATACAGTACAGGGTTAGATTTTTGCTGTAAGTTTTGGTTTACTTGAAATTGCTTAAGTTTCATTCCACAAGTGGAATGAGTATTGCAACTGACAGCGATTCCACTCCCTCAACATTCAAGAGCATACTATGTAGGTGAATGGGAGACGGTGGTATAGTAGAATTGTCATTGGACAAGTGTTTCAGAGACCCAAGGTAATGCTCTGGGGACCTGGGTTCAAATCCCACTGCAGCAGATGGTGAAATTTGTATTCAATAAAGATGTGGAATTTAAAGTCTAATGTTGACCACAAAACCATTGCCGATTGTTGTAAAAACCTATCTGGTTCACTAATGTCTCTTTAGGGTGTGGAACCCACTTTGAACAAGGGCAATTATGGATGAACAATAAATGCTGGCCTAGCCAGCGACACCCATTTCCCAGGAATGAATTTTTAAAATGCCCCGTACCTTGGCAACAATCACAGCCTTCATTCTATGATAGTCTGCCATGCCATCTGCAGTTGAGCCAACATGACAAACCAAGGAGTGGCTACTGGGTGACAATGGATATCCTTTGACAACATGTCAGCTGGCTCCACGGTGCAATTCAGGCATTTATGGGCAGCATGCATATCACAAAATCATGCTGTCACACAAATGTAATAGAGCAGACCCTTGAGGTACTTGAACAACGCTTCTGCTGTGTGGACCACACTGGCAGAGTGTGTATAATATTTGTGGTGCTTTTCTGCATGCTGCATAATTTCACCATCACCCTTACGCTTAGGTATACAGTGAGCTGCTGAGGAGGAGCGGAAAGAGGAGGAGGAGAAGAAGGAAGGAATCAACCAACACAGCCTTTTCTGGCTGGGCTGTCCACTGTTGACTCATCCACCTGTGATACCAGTGCATACAGCTCCAATTCTCCATTCACCAACAACTCAACAATTTAGCTTCCATCTGTTATTCACCATCACAGCATCCACTTGGCTACAACGCAAAAATAAAAACATTCCAAATAAAATTTATAAATCAAACCATGTCATATTGCACACAAACATCAACTAATTAGACTTGTGCATTCCCTTAGTGTCTGTTGTCCGTGTGCCTTTGCCTGCCCTACTGGTCCCATGCAGTGCTATCCCAATAGTGGCAGCATGGCTAGCGGAAAGTTGTTGACTTTCATTGTGGGAGAAGGCAGATGGCCTTGCAGGATTCACTCGAGCTACACTGGTCCTAGAAGGCCTGTTTCTGACCGCACCATCTCAGCATGGGTGGCAGGAGTCTGACCTGTCTGACAGGCAATAGCAAGGGCATTGGTGGAGTGGCTATGGTGGGAGCATAAATGCTGGTAACCTGAGAGAGGACAGTAGGTATGTGCTCCATGAAACCACTGCCATTCTCACAGGATGCTGCCTCTTCGAACAGCATTTTCATGACCTCAGTCTGTGTTTTCACTGCAGCACTCGCATGTTAAGTGGTTTCTGCTTGTGTTGCAATGGAAGCCGAGACATTGCCCATCAGTCACTGAATCATGGTTAGGTTTGCAAATGCTTTCATAAAGTTGGCCACTATTTCTCCATTGCAAACGATGAGCATCATTCTCTGTGAAAAGCCCTGTGCTTAGTTGGAGCTAGATCCATGCTCCTTAAGTGGCTAAGCCTTTCTGACAAGCTTGCCATTATACTAAGCATTGTGTGCATGACCATCAGCCTTTTTCTACTTGTCACACAATCAAAGATCACTTCTGAATTCCCTGAGAACAGAACTCATGTGTGATCTCACCCTCCAGGGAGATGACACACATACTATTCTTCCCCACTAGCCAAGCTATAGCATACTTGAGCCTGTTGGCCCACCCTGACAAATTTCGCTATTGGGTATTGCACTAAGATGAACACATGCTCAGCCATTGCTGAACTAACTTAAATTACACCTCCTCAACAGAGAGGCCACCAGAGAGGGCTCTACACTATACATGCCTCTATGTTACACTCTCAAGTTTGCTCAGTACCAATATCTGAGCTGGTGAGTGTGAGATTGTGTGACAGTGGGCAACATTGTCCCCCTGTTGGGGGGGAAAGTGCAGGAGCCGGCGCTCTTCCGATCGGCGTTCCCAATCAGGTACACGCTGCCATTTTACATGGGTGGGCCAATTAAGGCCCGCCCAGCATGACGTGCGCCAGGAAGTGCTATGTGCTGCCTGTGCAAGCAGGGGGAGATTCCCTCAGCCGGGAGTGCGGTCTTTCGTGCATGCGCATGAAAGAGCACGCTCATCTCCCTGAGGAAAAGTGCTACCTCAGGGAGATCAGCACCAATTTAAAACTTTCAATAAAGATTAGAAAAAAATTTCCTTGCCATGTGCCCTCATGTGACACTGTCACATGAGCTGGGACATGTCCATAACTTTTATTGTAAAATATTCTGCATTTTTAAAATCACTCATGAAACCTCATCCCACCTGTTTTCTCACAAGCCTGCCTGAGCTGTCCCGAAGTCAGCCCGCGACATTTAGATTGTCAGTTCGGCGGGCATGCATCAGAGTCGGATGCGAGCCCGCTGAACTGTCAACAGCCTATTAAGGCCATTAAAATACTAATTGAACTCATTAATAGACCTGCCCGTCCAACCTTAAAGTTGGCGGGCAGGCTGGGAGCCCAGGGGACATGGGGAGGACATGGCAGGGAAAAATGGTGGCATGCCCCCAATCACTCCCACACTTTCCCCCCGACGGGGGAAAAATGTTGCCCCATGACTCTCGTTTCAATAGGCTGAAACCTGTCACATCACTGCCTGGCCAGGTGGCAGTTCTTGGGTGTTTGAAAGCATAAAAGCACAAGGGTATGGTTGGAAAGACGGAAAAGGGACAGGTGTTGGGGAGGTATGAGGCGCATAATTATACCATCTAAAGGGTGAGCGGAATGTGGGAAGGTGGATTTGGTCGAACTATATCATCATCTATGGTCTCAGTCTTTTTGCTGGCCACAGCCTCAGTTGTGGCCGCACCAATAATTGCCAGCACTGTCTCCTCCATGTAGGCAAAGATATGCATGCAGTTATGCCCAGCCCAATGCCAGTTCATTATTGTTGCATCTAATTATAGGCCACCTTGTCCTGCAAGGGAGGGGTAAGTGAGTCACTGAATGTGATTTGATATGTTTTGGTGATGTGCCTGCCACAGTTGAATGGCTAGCACTGTGGGCAAGCTGTGACTGGATGGCTTGCAGCTTGATAAGTGTGAGGATGAGATGAGGCCATAAATGAATAATGTGCAGGCAGCATAAAGATTGCATGGTGCCCACATTACTTTGGACAGATGAGGGTTAATCGAACATTGCAATTCCCGCACCTATTTTGGGGGGCTATCCAATTTTCCCCCAAAACCCTTGTTTGTTCTGTTCACATAGCTCCCATATCCACTGAAGAGAGTGCCATGCTGCTGAGCCTTTCTAAAAATCGCAAATCTCAGCGTAAAAGCCTACAGAAAACCTCTGCTCCATCTGTAAGCTTAAGAATAATGAGTGCCATTGAGTGCAAAATCTGGACCATTGCCTTAGACTCTGAAATGGTAGCTATAAAATCCAGAGATTTTAAAAACCAAACAACTAATTGTGATAGGCATCACCAATATTGGACAAGTACAACGGTACAATGCACATTCCATAAATTTAATGCAAGTGCGAAGTCGAAATCACTTTGTACCAATGCTGTATTAATGTGTTAATTGTGTGTGAAGATTTCAAGAGAATCTCAGTTCCCTTCAGTCTGGTCTCAGGCAGGATTCAAGCTGCATTCACACTTTATTGTAGCAGTGGTCGAAAGCAGGGTCACCTTCCAGCAATTCTTTGCTATTGGAATTTGAATGCATCCTAGAAGCACAATATATCTGAATGACATAAATTGACAAAATCTGTAATGGGTCAATTACCTTTCACAGGATTGACTTGTAAAACTCATGTACCAGAATGCAACATCTCTTGCAGAGGAAGAAGTGATGTCCTTTGTCTGATACCATAACAAATTTTCAAAAAGAATCAATGGGCAATAGCTTTCATATGGCGAGCAGGAGCGGAGCCGATTGCCGCCCGCGATCAGCTCCACACCGCTATTTTACCCAGGCGAGCCAATTAAGGCTCGCCCAGTGTAAGACACAACGAGTAGCGCAGTGCTTCCTGTGCAGGCGGGGGGAGGAGGGAGAGTCAGGGCCAGCGCTCTTTCGCAAACGCGTTTCAATCTCCCTGAGGCACGGAGCTTAAGGTTGGATGGGCAGGGTTCACAAGTACTTCAATTAATTTCTTAACGGCCTTAATAGGCTGTCTACATTTCGGTGGGCACGCAGCATACTAATAGCATCTTTCGCCGAACAAAATATTGTGGGACTGCGTGATGATGTCGGGACGCTTGCCCAACATCATCGCACGTCACTTTACATGTCGGCGTGTCAGGCCCACTCCCGCATGCCCACTGAAAAATTCTGCCCAATACATACTTCTGAAATTCTCGTTTTTAAACTCTTGAAAACGGGTTTTGGACAAACATCAACACAATTAAAATACATAACTCATGATACAACTTGCAAATAAATATATGAAGATATGGAGCTAGATAAGATATACATTTTGAAAATATATTTCCGGTTGTGAAGATACAGATTTTTTTCCCTCAAAATTGCAGTCACTGATTTTGGGACCAAAAGACAATATTCCTTCAAATTAAAAGTACAAGACGCAGTGAGCCAACAGCATAAAATTGACCCTCTTTGTAAATCTCACTCAGAGTTCACAGGCTGACTGGTGTGGTGCAAACAAAAAAGAATGCACTTACATGTTCTCATATCACTTACTTAGGGAACTCTTGAATTCTGTTAGGTACTTTTAGCTACCTTCAAAGACCCCCATGGAAAAACAAAAAAATAATTTTTGCTATTAGAAAATTCATGCTGCAAATGATCAAATTCTGTTCAGCTTATTTAATGATAAAAAATTTTGAGAGTAATTTAAAACATTTACGAATAGTTACTTTTAAAATGGCTCAATGACTTCAAAATGAATAAGTGGACTTACTATCTGGGTCTATTGTATTCCCCTTATTTTCAATTTAGTTATCTACTGTCTGTAGCAACAATGATTAATTTTCCTAATATTGGACCATAATCACATTGGATTATAGCAGAAGGAGCTTTATTTCACATCAGGCTATAACTAATCTAGTAGTGGGATCTAAATGGATTTAGATGCTATAAGTATGCACCTCATACCTCACCAACTCCACCCCTCTTTCCCTCTCACCAACCTTATCCTTGTGCTTTTATGCTTTCAGGCACCCAAGAACTGCCACCTGGCCAGGCACTGATGTGAGAGAGAGGCTGAAGTCCATAGGTTTCAGAAAGTCATGAAGAAGAACTACCATCAAATAATCTCACACAGAGATCTTGATGAGCACAAAATTAATTTTAAAAATGCAACCAGCAAATCTCATTTGTGGTAATTACCAATATTTTAATTAACACAAATTGCTAACCTATTTGAGCAATAAGAAATGCATAATGAAATTATTTTGTACACAAAATTAAAAATCTTTATACGTGCAATTTAAATATTTAGACAATCAAGTAATCATCACTCTGGTGAATTTTGTGTTATTTACATGGATATGAAAAGGATTTGATTCACACCTGCCTGATCTTCAATACTCTCCCTGTATCTTTATTATTTATCAATTTACCAATTCAGATGTTTTTCTATACCCATTCACATCATCATTCCGCATACTACTCATACAATTTGATCTTTCTTTCAGCATCACATTCCCTTTATGAATTTATACCTCGCTCCATCTGTGGTTTATTTCTACTGAATCCACTCCAGTTTGTGCTATTATTCTCTATTTATTTGTGAGAGCCTTATTTTCAGTATTCCCTTTGTACTCCTATAATCCATGTTATAAGAGCTTTAAAGTTACCTTCAACACTATGGCCTGAATTTTCTCGTCGGTAATTTGGGGGCGGGCGGGCCCGGGCCCCCCGCCTCCAAATCGCCGATGGGAAAATGACGCGGGATGACGTCGGGAGGAACCCTCGATGTCATCCCGCTCCATTTAAATATTCAGGTGGGCGGGCGGACTGCGAAATCAGCTGTCCGTCCGCCGACCTGTCAATGGCCAATTGAGGCCATTGACAGGACAAATAAGGTAATTAAAGGCTCTGCCTGTCCAAGCTGAAGGCTAGCAGGCAGGCCAGGAGCCCCAGTTTTAAAAATCTTAAATAAACTTTATGTGAGATTTATTAACATGTCCCATCTCGTGTGACATTGTCACATGAGGGGGACATGTTAATTTTTTTTTATTTTACTATTTTGACACCTTGAAGCACTGTCAGTAATCTCCCTGAGACAAAACTTAGTCTCAGGGAGCTATGCGCGAAAGAGCGCACTTTGACAGTTGGGGAATCCCTCCCCACCCCTGCACAGGAAGGGCAGATCGCTGGGTGGGCCGTAATTGGCCTGCCCACTTAAAATGGCGGCGGAGCCCATTTCGGCGGTGGAGTTCGGCTGCCCACCCGCCAACCTAGGGCAAAATTCTGGCCTATGTTAGGAAAAACATGAGCAGACTGTAATGTTTATACCGCCCACTTAAATTACTGGTGCATTTCAACCATGTCAACTTAAAAACTGGCATGGAAACCCAACATGGACATTATTTTGTACTCTCTCTCTCAGCTTTTCCCCAGTACTGCAGCTCCACTGCATTCTATTCCCCGCCAGTTTGGTTTGGTGCCTTCGCAGGGTATGTGTATGTGTGTGTGTGCGCGCATGTTATGTAAGAGATTTGGAGATTTAATTTATAACTTGAAATTAAGTACTTATTTTAGTTTATCACTCATTTTTGCCCTATGACTCTTAAGATGCGGAATTTTTGAAAACACATCTTCAGGTTAAAAAGCATGGGTGCACCAAATGTAATACTTATGGTTATTGAGGCTGACAAAAGATAAATGGTTACAGTCATTTAACAACACAAGCCATGTTGTTCTTGCAACATTTACTTGGGGAACTCGGAATTCTATTTGGTTCTTCTATATATGTTCAAAGGCCCCCATGGAATGAAGAAAAATAATTTTTGCTATTAGAAAGTTCATGCTGCAAATGATCGCATTATGTTCAGCTTATTTAATGATAGAAAATTTTGAGAGTAATTTAAAAGGTGATCATGTTTATTACTGGTTACTTTTAAAAATGACTCAATGACCTAAAAATGAATAAGTAGACATCACCTGGTTCTGTTGTATTCCCCTTATTTTCAGTGTATTCATCTACTGTCAGTGGCAATGTTCACTGTTGAACAAATCACTTACATTACTGATGAAGGGCCATATGGACTCGAAACGTCAAGTGTATTTCTCTCTGCAGATGCTGTCAGACCTGAATTTTTCCAGGTATTTTTGTTTTTGTTCTAGATTTCCAACGTCTGCAGTATTTTGCTTTTAACTTACATTATTCAACTTTGCATACTTTATTTTCCAGTTATTTTATTTAAATGCTGTTTAAAACTTGTCATTCTTCCAGGCATTGATCGTAGGCAAAAATACACCTGCGGGCTTAAAATCCTAACGTGGAGATGGGAACAGAAGAGGGGATTTCTACCTTTTTTTTTGCACAGGAATTTGGAGCAGGACCTTAATTGTGCCAACAGGATTCTGCCTCAGGTAAATGGGAAATAAAGATAGACTGGAGAACGGTAGATTTGTGGTCTACAGCTGTCAGAAACCTGCCCATCAAATTCTTATAAAGTTTTAATAGATCCCTCTACCATTAGAAGCTGAAGCAAGTATTGTCGAAACTATTTATTAGATCCTGATAGGCCCAAGCTTGCTGCTCAGTTGCCTAGAACTGCCTGAGGTTCCTCAGCTCACTTTGTTCTTTATCCACTGCTGTTTCAATTATGCTGTGACTGAATGGAACAAGTTCCAGCCCACCTACTCACTAACACATTTGTCTAGTTGGTATCTGTCGCAAAACTTTCCCAGTGGCAGGCTGCAATGATAATTGCCTGTCAGCTCTAAGGGAGTGGGCAACTGATTTGCATATTTAAAGGCCCTACAAAGGGCCATTTTGCTGACAACAGAGTGGCCTGCTGCCATGAGGGAAAGCCACCAGCTTAGGAGGCGGCCACCCTGTGGCCCCATCAGGACCAGAGGCTCCAAGACATAAGGAAGGGGCTGTGGGCAGAGGAGGAAAGCCCTTCGGCCACACCAATCTCCCTGCTGACTCTTGGCCCCTGAATTTTTAATTTTTTTTAAACCTACTTACCTACTTAGCCCCACTCCAGAGGTCTCTGACTTGCTCCAGCAGCGGCCTGGTGGGGCTGCTGAGGCTTTACACCTGCTGCGCTGGCATTATCAGGACAGCAAGTTTGCAGTCAACCTATTAGGAGGCCATCTGTGGTAAAGTTTCCAAGTGGGTGCCACTGTCGGGACCTGCTTTTCACCCTGGTGTCAGGGTCCCAAAGCTCACAGTAAAATTCAGGCCTTTCTTCTGAGAGAGCAATTAACACTTGGAGGAGAAATTTCCAGGTTGGGCAGGCCAGTCAGGAATGGGTGCGGACGGGCGTGGAGCTGATTGCCGCCCGTGATCGGCTCTGCGCCGCCATTTTACACAGGCAGGCCAATTAAGGCCCACCCAGCGTGAAGCACGGCTCCCGTGGATAGTGGAAGTGGGCGAGCGGCAGCAGGGGTGCAATGATCGGCAAGTCCAATAGCGACCCAGCAGCCTGTTTAAATGAAGCACTGGCAGCCTTGCAAAGGCTGTTCAGAATGGTCAGTAGAAGGGCTGCTGGAACAGGCCAGGCAGGAGGGTAGGGCAGTGGAGCAGTGTGCCCCTCGGTTTTCCAATGAGTGCCTAGCTGCCCTCTTGAGGGAGGTCCTCATTCTGAGGGACAGGAGGCGGAGCCATAACTTGGTGCGACACACGTGGGTCCAGTGCCACAGGCAATTCAACGACCTTGGGAAGGGTGAGTACCATGTTGGCAGAGGTCACTTAATATAGCTGGTAGCCTTTCCCCCTCAAGATAGCATCGAATCCTTCACGGCATGTTTCCCTCACTGGGTGGGCCAGCAGATATTGACCATGCCTAGTTCAACCTGAGAGGGTAATGCTGAGATGGGTTCTGCACCCGCAGCGTGTGTTAGACTGACACCCAGAGTACTTTTTTGGGGGCAACCTCAATGATCTATACCTAGGCACAATGCTGGAACTGTGAAACATGTCAAAGTCAGGGTGTTGACATGTTGGGAGGGGAGCTTCCAGGTGGCGGGGCACCAATCCATCTACTGCCCTTGGCATTCCACGTGCTTGTGCATCTTTGCTTTGCAAGTTTAGACCGTGCGGTGCTAAATGTGATGGAGGCAGCATGTGCGTGAAGGGGGTCAGCCCTGGCTTCTTTGTGTGAATGTGCAGCAGCTGCTGGGTGACGAATGACTGGAGCCCTGCAATGTTCCACTCTGGTTGGGGTGGCAGGGATGTGATGGCAATCCAGCTTCAGGGTGGACTAATCAATGCTCTTCTCTCCTTTTCAGGAGAAGACTGCACACAATGCTGCCGAGAGGATGTGGACTGGCGGAGGCAAAGCCCAGTTAGCCATCGTGACTAGATATGAGCAGGAGGCGATGGATCTGGAGAGGTGTCATGCGCCCAAGTCCACCGGTGATGAAGAGGATGGGGTGCCACAGGGAGGTATGATGGCTGTGCAGTGAGGTCACCATGTGTCCCCCAGCAGCCATGGCACTGCTGAATGTTCAGTGATTGAAGCTTGCAGCATGGGTTGACCATTGATTATGGAAGGATGAGCGCATACCGATCCGGGGCACAGGCATGCATATTGACATTGTCTCCACTTGAACTAATCAAATGTCCTTGTCCTCCTTTCAGCATCACTGGAGCAGGAGGCAGAAGTGCCACCTCTCACACCTGAGGCCCCAGAACAAATGGACTCACCAGCGTCATACCATCTCTGCCAGGCAGACACCAGCGCAGATACTAGCACCTCGGTGGGAATTAGATCATTGGCTAGTGTCCCAGGGCACAGTGGTGAGGGCACTTCACACTTGCTTGAGATGCAGGCAGAGACACAGAGTGCCCCTGGCGCCGGCAGTCAGAGGACTGCTGGGGACCAGGCACATGCTCGGTCGGTGGCTGATGATGTTCCTCTGGAGTCACCCCTGAGGCAGTAGATGCTGAAAGTGCAGCAGGGTACGTGGGGAGATCTGGCGAAGATACATGAGGCTGTGCGTGGCATGGTGCCCATGCTGGAGGAGTCCTCATAGAGCATCATTGATGCAATGAGCCTCATGGCCGAGTGCCATGCTTCCTCCATGGAGAGAGTGGTGACTCTCGTGGAAAGGCTCCTCCAGGAGAGCAATCAGGGCTTTCTGGGGCTGTGCTCCGATCTGCAAGCACTCATAGCGGCATTGACCTCAGCTGGTCAGTGCCAGTGTGGGAGGTGGTTTGGGCACCAAGTATCCCAGCTCGGTGCCCATCCATCAACGTGTGCAGTGAGGTCCGAAGTAACCTCGCATCGGCGCAGCAACTGCTTATCGTCTCTGCGGGCTCCTCTCAGGGCGCTCCGGGTGAGGGCAGCAACTCCTCCACCCCTCTGCCAGTGACTGAGAGATCCGATGAGGCTGCGGCAACTGGGGAGATGCCAGCTGCAGAACTGACCGCTCCCTCCCAGGCAGGGCCAAAGGCTCCTGAGGATGGCCGCCAAGGTAATCGAGACCAACAGGACAGCACAGTGAGCAGGCTGTCTCAGATGCCAGTGCCAGCAAGGGAGAAGCACCTAGATGTAGCACCTGCAAGCATAAACTTAAGGCACCTTAGGCACACCACAGGTTTCTCACCACAGGATTTTATGTTGCCCCACTATTAGTTCAATGCCACTTGGTGTGATGCCTGACACCTTTGTAATTATTTTCTTCTGTACTTCATTTTGTAAAATCATTAAATTTTGATATGTGAGCATGACTCAGGGTGACTCCTTGCTTCTGTAGGTGGATGGGAACCCATGATCTTTTGACTGAGTTGTTTGACAGTGAGCTTTATTGAAAAGGCCCTTAGTTAATGTTCCTACTCTGGCATTGAATATGGAGCTTGCAGCCCTGGCTTGTATTGGAGGTCCATCTGCGGTGGGCTAGCTGAAGGTTCATTGGATTAACGCCTCCTGGGTATCCCTGCCTCCCTGGAGCATGCCCGATCAGCATCTACCCCTCAGCGTTCTCCTGTCTATGCTCATCCTCAGACTCACTACTGGACTTATCATGTGCAACCAGAGCAACTGCGTCTACATCTTCTTTGTCCACTGCATCGCTCCTTTCCAGTCCCAGACTCTGGAGAGCACAGCATACAACCACTATCAGTGACACACGATCCAGAGGGTTATTGGAGCGCACCCCCTGAACGGTTCAGGTATCAGAAGCACATCTTGAGAAGACCGATGGTTCTCTCCACCACAGCGCTTGTGGAGGCGATGCTCCTGTTGTACTGCTGCTCTCCTCTGTTCTTGGATGGCGGAGAGGCATCATTAACCACCTTTTGAGGGGATAGCCCATGTCACCCAGCAGCCATCCAACAAGCCAGGCTGGAACACTGAAGAGCCTTGGCACCTGGGAGTGTCTGAGGATGTAAGCGTCGTGGGAGTTGCCTGGATACCTTGCACAGACTTGTAGAATCAGCATCCTGTGATCACACACTATCTGCACGTTCATGGAGTGGAATCCCTTCCTGTTGACGGAGGCACTGGGCTCACCTGCTGGCACCTTGATGGCCACATGTGCAGTCGATTGCACCCTGGACACAGGGGAAGCCAACAATCGCTGCGATGCCTCTGGCTCACTCTGTCTGGCTGGCCTCATCCCAGCAGTAGTGGATGAAAGTCAATGCACGCCTGAACATATAACGCTTGTTATAAGTATGGACAGCTGATTGGGAGACTCTACAAAGATCACCCACTAATCCCTGGAAAGAGCCAGAGGCATAAAAGTTAAGAGCCACTGTGACCTTCAGCGCCACAGGCATGGGGTGCTCACCCACACAATTTGTGCAGATCTCAGGGCCTATCAGCTGACAGATGGAGGTGACTGTCTCCCTCGACAGTCGGAGCCTCCTTCGGCACTGGACCTCAGACATATTGAGGTAGCTGCTTCACCGCCTGTATATCCTAGCAGCAGGATAGTGGCGTCTTCTGCGGCCCCTTCCACCTTGGGCCTTCTGTAGGCCCTGCACCCCTTGTGCCTGTGTCTCTCCTCCCAAAGGTGGCTCCCCTGGAGGCTGAATGTGGACTCCTGGCTCCTCCCCCTTCTGGCCATCCCTTTTTCCTCAGAGGAGGTGCCTCCAGTGGAGAGCACAACTCTCGGTCCCAGCGTAAGGGAAGGCCAACTGAAACCAGCAAGGCCCCAGAAATGATGTTTACTCAAGTGTCCTGACCTGAAGCCTGTTACTCCTGTCCAAGCAGCTGTGAAGAGTTTTGACGTATTCCTGCTCACACAGGCAAGAATCAGTAACTATAACAATTAAATGTCTGACAAATAACACTCGCGACCCCACTCATCTCTCTTATTTGGCTCGTGGATGAGGTTTATACAAATGTGGTCTATTCGCCTGCCTGTTGCGCCCGTGCGATGTCCTGAAGATCGCACGGGCCCTGCAAAATCCCCGACAATTGCTGCCTCAGGGGCATCAAGTGGATCTTTAATTAATGGCGGGCACACATTGGAGAACATCACGTGCCCACCCACCTAAATACCATGATGGCACGCGGTGATGTCGGGATGGTCACCCAATTCACCGTGTGTCATTTTACACGTCAACGTGCATGGCCCGCCCCCACACACCGACAAGAAAATTCTGGCCTTGGGAAGTGGAGATTCATTCAAGATAAGTTAGGTGATGCAATGGGGTTGTAAATGAACATTTTATTTTATTCTGGTTGATGAGCTTAGCTGTTTTGAATGACCCTCCTCATCTGACTGGATTGTACTGCATTTGATTTGTTCATTTTTAGATATTTAACTGGCAAATTAACTAGCAAGTGCTCATTCCAACAAATCACAAATACTTGCTTTTCTGATGTATGATGTTTGAGGTGTGACGTCCCTATAAAGTGACGCATCTGAACCCATATTCCCAGGAATAGTGTCTTTGAAAAGCATGACATGTAGGTGAACTGAGCAGAAGACTTTCCTTTTGTAGGTGCAACCTTGAACTCCAGAAGCTGGAGAGAACATAACAATTCAAGCAGTCTAATGACAGTAATTGTAAATTTGAGGAAAAGCATGGTAACTCAGTTGTTTTTTGAATATTCCCATATTCAAATGTGTTTTATTAAAACACATGCACTAAAGCAAAATCATTGATCCTAATATTGTTAATGGCTTGGATTCCTGCAATTCTACAGCATTTTACCAGTCTACCATCTGAAGTTGGCAAAAGACCAGTCAATTCCAACTCTGTCCTCCTATCTGGGAATCCTTGCCAGTCAGGACTGCATATCAGGAATCTGAGCATATGCACGTGATCAAAATTATGCACAGTCTATGTCCGTGCTTCCGATGCGCCTGGTTTCCAGCCAAAGGCTCAGAATGTTATAAATGTAACAAAGTACAAGGCCCCAATTTAACAGATTCTATTATATTAATTCACGGGATGTGAGGGTTGCTGGCAAAGGGCAGCTTTTACTGTCCGTCTTAACTGCCCTTGAGAAGGTGATGGCATGCCACCTTCTCAAACCACTGCAATCTCTGAAAAAAATGTTAGGTAGATAATTCAAGGATTCAGATCCAGGGATGAAGCAGGAAAGGCAATATGTTTCCAAGGCAGGTTGGTGTGTGACTTGGAAGTAGTGGTTTTCTCATGAGCCGCTAAGTAGTAGAGGTTGCGGGTTTGGGAGGTGCTGTCAAAGAAGCCTCGAGACTTTGGTGAGTTGCTGCAGTGCATTTTGTAGATGGCATATACTGCAGTTGTGGTGTATTGGTGCTGGAGGGGGTAAATGTTTAAGGTAGGTTGATTGGGTGTCAAGCAAGCAGGTTGCTTTGTCTTGGAGGGTGTTGAACCTCTTGACAGTTTTAAGAGCTGAACCCAGGCATGTGGAGAAAATTCCATCATACTCCTGACTTGTGCCATTTAGATGGTGAAAAAGCTCTGAGGAGTCAGGAGGTGAATGAAACACTGCAGAATACCCAGCCCCTGACCTGCTCTTGCAGCCACAATAATTTCAATCCAGGGATATCTTTGAAAATGGTTTTAAGTAATTGTGAGGTGAATGCATTTACAGCAAAATGAGCAGCTGCTTTACAAGAAGTGGACAGAAAGATTCATCAGGAACAACCATTGAAATTCATGCTTCAGAACCCCAATCTCCTTGAAAGCTGAATCAAAACTATCCACAGCCAGTAAGGCTTGTGAGCCATTTGGCAACAATGTTTCACAGTAAATAGTTAAAATAGCTAACAATAAAGAAACAGAAATTTTATAACTTGGCTCTTTAAAAAAATATGGATTAATTGAATTAAGCAGTGCTACAAGGCTACACAATATAACTGTCGAACTTTACAGTTTTTAAAAGGCAATCAACAAAATAATTAGAGCTGATTCAGCTGAAATACAAGGAGTTTAACCACCTAATAAACTAAATCAATCTCTGAGATTAAACCATATTAGAGTCTTAAACAGGAGCATTAACTAAATTAATTCTTTTGATTAAAATTGCAAAAATTGTATAAAAGGCAACTATGACCTAACTGGAAATCATGAATTGTTTGTTGCAGAGCTGGTTATTTTTTATTTCTTGTTACAACACTTAGCAAGGCCAAATGCCCAAAGTGGAAGACAACTTAATTTTATGAATTAATAAACTTCAACAAAGATTGCTGTGAACATTTTAATCCCCACAAAATCAAGACAGGTTCTCCACAAAATTTAAGTACTTGTGTTTAAGTCAGTTTGATTGTTATATTGAAAATACAAAATAATTTGAAACAAGATATTATTCTGATATATTACGGATTATTAATGATGCACAATGTCAAACCATCGCAGAAAGATGGGAAGGTTGCAGAAGTGAAGCCTTCTCCGCCAAAGCCATTGAGGAAACTGAAAATTGTCACTCTACCCTGAAGGGTGCTCTGTTAAGTACACAAAACATAAATAAAACCACCACAAACTTCTCAAAAAACAGGACAGATAATGTGACAGCTGAGTGCTGCAGCTGTTCCACATCTGCATCATCCACACATTTCTATATAAACAACACAATTTTTCCCACTGAGGGAAAACTAAATAACCTAAGCACAAACACAGTTTGCAATATATTGTGTGTGAAGATGGCTGTTTATCAAGTAGCACAGGAGGAAAAATGAAAAGCAATTAACATTCACTCAAACAACGTGGGATGCATAATTGGGACTGAACATGTTTCTGATAGTTATATCAAGGTAAACACAATTTTCTATTTTAAAACTTTAATTGAGTTTGATATCCATTCATTGGTTCCGTAAAAAAGTCCCTTTTTTAAAATTTAAGCTAAAATTTATGTATCAGCTTTAGTCTAAAGAAAATGTCTCAAAGTACTTTGCAGGAGTAACAAAATAGACTTGGAACCAAATAGGAAGAGCTTAGGATAGATGACAGAATGCCAATTTAAAGACTTGGGTTGTAAGAAGGTTTCTGATGTAGAGTCAGAGGAATTGAGGGAGGGAGTTTCATTATCACTATGCTGATATCCATATGAACATCAAATACAAATCAAAAATGCAATAGGTAAATATTAAAGGCATTTTGACTCCCAGGCATGGGCAGGCCAATTGGAAGGGTTCAATGGGAGGCCCAATCAATTTTAAAAGGGATCCATTTGAATACAACCAACAAGCAGCCCACCTGAAACAGGTGTCTAGAGGCCACCTGACCCATCAGATTAGTCATTTGGGATAGATCATAACCAGAGCATATTAGAATTGAAGAAAGGTGGACCCTGGTTGGGAGTGGCCTTATTTGTGGATCCCAGGGGAGCATTCTTGCTTACTTTTTGTTGCTTCCACTGGATACCTGGTCATCACCACTGCTCAGTAGGCCATTCTTTTTGCATAAATCAACCTGAATCTGTTGCCGTTGATTTAAAACACCATTACAATATATTTTTTTTCCCTGGTGACTTTATATAATAGGAACTCTTAAACTATACAAGTATGGAAAATATGGAGTAAGTGATTCCACCCATAGTTATGTCATTTCATATTTTTCTGGGATATTTTGTGTGTTAGCCTTCTCAAAAGCAATTATACAGTAATTAACATTGCCCCATCCCATTAAAACAATGCTGATTGCTGTTTTCCTGTAATTAAGCCAATTTTCATGCTGCTGCTACTTGAGAAGTAATAGCACTGGTGGCCTGGCAGTGAAGTGATTTATTGTTCCAACACTGCTGTAGAAAACACAGAAAGCTAATATCAAATTTATTCCACATTGTTATTTATTCTTTTCTGGAAAGTTTGTTGCTATAATTTTATGATAACAACCTTGGGAGCTTTTCATTTGCTCCAAATCACAGAGGGAACCAAAGCAATTTTTACTCATTCATTTATTTGCTTGAGTCAATTGCTTTTCTTAATCTTTCTGTCACAGACATGTGAGTACTTCAGCTGATCATCAGTGTTTGATGCAAAGCTCAACTGTAGATTAATTTTTTTTTAAAGTTATACTTCCAGCAGCTCTGGATGAATGCGTTGTGGCTTCAGCTCTTAGATAGGTGCTGAGTACCTGATTCACCACAATGTTCACTGCATCACACTCCAATTGGAACAGAAAAAAATGCAGTGTTAGCAACTGTGAGATCAGCTCATGAGATGCTGAGATTTATGGCAAAAATCACCAATTGCACCACTGTATGAAAATCTGGACCAGTGTCACTGATCCTTCACCAGTAGAACTATTGAGACACTGAAGGAGGAAGGAACAAGAGAAAGATATACTTTGAGGTATTTGTAATCACAAAATCGCTAATCCGATTTTCTTTCATTTCAACAGCCTGGGACAGAAATGCAGGAAATAAATCTCTTATCTATAGAGTAAAAAATTATTCTATATATTGAATAAATATTTTTTTCATAAATAGCAGATAAAGACTATCACAGGTTATCGAGTGATGATAATTGGAAGTTGTGTCATCTCCACTTGAAATCTGTATTTTACCAGCATATGAAACATTATCCTATTTTATCTTTTAATAATGTTTATCTACCTATGGTTTTCCTGAAACAATGTAGCAACTTAATGCAGATGCCTGAGTTTTATTGCCATTTTTAATTAAAGAACACATGATAAAATATATACATTTACCAACAATGCAGAAAATTTAGAAGTTATAGATAACTGACAACTATATGCAATCAAAATGCTTCACTGGTAGAATACAAATCATATACTTTTGAATACTTTACATTTTTCTACTACATCTTGATATTTTTTGATAAAACTGGCCAATTTAAAGATTTAATTAACAAGTTGGTGAGTTTTATTTTTATATTCAGGTTACTTGTAACAGTTGTTACAAGTTGATTATGTTGATAAGACCATTAGTCTATCAGATCACCCTTTCAAATCCCTCATGTGATTCTAGAACTAATAATCAGGGCATTTCCATTACTGTCAATCCAATAATTCCACATCTTGGGATGAATTTTCATTCTGGGGTCCCAATCCCACTATCTGGATCAACATTGGGTCGGGAATCCACAAATACCGGCAGTTTAATGGACAGACTTCCAACATCGGTGTCTCAAGGTAGCAGGACAGGTAGATAAGGTGATTAAGAAGGCATATGGGATACTTGCCCTTATTAGCTGAGGCACAGAATATAAGAGCAGGGAGGTTATGCTGGAACTGTATAAAACGCTGGTTAGGCCACAGCTAGAGTATTGTGTACAGTTCTGGAATTCACATTATAGGAAGGATGTGATTGCACTAGAGAGAGTGCAGAAGAGTGTTGCTTGGGTTGGAGAGTTTTAGTTATGAGGAGAAATTGGATAGACTGGGGTTATTTTCCCTGGTGGAGAGGAGATTGAGGGGGGACATGATTGAGGTGTATAAAATTATGAGGGGCATAGATCAGGTAGACAGGAAGGAACTTTGCCCCTTGGTGGAAGAATCAATAACTAGGGGGCATAGATTTAAGGTAAGGGGCAGGAGGTTTAGAGGGGATGCGAGGAAGAATTTTTTTACCCAGAGGGTGGTGGGAATCTGAAACTCACTGCCTGGAAGGGTGGTAGAGGCAGATACTCTCATAACATTTAAGAAGTATTTGGATGTGCACTTGCAATGCCATGGCATACAAGGCCTAGTGCTGGAAAGTGGGATTAGAATAGTTATTTACTTGTTTGACCAGTGCAGACTTAATGAGCCAAAAGGCCTTTTTCTGTGCTGTAGACTGCTATGATTCTATGACAAGAGGCACCGCATGCGCCAGACTGAAAATCTGGTGAGCGTTGGAAGATTGCCCATAATTAAGGCCTTCAGGGCTAATTTGGTTACTTGCCACAGCCAGGTGGGTAACTATTCTTGATATCAATCGGATTCCTCGATAATCCCATGGAAGTGGAAATGTGTCATGGAGCTGACTGATGCAATTTCTCTCCTGTTTTAGGGTCCCCATAAACACAGTTTAGGGCCCTCCATCACCAGTCCCACCACCAAAGCCACTGAAAATTAAACTTCTTTTCTGTAAGACACAGGTCCAAAATGAACACCCTGGGCAGGATTTTTCAGTCGACTTGCGGGGGTGGGCCCGGCGTGCTGACGCGTAAAATGACGCACAGTGACATGCGTCCCAACGTCATCGTGCAGTCCCACAATATTTCATTAAGGCCATTAAGGAAGTAATTGAAGTAATTATTAACGATGCCCATCCAACCTTATGGTTGGCGGGCAGGCGAAAAGGCCAAGCGGCCTTTGCATTTTTTGGAAACCTCATCCACGAGCAGGATGAGGTTTCCTAAAGATTTTATTAAATAATTTTTTTCCCTTTAATATACAAACATGTCCTATCTCATGTGACAACAGTCACATGAGAGGGGACATGTTTAAATAAATTTTGACCCATTTATTTACTTTTCTCGATATCAATTCAAACTCCTTCAGGCAGCTCCGTGCCTCAGGGAAACTGAAGAACTCTTGCGCACATGCACGGAAGAACATTGGCCCTGACTCTCCCTCCTCCCCCCATCTGCACATGTAGTGCTGACCGCGACTGGTCACGTATTACGCTGGGTGGGCCTTAATTGGCCCGCCCGTGTAAAATGGCGGACGGTGATCAGCTCCGTGACTGCCCCCGCCTGCTCCATCCAAGCCTGCCCGCTGCCTGAAAAATTCAGGTCTCTATTCCAAGTGTAGTCTGATAAAGGCTAGATAAAATTTGACTGTGTCCTTAGATTTAAAGGTTACACCATATTTGTACATCTAACATTTAATCTATTTTCTTAACAACCTGCTAATTGTTTTAACTACCTATCTGCCAAAATCTCCAGATCTCATTCCACATCTCACAGCATGTTCTCATTTCTCAATCTTCGTGAATGTTTCTCATTCTCCATGTTGGCTCTTCTATTTAATCTAACAAATTTACACTTAGGGGTATCAAATAGAATTCAACAACATTGACCTAGCCTGTCCATTTGGATTATCCAAAGCCAGTATATCCAATTTGGTGTCATATTGTTACTCCATCCACAGATGCTGCCTGACTCACTGAGCATTTCAAGCATTTTTTGTTTTTATATTGATGTCATATTCAATTTATACATGGACATTATTATATCCAAGTCATGTACAAAAACATAACAGCCGCTCCCAACAACACCTAGGGGATTTGAAATAAAAACAGCAAGTGCTGGAAAAACTAAACAGCTCTGGAAGCATCTGTAGGCAGAGAAACAGAGTTAACGTTACAAATCCAATAAGACTCTTCTTCAGAACACAACTAGGGGATTAGACATTGGTGTAGCTTAGTCATGTTAGTCATTTTGATCATTTAGAATTGTTTACTTCTGTTTGCAGTTTTGTGCTCCTGCTTCTCAGACCTGAGTTCTTTGTTGCAGACATTCTGTGGTGCTGGTTTCCCTTAATGCAACCAATGATGATGCTAGCAGCCTCAGGGTATGCCAGTGTTGCAATGAAGACATTAAGCAAGAATTAGGTCTCTTTTTTACACATGCAAAGGGTAATGTCTGCTTCAAGACTGAGGAAGTCTCTTGTTTGTTCTTACTCAATATGCTAGGTGATGCACTTGCTACCCACGATTCTAGGGTCTCAGATGCAATTTTAAGCCAACATAGCAAGTCATCTTATGTAGTTAGAAAAGTTAAGACTGTGCATACGTACAGCTTAATGCCCTAAAGGGCAAGGCCTCTTCAACACTGTTCTACCTCAGGAGCAGGCCAATAGTTTTACATTACATGTTACATTGCTCTTGGGCTTAGCATGTCAGTGAATATATAGCTTTGTGTGAGCATTGACAGTGAAGATCGATTACGAACGTGAACAATTCCAAAATTCCGATACACAAATAATTAGTTAAACATAATTGTGAAATACTGAAAAAAAACTGCTTAAAATTGCACAATTATTAAACTACATTCATCAAAAGTTGGTAAGCTGTTTTTGTTTGAGTAAATGGGAACAGGAGAACAACCTAAGGTCAGGCCTAGGGTCACCAGCACTGGTTTTATGTATAGCTGGAGATTTGATCACATGATATTCGATCCAGTGACACCACTTGTGATGTTTAACCACATGACATTTGATCACATGATATTCACCCATTGGCTGAAAATGTTGGTCTTTATTTTAATTTAGTGGTGCATTTTTATCAAGTTTTATAGTGAGGTGAATGAATGAAAAATTATAGAATGAATAAAGGATGAGTAATAATTCAAAACAACTGTGATGTTTCTATAGCATTGACCACAATGAGAAACACCAAGTAATTGCAGCTGATAAATACATCAATATAAATAACTCCTAACTAAAGTTATTGTACAATTTTAATTGTTACAATACACAGCAAGTTTTAAAAATAATAAATAAACCAAAATGAAACCTAAGTCACTGACTCCAACACTCCACTACAGAATCCCAAATTTCAGGGAGGTGAGGCTCAGTCTCAAAAAGAAACACCTAAGCTGTCTGAGGCTTACATCAACTCTCTCCCTCCTTCTCCCAGTTTGTGTTTTTCTCTCTCTCTCTTTCTCAGTTTGTGTTTCTCTCTTTCTCTCCCTACCTCTCCCAGTTATGCTCCCCAGGTTCTGTTTCTCCCTCCCTCTCCTTCCCAAGTTTGTTCACTTCCTCCCCATCCCCAGATTTTCTCTCTCTCTTTCTTCCCCCACTGTTATAGAGTTGATTTTCCAGGCAAATTTTCTTGATGGGAACATTGAACTTTATTTACAAGACAGCAGCTACATGTGTGCACCTAACTCTATAACTAAAGAAGAACTCTCTCCTTGATGTTTCCCGCACTGCTAACTCATTGGTTTACACATTTCATGTGATCTTACAACACAGCATTATTCCTAAAGCTACAGTCCTAACCTTTATTAAAACTATAATTACTACATTCTTCCCCCTTTAACTTTTCTGTACATTATGTATTTACAAGGATATTTATCTCATGACATTACAATATTTACACAGGTCATGAAATTACAAGTTCAGTCTTTCAGTCTTTCCTGATCTGGGTGGGACGTCATAGCCCAAGACTTCCGATTCTTTGACGGGGACTATATTCTCTGGAACCGCATTAACATCAGGTACCCCACTAGGCACAGACAGTTCAGTGTCATCCACTCCGACAGAGACATCAGACATGTCTATCCTTGGTTGAGCAACTTCAACAGGTTCAGCAATGGTTACAGGTGGAACATCATTTTGTTGGGGTATGTCCCTTCTTCTTAAATGATCCACATGCTTACGGGTGATCCGGCCCTCCGCTCCCATGTGGTATGACAATGGTCTGGAAACAGAGCTTACTCTACCAGATAAGCAGTTCGATTCTCCACTGAAATTCCTTACATATACTGCTTCTCCAACAGTAAACTGTTACTCACGACTATGCAAATCATGAGTCGCTTGACTACTCCACATATCCCTCCAAATTGGGAAGTATCAGGTTTAGTCTTATTCGAAGACAGTGCCTCATCAGTAATTCTGCATCTTCTTCCTGTGTCTTTTTTCTAACACAGAATTTAGTCTCGACCTCTTTGTTTACTTCACTGTCAGCCAGACTTCTCTCAGATAAAATCTCAACTTGTCTCAGTTCGGACCTCAACTGCGATTTCACACCGTCTGGTCAATTAACGGCCAGCCAGCATGAAATGCATGCTGAAATGCTCAGCGCTGCTGGGGTGGGGGCAGGAAGAGGGTGGGTGATGATGTTTCCGTGGGCACAGGTGAGCGGTGCGAGAAAGCTCCCTGAAGGCAGACGGCTGCCTCAGGGTGCAGGAGGCCTGAAAAAGCTAAACTAAAGGTTTAAAAGCTGAAAAAAGGATCCCTGCATCATAATCAATCATCGCAAAATATAGCCGATGGAAATGCTGTCCACAGAAATTTATTTTTTTATTTTATTTCATCATGGAGATTTCATCCAGTCCTTGGATGAGGTTTGCAGAAGCTGCCTGGCCAATTCACCCATCCGCCAACCGTAAGCTTGAACAGGCAATGAAAAATTGGAGTCAGCTGCGCCGTTGATGGGCTTAATTGCCCTCTTAATTGTCGGCGGGCACGCCTCTGAGTTTTGCACCTGCCCGCTGAGCGAAATATCGTGCAAGTGAACGATGACGTTGGGGTACTTGCCCGACGTCTTCTCACACAATTTAACGCCCTAGTTCTAGATTCTCCCACAAGAGGAAACCACACTCTCCACATCAACCCTGTCAAGAGTCCTCAGGATCTTATATGTGTCAATCAAGTCACCTCTTACTCTCCTAAACTCCAGTGGATACAAGCTTAGCCAGTCCATTCTTTCCTCGTAAGATAACCTGCCCATTCCTGATATTATTTTAGTAAACTTCTCTGGACTGCTTCTAATGTATTTACATCCTTCCTTAAATGAGAGACCAATACTGTACACAGTATTCCAGATGTGGTCTCACCAGTGTCCTGTACAACTGAAGCATAAGCTCCCTGCTTTTGTATTAAATTCCCTTGCAATAAATGATAACATTCTATTAGCTTGCCTAATTACTTGCTGTACCTGCATACTACCCCTTTTGTGATTCATGCACTAGGGTACCCAGATCCCTCTGAACCTCAGAGCTCTGCAATTTCTCACTATTAACATTATATGCTTGATTTTATTCTTTCTGCCAAAATGGACAATTTCATATTTGCCCACAGTATTCTCCATTTGCCAGATCTTTACACATTAACTTAACCTATGTCCCTTTGTAGCCTCTTTATGTGCTCTTCACAATTTACTTTCTTACCTATCTTTGTACCATCAGCAAATTTAGCAAACAAACATTAGATTCCTTCATCCAAGTCATTTATATAAATGGTAAAAAGTTGAGAGCCCAGCACTGATACCTGTGGCATGATGCCAACTGGAAAATGACCCATTTATGGTGACCCTCTGTTTCTTGTTAGCTAGCCAATCTTTTATTCATGACAGTATATTATCTCCTACACCATGGCAGAATTTTCTGCCTACTGGGCAGGTGGGCCCGACTCAATCTCCGGCAGGCAGGGAGTTGATCCCCACTGGAGAAGCGGGCCCCCCCCACCCCCCCGCCATTTTAAGTGGGTGGGCCAATTAAGGCCCGCCCAGCATGACGCCCGGTGGGAAGCACTATGAGCTTTCTGTACACACAGGGGGTGGGGGTATTCCCCAAATGCGAGAGTGCGCTTTTTCGCGCATGCTCACAAAAGAGTGCACATCTCCCTGAGGCTAATTGCTGCCTCAGGGAGATCGCTGAAAGGTTTTCAAACTTTAAAAATAGAAAATAAAAAATCATTAACATGTCCCCCTCATGTGACAATATCACACAAGATGGGACATGTTAATAAATTTCACTAAAACTTTATGAAAGTTTTTTAAACCCTATATGAAACTTCAACCCGCCAGTGGATGAGGTTTCATGTTTTCTCAGAAGCCCGCCGGGGCTCCCGGCCTGCCCACCAACCTTACGGTTGGACGGGCAGGTCCTTTTGTTTTAATTATCCTGTCAATGGCCTTAATTAGCCATTGACAGGGTCGGCGGGCAGACAGCTGATCGCGCTGTGCCCCCGCCTTCCTGAAGATTTAAATAGGGCAGGATAACGTCAGGGGTGCCCCCTGACGTCATCCTGTGTCATTTTGCGCATGGATGAGCAGGCCCCGCCCCCTGCTCGCCAACAGCAAAATCCAGCCCCATGAGTTTTTATTTTCCACAATAACATTTGCTGTGTTACCTTATCAAATGCTGCTGGAAATCTAAGTACAGTACATCCACTAGTTTCCCTTTATCCACAGCACATGTGACTCCTTCAAAGAACTCCAATAAATTGGATAAACATCACTCCCCTTCACAAAACTATGTTCACTCTGCCTGATTGCCTTGAATCTTTCTGAGTGCCCTGCCATAAGATTTTTAATAATAGCTTCCAACATTTTCCCTATGCTAGATGTTAAGCTAACTGGCATGTAGTTTCCTGCTTTCTGTCTCCATCCCTTTTTGAATGAAGGAATTACTTTTGCTATTTTCCAGTTCAATGGCACCTTCCCTGAATCCAGGGAATTTTGGAGAATTAAAACCAATGCATCAACTATCTCACTAGCCACTGCTTTTATTACCATAGGATGACGTCCATCAGGACCTGGCAATTTGTCAGCCCGCAGTTCCAATAGTTTGCTAAGTACCACTTCTCTGGTGATTGTAATTCTCCTGAATTCCTCCCTTCCTTCCAGTCTCTGATTTATAGCTATTTCTGGGATGTTACATGTATCCTCTATAGTGAAGACTGATGCAAAATATCTATTTAATTTATCTGACATCTCCTTATTTTCCATTATTAATTCCCCAGACTCACTTTCTATAAGGCCAACACTCACTTTGTTAACTCTTCTTATTTAAATATCTATAGAAACTCTTACTAGCTGTCTTTCTATTTCTAAGCTCTCTCTCGTACTCTAATTTTTTCCTCCTTATTTATCTTTGCTGTTCTTTATATTCTGTCCAATCTTCTGATCTGCCACCTGTGTTTTTGTGCTTTTTCTTTAAGTTTGATACTGTCTTTAACTTTTTTAGTTAATAACTGATTGTGGGCCCTCTACTTGGAATTTTTCTTTCTCGTTTGAAGCATCTATTCTGTGTATTCTGAAATATCCCTTTAAATGTCTGCCACTGCATCCCTATTGACCTACCCCTTAACCTCATTTCCCAGCTCACCATCTCTGCTTTAATACCCACATAATCGCCCTTACTCAAGTTTAAAATACTAGTCTTGAACAGACTCTTCTCCTCCTCAAAGGGAATGTAAAATTCAATCATATTATGATCACTGCTACCCAGGGGTGCCTTTACTATGAGGTTATCAATTAATCCTATCTCGTTGCACAATACCAGGTCTAGTATAGCCTGCTCTTTGGTTGGCTCTAGAATGTGCTGTTCTAAGAAGCTATCCCAAAAACATTCTATGAACTCCTCATCTATGCTGCCTTTGCCCATCTGATTTTTCCAGTCTATATGTAGATTAAAATCTACCATGATTATTGCTGTCTCTTCCTGAAAAGCTCCCATTATCTCTTCCTTTATACTCTGCCCTAACATGTAGTTACAATTAGGGTGTTTATATACCACTTCCACAAGTGACTTCTTGCCTTTATCATTTCTCACCTCAACCCACACCACTTCTACATCCTAGTTTTCTGAACTTTGGTCATCCCTCTCTATTGTGCTAATACCATCATTAATTAGCAGAGCCACTTCTTCATCTTTTCCTCATCTCCTGTCCTTCCTAAAAGTCATGTACCCTTCAATATTCAGGGCCCAATCTATATCATCCTGCAGCCACATCTCTGTAATGGCTATGAAATCATGCTTATTTGTTTCTATTTACACTATCAGTTCATCTGTTTTATTTCGAATGCTAGGTGCATTCAGATTTAGAGCCTTTAGTTTTGCCCTTTCATTATTTTTGTAAACTCTAGCTTTGATTGCTGTTTCACTCTTAGATTTGTACTCTCTGTCCCTGTCTCATTCTTTTTATCATTTTCTATATTAATACCATTCCCTCTTGCCTTGTCTCTACTCTTTGATTTACAACATCTTCCCAAATTTGATCCCTTGTCCCCACTATTTAGTTTGAAACCTTCTGTACTTCTCCAGTTATGTGGCTCGCTAGAACATCAGTCCCAGCACGGTTCAGATGTAGACCATCCCAATGGTACAGATCCCATTTTTCCTAGTGCCCCATGAACTGGAACACACTTCTGCCATACCAGTCTTTGAGCCACACATTCATTCTCTAATCTTATTTTCCCTGTACTAATTTGCTCGTAGCTCAGGTAATAATCCAGAGATTATCAGCTTTGAGGTTCTGCTTTTTAATTTAGTGCCTAGCTCCTCACACAGACTATGCAGAACCTCTTTCATAGTTCTACCGATGTCATTGGTACCTATGTAGACCATGACAACTGGATCCCCCTCCCACTGCAAGTTCCTGTCCAGCCCTAAGCAGATGTTCCAAATCCTGGCACTGGGCAGGCAACACAGCTGTCTGGATTCTGCTCTTTGCTACAGACAACAGTGTCAATCCCCCACACTATACTGTCCTCTACTATCACTACCATTCCTTTTTGCTCCCCTCACTTGAATGGCTTCCTGTACCATAGTACCATGGTCAGTTGTTCAACCGCCCTGCAGACCCCACTCTCATTCAAACAGGCTGAGAGAATCTCAATTCTGTTGGGCAATTGCAAAGGCTGAGGCTCCTGCACTCCTGCCCTCTGGGTCCCTTTACCTGCCTCTGTTGCAGTCGCACCCTCCTGTCCCTGACCTCTGTCCAAATCAGAAGACCCTATCCTAAATGGTGTGACTGCCTCCTGGTAGAAAACATCCAGTTAACTTTCCCCCTCCCTGATGCTTGCAACATCTGCAGTTCAGCCTCCAGCTCAATGACTCTGAGCTGAAGTTCGTCAAGTCACAAAGACTTACTGCAGACATGTTTGCCCTGGATCACACTGGCATCCAGGAGCTCCCATATGCTGCAGCCTTGACTTATCAACTGTCCCACAATCCTTCATGCGTTTTAATTAATTGCTTAATTATATTATTTACTTACTTATTTTCCTTCTTTAAAATATATTTTATTAACTGTACCACCAGTTTATATTCTTTTTAAACCTTAGGAATAGAATACACCTTAACCACTTACCAGATACTGACCAGTTAACTTCTAGCCCTGTGGTCGAGCAAGAACCAATCCTTAAGTGTGGAAAAGTTAGAAAAGGCAAAAGCAAAGGAACATCTGCTTGCCCTTCTCCCCAGCTCCCTAATCACCCAACTCCAAACACTCTGTTCAAAGTCACAATTCATGCTAAGAAGTGGCTGTTTATTTATCCTGCTGAGATTAAGCAGTTAGCTGACCCCATTACAGAAAAACTGGTTTAGGCTGCTTTACTTAATTAGCTAACTTCAACTCCGCATGCAGTGGAGTCCTGAAAATGTTGCTTAAAGTTGGGAACATTAGAAAATGGACAGCAAATTTCAGTCAAATGCTAAATAGAAACTTAAATTTGATTTTTGCAACGAGATTAACAGTCCCTTACTCACCCAAACTGCCAGCAATCAATTACCCAAAAGCCCAGGGCAATGCTCAGGGACTACGGGTTCAAACTCCATCACGGCAGCTGGTGGAATTTAAATTCAGTTAATAAATCTGGAATTAAAAGCTAGTATCAGTTACAGCACCATGACAACTATCATCAAGTGTCATAAAAACCCATCTGGTTCATGTGAATCCAGACCCACAGCAATGTGGTTGACTCTTGACTGCCCTCTGAGATGTTCAGTTCAAGGGCAATTAGGGGTGGGTAACAAATACTGGCATTGCCAGCGACGCCCACATCCCATGATAGAATAAAAAAAAAAGAATGTGCTTTTCATGCATGTACTGCGACATAGAATTTTAATTATAAATGTGTTAGAAAGGGCAAAAAGAGAGAAAGTGTTGTGGCCCATTGTTCTGGTTACAACATCAGGAATGTCAACAGACTACTGACAAAATCCCAGCCTCTCTCTCTCCTAAACACATATGGGCAGAATTTTGCCCTCGGATGGTGGGCGGGCCCCACTGGCTCAGCGGTGGGTGGACAGCTGAACCCTGCCCCCGAAACGGGGCCCACTGAGAGGGGAGGGATTCCCCAACTATCAAAGTGTGCTTTCACTCATGCATGCAAAAGAGCCCACTGCTCCCTGAGGCAAAGTCCTGTCTCAGGGAGATTAGTGACAGGTAAGAAAAGTCAAAAAATAGAAAGGTTAAAAAATTAACATGTCCCCCTCATGTGACAATGTCACACAAGATGGGACATGTTAATAAAAATGACTTAATTTGGTTAAAAACGGACATGAAACCTCATCCCGACCGTGGATGAGGTTTCATGTATTATCAGAAGCCTGCTGGGTCTCCTGGCCTGCCCATCCAACCTAAAGGCTGGATGAGCAGGTCTTTAATTATCTTAATTAGCCTTTCAATGGCCTTAATTGGCCATTGACAGGTTGGCGGGCGGACAGCTGATTTCACTGTCTGCCCATCTTCCTGAAAAATTTAAAAGGGACCAGGATGACGTCAGGGGTTCCCCCCGATGTCATCCCACATCATTTTCCCGTTGGTAAGTGGGCCCCGCCCCCAAATCGCCAACGAGAAAATTCAGGCCATAGAAATTATGATTAAAGAACTAAAATAACTGGCTACAAATATTTGAAAACAATGCAAAGGAAAGTAGTCCATAATCTAAAGGCTGGTTAAAAGATCACTCGTCACATATTAAAGCATAAGTTTATTTTCAGAAGAAGGAACAAACAAAGTTACAGATACTATTTTCAAAAGGCCTGTATCAAACAAGAAAAACAATGCTTAAAACTCAAATGAGATCAGGGAAAAAATAGACAATGTAAGGTCAACTACATAGGTAAAGGTCAGGGGAACACAGCGATAGTTTTCTGGAAGAACATATTTGAGATGATGTTCTACAAGTGCACTTTATACATATAATTGTTTGACTACCCAGGAGATCCTTCCACATAATTTGATTAACTTTGTCATTGTCAGAGAAATTTTAAATATCTATGAATTTTCCATCATATAACAATAAATTATATAAATAGGTACTGCGTCTTAATCGATTAATGTATATAATGGAAAATATGTAGACATTCAAAAATTCACTGTGACACTAATGTAGTTAGTCAAATTATATTGAAGAATCCTTTGCATCATTCATCATTCATAAAACCTCAGCAAAATTTTAAGATGCCATTTGCAATCCTTTTGACTTAAGTCATAAAAATAAATCAAGGACAAAGAGGCTGCAGATTTCAATAGATTGGTTTATTCAACTCTGATCATCATCCATTTGTAGAAATGGGCATACTTTTGAATCCTTTTACATTTATTTACTTTATCATAAAGTAATTTCTAATTTTGACTTTTCATTTTTTAACTTTTAAACATTTTAATGTGACACTGAAGTCTGCAAGTCCCAACACAAATTCAATATTACTGAACGTTATGTAAATTAAATTTTGGTGGTGGGGTTTAGACACAGCACTTACCCCAAATGGACATGTCTATCTAACCATAGCTCAGCTATTTATGCTTAGTTACTCATGTCAGGTAATAGTGGGTTGGCAAATATGAGCAAATTATTTAAGTTCTGACATATGACTCTTAGCCTTCTAAACAAACGGTTCAAGGAAAATACAGTTTGTTGTCCAACTGTGCATTAATAATTCTCGTTCATGATGTTTCAAAATGCACGAGTGCAATCTGGTTTAGCATTCCACAAGAGTTTTGCTCACGTTAAATTACCAACAGTAAAAATTGGAACATATGACAAATAAAGGTAACTAGCAGACACAGAAATATGATAAAACAAGCCCCAAGGTAAAAATCATACCCAAGTCACTTGTATCAAAATAATGACGTGATTCAAATGGCCCAGCACTCAATTTCTAATCAGGTCACCTGAGCTGGTCGTTACTCAGATTGAATGGCATATTTTTGTTAAATTGGAGGCAGGCAGGGCAAAGTACAATGTAACTTTGTAAATTTAATCCCCAGGGAAAGGGAAAAGAAAATGTTTTTAAACTTTCGCCACTTCAGGCTCAGCTCCTAATAGATGCTTTATGGGGTATCACTGATAAAAGTTGTGGTGAAGCAGAATATCACTTTTTTTAATGTCAGTAGATTACTTCAAAAACAAGGAATTCCTGGTCTTTCAGAGATACATTTGTGTGCTGAACAAGGATGATCCTGATGTTAGTTAAAAGGTGACCATTAACAGTGATTAATTCTAGAAAGGGTTGGGGGGGTGAGGGGTGGTGTTGTGATCAGAGGGAACAACGGGGACTGCCAATCCCAGGGTGGGTTGTTACTTGGATCCACGTTGGTTAGTGACGTTCACGGAATCAAAAAATTTTAACGGCACAGAAGGAGGCCATTCAGCCCACTGTGTCTGCACCAGCTCTCCAAATGAGCATTATGATCTACTGCCATTGCCCTGCCTTTCCCCCATACCTCTGCACACTATTTCTATTCGAATAAACAACCAATGCCCTCTGGAATGCCTCAGTTGAACCTGCCTCCATCACACTTCCAGGCAGTGCATTCCAGACCCGAACCATTCATTGTGTGAAAAAAAATTTTCTCGCGTCACATTTGCTTCTTTTGCAAATGACTTAAATCTGTGCCCTGTCGCTCTTGATCCTCTTACAAGGGAGAACAGCTTCTCCCTATCTACTCTGTCCCGCCTCCTCATGATTTTGAACATCTCTATCAAATCTCCTCTTAGCCTTTTTCTCTCCAAGGGAACAATCCCAACCTCCCCAATCTGTCTTCGTAAATGAAGTTTCCTATCCCTGAAACCATTCTTGTAAACCTCTTCTGCACTCTCTCCAACATGTTCACATCCTTGTTATAATATGGCCCCTAGAACTATACACAATATTCCAGCTGAGGTCTAATGAGTGTCTTATATAAATTCAGCATAACCTATTTGTTCTTGTATCTATGCCCCTATTAATAAAGCCCAGGATACTATATGCTTTATTAACTGCTTTCTCAAACCTGTCCTGCCACCTTCAATGATCTATGCACGTATATACCCAGGTCCCGCTGCTCCTGCACCACCTTCAAAACTTCACCCCTTATTTTATATTGTCTGTCCATGTTCTTCCTACTAAAACGTATCACTTCACACTTCTCTGCACTGAACTTCATCTGCCACTTGTCTGCCCAATCCACCAACATGTCTATGTCCTTTTGAAGTTCAATACTATCCTCATCACAGTTGACAATGTTTCCAAGCTTCGTATCATCCATAAACTTTGAAATTGTCCCCTGCACACCAAGACCTAGATCATTAATATATACCAGGAAAAGCAAGGGTCCTAATACCAACCCCTGGGGTCCAGCCTGAAAAATATCTATTGGCCATTACTCTCTGCTTCCTATTTTTCAGCCAAGTTTGTATCCATGTTGCTACTGTCCCTTTTACTTCATAAGCAATAACTTTTCTCACAAGTCTGTTGTGTGGCACTGTACTGAATGCCTTTTGGAAGTCCATGTATACCACATCAACAACATTATCCTCATTGGCTTTTTCTGTTACCTCTTCAAAAACTCCAGCAAGTTCATGAAACACAACTTTCCCTTTAGAAATCCATGCTAGCTCTTCTTTATCAACCCATATTTTTCCATGTGACTACTAATTCTATCCCGAGTAATTGTTTCTAGGATCTTGCCCACCACTGAAGTTAAACTGACAGGTTTGTAATTGCTGAGCTTATCCTTACAACCTCTTTTGAACAAGGATGCAATGTTTGCAATTCTCCATTCCTCTGACACTCCCCCTGAGTCTAGGGAAGACTGAAAAATTATGGTCAGTGCCCCTGCAATTTCTACTCTCACTTCCTTCAATTTTACTTGGATGCATCTCATCAAGTCCTGGTGCCTTGTCAACTATAAGTACCAACAGTCTATTCAACACTTCCTCTTTATCAATTTTGAACACTTCTAGTTACAGGGCTTCCTCGTCTGTCACCATGGCCTGGGTAGCATCTACCTCCTTGGTAAAGACGGATGCAAATTATTCATTTAATACCTTAGCCATGGCCCCTTTGTCTATGTGTAAATTCCCCTTTAGGTCCCTAACCAGCCCTACTCCTCCTTTTACACCCTTTTACTATTTATATGCCTGTAGAAGACTTTGGGATTCCCCTTTACGTTTGCTGTCAGTCTTTTCTCATAATCCCTCTTCGCTTCTCTAATATGCTTTTTCAACTCCCCTCTGAACATTCTGTATTGCTCTTGGTTCTCAATTGTATTTTCTACCCGACACCTGTCACAAGCACACTTTTTCTTCTTTATCTTAATTTCTATCTCCTTCTTCATCCAAGGACCTCTGAATTTGTTTGCCCTACCTTTCTCTTTCAATGGAATATACCTTGACTGTGCCCGGACCAATTCCTTTATGCAAGTAGCCCATTGTTCAGCTACAGATTTTTCCATCATTCTTTTATTCCAGTCTATCTGGCCCAGCTCCATTCTTGCTCCATCGAAGTGTGCTCTCATCCAGTTAATTATTCTTACTCTGGATTGTCTATCATCCTTTTCTCTCATCATCCTAAAACATACAATACAATGACCACTGTCTCCAAAATGTTCCCCCACTGACACTTGATCTACTTGGCCCACCTCATTTCCAAGAACCAGGTCCAACAGTGTATCATTTCTTATTGGACTGGACACATACTGCTGCAAAAACTTCTCCTGAACACAATCTAGGAACTTTTGGCCCTCTCTGCCCTTTGCACTACCACTGTCCCAGTTTACATTCGTGTAATTAAAGACCCCATTACAACTACTCTATAATGCTTGCATCTCTCTGCAATTTCTCTGCAGATTTGTTCTTCCACATCTTTCTCACTAGTTGCCGCTCTATAGATTACACTGAGCAATGTAATTGTACCCTTTTTGTTCCTTAGTTCTAGCCAAATTGATCCTGTCCTTGAACCCTCTGGAACACTTTCTTTCTCCAGCACTGCAATGATCTCCTTAACCAATACCGCCACCCTCCTCCTTTCCTATCTTTTCTGAACACCTTGTACCCAGGAATATTTAACAACCAGTTCTGCCCTTCCTTGAGCCAGGCCTCTGTTATCACCACAACATCATATTTCCACATGGCAATCTGCACCTGTAACTCCCTGATCTTATTTACTATACTACGTGCATTCACATTCATGCATAGTAACCCTAATTTAGATATTGTTACTTTCTCCTTCATCCCAACTCCACCTATTAACTTACTATTGTCTACTCTAGTGTTAACTGTCTCTTCCAGTATTTTTTGTGTACCCTGGTATTCCTCTCTAATATTTTCTCCTGGTTCTTATACCCCTGCCAAGTTAGATTAAAGCCCTCTCAAAAGCACTAGTAAAATGCTCTGCAAGGAACTTAGTCCCAGCTCTGTTCAGGTGCAAGTTGCCCACTTGTACAGGTGCCATCTTCATCAGAACCCATCCCAGTGTCCCAGGAATATAAAGCCCTCCCCCTTGCACTATCTTTCCAGCCATGCATTCATCTGCCTTATCCTCCTAATTCTGTACCCACAGGCAAGTGGCACTCGGAATATTCCGGAGATTAGTACATTTGAATTCCTGTTTGCTAACTTTCTACCTAGCTCCCTAAATTCTGATTGCAGGGCCACATCCCCTTTCCTACCGAAGTCATTGGTACCAGTGTGGCTCACAGCCTTTGGCTGTTCACCCTCCCCCAGAAGAATGTCCTGCACCGCTCTGTGACATCCTTGATCCTGGCACCAGGGAGGCAACGTACCATCCTAGAGTCATGTCCACAACCACAGAAACACCTGTCTGTTCCCCTAACTAATGAACCCCCTATCATTATTGCTCTTCCTTTCTTCTCCCTCCCCTCCTCACAGCAGAGCCACTTGTGGTGCCACAAACCTGGTTCTGACTGCACTCCTCTGAAGAACCAATGCCCTCTCCAGCTTCCAAAATGGAAAACCTATTGGTGAGTAGGTCCACAGGGGTCTCCTGCACTACCTGCCTACTTCTCTTGGACTGCCTGGTGGTCACCCATTCCCTCTCTGTCTCCAGGCCCTTAAGCTGCAGTGTGACCACCTCTCTGAATGTGCTATCCACTTAGCTCAGCCTCACAGATGCGCCACAGTGACTCCAGCCGCCACTGGAGCTCCAGGTTTCAGTGTTCAAGTTTCTGCAGCTGGCAACACTTCCTGTACATATGGTCATCTAGGACACCAGTAGTATCCATGACTTTGCACATAATACAGGACACGCATCCCACTCGACTGAGCTGCCCTGCTATGTCTTAACTCTACTCCCTTACGTTGACTCAATATTACTTTGTTATATTGGCGCTAAATTTCCCTTATTCCTGGCAAAGACACAGCTGCTCTGTTTACTGGAGAGAGAGTTTATTGACTTAGCTCACAGCCAACACTACTCCAACCCCCAGTGTCCCAACTATCTCCATTTATAATCTTTAGAATGATCAATCTAAATGGAGTTGGTGTATTTGGTCACCACTTTGGTGCCTTCAGAGACGGTGTGTTTAGCCAGTACCCCTGGCAGCACGAAGCGGACGGCACTCTGGATCGTGTACAAATGCCCATCACATGTTTAACAATGTAACTGTCATTAAACCTTAACAATGTAATTAATAAGACATTGCCAAGAGCTAGGATGGGTCCTGGCGGGGCTGGGGTGTGGAGGTCAACAGCCTTGTGGTGGGGGGAGGTGGATGGGATGGTGGGTCAGGCCCGGCTTGGGGATGCGGAGATGAGGCCAGGGTCCATTGGTGAGGCCATTGAAGGGGTCCCAATTACAGAGGCTCCTAAGGCAGGCACATGGATCAAGGAGATGCATGTGAAGGTATGTATCTCCTGAGCCCACCAAATCTTTTCCCTACGGAAGCTACTAAATTCCCCAACCCAGTTCTCCATGGCCTTATTATCATATTTAAAGTACCAACTTGCTTCATTGGGTTCAGTTAGCTGCCCGCAGATCATACATTTTCAGTTGGAGGCACACTTGCGTTGGAAAATAGACTTTGACCATCCCAACTGACCCAAACCTGCCTGTTTCTCAATTACAATTCGCCCTGTTTACTCCGTTTTTTTCTCTCCACAGATGTTGATTTTTTTTTCTGGAATTTTCTGCTTTTAATTCAGATTTTCAACATGGATAGTGGTTTGCTTTGTGTGAATACATTAATTTGATCTGGCTCATGTCACAAGCAAGCAATTTGATGTATAAGTGTTGGGTTCTTTTTTGCATGCTGAAATTGTTTGTTGTTTAATGCCAGGGTTGCATTGCTTTCTTTACTCTTATGACTGTATGCATTACTACTGAAATACAACGGAGCAACTAATGAAGCAGTTGGAACAATTCTATTGAAACACATGTTAAGCTGCTAACAATTCTCTTAACATGCTCTTAGGTCAGAAGATAAATTCAGATAAGGCATTTACTTAAGAACATAAGAATTAGGACGAGTAGACCAAATGACAGTTCATGCGTGCTCCATCTTCAATATAATCATGGTTCCACATTCAGTACAATCATTGCTGATCTTCTGCCTCATCTCCACCTTTCCTGTCCCCTCACCCCAAATCCCTGATATTCCCTGACAGATCAATAATGTATCTATGTCAACCTTGAATATAGACAATGATAGAGCAATCACAAACCAGAGGTAGAGAGTTCCAAAGATTTACAAACCTCTGAGTAAAGACATTTCTCCTCATCTCAGTCCTAAATGATCAGCCCCTTATCCTGAGACTGTGCTCCAGTATTCTAGGTTCCCCAGCCCTGGAAAATCACCTCTTAGTGTCTACTCTGTTAAGCTCCTTCAGAATTCTCTGTCAATGTGATCACCACTCATTCTTCTAAACTCAAAGGAGTATCAGCCCAACCTGCCTCATCTCTTATCATAGGACAAGACTCCCATGCCAGGAACCAATCTAGTGAAATTTCACTATACCACCTCCAAGGGAAGTGCCATGCCTTTTATTCGATTTACCCAATCAAACTTCACCAGCTCTCCCTCCAACCCTCATGTTATTGGCATTGTTTAAGTTTAAGATTCATATTTTGGACTCAAGTATGTCGCTGTCAAACTTCAGGATACAATTGAATTCCATATTGTCATTTTTTTCCCCCAGAAAAACCTCTACTACTAATGAACTCTGGGCCTAAACTTCCGTGGAGTGGTAGCGGCAAACAGGATTGGACAGCCAGCAGTGGGTGGGGAGGTTAGTCGGTGAATATGGGGGGTAAACAGTCCTGTGGGGAGGGTAGTCGGAGGGAGTTGGGGGAAGCGGGGTGGGGGGGGGGGTGCTGCTGATGTTAGCCCCCTAAGGGTTCAGGGATGTGGGGGAATCCCATGGGGGGCTGGTGTGTGCCTGCACAATAGTTACTCAGAAGCTATAAGTGGTTTTAATTCTTCTAAATTTTTCTGGGTTATTATTGCTGCAAGACAGTAAGAATCACCCGATGTTTGCGATTTAAATTGCATATTCGGATGGTTCCCAGTGCAGGACAATTGCCCATCAGAAGTTTGCACTTCCCGGGCAATTGCTGTGTAAACCTTACCTCGGAACTTCTGGAGGTAAGGGGGCGGCAGGTCGAAGCTGTCGCAAATGCACTCTGCAAAATCATTTTCTAAATTAGCTTTGCTAATTTGACTTGTCCAGTCTGTATGAAAATTAAAGTCCCCCGTAATTGCCTGTGTCAGAAGCTCCAATTATTTCTTGCTTACTCGACCTTAGTTTTTACTTCCAATACCCTATCCGGAAGTCCACATGTCATTCACTGTGTAAGCTTTGATACCAGTCCTAAATTTGCCCTCTACTGGTTTGAATTTTTGTCTTCTTCTCTCCCTATCACAGGTTAGTTTGAAGTAATCATTTTCCATACCATTTGCTATCATAAATACATTCTACTTGTGAGCCACCTTTTTTCAAGGCTGAAAAGCCAATGTTCCTCCAATCATCCTTATAATTTTGCCCTTAACATTAGGGATTAGCTTCATTCAGTACATTCTGGACACCTTTTGACCTTGAATGCTCCTTTGTATCTTGGGGACTGGAATTGGATACCTCTCCCAAAGTGGATAGTTTCTAGTTTGCCCTTAATGAGTGTGTTAATGCAAAGTTAGGGTATTAACAAAGACTGGACCTGTTCATTTTCATACCGTGGACAAAAACTAGCAACCAACACATTAATAGTAGAGACAAAGTTATCCATCTCAACCCTATGAAAAGGTTTGGTTGATGATTCACTAGTAAACCTAGTCTCTCCTTGTACTGTTGCTTGATTCTTATTTATCCCACGGAGATCAGTTATTCAAATTCTAGCAAGCATTTCAACTTTAATACATGAACTTTCAGGGCAGGAGTGGAATGAAACTGACGATTAATATTACTCATTAAGTGCCTCTTCTCACTGAGATCCCACATATTTATTTCTCATAAGTGATGACAGAACATTGAAAAACTGATTGAAATAACAAAGAACTAAAAAACCAGTGTGAAAACAACATTACGAGCTGATACACATTTCATATTAGCACTTGAATTACACTTCCAGCACTCTCTCCACTTCATCATTTTGGTAACTTCTCGTTTCTCAGTTGGTGCTTTCATGTGAAAGAGTGAAAGTCTCAAGATAAATGGAATATTTATGTAATTATGTAATGGAAGAGCAATAAAAAGTAATCACAATTACCCAATCAAAAATATAATTATTTTTCGGAAGTGTTCACCGTTAAAATACAGTGGTTGTCTTGCATACCCTATTCCTTTTGCACAATAAATCAAAACATACAATTTAGGATGTTTGCAGGGATTATTGACAATGCATTTAGATTGAGTTAAGAATCTTTGTTATCTTTAAGAATTCATTAGAATCTTTAATCTTTGAGCACTTAAAAGACTGATCGCATTTTTTTCATTCTTCCCTTATTTTATTTGAAACATTCTGTGACAAATTATGTACCAATATCCAATTGTGAGAATGGATTACCGACTTGGTCATGTCTCTTCCAATGAACAGAAAAAAGAATTGGATGGTGTCAAAAGAATGGAGGATTGCAAATATTTAACCTTTTTTCAAAAAAGAAAAGAACAAACCTGCCAATTACAGCCTGTCGATTTCATGGTGGGAAAGCTGATAGAAACAATAATCTGTGGATGAGGGCAATGCACTTAATCTTATACATATGGACTTTCTGAAAGTGTTTGATAAAGCACCACTGTTATGTTCTACCACAGGTTCGCTTTGCTTGCGAACCGGTTGCACGCTTATCTGTCAGAAGGTGAGCTGATTACAATATACTGCAGATGATGAGACCAATATGAAACAAAGCACATGCTATTTATTTACACAGACAACAGAGCACTAACATGATGTGTGCTTCTCCAACCAGACCCTACTGTGGACTAATATTAACATGGTAGCCCGCACTACACAGCTATTGGGTCTTACAGTCACGTGGTCAATCTGCTCACATTCTCTTAAAGTTGCATTACATCTCAGATTACCACATCCTTCCCCCTTTATTTGAAAGTACATTTTAACTATTTTTTTTATTTTAACTATTCACAAAAATAAACTATTACAAATTCAGTTTCAGGAGGTTTTTTCAAACATTTCAACCGTCATATCACAACCTCGGATGATTATTTGAAGCCTCCCTCTCAGGAGTCATCCGTCCACTAGATTCCCCAGTAGGGCTACCTGCAGATGCCGTGGCTGATGACACCCGTGCGGTGGCCTCACACTGCAGCAGAGTGATGGTATAATGTGGCTCATGCTGCAGCTCGCAACTTGATGGAGCAGACCATCGGGATGCTGAAGATGTGGTTCCGGTGCCTGTACTGGTCTGGTCTGGTGCAGCCCTGCAATACAGTCCACAGAGAGAGTCACACATTGTCGTCATCTGCTGCGCCCTTCACAACGTGGCACTTGCAACGAGGTGAGGAGCTGGCTGAGGAAGGGATAGAGGAGCTGGAGTTCTCCTCGGATGAGGACGCCGCTGATGAGGTTGGGGGTGAGGGGGTCCTCGGTGATGGGGTTGAGCCTCTTGCACTGACTAGACGAGGCAGGCCGCTCAGTAGGCCCTCATAGCTGGCAGGTTTGTGGAGGATGATGACGACATGCAGTGAGGTGTCCCCATAGACCCTCATATCGCAGTTGGGAACGTTTGACTCCAGTTTGGCTTATGGCAGCTCCAATACCCTCTGTAAGAATGCTCCAGTCTTGGAGGCACAGTGGAGGCCCTAATAGTTGCTCAATCACAGGAGGATGATGACAACATAGTGAGGACAGTCCATAGTTCTTCACGTGGCCTCTGAGAATGTCTGACTCCTGTCTGGCCGAGAGCAGCTCGCTTGTGCTCCATGATCAGAGCCATCTCAGAGATGCAGCCATGAAACTTTAGACGCATCTGATGCTGTGTCCGCCTTCAGCACCTCAGCCCTTCAGGAGCTGGTGCACAGCATCACCAGTCGTAAATACTGGCGTGATGGGGGCCAGCCCCACCTTCAAGGTGCTGAGAGCACACAGAGAGAATGAAACAACTCTGTGGCACCTGCCCACTACATTCTGGCAGCAATGACCAGCACTACCAAGGTGCAGATATCAGTAATGTTTCCAGGGAGTGTGAGGCTGGACCATCACTGTGGTCTGAAGGTTGCACAGGGCACAGGGAAAAGGCCCTGGACTGAGACACCTGCCTTTATCTTGTGCAGAAAGGTTTCACAAAAGAGTGACAAGAACACTGCTCATCAGAACAAGGAGTCACAGGCAGGGTAACATTCTTGGGAGTTTACTGACAATAGTGAACAGTATGTACAAGTGATCAACACTCATGCTCAGGCTGTGCAACTACTTCACTTATCTTTCCTAACCCTGCCGCTACTGCTGAATCCTCACTTGGTAGAGCACTGCCGACCTCACTGTCAGCACAGGAATGGTCCTGATCCTTGCTGGCCAGCTGGATGGCTCTGTTTTTTTAAATTCTGTCAGAACTTTGATCTCTGGCATCCTTCCACTTATCTGCGACCTTTCCCTCCTGTTGTGAGCCAGTTTGTCCTGCATGGACAGAGATAGGGAGGATGCCTGCCGGGCCAGATGATAAGTATGCCTGGCCTGTGTGGGTGGTGAGTGGTCCCATGGATGGGCTGAAGACAGTGACAGTGTGTGTGAAAGAGTGAATGATGATGTCCCTTCCACTGGCAGTGAGTGAGGGCCCTCTGGATATGGGTTTGTGAGTGTGAGAGTTGGGTGTGATGAAAAGAATGACTTACCCTGGAGGAACTGAAGAGTTCATTCACCCTTTTGCAGCATTGGGTGGCTATCCTCCTCTGCAGGGCATTGGCGCTGACCACTGCTGCCGCTGCCCCCCAAGCCAGGTTGGTGACTTTGCTGCCCATCATGCACCCAGAACAGGAGTAGAACACATCCCGGGGGCCTCCACGGCATCCAGCAGTTGCTCAAGGGACCTGTTGTTGAAGTGGGGGCCTGCAGTCTTTTTTCCTTTGCTGGTCTCGACTCCTGGGTGATACGGTGGTGTGCTGATGGCGATGAACGCTTTGCTGGAGGCTTCCTTTTAAAGATGGCAGCTGGTGTGATACAACAGCGGGAAATGGCGTGTTTCGCCGGAATGAATAAATAATGAGGGGGCTCGGGACGATACAGTGTTATTACCCGCCATTTTTGTCGGCAGGTAAGACTCCATTTTACCCTCCCACTGCCACACTTAGTGCAAATCTGGGAAAATTCCGCCCCCATGTTTAGCAAATCCGTTTAGAGCAATTGCTACCTTCTGTCTTGTACAGTGAATAGGCCCAAGGATTATATCATTAAAAATAACAAGACAGCAGGAACAGAGAGACTTGAGGTGCTGAGGCACAAATATTTGAAAGTGGCAGGACAAGCTCAGGAAGCTGCTAAAGTTTATGAGATCCTAAGCTTTATAAATAAAGGCATTTAATAAAAAAGTAAGAAGTTATACTAAACCTAGATGAAACACTAGTTTGACCCCAGCTGGAATAGTGTGTCCAATTCTGGGCAGTGCACTTTAGGAAGGACATGAAAGCATTAGAGAGGGTACAAAAGAGATTTACTAGAATCATTCCAGGGATTAGGGATTACTGTTACTTGGATAGACTGGAGAAACTGGGGTTATTCTCCTTAGAGCAAAGAAAGCAAAGCAGAAATTTCATTAAGGTATTTAAAACCATGAAAGGAAAAGACAGAGTAAATATAGATAAACTGTTGCCAATGGCTGAATTGTTGATAATGAGAAGACAAAGATTTAAATTGATTAGCCAAAAAACAAAGGTGACGTGAGGAGAAACTTATTTTACGCAACGAGTGATTAGAATTTGGAATGCACTGCCTGATAGAGTAGTGGAAACAGATTCAATAGTAGCTTTTACAAAGGAATTGGATAAATACATGGAGGAGAAAGAAGTTCCAGGGATATAGCAAAAGATTGTAGTAGTGGGAATTGCTCTTTGAAAAAGCTGATACAGACTAATGGCCTCAGTCAGTGCCTTGCTAATCTGTGATTCTATGAACCTGAATTTCAATAGCACCTTCCTCAACATCTGAGCACATCAAACCATTTCACAAAAAAGTGTACCAAGTTTGGTTGTCAAGAGATGGGAGCTAGACCAAATCAAACAACAGGAGAAGAAAAAAAAATGCCAAAGCAGCATCAAAATCAACACAGCAGCAGCAAGCCTGAGTAGGTAGGTTAAAGATTAAGAATCTGTGTACCATTTTTGTGTGTTTAGTATTTTTAGCAACTGAGCAATTGGTTCAAGAGTTGGAACGCCTAGGGGCAAGGGAATCTGAGCATATAGGGAGAAAGGAAAAGAAAACAAAAAGTGGCTTCAGCACAATGGAAGGAGTTGATTGGTGAATAACTGGTGAGTCTACTTTTTCAATCAAATCAATGGCAAGTTTTATGTTTATTTCTGGTAAGTTTGTATAGTTTTCTAATAAATGGAGGCATGGCAGGGCACCTCAGTCCCATCGAATGCACACCATATGAACATACGAAATAGGAGCAGGAGTAAGCCACATGGCCCCTTGAGCCTGCTCTGCCATTCAATAAGATCATGGCTGATCTGATTGTAACCTTAACCCCACATTCCTGCCCACCCCAGAGAACCTTTCACCCTCTTGTTAATCAAGAATCTATCTAGCTTTGCCTTTAAAAATATTCAAAGACTCTGTTTCCACCGCCTTTTGAGGAAGAGAGTTCCAAAGATTCATGATGCTCAGAGAAAAAATTTCTCCTCATCTCTGTCTTAAATGAGCAACCCCTTATTTTTAAAGAGTGACCCCTAGTTCTAGATTTTCCCACAAGAGGAAACATCCTCTCCACATCCACTCTGTCAAGACCCCTCAGGATCTTAAAGGTTTCGATCAAGTCACCTCTTACTCTTCCAAACTCCATGGATACAAAGCTAAAATGTCCGAAGTTTCCTCAGAAGATGACCTGCCAATTCCTGGTATTAGTCTAGTAAACCTTCCCTGAACTGCGTCTAACATATTTACATCTTTCCTTAAATAAGGAGACCAGCGCTGTACACAGTACTCCAGATGTGGTCTCACCAGTGCCCTGAACAATTGAAATATAACCTCCCTACTTTTGAAATCAATTCCCATCACAATAAACAATAACATTCTATTAGTTTTCCAAATTACTTGCTGTACCTGCATACTAGCCTTTTGTGTTTCATGCACTAGGATACTCAGATCCCTCTGAATCTCAGAGCTCTGCAATCTCTCACCATTTAGATAATAAGCTTCTTTTTTTATTCTTCCTGCCAAGTTAGACAATTTCACATTTTCCCACGTTATACTCAATTTGCCAGATCTTTGCCCACTCACTTAACCTATCTGACCTCTTCACAATTTATTTTCCTACCGGTCTTTGTGTTGTCAGCAAATTTAGCAATCATACCTTCGTTCTCTTCAGGTTATATACATTGTAAAAAGCTGAGGCCCCAGCACTGATCCCCGTGGCATACCACTCGTCACATTTCACCAACGAGAAAAAGACCCATTTATGCCAACTCTCTGCCATATGTTAGCTAGACAATCTTCTATCCATACCAATATGTTGTCCATTACATCATGAGCTTTTACTTTTCACAATAACCTTTGATGTGGCATTTTATCAAATGCCTTCTGGAAATCTATGAACAATATATCAACTGGTTCCCTTAATCCACAGCATGTGTGACTCTTTCAAAGAACTCCAATAAATTGGTTAAACATGATTTCCCTTTCACAAAACCATGCTGACTCTGCCTGATTGTTTTGAATTTTTCTATGTGCGCTGCTATAACATCTTTAATAACAGCTTCTAACATTTTCCCTATGACAGATTTTGAGCTAATTGGCCTGTAGTTTACTGATTTCTGTCTTTTTGAATAAAGGAGTTACATTTGCTATTTTCCAATCCAATGGAACCTTCCGTGAATCTAGAGGATTTTGGAAAATTAAAGTCAATGCCACAACTATCTCATTAGCTACTTCTTTCAAGACTTTAGGGTGAAGTCCATTCAAATCCGGGGATTTATCAGCCTGCAGCCCCAACAATTCGCTCAATATCACTTCCTTGGTGATTGAAATTTTTCCAAGCTCCTCATTCCCTTCCATTTCCTGATTTACAGCTATTTCTGGGATGTTACTTGTGTGTCCTCTATAGTGAAGACCGAAGCAAAATACCTGTTTAATTCATCCGCCATCTCCTTACTTTCCATTATCATATCCCCAGATGCACTTTCCATAGGACCAACCCTCACTTTATTAACTCTTTTCTTATTTGACTATCTATAGAAACTCTTACTAGCAGTCTTTATATTTCTAGCTAGCTCTCTCTGACGCTCTAATTTTTCTCTCCTTATTAATCTTATCATTCTTTATATACTTGCCAATCTCTGACTTGCCACCTGTCTTTGCACAATTATATGCTTTTTCTTTAAGTCTGAAACTGTCCTTAACTTTTTTAGTTAACTGGTGGGCCCTCCCCTTGGGAATTTTTCTTTCTCATTGGAATATATCTATTCTATGTATTCTGAAATATCCTATTAAATGTCTGCCACTGAATCTCTATTGACCTATCCTTTAACCTAATTTGCCAGTTCACTTTAGCGAGCTCTGCTTTCATGTCCTCATAATTGCCCTTATTTAAGCTTAAAATACTAGTCTTGGATGCACTTGTCCCTCCCTCAAAATGAATGTAAAGTTCAATCATATTATGATCGCTGCTTCATAGGGGTGCCCTTTACTATGAGGTTATCAATTAATCCTATTTCAATGCACAATACCAAGTCTAGTATAGACTGCTCTCTGATTGGCTCTAGAACGTGCTGTTTTAAGAAACTATCTCAAAAACATTTTATGAAGTCCTCATCTATGCTACTTTTGCCGATCTGATTTTTCCAGTCTACATGTAAAATCCCTCATGATTATTGCCATACCTTTCTGACAAGCTCACATTATCTCTTATTTTTACTCTGTCCCACTGTGTAGTTACAATTAGGAGGCCTGTACACCACTCCCACAAGTGACTTCTTGCCTTATCATTTATCATCTCAACCCAATCCACTGAGGTCGCAATCCAGTGCTGGTAGTATCCTGTGCCAGATAGGAAATCCAGGATGGTCCTTGCGTCTTGAATAACCATATGTGCAGGAAATGTTGTCAGCTGGAGGACCTCAAGCTCTGGGCTTTGAAACTTTAGCAGCAGTTGACATCATTGCCACGAATCGGCAAGGCGGAGAGCTACATGGATAGCATATTTCAGAAGGTGGTCACCTCACAGCTTAAGACCATGCAGACAGAGAGTGGGAGGGCAAAGAGGTATAGTGCACCTTGCTTCCTAATGTTATTCAATTATGAATACTGCTGAGAACGATGGTTCCTTTGGGAATTGGAGCCAGAGCCTAGGCCATGGTACTACTGGAGGCTCAGCTGTACAGGGGTGCAATAAGTTCATAAAAGCAATATACTATTAGGGGATTCAATAATTAGCAGATCAGATAAGTATTTCTATGGTCACAGATGTGATTTCATGATGGTATTGTTATGATCCCCAGCTGAGGTTACCACTGGACAAACCTGATCCCAGGGTAGAACCCAGTTTAATAGATCTTAACTTTTATTTGTTTGTTTAGAAACTTGTAAAGGGCTACTGAACAAAGTCACCGGAGTCAGCTAATTAACTTTTAACAAAAGAACAAAACATTAATTAAACAAGAAAAGATGAACTATATTGCAATACTTCTTCACCCACAACTATATCTTTACAGATATATATGGATTTTCAAGGATAACACAAGTTACAAAAGCTCTCTTATACTTTAATATTACAGTAAGTACACAGTCCACGTAAACCAACTGGGAACCTGTGGTCAGACACACCACACTCTGAAACCAAATGACAGATGCTACCCCAGACAGATGCTATGGATCTCTCCTCAACTTCCCCCAGACACTTATCACACTGTGAGCCAACTGGTCTCACTGTACTCCACCTTTCACACGAGGGTTTCTAATCTCAACTCTCCAAGGACTCAAAAAATCTTCTTCCAAACAGATGCTTTCTCTCAGATGCCTTCCGTAACAGTTCAACTCCAGGGTTTCAAACTCTTCTTCCGATGTTCCTCACTCCCGGGTCACCATATGCATTCTAGCTGTCTTCCACACTCTCTCTCACTGACTCAGCCATCAAAAGTACCACTGCTTCACATGCCCATAGCAAAGAGTTACAGACCTTCAATTGTCTCTTTGGACATTCTTGCCTATTGTAAGCTGTTCTTGCCTTAAATTTGCTTTCTGCATCTTTTGTCTCTTTAAATCTGAAGCTTGGAGCCTTTCTCTCTGCCCCTCGCTCTTAACTTCACTTAACAGGACCTATTCTTTGTTCCTGTCCTTCCTTTGGCCAGAAGGTCTTCTTGGGACTTTCTGCTGTTCCACTCCCCTCGATTTTGGATTTTTTTCTTTAGCTTCAGACTGGCTATCTGTCCCCTTTGCTCCAGTTTCTCCTGCCAGCTACTTTCAAAACCAACTGAACTCAAAATAGCTTCCAAAATCAAAACTTGCTGCTTCTAGTTTCTTGTGTGTGTGTGTGTCTGTGGGAGGGGCCTACCTCTCTGGGCCCATGTTGCTAGGCAGCAGCCCAGTTTCTCTACTTTTGTTTGTTTAACTAGGCTGCAACAGTCGTAAAACTCTCATTAGAAATGCATGCACCTTTTAAAGTGAAACTAAAACTCAATTTGACCTTTCTTAACACACAAATACAGAAATACAAATCAAACTTAAACAGTAAAGCTAAAACTCATTCTTAACACTTATAAATACAAATATAACTCACTTAAACTATCTCTATTTCCCAACAGTATGTTGCCTCCCTGGTGCCAATGTCAAAGGTATCACTGAGCAGCAAAGAATGTTCTGAGGGGGAGGATAAACAGGCAGAGGTCAATACTAATTACATAGGTAGAAAAAGGTATGAAGTCCTACAGGAACATTTTTGGGAGCTAGAAAGGAAATTAATACACAAGTCCTCAAATGTAGTAATCTCTGGATTCTATGGATCACCCGCTAGTACAGATACAGAATAATAGTAAAGATGAACGTGCAGCTGGAAAGATCATGCAGGAGGGAGGGCTTTAGATTCCTGGGCTATGGGGACAAGTTCTGGGGCAGATGTTTACAGCCGGACAGGTTGCAATTCAGCATGGCCAGGACTAATATTGTAGCGGGGAGGTTAGCTAGCACAGTTAAGTATGTTTTAAATTAGTTTAGCAGAGGAATTAGAACCTGACCATAGACCCAGAAGGTCGAGAAGCAAAGCAGGAAATTGAAGGCAGAAAATTAGTTAGTGAGGGTTTTATTTAATACTCATCTGTCAGCTGGAGAGCCACGTCTCCTTTTGGAAAGGCCCGCCGAATCAAGTACCCTATCAGACGCTTAAGTGGCAGTTGTGGGCCTTCCCTGGATGAAGGATGCTGGGAACAAAAATCTTGTCTCTCAAGAGCTGCCAGCTAATCTGAGGCCAGCGTCTCTGCATTGCAGGCAGTGCTAGCGGGAGCGGTGGCAGCTGTCAGCAATGCACCAACCAGAGACTCAGGATCACCAAGGCCAAAGATGAGTGAGGGCAGCATTGGAGGCGGGGTGGGGTGGGGGGAGGTTGGAAGGGGAGGTGTCAGCAGCAAGGGCAGGGAATGGTCCTCAGCAGCCACCACTTCCCGTTGCTGGGTCCCTCAACTAGGCTCCCAGTGCCTTTCAACTAGTAACCTCCCACCACCCCTGGGAGCCCGTGTTGGGTTTGCCATTTGGGCTACCCACGTGTTGACTCCCCACCCATCACTGATTGAATACCGGAAATGGCAAGATGAGGGCCTTAAGTAGGTATTAATCATAGCACCAAGTCCCCCTGTAGAGCCTTCTCATGGCAACACATGGCAATTAGGCATGCTACATCCTTAGGCTGAACTACAGAATATCTCAAAGGAATCCACACCCTCAGAGATGTGAAATGCAGGCCCACCGGTTGTGGACATGTCTTGGCTTCCATCAATCAGGTCCCAACTATGATCAAATGGTACCCACGGTCTTATGGGTCCAGCTGAGGTGAGTCAAAGGCACTGGAGTGGAGTCCTATAGGCAGTTGATGATACCTTTAAGCAAACACTTTGTGGTAACTCCTGCAACTGAGTTGGTTCCAGATGTAGGGACTCTCTCCCTTCCTCTAGATTGAGAGGGAGTTGGAAATGCTGCGTAAGCCTGTGTCTCCAAATCCTGTCCAGGTAATGCACTAAAAACAACTGGTGAGGACACTTCATCCTTAATAACAAATGGAGAAAGCACTTCATCCTCACTCTTATCAGTGAGGGGGCCAACACTGGAGCTTGGTGCCTCTGGTAATGATGAATTCTATTGGTCATTTAGCTTGCCTGCTTCAAGCTGGGCTGCTCCAGAAAATATGGTATTGACCAGCCAATGCCTGCCTTCCTCTATGGGTGTGTGAGGATTAGGGGTCTAATCCTGACAAGCAGATGGTAAATGGGTACCCAAGAAACAAAAAGTGAAGATTTCAGAAAGAGTAGGGAAATTATCTCCTATGTCCAACTTGATGTTTATCCCTCATTTAACATCACAAAAATAGATTCTCTGGTCATTTGCCTACATTGAAATCCATTTGCTCCAGTTTTTCCCATTATCTTAATATATCAATATCTTTGTCACTTTATGCTTTCATTGACACAGTTTATGCGGCCGCCTATCTTTGCATCATCACCAAATTTGGATATATGTCTTTCTATTCCATCATCCAGCTTGTTAACGAATACAGTGAATAGTTAAGGCCATAGCATAGATCACATTGCTGTTTGTGAAAACTGGGGACAGAATTTAAGTTGACAAAGGGAGTTCCACCCATTGGTTAGAGAATCAGTAGGAACCCTTTGTTGGGAAACCTAACGCAACTACCAGATAATCAGGCACCTACTTGGAAAGCGTTGGGCCTCTTGTTGGATTAATCATCAATAGGACAGAAATCCCACTCCTGAGAGCTGCCAGCCAATCACAGACCAGCAGTTCTCCAGTATCAGTAACGCTAATGGGAGGAGTGGCAATACTACATTCAGGCCTTCACCAGAGATCATTGCTGGAGTCCTGGAGAGGGAAAAGTGTGGGCAGAATAGTGGTCACAAGGAAGGAGTCGCTGGTGAGGTGTGGGGACAGTTGGGGGGGCGGGGGTCTGGTGGGTAGGTGAAAGCAAGGGCAGGGGAGCGGCTTTCAGAATGTCTATGAAGGAGTGACCCACCCTGCCGATATGTCGCAGATAAACCTGACAGGGTTTGCTGGGTGGTCTCTGCACCGCTGGTATTCAACAAGTGGCAGTAGCATGAGGCCCTTAAGGGGCTACTCAAAGGCTTCAATGAGCCTCCCATAAGGGGGAAAGCCATCCTCCATTATACCCGCCCTGAGCTTGACTGGGTTGGGGAGGGGGAGGTGGGAAAACAGTGGCACCACTCTGGCCTGATCAAATGCATTCCCCACCACCGCCACCCCGTCTGCCTCTGAATTCACCTGAGTGGGGGGGAGGTGTGCGTGGGGGGGGCAGGTGGGCACTAAATTCCGTCCATGCTGTGTACAAATTCGCTGTTTGGTTTACTGCATTACACAGTGATTACATTTTGAAAGTACTTCATTGGTCGTAAAATGCTTTCCGACAACCTGTCCTCACAATAGGGCTATATAATGCATGTGTTCTTCCTCTTCCAGGACTCCCAGTAGTCGCATCTTGTGCAGCCCTGCCAAAATTAGAGGTGGACCCAACACACGCAAATCAGGTGCAAACTGTCGCCCTGGTAAATTAGCCATCATTGAGCCTGTTGTATACCTCTAAAAATCAGGCATAATGATGTTGAATTGATGTTAAATAGTGTTAAATTTACTGTTAAATAGCAAGAATTGCCTCAGAAAATAGTATCCCATGGAGGCAGAAAACCCATCGGAGTAATAAGCTTTTAAACTATTAACTGTCTCACAACCATGCTCAACTTTGAATAGTTGAACAGTAAGCTGGTTAAAAACACTGCTGCGTGACTCAACTGTATATTTAATTCCCATTATAGGTAATTGAACTAATTTATCCCAAGTAGAATATAAAGGAGAGAATAAGCATTACATTGTTATCACCCAATCTCCTTTTGAGCTTGCTTTCCCACTGGCTGCATAAAATTTACCTTAAAAGTATGAAAAAGGCAAAAACACATCGGCCCAAATCTTCCGATCAGCAGCGGAACCGTGGTGCCTGACTCTGATTGGTCAGAAAACTACACAATTACCTGGTTATGTTTAAAAGGATTTGACTTCCAATGCATTTGCAGAAGAACTCACTCAGTGCAGGAATCCACTCAGAGAGCAGCAAAAAAAATCAGTGCAGAAGACATGCTCCCTTTTAATACACTAGCTGACGTGAGATATGTTTAAACGTCCAGTGTGAATGATAGTGGATGAGTGAGTGGATGAATGAGTGGATAGATAGTAGGGTAGGTAGGTGTGTGAGGTAATTGGGTAGGATGTGTGAGGGAAGTGGGTAGGGTGGCAAGTACCTCGGGTGGCGTTTGGTGAGGTGGGTGATGTAGGTCGGGGGTTGTCAGGTCGGGTCGCGGGGAGCAGTCTAGTAGTCAAGGGTTAGCATAGTCAGGATAGGTAGTTGGGTCTGGCCAGGGGAGGTAGTCAGGGGGTTGAGGGAAGAGTCAGGGGGATCAATGTGAGTGATTGAGGGGTCAGCTCCATAAATCACTTAGGCATTAGACTAGGATTTTTCTGTCTAACATTACCGGGATCACTATACAGATAAATAAATCAGAACTGTGGAGACTTGGCAGAGGGTCCTGGGGAGCAGGGGAGTTGCCAGTTGGAAGATCAAACTTCCAGAGCAATTTCCACAGAGGTCAGTGCATCAGGACTTCTGCGGGGTCCCGATATGCATCTTGGGTCGTATGTTAAATGCAATTTTAAATACTAAATGCACAAGTATTTTTTAAAACTTAATTATAATTTAACTTTTACTTCCAATTTGAAAATTCATACAAGAGCAAATACAGTGGCTCTGATCTTATTCATAGATGCATCACTTAATTTCCTACAGTTTGAGAATCTCTTGAGTTAGTTTATTGTCCTTGGCCATTACTTGAGTGTTTAAGTGACTATCATTACAGCTGAGTTTTCTTTAGCCAGATGTCTCAGTCTAACCTGCTGCAGAACAAAATTGTCCAGGAGAAGACAGAAGTAATTAGCATTTCCGTTTGTTACCATACAGGAAAAAAGAATAACTAAAATCAATATTGGTTTCTAGAAACAGTAAACATTCCCTGCCTGAGGAATTAGTCACAATTCACAAACACATGTCCAACCACTCTATTCTTGTAATTAAACTCAAATAATTGCATAGTAAATTGCTTTGACACTTCCTATCATAGATTTTCCTCTTTGTTACACCTCAGCCTATCATATATTTTCCTCTTTGTTACACCTCAGAAGAGGAAAATCAGGAAATTGAGCTCTCCAGCCCCTCTACGATCCTGCAATTTCCTGGGGAGCTGCAACTGAGCAATTGGATCTTGCTCCACAATAGACACAGGTACATCTTTAGTATTCAAATAGAGCAAGTGGGAGGATCCGCAGTGCTTGCTTGTCAATTTCCAAGGGGTATCAAAATGCAAGGGCACTCTGAAGTGTTGGCAGGCCAAACCAGGAGGGTCTGTGGAGGAGCATGGAGCCTGCTAAAAATGGAATCTAGTAATTCATCAACTTCCGTCAACAACAGGATCTAGATGCCTCAGACCTTTTACTTGCTGCTCTCCAGCTTGCAGCCACTTTTCTATTTTCACTCTAGTATGACACCCTGACCAATGGCAGGCATATGCTCTGCTCCCTTAACATCTATACTGCACGCATCTGGTGCAGAACAGGAGTTGAGGGAGAAATTGGCCACAACTTTTGAGCAGTTCATGCAATGGCATTTTAACATGAATACATCAATATAACTGCAATGAGAGACTCAAAATAAAATCCCGATCCAGTATAAGTAGGAAAAAATAATGATGAGTTTACAGTACCTTCTTGGATACCGTTACTGTGGCAACAGTATTGAATGTGTGACAAGCCTAACACATTACAACTAAAATTCTCAAATATTCATTTATTTATATCACATTTAGGATATGAAGTGTATTCTTTATTGAAACTTATTACAAATACCCACATGACCAATACTCCCAGAGGTGGTTTTGCATTCGGAATTTCCAATATTGAAGGTGCAACATTAGGATACACAATAACTGTTAGTTTATAGTGACAATATATCATCCTATGATTCCACAATCTGGTAACCAGGTTCTCTCAATTCACTCGAAGTATCTTGCGATTTTTTTTAATATCATTTTTTCAGTAACTAAATTTCCCAAGGTCCAAAAGAAGGCTTTAAACAAAATTTTAAAAGATCACATTTCACAATAACATTGGCCACGATTTTTTGCTCTGCATGCGGGCACAATCCCAACATGCTCAAGCGTAAAATAGCGTGCGATGACATCGGACGAGCGTCCCAACATCATCGCACACTTGCGTGATATTTAGCTCGGCAGGCAGAAGTTGGAGCCGCACCCGTCATCAATTATGAGGCCAGTTAAGGCCATTAAAAAGGCAACTGAGCTGTATTTTACATTGTCCGTGCAATTTTGCATTCGTCGCACAGACAAAACGGACAGATAACAATTTCAAAAACCTCATCCAAGGGCTGGATAAAAAGGGTCAACAGCATTGCCAGTGTGAATAGTGAGGAGTGTTGGAGGTAGTTTGATACTGGTTGCTCATTGGTACTTGGCAGCTTCATCTCTGTTCGGGGCATCATTCTTAGCATTTCCAGGCTTCATTTCAGGACTCATTGGTGTCTGTAAGGCCCCCACAGGATTCAGACCCTTCCAGGTATCAGACAGCCTTCCGTTACACATGTAATGGGGATCATGGTCTCCACTGGCGGCACCTCCTCTGAGGAGGAAGAAAGGGGCAGAAGGGAGAGGAACCCAGGTGTCCCAATGCAGCCTTCAGGGGAAGGATCTGTGGGAGAAGAGGCGCAGGCACAAGGGGCAGGGCCAGCAGGAAGCTCAAGGCAAAAGGGGCCGCAACAGAAGCCACTATCCTGTTGCCAGGGTTCACAAGCGGCAATGCAGCTCCCTCAATATGTCTGAGATGCAGTGCCAAAGGAGGCTCCACCTCTCAAGGGAGACAGTGACCTCCATTTGTCAGATGATTGTGCCTGAGATTAGCCCTGACTGTTTTGGTGGACACCTCATGCCAGTGGCCCTCAACTTCTATGCCTCCAGCTCTTTCCAGGGGTCAGTGGTATATCTGCGAGGAGTCTCCCAATCAGCTGTCGACAGAAGCTCTGTTCAGGCGGGTACTGACCTTTATTCTTTGCCATACAGACGAGACTGGCCAGGCTGAGCGAGCCAGAAGCTTAGCAGCAATTGCTGGGTTCCCCTGCATCCAGGGTGCCAGCAACTGCACACATGTGGCCATCAAGGCGCCAGCGGGTCAGCCGGGTGCCTTGGTCAACAGGAAGGAATTCCACTCCATGAATGTGCTGATAGGGTGTGACCACAGGATGCAGATTCTGCAAGTCTGTGCAAGGTATCCTGGCAGCTCCCATGATGCTTACATCCTGAGACACTCCAAAGGGCCAAGGCTCTTCAGTGCTCTAGCCCAACTGGATGGAACGCTGATGGGTGACAAGGGCTATCCATTGAAGAGATGGCTCATGACCTCCCTCCGCCATCCAAGAATAGAGGCAGAGCAGCATTACAATACAAATCATGCCTCCACAAAGGCGGAGGTAGAGCGGACCATAGGTCTTCTCAAGATGCTCTTCCGATGCCTGGACCGTTCTGTAGGAGCACTACAATACACCTCAGAGTGGTGTCACTGATCATGGTTGCATGCTGTGCTCACCACAATCTAGCACAGGCAAGGGGGCACCAACTGGAGGAAGAGGATCTGGACGCAGCTGCACAGGCCACAGATGATGAATCCAGTGATGAGTCAGAAGAGGACCACAGTGGGGAGAACACTGAGGACGTGGAGGCAGACCTCGGTAACCTCCAGGGAGGCAGGGACATATTGATCCAACGCTCCTTCAGCTGGGCTACCAAAGATCTGCTTCTACCTCATGCTAGGGCTGCTGCCTCCATCCCGGATGTCTGAAAGGACCCTCTCATTTGCACCCAAAGTTCACTCAATGCCTGTGCGACAAAGTATCGAGCCACTCATGTCCAACATTACCTGCATACCCTGTACCAGAAAGAAAAAGGTAAAGCATACTCAGGCCATCAGAATCAAAGTAAATTTAATGTTGTCACATTGAAAGCATAATGACATTACCATTACTGGTGTTGATTAATGTCCACACCAGCAGACATATATACCAAATATAAGTAAACAGAAAATCACCCATTGCGCTCATGGTGCCTTTAACTTATGTTTCCGAGTGCTATGACTTGGTGCCCCCAATCACTGGCACCAGCATTGGTGACAGCTTGCTGACTCTGCTCTCTTGTTGGCCTTGATGACCTTGGCGATCGTCCTCTGGCTAGTGGAGCCTGCGCTGGCCCCTCCGGGGAGGGAGCAGCCAGTGCCACGGCTGGCATCTCCCCAGTCATCGCAGCCTCATCAGATGGCACGGTCATGACGGAGGGGCAGAGGAACTGCTGCCGTCATCCAGAGCGCTCTGAGAGGACCCTGCAGAGAAGACAAGCAGCTTGTGAACCAATGGGAGGTCACTCTGGACATCCCTGCTCACCACTGATGGATGGGCACCTAGCTGGGATACTAGATGCCTCATTCATCTGCCACACTGGCACTAACCACTCAACGGCCAACAGGCACCCACCCCAGCCCACCCCAGCCCACCCCTTCCCAACCAGTGAGGATCCGCGTTTCATGCTGGGCAGGCCTTAATTGGCCCACCACCATGAAGTCACAGTTGTGGGCCGATCTTGGGCGGTGGGCCATTTCCCGGCCGGTCCCAGGCCCACTGTCCATGCCCGCATGCCAACCTCAAAATTCTGCGCATTATTACGTTTATTTTGTTTTTATTCATTCACGGGATGTGGGCTTCACTGGCTGGGCCAGCATTTATTGCACATTCCTCGTTGCCCTAGAGAAGGTGATGGTGAGATGCCTTTTTGAACCACTGCAGTCCATGTGGAGTAGGTACTCCCACAGTACTGTTAGGAAGGGAGTTCCAGGATTTTGACCCAACGACAGTGAAGGACCGGCGATATATTTCCAAGTCAGGATGGAAAGTGACTTGGAGGGGAACGTCCAGGTGGTGGTGTTTTCAGCTAGCTGATGCCCTTGTCCTTCTAGGTGGTAGTGATTGTGGGTTTGGAAGAAGCTGTCTAACGACCCTTGGCGAATTCCTGCAGTACACCTTATAGATGGTACACACTGCTGCTACTGTGTGGCGGTGTTGGAGGGAAATTATCCTTTATAATGTTGGTATCTTCATTCAAGTCTTCATAAAAGACCTCAACCTTTTAATAAAACCTGGTTTGAAGTTTAGCAATATTTTTACACAGAATTGTGACTCTGTGAGCTGAATTCAGGTTACATAAAATTACATTAATTATGGAACTGAAATAGGCCAGTCAGCCCAACATTTTTTATTCAGTCGAGGGATGTGGGCGTTACTGGTAAGACCAGCATTTACTGCACATCCTTAATTGCCTTTGAGATGGCCGTAGTGAGTTACCTTCTTGAAAACTAAGTCTGCTGACTCCCCTTGAGCTACTAGTTGAATACTCGGTTTAGTAGTTGAAAATATTATCGCAACAATTCTGTCCCACAAATCTATTACTAAATGCTCTGAGCTTTGAAGTTTGATAATTGCACCAAAATTTGGCTGGCAAACATGTAGTAGCTTTATAACAAATAGAAATTTTGCACTTTAGGCATGCAACTTCACAAATCATAAAAATGGCCAAACTCACGCTAAAATGGGACAAATCCAAACATTGGCCAACGTTTTATGGCCCCTCCTGCTTGGCGGGACATTATGGTCCTGCTGAACTGAATGAAGAATTAAATGGCTCACCGCATCCACTGGAGGGTTGGTGGGGGGCTGGGGGGGGAAGACACGCCACAGCAGGGCCGTAAAATCCTGGCCATTAGGTCTGTCCTGTTTCATTATCAGAGAATCAGGATGCTGTTTCAAAGAACTGATTGGCAAAAGGGTACACACTTATCTCTTCAATCCAGCAGTGCTCTATTCTTCTTTTCAATGTTGACCTATTCAATGAATTTGGCATGGGAACCAGCGTGGCAGAGCAATTGATTATGTATCTGTGAATAGTGCTTCACTTTCCGTTTGCTTTGTTGCTAGGATCAACAGTCGGTTAGCTTTTCCCCCATTAAAAGGGCAGCCCTCCTGCCATTGGCACGATGCCAATGATAAGGAATGACAGCTGAGTTGGCTTACACAATGGCTAATAGGCAGTGAAAATGTGGGCCGAGGTGATCAGCCACAAGAAGGATATTGCTATGCAATGTCTGGTAGATACCACTATTTAGTCAATTTATCAGGTTCAGTCTTCTTCAGAGCAATTGAAAACTGCTTTGCAGTACGTCACAAGGCTCAGAGTATCACTGGGCAGATAATGCACTTTCAGTGCATTACAAGTGATCACAATTACATTAAAATTATCTTAAGTTATTACTAAAGTCTGTTATTAACCATTATTGAAAAGGTTTCTTTTGGCTAGTGCCAATTCAATGCTGTTTAGAAACAAAACCTGTCAAGACATCCTTAAAAACTAAAGGCATCATTATACGAAGTTGGTGCCAGAGCAAATGGGCAGGATTTTGCCCTTGATGGGCGGGCGGGCAGCCAATCACCGCTGCCGAAATGGGCCCCGCCGCCATTTTGTGTGGGCGGGCCAATTAAGGCCCGCGCAGCGTGCCGCCCCATGGGAAGTGCCATGCGCTCCAATGTGCGGGCGGGGGTGGGGAGGGTGGAATTCCCCAACTGCAAGAGTGCGCTCTTTAACGCATGCGCACAAAAGAGCGCACATCTCCCTGAGGCTAAGTGCTGCCTCAGGGAGATGCTGAAAGGCTGTGAAACATGAAAAATAGAAAAATAAAAAATTATAACATGTCCCCCTCATGTGAAAATGTCACACGAGATGGGATATGTTAATGAAATACACAAAAACTTTATTACACATTTTTAATTCCGATATCAAGCCTCATCCCGCCACTGGATGAGGTTTGTAAAAGAATCACTTACCCATCTGCCCGTTGGGCCCATGTGCCGACCCAAAGCTCACACATATCCCTCAAAATCCTGGTTGATTGGTCACTTAATGGCCTTAACAAGGCCTTTAATTAATGGCGGGCATGCCTGCCGACCGAAACATCGCGATGCCGTGCGCTGAAGTCGGCACACTCGAGCGACATTTTAAGCGCTGACGTGCGGGCTCCGCCACTCACATGTCAGCCAGAAGATTCAGCCCAATGAGTCACAGTAAGGACCAATCTGCATGCAGATTTTTAAAAGCTGACAGGTTTGCCTCAATGAACCAGTTCTCTGGGAGGGATTGGATTCTAATGGTAAAATACAGTTGTGGAAGATAGCCACGTCAATTCTAAAAACATGCAAGTGGGAGAATGGCAATAGTTTTGAAAGTGAATGCCAGTAACTGCCATTGTAGCTGTTCTTCTAGAAAAGAACATTTTAGATGTGTACATGCTCTGTGTTTCAGAATACAGTTATAGTTTGGATCCACAAGGGAGCATATTTTACAGTGCCCGGGGAGGATGGATTACTTACCAAGGAGGTACCCCCCCACCTTCCTGCCGGACAGCAGCCCGCGCTGTCGAAGCTGCTGGGCTGCCCGCCTCACTTCTGCCTCCCCCCCACACACTGGAAAATTGAGGCGGAGGCAGAATCAGGCATTTAAGTGGCAGTTAATTGTCTGCTTGAGGGCCTTAATAGACCTAAGAATGCATGCGCTGCCTGATGCTTTACCTGCTCCCATCATCTGACGGGCATGTTGCGGGTGGGCGGGAAGACAGCAGGCTGGTCACCTGTTTTATCTTATGTGCTCCTAATCTTCAAATATGCTGAGGGTGCCGGGGCAGGGCAGAGGAGGAGCTAAATTTCACCCCAAGAAGTGGGATCATGTTAAAACTGAGAATTGTCAAGGGAGCTTGTTAACATCAGTACTTCATAAGGTAGTCCCTTCAGATCAATCTTGTGTTTATTGGATATTTTGAAGCACAGCGAAATAATCAAAAATGAGCGAGCTGGAATTTCCTCTCAAGAAATATGTAGAGCAGGTTATTAAATTATGTAAGATCACAAAATATCCTAATGTTCAGGGGTAAATCACCTATATTCCTCTCATTAATTTTCATGTGGCTTTTGAACTAGTACCTCATGCAATCTACATAAAGCAGGAAGCCTTGGAGACAAATGGCCAAATTGTTCTGTTGAAGAGTCATTCAGACTTGAAACGTTAACTGTGCTCTTCTCCGCAGATGCTGCCAGACCTGCTGAGTTTTTCCAGGTATTTTTGTTTCTATTTTGGATTTCTAGCATCCGCAGTTTTTTGCTTTTATCTTTGGCCAAATTGTCAGCTTTATGACTCATGCAATGGTGGGTGTGAGATTCACAGAAACTAGAAAAGGAGACTAGCAATGTTTTCCATCATGACCTATCATATTCACATCATTGATGGGGTCTTAACTGGACCGTACCTTAAGAGACAGCTTCAAAATATCTGTTCCAGGAACTTCTAAAGAAATTGCTGTGCTTCTTTTAACATATGGTAGTGTGTTGCTAGTGGACCCATCAGAAAATTTAATGCCGTATATTTGTGATCTTAAACAATGAGCTAATCAATGCAATAAGGTAATGAATGCCGCCAAAGCAATATTATAGCATTCATGACCAGGAGGGGATCTCAGAAGATATCAGTTAGGTGATGCAAGAGTTTTCTCTCAAATGTTTAATGTTATGGTGAACGCCAAATTGATCTTGGAAACAGTTCCTCAGCATCTCAGTTAAATGCCTCAAAGGGCTCTGATTTACGCCAATGATAACAAAGTCCCAATAGGGGTTAGGCTTGTGACATAAAAACACGTGTCTAAACAGTTCTTCTTTACGGCTGAGACATTAGAAAGGCTTCCATGAACCCATATTCAAGATGAAGGGCTAAGATGTGATTGTGATTTCTAGCAGAAAGATAGATAATTCATTTAGGGAGTTTATGGCATATGCCAACTTGTAGCTCAGCATTCTTGAGAGAAATAAGCTTCACAGCTTTCATATCTCTCGGTCAAACTGTGAGAAACAAGTCCGTTGCAAAGCAGCAGAATTGGACTTTTTGAACATCAAGCTGCTTGGACGTTACAGCTAACCTCTGTTGCCCTATCCACCATTCTCAAACAAGATATCCATTAAATAACTAAGGCTCAGCAGACAGCTGTTGGTAAACTGGATAAAGAGCATGAATTAATACATCAAAGGGGCAGTTCCCACCATCATTGGATGACCGAGTGACTTGCTGAAGGTAGATATGACTGCTGATAAGTTTAAACTTGTCTGCTCAGGATATTGGGTGGGGGGCAGTGGGGTGGGAGAGAACTTGGAGAGTCTGTGACTTTGCTTTGCTGTCTTGGAAATAAACCTATTTTCAGGTGCAGACCAGTTTCAGATGTGTTCTTCCTCTTTCTACACTAAGTAAGATTTATCATCACTCTAACCCTACTCTGTTTCAAAACTCTGTCAATAATGCAAGTGCAATGACAGATTCAAGTAAAGCCACTTAGTAGATTTAAACCAGAGAACACCATCTATTTTCCTAAAAATGGCCAGAACCAGTCTTGATGAAAATCAACCTTTTCTTAAATACATTAGTTGGGCATGCATCTGGATGTTCTATTGAGACAAATGAAAATATTTTAAAAGCTGAATTTTAATTGTTTGTTCATAATTGAATGCCAATTTGGTTCAGTGCCACTTGGGGATCAGAGGATTATGGGGTCAAAGCAAACCCTAGGACTTCAGTGTATAATTTAGGCTAACATTAGTTAGGGGGGATGTGACAAATTGGATGGCTCCATTCAGAGGTGTGTGATGGCTAACAATTAAATAACCTCTAAGATAAAGGCAGAATACTGCGGATGCTGGAAATCTGAAACAAAAACAAAAAGTGCTGTAAAATCTCAGCGCGTCTGACAGCATCTGTGGAGAGAAAGATAGAGTTAAAGTTAAGTCCTTATGACTCTTCTTCAGAAGTAAAGGGGAAGTAAAAATGTGGTGAAATATACTGTTTAAGGGAGTGGGACAGGTGAAGCTGGATAGAAGGCCAGTGATAGGTGGAGGCAAAGGAGAGATTGCAAAAGATTTCATAAACCAAAGGTCGAAGAGGTGTTGTTACTGGCTAAAGGAGGTGCTAATGGTGACATTAAGAGTAGGAAGCAGAATGAGCAAGTGACAGATGGCCCTAGTTGGGGTGGGGTTGGGGGAGGGGACAGTATGGGAAAAAAGATCAAAATAGACTAAAAGGTGGGGATAAAACAATGAATAAAAATGGAAATAAAATTTAAAAAATTAATAGAAATAGTTGGAAAAAAAAAAATATATATAAAAATCTTAAAATAACCTCCCTAGTTACCACTCTAGGCTAATTTCAGATATGAAAAACCTCGGCTTTCACAGATCCTGAGCTGAGCTTCAACCCCGCATGCAACATATTATTCGGACAACTTTCATCCAGCTCTGCCTCAGTGCTGTCTACATTGCCTTTGTTTACTGTACGCCCCCATCTCCATAATGAAACTCATTAAGAAAGTCATGGCCCATATTTTTACTGATATAAATTTAATAACAATTTATTTTTCCCAGGAGCAAGAATGGTTGGTTTGAAATAATCACTACAACATTTAGACGAACCTGGAATTTATCACTGACAACATTTGCGATGCTGACCACTACAAAATTGTGGTCAAAGTTGTCCTTGTCCTACCAAAGCTCAGCTATTTTCATTAACCTATTGAATTGACTTTAAGATGTTAATTCCTTCCTTATAAACCTCTCAATGGCCTCCATCCACCTTACTGCACTGATCTTTTATTAAACATTCAAAGAAACCTCCATGCACCTTTCCTCCCCAAAATACTGAGCAGAATTTTTAGTTTGGTGTGCGGTCATGCGCCCAACCCACTCAAGCGGAAAATAGTGCAAGGTGACGTCGGTCGAGCGTCCCAAAGTCTTCCTGTGCTCGCATGATATTTTGGTCGATGGGTGCGCGTGCATGTTAGAAGTGCGCCTGCCAACAATTAAGAGGGAAATTAAGCCCATTAAACTTCCAAATGGCTCAGATTTTTCATGGTCTGTCCAAACAAGAGGCAGGAGCTGACAGCATCCCCAAGGGAACCGGGCAAGGAGCAAAACAGTGAAGGAGGAAAAAAAAACACCCAAGTGGAGAAAATATCAATCTTACGGTTGGTGGATGGGCAAATCTGCCAGGCGGACTTTGCATTTTTGATGAAGCCTCATCCAAGGGTAGGATGAGGTTTCTGTTATTAAATAAAAACAAACGTTTGGACAGAACTTTCATCATCTATATGTTCAGGTGACTGATTCTGGTGCATGGACATTTTTTTCTGAATTTTAAAATTTTTATTGATTGCCTTTAAATTCTTCAGCTCCCTGAGGCAGCGCTGCGCATTTCAGCGCACAATTCAAGTTGGCTGGCCATTAATTGGCCAACCAGTGTGAAAATGCGGTTGGGGGTGGGGGCAAGCGTGGTCAGCATTCCATTCCCCGGTCGCTCCAGGGCCCACTGATCGCGCACACCCATCGATCTAAAAATCCTGCCCATTAGTTTACTCATTATTCCTTATTTACTATTCCCTCTGGTCCATCACTGATGACCACAGTCTCAGCCACTGCAGTTCCGCTGGGTGGAACCTCCACCCAGAGTTCCTCCACATTGCCAACCTTCCAATCTAATTCTGGAAACTTCATTAAAAGCTGTCACTTTTAACCATATTTTCCTCCGCCCCCTCCCACAAAAACTACCCTGTCAACTTTCCCCCTTTTCCCTTCTTCTGGCATTCATTGGCAAGCATTGCAGATTAGCGGAGGTAAATAAGATTGGAGACATGAATGCACGGCTCAAAGATTGGTGTGGGAGAAATGGGGTTCAATTCATGGGGTACTGGCACCAGTTCTGGGGAAAGTGAGAGCTGTAGCATTGGGATGCCTATACTGAAACCTTGCAGGGGCCAGTGTTCCAGCAAGTTGTATAACTAGGGAAGTAGAGAGGGCTTTAAACTAACTAAACAGGGAAAGGTATCATGTAGGGAAAGATTGAGTAAATTAAAGGGAAATGACAAGAAAATAGATCAAGGTAGCAATGAAGATAATGACAATCAGAGTTTAGTAGGATTGCCAGCGAATAGGGCCAAAGTGCACAGAAACAGTAAAAAACTGAATTAAGAACTCTGTATCTGAATCCCGCAGCATTCACAATAAAACAGATGAATTGTCAGCTCAAATAGAATTACATAAGTATGGCCTGATAACCATTACAGAGACATGGTTACAAGGAAAACAAAGCTGGGGCCTGAATATTCAAGGGTACATGCATTCAGGAAGGACAGGAAACTGGGGAAAGGTGGTGGGGTAACTTTGTTAATTAAAGAGGGCATTAGTACTGTAATGAAAGATGACCTTAGTTCTAAAGATCAAGAATTAGAATCAGTTCGGGTGGAACTAAGAAACAGCAAGCGGCAGAAAACATTAGCGTGAGTTGTTTATAAGCCACCAAACAGCAGTGGTAATGCAAATCACAGTATAAATCGGGAAATTAGAGTTGCATATAACAAGAATAACACAGTAATAATGGGGGATTTCAATCTACATATAGACTTGGTAGACCTTATTAGGATTAATGTTGTGGAGGACAAATTCTTAGAATGTATGCAAAATGGTTTTCCAGAGCAGTATATTGAGGAACCAACTGGGGAATGGGCTATTTTAGATCTAGTATTGTGCAATGAGAAAAGGCTCATTAATAATCTTATTGTAAAGGAGCCTTTAGGAAATAGTGACCATAATATGAAAGAATTTTATATTAAATCTGAAAGTGATGTAGTTCAATCAGAGACTAGTCTTAAATCTAAACGAAGGAAACTATGAAGGCATGAGGGGCCAATTGGCTATGGTAGATAGGGAAACTATGTCAAAAGTTATAATGGTAAACAGGCAATGGCTAACATTTAAAGAACTAATGCATAGTTTACAACAAAAGTACATTCCTTTAATGCACAAAAACCCAGCAAGGAAAGCGTTCCAACAAAAGGCCAACAAAATAAATCATGGGTTGCATTACATCAAAGGAAGAGGCATATAAAGTTGCCAAACAAAATGGTAAGCCTGAGGACTGGGAGCATTTTAGAATTCTGCAAAGGAGGATCAAGAAAAAAGATTAAGAAAGGGAAAATAGGAAATGAGAGTAAAGTATTGAGAAACATAAAAATGAACTGTAAAAGCTTCAGTAGATATGTAAAAAGGAAAAGATTAGCAAAATCTACTGTGAGTCCATTATAAGCAGAGTCAAGAGAATTTACAATGGGGAAGGAAAGAGCAGAAAAACTAAACAAATATTTCATGTCTGGAGGAAAATACTAAAAAGCTCCCAGAAATAATGGAGGATCAAGGAACTAGTCTAAACAAGGAACTGTGGGATATTAATATTAGTTTTTTAAAAGTACCAGAGCTATTAATCCCCTGGGCCTGATGATCTATGTCCCAGGGTGTTGAAAGGGTTGGCTGCAGAGACAGTAGATGCATTAGTGGTCATCTTTCAAAATTCTATAGACCCTGGGATAGTTCCTGCAGATTGGAAGGTGGCAAATGTAACCCCACTATTTAAGAAAATGAGGAGAGAGAAAACATGGAGCTACAGACCTGAAGGCTGACATCATTAGTTGGGAAAATGCCAGAATCTATAATAAAGGAGGTGATAACAGACATTGAGAAAATAATGGTAGGAATGGCCAGAGTCAACATGGATTTATGAAAGGGAACTCATATTTAAAAAACCTGTAGGAGGTTTTCAAAGATGTAACTAGCAGAATAAATAAGGGGGAACTGGTGGATGTAGTATATTTAGATTTTCAGAAAACTTTTGATAAAGTCCCACACAAGAGGTTAGTGAACAAAATTAGAACACATGGGGTAATATACTGGCATAGATTGAGAACTGGTTAACGGACAGAAAACTGAGTAGGAATAAATGGGTCATTTTCAGGTTGGCAGGCTGTTACTAGTAGGATACTGCAAGGATCAGTGCTTGGGTGCCAGCTATTCACAATCCATATCAATGATTTTGATATGGTGATTGTAATATTTCCAAGTTTGCAGATAACAACTCACACTTCCAACTACTACAGTGTGAGGATGCTTCAAAGGGTTTGAGAGGCTAAGGGAGTGGGCAAAAAAATTGGCAGATGGAATACATGTGGAGAAATGTGATGTTATCTACTTTGGTGGGAAAAACAGAAGTACAGAGTATTTCTTAAATGCTGAGAGGCTGGGAACTTCAAATGGACTTGGGTATCTTGTTCATGAGTCATTAAAAGCTGCATTAAGCAAGCAAGGAATTAAGAAGGCAAATGGTATGTAATCTTTATTACAAGAGGACTTGAGTATAGGAGCCAATATGTCTTACTGCAATTACATAGAGTCTTGGTAAGATCGCAACTGGAGTAGTGTGTACAGTTTTAGGTCTCCTTATCTAAGGAAAGTTATACTTGCCACAGAGAGAGTGCAACAAAGGTTGACTAAATTAATTCCTGGGATGGAGGGATTGATCTATGAGGAAACATTAGATAGACTGGGCCTTTAATCTCTGGGGTTTAGAAGAATGAAAGGTGATTTCATTCAAGCATACAAAATTCTTACAGGGCTCAACAGAGTAGATGTAGGAAGAATATTTTCCTTGTCTGGGAGACCTAGAACCAGGGGGCATAGTCTCAGAATAAGAAGCAGGCCACTTAGGACTGAAATTAGCAGGAATTTCTTCACTCAGAGTGTGGTGAATCTTTGAACTCCCTGCCCCAGAGGGCTGTGGAAGCTCAGTCATTGAGTATGTCCAAGACTGAGGGTGACAGATTTCCACATATTGAAAACATCAAGGGAATAGTGCAAAAAAAAATGGTGTTGAAGTAGATCAGCCATGATCACATTGAATAGCAGAGCAGGCTCGAAGGACTGAATGGCCTACTCCTGCTCCTATTTCTGATGTTTTTTTATATTTATGTTCTTATCGCCAGTACTATTTGAAGATCTTTGCAACATCTTTCCATATACTGGGGTAAATTTGTTGATGTTGATGGTGCTTCAGGGAACAATATAATTTTACCATAAAAATTGAAATGTGTTCAGCAAGTTCAAAAATTCATTATCTAAGCCAAAAGAAGGCACTAGACCAATTCAGGACCAAGAATATGAGATGGGGAGAGGGGGTGTAAAAGAGGAAATGGTGCTGCAATATTGATCAAGGAGTCAATTACTGCAATAAGGGGGGATGATATCTTAGAATGCGGCCACATGGGTAAAACCTAAAAACAAAACGGGGGCAATCATAATGCTGGGAGTGTACTATAGACCTCCAAACAGTCAGGGAGAGATAGAAGGGCAGACATGTAGACAAATCTCAGAGAAGTGTAAAAATAATAGGGTAATAATAGTAGGGGAATATTAACTGGGATGGACAAAGTGTGAAAGGCTTAAAGGGAGCGGAATTCTTAAAATGAATCCAGGAGAGCTTTTTAAGCCAGCATGTAGAAAATTCTACAAGAGAGGGCAAGTGGTAGAATTGTCAATGGGGGAGCATTTCGGTGATAGTGACCATAATTCAGTAAGGTTGAAGGTATTTATGGAAAAGAACAAAGATGGACTGGAAATAAGGTTCTGAATTATGGGAAGGCTGTTTTTAATATGATAAGACAGGATCTGGTCGAAGTGGACAGGGAGCAGCTATTTGTAGGAAAACCTGCATCACAGCAGTGGAAGTCATTCAAAAAGGAACTAGAGTGCAGGACCAACATATTCCCATAAAGTTGAAGGGTGGGACCAACAAGTCCAGAGAAGTACACCCCTTCCCTTCCCTTCCTTGACCTCTCTGTCTCAATCTCTGGTGATAGACTGTCCACCAATATCCATTACAAACCCACCGTCTCCCACAGCTACCTCGACTACAGCTCCTCACACCCTGCTTCCTGTAAGGACTCCATCCCATTCTCTCAGTTCCTTCGCCTCCGTCGCATCTGTTCCGATGATGCCACCTTCAAAAACAGTTCCTCTGACATGTCCTCCTTCTTCCTTACCGAGGTTTTCCACCCACAGTCGTTGACAGGGTCCTCAACCGTGTCCGGCCCATGTCCCACGCATCTGCCCTCATGCCTTCTCCTCCCTCCCAGAAACATGATAGGGTCCCCCTTGTCCTCAATTATCACCCCACCAGCCTCCGCATTCAAAGGATCATCCTCCGCCATTTCCGCCAACTCCAGCATGATGCCACCACCAAACACATCTTCCCTTCACCCCCACTATCAGCATTCCGTAGGGATGTCTCCCTCCGGGACACCCTGGTCCACTCCTCCACCCCCTACTCCTCAACCACCTCCTATGGCACCACCCCATGCTCATGCAAAAGATGCAACACCTGCCCCTTCACTTCCTCTCTCCTCACCGTCCAAGGACCCAAACACTCCTTTCAAGTGAAGCAGCCTTTCACTTGCATTTCCCCCAACTTAGTCTACTGCATTTGTTGCTCCCAATGTGGTCTCCTCTACATTGGAGAGACCAAACGTAAACTGGGCGACCGCTTTGCAGAACACCTGCGGTCTGTCCGCAAGAATGACCCAAACCTCCCTGTCGCTTGCCATTTTAACACTCCACCCTGCTCTCTTGCCCACATGTCTGTCCTTGGCTTGCTGCATTGTTCCAGTGAAGCCCAACGCAAACTGGAGGAACAACACCTCATCTTCCGACTAGGCACTTTACAGCCTTCCGGACTGAATATTGAATTCAACAACTTTAGGTCATGAGCTCCCTCCCCCATCCCCACCCCCTTTCTGTTTCCCCCTTCCTTTTTTTTCCAATAAATTATATAGATTTTTCTTTTCCCACCTAGTTCCAGTATTTTTAAATATCTTAAAATCTTTTATGCTCTCCCCACCCCCACTAGAGCTATACCTTGAGTGCTCTACCATCCATTCTTAATTAGCACATTCGTTTAGATAATAACACCAACTTTAACACCTATGTGTTCTTTTGTTCTATTGTTGTTGACATCTTTTGATGATCTGCTTCTATCACTGCTTGTTTGTCCCTACAACCACACCCCCCCCCACTTCTCTCTCTCTCTCTCTCTCTCTCCGCACCCCCCCCCCCCCACCCCCCCCCCCCCCCCCCCCCCCCCCCCCACACACACCTTAAACCAGCTTATATTTCAACTCTTTCTTGCACTCGAACTCAAGTTCTGTCGAAGGGTCATGAGGACTCGAAACGTCAACTCTTCTCTTCTCTGCCAATGCTGCCAGACCTGCTGAGTTTTTCCAGGTAATTCTGTTTTTGTTTTGGATTTCCAGCATCCGCAGTTTTTTTGTTTTTAAGTCCAGAGAACCCTGGATGTCGAGGAAGGTAAAGGATTGGATAAGGAAAAAAGGGAAGTTTATGGTAGATACCAAGGGCTCAAAACAGCAGAAGTCCTAGAGCAGTATAGAAAGCTTAGGGGGTTACTTAAAAAATAAATTAGGAGAGCAAAGAGGGGGCATGAAAAAACATTGACGGGTAAAATAAAGGAAAATCCAAAGGCATTTTATATGTATATTAGGGGCAAGAGGATAACCAGGGAAAGAATAGGGCCCGTTAGGGACCAAAGTGGCAATCTGTGTGAGGAGTCATAAGATGTTGGTGAGGTTTTAAATGAGTACTTGGCATCTGTATTCACTATAGAGAAGGACAATGTAGGTATATAAATAAGGGAAGGGGACTGTGATATACTTGAACAAATTAGTATCGAAAAGTAGGAGGTCTTAGCGGTTTTAGCGGGCTTAAAAGTGGATAAATCCTCAAGCCCAGATGAGATGTATCCCAGGATGCTGTGGGACGTAACGGAGGAGATTGCAGGGGCCCTGCCATTCATTTTCAAATCCTCGCTAACCACAGGAGAGGTGCTAGAAGACTCAAGGACAGCTATTGTGGTACCATTATTCAAGAAGGGTGGTAGGGATAAACCAGGGAACTTGAATCCAACATCAGCTGTAGGGGAACTTTTGAAAAAAATTTTGAGGGACAGAATTAATCTCCACTTGAACAGGCAAGGATTAATCAAGGATAGTCAGCATGGCTTTGTCAGGGGGAGATCATGTCTCACAAATTTGACTGAATTTTTCAAGGAGGTGACTAGGGCCAGGAATTCTCCTATGGTGGGCGGGCTGGGCGCAGAGCCGATCGCTTCCGCACTCCCATTTTACGCAGGTGGGCCAATTAAGGCCTGCTCAGCGTAATATGCAGCCGGAAGTGCTCAAAGCTACCTGTGCAGGTGGGAGGGAGAGTCAAAGCCAGCACTCTTTTGCACATGCATGTGAAAGAGCGCTTCGACCTCCGAAGCACAGAGCTGCCTCAGGGAGATTGAATGGATATTAAAATAATTAGAGAATTGATTTGAAAATGTATTTAAACATGTCCCTCATGTGACGGTGTCACGAGTGGGGACATGTTTTTATATTTATGAAATTTAATTAATTTATTTAATAAAAGCTTCAGGAAACATCATCCCGCTCATGGATGAAGTTTCCTGAAAAACGCCAAGGCTGCTTGAGCTTTCCGCCTGTCTGCCAACCTTAAGGTTGGACGGGTAGCGTTCTCAAGTGGTTGAATTAATTTCTTAATGGGATTAACAGGCTGTTTACATTTTGGCGGGTGCGCAGACGACTCCGGCACATGGCCACCGAATGAAGTATAGCGATGGCATGCAATGACATCAGGATGCACGCCCGACATCATCACACGTCATTTTATGCTATAGCGTGTCGGGCCCACCTCCGCACGCCAACTAGAAAATTCTGCCCTAGGTGTGTAAATGAGGGTGATGCAGTTGATGTAGTCTGCATGCACTTCAGTAAGGCTTTTGACAAGGTCTCACGTGGGGGATGGTCAAGAAAGAAACAGCCCATGGGATCCTGGGCAATTTGGCAAATTGGATCCAACATTGGCTTAGTGGCAGGAGGCAGAGGGTGATGGTCGAAGGTTGTTTTTTTGTGACTGGAAACCTGTGTCCAGTGGTGTACCGCAGGGTTCAATGCTGGGTCCCTTGTTGTTTGTAGTTAACATTAATTATCTAGACATGAACGTAGTAGGCATGATCAGTAAGTTCGCAGATGACACAAAAATTGGTGGTGTGGTAAATAGTGAGGAGGAAAGCCTTAGACTACATGACATTATAGACGGGCTGGTCAGGTTGGCAGAACAGTGGCAAGTGGAATTTAATCCTGAAAGGTGTGAGGTGATGCATTTTGAGATTACTAACCAGGCAAGGGAGTACACGATGATTAGTAGGACCCTAGGAAGTACAGGGGATCAGAAAGTCCTTGGTGTGCATATCCACAGATCCTTGAAGGCAGCAGGACAGCTAGGTAAGGTGGTTAAGAGGCATATAGGATACTTGCCTTTATTAATCGAGGCACTGAATACAGGAACAGGGAGGTTATGATGGAGTTGTATAAAGCGTTAGTTAGGCCACATCTGGAGTACAGTGTGCAGTTCTGGTTGCCACACAATAGGAGGGATGTGATTATACTTGAGAGGGTGCAGAGGAGACTCACCAGGAAGTTGCCTGGGCTGGAGCGTTTCAGCTATGAAGAGAGACTAGATACGCTGGGGTTGTATTCCTTAGAGGAGAGAAGGCTTAGGGAAGACCTGATTGAGGTGTACAAAATTATGAGGGGCATAGATAGGGTAGGTAGGAAAAAACTTTTCCCCTTAGTGGAGGGATCAATAACCAGGGAACATAGATTTAAGGGGCAGGAGGTTTAGAGGCGATTTAAGGAAAAAAGTTTTCACCCAGAGAACGGGGGGTATCTGGAACTCAGTGCCTGAAAGGGTGGAAGAGGCAGGAACCCTCACAACATTTAAGAAGCATTTAGATGAACACTTGAAACACCATAGCATACAAGGGGCAGAATTTTCTGCCTGACGGGCGAGCAGGCCTGACCCAATCTCTGGCGGGTGGGGAGCCGATCCCCTTAAGGTTGGCGGGTTGGCCAGGAGCTCCAGCGGCAAATAGATAAAACATGAAACCTCATCCAGCGGGGAGCCAATCCTTGCCGGAGAAGTGGGCCGCACGGACATTTTACGTGGGCGGCCCAGCGTGACATCCGGTGGGAAGCGCTATATGCTGCCTGTGTGGGCGGGGGGGGATTCCTCAAAAGCGAGGGTGCGCTCTTTGTCGCATGCGCACGAAAGAGCACACATCTCCCTGAGGCTGCCTCAGGGAGATCGCTTCCACGTTGAAAAATATTAAAAATAGAAAAAAAAATCCCTAACATGTCCCCCTCTTGTGACAATGTCACATGAGATGGGACATGTTCATAATTTACATAATAACTTTAGTAAAATTTTTAAAACCCTGCATGAAACCTCATCCCACCACTGGATGAGGTTTCATGTTTTATCTATTTGCCGCCGGGGCTCCTGGACTGCCCGCCAACTTTAAGGTTGGAAGGGCAGGCCCTTTAATTGTTCAATCGATCCTGTTAATGGCCTCAATTGGCCATTGAGAGGTCGGCGGGCCTGCAGCTCATTTTGCTGCGCCCCCGCCTTCCTGAAAATTTAAATGAGGCGGGATAATCTCGGGGGCTCCGTCAGACGCTATCCTGTGTTGGCGAGCGGGCCCCGCCCCCTGCTCGACGACGGCAAAATTCTGTCCAAGGTTACAGGCTGAGTGCCAGAAAATGCAATTAGAGCAGATAGTGGCTTGATGACCAGCACAGACATGATGGGCCGAAGGGCCTCTTTCCGTGCTGTAAAACTCTATGACTCTATGAAACCAAGAAAAATACAAGTTCAGTGTGTGCTGTAAAAGAAACAAAAAGAAAACAAAATTGCATTGAAAGAAGAACGACATACCATGATACAAGATTAGCTACACTCTGATGGTGTTAAATCATTCCCGACAGTTATTTAAAATTAATGAATAGATGCACGATCTGTGACACATCAACATTCCTTTCATAGACCTGCATCATTTCCCAATATAAGCGATAGCAGCAAGCTAAAATTAGGTAATAAATAGTACTCGTGCAGTGCAAAAACCACTTGAGAATTAAGCCAAATTAAGTTAGTCTTGTATGTTTTATCAATGGCACTCAATCTACAGGGTTAAAGGACTGTTTTTGTCACCAGTATATAAATACAGTTGATCAGAAATTGTTAATCCATATGCATATTTTTAAACAATGCAATGTCAGACTATCAGTATTGAATTTTTAATCAGCTTTTCAATTTTTCTCAAATATATGGTATAATAAGCCTATTCCATTAGCTCATCATGTTCATGATAAGTACTGGATTGGTCACGGTTGGGTCAGGTTCTGTTTAAGTTTAAGTCCATTTACACTAAAATGTAAATTGCCTGCAGCACAGCACTAGGGACAATTACAGCAAAGTATAATACTGGTGGAGCAAACAGCTGTGCTCAAAACAAAATGCGGTCACATACATAACTGCCTTTGGGGTATTTAGCTATTTTCAGTAATTTCTAGATTTGCAATAGGCAACTTTCTGTTCTTGCTGATAAAATGGCCTGACTAAAAGCTCATAAGAAAGTCAGCCAGCCCTTGCACGGTAAACCTGAAATTGTCATTTTATTTTGATAAAGAAATGGTGCTGTGAATTAAACATGTGCAAAAGCTGCCATGCTTTGTTTGGAAATGCTAATACAGCCTCATAGCATAAAGGTACATATACATTATTCATACGGTTGTTTTGAATGCTTAATAAAACTGTTGATGGAATCTTTTCTTACGTATATCACCAATTCAAAAAGAGGGTTGGGGGGAAAAAAATCATTTATTCACTAAATAGCAGCTCAAATAGTTAAATGCAGTTTCCAGTCAAAAGGTCACCGGTATGCAATTGGGATGGATTCTATTACAATGCACTTCCAGGATCACAAGATGTAGCAGGAAGTATTAAATGCCGTCTGAGCTAGCAAGACCTTTATGTAGCAAGGGATAAAATCATTCACTGCTGAAGAGCTTTTTAAAAAAGGGGCAGACGGAAGAGGAAACTGTTGCTGTATTAGATGAGGACTTTGATCTACTTGTGGTTTTCTTTTTGATAGAGGCAGAAAGAGACCACTATAACAAGGAGAGATTTGACTCTTGGTTACTGAGAGCATAGAGAAGCTTGTGCAAATAGTAAATAGTATACAATTGGGCAAGCCAATGATATTGCGTAGCAAATAGCATGCTCTGACAATTCTGGTCTTGCTGAAAACGATGATAGCAGAAACTGCCACTGCCTCATTACCGAACTGCTTTAGTAAAAATGATTCACAGATAACTAGTATGTCAAGAAACAAATAGCAAGAAATGACAACTTGGTTTTCAGCCCATATAATCTGAAAGGTAGGTTTATGATTTATGTGCATAAACAGCTAAGATCACCAACAAGCATAGTCACCTCTGTTAGATACCAGATATACTAGACTAAAACAAGGTTGCGGAATGCTCTTCTTTTCACTACACCAGTTATGAAACTCATACTTACCGGCTTGTCGGGAACGGAGGTCAGAAACTCCAGGTCCTGACAGACTTTGGACTTCCTGGGCATGCTCAGGCCAGGAGCAGGCTACACACGTGCAGTTTGACATCTCTACCTTCTTTAGGCTGAGGACAGGCCTTGCACACCTGTGCATAGAAAAAAAAAGGGCTCGCTACCCGAGTCAGGTGACTGGGTGCGGAGTGCCAAAGTCAAGAAGCGTCCCAGAGAGACGGACAAGGGAGGAGTACAGGGAGAGGTCCCAAAAGGAAGCCCCAGATAAAGGACAGGGACAGGGGACAGAAACAGACCCCAGTTAAGAATTAGACAGGAACAGAGAAACAGGCTCCAATCAGAAAAAGAGCGGTGGGGAGCAGATTTTAGGCGATGTGGCCTCGGGAGAAGCTCTGAAAATCTGAGAAGGCAACTGAAGATTGGTAACTATGTGCTGTGGGCTGCTGGGGCAAAGGTGCCCCTTTGGAGTAGTTGTGTTCTGCTAGGCATGGCCAAAGTAATTAAATTGTGCTTGTCAGCTGATGCTTGAGTGTATTCAGGAATCCAAGGAATGGAATCTTGGAAGGCAAGATTGAAACCCTGTGAGGTGGGCTGCCATTAAAGACGTCCAAGTTGGAATGACTTTGGAGAGAATTCCAAGGTGAGGTTTTTGAAGGTGAAGATTGAAAACCCTCATGAGAGAGATGGGCCTGGGTTTTTCCTATGGTGAGTGGGCTGAACAGGGGCAGGTGTGCAGCTGATCGCCGCCCGCGATTGGCTCCGTGCCGCCATTTTACGCAGGCAGGCCAATTAAGGCCCACCCAGCATATTGCGCAGCCGGTAGCGCTCAGTACTACTTGTGCGGGCGGGGGGAGGAGAGAGAGTCGGGGCCTGCAGTCTTTGGTGCATGCATGCGAAAGATCGCAGCAATCTCCCCGAGGCACAGAGCTGCCTCAGGGAGTTTAACTGGTTATGAAATTTAAAAATTTATTCAAACATGTCCCCTCATTTGACAGTGTCACATGAGTTGGGACATGTTTGTAAAGGTTGGAAAATTAAGTTATTGATCTTATAAAAGCTTCAGGAAACCTCACCCCGTCCGTGGATGAGGTTTCCTGAAAAATACGAAAGCTGCTTGGGCTTTTCGGCTCCCGCCAACCTGAGGTTGGGAGGGCAGCGCTCTTAACTACTTTAATTACTTTCTTAATGGCCTTAATAGGCTGTTGACATTTAGGCAGGCATACAGCTGACTCCAGCACACGTCTGCCGAATGAAATATCGCCATGACGTTGGGATGCACACCCAACGTCATTGCGCATCATTTTACGTGTCGACGTGTAGGGCCCACCTCCACACGCTGACCAGAAGATTCAACCCTTGGAGTTTCAGTGAGATCAGCTGACTCAGAGTTGACTCAGGATGAGACTAACGACTGAGTGGATTGTTCAGAAATCCAAGGAATGCATTTTGGTTCCATCTGTCATTTGCTTGGTAGTGTGATGTGTTCGACCACAGTTTGCTTGTTAATTTACATGTACCTCATACTTTCCTTGAATGTTAGAGGATAAGATAGGTATTGTAAATTTCTTTATTAGTCAAACTCTGTCTGCTTTAAACAAAATGTTAATTTCCTAACCAGATCTCACCAACAACGTGATCTGGCCAAGGATCATAACAACCATAAAACATATTAGGCTTCGAAGCTAGGTGCCTGGAAGGAGTCTGACGTACAAACATATGCTTTGTTCCATGTCATCAGTAATCACTAATTCCAGGAGATATGTTGACTCAGTTGACCAGGCTAGTTGTCAGACCTAAAGCTACTTCATTCAGCATTACCTCTGGGCAGGTGGAATGGGTGCCTTTGGTTAAGAAGTTAAACAAATCTTACACAATTTACAGCTTGCAATGGACACTTTCATTGTAACACAGCTTCCAAGCAAATTTGGGGGAGAATTTTCTCCCCGCCAAGGGGGTTGGGCGGAAGCGGGCACGGAGCCAATCACTGCCCATGATCAGCTGTGCGCCACCATTTTACATGGGCGGGCCAATTAAGGCCTGCCCAACGTGGATGCGCACCCGGAAGCGCTGAGAGCTCCCTGTGTGGGCAGGGGGCAGTAGGCTGAGTCGGGGCCTGTGCTCTTTCGCACATGCGCGTGAAAGAGCACAGAAATCTCCCTGAGGCACAGAGCTGTCTCAGGGAGATCAGTTTGAGTTTCAAAAATTTTAATAAAGAAAAAAAATTAGGACATGTCCCCTCATGTGAAAGTGTCACATAAGCTGGGACCTGTCTATGAATTTTAATGAAAATATTTATTTCACTTATAAATCATTCATGAAACCGTGGATGAGGTTTCATGAAGAATGCGAAGGCCGCCTGGGCTCTTCGCCTGCCCGCCAACCTTAAGGTTGGACGGGCAGCTATGTTAAGTGGTTTAATTACTTTTTAAATGGCCTTAATAGGCCTTTGACAGTTCGGCGGGCACACAGCCGCCTCGGCTGCGCACACACCAAACTGAAAATCGGAATGATACACCGTGAAGTCGGGACGCATGCCCAACGTCACTGTGTGTCATTTGACGCTTCGGTAAATGGATCCCGCCCCTGCTCGCTGAGCCGAAGATTCTAGCCACGGTTACAGCATGACCCCATCATTATGGGAGTCCAGTGGGCTGATTCCTGTTACCAACTACATGAAAGCCCTTCATTGTAATAGTCTAGCCTTTGCATACTATTCCACAATATTTCAAACACGCTACTAAGCTGTTAAAATCTATTTTGCGCTATGTTGAAAAAATGGGTAAATACACAATTCTTTTAGTGGTGTTAAGATAGAACAGAATTTGAAGTGCTTTTAGTTGATTTTCAAAGCTATTTTACATTTCCTTTATCTACCAATAAAGATGGGAGTCCTCCAATTATTTGACCTGATATTCTTTGAAATATTCCACTACTAGCTTAACTTTCAGTTGTTTTTCTCATGTTCATCAAAGGAGTAAGAGCACCACCAGTCACGAAAGATTGTGCCCATGGCATAATTTAGTTTTTAAATGGTCAGGTTATTGTCAAACAAATTTAATGAGCATTTGAAAAACAGAGTTTCCATTATTAAGGTTATTATGTTACCATAACCGCTGGCCATATTGAAACGTTAATGTTCAATGCAGTGAATCCATTGGAAGTAACTCCAAATCATGAATTCTGCATTTATCACATTCATAGATAATGACTGGAACTGAACAGCTATATCTCAATCAAATATAAAGCACTAAAAATCATTATTTTCTCTTTCAGTTCAACACAAGATTGAAGCTCAGATTAACGTTAAAATTGATGAATGGACCCACCATTTGATGTTCCAATAAGGGAGGTCAGCTCCAAACTAATGTCGAACAGAGAATTGTGGTGGTGTTGTAGCCCCATCAGCATCCATTTGAGGATAGTTCCCCACCGGCAACAAATGATTGATTAATTTAAAAGTGTAAAAAAAATGCCTGTCCACAAATAATAGTAGATGAAATTTGCGGCATTTTTTTTGTATTGGTGGATCAATGCTTTTGAACTGTTTATTTATCTGTGATGGTTTTTAGCTGGCAACGATACAGGTCAAATTCTTGGTGATCCAAAGGAGGGAAGAGCTACATTTTGGACCCACTGACCCCAATTTTCTTGAAACAGACTTCATGCAGAAGTTAGAGAAATTTGCACCAGTTTCTATACAAATTTTGCCGACAATAATTTATGCCAAAATTTCCTTTTACTAGAGGATGAAATCCAGAAGCAAACAAGCACAAATCAAACCAGCTCCACCAATTAGTGTCCATTCGTTTTAACTGTTGACACTCTTCTCAAAATGGTGTATTCCACTCAGAAAATAAGATTTATTGCACGTGTCTGCGCTGTTGTTGAATGGTAAAGCACTTCTGGAATATACAAAGTTTGTGAAAGGCACTATACAAAAAAGTGTAAGTCTTTCTTTTCTATAGAGTAAAAAATAGAGCACTCTGATGTTTCATAACAGTAATGCCACATCCCTGAGTGGTCTGACAATAAACTTGCATTAGGCAGGGAGGAAAGTGTGTAATAATTAAATCTGGGTTTGAACTCAGCCATTCAATTGAGAAATCTGGCATGTTAGCAATAGGTCCATTGCACAGAAACTCATTTCTACTTGCATTTGAAAAAAACAGTGGTTCCACTGCTATCTCCAGTAACAAAGATAAACTTGCACACCTTCACCAGTATATCAATTTAGGCAGCATCAAAGTACCACTGTTAATATTGTTAAAGTCTGAATTATTCAAAGTTAGCTACTGAAATTGACATCCCAACCAATAGTTTTATTTTTGCGTGATACTGACCAGGAAGTTCCCTAGAGATGTTTCCAACCCATTAGAACTGCTTCAACTGAAGCTTTACTTAGAATTTGATATCATACACAGCAAAGAAACAGACAACTCTGCCCACTTAGTCCATGCTGGCATTTATGCTACACTCAAGCCGTCTCATCCTCCAACTATAATCCTCTATTCCCTTGTCCCTCATATGCTTATCTAGCTTCCGCATAAATGCATCCACTGTATTCCTCTAGAGCACGCCCTGAGTTCCACACTGTAGAGCTGAGGTTGCAATCAGATTATCCATGACCTTATTCAATGGTGGAGCAGTCACAAGGGGCCTAGTGGCCTACTCCTGCTCCTAATGCGTATGTTCGTATTTTCACTAATCTAGGGATAAAAATGTAAAAATGTTTCTACTGAATACCCTATTTGACAACTTGGTGACTACAATGATGGTTTCTAGTTTTGCTCTTCCCCATACACACACTCTGTCTACCCTATCAAAACCTTTCACAATTTTAGATGTCTATTAGGCTACTCCACAGATTTCTCTTTTCAAGAGTAAAGATACCCAACTTGTTCATCCTTTTCTGACAGGTAAAACCACACAGATCAGAAAACATCTCTGCATTTTTTTAATATACTATCTCCACTGCCTCTGTTTCCTTTTTATAATATGGCATGGAAGGGTGGTAGAGGCAGGTTCAATTGAGGCATTCGAGAGGGCATTGGATGATTGTTTCTACTTAAATAATTATGGGGAAAAGGCAGGAGAATGGCACTGAGTCATAATGCTCATTCCGAAAGCCAGTGCAGACATGATAGGCCAAATGGCCTCCTTCTGCACTGTAACAATTCTGTAACAACCAGAATTGCACAAAGGATTCCAGGTGTGGTCTAAAGATTTGTTACATGTTTCTCCACTTTTCAATTCTATCCATCCCGAAATAAGCCCTGGTATCTGATTTGCTTTTGTTATGGTATAATTGACCTGTGTTGCAATTTTTAGTGATTTATGCATCTGTATATCCAGATCTCTTTGTTTCTCTACCCCATTTAGATTCCTATTTTCTAAGTAATATGTGACCTCCTTATTTCTCTTACAAAAATGTATGAACTCACACATATGTCAAAATTGATTTGTCAATCATATGCCCACTCTTTGGGCAGAATCTAGCCCTCGATGGGTGGGCAGGCCCCACCGGCTCGGCGGTGGGTGGGCAGCCGATCACCGCCGCCGAAATGGGCCCCACCACCATTTTAAGTGGGCAGGCCAATTAAGGCCTGCCCAGCAGGCCGCCCGACGGGAAGCGCTATGCACTTCCTGTGGGGGGAGGGGGGATTCCCCAACTGTCAGAGTGCGTGAAAGAGCGCACATCTCCCTGAGACTAAATGCTGCCTCAGAGAGAGCGCTGACAGTGTTTGAAAGTGTAAAAATAGAAAAATAAAAAAATATTAACATGTCCCCCTCATGTGACAATGTCATACGAAATCGGACATGTTAATAAGTATCACAAAAACTTTATTAAACCTTTTTAAAACTGACATGAAACCTCATCCCGCCGGTGGATGAGGTCTCATGTTTTTTCAGAAGCCCGCTGGGGCTCCTGGCCTGCCAGCCAGCCTTAAGGTTGGAAGGGCAGGGCCTTTAATTGACTTAATTATCCTGTCAATGGCCTCAATTGGCCATTGACAGGTCAGCGGGCAGGCAGCTGATTTCACTGTGCCCCCACCTTCCTGAATATTTAAATGGGGCAGGATGACATTAGGGGTTTCCCCTGACGTCATCCCGCATTATTTTCGCGTTGGCGAGCGGGCCCCGCCCCTAGCTCGCCGATGGAAAAATTCTGCCCTTTAAGTTTATTAATGTTTTCTTGTAATTTGGTGCAGTCCTCCTCAGCCCTGACTATCCCTCCCAATTTGCTAGAAAAGCAAAATACTACACATGCTGAAAATCTGAAATCAAAACAGAAAATGCTGTAAATACTCAAAAGGTCTGGCAGCATCTGTAGAGAGGGAAACACTTAACGTTTCATCATTAACCTGAAACTCTGTTTCTGTCCCCACAGATGCTGCCAGACCATGCAGAATGGGCAGACCAAGTGACAGATAGAACTTAATAAAGAGAAGTGTGAGGTAATGCATTTTGGCAGAAGGGACAGGGAGAGGCAAAATGTACTTAATGGCACAGTTCAAGAGCACATACTCAAGAAGCTTGACACCGTCCGGGACAAAGCAGTCCGCTTGATTTGCACCACACCCACAAACATTCACTCCTCCACCAACAACGCAGAGTAGCAGCAGTATGTACCATCTACAAGATGTACTGCAGAAACTCACCAAGGTTCCTGAGACAGCGCCTTCCAAACCTACAACCATTACCATCTAGAAGGATAAGGGCAGCAGATACATGGGAACACCAACACCTGGAAGTTTCCCTACAAGTCAATTCCATCCAGACTTGGAAATATATCACCATTCCTTCACTGTCGCTGGGTCAAAATCCTGGAACTCCCTCCCTAACAGCACTGTAGGTGTACCTACACCACATGGACAGCAGCGACTCAAGAAGGCAGCTCACCACTACCTTCTCAAGGGCAGCTAGGGATGGGCAACAAATGTTGGCCCAGCCAGCAAAGCCCACATCCCATGAATGAATTTTTTAAAAAACCATGTACAACAAAAGAGGTAAGGAACGACAATAAAACATTTTAAAAAGTGTACAAGAATGCCAAATGGGAGAGGTACAAAGAACAGCAAAGGGTAATATCACACATAGTAATATCTACAAAAAGGGAGTATGAAAAAAAACATGAAGAGGTGTCAAAATCAGCACAAAAATATTTTACAATTATGTTACTAAAAAGAGGGTGGTTATGAGCAAGGCTGTCTGCTTAAAAACTGACAATAGTGATATAAACAAAAGTAATGAAATGGCCTACATGTTAAATTTTTGTGTCAGTATTTACAATAAAGGAAAAGGATAGCAGGCAAGACATACCAAGGAAATGAATATTGAATCAAGGACAGGAACTCACCAAAAATAACATAAGCAAATTAACAGTCATGAAGAAAATAATGACACTATAAAGTGACAAACCTACAGGGACCCGATGGCTTTTATCCAGGGCTTCTCTTTTAAAAAGTAGGTGAGAACATTTCAAATGCCCTAATATGATCTTCCAAAAGTATCTCAGTTTAGAAACCATTCCTTTAGATTGGAATATTGTCCAAGTCGGTTTGATGTATGATTTGAAGAGGAACTTGGAAGTGGTGACATTTCCATGCATATTCTGCCCTTATTCTTCAAAGTGATGCAAGTTGAGTGTTTTTGGAGGTGCTGCCACAAAGAGCGTATTTATCCCAGATTTGCACTAAGTGCAGTAGTGGGCTTTTTTACCCGCCGGCCGCGAAGGCAGCTTTTCACATTGTATCGTCCCAAACCCACCGCATTAATTATGCATTCCTGGGATACACACCATTTCAATGCCAGGCGGCCTCTGATTCCTCTGCCTCGCCACTTCACCGCATTAGGTACCACATTTAAGGTACAGCCATGCTCAGTGCTTCCAGCCCAGGACCTCAGCAAAGCAGACATGGCCCCAAAAGGCAAGAAGACTGCAGCCCTCCAGCGGCTTTTGGATGCTGTGGAGGCCTGCGATGATGTCCTCTACCCCCGCTCTGGCCACAGGAGGGGCAGCAATATTACCACTCCAGCTTGGTAGGCGATGACAGTGGTGATCAGTGCCAATGCTGCACAGAAGAGGTTGGCCATCCAGTGCAAATAGAGGATGAATGCAGCCAACCAGCTCATCACTCTAAACTCTCACACTCAAGCCCATCACACATTCACTGGCATCTCACTCACTGCCAGTTCAAGGGACATCACCACCCATTCTCACACACATATCGTCACATGTCCATCTGGCCTCATCTCCTCTGGAGACTGCCTCCTCAGCCCTCACCATCTTGAGGCCACTTGCACAGATCAACATGTGCCTCTACACACACCCTGCGATACCCTGCTTCCCCAATACTGCTCTCGTCCTGCAGCCTCATCCCTTCCCTGAGGCCAAGCAAGCCCTAGCCCTGCAGCCATTGAAAAGCCACCCATATATGGCTGATCTTGTAGATAGAGACCTGCCCATCAGCCCCACTAAAAGTATTGTGGTGCTGTCTGTGAAGCCTGGCTCTGATGACTGCAAGTGCTGACCGAAGGAAGGCAAACAAGCCTTGAAGTCCCGAGTGAAGTGCAGTCCACCAAGTGTACGCCTTATATATGCTGTTGTGAAACATGATGGCGCATTTTCCTGCATACGTGGGTGGGTGATCCAGCGGGGAGAGTGGGGATGGATGAGTCCAGCGGGCTGGCCTTATGACGATATACAGATGTATTACAATGAGGTTCCCGATGTCCGATGGCGGGAAACGTGGCCCACCATTGACGGGTTGAACAGATGATTGCAAACTGGTTTCACGATGTCGTGACTTCTCACCATCAAACATGCTCGACGCCAGCAGGCACGGAAAATCCCAGCCAAAGTCCTGGGGGCTTGCTGCAGTGCATCCTTTAGATAGTACAAAGCTGCAGCCATTCATCATATGTCAGTGGTGGAGGGAGTGAGTGGGCTGCCGATCAAGTAGGCTACGCTGACCAGGATGGTGCCAAGCTTCTTGAATGTTGTTGAAGCTGTACCCATCATATGCACTGTGATATTTAAATGGAATCTATCGCTTCCAATTTTAGTCCTGGCACCAAGTTCTGATTTAAAATCGAATAGATAGACATAGGGAGAGATGATTTAAGTCAGTAGTAGGAGCTGAAATTGAAAGTAGGAGTGAGAGCTGCCATTTAGATATCACAACATGTAAGAAGTCAAGCAGAACAACAGTTGACAGCTGTTGATATAATCCTGAATCTTCCCTTAAATGAGAAAGAAATGCATTTGTGGATGTTATCTAACGTGAAATAAAATGTAAATTTTGTTGGGTAGAAGCTTTGTGATGTTAAATCTCGTTTCATACAGGGATCAAAATTTTGGCATGAGTGCCGTTGAATGTGTGTATTTAATCTTCTCTGAATGCACATGCAGACACACACAGGAATTCTAATCTGTGTCCAAGGCCTTTATTTATCCTCACTAGGCCTCTTAGACTCCTGCTCGAGGTCCTTTTTCTCAGTTTTTTTTTCCCTTGGTTATTTGCCTTCTTTACAAAGTACCATTCATGACCCAGGAAAGTTGATGGGTGAATACAAACCATGATCCAGAGATTTGAATGTTATTCCCTAGGAAAGGAGTCTATAAGGAACAGGACAGAATCAGCTGTTAGAAATGCAGTCCCAAAGATGTGATATATAAATGACAGCTCTCAGTCCCAATCTCAGTCTTGGCTTCCGTTGCCCATTTTAAAATGATTTCTTTATCTGCATCTGTCCTATCTCAGATTTTACACCAAAATCTTGGATTGAAGTCGGAAATTAACTGGGAAAAATGTACTGCAAAGCTATCAGCTATTGCCAGGCTTCTGTAGCACTTTGGTTTAAGCATTCTATTATATAAAAAGTGCTATATAAATGCAAGCATTGTTGATTTCAATATTGGCTGCTGGTACTGATTTAAAATCAAACACAGTTCAGCAGCACAGGTGCCAATAGATAAAGCAATATTGAGGGAGTTAGCCAACACTGTTAAATTGAAATACATAGCCAGTCCAATCTGTCTCAGTTTTGAGTTGTATAGTATAATACGATATCGTACAATAACTGTTAAAAACCAGAGTCTAATATCACTGTAAAATTATAGCCCTTCTGGTTAAGGGTAAACATTTCACTGATTTCATTACATATGTTGATTTTTCCAGACTGTCGAGTTCAAAATACTAATGTAATATCAAAACAGAGTTCTAGAGAATACATTCAGGCTGAATGCAGAGAAACATCAATTCTTCCCCCAGGCTCTTAGCTGTTACAATATTAAAATTCTGGGCACTAACAGCCTTTGCCATGGCTTATCTTATACACTCTTGAGCTTCTGCAGCCTATATTAATGGAAAATGATTCTCATTATCACTGCATGCAGCAACTGAGGCAAGGGGGAAGTGGGTGGGGTGTGGATGGTGGGAATAGGATGTGTCTAGCCATGATGCTTCAGGCATCATGATGCGGGGCAGGCTAGATGGACCAGCTAGTCTCTTCCTGCCTCTCGGGTTTTTACGTTTGTATGAGACTTGAACTGATATTTTCACATTAATGCAAAAAGGCTTCTGAAGCCTATCAATGCAAAAGTGGCAGAAAAATACAGAAGACCACCAACTACAATTGAGGCTGAGTTTTGAAACTCCCTTCCAGGAATCCATATTATCCATGCCTGTTTGAGGTTCCAAAATGCACACTTTAATTCAGGCCTCAAAGTTGCACCAGGGTATCAGAATCCATTTAATGGTTTTGTGGTATTCTGACATTAGTATCCTAGATTCACCACCAATTTTAGACAGCTACTGCATCTCGGCAGATGCTGTTGCTTCAGGAATAGTCTTTTCCAAGGACAAGGCTTTGTTTGGTGGTTATCATTCCAACATTTAGGGGCCTCATTTTCTGATTGAGATTAAAGTTGCACTTCAACAAAGAGACAAACCACAAGCTACCAGATTCTGAATTTAAAATCTATTTTCTTCGCTTAACACTGAAATGAAGAGGAACCAATTTAATAAACAGTGTTTATAAAAAGAATTGATTGCAAGTTAGTGCAATTTTGTTGCGAATAAACAGACCATGATTACTTTTAAAGGGCCATATAGCACTCAGAACAAAGTGCATTCCACTTAAGTTGTTGCTGCCAGCTTCTGTTCCAGTCTTCCAATGCTCAAATTAAATAGCAATTCTTCGCTTCCAATTCATGCTGCAAATTTAAAATTGAAGACAGGGCAGGCATGAATTTCTCAACTTAAATGTGAGAATGTATGTACAAAGTGATCGGAACTGACATGAATTATTGTTTAAAATAGGAGTTTATTCTGTTATATTAAAGTTACAACACAAAGCTCTTACAAGCATATTCATTTTCAATGCTCCTCTTGAACATTCAAGAAAATGTGGCATGTTGACAGCAAATTGTTAACCAACAAAAAATTGATCTTTATTCAGTTTTCATCATTAGGTGATTAGTTGACTCGATATTTTCATAAAAATTGCATTTTATCATTACGGAACTGAATTCTATATCATCTGAATATGAGGGGCTTTTTAAAATGAAGGATTTGGATGCGTTGAACAGGGAAAGACTATTTCTTCTGACTGGAAAGACAGTGACTAGGGATCACAGATTTAAAATTGTCACCGAGCGAATGAGGAGAGAGGTTATCATAAACTTTTACAGCACAGAAGTTACAGCACATTTGGCCCATTGTACCTCTGCTGGTCCAGCATTGTACAGAGTATTCCAGCAGAGGTCTAACCGGTGATTTACAATGATTCAACATAACTTCCTTGTTAATGTATTAAATGCCCCTGTTTACAGTACCAAATATCCCAGACACATTTTTAATCGCCTTATCAACTTATCCTGCTACCTTCAAAGATTTCTGAATATTCACCTCCAAGTCCCTCTGCTCTTGCAAACATCTCCTATCAAAATAGTACTACTAATATGTTACTGCCTCTCTACGTTGATCCTCCCAGAGTGTATCATTTCACAATTATCCACATAAATTTACATCAGCCACGTACCTGCCCATTCCAGCAATGTCCTCCTAAAGTATGTTGCTATCCAGCTCACTAATTACTACTTTGCCAAGTTTTTCATCACCATCAACCAAGTCCAGGCCAGTTATCTAAAACAAGAAAAGCAATGGGTCTAATATTAACCCTGGGGGGCCCTCTGCATAATTCTCTCTAATCAGGAAAGCATAAATTCACCATTACACTGCGCTTCCTATGCCTTCACCAATTACATAGTACAAGTTGCTACTGTCCCTTTAATATCATGTGCTTCTATTTTTTGAATAAGTCTGTTATATAGTAATTTTTCAAATGCCTTTTGAAAGCCCATATATGCATCTAATGCACTGTCTTAATACATCCTCTATGTTAGTCAGACGTTACTGGCCTTTAACCAATTCCTGCTGGCCCATGTTTCCCCAAGTGAAAATTAATTTTGTTCCTGACAATGGTCTCTAGAAGTTTTCCTATCTCTAATGTTAAACTGGTTGGCCTGTAACTACCAAGTTTATTCCTGTCCCCTTTTTTGAACAGGGGTGTAACATTTGCAATGCTCCAGTCCTCTGGCCCCATTCCTATATCCTTGTTTTCAAATAGTTCCATATCTCTACAGCATCCTCTAGCCCTACAGCTCTCCAGGATCTCTGCACTCCTCCAATTTTGGCTTCTTGTGCAATCCAATGTTAATCACTGAATGCCTGTGCCCAAAGGTATACATTTCCTTACCTAATCCTTTCTGCTTCTCTAGTTCTTCTACTTGTTTAAAACTTGACCATGTTTGGGTATTCTCATATTTCAAGTGTCTGTCAAATTTTGTTTAATAATACTCCTGTGAAGCGCTTTGGGTGTTTGACTATATTAAAGGCACTATACAAATGCAAGTAGTTGCTGTTGAACTGTCTCCAATTTGAAGGCCTGCCATTGTTCATTTACTGAAGTCCTGGCCAATCATTGTTTATAGTTTGTCTGTGCTAAATCCCTTCTCAAATCATTGAAACTGGCTCCTTTCCAATTAGGTATTTTCATCTTTGATTTTTCTTTGCTACTTTCCATAAGTGTTTTAGAATTAATTATATTATAATCATTAAGATGTTCTCCCACTGCATCACACTTTACTTGCCCTACTTAATTCTCCAGAGCTAGATCTATCACAGCTTTCTTCCATGTTGGGCCAGAAACACAGAAATAAGTCAGCAAGATGAAATAAGAGCAGGAGTAGGACTACCCTGCCATTAAATAAGATCATGGCTGAGCATCAACCTCAACTCCACTTTCTCGTACAATCTGCACATGTCGGTGACGTCAGGCGAGTGTCCCGACATCACCACGTGTCATTTAGATTTTCAGTTTGGTGGGCACGCAGCTGACTTGGCTGTGCACCCGCTGAACTGTCAAAGGCATTTAAGGCCAGTTAAAAAGTCATTAAAACAATTAACAGGGCTGCCCATCCAATCTTAAGGTTGGCAGGCAGGCAAAGAGCCCAAGCAGCTTTCGTATTTTTTATAGAACCTCATCCATGGGTGGGATGAGATTTCATTGATTAAATAAAATTTTGATCAAAATTCATGAACATGTCCCAGCTCATGTGACACGTGTTAAAATATTTCCTTTTCTTTATTTAAATTTTTAAACCTTAAACTAATCTCCCTGAGGTATCTCCGTGCCTCGGGGATATTTCTATGCTCTTTTTGCGCACATGTGTGCGAAAGAGCGCAGGCCCAACTCAGGGAATACCGCACCCCCCCCCCCCCACCCCCGCCGCACAGGGAGCGCTCAGTCCTTCCAGGCGTGTGTCACGCTGGGCGGGTCTTAATTGGCCCACCCACGTAAAATGTTAAAATGTTGCCGTGGCCCCGATCGGGGGCGCTGATCGAGTTCATGCCCGCACCCGCACAACCCCTCCCCGATGGGGGAATATTTCTGCCCCATGTTTCCTCACATTAAATACCAACTGCCACCTTCTCGCCCACTCACTTACCTTGACTATATCTTGTGTTATGATGTGCCAAGTGGTATTTGCCAGGCTGACCAAATCCACAAGGGAAACTTGGCCATGCTAACACAATGGTTTTGCAATTTGTATCTATTACGAGAAGGCTGGTGCCCTGAAGTCACAAGTAATGAGTCCGCTACCACCTTTAGAGATTTTAAAGATTAAATTAAAATATCTATTAACAAAAGAAGAACAAATTTAAACACACATAAGATTACAGTTACACAGGTAAAACAGTTCCCAAAATTTCTACTTAACCAGACTCCCAACTACACACCCCCTTTAAGGCAACAGTCCAAATAGATTCCAAATTTATAGAATCATCCAACAATATCACCACAAGAACCCACTGGACAATGGACTTCCAAAGGCTTTTAACACAACTTTGGTTAGTGGAACAGAAAACTTCTTTCAGGGTAGCTAGAGGCTTTTTCTCCGTGCCTGTTTCACACAGTCACCTTTCACACAGCCAGCTGCCCACCCCAACACAGCCTTTCATCCTTCTTTAAATACATTTCTCCCTGTTTGATCTGTAAATCCCACTGTTTCCCCTTGTCTTTATAAGTTACTTTTCCCAGAATATAAAAATCTTTCATGTTATCATTATGGTCAGCACTTCAAGGGAAAGTCAATGTAATAACTTTGCCTTAATTATCTTGCCAGTTGTAAACATTTTCCATGTCCCCTTGAAAATAACGCCTTTCCCACTTATCTACCAACGCAAATTTCATTCACACCATCTCTGCTGAGACCTCACCCTAGCTTACTCATCTCCATTTTGTCAGGAAGATATAATAATTCTCATAATATTATTGGAATTTATTGTAAAATAATGGTATCAGTGTCTGTGTGCGTGTGTGAGAGATACTTAATTGGATTAAAGGCAGCTGGTCTGAATGCCTTGATGTAAACATAGGGCTGGGTTTTCACCTTGGCGTGTGGGCATGCGCCCAACACGCACGAGTGTGAAATAGCGCATGATGATGTCGGGCAAGTGTCCCGACATCATTGCGTACCCGCACGATATTTCAGTTGGCGGGCGTGCATGGGAGTCAGCAGTGCGCCTGCCGACAATTAAGACGGCTGTTAAGCCCATTAATAAATTATTTTAAGTGAATTTTTCCCTGCCCGTCCAATCTTACGGTTGGCAGGAAGGTAAAAAGGCCAAGTGACATTTGGCTTTTTAAGGAAGCCTCATCCATGGGTGGGATGAGGTTTCCGATGTTAATTAAAAATAAAATAAAAATCTTAAATCTCATTTTAACATTTCCCTGCTCATGTGACAGTCACATGAGGGAACCTTAATTGTAAAACCTTTATTTTTAACGTTAGAAATCATCAGCTCCCTGAGCCAGCTCTGTGCCAGAGAGCTTTCACTGAGCGTACCCGCGCAATGAGCTAACTTCAGCGCTCGCCCTCTTCTCCCCGCCTCCAACTCCCCTGCCAGGCAGCACTGAGCGTTTCAGTACATGATTCATGCTGTTCATGCTGGCTGGCCATTTTTATTTCTTATCTCCACCCGTACTGATTCTACCTCCTGCTCTTCTGAGCGAAGATCCTTTCTCACTACTGTCTTTATGTTATATTAATTATCAGGATTACCCACTGCCTCCCCTGGTTCCTCTTTTCCATTTAGTCTATCTTTTGAAAACATCAAATACCATGGAATATTCAGTTTCCAACTTTGGTCACCATGCAACCACATCATTATAATGCTTATTAGATCAAATCTTTATTTGTGCCATTAACTTATCTGTCTTGTTATGAATGGTTTGTGCAGCCAGATGTAACTTTTAACCACCTTTCCATGATTTTACCTTATTTACTGATGTACTATCACTGTTAAAATCCTTGACCGCAAATTGGGCTCCTTAGTGGCTGCAGTTTTAGCACAAATGCCATTTTTGGTCCAAAATGGCATCCATGCCATACAGATCTCTTCCAGAAGGCAAAGTGGAGGGCAGCAGAAAAAGGGGTCAACCTAGTATTAGTTGGACGATGGACATCACAGAGCAGTTACAGACAATCTACAGTGAATGTGTGAGGGTGGCACAAGACTCATACCATGACAGTAGATCTCCAAGTAGGAGTAGCTAGAAACAAGCAAGGAGATGGGCCACACATGCACACTTCTGCTATGTTCTATGCCAAGTGTCATCTTGTTGAGGGCATTAGCATTGGTGTTAGGCGTGTGTGCCAGAAGAATGCAGAGCAGGCAGATTGTAATATCATTCATACGTAATGCTAAATTGAGGCAAATGCTCCCACCTCAAACTTGTTGCTCCAGTTAATGTCCTCCCAAGCATACAGAGATGAGCATGCATTCAGCAACAGTAAGGAACCCCTAACAAATACTATTTAATGGGATCATCAACAATTTACAGGTTAGCTGCTGATTAATTTCTACTGGCTTTGTTTGAGCTTGCAGAGCGCTTAGTGATTTGCAGAGTTTATTGAAGTTGGTGAAGTTAACAGTGTAATATAAAGGGTTAATAAATGGGATATGCTAATGTATGACATAGATGTTGATGTACTGACATATAGTCAGTCATGTGTTAGACTCTCTCTCTCTCTCTCTCATTGGAATCATTCCTGGGAGCAAAATGCCTACTGTGTAACCCATTCAGATGTGGTACCAGTAAAGTATTAAACTGATACCAAAGCATGTCTACAGTCTGTTTAAAAACCAGGTTCCAAGCCTCAAGTCCAAGGTAGAAGAACGCATCTGAGAACAAACAGCAAACGGTGTTGCATGTGGATAAGGCCTTGGTTGTGACTTCAAGGATTCTGGGCAGACCACTTGCTTCCAGTCATGGTTGGCATAATTACCATCCCCTTTCTGAGAAGACGGAGCAGAGAATGCAAAAAGGAGGACAAGCTACTTGCCAATGGAAGAGGAAGAGGAGGAAGAAGGGCTTTCAGAAAGAGACATTATCTGCCTGGGATCTTCCTGGACCATTTTTCTTATCTGCATCTGAGCAGTATGTACATTATCTGTACTTTACACAGAAGCTGCCCAAAGAACTCTACCACTTCTTGCAAACAGAGCTGCAGCCGCAGAGCAAGGGCAGCCATCCCAAAGGCTGTAAAGGTGACAGTGGTCCAGAATTTCTTTGCATCAAAATTCTTCCAGGCTGGAGCAACGGTCACCTGTGCCATAACCAGTTCAAAGCACGCTATTACATCTGAGAGGTAACAAATGCTCTTCATTCCAGAACACGTATTGTTGATTGCATTCTTTATCAATAGAAAGAAGCATGTGGAGCAAGTATGTGGCTTTGACAGGATGGCAGACTTCCCCATAGTGCAGGGTGTCATTGACTGCACACACATGGCTTTGCTGAGAAATATTGTAATTGCAAAGGTTACCACTCTCTGAATGTATGTGCCACAATTCATGGTGGGCTGCTGTATCCTCCATGAAGACACAACACTTGCCACCAGAGCTATGCAAGCAGCTACGGAGGAGGAGGAGGAAGAAGAAGTGGTGGAAAAGGAAGGGCAGGAAGAAGGGTGGCAGGGGGATGCAACCAGTCAGGCTGTGAGTGATCACTTCATTGAACTATAGTTTCACTGAATGCAATCCCAAGTCTCCATTGTGTAAAAGTCACACATCTTACCATCCTTCTGTTACAAACCATCACAATATCCTTTGACCACAAAGCTTAAACAAAAGCCACCACAAACCAAACATTCCAAATCAACTTTATCCAACAAGCCATCCAACATTCTGTACAAAAATCACCGGATCACCTTTACGGTTTCCCTTAGTGTCTGCCTTGCCAGTGCCTTTGTCTGGCCGAGTGATCCCATGCAGGGCTACTCCAGTAATGTGTATCATTGCTGGTGGAAGGCTTTTGAGTTTCAATGAGGGTAACTGCAGATCGCCTTGCAGGATTCCCCTGAACAAGTCTGTGCCTAGGAAGCCTGGCTTCAAATTTCACCACCTCGGCATCAGCAGCTGCAGTCTAAGCTGGCTGGCTGACAGGAAATAGCAGAGATACTGACTGAGTAGCAGTGGTGGGAACAACAATGCTGTTATCCTGAAAGAGAACACAGACTATTGCTCCAATGAACCACTGGACTCTCCTCAGGGCAGTAGCTCAGCAATCTGAAGCATGGATTGCTGTTCTGCTGGAAAAATATGAGAGCTCTTGGGAGCAATGGTATCCACAAGCCATGAAAGCAGCAGTCTGACCTGGCAACAAACTGAGATTTCACAACCTCATTTGAGCTTCCACTGTAGCATTCAGGCATTGGGTGACTTCAGCGTGTGCTATGAAGATCACCCAATCCCCTACTTTATAAACCGCATAAATAGTAGGTAAATGATTGAGTATTTAATTAACTCAATCTGACAACATAGGATATATGGACATTAATACAAAATGCAGAGTGCTGTAGACCTTTCATTCTTATTCTATAAATTAAGACGGCCTGCATTTTTCAATGTATTGTAATTATTTGTATACTATACTGATAATTGTGCAATCCTAGTGTAATGTTATGTTCTATTTTTGTTTTAATGATTGTATATAGCTGTTATGAATTATGCAGCTAGTAAATTAGTTAATTAGTTAACTGACTTAAACAGGTTTTCAGAAGCTAAATTTGGATGGCATAAAAACAAGACATCCACAGTGCTGCTTTTGTCTGCACTGGAGCGCTGCTTTGGACTGAATTAAAATGCTTCAGTTGGAGATTGGTGAGAGGAGGACTTTTAAGGGTTAATTTCCATCTAAACTCTAATCTTTCTTTAATGTAACAACTAACTAAAAGTTGCTCTTTGGGTTGGGGAAGGTGAGTTTTAGTCCAGCTTTAAAACAGGAGTTATACAGGTTCTGCTTGCAGCTGCAACTTGTAAATTAGTTAACCGGCTTAAACAGGTATTCAGAAGCTAGGTTCAGACAGCATAAAAGCAAACCATCTACAGTGCTGAAACAAAAACAGAATTACCTGGAAAAACTCAGCAGGTCTGGCAGCATCGGCGGAGAAGAAAAGAGTTGACGTTTCGAGTCCTCATGACCCTTCGACAGAACTTGAGTTCGAGTCCAGGAAAGAGCTGAAATATAAGCTGGTTTAAGGTGTGTGTGTGTGGGGGGCGGAGAGATAGAGAGACAGAGAGGTGGAGGGGGTTGGTGTGGTTGTAGGGACAAACAAGCAGTGATAGAAGCAGATCATCAAAAGATGTCAACGACAATAGTACAATAGAACACATAGGTGTTAAAGTTAAAGTTGGTGATATTATCTAAACGAATGTGCTAATTAAGAGGGATGGTAGGGCACTCAAGGTATAGCTCTAGTGGGTTTTTTTTTAAAATAATGGAAATAGGTGGGAAAAGGAAAATCTTTATAATTTATTGGAAAAAAAAAGAGAGAAGGGGGAAACAGAAAGGGGGTGGGGATGGGGGAGGGAGCTCACGACCTAAAGTTGTTGAATTCAATATTCAGTCCGGAAGGCTGTAAAGTCCCTAGTCGGAAGATGAGGTGTTGTTCCTCCAGTTTGCGTTGGGCTTCACTGGAACAATGCAGCAAGCCAAGGACAGACATGTGGGCAAGAGAGCAGGTTGGAGTGTTAAAATGGCAAGCGACAGGGAGGTTTGGGTCATTCTTGCGGACAGACCGCAGGTGTTCTGCAAAGCGGTCGCCCAGCTTACGTTTGGTCTCTCCAATGTAGAGGAGACCACATTGGGAGCAACGAATGCAGTAGACTAAGTTGGGGGAAATGCAAGTGAAATGCTGCTTCACTTGAAAGGAGTGTTTGGGTCCTTGGACGGTGAGGAGAGAGGAAGTGAAGGGGCAGGTGTTGCATCTTTTGCGTGGGCATGGGGTTGTGCCATAGGAGGGGGTTGAGGAGTAGGGGGTGATGGAGGAGTGGACCAGGGTGTCCCGGAGGGAGCGATCCCTACGGAATGCCGATAAGGGGGGTGAAGGGAAGATGTGTTTGGTGGTGGCATCATGCTGGAGTTGGCGGAAATGGCGGAGGATGATCCTTTGAATGCGGAGGCTGGTGGGGTGATAAGTGAGGACAAGGGGGACCCTATCATGTTTCTGGGAGGGAGGAGAAGGAGTGAGGGCGGATGCGCGGGAGATGGGCCGGACACGGTTGAGGGCCCTGTCAACGACCGTGGGTGGAAAACCTCGGTTAAGGAAGAAGGAGGACATGTCAGAGGAACTGTTTTTGAATGTAGCATCATCGGAACAGATGCGACGGAGGCGAAGGAACTGAGAGAATGGGATGGAGTCCTTACAGGAAGTGGGGTGTGAGGAGCTGTAGTCGAGATAGCTGTGGGAGTCGGTGGGTTTGTAATGGATATTGGTGGACAGTCTATCACCAGAGATTCTCTCTCCCCTTGTCCAGTCCCTTCCCACCTACATCCGTGATTCCTCTGATACCTTACGTCACATCAACAATTTCCAGTTCCCTGGTCCTTACCGCTTCCTCTTCACCATGGACGTCCAATCCCTCTACACCTCCATCCCCCACCAGGATGGTCTGAGGGCCCTTAGCTTCTTCCTCGAACAGAGGCCCGAACAATCCCCATCCACCACTACTCTCCTCCGTCTGGCTGAACTTGTTCTCACGCTGAACAATTTCTCCTTCAACTCCTCTCACTTCCTCCAAATAAAAGGTGTGGCTATGGGTACCCGCATGGGCCCCAGCTATGCCTGTCTCTTTATGGGGTATGTGGAACATTCCTTGTTGCAGTCCTACTCCGGCCCCCTTCCACAACTCTTTCTCCGGTACATCGATGATTATTTCGGTGCCGCTTCATGCTCTCGTCAGGACTTGGAAAAATTTATTAATTTTGCTTCCAATCTCCACCCCTCCATCATTTTCACGTAGTCCATCTCTGACACTTCCCTTCCCTTCCTTGACCTCTCTGTCTCAATCTCTGGTGATAGACTGTCCACCAATATCCATTACAAACCCACCGACTCCCACAGCTATCTCGACTACAGCTCCTCACACCCCACTTCCTGTAAGGACTCCATCCCATTCTCTCAGTTCCTTCGCCTCCGTCGCATCTGTTCCGATGATGCTACATTCAAAAACAGTTCCTCTGACATGTCCTCCTTCTTCCTTAACCGAGGTTTTCCACCCACGGCCGTTGACAGGGCCCTCAACCGTGTCCGGCCCATCTCCCGCGCATCCGCCCTCACTCCTTCTCCTCCCTCCCAGAAACATGATAGGGTCCCCCTTGTCCTCACTTATCACCCCACCAGCCTCCGCATTCAAAGGATCATCCTCCGCCATTTCCGCCAACTCCAGCATGATGCCACCACCAAACACATCTTCCCTTCACCCCCCTTATCGGCATTCCGTAGGGATCGCTCCCTCCGGGACACCCTGGTCCACTCCTCCATCACCCCCTACTCCTCAACCCCCTCCTATGGCACAACCCCATGCCCACGCAAAAGATGCAACACCTGCCCCTTCACTTCCTCTCTCCTCACCGTCCAAGGACCCAAACACTCCTTTCAAGTGAAGCAGCATTTCACTTGCATTTCCCCCAACTTAGTCTACTGCATTCGTTGCTCCCAATGTGGTCTCCTCTACATTGGAGAGACCAAACGTAAGCTGGGCGACCGCTTTGCAGAACACCTGCGGTCTGTCCGCAAGAATGACCCAAACCTCCCTGTCGCTTGCCATTTTAACACTCCACCCTGCTCTCTTGCCCACATGTCTGTCCTTGGCTTGCTGCATTGTTCCAGTGAAGCCCAACGCAAACTGGAGGAACAACACCTCATCTTCCGACTAGGGACTTTACAGCCTTCCGGACTGAATATTGAATTCAACAACTTTAGGTCGTGAGCTCCCTCCCCCATCCCCACCCCCTTTCTGTTTCCCCCTTCTCTCTTTTTTTTTCCAATAAATTATAAAGATTTTCCTTTTCCCACCTATTTCCATTATTAAAAAAAAAAACCCACTAGAGCTATACCTTGAGTGCCCTACCATCCATTCTTAATTAGCACATTCGTTTAGATAATATCACCAACTTTAACTTTAACACCTATGTGTTCTATTGTACTATTGTCGTTGACATCTTTTGATGATCTGCTTCTATCACTGCTTGTTTGTCCCTACAACCACACCAACCCCCTCCACCTCTCTGTCTCTCTATCTCTCCGCCCCCCACACACACACCTTAAACCAGCTTATATTTCAGCTCTTTCCTGGACTCGAACTCAAGTTCTGTCGAAGGGTCATGAGGACTCGAAACGTCAACTCTTTTCTTCTCCGCCGATGCTGCCAGACCTGCTGAGTTTTTCCAGGTAATTCTGTTTTTGTTTTGGATTTCCAGCATCTGCAGTTTTTTTGTTTTTATCTACAGTGCTGCTTTTGTCTGCACTGGGGTGCAGTTTTGGACTGCATTAGAGTGCTTCAGTTGGAGTTTGGTGAAGAGGGAAGGAGGAATCCTTTCATTTTCTACTTCTCCTCAGTAAGAAGAGTGGCGGCCTTGCTAAGTAGGACCTGGTAAGTATTTCTTCTGTTCTTAATATTCTCTACACTAAGGGAAGTAAAAGTAAAGGGAGTAATTTAAGGGTAAGTCATGGCAGGGCAGCTTGGCTAAGTGGAATGCTCCTCCTGTACAATGTGGGAAGTCAGGGACATTTTCAGTGTCCATGTGTGCAGTAGGTGTCTCTAGTTGCAGCTACTTGAAATCCCTGTTTTGTAGTTAGAGCAGTGGCTGGAGTCGCTGAGGAGCATCCATAAGAACGAGATCTTTATGGATAGTACATACCGCAGGTAAAGACTGCACAGGCAGAAAGGGAATAGATGACCGCCAGACACAGTAAAAGCACTAGGCAGGTAGTGCAGGAGACCCCTGGGTCCATCTCCCTCTCAAACAGATTTTCCGTTTTGTTCATTGTTGGGGGAAAATGGTTTCTCAGCGGAATGCAGTCCCTGGCACCACAAGTAGCTCAGCTGCACAGAGTGGGGAAAAAAGAGTGGGGGAGCAACAGTGATAGGGGATTCTATCCTAAGGGGAACAGACAGACATTTCTGTGGCCACAGACGTGACACCAGGATGGTATGTTGCCTCCCTGGTGCGAGGGTCAAAGATTTCACTGAGCAGCTGCAGGACATTCTGAAGGGGGAGGGTGAACAGCCAGACATTGTGTCCACATTGGTACCAATGACAAAGAGGGATGAGGTCCTGAAAACAGAATATAGGGAGCTAGGAAATAAATTAAAAAGCAGGACTTCAAAGCTAGTAATCTCAGGATTACTCCCAATGCCACATGCCAGAGAGATCAGGAATAGGAGAATAGATCAGATGAATGTTGGAGAGATGGTATAGGAGGGAGTGATTTAGATTCCTGAAGCATTGGGGCCGATTTTGGGGAAGACGAGACCTGTACAAGCTGCGTGAGTTGCACCCAGCAGGACGGGGACCAATATCCTCGCAGGGGTATTCGCTAGTGCTGTGGGGGAGGGTTTAAACTAGATTGGCAGGGGGATGGGAACCTGAGCTCACTGCTGGACTCATCGTGTGCATCTGGAGCAACTGTATCTACATCTTCCTCGTTCACTGCGTCGCCTCTTTCCAGCGCCAGATTGTGGAGAGCGCAGCATGTAACCACAATCAGTGACACACAATCTGGGGGGGTACTGGAATGCACCCCCTGAGCGGTCCAGGCATAGGAAGCACATCTTGAGAGGACTGATGGTTCTCTCCACCACAGCCCTTGTGGGGCATGGCTCCTATTGTACCGCTGCTCAGCTTCTGTTCTTGGATGGTGGAGAGGTGTCATGAGCCGCGTTTTGAGGGGATAGCCCTTGTCACCCAGCAGCCATCCATCCAGTTGTGTTGGAGTACTGAAGAGCCTCGGCATCTGGGAGTGTCTGAGGATGTAAGCGTCATGGCAGCTGCCTGAGTACCTTGCACAGACTTGCAGAATCTGCATCTTGTGATCACACACTATCTGCACATTCATGGAGTGGAAGCCCTTCCTGTTGACGAAGGCACCTAGCTGACCCGCTGGCACCTTAATGGCCACATGTGTGCAGTCTATTGCATCCTAGACGCGGGGGAAGCCAGCAATCGCAGCAAAGCCTCTGGCTCACTCTGTCTGGCTGGCCTCGTCCCAGCGGTAGAGAATGAAAGTCAATGCACGCCTGAACAAAGCGTCTGTCACACCTGCGTGACACAACTGTGGACAGCTGATTGGGAGACTCCATGAAGATCACTCACCGACCTCTGGGAAGAGCCGGAGGCATAGAAGTTGAGAGCAGCTGGCATGTGGTGCCCACCCATACATTTTGCGGACATCTCAGGGCCTATCATCTGATAGATGGAAGTGACGGTCTCCCTTGAGAGATGGAGCCTCCTTCGTTACTGCACCTCAGACATATTAAGGTAGCTGTTTCACGCCTGTTACCCCTGGCAGCAGGATAGTGGTGTCTTTTGCGGTCTCTTACGCCTTGGATTTCCTGTTGGCCCTGCACCCCTTGTGCCTGTGCCTCTCCTCCCAAACGTGGCTCCACTGGAGGCTGAATGTGGACTCGTGGCCTCCTTCCCCTTCTGGCCCTCCCTCCCTCTTCAGAGGAGGTGCCTTCAGTGGAGAGCACAACTCCCGTTCCCAGGCAAAGGGAAGGCTACCTGAAAGCTGCAGGCCCCAAAAATGATCTTTACTGTAGAGTCCTAACCTGAAGGCTTTAACTCCTGAGCTAGCAGCTGGGATGAATTTTAAAGTATTCCTGCTCACACAGGCAAACATCAGTAACTTTTACACTTAAATACCTGACAGATCACATTCACGACCCCACTCACCCCTCTTATCTCGCCCATGGATGAGGTTTATACAAGTGTCTCCTACCCGCCTGCCCGTTGTGTCTGTGCGACGTCCTGAAGGTTGCAAGGGCCCCGATAAATTGCAGTCAATTGCTGCCTCAAGGGCCTTAACTGGGTGATTAATTAATGGCAGGCGCGCACCCGCCCACCTAAATATCACAATGATGCGTGGTGACATTGGGATGCTCGCCCGACGTCACCTTGCGTCATTTTACACGTTGACGTGTGGGGCCCGCCCTCACATGCCAACGGGAAAATTCTGGCCTAAGGACGGTATTAGATCCAAAGAGTTGCTAGAAAAAGTAGTAAGCCTGAGGATTGGGAGCAGTTTAGAATTCAGCAAAGGAGGACCAAGAGATTGATTTTTTTTTATTCATTCACGGGATGTGGGCTTCGCTGGCTGGGCCAGCATTTATTGCCCATCCCTAGTTATCCTTGAGAAGGTGGTGTTGAGCTGCCTTCTTGAACCGCTGCAGGCCATGTGGTGTAGGTACATGAAGGGAGTTCCAGGATTTTGACCCAGCGACAGTAAAGGAATGGCGGTATATTTCCAAGTCAGGATGGTGAGTGGCTTGGAGAGGAACTTCCAGGTGGTGATGTATCTGCTACCCTTGTCCATCTAGGTGGCGGTGGTCATGGGTTTGGAAGGTGCTGTCTAAGGAGCCTTGGTGAATTCCTGAAGTGCATCTTGTAGATGGTACACACTGCTGCCACTGTGCATTGGTGTTGGAGGGAGTGAATGTTTGTGGACCTGGTGCCAATCAAGCCAACGGCTTTGTCCTGGATGGTATCCAGCTTCTTCAGTATTGTAGGAGCTGCTCTCATCCAGCCAAGTGGGGAGTATTCCATCACACTCCTAACTTGTGCCTTGTAGATGGTGGACAGGCTTTGGGGAGTCAGGAGGTGAGTTACTTGTCACAGAATTCCTAGCCTCTAACCTGCACTTGTAGCCACAGTATTTATATAGCTAGTCCAGTTCAGTTTCTGGTCAATGGTAATGCCCAGGATGTTGATAGTTGGGTATTCAGTGATGGTAATGCCATTGAACAGCAAGGGGCGGTGGTTGGATTCTCTCTTGTTGGAGATGGTCATTGCCTGACACTTGTGTGGTACGAATGTTACTTGCCACTTGTCAGCCCAATCCTGGATATTGTCCAGGTCCTGCTGCATTTGGACATGGGCTGCTTCAGTAACTGAGGAGTTGCGAATGGTGCTGAACATTGTACAATCAACAGCGAACATCCCCACTTCTGACCTTATGATGGAAGGAAGGTCATTGATGAAGCAGCTGAAGATGGTTGGGCCTAGGACACTACATTGAGGAACTCTTGCCATGATGTCCTGGAGTTAGATGACTGACCTCCAACAACTACAACCATCTTCATTTGTGCTAGGTATGATTCCAACCAGCGGAGAGCATTGACCCTGATTCCCACTGACTCCAGTTTTGCTTGGGCTCCTTGATGACACATTTGGTCAAATGTTGCCTTGATGTCAAGGGCAGTTACTCTCACCTCACCTCGGGTGTTCAGCTCTTTTGTCCATGTTTGAACCAAGGCTGTAAAGAGTTCAGGAGCTGAATGGCCCTGGCAGTACCCAAACTGGGCATCAGTGAGCAGGTTATTGCTAAGCAAGTGATGCGTGATAGCACTGTTGATGACAACTTCCATTACTTTACTGATGATGAAGAGTAGACTGATGGGGCAGTAATTGGTCAGGTTGGATTTGTCCTGCCTTTTGTGTACAAGACATATCTGGGCAATTTTCCACATAGCTGGGTAGATGCCAGTGTTGTAGCTGTACTGGAACAGCTTGGCTAGGGGCGCAGCAAGTTCTGGAGCACAAGTCTTCAGTACTATTGCTGCAATGTTGTCAGGGTCCACAGCCTTTGCTGTATCTAGTGCCTTCACCGTTTCTTGAGATCACGTGGAATGAATCGAATTGGCTGAAGACTGGCATCTGTGATGCTGGGGACCTGCAGAGGAGGCCGGGATGGATCAGCCACTTGGCACTTCTGGCCGAAGATTGTTGCGAGTGCTTCAGCCTTATCTCTTGCACTGATGTGCTGGGCTCCTCCATCATCGAGGATGAGGTTAATAGTGGAGCCGCCTCCTCAAGTGAGTTGTTTAATTGTCCACCACCATTCATGACTGGATGAGGCAGGACTGCAGAGCTTAGATCTGATCCGTTGGTTGTGGGATCGCTTAGCTCTGTCTATCACTTGCCGCTCATGCTGTTTGGCATGCAAGTAGTCCAGTTTTATAGCTTCACCAGGTTGACACCTCATTTTTAGGTTTGCCTGGTGCTACTCCTGGCATGCTTTCCTGCAATCTTCATTGAACTAGGGTTGATCCCCTGGCTTGATGGCAATGGTAGAGTGGGGGATACATGAGGTTACAGATTGTGTTCGAGTACAATTCTGCTGCTGCTGATGGCCCACAGCACCTCATGGATGCCCAGCCTTGAGCTGCTGGATCTGTTCGAAATCTATCCCATTTAGCACAATGGTAGTGCCAAACAACACGATGGAGCATATCCTCAATGTGAAGGCAGGACTTTGTCTCCACAATGACAGTGCGGTGGTCACTCGTACTAATACTGTCATGGACAGATGCATCTGCGGCAGGTAGATTGGTGAGGATGAGGTCAAGTATGTTTTTCCCTCTTGTTGGTTCCCTCACCACCTGCCGCAGACCCAGTCTTGCAGTACATCATTTAGGACTCGGCCAGCTCGGTCAGTAGTGGTGCTACCGAGCCACTCTTGGTGATGGACATTGAAGTACCCCACCCAGAGTACAGTCTGCACCCTTGCCACCCTCAGTACTTCCTTCATGTGATGTTCAATATCAACATGCAGGAGCACTGATTCATCAGCTGAGGGAGGGCGGTATGAGGTAATCAGCAGGAGGTTTCCTTGCCCATGTTTGACCTGATGCCATGAGACTTCATAGGCTTGGGAGTCAATGTTGAGGACTCCCAGGGCAACTCCCTCCTAATTGTATACGACTGTGCCGCCACCTCTGCCGGTGGCACAGGACATACCCAGGGATGTTGATGGGGGTGTCTGGGACATTTTCTTTAAGGTATGATTCTCCATAGTGAAGATGACTATGTCAGGCTGTTGCTTGACTAGTCGTGAGTCAGCTCTCCCAATTTTGGCACTAGCCCCCAGATGTTAGTAAGGAGGACTTTGGAGGGTCAACAAGGCTTAAATTGCCATTGTCGTTTCTGGTGCCTAGGTCGATGCCAGGTAGTCAATCTGGTTTCATTCTTTTTTGTGTCATTGTCATGGTTTGTTACAACTAAGTGGCTTGCTAGACCATTTCAGAGGGCATTTAAGAATCCTGATGCAGGAAATCTATTGTCCTTACCTGGTCTGGAGTCACATGTAGGCCAGACCATGTATGGACAACAGATTTCCTTCCCTAAAGGACATTAATGAACCAGATGGGCTTTTACAAATATCAACAATGGTTTCATAGTCATCACTGGTCTTTTAATTCCAGATTTTTATTACGTTCAAATTCCACCATCTGCCGTGGCAGGATTTGATTCCAGGTCCCCAAAGTATTACCCTAGCTCCCTGGATTACTAGTCCAGCGACAATCCCACTACGCCATTTCCTCCCCTAAGAGGGGTAAAATGGAGTATGATAGTAAACTTGCACAGAACATAAAAGACTGTAAACGATTCTGTAAGTATGTAAAAAGTAAAAGATTAATGGAGACAAATGTAGGTCCCTTACAGTCTGAAACAGGAAAATTTATAATAGAGAACAAGGAAATCGCAGAGCAATTAAACAACTACTTTAGTTCTGTCTTCACGAAGGAAGATGCAAATAAGTTCCAAGAAATATTAGGGAAACCAAGTGTCCAGTGAGAATGAGGAATTGAAGGAAATTAATATTACTAAAACAATACTGCTGCAGAAATTAATGCAACTGAAAGGCGATAAATCCTCAGGGCCCGATAATTTACATCACAGAATAATAAAGTAGGTGGCCATGGAATTAATATATGCATTGATTGTCATCTTCCAAAATTCTGTAGATTCTGGAACAATCCCAGCAGATTGGAGGGTGGTAAGTGTAACCCCAACATTTAAAAGAGGAGCGAGGGTGAAAAGCGAATTACAGACCTGTTAGCCTAACATCAGTGGCAGGTAAAATAGCAGCGTCTGTTATAAAGGATGAGATAACAGGACACTTAGAAAATATCAACGGGATTAGACAAAGTCAACATGGATTTATGAAAGGGAAATCATGTTTGACAAATCTACTGGAGTTTTTTGAGGATGTGACCAGCAGAATAGATAAGGGAGAACTAGTGGATGTGATGTATCTGGATTTTCAGTAAGCTTTTGATAAAGTCCCACATAAGGGGCTAGTGTGTAAAATCAAAGCACATGGGATTTGGGAGTAATATATTGGCATGGATTGAGAATTGGTTAGCAGGCAGGAAGCAGGGTAGGAATATATTTTTTGGAGTGGCAGTCAGTGACTAGTGGGGTACTGCAGGGATCAGTGCTTAGGCCCTACTATTCATGATATATATCAATGATTTGGATGAGGCAGCCAAATATAATATTTCCAAGTTTGCTGATGATGCAAAACGTGGTGGGAATGTGAGTAATAAGGAGGGCATTAAGAGGCTTCAAGGTGATTTAGACAGGCTGAGTGAGTGGGCAAATATATGGCAGATGCAGTATAACGTGGATAAGTGTGAAGTCATTCACTTTGGTAGGAAAAACAGAATGGAAGAGTATTATTTACATGCTGATAGATTGGAAAATGTTGATGTCAAAGGGACCTGGGTATCCTTGTACATCAATCACTGAAAGCAAGCATATAGGTGCAGCAAGCAGTTAAGAAGGCAAATGGTATGTTGACCTTCAATGCGAAAGGACTTGAGTACAGGAGCAAGGGTGTCTTGCTGTACTGTACATGCCTTAGTGAGACCACACCTGGAGTATTGTGTGCAGTTTTGATCTCCTTACCTAAGAGAGGATATACTTGCCACAGAGGGAGTGCAGCGAAAGTTCTCCAGACTGATTCCTGGGATGGCAGAATTGTCATATGAGGAGAGAATGGGCCGACTAGACCTGTATTCACTGGAGTTTATAGAATGAGAGGAGATCTCATTGAAACATATAAAATTCTGACAGGGATGGACAGACTGGATGCAAGGATGATATTTCCTCTGGCTGGGGGGTCTAGAACAAGGAGTCACAGTCTCAGGATATGGGGTAGACCATTTAGGACTGAGATGAGGAGAAACTTCTTCACTCAGAGGGTGGTGAGCCTATGGAATTCTCTACCACAGAGGGCTGTGGAGACCAGGTCACTGAATATATTTAAGAAAGAAATAGATTTCTGGACTTGCAAAGCATCAAGAGTATGGGGGGTGTGCAGGATAGGACGTTGAGATAGAGGATCAGCCATGATCATATTGAATGATGGAGCAGGCTTGAAGGGCTGAATGACCTACTCCAGCTCCTATTTTCTATTTTCTATGATTATTTGTTTTATTTGTATTGTCATCACAATAAAGCACCTGCTACCATGATGACTTTTCAATAAACCAATTATCTATCCATCTACAATGGAAGCTAAGACCATCAGATGCTGAATCATGGGTGGGTCTGCAAGTGTTCTCATGCTCAAAAGGAAAGGTTACAGTCTGCGCAAAGTTCTATGCCAATTTGGTGCCAGACTCCATCGTGCTCCTCGACAGTGACATCAGGCTTTCTGGCAGGCCTGCTAATGCACCAAACATTTCTGTGCATACCCATCAACCTTTTCCTGTATGGCATCCCATAAAAGGTTCTCAGCTGAGCCCTCTGCTGCAGAATTCAGGCTTGACTTCACCATCTGGAGAGCTAGCACCTGCAATAGCTGCAGGTCACTCATGCCCAGTGACTCACCATGTGCAGATCCCACCTCTATGCTACCCTCTTAAAATATGCAGTTTATTGAGCTGATGATTGCAATTGTGAGATCAAATAATGGTGTTCCTTCTTCATCAGTCTCTTGTTCCTCTTGGATTCAAAGTTCCTGCACTGTTGCTTGGCCAATTGATCATTCACCCAAAAAGACGCATATTTATATCAACTGCAGCTGGATATCGGAAGTGAGGGAGGAATGAGATGCGGGAAGATAGATTAGGTAAGAATATATCATCACCCTCTATAGTTTCAGCCCCACTGCTGCCCATAGACTAAGTTGTGGCAGCTCCAATGAAGGTGAGCAATGTCACCACCATTGTGGTAAGGACTGTGCCCCACCGGTTAGTTGCTGCTGCCTACAATTATAGGAAACCTTGTCCTGCAAGGGAGAAGGAACCATGTCAGTGAGTGCGGTGCAACATATTTGCCTGTCACCATTTGAAAAGCTGGCAGTTTGTGTAAGCTGTGAAATGTGGGTGTGAGGCATGTAGCACTTGTGCGAGTAAGATTATGAATGTTCAGTGTAAGTCATGCTTGGTAGAGGGTATTGGTAATTCTGAAGTGGGTATGATGAATGCAGCAGTGTGTGAGGCTAGTGGTTAATTTGGTAGGAAATTACATGTGGAAATGCATTCACTGACTTTGGTCACTCATGTGAGGTCATTGCACTTTTTGCAGCATTGCATTCAGGTCCTCAGAGTTGGACCGCTGGCATTGACCCTGACAGTTAGCTACACCAGTCCCTTTGCAGTTTTTGCCTGGAGGACCTTCTGGCCCTCTGAGGGAAGAGGGCCTCTTTCCTGTCCACCACCTACACCAAGGCTTCCAGTGCAGCATTAGAGAATTTTGGAGCATGCCTGTTGCACCAACCCACTCTCTTTTCTGCTCAAAGATTCCTCTTTCACCGGTTCCTCCACCTGCTGCAGCCAAGATTCACCTTGACTTATTGAAGTAAAGACCATCTTTAAGAAGTGCAGTCTACTTTTAAAAAGTCTAGCCTCAAATGAAATTGGGACTCTCCTCTGAGGCATGTAGTTACTCGGTAAAGTGCTTAGTCCTGGGCTGCATGTCATAATTTAAAGCAGCAGGCAGCACAAAGTTTGTGTGGTGCCTACATGGCTATGAACTCACGCAAACTAATTGTGCATCACAACCCAGCCATATGATTTTTTTAATCCTCATTTGGCTTTTCCTGTAACACTACTTATCTCTACCTAAATAGCTATACTGCTCTATTACCATGAGTTTTCTCTTTAAATTTATAATGCTCCCCCTCATCTATACCCCCTTCCCACCTTTTCAGTCCCATCTAAAGTGCTAGTTATATGATTCACCAGGGCATTGATCCTCGCCCAGTTTAAATGGAGCCTGTCCCAGAGGAACAGCTCTCTGTTTCCCCAACACTGATGTCAGTGCCCCATGAATCAAATCAACTGTTTCCTACACCACTCTAAGCAACACATTTAAATTTCAGATCTGTTTGATTTTCTGCTTACTATTTGAACACTAGTGCCTTAAACTCCCTCAGCAGAACCTCATTCATAGTTCTAGATGTGTCATTATTCTCATGTGGCCCACGGCAATACCCCTCGCACTCAAGTTCTTCTCCAACTGCAATGAGCTGTTCTTCGTTGCATGAGGAAGGCACCTGATTTTGAAAGTGGAGGAATAGCGGCAGGTGCAGTATACACAACACTGCTCCCCTACTGAGGCCCCCAGCTAAAATTGCAAACTGTATCCTTGTCACATAAATCGGGACTCAATCTGCATATTTAAACAGCACCACACTTATTTCTTGTAGGTGTCTTGCTCACCCGCTCCAAACAGCAAGTTAATATTGGAATGCAACAGGAGGGCAGTGGGATCAGAGGGGATAAGATATTGTCCTCATTTTTTTTAAACTAGCCCCACCCATCCCCAATCACTAGCCTAGTTTATGCCAGGTGTGGGGCAGTCAAAACGCAAGGCAGTAATTGTTTTCTTCCTTCAGCATTTTGTGCACTGGTCTACAGGTTGAGTTAAAAATAACATATCAAATGCAGAAATCTTTGCACTAAAACAGATTGTTAATTGTAACTAATCTGCCATTTATTTCAACAACAATTATTTATTTGTGCAACTCGATTAATTGCAACAAAGTATCCAGTCCCACAAGATAATTAAGCAGAAAGTAGTATATTAACCCATATGTTCAGAACTCGAATGCCGCTTAATAGCAGTAAGTGTAGCAGCCCTCAAGTGCACTCAGTAAAATATGTCTCCTGTGCACTAATGCATGTGTCTGCCGGCAGTCTTGGTATTTATTCCACCCATGGGAGCCATTTATTGCTTCAAACATCCAGAGTCCAATGCTCATTGCTTAACTGAAATGGTAGACCTTGCAGGCAAGAAGGCCAAATGTATTGTACGTAGCCCAAGGGTCATCCACTGTTTAAAATATCAATATGTTAATGTAATTTCACTATGCAGTCACACAGACGTTTGTATTGAGTTTATAAATTACATTGGCTTATGTCGATAGCAGCAATGTGATTGATAACTGTATATTTGAAGATATAGATATTAACCTTGCACTCTAAGCAAGTTGCTGCGTTTTGCACTACTGCAAAATCAACACAGCTTAAAACATAATTTAGGTTTTATCCATGGCTCAATGGTGGCACTCTACCTTCATGATTGAAGGTTCTGGGTTCAAACTCCAATCTAGAATTCAGCACATACTTTAAGTTGACACTTCAGTGAAGCATTGCAGGAGTACTGAATGGTTTCTCAAATGAGATGTAAGGCCCCATTTGTCTGCTCACACAGATTCAAAAATAGTCCATTGATATATTCCGCCATTTTTTTTTCTCTACTGGCAACATTTAACAGCACCAAAAGCAGAATAACTGGTCACCTGTCTCACACTGTTTGTGGGACCTTGTGTGGAAACTGGCTGCCATGTTTTGCTACATGACAACAGTGGCAACACTTCAAAATTAATTAATTGGGTATGAAGCACTTTGGCACACCTTGTGCCAAACATTCTGCTATATAAAAGTAAATTCTTTTTCATAGAAACTTATTTCACAGGAGGAAGACATTCAGTCACTGTACTTAAGCAATCTCTTAATGTGAAAGGGCAATCCAATAGCCCCATTTCCTTACCCATTCCCCACAGCCCAGCAAATGTTTTATTTAAATTAATTTCCCCTAATACTCAGTACTAATCACATTTTTCAACCCTAGGATTTAGTATTTCAGAATAATAATCACAATCATATGATAAAAAAATTATAGTCTCCAGCACTTGATCTAAAGCATCTCACTATATTTTAACACTACATTCACACTTTGCTGTATGTGTGCATTGCTAAATTTAAACGGTTGGATAATTCTAAATTTTAGTGTGCAAGTGACTGAAGTTTCAGGAACAAACATAAACATGGAAATGTTTTTTTCCCCTAGGTTTGTCTGTGGCACCTTCCCTGATTCTGTCAAGATACATGTTATTTTTGTGGCTTCACTGGAATGCAATATACGCAACAAGTGACTGATCTGTGACCTGAACTCATTCAAAAGATGCAAACTATTCCTGCTATAATATTTAAGAATGATTTTCTTCTCTAAGTGTGACCCTTACACATATCAAAGCATGTCACATTAGTTTAACTTCCTTGTCAGATGACAGAAGACAACTGCACTATAGGCCTGGAAACATTATAGGCTGAAAATTAATGTTTGGTTAATGCCTCAATTAAAATTGTGGACAAATGATGTCTTAAAAACATATTAATCATTTGTCAGGTGTTACCATAAACAGAAACTCTGGCCTCACGAATCATAGCTCTTGATGCATAATCATCAAAATTAAGTTCAACTTACACATTTGAATTTAATTTATTCAAAATCAACAATCATTTTCAATGCGGGATTTTTGCTTTAATGTTTATTTTCTGCTGCAAATTGTCAAAATCAAATGATATGAATAAGTTCAAACATGTCACTCACCATTTCGACTTTCTTCATCAATTGCTACTATAGTTGCTGGGGGGCCAGATCTTGCCAACTTGCAATCTGTCAGTAGCAACAAAAAAAATTATACAAATGTACTTTCAAGAAAGTCCACAGCTTAGATGCTTCAACTAGCACAATCTTAAAGGCGTAAACAAGTCTTATTGTGTTTTTACTGATGCAAGTCTCGTACAGAAACAACGAATGGAAAACACAATTTAGAAAAAAGTTAGATATATTCTGTGACTGTTCTCTTTCCCCATCCTTTATGTCACAAATTTTAATTGAACACAATCATTAACGACGTAACTTAGTCACAATACGCAAAGTATTAAGATTAGCCAAGCAGCAACTTATAAAGATTTTAAGAATACGTAGCTTCATTATTCACCATCTTACCGTCAAACTGCCAATCTGGAGTCAAAGTTCAGTGTCACAAAGATTGAGGCAGCACAGCATAGTAAAAGAGAAGAAAGGATGACAAATTTTCAGTGGATTAAAATAGAGTATTAGACTTCAAAATGAAGGCAAGAATTGAAAGTTGCAATTAAAAATAATCTGAAGGGAAATAAAATTAATCAAAAAGTGTTGAACCACATTTCCTATCTGTAAGCTGAGCTCTAAACTATATGCACTGTAGTACTCAGCAAAACTGCAGGCCAGTTCTAATACCCATCTGAAAGAACAGAAAGAAAGGATATGTATATGATGTCATTAACGAGCATATTGCTGCTTTGATTTTTTAATGTTTGGATGTTGCCATCCTCAATGAAATTTAAATTACTTTAAATTGTTAGGAATAAAGAAGCAACAAACAAGGAAAGCGTAGAATAAATAGCAAAAATGCAAACCAATTAATTTGATTATGAAGAATACCTGGAAAATATATTGATATATTCAATGTAATCTTAATATCTCATTCATTCCAACAAGCAGTGTTTGGCACCAACATTAATATTAACATTTCTTCAGTTCTTTCATCAAGTTGGTGCAGGCCTCTGAAATCAGCATTTTGACATGTTGCTCTGGCTTTTTAATGCATTCATTTGAAGTGAAGCCTGTGCATGTGCAAACATTTTTTCCCCTCAAATCTCGATCTATCCTTGGCCCTCTCCTATTTCTCAAACACATCCTGCCCTTTCACATCGTCCAAGAACGCATAGTCAGTTTTCACTTGTAGACTGATGACACCCAGCTCAACCTCACCATCACCTTTCGTGTCTTCTCCGCTGTTGCTAAACAATCACACTGTTTGTCAGAGACCCAGTACTGGATAAACAGAAGTTTCCTCCAATTAAACATTGGGTCCCTGCTACAAACTCTGTCCCCTATCTACTGATGCCATCCCTATCCCAAGCTCAACCAGATTGTTTGCAATCTTGGTGTCACATTTGACCCTGAGTTGAGCTTCGAACCACATATCTATGCCATTGCTAAGACTGTTATACAGCAGAAAGTGAAGGATGATATTTGAACCAATCTTTACTCAGTCTTAAGTTTATTTACATCGAAACATTGCAAGCATATACCTCCTGTTAGGGGGAAATTAAAAACGTTAAAGAGAATACAGTAAGAATTTACTGAAAAACCATTAAAATCTCCAGACATGGCTGCTAAACATATTAAAAGTTGAAGATTACCAGATACACAGACTTGAGAGTCAGATTAGAGTCAAAAAGTAGGACATAAATTAGATTAAGTGTACTCCCCTCTCACATCGGGAAGGGGCAGATGATTTTAGCTTAGATATGGGAAGACATACAATGGACAAAGAGGGGGCTTTGATGAAACACAGTCTTGAGTTGTGAGAACCAAGGTCTTTGCGTACGTGTTTTCATTTTGATTGGGCAATATAATTATCTATATAGCCTTTAGAATAATTGGTTAGTAAAATCACATGTTTATGTACTCAATAGGATAGAGTTAGCATGGGACTGGTGTGTTGGTTACTGATTGGATGTATTCAAATGTACTATGATAAGGAAAAGTACAAAAGTAATGAAATGTGATCAATCTGGGAGCTGGGTCTTCATTCTTAGGAATGATTGCGGCTCCTTTGCATATGCCTGAATAAAACTTGTTAAAGGAAGCCTGAGTCTCTATGGGGTTAGAGAGTGTAACTTCTCCTCTTCAACTGGCCTATGTGGTAGTTGCAGGATTGGAGGGTGTACCTTCTTCACCTCCTAACTCAACAACCCACAGTTTCAGTGAGTGTCTCTTTATATGTGCTCAAGTAAAACCCCAATTAATGCCCTCCACCAATTGATTTACAATTAATAAAGACTAGCTATTTCTAGCCCATAACATCATCCACTCCATCCCTGTCTCAGCTTTTCTGTTACAGGAAGACTTCTCCATCCTATTGTTAAATCTAGGCTTGACTATTCCAATGCATTCCTGGAAGACTTCCCACATTGTACCATCTGTAATCTTGAAGTTAGCAAAACTCTATTGCCCATGTTCTTACATGCACCAAGTCCAATTCATTCATTAACTCTGTGCTCACTGACTTATGTTGGCTCCCAATTGTGCAATGTTTCAATTTTAAATTGCTCATCTTTGTTTTCAAATCCTTTCTTGGCCTTGACCCTTCATATGTCTGTAATCTCCTCCAGCCCCACAGCCCACTGGGCATTCTGCACTCCTCTAATTCTGGCTTCTTGGCTATCATCTACTTTAATTGCTCCACCATTGGTGGCAGTGCCTTCAGCTAAGGCGGCTGTAACTGCCTTAAACCTTCTCTTAAACTTTTATCCCCCTGTTTTCTCCTTTAAGATACTCCTTAAAATCTATCTCTTTGATCAATTTGGCCAACTGCCTGAATATCACCTTTATGGCTCAGTGTCAACTTTTGCTTATAAAGCTGCTGCGAAGCACCTTGACACATTTATCAAATTAAAGACGTTATAACAAATATGTGTTTCTGTTGTTGTTGCATATGTCAGTTACGTATATTAAGTTTTCAGTGTTCACATATGCACATATCAAAATGGGGAGAAAAACATCTGTCAGTCTCATGATAGCTCAGTGTAGCACGGGCTACCTCTATGTGGGAGAGTGTTGGGTTAGTCACTGAGGAGTGAAGACAGAGTTTTTATGTTGTGAACACATAAGTATAGCTGTGGAGTTAGACTGTAAATAAACAGTATGTGTTTATTCTAACAACGACCTCCTATGTTCTCTGTCTCTATACTGACCCGGTCACCCGGGACAAAGCATGCAACCCGGATCCTTTAGCCCCAGCAAACCAGCACTGTATTCAAAAAAAATAGCAACGAGAGATAAAGCACAAAAAATCACAGAAGAAACGAGGTAAAAAGTGAGAGTGAAAAATTAAGGAAACCAGAAGAACTGAAATCGGGCTGCACCTCTCACAGTAGTAAGTTAAAGAAAATTTCCTTCTGCGCATCGAATTAATTCCCTCAGAGGTGCCGCAATTTGGAAGAGTAGAGCCATTCGATCCAACCTCGGACGACTGGTCTCACTATGTTGAACGCAAGGCGTTCTTCTTCCAGGCAAATGACATTGTGGGGGAGAAGAGGCATGCGCTCCTTCTGTTCACGTGTGGGAGTAAGGCTTATGGATTAATTTGAAATCTGTTGGCGCCCAGTGCTCCAGACTCCAAAGGTTTTGATGATTTAGTGAATCTCGCAAGAAATCGTTATCAGCCAAGCCATCAGTGACCACACAAAGATTTAAATTCAACTCAAGAGTCAGAGCTGCGGGTGGGAATTGTTGCTTCTTATGTTGCAAGTCTGAAGCAATTAACTAAATACTGCGAGTTACGGACTTCAATCAATGATATGCGGTATAAACGAAAAGGTGATCCAGAGGACATTGTTGGCAGAAACAAATCTCGATTTTCTGAAGGCATCGGAAATCGCTATTGCAATGGAAAGTGCAGTGCGAGACTCAGAAGCCATTCGAGGAGCGCAAAATGGTGCCGTCCTTCATGTTGGGCAGGAAGCTTCAAATAAAAAGAGCTCAAAAGTGCAGAGCTTTGTTCTGAAGCAGGAAGCAACCCCCACTGACGGACCAATTAAAAAGGAGATCTCAGCAGCAAAAGCTTGGCATCTTACTAACGAAAATGGAAGTAGACAGCCCCCTAAAGAATGTTTCTTCTGCCATCAATATGGACACCTCATAAGAAACTGTAAAGATAGAATCAGGCAGACTGTCAGACAAAGGCAAAAACCCAATGAGATAAACATCGTTGAAAAGTCTGAACTAACAGATGCTGATATCTATTCACTATATAATTGAAAGGTAGGAAGAATGGAGCCTGTGTAATGATGAGAGTGAATGAGAAACCTATCAGACTGGAGGCTGATACTAGTGCAGCTACTACGGTGATCGGAGGGCACACTTTTTGAAACTTGAATCAGGGAGAAGGTAAACTGAATTTAGAAGAAACCGTTGAAAAAAATTAAAGACCTGTACAGGAGAAAGCATAGAAGTCAAGGGTGTATGTAAAGTCTCAGTAAACTACAAAGGTCAAACAGAGAGATTACCCTTGATGGTAGTAGCAGGTGAGGGACCTAGTCTCCTCGGACGAAACTGCCTGAAAGAAATTAAATTGGAATCTTCCAACTAAGAACTATGGACTTTCAGAGTTAATACAGAAATATTCCTCAGTTTTTCAAGGAAGAACTTGGAAAAATTGAAGGGCTACAGGCAAAAATTCATGTAGATCCCAAGGCAACACCAAGAATCATGAAGGCAAGACCAGTACCTTATGCAATGCGGGATAAGGCAGAAGCAGAACTAAACAGATTAGAAAACCAGTACAATTTTCAGAGTGGACAGCTCCAATTGTATCTGTTCTCAAACCTGACCGAAGCATTAGAATATGCAGGGACTATAAATTAACAGTCAATCAAGTTACAAAATTGGATAGACACCCCATACCTAAAATTGAAGATTTATACACTAAATTTGCAGGTGGAAAGGCTTACAAGAAGTTAAATTTGAGTCATGTTTACCAGCAATTAGAATTAGAGCAGGCATCCCGGAAGTTCGCCACCATAAATACACGAGGGATTGTACCAATACACCTGTTTACCATTTGGGTATCTTCTACTTGTGCTATATTCCACAGAACCATGGAAAGCTCGTTACGGGGCTTGCCCCATGTTGTAGTTTATCTTGACGACACTCTCGTGATTGGACTCACAGAAAAAGACCATTTGATGAACCTGGAGAAAGTTCTGAAATGTTTTTCACAGGCTGGAGTGGGGTTGAGAAAGGGAAAGTGCACATTCCAGGCAAAAGAGGTAACTTACCTAGGTCACAAGGTTGATTCACAAGGCCTACATCCAGTTGAAGAAAAAGTGAAAGCCATTAAAGAAACCCCAGAACCAAAGAATACATCTGAATTGAAACCATTTTGGGGATGAGTAACTATTACGGACACGTCTTGCCTAATCTATCGACATAAATAAACAATATAATGGTGTCTGTTAAGACAAATCAGAGATGGTCATGGGAAACACACAAGAAGAAGCTTTCACAAAAATTTAAAAATTGTTACAGTCATCTACACTTCCACTACATTTTGATCCAAAGAAAAAATTGATATTAACATGTGATGCATCAGCTTATGGAGTAGGAGTGGTGCTTTCTCTTTGAATGCATGATGGATCAGAACGACCTGTAGGTTATGTGTCAAGAACACTTAGTACTACAGAGAAAAAGTACTCTCAAATTGAAAAAGAAGGCCTGGCAATCACTTTCGTGTTAAAAAGTTTCAGTAACATGTGCAAGGTCGTCACTTTACTATCATAATAATGGATCACAAGCCATTATTAGGAATATTCGGTGAAGACAAGGCCCCCTGTAGCCTCAGCAAAGTACAAAGATGGGCACTGATCTTGGCAGCATATGAGTATACTCTTATTCAGTGACCTGGAATTCAAATTGCAAATGCAGATGCACACAGTCGTTTACCCTTGAAGGTAAATGATGAGGATGTTCCAATTCCTCAGGAATATGTCTTGTTATTAAACTTCCTGGACTCATCATTGATATGTACCAAACAAATTAAAGATGGGACAAACCAAGACCCAGTCTTATCCAAAGTGTGAAATCAAGTTCTTTCTGGTTGGTCAAAAACACAAGTATCAAATGAAATGAAACCGTATTTCCAGAGAAAATACAAGTTAGCCAGCCAAGAAAGTATTTTATTGCTGGGAGCTTGTGTAAATGTTCCTCCAAAAAGGATGAAAACCACTGTTATCTGAGTTTCACAGTTCACACCCTGGAATTTCTAAAACGAAGGCAATAGCACATAGTTACATGCGATGGCTGGCAATGGATGGAGAGATAGAAAACTTAGTAAAAAGTTGTATGCAATGTCAACAAGTACCAAAATTACCTGCAACAGCCCCATTACATACCTAGGAATGGCCAAAAAGACCAGGGGTCCGGGTACACATCGATTATGTGGAATCTTTTATGGGAACAATGTTTCTCCTTATAATAGGCACACATTCAAAATGAATGGATAGAAATGATGTAAGGTCACCCAAATCTTCAGCGATAATAGACAAGCTACAACATAGCTTTGCTATAAACGGATTACCTGAAGTGCTAGTATCAGATAATAGAACAGTATTCACAGGTGCTGAATTTAACCGATTTACAAGCCTCAATAGTATTGCTCATGTGAAAACACCTCCATACCAGCGTTCTTCCAATGAAATTGCTGAGAGAGCAGGTCAGACGTTTAAATCCGGTATAAAGAAATTGTCTGGAGATTCGACAGTGACTAAATTAGCATGATTTATATTCCATTATCGGACCACTCCTCACTTGGCAACAGGTGTCATACCTGAATGGTTAATGAAATGCCCTCTCTGTTCAAGACTGAGCCTAACTATGCCAAATTTGAAAGGGGGAGGTAGAAAGAAGGCAGGTAAAAATCAGAAAGTGGGACATGATTGTCACAGTTGGGATGGAATATTTCATGCAGGAGAGAATGTATTTGTGAAAAATTTTAGAGAAGGGCCAGAATGGTTGTTCGCTGAAATAAGTGCTGTAACGGGACTTCTTTCCTATCATGTAAAAGTTGAAGATCAAATAATAAGAAGACGTGTGGATCACATATGAAGTGGAGAAGCCAAATATCCAGAACTGATTCCAACAGCACTCGAGACTGAATCAACAGTTCCTATGGAAAGAACTCAACCAAGTACAAATGTATTTGAAGGGTCAACTGTACCTGAAAGAGTCGAAGAAACAATTTACAAGTACCCAGCTGTAGAACTTGAAATTCAGATGACTTCAATAAGAGGGACTCCAAAGCAAACTTCAGTAGCTGTAGAGTTGAGATGTTCTACACGTTTGAGGAAGCCCACAGAGAGACTGACTTTGTAAATAATTGAACTGCGTAAATGCCTTGATGTATTGAAAAGTTGTAAAATGTATTTTTCAGGAAAGGGGAAGGGATGTAGTAACTTGAGACATAATGTACCTTCAAGTATTGTAATGTAAGGTCACATGATGTTATTGTCCAATAGCAGAGTAGCACCTCTACGTGGGAGAGCCTTGGGTTAGTCACTGAGGAGTGAAGACAGAGATTTTACGTTGTGAACACATAAGTATAGCTGTAGAGTTAGATTGTAAATAAACAGCATGCGTTTATTCCAAGAACAACCTCCTAATGTTCTCTGTCTCAATACCAATGCGATCATCCTGAACAGAGCGTGCAACACCCTTTAGCCCGAGCAAAGCAAGGGCACAGGATTCAACAGGGAGCCATCAATAATATAACTTTAAAAATGAGAAATTACAGTCTATTGTCAAAAGGAAAACTGGAATGGGGAAGCGTTAAAGAGATGATTACTGTTTATTGAAGCAGAAGCCTTAACTATGTCTGAATGTGTCAGAAACTCTATCTATGCAGTCAAATAATGTCACAAATCACACTCCTAGTCAGCATTTAATCAGCAGGTTGATAACATAAATAGGGTCAATGAGAGGCAGAGAGAGCACTCTTCATTTATAGCATTTAGGGTTATGAAGAAGCTCAATAGAATATACGTTCTCTTAAAAGACTAACATTTGGCACTCGCTGCATTGGGAAATGGGATATAAAGTATCACAATTAACTTGTGTTAAAAACCATTGCCAACATAATTTGTATATAAGGTCTGAAAACAGTGTATTGCATTAACAGATCGGCTACTGCATCACTTGCCAAGTAGCCTGGGGATTGGAGTCCAGCTATGACACTTGAATGCTGGCCTCACCTGTCCCTTTAAATGTCAGTCATTCCCTGAGGCAATCCAGCTAACTAGTTGCTTGTAGATTCTTGAAGAGAACTAAAGGTCAGCAAATTGATTTTAAACTTCAGGGCTCAGGTCAATCACCAGTTTTCTTTTCTTAACCAAAAAATGTTGTTTTATGTGACATGTGGAGTATCATGTACAGGCATTAGGTACAATATTTATACGAGCTCATCTCCTATGGCTATGCATGTGGTTAGTCTGTGAATATAACACCTGTACATGTCTTTGATGTTTTCTTGTTGCTGTTGCTCTCCATCTCTTCTCTTCTGCTCTGACTCTTTTCTGTTTTGTTGCTGCTTCTCTTCCCTTCAATTAGTTTTCTGTCTTCTAATTTTCTCTCTCCCCTCATTAATGTTGGAGGTAGTCGATGGTGTAGTGGGAAAGCAGCCACCATTGGCTACAGCGTTCATCTGGAGTGGGGAATGAGCAGAAAATGTAGTCTTCAGTAGCTCCTTCCCATGTTCTTCTCGAATCACACACCAACCCGCTATCTCACATCACGTTTCATACCTTTCACCTGTTCACGGCATATTTCAGTGCCTCTGTCCTACCTTAAACCCAGCTTTTCCCTAATGAACTATGCATGTAACCTGCATTCCCCTTGCTCAGTCACTCACCCCATCCTTAATTCACCATTCACTATCCACCCCCAATGCCATTACCCTCAGGTGTGACAGCAGTGAAAGCCCACCCAACTTACATCCTACTCTTTTACCTTCTAACAACCACCACAAACGTGTGCAGCCTCCTCCCCCACTCCCAACCCCCCGCCGATTGTATTTACATTAATGAAAGTACCTTTATTGGTCGAGAGATTAAACTTAAGAAACATCTCTCTGTTCTGCCATGGCTCAGTTGGTAGCACTCTCACCTCTGAATCACAAGTTTCTGGATTTAAGCCCAAATTCAGGGCTTGAGCACAAAAATTAAGTCTGGCACTCCAATGCATTATTGAGGATACATGTTCCTGCTCAGGCGAATGTAAAAGATAAAAGTAAAAAACTGCGGATGCTGGAAATCCAAAACAAAAATAAAAATACTTGGAAAAACTCAGCGGGTCTGGCAGCATCTACAGAGAGGAGTTAACGTTTCGAGTCCGAATGACCCTTCAACAGAACTAAGTAATAATAGAAGAGAGGTGAAATATAGGCTGGTTTAAGGGGGTGGTGGGATGAGCAGAGCTGGATAGAGGGCCAGTGATAGGTGGAGATAACCACCTAAGGAATGTAAAAGATCTCATGGCACCTATTTCGAAGAACAGCAGAGGAGTTATCCCCAGTGTCCTGGTCAATATTTATTTTTCATCAACATCACATAGCTGTTTGTGGAAGTTTGCAAATTGGCTGCCATATTCCCTACATTACAACAGTAACTACACTTTAATAGTACTCCATTGGAGATACAGCACTTTAAGGTGCGCAGTGGTTATGAAATGTACCATATAAATGAAAGTCTTTTTCTTTTCTCACATGTTAGAAATTAAAAGTTTTACTTTCACAGGTGTCCGTGGTCAACACTGAACTTTATTTTGTACTGCCTGGGACAAATCTCTAACCCCCAAAGTCTCTCTCTGATCCCTTTCTGCACTTTGCCACCTGCCCCAACTTCCCCAGTTTAGTAAATTTTTTGAAGTTCACAGAAGGCAAAACTCCAGTAAACCTTTAAACTTTTTTTTCTCTTATTACTTGAAGAAAAGCAACTTCCCAAAAATGACAGGAGGTAATAAGAACTATCTTGACAGTACAGCTGATAGAATGGTTCTGATGTATCCTGAATAATACAGTATGCAGCACAATCCAAATTCAGTGCATGGAGTCACGGTTCTAGATTTTTAATAATCTTTACCTTGTATAAACCTTATTTTGGAGATTAGAAATTTTAGATACTGTGGCAAAAGAAGTGAATAAAAAAAAACATTTTGAGTGACTTGTGGGAACACAGTAACCAGCAAATAGACAGATTGCATAATCCCATGGTGATACATTCGCTATAAATATCAACTATTGTATGTCATGCAGTGTGATGTCTTTAACACTGAAACTGCCTATCATGCCGCATAAGTGCTTGCAATACATTTTCAATAAAAAACATGGTCCAGGTATTAAATGCATAATACATATATTAACAGATTTCCCATGGAATTGTTCCTCATACATAAGATGATGAATTGGACAAGACGGTTAAAGTCAAGTGATGCACAAGGGGTTATTTGGCTGCTAACCTCCTCCAAAGGTCATAAAATCTAATTTATTCAGGTAAATGCTGGCTCTGTTCAATTAGAGTTTAACTGTTGTTTGTTCAGGAAAGTTTACCGCATAACAATGTGAAGACAACCATCCAAAAATACTATCCTCTCCTTCATCTCCCGCAGTTTTCTCTCCAGCTTCTTTTTTTCAAATATTTCCCTACTTGCATTTTAAAGGTCACTATGGATTCTGCTTCTGCCATTGTTTTGGATAAGGCGCTTTTTAAAAAACAACTTTGCAGATAAAGAAAATTCCCTCACATTGTACTTTGGAGATGATCTTGAATTACACCCTCTTAACCTTCTTAACTGATTTTACTTTAAGGATCAGGTAAATGTAATATTCCAGGCTGTTTTCTTATTCAGTACTTATCACTGACAGTTGTCTGGGATTTAATTAAACCAGTTCTGTGGCAAAAATAATTAATTTTGCTATTCTTGGATGAAGTGTAAGTGAAGTTCCAAAGAAGAGTGATATTGGACTTGAAACATTAAGTCTGCGGGCAGAATTGTCCCAAATTTGCACCAGGTTTGGTAGTGGGCGGGAAAAGGACATTTTACCCACCGACCGCAATGGCAGGTTTTCATGCTGTATCATCCCATTCCTGGCATGTCCCACCTCATTAATAATTCAATCCTGGGAAACATGCCAGGTCGTTGAAATTTGCCTGCCCTGCTGTCACCTCAGGCCTTCAGTAAACTGGGCACCATATTTAACGGCAGCCCCTGCACAGAGCTAGCACTCTTCAAGGGATAGGAAGCTGCAGGGAACTGATGACTACCAAAGAGAGGAATCATGCTGTCCCCATTTTTAGCAAACCCTCTCTTGAGTGCCTGCTGGATGCAGTGGCACGCACCACAATATCCTCTAACCCCACTCTGGGTGAAGACCAGCAAGCAAGGTTGCCAATCCAGCATGGGAGGCAGTGGCAGCAGTGGTCAGCACCAATGCCATACAAAAGAGGACTGACATCCAGTGCAGGAAGAGAATGAATCTCTCATCTGTTCTGCCAGGGTAAGTCACTCTTCTCATCACACTCAACTCACACTCTCACAAACCCATCACACATCCACAGTGATCTCACACCTCAAGGGACAACACCACAAAATCTCACACACACCCTCACATCTCCATCAGACTCATATCCTCTGGAGCTTGCACCCTCATCCTGTCCATGGCTCCGCTCACCACACAAATATTCCATGCAGTACCATGCATCCTGCTCACACTCTTTCCATCTGCTTTTATGCAGGAGAAGCTAGCTGACAATAGCAGGGAAAGGTCCCCAATCAGGCCCAGATTAGACCCTTCACTCACTTTGAGGAGCATGCCAATGCGCTGACTAGTGAGGGCGTGGACCATGCCTTCTGTGATGGTGAAGTTGGCAGTGAGCACCCACATGAGGACCCTACACCACATTGTCCATTTCTCAACACAATTGTGACTGCTCTCTCTCCTGCTTTTGACTCTGCTGTCATGTACTAATCATCTCAACTTTGGTTCAGTGACCAATACCCTCAGCCAGCCAGTTCCTCAGCTCCAACAGATCCTCACCTCCAGCCAAGAAGGCACATCCTCCATTGAAGAGCTGGAAATAAGCAGCCTAAAAGACTCGCCACAGCGCTTACCCACGTCCTCCACCAGTGCAGATACACACACCTATGGGACTTAGATCTAGAGCAGGCTCAGGTTCACAATCTGGTGGTCACCGCACGGACATGTGTCCACAGCAGGAGGAAGCAGGTTCAGCCGTGCTCCCCAGTACTCAGAGGACTATGGGGGGAAGAGGCATCTGTGAGGTCTGAGTCAGATGACGAGCCTCTGGATTCGGCCTTCATCCTGGAGAGTCAGCAGAAGGCGGAGGAAAATCACGCAAAGCTGTTGGAAGCCCTCAACAGACTGGCACTTGAGTTGGAGGAGTGTGTCCACCTGCTCTCTGAAGTGGTACCTACATGTGCGTGTATGGAGATCTCCATGGGGAGGATGGTGGATGCCATGCAGACCTTGGTCCAGCAGAATGTGGAGGTGCACGCAGATCTGAACTCCAACATGGGAGCCATGGTTGAGTTCTGCAGTCGCAACTCGAGGGGGAAATGGTGCACTTCGATGTCTCTCCAGGAGCTCCTTCTCCTCAAGGAGTCAGGCTGGGGCCCTTGGGCACCCAAATGGAAGAGGTGAGGCAGCTGGACACCCCTGGGTCATACACTCAGGAATCTCAGAAGCTGTCCTCCCACTCCAAATCCCCTTTGCCTGTGACCCCCTCAACCGAGTTCTCTGTCACCGCAGATGGAGCAGCTGGCCTACAGGAGGACAGCCAAATCAAGCCAGCTTCGGCTCTCCAGAGGACCCACGCCAAAGTGATCGAAGGCAACAGGGCTGTCACCACCCCTACTGTAGGTGTCAGGGCAGCATCTAGAAGAAGTGGTAGGCCTGGAAAAGGTAAGAGTTTCTGATCACAAGTGATTGCACAGGTGAACACATCTTGTCACTTAATAATCTAAAAATATATTTACTTTCACTGAGAAATGTGTAATGATGTCTTTCAGCTACATTTATAGGCTTTATGAGTTCTCCCCCTGCATGACAACCCCGACCCTCACCATCCCTCCCACCAATACCGTCGCCACACTCTCCCTCCCACCCTACCGGCTCCATCTGCCCTCTCTCATATTCACCATTCCCTTTTATCACGCGCACCCTCAGTTCGCTCCCCAGGAGGCAGTCATTGCCTCCACAGACCCCTCCCTTGTACGATCACCTGGACATACCCTATCTCTTACTCCCTCCAACCTCCTGGACTCCTTCCCCCCACCTCCAAACTACTTCCCAGCTTACACCTACCTCCCCAGTTGCCCATTCTCCACCATTAATCAGTCCTCCACCCGTACTCCCTCCCCCCCCCCAACCTCACCTCCCCTGACACCTTTGTTCCTCTCATCCCCACCTCACCCCCTCATCGCCTTTGTTCCCCCCTCCCCACTTCATCCCTCCAACACCTTCATTTCCCCTGACCTCAGCCCCCTGACACCGTTCCCCTCTCCCCACCTCACCCCTCAATACCTTCATTCCCCCCTCCCAACCTAACCCCCCAACACCTTCATTCCCACCCCCCCCCCACCTGCTAAGCTCACTCCCCCAACACCTTTTTTCCCCCGCCCCAACCTCACACCCCCATCACCTTCATACCCTCTCTCCCAACCTCATTCCCACCTGCCCCCGGTACATCCTCCTCTCCCAGTCAAACCTAGACCTTGCCCTCCCACCCCGCCACCAACCCCTGCGAGTACACCTTCCTCTCCCACTCACAGCTGGACCTTCCTCTCCCCCACCTTTAGACAATCAACCATTGCAGCTCATGGCCAAGACCCTGATGTCCCAAAGCAGACCCCAGACATCAACGGAGACCTCCCACCTTGCACAAGCTGCTTCGTGGAGGATCCATGTCCATGAAAATCCACACAGTATGGATGCACATGTTCCTCCACGGTCTGGCAACTGTAGCGCTCCAGCGTCTTCAGCTCCTCAGATGTTTGCAATATTAGCAAGGCCCTAACGCTAAGTCCCAACTTCTGCATGTCACACTTGTCAAGACGTTTTTTGGGCCAGCGTGCTGTCCCGCCAAAGTGGGCAGCAAATTTGATGTGGAGGGATGATTCTGGCGAGCAAGACGTATAATTAGATATATTAAAATGACGTTCCTGACATGTGGTGGCAGGAAACGTGACTCACCATCAACAGGTGGAGCAGACAATTGCAAATTGGTTTCACAATGGTGTGAAACAATTTTTGGCCTTCTCACCATATTATCCGCTCATGCCCGCCATGATGCCCAACGCCAAAGGGGACAGAAAATTCCAGCCTGTGTCTCTCTCTACAGTTGCTGCCCGACCTGCTGAATGTTGCTGGTTTTAATTAAGCAGTGTAAGTGTGTTTGTGTAAGAGTGTATGTATATATGAGCATGAAAACATGAAAAGTGAAAGAGAAAGAAAAGAAAAAGTATAAGAATTTGTGCAGGATGAAATACAAACTGCATGGGTTGGCTGGGTTCACAGTGGAAAGCAGAATTGCCGCTTCTTCAGTGTGACACTTGCATAGTGGCATTCTGAGATGTCAAGGGTCTCAAAAGCATCTTGAATGTAAATCTTCCCCCCTAGCTACACAAACATTTCATGCCAATAAGAGTTTACTAGCAAATTGGCCATTGCAATTCACATTGTGATGCAACCTCAGGACCTGCATTTGTTTAGGAATATAATTTTGTCTCCAGAGTTAAGCAGAGTTGATAATGCATTGCTCTCAAGAGCCTTTGCCATTCAGAATGCCACTGCACGTAATACAAGTGATGCAGTGACAAGACGCCATTTCTATTTTCCACTATGAACCTAGCCATCTGGATAAGCTGTCTGCTAGGGAAGAAAGAATTCTGACACCTGGAGTGCTATGTGTAGAAATTCAGTACATAAATTCTGGTATGAAACAGGCATGGAGTGAAGTGCTTGCAAAGAATAAGAACAATTAGTCTTCATGGGATATTAGATTGAAACACCGAGTCACAAATGAGGTGATAATCAAATTTCAAGATGCCAGGAACAAGAACCAAGAAATGTGAAATTGAGAAATTAAAGGACAGATCAGGATCATTTATGTATTATCATCTCTATTGTGAAATCTCCAAGAATCAATAATGTTACTTCTCTTAGATAACCTTTTTCTGTCCATCTAACATCCTAGTCTTCTGGCAACATTCTATTCCAAAGAAAAAGATAGTGGTTTGATTTCAGGCAGTTGAGTATCTGTGTCATTAATAGGGAAAGAAACCAGAGTCAATTGAAAATTTACAATACAACACCAATGGTGACTTGCTTTTTGTTTGGAAAATGTGCTTTGTTTATGATGCACACAATTCATTTTATAACAAGACAAACACTATTATGCTTAGCAATTTTTCACACATTTATGGTTCAAAGTTCTACATGGCTTCACTCAAAATATTGCTTGGTTCACTGAACAACAAAATTATACAATTAGCTGCCAATCCTAAATGTATTTTCAACTAAAAGCAAAATCAAATTTCAACTAGATGGTGTAATTTCTGACCTGGCTGCAAATTTAGTATTACATCAATATGATAAATCGGTGGGTCTTTGACAATTCATAGCAACAGTAGCCTGAGGAGCAAAACTGACTAGAAAGCTGCCGTACAATGCTAACAATCCCATGACAATTTTCTCAACATGTTTGCTGCTGGCATTTAGAATAAAATCAATTGTAGCTACTCTCTCAAGCTCCAGATGTGTTCGATATTCACCTCATAAACTGAAAGGTACAGATGGTGTCAACAATTTTTAGAATATAAGCACATACAAAGTTTAGTATCATTTTAACTTTCTGTTTGCATTAATTCTGACTTTTTGATTACAGCAATTATAAATAATGGTGGAATGTGATACTTGTTTTATTTTAATGTTTTTTTTTATTCATCCACGGGAAGTGGGCTTCGCTAGCGGAGCCAGCATTTATTGCCCATCCCTCAATACCCTTGAGAATGTGATGGTGAGATGCCTTCTTGAACCGCTGCAGTCCATGTGGTGTATGTACATCCACAGTGATATTAAGGAGGGAATTCCAGGATGTTGACCCAGCGATAGTGAAGGAGCGGCGATAAATTTCCAAGTCAGGGTGGTGAGTGACTTGGGGCAGGATTTTAATCATCAGCGAGTGGGGGTGGGGTCTGCTCGCCGATGCGTAAAATGACGTGCGGTGATGTCGGGGGGAACTCCCGACGTCACCGTGCCACATTTAAATTTTCAGGAAGGCGGGGGCGCAGCAAAATCAGCTGTGTGCCTGCCAACCTGTCAATAGCCAATTGAGGCCATTGGCAGAGTCAATTATGTAATTAAAGGACCTGCCCGTCCAACCTTAAGGTTGGCGGGAATGCCAGGAGCCTCGGCATGAACTAGAAAAAGCATGAAGCCTCATGCACGGGCGGGAAGAGGTTTCACGTAGCTTTTTAAAAATCTTAATAAAGTTTTTGTTAAAATTATGGACATGTCCCAACTCATGTGACCTTGTCACATGAGTGAGGACATGTTAGGGAAATTTTACTTCTCTGTTTTTAGGTTTTGAACATTTTGAGCCGAGCTCCCTGAGGCTGCACTTAGCCTCAGGGAGATGAATGTGTTCTTTCGTGCGCATGCACGAAAGAGCGCACTCTCAATTTTGCAATTCCCCCCACGCCCACACAAGAAGCGTATAGCACTTCTGCGTGGACGTCATACTGGGCCCGCCCACATAAAATGGCACTGTACCTCCGATCAGGGGCGCTGATCAGGCCCGCCCTTCGACTTGCAGTGGAGCTTCCAGGTGGTGGTGTTCCCATCTCTCTGCTGCCCTTGTAGATGGTAGTGGCCGTGGGTTTGGAATGTGCTGTCTAAGTGGCCTTGGTGAATTCCTGCAGTGTATGCTGTAGATGGTACACACTGCTGCCACTGTGCGTGAGTGGTGGAGAGAGTGAATGTTTGTGGATGGGGTGCCAGTCAAGTGGCTGCTTTGTCCTGGATGGTGTCAAGTTTTTTGAATGTTGTGGGAGCTGCACTCATCCAGGCAAGTGGAGGGTATTCCATCATATTCCTGACTTGTGGCTTATTGATGATGGACAGCTCTGGGGAGTCAGGAGGTGAGTTACTAGCCGCAAGATTCCTGGCCTCTGACCTGTTCTTGTAGCCACAGTGTTTATATGGCTAGTCCAGTTCAGTTTCTAGTCAATGGTAACCCCCAGGATGTTGATAGCGGGGGATTCAGTAATGGTAATTCCATTGAACCTCAAATGACGATGGTTAGATTCTCTCTTGTTGAAGATGGTCATTGCCTGGCATTTATGTGGCACTCAGATTACTTGCCACTTGTCAGCCCAAGCCTGGATATTGTCTAGGTCTTGTTGCATTTGGACAAGGACTGCTTCAGTATCTGAGGAGTCGCGAATGATGCTGAACATTTTGCAATCATCAGCGAACATCCCCACTTCTGACCTTATGATGGCAGGGAGGTGATTGATGATTTAGCTGAAGATGGTTCGGCCAAGGACACTACCTTGAGGAACTCCTGCAGTGATGTCCTGAAGCTGAGATGACTGACCTCCAACAACCACAACCATCTTCCTTTGTGCTAGGTATGACTCCAACCAGTGGAGGGTTTTCCCCCCGATTCCCACTAACGCCAGTTTTGCTAGGCTACTTGATGCCACACTTGTCAAATGTGGCCTTGATATTAAGGGTAGTCACTCTCACCTCACCTCGGGAGTTCAGCTCTTTGGTCCATGAATCAAGGCTGTAATGAGGTGAGGAGCTGAGTGGCCCTGCCGGAACCCAAACTGGGTGCCAGTGAGAAGGTTATTGCTAAGCAAGTGACACTTGATAGCATTGTTAATGACCCCTTCCATTACTTTACTGATGATCGAGAGTAGACTGATGGGACGGTAATTGGCCAGGTTGGATTTGTCCTGCTTTTTGTGTACAGGACATACCTGGGCAATTTTCCATATAGCCTGATAGATGCCAGTGTTGTAGCTGTTCTGGAACAGCTTGGCTAGGGGCGCGGCAAGTTCTAGAGCACAAGTTTATTGCCGGAATATTGGCAGGGCCCATAGACTTTGCATCATCCAGTGCCTTCAGCCATTTCTTGACATCACATAGAGTGAATTGAATAGGCTGAAGACTGGTGTCTGTGGTGCTGCAGACCTCCAGGGACCAGGATGGATCATCCACTTGGCACTTCTGGCTGAAGATTGTAGCAAATACCTTAACTTTTGCACTGATGCACTGGGTTCACCCATCATTGAGGATGGGAATATTTGTGGAGCCTCCTCCTCCAGTGAGTTATTTAACTGTCCACCGCCATTCATGACTGGATGTGGCTGACTGCAGAGCTTAGATCTGATCTGTTGGTTGTGGGATCACTTAGCTCTGTCTATCACTTGCTGCTTATGCTGTTTGGCACACAAGTAGTCCTGTGTTATAGCTTCACCAGGTTGATACCTCATTTTTAGGTGTGCCTAGTGCTGCTCTTGGCATGCTCTCTTGCACTCCTCATTGAACCAGGGTTTATCCCCTGGCTTGATGGTAATGGTAGAGTGGGGGATATGTCAGGCCATGAGGTTACAGATTGTGTTTCAGTATAATTCTGCTGCTGCTGATGGTCCACAGTGCCTCATGGATGCCCAGTCTTGAGTTGCTAGATCTGTTTGAAATCTATCCCATTTAGCACGGTTGTAGTGTCACACAACATGATGGAGGGTATCCCCAATAGAGATTATCCTTAATGTGAAGACAGGACTTTGTCTCCACAACGACTGTGCGGTGGTCACTCCTACCGATAGTGTCATGATCAGATGCATCTGTGGCAGGCAGGTTGGCAAGGATAAGGTCAAGTATGTTTTTCCCTCTTGTTAGTTCCCTCACCACCTGCTGCAGACACAGTGTAACAGCCATGTCCTTTAGGACTCAGCCAGCTTGGTCAGTAGTGGTGCTACTGAGCCATTATTGGTGATGAACATTGAAGTCCCCGCCCAGTGTCTATTCTGCACCCTTGCCACCTTCAGCGCTTCCTCCAAGTGGTGTTCAACATGGAGGGGCACTGATTCATCAGCTGAGGGAGGGCGGCACGTGGTAGTCAACAGGAGGTTTCCTTGCCCATGTTTCACCTGATGCCATGAGACTTCATGGGATCCGAAGTCGGTGTTGAGGACTCCCAGGGCAACTCCCTCTCGACTATAACCACTGTGCTGCCACCTCTGCTGAGTCTGTTCTGCCAGTGGAACAGGGCATACCCAGGGATGGTGATGGTGGTGTCTGGGACATTATCTGTAAGATATGGTTCTGTGAGGATGATTATGTCAGGCTGTTGCTTGAGTAGCCTGTGAGACAGCTCTCCCAATTTTGGCACTAGTCCCCAGATGTTAGTAAGGAGGACTCTGCAGGATCGACAGGGCTGAATTTGCTGTTGTTGTTCCCAGTGCCCAGATCGATGCCGTGTGGTCTGTCTGGTTTCATTCCTTTTTTGAGGCTTTGTAGCAGTTTGATACAAGTGAGTGGCTTGCTAGACCATTTCAGAGGGCGTTTAAGAGTCAACCACACTGCTGTGGCTCTGGAGTCACATGTAGGCCAGTCCACGTAAGGATGGCAGATATCCATCCCTGAATGACATTTGTGAACAATCGACAATGGTTTCATGGTCAACATTAGACTTTCAATTCCAGATTTTTATTTAATTCAAATTCCACCAACTGCATGGTTGGATTTGAACCCAGGTCCCCAGAGCATTACCTTGGCTCTACATTTCCAAAAACTTGTATTTGTCAATTAGTTAAATAACACATTAAGATTATATGGACAATATTAAGACTAATATATGAATAGGGCAGAAGCATTACATTAAACAATTTTTTAAAATAGTGAATTTGAGCCAAGTACTTCTTGGCCCATCATTTAGCCTATAAGGACAGTTAAGCAACTACTTGTCGTTTAATTAGCACTGCAAATTTTCAATCTTTATGTTTTTACTAACTGATTAACTTGTTTTAGTGTCTCCAAACAAAGATCAATTCTAAAGGCAAAAACATGTGCAATATCAATTTAACTTCCTTTTAAATTCAATTACATATGAAACATGCAACACTTATTATCACTTGCATCTATTAAATTTCCCATGACATCATCTTCCATCAAAAGATTTCTCTTTGTTCTGTCCATTTTCTTTGGCAAACACATGCAGAACAGCAAACATTGCTAATGCCTTCTAATCTAATAAAAATGAACATGTGTACTATAACTTTCAAACACATTTATAAACATACATGTTCATCCACTGCAAATTATTTACAGAAATTACTAATTATAAAATATTGTGAATTACCAATTAGCTATATAAATCTAAAGGCTATAACTTTCACTGCAGCTCATTAACTGTTGATGGCTTCTTGATTTTATTTCTAAGGCATCTGTTCAGCCAATGGGTCCTTTTGTCAATGTTGTTCTGAAGAACAGTAATGGAAGGATGCAATTGGTGAGGGCCTATTGTGGTCCTGTAAGCAAGGTGAGAAAATGCATTATTGGCCTCCCGCTTTATTTTCCTGCTTGATCATTGAAGAGATTCTCAGGACACTCTGAGAACATAGTCTGCCTCCAAAACACATCACCCACCTCCCCCCGTGCAACCCCGATAAGAGGTCATTCAAGTGATCCCATGGGGAATTGCATCTCGCCCATCCCCTCCCTCCAGATGTTCATGTTTAGTCAGATTTCAATTTCATGAATCCAATACTCAGGTGGCCTTACTTAATTTTCCTGTCCCTTTAATCAGTGCTTGGCTCTTCTCGGTGCAGGCCCACAGTTGGACCCACCTGAGCTCTGGTAATGTCCCAGGCTAGGAAATCCCAGGAGTCCTAAGCTTGCAAAGGAACAGTACACGCTGGGTGTCTTGCTCCTGTCTAAAGCTGGGCGTGTGCAGGGGAGGTGAAGGCAGGAATTCCGTCCTACACAGTCATTGAAAAAAAATGGAAGATGAAAAGAATAAAGTAAGCAGCAGAGAGGAAGAATGAGAATGGATGAAGTGAATGAGGTGAAGGAAGAGAAAGAGAGAGCAAGAGCAAGAACAAAAGAGATAATATTTTTTAATTGAACGGCAAAAAGATTTGTTCACGATAAATTAGACTGCCCTTCCTAGTAAGTGAACTGCTCACTGTCACTGAACACTTTTTATTAAAAAACTGATAACACCAGGCACTACAGGATGGTTAACTCACTCTGTAAAAGACAAGTGACCATCAGAACACTGCTGGTAGATTCAGATGAAATTAGATAGAGTACAGAAAATGGTGCAGTAATTTTACTATTGTACAAAACCAATGTTTTTATTTTTCTTGACTGTGGCTTTAAAATTGGGCTGTGGTTTTAAAAAAACTATCATGGCTGCAGTTGAAAGATATGTTTGCTGGAACAGGATGAGGATTAACTACAATGTTGCTATCCTGGAACATAGGGTGCCATAAGAGAACAGGCCAGAAAGGAATTCTGGACTAAGGGGAACTGCCTAATGACAACAATTTAATTGGCTCCTGAAAAGGTGGCCAGGCTTTTACGTTGTAACAGTGCAGGGAGAGCAGCTCCTAGCCTGCAAAAAGGGAAGACCTGAAGCCTCTCTTTCCTGTGTTTGTAAGATTCCAGCAATTTTCTCATAATAGCAAACTGGCTATCCCTATCATCTCTGTAACCTGTTTTCTCTGAAAACCCCTGTCAAGAAGAAAAGGGGAAAATCACTTAAAACCTTAAAAAGCAAGTTTTTTAACCAGTGAACCACAGACTGAAAAGGTTGGGAGATGACCTTGTATCATCAACAAACTGAAAGGAATTTGGAAGACATCAATCAAAATCAACCTAATCTAATCCTGTACTCCAGATTGGTGCTATTGAGCTGTTTTATCTCACCCTTAAAATCCATGTGTTGTGTCTTATGCATGTGTGTGTGTGTGTGTGTGTGTGTGTTTGTATATAGGGGTTTAAGAAGGGGTAGAACTTAAATTATAGAGTTAAAAGTTAGCAGTTCATATTTATTTCTTTTGCCACAAGTTACAGACATTTTGTTCAATAAACAGTTATTTACTTATTAAGTTTACAAACCTGGTGCTTGTATTCTGTTAACCTAAATTAAACATTTAGGTAGAATTGGGGCAGTCTGGTAATTTAATCAAACTTTTCATATTTGTTTTGGCTCGGGGAACAGTGGGGCTTGATATTACAGTGCACTGTCCCCAGTGAGTTGTGACACTATTAAGACATTCAAGTTAATAATTCTGATCAAAAATCTACTCTACAACTTTGAAAACAATTTCCAGTTAGAAATATCAAAAGGTCCTTGATAATCACATTGATCATCCTGGGGCAAAAAGGTTGAAAGCTGGTAGAAGAGCAAGAATTCTGAAAGAGCTCAATTCCATTCACTGCTGCCCAATTAGTGTTAAAATAATAATCCTGTTCATCAGGTGACAAAGTAAGGCCCCATCATCTTGATTCTGAACTTAGTACTCATCAAAACTACAGAGACCAGTGAACTTGGGGAAGATGATCCACCATGTGCCAAATGCCAGTCTTCAAATATCAGTTTGCCAGTCTTCTGTAACATTTGAACCTGGAAAACATCACAAGAAGTAATGGCCGAAAATTTGCTAGAGTGGAACATCTTACGGTCAGCCATGAAAGTAGAGATGAGGCCAAAATCAGATCAACTATGAGCTTATCAAGTGGTAGTGCAAGCTTGCAGGGCCAAATGGCTTACTCCAGCTCCTAATTTGTATGTTTGTATGATGTTTTTTCCTCATCCTTCAACTCAAATGATATTGATGCCATAAATTACTGGAAGTGCAAGCTGATAACGGCCCAGCAAAAGCAACAGGGCATTTTCAACAATACCATTAGCCTACCTCCTTAACAATGAGATTTAAGAGGAGAGGAAGAAACAGAGGATTTACAGAGAAGGAAATAGGATAATTTAGGGTCCAGTTAGATTCAGCAAGAGAAATAAGGAGAGTGGAAGAAAGACTGGATTAAGCAAAAGGGAAAAAATAGAGACAGAAAGGAAAAGCGTGAAAAAAATTAAAATATAAATTTTAAAAAACTCCAGGAATGATTTGATAGCTACAGGAGTGAGATTTCAGGGTTTCAATGGCTCCTTTCCTGGGCCTCCAAGGTTGAATGGAATTACAGGAACATAAGGTTGGAGTTTTGCTCCATGGACGTTTAAAAATAGTGGGCAGCACCTAATTCCAGAATTCCTAATGCAATTCCTGGCGCTCCAATGGTGGGGCAATTAAAATTGGAGATAGCCAAGAGACCAGAATTGGAAGAATGTGGATTGTTACAAGCTCATAGAGTGCAGTGCTTCTAGTACAATGGGCAGAATTTTACGAGTTGGCAAGCGGGGGAGGGGCCCGCTTGTCACCCGCTCGTCATGCCCGATTTGAATTTTCAGGAAGGCAGGAGCGCAGCGAAATCAGCTGCGCACCTGCCGACCTGTCAATGGCTAACTGAGGCCATTGACAGGGTCAATTAAGTAATTAAAGGATCTGGCCCGCCCTTCCAACCTTAAGGTTGGCGGGCAGGCAAGGAACCCTGGCGGGAACTAGAAAAAACATGAAACATCATCCACGGGTGGGATGAGTTTCATGTAGGTTTTCAAAAATTTTAATAAAGGTTTTGTAAAAGTTATGGACATGTCCCAACTCGTGTGACATTGTCACATCGGGGGACATGTAAGGGAAATTTTATTTTTCTATTTTTATCTTTTTTACATGTACAGCCGATCTCCCTGAGGCAGCACTTTGCCTCAGGGAGATGAGTGCGCTCTTTGGTGCGCATACGCGAAAGAGTGTACTCTCGATTTTGGGATTACCCGCTGCCCACACAGGGAGCAGCATAGTGCTTTTGTGCGGACATCAAGCTGGGCGGGCCTTAATTGGCCCGCCTATGTAAAATGGTGGTGTGCCTCTAATCGAGGCCGCCGATTGGAAGTGCGCCTGTACATGCCCGCCCATCAACTACCCACCGACAGGGGGAAAATTCAGCCCAATGTCTTTACTGAACTGCTGCAACATGGTTCCCCGCCCCCCGGTCCTCTGCCTCATGGCAGGGATCACATGACTATGGCAGGCCAGATAGGACCCTTATATGATTGCATTTCAAAATCCCAAACATCCCACTTTCCATAATGAACAAAGGACAAGTTTGCATGCATTATCATGTGTAATTGTAAGTTATCCAAGTTACCCACTATACACCTATGCATTAACAAGCTACTTGTTATTCTAATCAGTCTCTGAAACATGCATGGCATACCTAGTCGTTCAATTATGCAGGTCCCTTAATGGTAAGCATGCCTTGTCTGTTCCTCTGGGTGATGTTCCCTCTCCCGAGCTCAAAGGGTACAGTGCTTCGAGTACAATGCCTTTATTGAACTGCTGTAACATGGCTCCCCACACCAAGTCCTTGCAGATGTTACAAGGCTATGGCAAGCCAGACAGAGCGTTTCTTAACCAAACATGGATACTTCACAGGGTTGTAGGGCTGGATGAGGTAAGAGAGATAGGAAGGGGCAAAGGTTGAATAGAAAATAAAATAATATGAAACAGAAAGAAATGGAGCAAAAGAGAAAGAAAAGAATGAATCAAGGGGGATGATGCAAGAAAACAGGATGGAAAGAAGATAAAAGCATAAGAGCCCTTTTTAAAGAGAGAGATGGAAGTGACTTCTTATCACCCAGAAGGAAAAAAAGGTTCAGACCAGTAGTCTTATTTTCCAGTTTTTACTGGTGTTCATTTTAAAGTATTCAAGACTAGTTCAAACCAGTTCTTTTATTTCCAAGTTTTACTCTTTTTTTTGTTCTGGGCAGGTGTATAAACATTTATTTTCATTGTGTGCTTGTAAAAAATTGCTCATATATTCACAGGAAACATAGGAAATAGGAGCAGTAGGTCATTTGGTCCTTCGAGCCTGCTTTGCCAATCAGTATGATCATGGCTGATCCTATTTCTCAATGCCATACACCCACTCTCTCCCCATACCCCTTGATGCCTTTAGGGTCCAGAAATCTATCTATTTCCTTCTTCATATATTCAGTGACTTGGCCTCCACTGCCTTCTGTGGTAGAGAATTCCACAGGTTCACCACCCTTGAGTAAAGAAGTTTCTCCTCACCTCAGTCCTAAATGGTCTACTCCGTATCCTGAGACTGTGACTCCTTGGTCTAGACCCCTAGCCAGAGGAAACCTCATCCCCGCATCCAGTCTGTCCATACCTGTCAGAATCTTATGCGTTTCAATGAGATCTCCTCTCATTCTTCTAAACTCCAGTGAATACAGGCTTAGTCGGCCCAATCTCTCCCCATAACGAATATCCTGCCTTCCCAGGAATTAGTCTGATGAACCTTCAGGGCACTACCTCTTTGGCAAGTATATCCTTTCTTAGGTAAGGAGACCAAAATTGCACACAATACTCCAGGCGTGGTCTCACTGAAGTCTTGTACAGCTTGAGTAAGACATCCTTGCTCCTGTATTCAAGTCCTCTCGCAATAAAGGCCAACATACCATTTGCCTTCTTAACTACTTGCTGCACCTGCATGCTTGCTTTCAGTGACTGGTGTACAAGGACACCCAGGTCCCTTTGTACATCAACATTTCCCAATCTATCAGCATTTAAATAATACTCTGCCATTCTGTTTTTCCTACTGAAGTGGATAACTTCACACTTATCCACGTTATACTGCATCTGCCATGTATTTGCCCACTTACTCAACCTCTCTAAATCACCTTGAAGCCTCTTAACACCCTCCTCATCGCTCACATTCCCACCAACTTTCATGCTGTCAGCAACTTGGAAATATTACATTTGGTTCCCTCATCCAAATCATTGATATATATTGTGAATAGCTGGGGCCCAAGCACAGGTCCCTGTGGTACAAGTTTATACACATACCAAGGCACATCAGGTATTTTAGTTATGTTATGGATTGCAGTTATGATTTGGAAACTAAAAGCATGACCCTAATGCTCAATTTATCCGCAAGCTGCAGACACAAGCATTCTTTAAATTGTGTTCTAATCATTTAGTGTGACCTGCAGCATTTTTATTGAAGAAATCTATTTCTATCTTGGAAATTTCTCAATATATTTTGGTGCAAACGAAAGTTTGTCAACACTCCTGGATTCTCCTGGTGTCTCCAGGACTGATAGATCAATCCCCCATACGCTGCTACAAGCAACACACAAGAAATAACAGTTTATAATCATTGCCTAGCAGTCAAGGACCATTCAGTTAGGTAACAAAAGGTTTAATCACTTTGCAAATGATGTGAGAAGGCAATATGTTGCAAGGGTAGACATGACAGGTATCTAATGGCAGGAATAAAGGGTAGACATGACGGGTATCTAATGGCAGGAATAAAGGGTAGGACAGCTGGATTTGGGAGGTCATGTGATGAAACCTCCTAGAATACCTCCAACCAGAGTTATCAACCCTATTAAGAAGTGGCAGTGCCCAAACAATACCAACTTCACCAGCACAAGACTCCAGGCTCAGAGCACTGCGTGTATAAATAGATAAATGAATTCTCCAAGTTGCTAAAGATAATTTAGTAAACTAGTGCAAAGTTGCAACTCACATCAGATCAGTATTTGTAACGTAAGTATGCATTTGCCACTCACAGTTGAGAATTAACAACTTAAAACAAAACAAACAACTTGATAATCACACTAATTTTTTTTTGGTTGGGGTGGGGGGGGCAGCTGTATGCTATGGAGGGGCTGGTGCCCTGTATAGATCCTCGAAAAAGGAATCTTTAATCCAATGTTTCACTCCATTACTTCTCCTATAGTTCTTCTTTTCATCTTGACTTGCCTTTAATTAAGATGTCTGGTGCAAAAAAAATATTTGATTGGTCCCATCTCAAGTTTACTTCTGTGGCAAGGTTCAGATCTGCTTTGACATATGAAGTGTCACATTCACTCTATCTTTCATCTCCCTCAGGAGCAAGAACCTCCCTTGTCTTGTACTAGTTCTGAAGTCATGTCAGCAATGATCCTTTCAAAAATCAAGGCTGTCAGGGCTGAATTTGCTGTCTGTTGACCTCAACATGGTCTGAAATGAAAGCATTTAAAGGCTGCTGTGAAAGTTGATGAGTAGATAGTTATGGGAAAGCTGTTCACTTGAAAGGCAGATTTTCAGTTTCAAATAGTGGAGGTCAAGGTGAATTGTCTTCTTTAGAGAGCAAATGCAGGTAAGTAAGGTGGTATGATATTCAGAACAGGATTCACCAACAAAATTTGGATAAACATGGCTTAAGATTGGCTTGATGAAAAGAAACTTTTCCGGGGGACACGTTTTCCTATGGTGGGTGGGCTCGGCGGGAATGGGCAGGGGTGGGCGCGGAGCCAATCGACGCCCGCAGTCGGTTCCATGCTGCTATTTTAAGTGAACGGGCCAATTAAGGCCCGCCCAGTGTAATGTGTGATGGGTGGCGCTCAGCATTACCTGTGCACGCGGAAGAGCACAACAATTTCCCTGGGGCATGGAGCTGCCTCAGGGAGATTGAATGGATTATAGAACATATTAATAAATAAAGTAAAAATTTATTTAAACATTTCCCCTCGTGACAGTGTCACATGAGCTGGGACATGTTTGCGTAGTTGGAAAATGTATTTATTTATTTTATAGAAGCTTCAGGAAACCTCATCCTGCCCATGGGTGAGGTTTCCTGAATAACACGAGGGCCGCTTGGGCTCTTCGTCTGCCCGCCAACCTTACAGTTGGCATTAACTAGTTTAATTTTTTTTTAATGGCCTTAATAGGCCGTTGACATTTCGGCGGGCACACATGCCCAATGGCATCTCACATCATTTTACGTGTCGGTGTGATGGGCCTGCCCCCGCACGCTGGCCGGAAGATTCCGCCCCAAGATTTATTTGAAAATGGGACCTACATTGTATTTATTGACAGAGACTATTACATATGATCGTTTTTCAGATCTCAAACATTAAGGAGTGGCTGTGCTTTCTTCTACACTTACTATCATATTAAATAAATGGTGCTGTGGCAATTATGCTTTAACCATCACCAATATTTGTTTATAGATTCTTTCTTGCTTTACTCATGAATCATCACAAATTTGATGTAATCAAGCAGACCCCCATGAAGAGGAATATAATTGTGTGTCAGTATACAATTTAGTAAGTCAACATTTGGAGCACTTTCCGCAGTTCAGGGCTTTGCGCTAAGGACATTAAGACACTAGGGAAAGCAGGGATTCAGCAAATGCAGTATAGTATAAGAAATACAAATATGAAGAAAAGAGGGAAAAATCTGGCTGCTTTGTTTGAACAGAGGAGATTATAATGTGATTCGATAGAGGTGTTTAAAATAATGAAAGTCCAGGACAGAACAGAAATAAACAACCTGCATCCAGCGGCTTGGATGAGGGAACAAAGCTACAAGATTAAATGTGAGAGATTCTAGGCTGAGAGGATGAGAGTTAAAAAGAAATACAGAAGATTGTAAGGCTTTGGAAAGGACTGCCAGCATTTAAGAATAGTTCAGACACCTGGTTGAAGGAAAAGGGAATAACAGGATAGTGTAGCTACAGCAGATCAGGAATACTGCTGATGTAGAGATCACATTCCACACTGATAGTTTGAGCCAAACACAAATTTATGCTGCAATTAATATATTAATTCTATCTAATACTGCACTTTAATTTGTTCTGTGTTTGTGTACTTGCATAGATCATCAAATCCACTACTTCTTCATACATGCAAGGGGCCTCAAGACACCAGAAAAAGCTGACCAACAGCTTGAACAAAAAAAAAACTGACAACAGTCTCCACGTAGGTACGAGTTGAGCCCTTAGAACACACTGCAACATGGGACTGATTTTTTAGGCCCCGACAGGGACAGTACAGAGGTGGGCAAGTAAATTCGCACCATTGGCCGGCTTGCCAGTTACCCAGCTTCAAGCCATCCTGGGACATTTTTTTCAGCAGCGGCATTACGAACATATGAAGAAGGCGCAGGAATAGGCCATTCAGAACCTCAAATCTGATCCGCCATTTAATAAGATCATGGCTGATCTGATAGTAACCTCAAATCTGCATCCGCCTACCCCTGATTACCTATCACCCACCCTGCTTACCAAGAATCTATCCACCTCAGCCTTAAAAATATTCAAAGACTCTGCTTCCACTACCTTTTCAGGAAGAGAGTTCCCAAGACTCGTAACCCTCTGAGAGAAAAAAATTCACCTCATCTCAGTTTGAAATGTTATTTTTAAATAATGACCCCTAGTTCCAGATTCTTCCACAAGAGGAAACATCTCTCCAGATCCACTTTGTCAAGACCCCCTCAGGATCTTATGTTTCAGTTAGGTCACCTCTTACTCTTCTAAACTCCAACGGATACAAGCCTAGCTTGTCCGACTTTTCCTCATAAGTCAACTTACCCACTCTTAGGTACAAGTCTGGTAAATCTTCTCTGAACTGCTTCCAATGCATTTACATCCTTCCTTAAATAAGGTGACCAATACTGTACACAGTACTCAAGATGTGGTCTCACTAGTGCTCTGCATAACTGAAGCATAATCTCCCAACTTTTGTATTCAATTCCCCTCGCAATAAATGATAACATTCTATTAGCATTCCTAATTACTTGCTGTATCTGCATACTAGCCTTTTGCAATTCATGCATTAAGACACCCAGATTCCTCCGTATTTCAGAGCTCTGCAACATTTAGGTATTATGCTTCTCTTTTATTCTTCCTGCCAAAATGGACAATTTCATGTTTTCCCACATTATACTCCATTTGCCAGATCTTTGCCCACTCACTTAAACTATCTATATCTTTTTGTAGCCTCCTTTTGTTCTCTTCACAACTTACTTTCCTACCTATCTTTGTGTCATCAGCAAATTTGGCAACCATCTCATTCATCCCTTCATCCAAATCATTTATATAAATTGTAATCAGTTGAAGCCCCAGCACTGATCCCTGTGGCACACCACTCGTTACATCTTGCCAACCCCAAAAAGACTCATTTATGCCTACTCCCTGCTTCCTGTAAGCCAGGCAATCTTCTATCCATGCCAATATGTTACTCAGTACAGCATGAGCTTTCATTTTGTGCAATAAATTTTGATGTGGCACTTCATCAAATGCCTTCTGGGAAGCTAAGTACAGGACATCCACCAGTTCCCCTTTATCCAACGCACATGTTACTTCCTCTATGAACTCCAGTAAGTTTGTTAAACATGATTTCCCTTTCACAAAACCATGACTCTGCCTGATTACCTTGAACTTATCCAAGTGCCCTGCTATAGCTTCTTTAATAATAGCTTCTAACATCTCCCTTGTAACAGATGTTAAGCTAATTGGCCTGTAGTTTCCTGGAGTTACATTTGCTACCTTCAAATATGAGACCTTTCTCTAATCTAGGGAGATTCGCATTGGGACAGGGATGTCTGCCCACAAGTAGTGGGTAAGCAATTGACTTTGTTAAAAGCATATTAAGGCCTATTGTCAGAGGCCAACTGGAATTTTTCAGTCAGCCTCCAAATCCGGGGAGGTGTCGGGGAACAGTGTAGCTGCCTACAGAGAGTCTCCCAGTGACAAGTCTGGGGGTCAGCACATTAGGCAGGTTTTGAACATCTCCCTACCTGCCTGGTCTCAAATGCAGCCACATGCTGCCCAGTGGACGGATTGCCCCTCCACAATGGTGGCCTGGCTGTTGATGCCATTTTTTAACTTAACGTTAAGGAAATTGGAGAGTGGCTGTCTCTATCTTGCTTAACATGAGAGAGCCTGCTCCTCCTTCAGTGCTGGAGGACCACCTGTTGGCTCGGTAGCTTTAAGAACCCACCCACTGGCTTTAATTGGATGGTGAGCCTGCACTCTGGCCATTAGTTGACCAATTCAGAGAAAATCATAGCTGGGTGACTGTTTCCCCAAACAGTGTGGGTTTTGATTCCTATCTGTAATGTACAGTGGATTTCCAGTGGATTCTCACTGCCAGGAGGGTGCCAACCAGACAGAGGGTGCAAAACACCGGCTGTACTGCAAGACCTGTGGATAGTACACTGCCTCTGAGTCAGTAGTTTGTGGGTTCAGATTCCACTCGAGGGCCAGGATTTTCCATACCCGCTGGCATCGGGAATGTCCAGTGGTGTGAGCAGGGAATATGGCATGATCGGTTTCACGACAGTGTGAAACCAGTTTGCGATTGGCTGCTCAGCCCGTCGATGGCGGGCCAAGTTTCCCGCCATCAGATGTCGGGAACCTCATTAGAATACATCAGCATATCATTATAACGTCAGCCCGCCAGATCGTTCACCTATGTCAGCGGAAAAACATGTCAGCGTGTTTCACAACAGCACACAAGTGATGTGCACCTGGCGGGCTGGAGTTCGCTAGGGACTTCAAGGTTTGTTTGCCTACCTTGCTTTGGGCAGCACTCGTAGTCATCAGTACCAGGCTTCACCGACAGCACCACATCACTTTTGGGGGGCTCATGGGCAGGTCTCTACCTACGAGATCAGCCATATGTGGGTGGCTTTTCAATGGCTGCAGGGCAAGGTCTTGTTTGGGAAGGGGGAGAAGTGGCCTCAGGCAAGGGAAGAGGCTATTGGATGAGAGCTGTACTGGAAAAAGAGGGTATCCCAGGACGTGTGTGGGGGCACATGGTGATTTGTGCAAGTGGCCTCAAGATGGTGAGGGTTGAAGAGGCAGTCTCCAGAGGAGATGAGGCCAGATGGACATGTGAGGGTGTGTATGAGAATGGGTGGTGATGTCCCTTCAGCTGGCGGTGAGTGAGATGCCAGTGAGTGTGTGATGGGGTTTAGTGTGAGAGTTTAGAATGATGAGATGGTTGCCATACTCTGGCTGCATGGATGAGATCATTCACCATCCATCTGCATTGGATGGCCAGCATCTGTGCAGTGCTGGCACTGACTACCACTACCACTGCCTGCCATGCTGGATTGGTGATACCACTCCCCATCCTGCGGCCAGAGCCGGGGTGAAGGACAGGCTTTCACGGTGTCCAAATTACATTCCAGTGACGTGTCAATAAACCTGGGAGCTGCAGTCTTTTTGCCTTTTGTGGACATCCTCCCTGCAGTAACCATGGGCTGGAAGCAGAGAGATGTGTGCGCGTGGCTGGACTTCAAATATGGTGCCCAGCGTGCTGAAGCGGCGAGGTGATGAAGTGTCGGGTGAATGACAGCCCGCCCGCCATGGAAACGGCACGTTTCCCAGGATTGCACAAGTAATGCGGAGGATTTGGGATGATACGGTGTGAAAACCTGCCATCACGGGCAGTGGGTAAAACAACGTTTCACCCGCCCACTACTGCACTTAGTGGAAATCTGGGGTGATTCTACACCAGGACTTGAACACAAAATCTAGGCTGACAATCCAGTGCAATACTAATGGAGTATTGCACTGTCTGCGGTGCCATTTTTCATGTATGGGTGTTAAACTGAAGCCCTCTAGAACTGTCTTAACTTCCTCAGGCCTACTGTCACCTTACTCATATCAGCCTCAGTAACTGGTTCACAGATAAATTTTCTGAGGACTTATGCCTGATACACCATCATCATTTGCAAGCAGCCAGTAGGGAATGAGTCACTTTGCATGGTCCAAGCATAATTGTGAGAGCACTTTCACCACATGGGACTTCAGCAGATCAAGAACAAAATCCACAACCACCTTCTCCATGAGTAGCTTTGCTTTGAAATCCTCATTAACACCTGGCAGAATATGAGATCTCTATGAGGGTGAAATGAATATTTCTCTTTGCGCTCCTCCTCTCATAAGGAAAAGGAATTACTATCCTGATTTGCAAAGATTTGTAATTTCACCTTGATAGCACTATCATAGTTAAGTGGGACTGCAACATCCTGTTCTTAGCCAACCTGACATGTCTTTTAATTTTTCATGCTCTCATTTTGAACACCCATCTATTATCTCCTGTTCTAATCCTCCAGTTGTGATGAAACTCAAATGCTTACCTTCTTTAGTTCATAGGTCAGAAACTCCAGTTCCCAACAAACCTCAGGTCTGCTGCACCTGTGCCAGCCGGGAACTGGCCACACATCCACAGTTGAGTTATTTTTACGTTCTTCAGGCTGGCGACCAGCCCTGCGTGTTTGTGCAGAAGGAAAAAGAGAAAATGGCTTGAAGTGGCAGGTCAGATGACCTGATACGGAGTGCCACTGTATTGAGCATGTCCCAGGGAGCAGCACACAGGAGGGGGACCGGGGAAGGTCCCAAACCAGGGAGGAGGACAAGCAGAGGTCCCATAATATAGTCCCAGGTAAGTAATGAAGACAGGGAACAGGGACAGGTCCCGTTAAATTATAAGAAAGGAGCAGGGTAATAGGCTCCAAATTCATAAAAGAGTTGCAGGGAGTGGACTCTAAGTGAAGTAGGCACAAGAGGAGCCCTGAAGATCCAAAGAGGCATTGAAGATTGGTGACTCAGAGCTGCAGGGTCATTGGGGCAAAGGTACCACTTTGGAGCAGTGTTGTTGTGTTTGGTACAGCTGAAGATCTGAAATTGTGCGTGGAAGGTGAAGCTCGAGTGTACTCAGAAATCCAGGGAAAGGAATCATGGAAGGCGAGGTTGAAACCTTGCGAGGTGGGTCATGGTTGAAGATGTCCAAGTGGGAGTGAATTTTGGAGAGAATTCCAAGGCGAGATCTTCAAAGGTGGAGATTGAAAACCCTCATGAGAAGACGAAGCTTCAGTGAGATTGGTTGGCTCACAATATGACAAACATCTGGGTGGATTTTTGAGAAATCCATGGAACCTGTTTTGGTCACATTTGTTATCTATTGTGTAGTTTGGTGTGTCTGACCACAGTTCGCCTATTAATTCATATATACCTCATACTTACCTTGAATATTAGAGTACAAGATAGATATTATAAATTAACTCGTATAGTAAAGTTTATTTTTGTTTGTTCCAAACCCAGAGAATCTTGTGGCTGTATTCACTTAGTAAGTGTCTTGACTCTCAAATTTTATCTATTTTAAACAAACGTTATTGGTCCCTAATCGGATCCCCCCCCCCACCCCACCCCCTCCCCACATGTCCCGTGGTCTGGCCAAGGATCATAAGTTGTACACCACCAATTTTGAGGGGGATACATTCAGCTGTGTCCTTTATCTCCAATGGACAACCTCCCTACCACATCTGCTGTTTTCATCTGCCTTTGCCTCAATGTCATAGTGTGTCAATTCATTGTCAATGGATGCATTGTACCACTGTAAACCATTATTCTCAGATTACATGCTTCATTCCAAGCTCAATGATTGATCATTTCTTTATCCCTGAATTATTGAATTCTACTGTCCAAGTGGGCAGATAGATTCGATTGGATTGTCAGATCATGCTTAGGTTGCACTTTCCTTCTTGTGACAAAACTTCCAGTAAGTTTCAACGTGACTCTTTTTGACAATCAGCAGTTCTTCTTTCTGATCCAGTATTCCTTACTTTTTCAAAAGTAAGATTATAATTGGAAGACCTGTGGTGTTCTGGGAAACAAGCAAGGCTTTATTGAAAGGAAAAAAGAGCAAAGAACAAACTTGCATTCAAATAACGCTTTCTTTCCCAATATGTCATAAAGGGTTTTGTAGTTAATTAATTAATTTTGCTGTATAGCTAATTGTTTATGGGTGAATCAGCAGTCAATTTTCACACAGCAGAGCTCCATGAACAACAAATTAGATAACTGTCTATTTGTCAGTCTTGGTGGCACTGGAGGAGGGATGAATGTCAGAACATCAGCAGAACTCACAGCTCTTCGTCAAATAGATGTTTTATGTTCGCCTGTGTCCTTCGTTTAATGCCTCATTTGAATGGCAGCATCTATGTCAATGCTGCACTCCCTCAGTGTATTATTGAAGCGTCAGCAGAGGTTCTATGTTCAAGTTCTAACCAACTGACCCAGAGCTGAGAGTGCTATCACAAGGCCAAGCTAACTCTTATTCTTAAAGGAAAACAATAATTTAGAGGGAAACTTGGAGTTTAAGAGATAGCTGGAAGAGGAATTTTTCAACTTGAAATGGCATACAAGGTTCCTCAGACTCCAGAGGTAGAAGGCCGACAATTATAACTAATTATTGGTAAATTTGTTCTCAAAATAAACCATGATGAGGCAAGCTAGGATAGTGAGCAATTATCAAATAAATCTTCAGATGACCTTTGAATGTTATCCACATTGCATATTCTTTAGATATTAAAATCAGGTCCCCTCTCTTGACATTAAGAAAGCCTTTGATCCAAGTGGTCTTCCTTCAGAGTGGTATGTGAAGATTGGGGTTTGAGGAGACATCTAAATTGTTTAGGTTTCTTAACAGTATTTCTTCTGTGTCTGCTTTTGCATTGATTGTTGATCCTTGGAGTGTGAGCATATGGAAGATTTTTGTGTTTTTGTGGGTTTTATAGGTGCATACCATGGAGCTGTGGAGGCAGTATATAAAATATAAGTTAATATTTTCATTAATTTCCATATTTCTCAAGTTTTCTATGGACACATTTTGGTGTTCTGATGAACTATTTACCATTGAAGCAACAAAGTGAGAAACAGTCTTTTATAAACCCCTAAGCCCACAAAATTCAAACAGGCTAAAGCAGCAAATAATGAATACAAACATAAATATTACTAAGTTGCCTGAACTTCAAAGGTTCAATTGACAGAGCTAATGTGCCACATGTGGTCTATGGATTTCAGTGTAGGCACATATGCTTTAGCTGTAAGTACATGAACTGCCTCAAATATTGAAGCAATGTGCACGTCCCCAATTCAACTCCTCCCTCCTGCCCATACATTCTGAAGTTCATTTAACAGTCTCTTCTCTGAAAATAGAAGTGTAGAATCAATTGTGCTGAGTCATTGGTCATGAATTTAAGTCCATCTCTACCAGTGTTGGATTTATTTTCCCCATTTCACTGAATTGGACTCGGATTCCAGTAATTAAAGAGTGCAGATTACTGGTCTGCATCACCTCTATTGCAGCAACCAGTCACCCATTTCTCAAAACCATATTGCAAGATCTCAATCATCAGGTACATCTTGTTAATTCTCATTGGGCCAACCATGCCATTTTTAAAAATGGAACAGACCGCCTAAGGTGCTTTATTTATTTCAAATACTTTCACTCTAAACCAGGACCTCCCTTTAAGTAGCCTTAATGCGTGGGTCAAAGATGGGTGCTGGAGAAATGGGTTCGAATTCATGGGACATTGGCACCAATATTGGGGAAAGAGGGAGCTATTCCATTTGGACGGGCTCCACTTGAATCAGGCTGGGACCAGTGTCCTGGCAAATCGCATAACTAGGGTTGTAGATAGGGCTTTAAACTAAATGCGGGGGGGGGTTCAGTTGCATGGAAATATAAAAGATCAAAGTTTAACGAAAGGGTAAAAGTGCAGGTTAGGGACAAGGCTGATTGTTACCAAAAAGTGAAAGGAGGGGACAGAGTGTGTGAATGCCAGATTGCACCAAAGAATCATATTAGAGTAGGGAAAATTGACAATAGGGCAAACTTAAAGGCTTTGCATCGGAATGCACGTGGCATTTGGAATAAAACTAATGAGTTAATAGCGCAGATAGAGATAAATAGGTATGATTTGGTGGCGATTACTGAGACATGGTTACAGGGAGAACAAGTTTGGGAGTTGAATATCCAAGGGCACTCAGTGTTTCAGAAGGATAAGCAGGAAGGAAAAGGAGATTGTGTAGCTTTGTTAGTGAAGGAAGAGATCAGTGCTATAGTAAGGAATGATATAGGCACTGGAGAGCAAGACGTAGAGTCAGTCTGGGTAGAAATAAGAAATAGCAAGGGAAAGAAGTCCCTGGTGGGAGTAACCTATCGGTCCCCAAACAGTAGTTCAGCAGTAGGGCACAGTATAAACCAGGAAATACTGGGAGCAGGTAAGAAAGGCACGGCAATAATCATGGATGATTTTAATATGCACATACACTGAACTATTCAAATTGGCAAGGGTAGCCTCGAGGGAGAGTTCATAGAGTGTATTAGAGATTGTTTCTTGGAGCAATATGTTGTGGAACCAACTAGGGAGCAGGCTATTCTGGATTTGGTTTTGTATAATGAGATGGGATTAATTAATGATCTCATAGTAAAGGATCCTCTAGGGAAGGGTGATCATAGCATGCTAGAATTTCAAGTTCAGTTTGATAGCGAGAAACTTGAGTCCCACACTAGTGTTCTGGAGGAAAACAAAGGTAACTACATAGGCATGAGGGCAGATTTGGCCCTAGTGGACTGGGCAGGAAGACTACAAGGTAGGACAGTTGATGAATAGTGGCAGATATTTAAGGAGATATTCAATTCCTCCCAAGTAAAATATTTAAGGAGATATTCAATTCCTCCCAAATAAAATATATTCCAAAGAGGAAGAAAGATGGTAAGAGAGGGAAAACGCTTCCATGGCTAAGCAAGGAAGTTAAAGATAACATAAAGGCAAAAACTAAGGCATACCAAATTGCAAAGATCAGTGGCAGGCTGGAAGATTGGGAAACTTTTAAAGATCAACAAAGGGTTACAAAAAAGGATAATAAAAAGAGCAAAGGTATATTATGAAAGAAAACTAGCGCAAGATGTAAAAAGTGATAGCAAAAGCTTCTACAAGTATATAAAAGAAAAGAGAGTAGCTAAAATGAATGTTGGTCCCTTGGAGGATGAGACTGGGGAGTTAATAGTGGGGAACGCAGAAATAGCAGAGACGCTTAATCAATACTTTGCCTCAGTTTTCATGGTGGAGGACACTAGTACCACCCCAATAGTAACAGGTAGTGCAGAGGGTATAGAGGAGGAACTTTGAACAATCACCATCACTAGAGAAAAAGTCCTGAGCAAACTATTGAGATTAAAGGGTGACAAGTCCCCAGGCTCTGGTGGCCTACATCCCAGGGTCTTAAAGGAAGTGGCAGCGCAGATAGTGAATGCATTGGCTATAATATTCCAAAATTCCCTGGATTCTAGAAAGGTTCCAGTGGATTGGAAAAATGCTAATATAACGCCTTTATTCAAAAAGGTGGGGGGCAGAAAGTAGGAAACGATACACCAGTTAGTTTAATGTCTGTCATTAGGAAATTTTTGGAATCCATTATTAAGGAAGTAGTAATGGGGCATTTGGAAAGTCAAAATGCAATCCATCAGAGGCAGCATGGTTTTATGAAGAGTAAATCATGTTTGACTAATTTGCTAGAGTTCTTTGAAGATGTGACAAGCAAAGTGGATAATGGGGATCCTGTAGATGTAGCATATCTGGACTTCCAGGAGGCCTTTGATAAGGTGCCGTACAAAAGATTAATACACAAGATAAGATCACATGGAGTTAGAGGTAATATATTAGCTTGGATAGAGGATTGGTTAACCAACAGAAAGCAGAAAATTGAGATAAATGGGTCTTTTTCTGGATGGCAACCTGTAACTAGTGGGGTGCCACAGGGTTCGGTCCTTGCACCCAAACTATTTACAATCTATATTAATGGCTTGGATTCAGAGATAGAAGGTACTGTAGCTAAATTTGCAGATGACACCAAAATAGGTGGGAAAGTAAGTTGCAATGAAAAATAAGAAATTTACAAATGGATATGGACAGGTTAGGTGAAAGGGCCAAAATCTGACAGATGGAGTTTAACGTGGATAAGTGTGAGGTTATCTATTTTGGTTGGAAGAATAAAAAGGCGATTTATTATTTAAATGGAGAGAAACTTCAGAATGCTTCAATGCAGAGGGATCTGGGTGTCCTCGTGCATGCATCGCTGAAAGCTAGTATGCAGGTACAGCAGGTAATAGAGAAGGCAAATGGAATTTTGGCTTTTATTGCTAAAGGAATAGGGTATAAAAATAGGGAAGTGTTGTTGCAACTGTACAAGGCATTGGTGAGACCGTACCTGGAGTACTGTGCACAGTTTTGGTCCCCTTACTTGAGGAAGGATGTGGTTGCATTGGAGGCGGTTCAGAGGAGGTTCACTAGATTGATTCCAGAGATGCGGGGCTTGTCATATGAGGAGAGATTGGGCAGTTTAGGCCTATACTCATTAGAGTTTGGAAGGATGAGAGGAGATCTAATTGAAGTATATAAGATGCTAAAGGGGATAGATGGAGCGGATGTTTCCCCTTATGGGGCATTCTAGAATGAGAGGCCATAGCTTTAGGTTAAGGCTTGGTAGATTTAAATCAGAGATGAGGAGGAATTACTTTTCTCAAAGGGTCATGGATCTGTGGAATTCACTACCTCAGAGTGCAATGGATGCTGGGACGCTGAATAAATTTAAGGAGGAAATAGACAGATTTTTAATTAGTAATGGGTTGAAAGGATATGGGGAGAGGACGGGAAATTGGAGTTGAGGCCAAAATGAGATCAGCCATGATTGTATTGAATGGTGGGGCAGGCTCGAGGGGCTGAATTGCCCAATCCTGCTCCTAGTTCTTATGTACTTATGTACTTTATATGGAATGCCAAACGACCCCAGATTAGACTGAACCTCCTGCAGTGTTTGGCAGAACATAATAGCTGTCCTTCTATAAATTAATTTTAATTTCTAAGCTGCTCTTTTTAGATGTTGACTTCAGAAATTATTTTTGATCATGGAGACAAAAGAAGGTGCCATTCTCCATATCCGTCTTTCAATTTCCCTAGAATGAAAGATCAACATTTCTATAGAATCATTACATTACTGGAGCTTTTCAAATAATGGAATGAACCAACTGTGTACTCATTGCTAATAGGCAATTCTTATTGATGATTCAACTTTGGGCTTTTAGGCAAAAGATGAAATGTGTCTAATCCTTCACTTCTTTACAGAAACCATTTGCATTTCAAAATGCTGACCTTCTGGAGGTCTCCAGACTGATCATTTTCTTTCAGCTACAGAAACCACTTGTAAAATTTCTATCTGGACAATGACTTGGGTGACTTTTAGGCTTATTTATAGGGTTACGCTTAGTTATTCTCGGGATAAACTGATTTTGTAGCTAGCTTCAGCGTTTATTGATTTTAATACAGGAAGGGTAATTTTGACTTGGCATAAAAATGTGAAGTGGGCGATATCAAATCAGCCACCAATTATACATCTCTCCAGATCTTGACTTCTGCAGATATGAAAGTTGGGAGAAATATATGACTGGCATCTGATTTGATATCGGTAATTTGACGATTTCACCAAAACTCAAAATTATCCCCAGTGTGTGTTTAGATTGTGTTAGGTCAGTGTATCTATTTCAATGAATGGATGAAGAGTAGAGTGCCTTTAAGCCATGCCTAGGCTTAAAAATAAGTAGTTGGGTGAGACGTGATAAATTTAATTAAAACCTAGCATAAGCTGGTTGAACTCCAAAACTGTGACCAAGATTGGAGAATTATATTGGAAATGACATGAAGGAGTTGAACTCACTCAACATTCTGTGAAGAATTTCAACTGGCTACGTTCTTACCGCAGATCCCACATTCAATGCCAACCCAGCCTGTTTGGGGCTCCTTTCTGTTTTGGTTGCTGACTCTCTATACAGTTTTAATCGTTATCATGTATAGCATACATATTTTTGTTTATATTATTCTGTTCCCTGAGCTGACTTCCTATCGCATCGTCAATGCTTTTACGTTTGAATAAATTCCATAATTTGTAGACAAGCTGTGCTCTGCCCTATTAAGTTTCATCATGATGTAGGACAGATGTCTAATCATATCCATATCATCTAGTAACCTAAAGTGTTCACAGCCTCAGGCCCCCCTCCTGTAGAGATCCTGCAGTGGATATTAGGTGTAATCATGCTTTGCTTTCAGACTTTGTTAAAATCACACCACAGTGATTGTATTCTGCAGCAACTCCTTTGTGTTTGTTAAATGGGCTTCTAGCATGCATTGCTTCTTTCTGGAGGTGAATCTTCAAAAGCTAACTGCAATTCAATAAAAAAAAAACACATCCCTGATCTTAGTCCAGTCACCAGTAAGAAAGACAAGTGCGGTATAATATATTTATGCCTTACACACACACACATATAGATATATATAAAAATGATAACCACTAAATAGTTTTCACATAGTGTTGCAGTACATGCTAATTGCTAGGACTAGATTTTACTTCAAAATATTAATATTTTAAACTCCTATCACACAACATTAGACTAATTGCCACTTGCATAATCTCCAATGGCAACTGGAGGAAAACCATAGAGGAATGCATGATGACCCATTAAGCATGTTTTTTATTGTCTCTTACCTAATTAACTTCACTCATTTCTTCACCTAATTAAGTTTGAAAGTATGGTATAAGATGAATGCCTTATAAAAACCCATGGGACATGATGTATAGCTCACAGTGGTGCTGATCATAGCCCACAACTTCAGATGCACATAAAATTTCAAGTGGTTCCAATTGTGCAATAAAAGTCATATCCCCGGTGTCCCCTGCAATCTATTATATAAAATTATTGTCTGCTTATTGATTATTTCTGTGACAAAGAAGCCCCTATCTCAATCCAAACCATGGACAGAATCTTCTTCACTTTATTCCTGCTGGAAAGGGAGGATCATTTGCAGGTTGGGAACCCAATTTACTAATGGGCGGGTTCAACTCAGGCTCCTTCCCGTAGCCACAGTACTAGCATCCAGGTCCCCTGACCAATTAGAGATGGCGTGTGGGGTGAGGCGTCCATTCTGTCAAAGGAAGCATTTCTAATTAAAGGAACCACACCACTGGTTAAAGGGCTCACCTGGATTTTTCAGCTTGCAGCAATCACAGGAATGAACAGGAGATCTGGGAAACCTGGAGACAGTGCACCAAAAGAATCCAGAACCTTAGGAGGGCATGACAGATGAGTGGTATAACACTTTCAGGTGCTAAGCCCCAGACTCTAGCTTTCCCAGCATTCTCCAGCTCAACACGCCTCAGGTCAACTCATCTTGCAGCTCCACTGATTTCTCTCTCTGTAGGCACCTCATATCCCCATTCAGAAAGCCAAAACTCCTTCTCACCCTTATGCGATTGCTCCCTCATCCATGTCTCACAGTCACCATCCACAAATGCGCCTTCCTTGCTCTGCACACAACCTATGACGAACACTGATAACTCGCTGTTTTCCCTCCTTCTTGGAAAATAGAATATACAATAGAGTTTTCAGAGTGACCAGGGAGTGAGTTTGGAATCTGTAGTGACCAGGGAGTGGGATGGATTCCGCAGTGAACAGGGAGTGGGTTTGGATTCTGTAGTTTCCAGGGAGTGGGTTTGGATTCAGCAGTGGCAATTGGGGCGAGGGGTGGGGATGGTGGGGAGTGGGGTGCAGCAGTGGTGGTGTCCCTGAAGTGACACCGCCTTGATGGCCACTGGCAATGTGTGCCCACCTGCTCCACTGGGAAGGAAGTCTTTTTCCAGGAGGCTGCTAGATGTCAGTAATGACCTACCATCCCAGCCTGTGTCTCCTGAGGCACTAGTGCTCAGACATGTTGGGAGAGCTGATGCTCAGCCTAAAGACTGTGTGTTGGGATCTTGTCTCCTTCAAGCTGGAATTCACTATCAATACTCTCCATCCGGTGGAAGGGCATGTGGTTGAGGAGAAGGCAACTAATGTTGCTCCTGGTGCTGCTAATGTTGTTGGCAGTGGTGTGGCTTCTGATCTTGGAGCTCCTCAGAGGTGCAAGGTGGAGATGCATTATAAGCTGTTCCCATGCAGTGGTGAATGTTGGTACCAGGGAAGTGCTGCTGAGGGTGAGTGAAGTGCTGAAGAGTTGAAGTGACTTCCAAGCAGTTGGCAATCACCTGTCAAGCTGTGATAGCACTCTCTAAGAAAAGAAATGCTTTGAACAGAAGCCTGTCATCTGTCCATGGCTAGAGCTCTTCAGTTTCACTGAAGCATGTTAGGGACTAGTAGCCTTTTGTTTAAAGTAGACAAAGTTTGAAATTCCAGTTACCCGCTAAGAGAATAAAGCCACAAGACTCCATAGTTTTCACTAACAAATTAAACTTTACGATACAAAGTCAGAAAAGTAAAACAAGCTACACTATCGAACTTATACTCTAACATCCAAAATCAACATGAGGTAACTAAGAATTGATAGGCAAACTGTGGTTGAACACACCACACTGCACATTAAATGGCAGGCGTGACCAAGAAAGATCCCACCTATTTCTCAGCACCCACCCACACGTCAGTGACCACTGAGAGTCACAAAATCTCATAAGAACTCTGTTTCCCTCATGAGGGATTTCAATTTCTTACTTTTGAATATCTAGCCACTGAATTCCTTCAAAAGCCATTCTGACTCGGACTACCCCAAGGGCAGCTTGCCTCTGGATGGTTCAATCTCTCCTTCTGAGACTGTGTTCCATGGGATTCCTGCCTTTAATTACTGGCACACTTCCAACCCTTTCACAAACCAAGCTGGCACTTCACTAAGCTGGCACTGCCCCTAGGTTTCTCCAAACTCCAGTCTCCAGGCTGAACTGAGCTATAAGTGGTTCCCAGGTCTTCTCTGAACAATAACTGCCTGGCACGGAACAAGTAACCTTCCACCACTTTCTCAACTCCCCAGGACTTCTCTGAGACCTGACCTCCTAGAGCCTGCTAACAACTCCCAGGGCTTCTCTGTGAGCTGCGAACCACATGAGATCCAAACTGTAACCAACCCCCTCTTCCAAACACACAGGTACGTTGAAATCAGAGAACCTTCTTAAGCTCTATCCATCTCCATGATGACGTGTTCTTGCACTGTTCACTGAATGCTTTCAAATTAATTTATCTCTAACTCACAAAACCAAAAATCTCCCTGGACTTCCCTTCTTTGCAAACAGTGTAGACATCATATCTCCAGTTCTCCAGCTAAGTAAGCCCACCTGCTGTTTTATGGCTCCATCTCTTCTATTCTGACTCCATTAAACAAACATGTGTAACCTTCTGAACTGCCATTTTCTTTTAAGCATTCTGGCAATCTCTGAACCCCAGCATTTTAGTTACCTTACCTTCAGAACAACAATATTCCCAGAAATAAACATTCATTCTAAAATAGTAACATGAACCATTGAATTGGATATTCATCACAAGAAGCTCTTCCCCTGTGCACTCGCCTCAGTGACACTGGAAAACTGCCGACAGGTCAGAAATAGGCATCCTGGCTGGGAAAGAACCCTTTATTTGCCTTGTTAATTGCCTTAATTGGTTTCCTGCCAGATCCAAGGGAGTTCCTTGCTGGCGTAGGAACTGGGGAAACCCAGAAGAGGATGGAATAACTTCAAGATTTAAATCCCTGAGCACAGGAAAATATGCCTTCCTTGGATGGAAAACGTCCCCCCATAGATCTGGTGTTTTCAGTTAGACCTTCCCCACTACTTAAAACTATGTATTCATAATATATTTATAATAATAAATAATAAAATAATTTATATTTATAATAATAAAGAGCCACCTTACCTTAGGTACACTCTGATACTATTTTTCATGAGACTTTTTGGAAAAGGATCACAATTAGCAGGAAATTGTTGGCATTCAGGTAATGTTATTCCGTCAGTCAATATTTTATAACTGAGACAAAACGTGCTCCCACTGCCTAAACTTTCATCACTTACTATTTGATGTCTCTATCACTCCACAAAATTCCAAAGCAACTGGTGTGTTGCACAACACAAGACCTGAGTAGGTAGTCACTCCAAGAACCTGCAGACGTGGGTCAGAATGCAAAAAGACAGCTGATCAGAAATTGCGTGAATTACTGTTTCAACAGTACAAGAGTTGTACAGATAGGGACCCACAAGCCTTCACAATTTAGGCCAAAAAGCCATGGCGGATTACTCCTTGATTTGCTCATTTACTATCTGAATTTTGTAATGCTGGTGAATTGTAAAGGGATGTTGCTGGTATTGTTGCTTTGTTGGTGGACATTTAGATTATCTGAGAAGAACGTGGATGAAAAAGCCTCGGGACAGTAAAAAAAAATTTCTGCATTAATGATAAAAAGAATGAAGAAGAATAAATTAAAAGGCTTTTCAACAGGGTTTTGTTTTTATTCATTCATGGGATGTGGGTGTCGCTGGCTAAGCCCTACCTGAATTGACCTTGAGAAGATGAAGGGTGGGGCAGTTTGGTGGGAGGTCACGAAACTTCCAGGAATATTCCCAAGCACAGTTGTTAATCCTAGTGAATAAATCCTAAACCAGCACACCAAAAATCAGAGATTACAACTAATTAGAAGAGCTCCCTGGTATTAGAAAATTCATGTCAGGAACTTGGAACACATGCAAATTAATAGAAAAACAGATTAAAGATTTATATACGGCTTTTTATAAATATTCTTTCACTGGGCGTGAGTGTCACTGGCCAGGCCAGCATTTATTGCCCATTCCTAATTGCCCTGAGAAGGTGGTGGTAAGCCAACTTCTTGAACTGCTGTAGTCCATGTGGTGGAAGTAAACCTACAGCGCTTAGGAAGGGAGTCCCAGTATGTTGACCCAGCGACAGTGCAGGAACGGTAAGATAATGGACTACTTTGTCCTGGATGGTGTTGAGCTTCTTGAGTGTTTTTGGAGCTGTACTCATCCAGGCAAGTAGAGAGTATTTCATGACACTCCTGATTTGAGCCTTTTAGATGGTGGACAGGCTTTGGAAAGTCAGGAGGTGAGTTACTCATCACAGAATTCCCAGCCTCTGACCCATTCTTGTAGCTTAGGTATTTCTATGGCTGGTCCAGTTAAGTTTCTAATCGATTGCAATTCACAGAATATCGATGGTCGGGCATTCAGCGATGATAGTGCCATTGAATGTCAAGGTGAGATGGTTGGATTCTCTGTTGTTGGAGATGGTCACTGCCTGACACTTGTGTGGCATGAATATTACTTTCCACCAATCAGTCTGATCCAAAAGGTTGTCTGGGTCTTGCTGCATTTGGGCACGGACTGCTTCAGTATCTGAGGAGTTGCGAATGGTGCTGAACATTGTGCAATCATGAGCCAACATCCCCACTTCTGACCTTATGAGGGAAGGTTATGAGGGAAGGTTACTGATAAAGCAGCTGAAGGTGGTTGGGCCTAGGACACTACCCTGAGAAACTCCTGCAATTATATCCTGAGGCTGAGGAAATTGACCTGCAGCAACCACAATCATCTTCCTTCGCACTAGGTGTGACTCCAACCAGTGGGGAGTTTTCTTCCCGATTTCCATTGATTCTGTTTATCTCGGCTCCTTGATGCCACACTTGATCAAATGCAGCTTTGATATCAAGGGCTGTCATTCTTACCTCACCTCTTTAGTTCAGTTCTTTTGTCTATGCTTGGAACAAGGCTGTAATGAGGTCAGGAGCTGTGTGGCCCTGGCAGAACCCAAACAGAGTGGCAGTGAGCAGGTTTTGCTGTGCAAGTGCTGCATATAGCATTGTTGACAACACCTTCCATCACTTTGTTGATGATTGAGAGTACTGATAGGGCAGCAATTGGCTGGGTTGGATTTGTCCTGCTTTTTGTGGAAGCACAGATCTGAGCTAATTTCCATGTTGCTGGGTAGATGCCAGTGTTGTAGATTTACCGGAACAGTTTGGCTAGGAGCGCAGCTAGCTCTGGACCACAGGTCTTCAGTACTACTGCTTAAATATTGTCAGGGCTCTTATTGCAGTAGCCAGTGCCTTCAGCTGTTTCTTGATATCACGTGGAGTGAATCAAATTGGTTAAAGACTGGCATCTGTGATGCTGGGGACCTAAGGGAGAGGCTGAGTTGGATCATCGATGCGGCACTTCTGGCTGAAGATTGTTGCAAATGCTTCAGCCTTGATTTTTACACTGATGTGCAGGGCTCCCCCATCACTGAGGAAGGGGATACCTGTGGAGCTCCCTCCTCCAGTTAGTTGTATAATTGTCCACCACCATTCAAGACTAGATGTGCAGCTCTACAGAGCTTAGGTCTGATTTGTTGGTTGTGGGATCACATAGCTCTGTCAATTATATGCTGCCTATGCTGTTTGGCATGCAAGTAGTCCTGTATTGTAGCTTCACTGGGTTGATGCCTCATTTTTAAAAATGCCTGGTGCTGCTCTTGGTGTGCCCTCCTGCACTCCTAATTGAAACAGGACTTCCTCTGGCTTGGAGGTAATGGTAGAGTGGGGATATGCTGGGCTATGAGATTACAGATTGTGATTGTATACAATTGTGCTACTGCCATGACCCACAGCACCATATGGATGCCCAGTTTTCAGTTGCTATATCTGTTTGACATCTATCCCATTTAGCACAGTGGTTCTGCCCCATAACACGATGGAGGGTATCCTCAATGTGAAGACAGGAATTCATCTCCACAGAGACTTCCAAAGCTCATCAGTTCGCAGCTGCACAGCTTGCAAACACAAAGGCCTTGGACAATCTGTTCTATCATACAATATACTGTAAATTGGAATGTTCATACCGGGGCTTTATATTTGTAATTTTTGCACTTGCCAATGTGTTGGATAGAAATCACAGTCACATGTATGGCCATCAATAAGCTTAGCACCATGTACAATCTATGCATGAAAACGAAAATGTGAATATTTCTCTCCTCATGCTCTATCTTAGTGCTACGTAAATTTGATAACTTTGTGTATTAACAGTTTAGTGAAAAATATTTCCTCAATAATTGATGTGGTTTGTCCTAATATGCACATAATGGGATGATTTTCCTTCTGTCCATGTGATGCATCCAAGATGGAATGCAACTGTCCAGCCCCATGAGGGGTTAATTGGCCTGTGTACGGCTACTGTTTATGCCTGCCTCTTGATGGAACCTGGCACTGGTAATATGACATGGAAATCAGAGAGTATGTCTTTCAGGCCTGCAGTTATCTCTCTAGTGTCAGTGTTCAGGGACTTTCTGGCTGCTGAGTTGCTTTAATCACAATCTTTAGCCTCCCCCCCCCTTCACTACCCACCATACCCTACCCCATTTTATAAAAAGCTCTCTATCAGCATGGGTTCATGAGTAGTCAACATTCCTCTGGGCATCCCTGAAATGTAGGAGCAGGTCAAGTATAATGGATTTGAGAGAGGCAGGAAATAAGGATCATTCCCCACCACCACCTTATTAACATGGTTCTACCTGGTCTGTGCCATCTGGGTGGACAGACAATGCTCCAACATCCAGGAAAGTCCAGAAATCTGACCTGGAGTCCCTGAACTTTGCCTCTTTTTCCAATTTTTGCACAGGGGAAGTTCTTTCTTCTCGAGCAAAAGGAAAAGGAAAAGAATCAAACCTAATATGCCTAAAAACGAGCTAAGTTTTTCAAAATAAGGAGCAAAACAACAACAACTTCAACTTATATTTATATAGTCCCTTTAACATAATTAAACCCTGCAAGGTACTTTGCTGGAGCATTATAAAACAAAATATGACACTGAGTCACATAAAGAGATATTATGTCAGATGACCAAAGGCTTGGTCAGAGGCAGGTTTTAATTAATGTCTTAAAGGAGGAAAGTGAGGTAGTAAGGTGGAGGGGTGTAGAGAGGGTATTCCAGAGCTTGGGGTCCAAGCAACTGAAGGCATGACCACCAATGGTGGAGCAATTAATATTGAGGATGCACAAGAGGCTAGACTTAGAGGAGTGCAAAAAGGATTGTTGCTCAACTTATCTTGTTCATCAAATCTCATATGTTCATCTTTTGCATTACAGCAAGCACTGTATTGTGAAGAGCAAAAGCAATATAAAAGTCTACTTGCTGCATAAAAAAAGCTCTTCAAAACATTGCAGTTATCATTTTTAAAATACTGGTTTCTGACACCTATGTTTATTACAGAATAATTCAATTGAAGCAAAACTGGTAATTTTCTGTTTGATTCTTTAAAAACCAGCCTTTGTTTTGTTTGAATGTAATCCCCGAGAGGTGTACTATTAATATACCAGACAGAATCTTTACTAACTAAAGACTATGGACTTCTCTGCTCCATTAGCTAGAGAGATAAATGACAGACTGAAGCAGAAAATAACTAGTGCAGTCTCCCCGAGGTGAGTTTCTGCTTCATGCTGATTAACTTCCATCAACTAGTCTAATTATTTCCCTTAATTGTACAACAGCAGAATCCTATTAACTGTAACATAATACAGCACTGCTGCTGAATGACACACTTGACTAAATGAAATAGCATAAATATAACATGAAAAAGTATGATGTGATGTAAATTTCAAAGTAATGAAAATAACTCCCCAGAAGAGCATGGTACATAATTACAAGTGTTATGCAAACTCTTGTTCCAAAGATCACAGTGTACTACGAAAGGTCCTCACTTTGAATGTTTTCAACAGCACACTTGCCCCTATGCTATCGTGCTCAATTTTTTAATAAATTCAAATAGTTTCACCCCAGAAATACTGAGAACTTATTTTTTGAAAAAAGCATATGATTTTGGTCACAAAATGTAAGTAACTGATTGCCCAAAAACATTCCAATAAAATGCATACTCACACAAAGCATAATGATATTTAATAGAAGCAGGAATTTTTAAATGAAAACTCTAATTTTTCATTTAGTAACACAGAGGCTACATGTGGTGCTGAGCAATGCTTTATCTGAAATGCATAAAAGCATTAATAAATATAGCTTGAACAAGCTTCTAAGGCTTTGAACTTACAAATCTAGAATTTTTCATCAAGCCCTTGCAGGAGCATTATTAACACCAATACTACTGTAAAATTGGCCACGAACAAAAGTAAAACGAGAACTGCATCTTTCTCTTCCTGCATTTAACAATGATTGCCCTCCAATATAATTCCTTCCATCATTCTGTTCATCCACTATATTTATCTCTCCTCTTCCTCCCAGCACAGCTCTAATGTATATCCTCTCATTGTTGTCTCTGGATTGACACTCACATCTAACTTTCATTATTTTTTCTCCCTCTTTTCACTTTGTGCAGTAGCGTAAAACAGGCACTTTCAAATTAACCATACATTGTATACTACACTCAATTTATCTCCACAGAACATTACAGTAGTGATTACATTTCAAAACTACATCATTGGCTGTAAAGCACTTTGGGACATTTTGAAGTTGTGAAAGATATATAAATGCATGTCTTTTCTTTCTAATTCCAGGCTGAAAGCACTATTAAGTATAAGCTCTGCTTTAATGCTATAGTTATTGACTTTTTCTATAACTATCAGTGTGATAATTAAGAGTGATGGAGTTGGTTTCTGAATGGAAAAGTGTAAATATAAATCAAACACAGGTAATATAATTATTTTTTCAAAGGTTAAAATAGGTGATGTAATTATATTTCTTAACTGAAAAGTTTTCAAAACTCAATTTGACTGATTTAAGAAAAAATATAAATAAACTTTTCAATCAGAAAAACACATATTCTGCAATTATGATTAACTGTGCTCTTTTTTCCGACACTCATTGTCCATATCTCTCTTCCTTTCTTCCCTACAATCGTACCTCTTGCTATTCTGGCTTATTTTTAAACCTTCAACAGCATCATCCAAACCCATGATCTCTTCCACCTAGAAGGGCAAGGGCAACAGTTGCTTGAGAACACCATCTCCTGCAAGTTCCCCTCCAAGTCAGGCATTACCCTGACTGAAATATATTGCTGCTGTTTCTTCCTTCAAGGCTGGGCCAAAATACTAGAACTCAGTACCCAACAGAACTATGGGTGTACCATATGGATTGAAGCAGTTCACAAAGGTGGCTCACCACCATCTTCTCATGGGCAATTAGGGGTGAACAATAAATACTGGGCATCCACATAATGTGCATGAATAAAATAAATAAACAAAATAACAGTTTAAATGCGAAAGATAACCTGAAATTGGCATTTAAAAATTCTCTTAGGTGGTTTTCAAATAATTTTCAAGCTCAAAGCAAACCAGAAATAGTGCCAAAGAATGCAAAGGCAGCATATGTAATTAGACAATCGGGAGAAGGCTACTTGGGCATGTTGAGATTTTTCTGTAACCAGCATATGCTCAAATTGCAGTGTGTTTGATAGTTGCCTTTAACTATTCGAGGGATGGATATCACACAAAGACTAGAGGCCAAATTTGTGTCTAGGTGTGGAAGCATGTTTTGGTGCATGCAGGGCCATGCTTAGAGTTTTTTTGGAGGAGACCCAATATTCCTCCTCATTTCTGACCCCAGCAAAAGACACACCAACCCCCACCACACACCCACACTCCCACCACCACTGAGGTCAGGTTCACCATTTTAAATGGAGGACAAAAATTGAATTTCCTTCTGCGTATCAGTTCATCTGATGCCCTTTAAAAGGTACAGAGATCCTTACATTGACCAGCTTTAGGTACTTGTTCACATACACTACCATGCCTTTCCATTGGAGAAAGCACCATATTGCAGTGAAAAATGATACACATATGTCCTGTCAATCTATGCTGTCATCTTTTCTACTGTGATTTAATTGGCTCCAGATGATTAAAAAAAATGGCTTTGACACTAGAAGAATCTGATCAGCTGCTCCCTTACATTCTCACAAAGATTGGCCAGGTGGTTAATAGTGAGGTTGAGTGTCTTGGGCTACAAGAAGATATATATGAGATGGTCAAATGGGCAGTTAAGTGGCAGATGGAATTTAACCCTGAAAAGTGTGAGGTGATACACTTTGGAAGGAATAATTTGACAAGCAAGTATTCAATGAATGGCATGACACTAGAAAGTTCTGAGAAACAAAGGGACCTTGGCATGTGTGTCCATAGATCTCTGAAGGCAGAGGGGCATGTTAATGGGGTGGTGAAAAAGGCATATGGACACTTGCCTTTATCAATCGAGGCATAGATTATAAAAGTAGGGAGGTCATGTTGGAGTTGCATAGAACCTTGGTGAGGCCACAACTGGAGTACTGTGTGTAGTTCTGGTCACCACATTATAGGAAGGATGTGATTGCACTGGAGGGGGTGCAGAGAAGATTCACCAGGATGTTGCCGGAGATGAAGCATTTAAGTTATGAAGAGAGGTTGGATAAACTTGGGTTATTTTCATTGGAGCAGAAAAGACTGAGGGGCGACCTGATCAAGGTGTACAAGATTATGAGGGGCATGTGCAGGGTGGATAGGGAGCAGCTGTTTCCCTTAATTAAAGGGTCAGTCACAAGGGGACCTAAGTTCAAAGTGAGGGGTGGGAGGTTTAGGGGGGACGTGAGGGAAAACTTTTTTACCCAGAGGGAGGTGATGGTCTGGAATGCACTGCCTGGGAGGTTGGTGGAGGCCGGTTGCTTCACTTCCTTTAAAAAGTACCTGGATGAGCACTTGGCACGTCATAACATTCAAGGCTATGGGCCAAGTGCTGGTAAATGGGATTAGGTAGGTACATCAGGTGTTTCTCACGTGTCATTGCAGACTCGATGGGCCAAAGGGCCTCTTCTGCACTGTGTGATTCTGTGATTCTGGTTCTAATAATTGAAAAACACCTTACTACCTGCTCCCTTACTTGATTGACAAGCACAATGCCTCGAAATTGAAATAAGCACCTTCCGTTCTTTCCTTCCAAGAAAGAAGTCTATTTTTTCAATAGCTGTGACCGTTTGAAATGTTTGGCTGAGTTTCAAGTGCTAATAGATTTCAGCACAGAAGGCGTTTCACTCATCTGAGAATGAATGACAGTTTCAAAAAGTTGTAATAGCAGATTATCACCTTGACGTGGTTTCTGGTTTGTTGACACAAGCTACTGTATTTTTAAAATTCATTCTGGAATGTGGGCATTGTTGGCATGGCCAGCATTATTGCCCATCCCTAAGAGACGGTAGTGGTGAGCTGCCTTCTTGAACTGCAGCAGTCCATGTAACATAGGTACATTCACAGTGCTGTTAGAGAGGGAGTTCAAGGATTTTGACCCAGTGACAGTGAAGGAACAGCGATATATTTCCAAGTCAGGATGGTGAGTGGCTTGGAGGGAAACTTTCGGGGTGATGCTGTTTGCTGCCCTTGTCCTTCTAGATGGCAGTGATCGTGGGTTTAGAAGTTCCTGTTTTGGTGAGTTTCTGCAGTGCGTCTTGTGTATGGCACACGTTGTTGCCACTGTACATTGGTGGTGGAGGGAGTGAATGTTTGTGGATTTGGTGCCAATCAAGCGGACTGCTTTGTCTTGGATAATGTCCAGCTTCAAGTGTTGTTGGAGCTGCATTCATCCAGGCGGGTGGAGAATATTCCATCACAATCATGACTTGCGCCTTGTAGATAGTGGACAGGCTTTGGGGAGTCAGGAGATGAATTACCCCCCACAGGAATCCTAGCCTCCGAGCTGTTGATGTAGCCACAGTATTTATATAGCTAGTCCAGTTCAGTTTCTGGTCAACGGTAAGCCTCAGGATGTTGATAGTGGTGGATTTCAGCGATGGTAATGCCATTGAATGTTGAGGGGTGATAGTTAGATTCTCTTTTGTTGGAGATGGTTATTACCTGGCACTTGTGTGGTGTGCATATTACTTGCCACTTCTCAGCCGAAGCCTGGATATTGTCCAGGTCTTGCTGCATTTGGACATGGACGGCTTCAGTATCGGAGGAGTCATGAATGGTGCTGAACATTGTGCACTTATCCTAAACATCCCCACTTCTGACCCTATGATGGAAGGAAGGTCATTGATGAAGCTGCTGAAGATGGTTGAGACTAGTCCACTACCCTGAGGAACTCCTGCAGTGATTTCTGGAATGGGGATGATTGACTTACAACAACCACAACCATCATCCTTTGTGCTAGGTATGACTTCAACCAGCGGAGAATTTTCCTTTCGATTCCCATTGACTCGAGTTTTGCTAGATCTCCTTGATGCTGCATTTGGTCAAATGCTGCCTTGATGTCAAGGGCAGTCACTCTCACCTCACCTCTGAAGTTCAGCTCTTTTATCCATGTTTGAAACAAGGCTGTAGTGAGGTCAGGAGCTGAGTGGCCCTAGAGGAACCCAAACTGAGTGTCAGCAAACAGGTTGTTGCTAAGCAAGTGCCATTTGACAGCACTGTTGATGAACACTTCCATCACTTTACTGATCACCCTTCTTCAGTGATGCTGCCTGGATGCACCAGTGAGAGAGGTAGAGGCTAGAGAAGAGGCCTTGTTTCTGCCAGGTGATAGGAAGTCCTCAAGACTGAGTCTCCACAGAGAATTAGTGCATGTGGCTTCATTTTGTATCTTCACTTATGTATTTTCCCCTTGGAGACATAGTGGGGAAGTGTTGGAAAGATTAGCAGGCTGATTATCAACCTCTGTTGAATCGTGAATGCTCCTTCCATTGGCAAAAGTCCCAGATAGGGACGTGAACTCAGAGCTTCTGGCTCAGAGGAAGGGTGTTCCTTAGTGAGTTGGTGCTTGTGGCAAGGACGGTGAACGACCAGAGTGTGGTTTCCAGCACATCCAGCAGCGCTAGGTAAAGTTTAATGTCATCACTCAGATGGTCAAAGTGAGTGAATGCATTTGATCACCCAACACACTGCTCAATGTACCTTATCCCAACCACTCACCCAGTAGCACACCTTGACAATCAGGACCCACTCCTGCCATCCTATGCTACACTCCACCCTCACGCTGCTTCCAGTTGTGCCATCCAAACACAAAACTCTACACATCTCTGCAAATCTATAGCTCTTTGGCTATGGCAGGCACGTCACTCAAACACACTGACATGCAGGAACTGACATTCTGCTTTCTTTCTTCCAGGAGAAGGTCATCCACAACAAGCGGGAGAGCCAAAGGACAAGTGGAGGACCAAAATGCCTACCCCACCCCCCCCCCCACCCCCCCTCTCTCAGCATCCTCAAGGTGGTGGTGTCTGGGACTATGCTCAGGACAATAGCGATGATGGTAAATTGCTGCTTTAGGTACATTTTCCACTCACTCCTCGCCCTCATCCTGAAAGTTGTCAAGAAATGGAAATTGTCGATGAAGTAACTGTGGAACTCCTGCTTTCCTCCCCTCCCCTCCTCTTATGGTTTTGTACTTTCACATATAGTTGACTGTCTAGATCTGCAGGTGCGAGTCACCAGGCATGAATGGTCTGCAGCACGGTTGAAGGAATGGTCAGCTCATCAGCGAATTCTCCAGGGCACAAGTTCTGCTGAAGGGGACTCAGATAAGCACCATGTTGAGGCGGATTAGAGAAAATTGCTGATGGCGATGCACAACATGATGCTTAAAGCACTGGCAGATCTCCCAGATCATCTCCAGTCATTGGCTAGGGGCATGGAGGAGTCTGTCTCCACCATGACAGTGAATCATGCAGAGCTTGGAGTCCATCCTTTCCATTGTAGAAAGGATGGACTCCAACCTTAGCAGCACGGTCAGACCGACATGTGATGGAGAGTCTGCTGGTCGCGCTCTCAGCTTCTACTACAGCACAGATGAGGGCCTCCTGATGTCTCAGTGGTGCAGCAGAAGCTCAGATATAGGCTATGAGATCCCTGTCTGCTGCCATTCAGGCACCGAAAGCTGCCATCATGGATTCAGAGTTCAGTATGCAACAGGGCACACAGGTTCTCATGGCAGTCCAGCAATCCATGGTACCACCCTATGGGAGTGGCAGTGGCACCATGGAGCGTGAGCCTGCTGTCATCTGACAGGATAACAGCATGCATTCTCCCATCTTTGCCACTCCACTACTGTCCTTGTCGTTGCCTCTGTGCCAACCCATCGAGTCTACAGCCATTTGTGCCAACATGATTCAGTCTGAAGTCAGGTTCCATAACACTTCTTGTTTCAGGAGTGAATAAGGAAGGTGTTTCCTGCACATTCACTGACCAGTTTTGGTATCCTGTTAGGGCATCAGTGTGTTGATGTCTATGACATCATGATTGCGCACCTTCGGCAGCTTCAGGTGCGTGCAGGGGACGTATGTGTGTGTCCCATTCCAGTTCAGTGACACCACATAACTTGGGCAGGACGCATCCAGTGGTGCCATACGCACTGCAAAACACAAGGTGGGCCTTCATGGTGCCACTATACATCCCAGAACTTTTCAGTCGAACTTATTCTCTCTTTACAGTACACATAATTCACACTCATATTCTCATAGTTACTGGTAAGGTAATTCAGTACATTTAGTTTCACTGCTAAAATGTCAATTTGAATCCCACAATTTCTTGAAAAACTAAACTGACCGAATTGAATAAGTTTATTTGCATAAATCACAACTTCTGTTAAGATTCCTCCCTTGTGAATGAATTCTTATTTATTAAACCTTCCTGCAGTCCTCTGCATGGAAGCTTTATTGCAATTCATTCCAGGGTAGATTTCCCTGCTTTTCTATCTGTTGGCTAATATTCATGAGTAACTCAATTCATTTGATTAATAGTCAAAGTAAAAAGAACCTTTAAAGCCCAGTTATCTGATTAATTTTGAGGAGTTTGAAAACAATACTGGGAAATTTTGAAATATAAGCAGAAAATGCTGAAATATTCTGCAGATCAGGCATCTGATTTGTGGAGAGAAACTGTTAACCTATTTCAGATCAATGATCCTTTATGAAGGATCATCGACTTGAAACATTAATTCTGTTCCTCTCCACAGATGTTGCCTGACCTGCTGAGTATATCCAGCATTTTCTGGTTTTATTTCAGACTTCCAGCAGCTGCAGTATTTTGTCTCTATTCTACTGGAGTTGTTTTTCTTTTAAAAGGCCCCGACTGAAATATCCCTACAAAAGTATCACAATAAATAAATACCAAAAATGTTCATTTTCAAATTTATTGTCTTTGTAGTAACCCAGCTGAGTGGATCATTTGTCATAAGAACAAAAGAAATAGGAACAGGAGTAAACCATTCAGCTCCTCAAGCCTGCTCCACCGTTCGATAAGATCATGGCTGATCTTCTTGTGCTACGATTTCCACATTCCCATCTAATCCCGAAATGCTTTAATTCCCTTGCCTAGAACCTAACTACCTCTGCCTTAAAAGGCAGCTTCCACCACATTCTGAGGCAGAGAGTTCCAAAGTCGCACAACCCTGAGAGAAAAAAACTCTCCTCGTCGCTGTCCTAAAAGGGTGACCCCATTAATTTTAAAACAGTGCCCCCTAGTTCTGGACTCACCCACAAGAGGAAGCATCCTTTCAACATCCACCTTGTCAAGGCCATTCAGGAGCTTGTGTACTTCAATAAAATCACCCCTCGCTCTTCTAAACTCCAGTGGAAACAAGCCCAGTCTGTCCAACCTTTCCTCATAAGACAACCCATTCATTCCAGGTATCAATCTAGTAAACCTCCTTTGAACCGCCGCCAATGCATTTACATTCTTCCTTATCTAAGGAGACCAAAACTGCGCACAATATTCGAAGTGTGTTCTCACCAATGCCCTATATAACTGAAACGTAATGTCCTTACTTTTATGTTCAATCCCTCTCGTAATAAAGGATAGCATTCCATTAACCTTCTTAATTACTTGCTGTACCTGCATACTAATTATTTCTGACTCATGTACGAGAACACCTAGATCCCTCTGCACCTCAGAGTTATGCAGCTGTTCTCCATTTAAGTAATATTCTGCTTTTTTGTTCTTCCTGCCAAAATGGACAACTTCACATTTTCCAACAGTAAACTCTATTTGCCAGATCTTTGCCCACTCTCTCAACCTATCTATATCCATCTGCAACCTCATGTCCTCTTCACAACACACTTTCCTATCTATATTTGTGTCATCTGCAAATTTAGCTACCACGTCTTCACTCCCCTCATCTAAGTCATTGATGTAAATTGTAAAAAGTTGAGGTCCCAGTACAGACCTCTGTGGGACGCCACTCGTCACATCCTGCCAATCAGAAAACGACACATTTATGCATGCTCTTTGCTTTCTGACAGCCAGCCAATCTTCTATCCATGCTAATATGTTACCCACTACACCATGAGCTTTTATTTTCCGTAATAATCTTTGATGTGGCACCTTATCAAATGCCATCTGGAAATCCAAGCACAGTACATATATAGCTCCCCTTTATCCACTGTGCATGTTGCTCCTTCAAAAAAACTCCAATAATTTGATTAAACATGATTTTCCTGTCACAAAACCATGCTGACTCTTCCCAATTGCCTTGAGCTCTTCTAAGTGCCCAGCCATAACCTCCTTAATGATTGATTCTAATAATCTCCCCACAACAGATGTCAAACTAACTGGCCTATAGTTTCTTGTTTTCTGCCTCCCTCCCTTCTTGAATAGAGGGGTTATATTTGCTACTTTCCAACCTGATGGAACCTTTCCAGAATCTAACATATTTTGGAAAATTAACTCCATGACTACCTCATTAGCCACCTCTTTAAAGACCCTAGGATGTAGTGCATCGAGGCCCGGAGACTTGCCAGCCTGCAGCCCCATCAATTTGATTAGTACCATTTCTCTAGTGATTTCAATTTCACCAAGTTTCATTCTCCCGCTCAACTCCTGATTTGCAGCTATTACTGGAATGTTTTTTGTATCCTCTATAGCGAACACAGAAGCAAAATATTTTTTCATTTATTCTGCCATTTCCTTATTATCTACTATTAACTCCCCACTGTTACTCTATAGAGGACCAACACTCACTTTGGTTACTCTTTTCCTTTCAAGTACTTGCAGAAACTCTTGCTATCCGTTTTTATATTTCTAGCTAGCTCTCATACTCTAATTTCTTTCTCTTGATTAACCTTTTAGTCATTCTCTTCCATTCTTTATATTCTGCCCAATCATCTGTCCTGGCACTCATCTTTGCGTAGTTGTATGCTTTTTCCTAAAGTTTGATGCTTTCCTTAACATCTCTAGTTAACCACGGATGATGGGTCCTCCTCTTAGAATTTTTCTTTGTAGTAGAAATGTACTTATTCTAAATACTCTGAAATATCCCCTTAAATTTCTGCCACTGCTTCTCCATTGATCTATCCTCTAGCCTAGTTTCCTAGTTCACTTCAGCTAGCTCAGCTTTCATCCTCACATAGTTGCCCTTATTTATATTTAAGATGCTAGTCTTAGGCCCACTCTCCTCTCTTTCAGACTGGATATAAAATCCAATCATATTGTGGTCGCTGCTATCTAGGGGAGCCTTTACTCTGAGGTCATTAATTAATCCTGTCATGTTACACAATATCAAATCTAATATAACATGTTCTCTGGTTGGTTCCAGAACATGCTGCTCTAAGAAACTATCTTGAAAACATTTTAAGAACTTCTCAACCAGGCTACTACTGCCAATGTGATTTTTCCAGTTTGTGCGTAGATTAAATTCACCCATGATTACTGCCGTCCCTGCACACAATATTTTCTTTTGAATACTTTGTCCTACACTGTGGCTACTGTTAGGGGACCTATAAACCACTCCCACTAATGACTGCTTTCCCCTACTATTTCTCATCTCCAACCAGACTGATTCTAAATCCTGATCTCCTGAACCAAGGTCATCTCTAACTATTGCACCAATGCCTCTTTGATAAACAGTGCTACCCCTCCACATTTACCTAGCTACCTATTCTTCTTGAATGTCATGTGGCGTTCAATATTAAGGACCGTATCGCTGTCATGCTGCAGCCACATCTCTGTAATTGCTGTCAGATCATATTTATTTACTTCAATATGGGCCACCAATTCATTTACTTTGTTATGAATGCTATGTGCATTCAGATAGAGAGCCTTCAGTTTTGTCTTTCTGTTACCATTGTAACACTTAGTCTTGACTGTTGATGTATTCTTAATTTTTTTTTCTCTGTCCCTTCCTGCCATTCTGACTCTCATTTCTTATATTACTATTTTGCTCTCCTTTCTTGACTCTACACCTTGAATTGCTACCTCTACCCAAGCTTGATCCCTCACCCCTCTTGTTTAGTTTAAAGCCCTTTCTACTTCCCTAGTTATGCGATTTGCGAGGGCACACAGTTCAGATATAAACCATCCCAGTGGTACAGCCCCCACTTTCCCCAGTACTGATGCCAGTGTCCCACAAACTGGAATCCACTTCTCCCACACCAGTCTTTGAGGCATGCATTCGTCTCTCTAATTTTATTTGCCCAATGTCAATTTGCACGTGGCTCAGGTAATAATCCAGAGGTTATTAACTTTGAGGTTCTGCTTCTTAATTTGGTACCTAGCTCCTCATACTGACTTTGCAGAGCCTCTTTCCTAGTTCTACCTATGTCACTGCTACCTACATGGACCACAACAACTGGATCCGCCCCCTCCCACTGCAAATTCCTCTCCAGCCCTGAGCAGATGTCCCGAACCCTGGCACCAGGCAGGCAACATAGCCATCTGGCTGTCATTCTTTGCTGCAGAGAACAGTGTCAATCCCCCTCACTTTACTATCCCCTACTACCACTACATTTATATTTGCTCCCCCGCCGCTTGAACGGCTTCCTGTACCACAGTGCCATGGTCAGCCAGCTCATCCACCTTGCAGACTTTGCTTTTGTCCACAAGGGTTGTGAGCACCTCAAACCCGTTTGACAATTGCAAAGCCTGAGGCGCCTCCCCTACTGTCTGCTCAGTCCCATTACCTACCTCACTGACACATCCTCCTGTCCCTCACTGCTGACCAAAACAGATGCCCCTCTTCTAAGAGGTGTCACTGTCTTCTGGAGCAAAGTATGCAGGTCTTTCTCCCCCTCCCTTATGTTGCACAGTGTCTGCATTTCGGCTTCCAGATCAATAATCCTGATCCAGAATTCCTCAAGTTGCTTACACTTTCTGCAGACGTGTTTGTCATGGATCACATTGATGTCCAAAAGCGCCCACATCTCACAGCTGCAACATAACACCTGTCCCGCCATTCTAATTTGTTATTTAGTTCATTTACTTTAATTACTTTCTTCCTCTTTATGGTACAACTTAGTATTTATTGAATGCTAGTATCACTGACAACTAAAGGTTATATACTTCTTAACTATAAGGTATGTTTTAGATGTTTGTTTCAATTACTTTATTTTCATTGCTTTTTACAAATCTTTATCGTTTGATTTTAATTTTAAAATTTTCACATTTTGGGTTATTATTTTGTAGTTTGTTCTTTTTATTTTAGATCTACCTTAACTCACCTGTCCTAAGCTGATTTCTCACACACTGTCCCTTAGACTGTCCATTGTAGAGGACATCTGATTTCCACTCTCTTTAAGTAATATATTTGGGTACAATTGTATAGTGATTTTATAATGATTATCTCTTGTTGAGCTTGAGAGATGGTTGGAAGGAAAGAAGAAAATTACATTTTTATTGCATCTTCCTCAACCTCAGGATGTCCCAAAGCACTTTAAAGCTAATTAAAAGCTTTTGAAATGTAATCACTGTTGTAATATGAGAAATGCAGAAATATGCCCATAGCAAGGATCCACAAAAAGCAATGAGATAAATGGCCAGACATTCTGTTTTAGTGACATGGGTTGAGGGACAAATATTGGCCAGGACACTAAGGGGAACTGCCCTGCTCTTTTTCAAATTAGTAGCATTGGTCTTTTATATCTACCTAAAAGGCCAAAGGGGACCTTGGTTTAGTCTCCCATATGAAAGACAACAAGTCCAATCATTGTAACGTGTACTGCACTAGAGAGTCAACCTAAATCTTGTAATCAATAGGAATAACCACAACCTACTGATCCAGAAGCGAGTGTGCTACCACTGAGTAACAAGAGGTGAACAGATCTATTCAGGGAATATGAGCTCAAATTACACCATGGCAGTTTGAGAACTTAAATTCAATTTCAAAAGACGACCTAGAAATAAAAAAATGGAATTGGTAGAAGTGCCTGTGAAGTTTTTGAATTGTAGTCAAAAGCCCACTTGTTCATTTATATTATTCAGGGAAAGAAACCTGCAGCCCTTATCCGGTCTGGGCTTATACATGACTCCAGTCCCACGCGAACATGATAGAGGCTTAACTACCTTCTGAAGTCACCTAGCAAGGCAGTCATTTCAAAAAAGTAGTCCACGACCCTCAGAATGAATTAAAACAAAATATGTCACAAACCTCTCAAGTGGCACATTATTAAACACCATAAACACTTTCTTTCCACTGAACTCACTTTAGCTGAAAAAAAAAGGAATTCCTAAAGAAAATGTTGGTGAGAATGACCCGGGGTAGCCATATATATCTGTGTAGGAAGGAAACCCAAATTTAAAAAAACCTGGATAGGAGCGATGAGAGAGGAGTTGAGGTGAAAGTGGCATGAAAGTGGCACTTCTGTGTAGATAAGAAAAGTGGTACAGTATGGTAACTGATGGGGTTAAAGTTTGTAATTTTAATGAGGGAAGGGGCAGAAAAATGGAGTGGGAGCAATAAATGAGGTAAGAGGCCACTCAATATCAGATAGCTGTAAGTAAACAATTGTTCCGTGTTTGATTGTGTGTGTCTATTAACTGGTTTATGTGCTTGATTGGTTAAGCCTGGGTACGGACTCAGAAAAGTAAACAAACTAAAGAAGTCTCTGGAAAGATGGAAGCTAGAGTTGAAGCATGCAGTAGACATTTAAAAGCATTATAAATGAAACCTATTACACACATAGAAACTAGTGTCGTCTCTGCATTATCTGAGTGTGATGAGAATTGGAGGGAAGATCGAAAAACAGCAGAATATTGCTGAACCAGGTTAGATTTCCAGCATCCGCAGTTTTTTGTTTTTATAACCAGGGGAGGGAATGGACCAGAAAGAGTCAAAGAAGTCCAAGAGGTTTTCACATAGTTTTAAGAGTTAATATAAATTATTAATGGTATAAAATATGACTTTGGGGGTGTCCTTGCCTGAGTAAGAGGCAGAGAGTAAAAAAGAAAGATTATTCCTTGAAGTGGTCATGCACAATAAGCATTCGAGTTTGCTGTCCTTGGATTCAACATTCTAGTCAGGACCCAAACAATTGCTCCTATGCTAATGATGCAATGTGCATCTATTTTCCATAATAGTGTTGACAGGCTTGAATGATAAAGTGCAGACCAACAGCTCCATCAAAGCTGTTGTCTTGTGCAGACACATTCAGATGTGATTCAGGGATATGTAGATCAGTCAGGTGGATCAACTCTTCAGATTCAACTTTTTAAACATAGACATTTTTTGACCTCCAAAACCAAATCATAATCTGATGAAACAGATTAATTCTGATGAATGTGTATTCATAGTTTGGTTGGAAATCTCACTTGATTGTATATACTATAATGCAACATATACAAGCAACCACTGATACAGCAGAAAAACACCCAACTTATTTCTGATTGCTAATGTCACATGGTATCATATTAAACAATGCAAAATAATTCACTTTAGATGTCATACTGCACAATATTTATTTGAATAATTGGTTGATCCTCAGTGACATGTTCTGTTTTTGAAACAGTAATATGAAATTACTTTTGTAATGACCCTTAGCATCCAACTGTATACAGAGGTAAATTTCATACACCTGATCAATTGCTAAGATTGCATTTTTTCTTCTCTGGAACACTGACCACTTAATGTGCTTAATACACAGTCAACATCACCATCACTACCCCCATCCACTAATCTATGATTCTATCATAAAATAAAAGCAAAAAACTGTGAATGCTGGAAATCTAAAATAAAAATAAAAATACCTGGAAAAACTCAGCAGATCTGACAGCATCTGCAGAGGGGAATACAGTTTCCATATGACTCTTCAACACAAACAAGGAAAAATAGAAAAGAGGTGAAATATAAGCTGGTTTAAGGGGGGTGGGGGGAGACAAGTAGAGCTGGATAGAGGACCACTGATATGTGGAGATAGCCAAAAGATGTCATAGACAAAAGGAGAAAGAGGTATTGAAGATGGTGAAACATGCTAATAGGTGATATTAAGGGTAGAAAGCAGGACGAGCAAGGAACAGATAGCCCTAGTGGGGGTGGAATGGGGGAAAGGGATCGAAATAAGCTAAAAGGTAGAGATAAAACAATGGATGGAAATACATTTTAAAATAATGGAAATATAAATACTGTGGCTACAACAGCAGGTCAGAGGCTAGGAATCCTGCAGCAAGTAACCCACTTCCTGACTCCCCAAAGCTTGCCCACCATCTACAAGGCACAAGTCACGAGTGTGATGGAATACTCTCCATTTGCCTGGATGAATGCAGCTCCAACAACGCTCAAGAAGCTTGACACAATCTAACACAAAGCAGCCCACTTGATTAGCTCCACTTCCACAAACATTCAATCCCTCCACCACTGACGAACAGTGGCAGCAGTGTGTACCATCTACAAGATGAACTACAGAAACTCACAAAGGCTCTTTAGCCAGCAACGTACAAACCTGCGACCACCACCATCTAGGATGACAAGGGCAGCAAATACATGGGAACACCACCACTTGGAAGTTCCCCTCCAAGCCACTCACCGTTCTGACTTGGAAACATTTCGCTGTTCCTTCACTGTCACTGGATCAAAATCTTGGAACTCCCACCCCAACAGTGCTATGGGTGTACCTATACTGCATGGACTGCAGCGGTTCAAGAAGCTTGCCACCACCTTCTCAAGGGCAATAAATGCTGGTCTAGACAGTGAAAACCACATCTCTTGAATGAATAAAAAGAATTACACAGCTAAAGTATTAGAAAGTTACACTCACCCAGCTTGGCTCACCAGCTGCTGGAGACTGAAAAAAGGTTAAAATAAGGAACGCCCTTCTGCACCAAATTCCCACATTAGCCAAATTCCCGACTTTGCACTAGGTCTACGTCACATCCAGGTGTTGTCTCCTTCGAAAGGTTTAGAGCAAGATTGCCAAAAAGTTTTCCTTTTTGCAGTGGACCTCTGATCTCTGAAATAGATTGCTAATACATAGGAGTTTGCGTTGAGGTAAGCATTCAAAGCAGGGTTCAACAATTTCCTGCTAGTGGAAGACTTTGGAAGGTTCTAAAGTGTAGTTGGATTGAGGGGAAAAATGGTAGCAGTCACTATAGGGTCTCCAGGTGCTATGTCTTAATTACATTCAGATGTTAAATTGATTTTGGAATTCTTCACCTTTTTCTGCTTCACCCAGGAGTTGTGTTTCTGCAGGCTTTAAAGGCATGAGTAAATTGTACATGTAAGTTAGGGAAGGCACAGATTTGATGCACCGGCTAATCTTTTGCTGTTATACATGTCCAGATTCTTTGAAGGATTCATTTTTGCCACACAAATGATGCTCTGTTAATAATCTCTGTGTGTTCCTTAAACGTATGCACTTCTCAGGCCCCATTCAGGTAACGATCAGTATAAACTCAATCATCAATTTCATGTTTAATCATCCTTTTTCACAATTTAGGAAGGTTGTTCTAATTGACTTAGAACTGCACTAAGATAACCCTGGTTGCAAACTAGCTATGTAACTAAATACTAAGATCCATGTGGCTTTCACTTCTCTCATGATGCCACCTAATGCCTCATGCTTCTGACATTTTAACCTTCTCCTGCCTTCTGCTTAAGCACTTTACAAGTCATTATAATAATAAAAACAAAAAAACTGCGGATGCTGGAAATCCAAAACAAAAACAGAATTACCTGGAAAAACTCAGCAGGTCTGGCAGCATCGGCGGAGAAGAAAAGAGTTGACGTTTCGAGTCCTCATGACCCTTCGACAGAACTTGAGTTCGAGTCCAGGAAAGAGCTGAAATATAAGCTGGTTTAAGGTGTGTGTGTGGGGGGCGGAGAGATAGAGAGACAGAGAGGTGGAGGGGGTTGGTGTGGTTGTAGCGACAAACAAGCAGTGATAGAAGCAGAATATCAAAAGATGTCAACAACAATAGTACAATAGAACACATAGGTGTTAAAGATAAAGATACAAGTCATTATGTTTGTTTTCCTGTATGTACGATTTTGTTTCCCATTTCCTTTTTAATAGTTCATTAATTGGATGTTTAGTAGTACAAAACCTGGTTATTGCTGAAAAATTGCTGATTGCTTTTTGTCTTGCACTCATCAGGACGCAGTTTGCAATAATACCAATTGTAAAGGGAACAACAATTTATAGTGCATGAGAAGAGAGTGTTGATTGGTTGACATGTAGACTGATTGGTAGAGGCGTTGCCATGGAGAATACACCAGGGAACTGTGCATTCCCCTTTTGTAGGAGAATTTAGAACTAGGGGTCACTGTTTAAAAATAAGGGTCGTGAGTCTTTGGAACTCTCTCCTTCAAAAGGTAGTGGAATCAGTCTTTGAATATTTTTAAGGCAAAGTTAGATAGATTAATTGATAAGCAAGGGGGTGAAAGGTTATTGGGGGTGGGCAGGAATGTTGGGTTGAGGTTACAATCGGATCTGCTATGGCAGAACAGGTTCAAGGGGCTGAGTGATCTACTCCTGCTCCTAATTTGTATGTTTATACGGACTCTCTTCTCATGCAGTATAATTTGTTTTTTCCTTTACAATTGTATTCTTGTGAATTCTGTCCTGTTGGGTGCAAAATGAAAAGCTTCGACAGCATGTCTCTTTTTTTCAGCGATATTTAGGTATATATGTGTATCCGTGGATTCGCAATATCAAAATACTATTCTTCTGGTTGCTTGACCTAGATTGAGTGAACATTCCAAAATTCTGAATGCATTTGGGAAGTTTACCATGAATATAAGTGGGTAGGACAGTATCAAGCGAATGAGTGGGCAGGGAAGCCAATGGCTTCCCATCAGGTCATGGATAGAATCATAAAGATCATGTACCATAATACTGTCTGCTAAATAACAGTGATGCAGGCACATCCTGTACTCAAGAATGAGATCTAACAGAGGTGGTGTTTGAAGATGGTTAATCAGGCATAATTTTGTTTTCTGACTTTTTTTAGAAACGGAGTAACAGAAGGAAGACACAGGACTGTCCCAGAAGAACCCTACATCTCATCATGTATCACAATCACCACTTCAGCCAAGTACGAGCACAGTGTGATTAAGAAGTACAGGGTGAGTCACAGCACACCAATTAGAGGAACAAGTAATCGGCTAGGATTTTCCAGCCCTGTCAGTGGCAGGCATCATCGTGGAAGTGGCCAGAAAATCCCGGCCATTGTCTGCTCAAGACCAGGTACTGGCTGTCGAAAGATCAAGCACAATTACAGCTTTCTAATGTGTGCAGAGGGTCTGCTTATAAACAGATACGACTATCCAAGCAGGATATTCTACATGATTCACTTGTTCTCATGCGAAATACACTGCACAGTTTGAAGAGGAATATGGAGGAGTTCACTATCCAGATCTGCATGGGATAAATGGTTTTTTGCATTGCAGTCCATCATGGAACAAGGCAACTCCTGCAACATCATTCGCACAGCTCACAAGCACTGCAGTTGCATCTCATGATCACTCATACTGCATAACAGAAACTTTGAATTTTAGTCTTAATCACAAACAGTTTCACCATGATTGGACACAAATAACCTTGCAACAATAATTCACAGATCTCCCAGAATCCCAAAGCTGTGCTCTCAGACAGATCAGTAGGCATGTTGCTGAGGTGCCAACAATAGGTTCAAAAGGAGCACTCATCTCCGTGTCAGAAGACTGTGGGTTCAAGTCCTGATCTCGGCTGACACTTCAAGGCAGCGCTGAAGGACTGCTGTGTTGTTGGAGGTGCCATCTATTTTACCATTCAAGTAGATGCAAAGATCTCATGGCTATAAATTATCTAAACAAAATTAACATCACCTTCAGTGCTGTAGTGTATTTATGGCACTCAGTTCAAATTATAATTCAACAGCATACAAAAACCATGTAATCACTGAGGGCTATTCAGCACTCCAGATGTTACTGCTCTTAAACACACAAATGGTCCAGGCATTCATTACGACACCCACAGGAACTTACAGGTTATATTCCAAAATCGATCAATTTAGATAAATGATCACAATATTTGCATGTTACTTTAATTATTTCAATGTTGTTCCTTAGATTTTATCAGTGTTGGGGCCAAGATAGAAACAAAGGGGGTGGCCTGTACCAACATCTAATTCCTACAGCATAAAGACTGGAGCTGCTGCAAAGTACTATACAGTAATCATAATTTCTGAACAAAGGAACCCTTTTAATTACTGCCCATGCACCGTCGTCATCATCAGCTATCCTTCGATTCAGGGAGGACATTCACTCAGGGTTGTGAATTTCTATCATTTTATTTCATGTGACTGAACTAGGCAATTGAACCGTTCCTTCACTGTCACTGGGAACTCCCTCCATAACAGCACTGTGGGTTCACCTACACTGCAGGGACTGCAGTAGTTGAAGAAGGCAATTCACCATCATCTTCTCAAGGGCAATTAGGGATAGGCAATAAATGCTGGTCTAGCCAGTGATGCCCATATCCTGTAAATAAATGTTTAAAAATCATTATGAAGCAGATGAATGATTGTGAAGACATTTCTTGGACATGAAATCTTTGGAGCACAATCCACAGAGCCTTGCAATTTACTGAGTCAAGTGTTTTGTTCAGATGAACGAATGCAATAAAGAGTTCCTGATGTTGTTCTCATCACTTTGATTTGTCTGGCAACAAAGACCTCTGGAAGGTCTCAAACCACACTGTGTCTCTGGGACGATTTTCTTTGCCACAGGAGGTAGTCGATTCAGGAGAATGCATGTCAGCAGCACAAGAGGAAAATAGCATGATAGTTTCAAGAGCATGATTTATCTCCCTTCTTGAAAATAATTATAATTGTCACTTTCCTGAAGTTGCATGGATAGCGATGGGAGGGAAGAGTTATTTTTCCTGCCAAATCTGTTGGGTGAATAAATGAAGTCTCAATATAAACAAAAGCCACCAGCTTTGCAGACCTTAAAACGAATACCATCCAGGGCTGCAGGCTTAACTGATTTCCATCCTTCTGATTGGTTGTTGTGGATCTCCTATCAATGATAGTTCACCTATGGTTTCAAACACAGGGTAATAGGGAAGTAGCCCAGCTGCCACTGTGGATTCATGGTTGAAGAGTTGTTTAATGTTCCTTCCAGCACTGACAGATGGCATTGCCATCCTGTGAGCAAAGGGCATTCTGTCTATTTGACCTCGGTCTACAGATGGCCATGGTGGCTTCAAAAATGTTTCACATATCATAATGGTCAGCATATTATTAGATCTCCCATGCTTTCTCTTCCCATCAAATGTCCTTTCTCTTCTGGATTTGTCTGAGTGTCAGCCTTCAGCTGTTTAGTGCTGCCTTCCAACCTGTGACCTTGGAGTGTTCTGCCAGACAATGAAGGTTGGTCATTTTTGTTCCAGGCAGTCACATATTTCATCATCGCTTTCAAAGAGCCAGTCCTAGTAACAATGAAGCCCGAACCCAATGGTCTGCGCACAGGAAGAGGAATCTAGTAGAGCTGACTTTATTTGATCTCACTGTTCTGGAATGAAGTTGGGTATGTGAAGATCAGGAGCTGAGTGGCCCTGGCGGAACCCAAACTGAGAAAGTGCCGCTTGATAGCACTTTGCTGATGATCGAGAGCAGACTGATAGAGCAGTAACAAAAATAAAAATACCAGAGGGAACGATCCCTGCGGAATGCCGCCAGGGTGGTGGTTGGGGTGGGGGGGGGACATGGTGTGTTTGGTGGTGGCATCATTGAGTATCAACTTCTGAAATGTCCTGCATGCTAAACTTCTCTAAACTTCAGAGGCAGAATATTACAGTCCCGCCGAACTGAACGGAAATTTAAATGGCTCACCACATCTGCCAGGGGGAGACATGCCATGGTGGGGCCTTAAAATCCTGGCCTAGGAGTTCCCATTCATCTAAAAATCTGTGGTCTGCATTCTCTTGCTAGTGATTACCCTCCATAACTGATAAGCTCAACCTGCTCCATTGCCTAATGTAATGATTTCAGTATCTTGTTTTCATTTGAAAATACTTCCATTGCCTTGGCCTGATCTTGGCCACCCCCACTCCATCCCTGACCCTTAAATGAACAATATTCACAAACCATATGGAGCAGCTGCATCCTCCATTCTTGCAGCTCTGTTCATTATGCATCATTCCATCTGTTCTGTTGTCATTGGCAAATGCTCAGTAACAATTTCCCATCTCCCACGCATCCGCCCTCACACCTTCCCCTCCCTCTCTGAACCATGATAGGGACCCCTTGTCCTCACTTATCACCCCACCAGCCTCTGCCTTCAAAGGATCATCCTCCGCCATTTCCGCCAACTCCAGCACGATGCCACCACCAAACATATCTTCCCTTCATCCCCCCTGGCGGCATTCTGCAGGGATCGTTCCTCCATAACACCCTGGTCCAATCCTCCATCACCCCGTACACCTCAACCCCCTCCCACAGCACCTTCCTATGCAACCACAGAAGGTGCAACACTTGCCCTTTTACTTCCCCTCTCCTCACCGTCCAAGGGCCCAAACACTCCTTTCAAGTGAAGCAGCATTTCACTTGCACTTCCCTCAATTTATTCTACTGCTTTCGCTGCTCCCAATGCGGTTTCCTCTACATTGGAGAGACCAAACGCAGACTGGGTGACTGCTTTGCGGTACACCTTCGGTCTGTCCGCAAGCATGACCCAGACCTCCCTGTCACTTGCCATTTCAACACTGCACCCTGCTCTCATGCCCACATGTCCGTCCTTGGCCTGCTGCAATGTTCCAATGAAGCTCAATGCAAACTGGAGGAACAGCACCTCATCTTCCGACTAGGCACTTTACAGCCTTTCGGACTGAATATTGAATTCAACAATTTTAGATCATGAACTATCTCCTCCATCGCCACTCCCTTTCCGATCCCTCTTTTTTCCAATAATTTATATAGATATATAAACACCTTTTTATCCTTTTGTCTATGACACCTTTTGGCTATCTCCACCTATCACTGGCCCTCTATCCAGCTCTACTTGTCCCACCCACCCCTGCCCCCCCCTTAAACCAGCTTATATTTCACCTCTCTTCTATTTTTCCTTAGTTCTGTTGAAGAGTCATACAGACTCGAAACGTTAACTGTGTTCCTCTCCGCAGATGCTGTCAGATCTGCTGAGTTTTTCCAGGTATTTTTATTTTTGTTTTGGATTTCCAGCATCTGCAGTTTTTTGCTTTTATCTGATAGAGCAGTAATTGGCCAGGTTGGATTTGTCCTGCTTTTTGTGGACATACCATACCTGAGCAATTACCCACCTTGTTGCTTAGATACCAGTATTGTAGCTGTACAGAAACAGCTTGGCTAGGGGTGCGGCAGGTTCTGGAACACAAGTCTTCAAAACTATTGCTGGAAGGTTGTCAGGGCCCATTGCCTTAGCAGTAGCAGACCCTTCAGCCATTTCTTGATATCACGTGGAGAGAATCTAATGAGCTGAAGACTGGCATCTGTGATGCTGGGGACCTCAGGAGGAGGCAGAGTTGGATCATCCACCTGGCACTTCTGGCTGAAGGTGGCTGCAAATGCTTCAGCCTTGACTTTTGCACTGCTGTGCTGGGCTCCCCCATGATTGAGAATGGAGGTACTTGTGGATCCTCCTCCTCCAGTTAGTTGTTTAATTGTTCACCGCCTGTCACGACCGAAAGTGACAAAACTATAGAGCTTAGATCTGATCCATTGGTTGTGGAATGGCTTAGTTTATGCTTATGCTGTTGGGCATGTAAGTAGTCCTGTACTGTAGCTTCACCATGTTGACACCTCGTTTTTAGGCTAACCTGGTGCTGCTCCTGGCATGTCCTCCTGCACCCTTCATTGAACCAGGGTTGCTCCCCCTGCTTGATGGTAATGGTAGACTGAGGGATATGCCTGGCCATGAGATTACAGATTGTGGTCGAATTCAATTTGCTGCTACTGATGGCCCACAGCATCTCATGGATGCTCAGTTTTGAGTTGCCAGATCTGTTCAAAATTTATCCCATTTAGCATGGTGGTGGTGGGAAAGGTTGAGATAGATAGATTTTTAATCAGTAAGGGAATCAATGGTATGGAGAAAAGGCAGGAAAGTAGAGTTGAGGATTATCAAATCAACCATGATCTCACTGAATGGCAGAGCAGACTGAATGGCTTACTTCTGCTTCTACATCTTATGCTGCCACACAACACAATTATGGTTACAACTGAGCTGGAGATGAAGTGTCATGAGTCTTTCATTTGTACAATTGGGGAGGTCTGACAGTGCATCCAAAATCTTATTCCAAATGGCAATACCAACTCCATGGACACTAGGGTGACTGTCAGTCTTTCCTTTCCAGAAGTTGTATTCCCCTGCATGTTCCTTCAGCTTCCCCATCGCAGGAATGTGGGATTCACTGAGGCTGGTGATGTCAATTTGGAGTCTCTGGACGGTCACTCTTGAGATTATCCATGAGTGTTCTATTGTTCAAAATTTCAAGGTATCTTTTTTTGACCACAAGAATGGTGATCCCTCAAGGTAGGGTTCCCCGGCTGGGAGAAAGTGGAACAGCCTACTTTTAGGGCATCTTTTCTAGCCCTTCCCCCATTTTGTTGAGCAGAGGGCATCCATCTTGAAGAGGACTGCACAGTCACATATGCTGTTGCCCAAAGAAACAACACAGGTGTCCTTCATGCATCTGTCACCTGTGTGCAGATTCTTGACTAGGGATTCCCAGATTCATAGCACTGTCACTGTTACCAGTTCTCTATGACTACAGGACTTGGCAAACTGGCCCTGGTAGAAGCCTGTGCGTGACTTTTTTTTAAGATGGGAAGCTTGGGTGTCATTGTCCACAAGATCTTGATTGGTTCATGGTCAGATTTCGATGATGTATTGAACCAGCAGCACTTTGCCAGTGCAGCTTTCTTCCGCCTTTGCAGCTGCTGAGATACACAGCCTTCCTTCGCCTGTTCTGCTGTTGAGGAATTTTTGGATCAAACTTTGTCTGGCACCACGCCCTGATTTTACCAACATGGAGCAAGTAGCTCCCGATGGCCACAATTAAGGGATCACTGAAGCACACAAGTTTCTCCACCATGTCAAGGTAGTGATCTACTGTGTGCACTCATACACCAAAAATCAAATCTCATTGGCAAATGTAATCATGTGCTGTAAAAGAATTAACTAAAAATTGAAGCAATTGGGTCAGTTGAATGCTTCCAACAGAGAGTCATGTTTGAAAGAAGCATAGGATCAAGAGTCAAGGATAAAACATTGGCCCACTCTTTCTTCAACTAAGATTCCCTGCTACAAATGTGGGATTGTTTAATTTACCCTGATATTTTCTAAACATTTGCAAATCGTTGATAAAAACAGTTAATTACTACTATTACAGAAACTAGCTTAGAGCTGTCTGTGCCAGTTCAAAACACAAAGCCTCAGTTTTACAGATTTTATTTGAGGGATTGATACTCACAGGCAACACATGCAACGTGATGCAGATGGGACTCCTTATGGTACAGTTCTGAGTTAGTTCACAGAGGCATTAGTCTAAAGCCTTTATAAGTTTCCTTACAGTGGTCTAACTTGTAAAACTCAGCAAAAAGGCCATTGCATCTCCTCCATGACCTTCAAACTCAGTGTTTTAACTTACTTATATCAACATTCCAGAAGATGTGTCTCATGAATAAAAGCTGTCTTTACATGTAAATATGTTGTTTTCATAGATATATCTGTTTAGTAACATCAGAGTATCTTATAGATTTGGCCTAGATCATTTGAGCCTTCTTGGGCATTTTCCAGATTCTATGAATTGAACCCTAAAGATGTATTCTTTAATATAAACTTTCCAGCTAATAGATATTGCTACACCTGGGCCCGAGCTTTTCAATTGTTGGACTTGTGCGATCGGCGGGCCCAAGAGCAGACATGAAACGGGCCCCTGACCGCAATTTCATGCTGGCTGGCCAATTAACGGCCAGTCAGAGTGAAACGTGCACTGAGAAAGGCTCAGCACTGCCGATGGGGGTGGCAAGAGGGTGGGCATCAATGTCACCGTGGGTGCTGGTGAGCACTTCTAGTGAGCTCCTTGAAGGCAGGCAGCCGCCTCAGGGAGCTTCAGACCTCCACAGAATGAACAAAACAACAAAAATGCTGCAAAATATGTCCATGCAACGCAATCAAGCACCTGAAAGCAAACCTCATAAAAAACCAGTCCCCAAACATCTCTCTTTATTTTATTTCCCCACGAAGATTTCATCCCACCCTGGATCAAGGTTTGAGCAAAAATGTAAAGGCCGCCTGGCTAATTGGCCCATCGGCCAACTGTAAAAGTGGACGGGCCACGAAAAATCGCTTTAAATTGCCTCCTTAATGGGCTTAATTGCCTGCTTAATTGTCAGCAGGCACAGTCCAACTGCTGCATGAGTGCGCCGAGAGAGATACCACACCAGTGCTTGATGAAGTCAGGACGCTTGACCAACATCATCTCGCACCATATGCGCCTATCCACAGAATATAAAATTCTGGCCTTGGAACAGCATGCAGACTCTGGATCCGATGCTCAAAGTGACACTAACAACATGGAGATGTCTCTGTTCAGAGGAGAGTGCAAAGAGTAATTTCAGCTAGAAGTTCTTAGCTTTGAAGTCTGCTGACTTTCCACCTATTCCCCAGAGTTGTGGTGTGTAAAATTTATGCTCAGCTAACGCTGTATCAATCAACACCTTAAAAAATTATGCTTGATAAATATGCAGGATTGTGAGATAGTGAGGTTGAGTACAAATAGAGATGTTCAAATTCTGTGTTGGGTAATGCATTTGCAAACAAATTTCTTTCAAAAGCTGCTCAGGAGATAGCGATAAACATGATAAACTCATTAAAGAATCTGTCAATCTAGCAGGTGTGGGGACAAATAGCATCACGTCGGCTATATGTGCACTGGATCAAGCAAGAGAGCTTGATAATACCTCTTATTTTACATAAACTATGGTTTGCTTATCTTAAACCATCTCAAGGCTAGTTAGAGATAGACATAAATGCTGGCTTTGCCAGCAATGTTCACATCCCACGTACAAATAAAAAGATAACAGAAAATGTGATTTTCAAATTTTCAATATCTTTCCATTGGCATTGTTGGGAGGAAAGAAATAGGATACATAAAATTTTTAATCAGAGCCAACAAGAGTTTCCAATGCAAATACAAAAAAGAAATAAACATTATTTTCATGGGCTATAACTAACATTTCACGGCATTATTTAAAATATATATATATCTGTATCTCCAAAGGAACTTTCAAGTCAAAATAAATGTACAAATTTTTCTTCTTAAATGAATATTCTATCGTAAGTTTTCTTTGCCTTATGAAAGACCAACACAAAGATAATTCTGAAGGGCTGAAAAGTAATCAAGTACTCTGGAACAAAAAATAACTATTTCTATATTCCAATCAGTTAAGTCAGTGACATAGCTCAATGGAACAGTTTGTGCTGCATCAATCCTGAGGAATCCTAGGGAATCTTTTTATAGTGCACAGTAGGAAGAAATATTTTTCTCACCTTAGATTCTTGTCTAATGGTATAATTTCAATGAGATAATGTAGCTTTACACTATCTACTGATCTGGACAGAACAGTATAGATTTTCATCTTCACCTTCTGGATGGTACTCTGGTGAGGCAGATTGCATACGCTTTACAAAGGCCTGGCCAAGATGAAGACTTCAACCAGGAGTAGGCTGCAGTATATTTTTATTGGACCATAGGCTGCACAAAATTTCATACCAAAAAATACTCCAGCAGTCCCTTTAAGGACCATTTGTTACACAGCTCGCCACCTGGTACAAATGGGCAGAGTGTATGTGGCACACGGTCTGTTCATTTGTACTTGAACATTGCAAATAAGATCCTGAAAGTTGTCTTGGGCCTCAATTTGCATATTTGGGCAACCTCCAAACACCCATGCCCAGTTACATGGTGGATGGGGGCATGGGTGCAGGGGTCGCCTCCTTTCTCCTTAACTGGTCCCTTGGGCCCACTGGAGTACGCACCCCCCCATCCCCATCCCCGTCCCCCACCACCACCTGATGTCCTTGGGCATCCAAGGGATGGCTCAAATGTTCCACCAGTCCTCCTCACTCCCAATCTTCAAATGATTACTGTCTGTTCTTTGGACAACGGGTGACTCACTGTTGAAAAATAGCTCCTCTTAGATCAACATTTGCTGTAGCCTCTCTCATTCTCTTGCCTAGAAAGATTTTTCTTGCAAGCCTGTACTTGGAAGCAACTTCATATATTCTACAAGTAATCTTCATAGGTGGTACACTTCTGAATGCCATCAGGTTCAATACGCCACCAAAGTTTGATTTTTTTTCATTAAAAATTCTATCTTTCTGAGCTACTCTTTACCTTATTTTTGAGAATTAATGATGTGACACTAGGCATATTTTCTTTGTTTCCTTCGTTACATCCAAGGTTGCTCATTATTTAGTTGAAACTATCATTGCTATAGTATGAATTATCCTAAGTCAATTTATTTAGTTGAATCTTTTACAAAGGTAAACAGAGTTTATTACAAAATAGCTCACATGTTAAAGTGCAATGTGCAGTCCAGCAGATTGATGACATATTCAATTGTATTGGAAAGCGCAATGCAAGGCAACTTCATATTCTGAGGGCTAAATTATACAGGGCATTTTTATCCCTGCACTACCACCCACGACCTGTCCTAAAATCGGGGGAGCCTGCCCCAGGGTAGAATGATTGCTCTACAGTCATTTAATAGCCAGTTAGCCCTTACTAGGCTGGAGGCAGGGCCTCACCCCTCAGAGTCCCACCTCAGAGAGCTGCCAGCAAATCAGAGACTGGCAGCTTTCAATGTACCAGTCGTGCCAGCAGGAGCGATGGTCACTGCTGGTACTGCACTCGGACGATGAGGAGATGAGCTGTGATGGATCAGAACTTTGTGAATGTTTGGGAGTTGATAATGGGTGGGGGGATATGTCGATGATGGGTGTGGAGTCTGGGGTTTGAGTAACCATGGAGGGAAAGCAACCTTGTGGGGAGGTACACCTTGGGGTGGTGGTGGGGCGCAGTGGGGGACGGGGACGGGGATGGGGGGGGGTGCATACTCCAGTGGGCCCAAGGGACCAGTTAAGGAGAAAGGAGGAGACCCCTGCACCCATGCCCCCATCCACCATCAGGAAACTTACAGGTTTGGCTACTTGGCTTGGGCCTCTCCAGCAGCTGGTTAAATGCCGGTGGCAATGGAATTAGGTTGTTAAGTGGGTATTAATTAAGGGCATCAATTGGCTCACTGGTGAGCGAGCTGCCTGATGCTACCCCCACCACTGGTATAACTGTAGTGGGGCATAGGCAGGCATTGGACAGGCTTTCCATTGGATTTAATGTGCCTCCACCTCCACCTTCAAACCTAGCTATCTATCGCTAATAGCTAACTTCCTGACAATTTTGTAGCTTAGCCTTGGAACTCACACATGGACAAAGGTAGCCCCTTCTACTGCACGCTAACCAACCCATAACCATTAAAATGGAGAACTATGTGAGCATATATATTGCACGTCACAAACTTAACCTGCTATATCTGGAACCTTCAGCAGTTGGCACAATCCCCAAACAAAGTATTCAAACTGAAGCTGGCATTCATTAGGACCCCCAAATATCAAAATACATCAATATCTGGGACACTACTTTCCAATCAATAGCTGTGAAGCCTATGGATGAACCACAATGAGTTAGAGTACAACGTATTGGGATACCCACCACTGTATCCCATTGCTTAATTGCTTGTATAAATTGATGAGTGAAACAGCAGATCCCTATGTAATCCACCAAAACCTTAATCATCACCTGTAAGATGCAGTGCTGCAGTTCGGCCAGAGGTGTCTAAGAAAGAAATTCCAAGATCATCTTTCACCATGGTAAACCACGATAAAGACATCAACTATGATGGATGCCAATCAACAACCTTGCCTCAATTACCTTTTATGTGAGAGAGGTTCAGTGAGTGACAAATTTTGGGGCTTGAGTACATGCTTAGGTAAAATCCAAGATTCAACCACGTATGTATAGCTTCAACTTTAAGTAAGTTGGCAAAAGTAAAGAGATAAACTGCAAACTTTACTTGGTTGTTATCTTAGCTACAAGTCTTCAGAAAGAAACCACAAGTCACATAATTCAAATGAAAAGAAATATAAAAATATACAGGAGCACTCTTACCATGGCATTGCACAGAGAAATTAAGATTAAGGAGAAGTAAACTAGGGGTGGGGGGATGGGGGTGAAGGGAAAACATGAGGACAGAGTAGAATGTGAGAGCGGAATAAAAATACTGTTTTCTGAAGTCCCCATGGCTCCTTGCTTACAGTAGACAAATGGGAGAATTCCTGCTCAATTCATGTTCCTGATATAAAGGTTTACAGAGTGGACCAGATTAGGTGTTTCGCTGAGGAAATACATAAAAACAGGGCTGCATTAAGTAATGCTAAACTGAGATGAGAAGTTGTGTAAGTAGATCTGAGAGACAACATCCAACATGACATTTGAGTTTAGGAGAAAGCCAAGGCATGCTCTACAGTATCATTCAACTTTCCTTCTCGCCAACCCTGACAATCATCCTGTAAGCCCCCTGAGAAAGGGGAGAAATCTCCAAAAAGAATTTATGGAAAGAATCTTGGTGATCGTTGGGGGCCTAATCTGTTTGCTTATTCTCACCACCAGGAACAACAAATGCTTGTGGACGCCAGTAGACCTTCACTCACCTTGGCAAAATGGGCACCACACAAACATTGGGTCAGAAGTGGGAGCTCCTGGCTTAGGGAGCCTTCAAAAATCACTGAGGAAACTACCGAGACCAGCAGCAACCTGAGGTAACCTCTCTAACTCCAGAGTGAGACATGAAACAACCACCGTTGGATTTCAGGGATGAAAACTTCTATGGATCAACTTACCATGGCTAGTTTTCTTTTAACTATTAAATGAAGTATAATTTAAATACAGCTTAAAAGTAAAAATAAATAGAATGCAAGATCCAGAAAATCAATGCCTATTTATCCATTAATTTAAACTGCAAGGGCATAGTGCTGGGAGTACTGTGGGCTAAACCACCTTCAAACCTAGGAAAGGTCATTCATCCCCATTGTAGTTAAATCTTCCTGTCAAAATGGGCACTGCGCACTTATTGGTTTTATAAGCCATGATTCTTCAACTGTATTACAAGAAATATTTGAAGCATCTCAATTTCCAGTGTTCAGCCTGTCCTAGGTTATTTAGGCCACCTTTACAGGGTACGTTTTTGAGTCATCATTAATCGATTATGGGTGAAATTTACTGATTTAATTATTCTTCAGATGTATTTAACAGTTTTGATTATTCTATGAACAATAACCAGAGGCAAACACCAACTTAAAACAAAGAGAACTTACACCCTGTTCCATTTTCACAAATCATTAATTTACTTTGATAAACTTATCAGGATGAATCAATTCTGCACACAAGAACACAAAATAAATTAGCTGCTAACGGAACATGGAATATATATAAATATATATATATATACATACATACATACACACACACACATATACACACGCACATGAACATTCAAATTAGAAGCAGGGATAAGCCATTCAGCCCCTCAAGCCTGCTCCACCAATTGATAAGATCATGGCTGATCTGATTGTGGCCTCAACTCTACCTTCCTATTTATCCCCTATACCCCTTGACTCCCTTGTCAATCAAGAATCTATCAAACACAGCCCTAAAAAATATTCAATGAACCTGCCTCCAAAGCTCTCTGGGGAAGAGAATTCCACAGACTAACAACCCTTAAAAAAAAAGAAAATCCTCATTGCCATCTTAAATAGGAGACCACTTACTTTTAAACTGTGTCACCTAGTTCTAGTCTCTCCCACAGAGGGAAACTTCTCAGCATCCACCCTGTCAAGTCTCTTCAGGAACGTATATGTTTCAATTAAATCACCTGTCATTCTTCTAAACTCCAATGGATACAGGTCCAACCTGCCCAACTGTTCCTCATAAGACAACCCCCTCATCCCAGGAATCAGTCGAGTGAACCTTCACTGAACTGCTTCGAATGCAGTTAGATTCTTTGTTAAGGAGACTATTCGGCCCAATAGGTCTATGCTGATGTGCCTCCCCCACTATCAAGATATCGTCTACTGCTTTCTCCATCATGTTTTTACTTAGCTACCCTTTAAATACATCTGAGCTAATTAAGCTCAGCATGTTGTAGTAAATTTCACACTTATCCATAGACGGATGAAAATAAGGTTCTCCTCAATTTCTTAGTGGATTTAAAAGGTCTGCAGTTTTGGACCCTCCCACATGTGGAAATACCTTATCTATCCCCACCTTATGAAATCTTGCATAATTTTAAAGACTACTATCTGCTCACCTCACAGTCTTCACTTTCCTAGGGAATGAGTCCAAACAAGTTTCATCTTTCCTGATAGAACTGAGAATGCACAAATTATGTTCTACTTTTAATGATATGATATTTCTCCTTTGCACTTTCTCGCTTCTATATCATTTTTAAAATATGCAAACCAAATCTAAGGGTGGTCTCATCAATGTTCTTTTGCATATTTAACATAGCTTCACTGTTTTTGAATACTATTCCTCTAGAAAATCATCCAAGTGCTTTGTTTTTGCTTTTTACAGCCTTATTGACCTCCACCGTCAGTTTTAATGATTTGTGAATCTGTACTCCAGACTCCTTCGAGCCTCTACCGAGGCTCCTTATTCCTACTCTGACCTTCATCACCAACCTACTATGCGGTACCTTATCCAGTGCCTTTTGAAAGTCCATGTAAATTACATCCACAGCATTACCTTTGGCTACTCTTTCTGTTGTTGTTAGGTAAGCTGCAGTGTCACCCAATTTGCCCTCTCCCTAACCCCAACAATCATCCTCCATGTCTCCTGAATAACGGAAATAATCTCCTGCAAATGGAGATATAACAAATTCAGGGCACAATAGGCCAGTTAACTTAACATCAATGGCTGCAAAGATAATGAGACCATTTCTCAAAGATGCAATCAAAAAACATCTATAAAAAATATAATGAAGAATAGTCAGCATGAATTTCAAAAGAAAAGATCATGCTTAATCAACTTTATTGAATTATTTGAAGCAGTACACAGTCAAACTCCTACCATAATAAAAGTCTGTCTAAAGAACTTCTAACAAAAGATGGATCCTAAAAACTAATTTAAAAAATCATCGGATACAAGCCAACCTTATAAAATGATAAGAATATATATATATATATATAAAAAACAGCATTGACATAGAAGAACATCCCAAGGTGCTTCACAGAAGCATTAGCTGAGCTGTATGGGAGATCTTAGCACATGTGACCAAAATCTTAGTTAAAGAGGTAGGTTTTATGGAGCATCTTAAAAAAGAAACAGATAGAGAGACAGAGAGGTTTAGGGATGAAATCCAATAGCATAGGACCTAGTTAGCAAAAGGCTGACATGAAGCAAGCCCAGCACTGCAGCCCTCATACCAACCCATTTCCCAGGTTGAAAGTTAACACTATTCTGATAGGCCCTCAGCACCGACTGACTGCAAGTTGACTCTTTCAGATTTAACCTTCTTCCCCTGCTCCCTTAGCAATCCTGGATGCCAGCAATACAGCCACCGTTGCTAGCCTGCAAGTTATGGGACTTATATAACATAATATATTCCCTTTTATTTGAGCAGGCATATTGTAAACCTGATGTCATCCCTGCGGAAAATGTGCAAGTGGCATCAGATGGCGCGAGTCTGGTTCCTTGAATTTCCTGTCTCCTCTCCACTGCAGGAGAGCCAGAGTACTATTATTCAATGTAATCCTCAAGATTAAAAGCATATATATACACACACATATCTACATATGCACACACATTTCCACATGATCATAGCGTAAGATCATAGATATAAAGATCTGATCAAAAGTTAATACCATATAAATATTTCAAAACACTGCTGTACAAAATATTGACTGGGGAAGGCAGCTGTTAAACCATTTTTACTAATTATTTGGGAGGGTCCCCAGAAAACAATGTTTCTTCTAATTGAAAACTGTTAAAAAGAATAGCTAGAGCTCTGAATTAACCAACTGAATATTATCAAATGCAATGCGCACATTTAATTGAAGAAAAGTAAAAAGCTCTCCTCCCTTGGTAGAATAAACCATTATTTATATGATAAAAAAAAAAGGTACAACTTTCTACTTTATATAATTAAATTTTGCACAAATTATGCTGATTCATTTGACTTGCCTTCCACTAATCAATTTTCAAACAATGGTTAAATATTATATAAATCCTCAGAAATGATTTGGTTTCAAATTTTAAAAATATGAGTAAACAATTAGCTCATGCATTCATTGACAGTGCCATGAACATAAACTATAAAACTTTATTGTCATTAAGTACCAACAATGCAACAATTACAATGCATGTCCATGTTTTATTTAAAGTGCCAACAAAGTATATCCTACAGGTCAAATCTATAGTAATGCACATATGCAGAAGGATCAAAAGCAGAAGAGAAAAAAATTAGCCATGTACATACCATGAGCGTCAAAGAAATCATCTAGAAAAAAAGCAGCATGTAGAGTTCAATTAGATGTTAATGAACTGACAGCAATAAGGTTATAAAAAGAACAAAGTATGCTAAATTTTCCACACCTGCAACAGAGCACAGTAGTTGCAAAGTAAAAGGAAATATATAATCATAAAAAAATAAACAGTATGTGCCATCTCACAAAGGTGTTTGGTTTGAAGGATTTTAAGCTATAAAGTGAATTACTAATCTTTTATATGATCTTCCTCATTCTTTGATTTAATTCCATCCTTCACACACAACAGGTTATTCCATCAGCCAAAAAGGATGTCACAAGACATTGTTTGAATAGAGGTAAGATTTTGAGCTGAAATCTTGCACCACCCTCAAGCCTCTTCTGCCTTTTCAGTGCATAGATGCTACTGCTCTTTGTTTTGATAAATGAAATTGGTCCAGCATATGACAAAGCAAGGTGTTGAATAATATAGCCAGTGCATTTATTTTGTAATTAAAACATACTGCATTGCCTCGAAGATTTTTGTGAAAAGGTGTAAATGCAGGTCAGTTGTCATCTGAAACAAGTCACGATATCACAGTAACTTTATAGTGCAGAAGGCAGCCATTCAGCCCATAGATTCTGCACTGGCTCTCTGAAAGACATTCCACCTAGTTCCACTCTGCTGCCTTATCTCCATAACCTTGCACATTCTCTATTCCCAGGTAGCAATCCAATTCCCTTTTGAATACCTCAATTGAATCTGCCTCCACCACCCTTTCAGGAAATTTGCTCCAGACTCTAACCGTCCTCTAGGTGAAAAAATTTTTCCTCAAATCACATTTTCTCCTTTTGCCAATTATTTTGAATCTGTGCCTTCTAGTTCTTGATGTTCCATGAGTCCCATGAAGTCATTGTGAGAAACTGAGAAACACTAATACTTTCATGCTGTATCTGTGGGGGATAACAAGACCATCCTCAATATTGATTGTGATTTCAACTGAAGCCACTGCATCAAATAAACTAGTACTTGTACCAGGGCCTTAAGCAGTACTCAGAGAATAGTACCTCTTGAAACTTCCATGCTGGAGGTCAATATGGCATGGAGATTTAACCCCAAATGACAGGTTCAAGTGGCCCTAAATAGTATGAAGACTACACTTTAATGACTTTGAATTCTCAATTTCTTTTATGTGAAAGAGATGAGGTTCCTCCCTAATAGCACTGTAGATGTACCTATACCGCAGGGCCTGCAGTGGTTCAAGAAGGCAGCTCACCACCATCTTCTCAAGGGCAATTAGGGAATGGGCAATAAATGCTGGTCTAGCCAGCGACTCTCACATTCCAAGAACAAATTTTAAAAAGTATCAGCCCACGGGCCACTCTAATACCTTACTCTCAGCCACATGAAATGTGCAGATTGTTAGCTTGATCAAAGGGCTTGTTATGACAGCTGAAATCTTTTTGCCCTGGAATGGCGATAGTCTTGGTTTTAGTTAAAAAAAAGGGCTTTGCGATCTTATCTAAGATTGAAACTTTAGAGGATCACAGAGGAAGAACAATTAGCACCACCTCAAAATTGGTCAATTCACAAAATTTTCCAAGAAAATTGTGCATATTATGCATGTTCCTGAAAGTAGTGTCAAAAAAAATGCTAGAAACTTGTTATAGCAGCTTGGGAAGTAACATCTGTAACAATAAAATCTGCTGAAATTGTGCGTAAAACCTGTGTATGAACATTAATTTAAACATGCTTGAGGTAATCAAGAGCAAAGTTTATGAAAGGAATGGTGTCCTGAAGTAACGCAGAATTACTTGGCGCCTTAGATTAGTATATAATATAAATGAGAAAGCATAGGAAAAAATAAAGGGAATGGAGATGGCGCATTTTCTCAATAAATATGACAAGTTGTAAACCCAGAAATACCTTCCCAAAATTTCAGAAGAACCATAAGGAAAAGAATAATGACTAATAACAGAGAACAGCATTTCTAGGGCACTGGAATTGGGAAAAACCACTTGGAGCTTAGTGTTTAACCCTTAAGGGGACAATGCCCCATTCCTTTTGCCCACTACAGTGAAGTGACTATAATCCACTGTTTGTGAAACGTTAAAAGCTTGAGAAGTAACTGTAATTGAAGTTTTAAGCTATATTTGGAATATATTTCTGCCACTAAATTATCACTGGTTTATAATAAGAGATTAAGCAGGAGGGAGATTTTTTTTTCAAATTGAGTTATGTGGTGATGAAAAATAGCCAAATGAGTGAAAACTAATGTCAACTCCAATCTGGTGAATACTTAAGTGAATAATTCTGTTAATTGAAACCAAAGTTTCTATCTGCAATCAGGACACCATTATGTTCATTCCTATGATTGGTTTGTTTTTGCTGTTTTTTCCCTTCACTGAAGATGGCGTGCAGAATGTAATGCTTCCCACCAGCCAGGAGGCAGGGGGGCCAAATAATCTGCCGGGAAGGCTTGGGTGGAGTGCATGTCACCTTCCCGATCCCCTACCCCAATTATGTCTGGGATGGGAAGATTTGAGGATGGTCTTCCCACTCAGAGGCCAATTGAGGCTCTTAAGGCACCACCTAAAGGCCTCACGCTGCCACCACTGGTATTCAACCAGCAGCAGGCAGGGGCTACATCAGGTGGGTAAGCTGCTAGGAATGTCTGTGGCCTGGTAGGGGCATCCCTCCTTCCCAGGCATCCTGTGCCCAACAAAGGAACCTTCTGGCAGCAAGGGCTGCCCCTGTAGGAAGACATTCCCTGCCCGTTACACCAACTCCCCTCCTTCCCACCTTACAGGACATGCCGGACTGGCCCCCCACCCCCTGATGCCCCACTTATCTGCATTCCAGGGCACCAATGATGAGCTGAGGCCTACTTCAGTACCGGCAATGGCCACTGTGTACTGTGGCGCTGCTTGTACTAGAGAGCTGCCAGCCTCTGATTGACCAGCTGCTCTCTGCAAGACCAGGAAATCCCAATGGGATTTAATCCCTTCAGAGCTCCCAGAAATGGCTGCAGTGGTGTTGCCACCAATTCTCTAGCCGGTGGAAGGGCCCAACGCCACAACAATTAAATCCGTCTCTTTTCCCAGATTATGGGCTGTAACTTCCTTGGAATGGCAATCAGCGTCGGATTGCCACTCTGTGCCCGCTTACCTAAGCAAAATTTCTTCCGTGCCTGTCTCACCTGGCCTTCTGACTCAGGCCAGGGAAGGTCCAGGTAGCGCAGCTGTCTCTGAAGTCGAGTGTCACAGTCCGACACCGTCGAATAGAAGGAGGAGACGCCCCCTTTTTTATGGCACTAAAGCCATAAAGCAAGTAAGTTTAAAGGTCCAATTGAAATTGATAGGCCAGGGAGAAGGTAAATGGATAGGATTTAGGGGGTGGGTATGTTCAGAGGTCGGGTGGGGGTGTGGGGTTGGGGGTTGGAATTTCAGGCAGGTGGGTCAGAGATGCAGGGGGATAGGAGGTTGGGGGCTGGGTGGGGTGGGGGGAGGGTGTTCAGACATCAGGGGGTGGGGGGCCAGTTGGGTCAGGGGGTGAGAGTTGGGCCTAGGAGGGGGTGGGGTGAGGAGCCCCTTTGGGTGGGGGAATTGCATGGGGGCTCATGGCATGGGGAATAACGTGGGGGGGGGTGGTTAGACAGGGGTAGGGGTGTTGGGTGAGTCCCATATGGGGATCAGTCTGGATCTTTACAAATATGTTACTCAGAAGTTAGAAGAGGTTTTAATTGTTCTAACTTTTTCTGGGTAACTATTGGTGTCACATCCGAAGTTTGCATTTGAAATCGCATTTTCAGATGGTTCCAAGCGTAGGGCAATTGCCCAGGCAAAGTGTGCACTTCTGGGCAATTGCCATGCAAATGCTTACCTGTGAAGTTCCAAGCGGGATTCCTCAGTGCATCTTTGGGGTACCCCCATCCCCCAATCTGACGCTTGGGAGCTCAGAAGTTACGGTTCATCTTTCAGCATGCTTGCTGTTCAGTTTACACAATCATTTGTTGCATTATGTGTTGCATAATTATTTCAAAAACAAACTAATATTTTACTTTGAAATGCAACAAAGGGAATAAAACGATAAATCAATTAAAATAAATTAATTGCTTAATACTATGAAATAAAGTTTAACATTTTAATTCTAAGCAAATTTGAATGCTTAAATTTAAAGATATTTAATATATATTTAACTTCTCCATAGTCTTATTTTCCTCCTAATTGAGAAAAAGTCATCTTACCTTCAGGATCCTGGGCTAAACTTAGTGTTGTCAAGGTAACTACTTTGAGTCCCATGGTCAACCACGTGAAGAACCATGGCAAAGGAACCATTTTCTTTCAATTTTCACTTTATATAAATCTGAAATTGGAACAGCAAATCTCCAATTAAAATGAGAATGCTACAAACTGTCAGCTGTATACTGAATGTTCTTTTCAAAGTTATTAAAAAGAATAAAGTGAAATTATGATCCATATTCCATGAATTTGAATAAGCAGAAAATCATGGTATACATTCCCATGACATTCTCTCCTATGTCCCTGGGGAGCAACACATTGCATATGACACCTTGTAAATGAAGCCACAGAAATCTAATTTTACTGATTGTCATTATTTTAACACAACTTTAACCTGTTGGAAATAAATGGGTCATTGCTGGTGTTAGAATAGCATTGATCAGAAAATCTAGGCTATAGTATGTCGATAATTACAAGTATTTTAACATGCAACCAGTCTGGAGATATTGAAAACAATGACAGAGAACTCAACACTTTAGCCTTGTAGTCATGTAGGGAAGTAGTTTCGAAAAGCAGACCAAGTCTCATGCAATCAAAACTCTGCAACCTTGTGCATGCAGTGTGCAACGGGTCAAACAATTATTCTTTAGTCATTTATAGCTCTAGCAGTCACGTGCGATGGCAACAAACAGTTCTCCTACCTATTCCAAAAGACAGTAAATACAATACTGTCAGAACTTTCACATCCATCTGAAACAGGCTAGGCCTCAGTTCATTTTCTCATCAAAAAAACGGCACACTGGCAATGCAGCGCCCCTTGACTACACCGTCCTATCAGACTAGCTTCAATACTCAAGTCCTGGAGTGGTTTTGAACCCACAAGCTTCAGATTGACAAGAAAGAATGCTACCAACTGAGGCAAGCTGCTGGTTAAGTTATGAACAGTCCGTTACAAGGGAATATTTGTGATAGAAAAGTTTGGCTCTGATCTTTGCCACGAAGTAGAGGCTCTCCTTCATGGCGAAAATCCCCGAAATAGCCAGAAATTCTAAGTCTCACCCCCGAACACAGCATGTTCCATTTTCATGGGACCGGATGTGGAGTTGCGCTGGGATCTGTAAATAAGCATTTATGGAGGCAGCTGGCTATTTAAATCACCAGCTGCCTTCACTGAAGTGGGATTCTGGTAGGCCAGGACTGTGAAACCTGGGGCAGAATCTTCTGGCTGGCATGCGGGTGGTGGGGCCTGCATGCCAGCGCTTAAAATGTTGCACGCGAGCGTCCCGACATCAGCGCACGGCATCGCAAAATTTCGGTCGGCGGGCGCGATATGCAGTGGGGATGTGCGCCCACCATTAATTAAAGGCCTTGTTAAGGCCCTTAACTTGCCAATCATCGACAATTTAGAGGGGCCTGTGCAAACTTCAGCTCGGCGCATGGGCCCAACGGGCAGGCAGGTAGGTGATTTTTTTACAAACCTCATCCAGTGGCGGGATGAGGTTTGATAGCGGTTTTTAAAAAGTTTAATAAAATTTTTGTTTATTTTATTAACATGGTCCATCTTGTGTGACATTTTCACATGAGGCGGACGTATTAATGAATTTTTTATTGTTCTATTTTTTATATTTGCCAGCCTTTCAACGATCTCCAAGGCAGCACTTTGCCTCAGGGAGATGTGCGCTCTTTCATGTGCATGCGCGAAAGAGCGCACTCCAAGAGTTGGGGAATCCCTCCACCCTCTGCACAGGAAGCACATTGCGCTTCCCGAAGGATGGCCCGCCAACTTAAAATGGTGGCGGGGCCCATTTCGGCGGTGGCAATTGGCTGCCCACCAGCTGCCGAGCTCGTGGCCCACCCACCCATCAAGGGCAAAATTCTGCCCCTGGAGTGTGCAGATTAGATCAGGTAAGAGGAGATCTGAACTTGGTGTTTTAATTTGATAGCCAGGGTACCCCTATGGAGGTATGGTACCCCATTTAGACCTGGTCCCGGGACACCTTTGGGGGAGGTAAGGCACCCCTTGGGGTTGTTAAAAGTAAACATGAATGTGTGTAAAAAGTGCATAAACTCATTGGAACTGTCAAGCTGTCAAGGGACGGTCAAGTAACTGTGAAGCTGTCAAGGAACTGTCAAAGGATACTAGGTGAGTTGGCATGGATGGAGTAAGGGCAAAGGATGGTGGGCGTAGACATAGGGATCATGAGTGGCCGTGGGCAGTGGGTGGAGAAGCATAGGGGGCATGAGGAACCATGGGGGTGGGTGGAGGGGTATGGGTTGGCATAGGTTGCATGGAAGGGACATGGGGAGTATGAGCAGGGGTGATGGGAGTGCGGGGGAACCATTCTTTTTTTAAAAAATTTTATTCATCACAATGCTGGAGCACAGAGGCCTGCAGCCCAGCCTGCCTCTGCACCTATTCCAGGGCAGTGGGCCTGATTTCCAATCCAGCAACCACCCCCAGCACCCCACCCGCTCCACCAACCAACCCCCACCATGGAATGAAATTCTTACCTTGGGCAGCTATTTTTAAAGATGGGAGGATTCCCGTCTCTGTGTACCCAACCCAGGAATTAAAATCTGGGTTTGGATTGTAAACTTTGCCACGGGGGCAGGAAGCAGGTCCCAGTTTGTTTTCAGGTCAGATACTCATCCAAGGACGTGTGGTGGGGGGAGGATGATTAAAGGTAGGATTTTCATATGGGTGAGATTTTAATTATCTTGGAGCTGGGTCTCCTGTCTATTTAAGGCTGGTAGGTGGGCTCTCTAAGCTAGAGAACCAACCAGAGATCTTCTTGCTTCAGAGAAGGATCTGCCTGCAGTACAAGGTAAGTAACTGGGATGGCACATCAACAAGAAGTTGCCCTCTCAGCCACTTTTTAAAAATTCAGTGTGTTATTCTACTTTCATGCAAGTTTTAATTATTAATTATCTCAGCCAACCATGTCACTGAGCTCCTTGTTTCCCTAATTTCTACTATGGGCCTGAACTTCCATGGAGTGGCAGTCAGACTCAGATTGCCATTCCGTTCCTTCTTTTTTACCTTGAAGTCTTTCCAATTGCAGGGCAGCGCATTCCTGAGACCTTCCATCAAGGGCCTCAGAACCTTTGAAAGGAAGCCGTGCGCCCTTATTTTACAGCACTGGCTGCCATATATCAGATCAGTTTAAAGGGTGCAGGGTGGGGAGGTCAGGCTTGATTGGTCCTGGGGGTGCAGTCGGGGATTGGGGGAAGTCCTGAAGGGGAGTCCCATTGGAAGGGGGGGGGTGGTGGTATTGGGGTGGGGAAGTCCTGTGGAGCGATGATGGGGGAGTCCCGTGGGATTGGGGTACTCGGGGGGTGGGGGTACCCAGGGGTGGGGGAGGCTGGTTGTAGGGGGATGACAGAGTCCCGTGGTAGGTTAGTCGGGTGAGGGGGGTCCCCTAGGGGTTTGGGGTGTGGGAGGAGTTGGAATTGGGGGTTGGCGTGAGTCAGTACACTAATTACTCAGAAACCAGGAGTGGTTTTAATTCTTCTAAGTTTTTCTGGGTGACTATTGACGTAATACAGTCAGAACCATCTGAAGTTTGGTGATTTAAGTCGCATTTTCAGATGATTCCAAATGCAGGGCAATTGCCCATCGGAAGTTTGCACTTCCCATACAAAGCAAATCTTACCTGGGAACTTCAGGGGGGGGGTTAAAGAAGGGGGTTTCCCCAGCTTTGGGGTAGCCCCCAGTTACACTGCCCTGGACCTTGGACGTTACGTCCCTAAAGCTATTATAATCTGTGTAGAAAAACCCAAAACCTACATTTTCAATGTGATCAAATGTAGATCAACTCAGTTAAAGAACATGTGTTTTAAGTGAGGAAAAAGGAAATGGCAAATAAGTGATCAGCGACATTGAATTGTAATGCCAGGTGCGTAGGCCATTTGCCCCAGCTGATCCAATCAAACAGCAAGTTCCTTCGGTTATTCGTAATAGGCAGGGTACAGACCATTCTCAGACGGCTATGCTTACAAAACTGCAAACAAAACATCTGCTGTTTGATTGTGATTCTGTGATTGGGTATGCAGCACTTGCTGAACAATCCTGAGCGTGCTTAGAACCAATTTAAGATAATCAGTCGAGCTCCTAACATTAGCTCATTTACATGTGCTAGAAGCGGCATACATTCATACACAGGGACCCATTCTCTGCAAACAAACGGATTATGTTCAAGTTTTGCATTTATTGAATTACGTGGGAGCTTGAGAAGCCTATAGTTTCCTATTGGCTTCTCTATGGCAACAACTTGGCCAATCAAGGTCAACTTGCCAACCAACCAGCCTTTTCTCCTGTTGCATAAATTGTTTTGACTGTTTGAAATTTGACATTCTTGCACTTATCCTGATAAGTGTAGGATGATAGGCTTCATTGACATGTCTCTCTTTTCAGCTTTATTCAAGTTCCATACTACCAAAATGACTGTTTATATTTAATTTTATTTTTCAGAGAGCTGGAAAAGACTGATGACGATCTGTTTTGTTATGTGATGTGTCTTCCTTAATCAAAAATCAACAGTGCAATCTTTGTGAAGGCTTCTAAATAAAAATTTGATTTGTTCAGTAGTGTGTGTACTGAAATCAGTTAATATTGGCTAGATGCTCTGACATATTCATAATAAATGAAAAATAGCTCAAGATAGGACTACAATTTTTGTTGAAATTCAAATGTAAAACTAAAGTTTCTTAAAGTAACAAAATACTATCAAAGATTTACAAATTGGAATTGCCAATTCAAAACTGAAATGAATTTAAGTTAATTTAATGTTTCTGATTCATATTATTCATCAGAAAAGAGTGAAGTGTCTTTGTCGATTACTCAATGTTTGTTGTGTGTTTCAAAGTGGCTATAAAGAAAACAATCCACCTGTTTGCTATCAGTTTGCGTCCGTCCACCCTTTTATGTGCTGTCCCAAAGTCATTCGAAATCTTCAGTGCAGACCCATTTTTGTGTAGTCTGGTTGTTGTATGGGATGCACGTGACCAGTTAAGTTTTCCCAGGAATTTAAAGAAAAGTTCACTAAGATCACTGAAAAACTAGTCATATGCTGACAACAATCAATGACATAACACTCCCAAGTCAGTCATTAGTCTTAGGGTGTCACTGACTAATGACCTGCTAGAGGCAGGCGTTTTCAATCTTTTAATAACTCTATTCTGAGGCTTTTTGGTACATTGGATTTTTTTTCAAACTTTTGTAAATTTAACTCATTCATTAGATAAATTCAATAGTTAATAAGCCTTTCCTGCAGCTTCACAAATGGGGTCCAAATCCCAAGACTCCTTTTAAATTTTATTTTAATTGATCTAAGAGCTTGAATTAATCTTGTTTAAAATGATCATCCCACTCTCAACCTAAATTCTGCTGTTCTGAGTTTCACTAATCTATCTCAACGGCTCTGTGGATCATTGCAGCCCCATGGATGACAAGGCCTGGGCCAAACTCTCAGAGCATCACTGTTTTTCTTTTATACTGTTTGAGATAAAGTGTGAGATATTAATAGTCAGTACATGACTAGATTATAGTCTTCTATAGAACATTCTAATAATTATTTGGCAGAATTGAACAGCACTCTTGCAGGTTTAATTTTTATTATTTGTGTAATAATGCATTCTGCACTGGAGGTTTAGCCTTTACAGTAACTTTACAAAATTGAACTGGCTGCATTAACAATATGGGGATCTTGTATTGCACTCTCTTTATGAGGTTGCTGGACTCACCAAGTTATCCCTACAGCTTTTGTCTCCAAAGTTGATTAAAAAAAATACATTCAATAATGAAGAATTCTTAGTCCAAGAAAGGGCCAGTCAACAACTGTTAACATAAGAAATGTCCAAAGTGCTCCTTGGTGAAAAAAAAAACATGAATGGGGAAGGAAATACACCACCGACTATGGGTGGGACAATTAGGAGGTGTGACAAAAGCTCAGCCAAAAAGCTAAGTTACCAGAATGTTCTTAAAAGATGGAGTGAGATGAAGAACGGGGTTTAATAGAGGGAGTTTCAGCAGGGGGAACAGGAGATATAACATTGATGTGAGGTCATAGAAAAAGTGATACTGTAATCACTTTATTAAAGTTCAGTGGTTTCCAACACTTGACCTCTGTGGAAAATTTTGATGTTCCAGATGCAGAGTAAAATATACAGTTTCTGAATTTTTGCTTTGAACAGAAACAACTACCTTCCTAAAATGTTCAAATATTCCTTTCACAAAGTAACTCTGTAGTTAGATTTGGCAACAGATTCAGAATTTTTAATAATCACATTTACACATGTAAGCCTGTGCATTCTAACAAAAGTTTTGGTGTGGAATAGTGCAAGCAACAAACTAAAAAAATCATGGGTTTTGCAACTCATCCCCTTCTACACATTTTGCACAAGTCTTCTGACCTGACTGACACCTGAACTGTGATCCCCTGCACAAACTTCTCATTCCTATGAAGATGAGGTCTTCATGAGGAAGCCTCTGAAGTTTCTGAATTCTCACATTGATCTCAACTTAGCTATTTCAAACAGCTGTTTAAGGACAACCACTTTCTCCTTTTTTGGTTTAATAACGGACCTGTGAAGCTCCTTTGGGTGATATACTATATTAAAAGGTGCTATATAAACACAAGTTGTTGTTGTTGTTGTCCCACAATCAGACAGGGCTCTCTGATTGATAACTGTATCATTCATTTATCTCCTATTCAATCGTAATTCATGCTGAATGTTTTTATTGCTCCCCTCTCACAAGATTTCACAAAAGAAATGAAAGACAAAAGTACACCAGGAACATTCAATGGTATTAGAACCAGACTGGCCACACCTGTTATTATTGCTGAAAGAAAGAAACATGTTGTCAAAGCTTTTCATATTGCATTTATTAGGACAAATGAAAGAATGCCAAATTTCAGAAGGAGCAACAATTTATACTGCATAAGAAAAGGTTGCTGATTGGTTGGCAAGTCAAGTTTGCTTGGTCAAGTTGCCATGGAGAATAGACAAGGGAATTATTGTCCCCCATGCAATTGCTAGATTCAAAAAAGGCACAACGCCTGGACATATTCCTTATTCCTGCAGATGACAGGTTCTTGCACATATGTAGTTTCTAGCAAGTGTAAGTGAGTCACATTACGAGCCTAACTGCTAATCTTAAATTGGTTATTGGTCTAATTCTTAGCACTTGTTGAACAATCCCGAGTGTGCTATCTAATAGCGGAATCACAACTAACGTTAGACATTATGTTCTCAGTTTTGGACGTACAGGCTGGTTGAGTACATCAGCACTCTGGCTATTGCGAACAGCTGAATGGGTGTGCTATTTGATACGATCCACCAGTCGTAGGGACATATGGCCTACATACCTGACATTGCACCAGCACTGAAATTCATAATGCCATGTCACACCACATTAGTTGTGCCAACCAAATGTAGTGGCCCATTGCCTAGTATTGATGGAGGAGATCTTCTGCAGGCTTTCGGTAGGACAGAGGCACAGATCAATGTTAGTTCTAATTTTGCTTTGCTGAACATGGCCCATTTGTTGCACTGCAGAGTCCTTTCAAGATTGTTCTACGTCTTAAAGGGGACAATGTGTGCGCACAGGCTGTTTTTCCCTGCAAGGTACATTCCAGATGTGCACCTATGTAGCTTGGAAGGAACATTGGCAACATCAGTGCCAACTACAACTTTTACAACAGAGGTTCCTTCTAGGCTGTTGTATGGAATGCCTGCACAAATGGCCAGCTCATAGATGTATGAAACAGATGAACTATTCATTGTCAATAGATCAAAAATCTTCCTCTTATTTCCCATTGAATGGAAAGGCCAAAGTGACTTGTCTGTCTTATTTTGCCAGATTACCAGATTTCACAGTGTATGGGAGTGATTGATGGTACCTGGTGACTATTCAAGTCCCTTTGGCACAACACTATGCCTACTGGAACAGAAACTACTTCTAAACTATCAATATCTATCTGGCACCACCTCACGCAGCTGAACATCGATTCCCCATCACTAACGTTACTCCCTTAAGTCCTAGCAAATTATATAATTGCAGCAGCCTTACAAGGCAACAGAGTGCAGGTACAAATGAAACCCATAAAACTACCAAAATCATCATAGCGAATACCATTACTAGTTTGAAGCAATTTACATCAAGATCTCGAACATAGTTAGTTACTGCATGCTCTGCAACTTGGCAATACGAAGGGTCCAAGCCAGACAGGAATAAGTCAACCACATGATCAAGAGCAGACCTTGTATTTTCTAAACCTTAACCTGAAGGAGCCACTCCAGCCAATGACCCAGATTTTATTGTGGTAATGATAGAGAACTCTCAGCATTTGCCGTTATTATGCCACTGAAATTGATGTCAACTTTTGAAGTCTGTACATGTGCAGAAAAACACAGAAATCCAGGTGCAGAATTTTATGCTCTCCTGGTGGTAGGCTGGCAGGTGGGTAGGGGTGTAAAATTGGGCATAATGCCATAGGCACCATTCCTGACACCTACCTATCTTGAGGTCACCACAATTTTTAGCATGGTTCAGGAGGCACAGGCAATGTACCCATCCTTGGGCCAATTGAGGCCATTAAGTGGCCAACTGAGGGACACTGAAGGCTTATTCCCATAATGGGTAGAGACCAGAGTCAAGTTTGAAGCCCATCAGGTCTCAGATCTCGGCTATTGGCTGGAAAGTGGAGTTGTTCCTCCTTCAAAGCCCCCCTGGGTCCTTGGGAGACCACTTCCCCCAAGATCTACATCACCTTCCAACTTTTCCTCCTAACCCTCGGCCTGTGCACCCCAGACCCCACCCCGTTTTTCTGGGATCTAAACTGGGGCTGCAAAAACCCCCTCCAAAATTACCTTACTATCTGGCTCCCGCAAAGATCTCTATTGGGGCCTGGATGCCATCTCAGCAGTAGCCACCACTCCCAGTGGTGCTGCTGGAAGCAGGAAGCAATGATTTGATTGACCGGTAGCTCTCACTCTGAGCCAATTAATGACCTTGGAGTGTTAAACGGATGTGAGACAACCCACCAGAGCAGAGGCAGGCTGTATGTATGTCAATGTGATTGGATCCTTTTATGAAGTCAGTGAATGTGGATGAGGAGGTTTGGCGGACAGCCAATTTTCCCCAAAATCTTGCTGACAGTGCTGAATACTTTGGTGAGATGTATGAAATTAAGATGAAGTGGTATATATCCTGTTCCCTAGACTCCTCTTGTAGCTGTCATATGGAGAAGATCAAGTCTACTGTAGGTTGGTGAGCACAGAAACTGCACTGTGCTTCTGGATTTGTTCAGTCTGCAAGCAGATCGAGTCGTTTGAGTATGGCCCTAGTGAAGGCCATCCCCAGTGATGCTAAGGAGTGAGATGCCCCTGCAGCTGTTGCAATCTCCTCTGTCACAATTGTTTTTGTGTAACGTGGTGATTTTGCATCATGTGTCCTGTGAAATGGATCCTACTTTCCAACAGAGAAGGAGGAAGTCATAATGGTGTGGCAGTAGATTAGACTTTTTATGCTTGATCAGTTCAACAGGAATTCCATACTTGTCGAGTACCTTTCTTGTTGCAAAGCAATCAATGATATTTTTGAGCTCAAGAGATGAGGGTTCTTCATCTAACTCAACCATGACAGAAGCTGCAGAAGAGCGTCAACTCCATCCTGCAGGAGAACAGCTCACAGTAGTGTTCAAACCAGTGGTACATCTGAATACTTTTGTTGGTGAGTACTTCATCATCTTACATAGGTGGAAGGAGCCAACGAAGAGAGCTGAGAGATTAGATCCTTACTGTAACAGAAGGATCTGGCACATACAGGGTTAATGTGGGACTGAGTACACTACCACACACACAGTGATGTAAGAAGGCACATGGCCCAGACCCAATGGTTAGTGAGGTGTTGAGCAATAGTTAATAAAGACTTACAGTTGACCTACTGAAGACTACAAAGACTTCCTTAAGACACATTGTTCTATAACCAACACCCTCCCAACACTTACCTGCTTGCTGACAACAAGTTGTTGCATGCTGAAGCTTCCCTTCAACTTGGCAGTAGACTTAAAATGCTGATGGGAAAGGAAATCCATACCACAGAGATGGTTCAATTTTTGTGTGTAGCTTTCTTCAAGATCAGTGACAAGCACCTTGCTTCACCACTGACCACAAACTCTATGCCAATATAATTTAAGAGGTATTATTCAAACAACCCATGTTGTTATCAGTGCCATTAGTCAGGCATCTTAGCAGCACTGCCTGAAAAAATAAAACTTAAATACAGTACAAGCTTGGTTATCCTCAATAATGGAGCAAGGTCATGAAGGAAAATGGCATATAAGTACAAGTTTCCCTGCATGTGGTTTGATAGAGTGAGTTTCTGAGATTCTAGCTGATCTATTTAAATTACCAAGTCAAGTTCCCAGCAAATGTAGGCAAGACCCCTGTGTTTCTATTTAAAAATTGGAATATATTGAAAAAACTAAATGCTGCTGGCTTGATTCTTTCATGGTCTCTCAGGTGCATAACCTTGACAGTTTCCTGTGCTGAAGCCAAACATCAAGGCTACAGAGGTAATAAATTTTACCATGTACTTTACATCCAGAAAACACAAATCCTATTGGTTCAAGAATGCAGCTGTGAAATTCAGAATCCTGCAATCCATTACTGTACATGGGGCAGGGCAGGACTTATGACCCCAAAACTGACCCCACCAAATATCATGGACTAAGCTCATAAGAACATTAAGATAAAAAAAATACTGCGGTTGCTGGAAATCCAAAACAAAAACAAAAGTAGCTGGAAACTCAGAACAGAACATCTGTTCTGATGAAGAGTCGTACAGGCTCCAAACATTAACTGTATTCATCTCTATAGATGCTGTCAGACCTCATAAGAGCATTCTTATCCTGCTGGTAATTGGTGCAATGTATCCAGTACAGCAGCTAGAAATGTGTTGAATTATCTTCTGGGACTATACATCCAAGTAGCTGGGTGTCTGTAAAATGGTGTCAATCCCTGTGGCACTGCTTCCTTGGCTTCCCCAGTCACCTGTTTCACAATTCCAATAAATAAACCATGCAAGGGAATCCCCATGTAGGGAAATGGATTTTGAAGTCTTTCAGTTCATGTTAAAAAAAACTCCAAAGAAAGAATCTTGAGGGAAACTTCTAAATAAAGCTGGGAACCTGAAAAATAAAGAACAAATTAAAATTTGGGTCAAAGGCCAAACTCACTATCTGACAGTACAACCAAACACAGTACACATTTAAGGTCCCAATATCAGCCTTCCTCGATCGTTATTTTAAGTTGGCATTGTTTTATAGTTGTATAGGTTAGGTTGGTATATCCTAGGGTGGAAATGATGAAATGCGAGGCATCATTCTGGTGTAAAACCATCAAATGTAGAATTAGGGCAGGTGCACCTTATACTCTCTCTTACTAATGGCAGAGTTTAGGACATAATTTAAATGTGGCGGAAAACTCCACCTCCCATTCCTATCATCTCCTCTCCCTAAGTTTTTACATCCAGTAAAACCATTGAAATTTCAGAGTTTCCCCAACCCCAAGTCTATGAAAAATTGACTGCATTACATTGCAATCTTTATACAATACCAATCCACATTAAAAAAGTGCAGGTATTGGGAGTGCATAATTGAATTTCTACCTGTAAAAGTAAAGAAACTAAATGACAGCCAAAAAAAGAGCAATTTCACTTTTCCTGTAAGTTGTTTCACTTGCACTCACTTTCCAATAATAAAAAATGAAGGAAAAATGTGACATTTTACGCTTTTGGTTAATCTATTTTGCTTTTTGCGCCAACTGAATTTTAATCATCAACAACATCATCACCATCATCATTCTTCCTCTGTCTGATTTTCTTTCTTCAAACACATGAACAACACACCATACAGCAAAGTGCTCAAAACCAATTTAACATTTTCTGTGAGCTATAACCAGAGATGAATAAATTGGTGTTTTCAAAATTTAGAGTCATCAAACATACATTATTTTTTACCGACAAAATGCCAATGACTGCTTTTGATTCCAATGTATATTTACAAAAATAATTAAATTCAAGAACTGGACTTCAAATTTGAGTTAGTAAGTAATGTAAGATAATACAATACAAAAGCACTTTCCGGTTACTCAGGCTCAAAAAATATTAAGATTCAAACAAGCTTTCTCTGAATACTACATGAAGGCAATCTCCAATTCTTTTCAATTATTGAAATGCAAAAATATGAAATATTTGCTTACATATAAAACTGTCAAAGTGACACTAGGCTTTTAAAATCTGTTAGAGGACAATTTTAGCAACCCTCCTCCCCAACCAAAGACTTTTTCTTCACCCTGTTAAACCTGTAGCCTTTTAAATCTCAAGCTTGTCATCACCAGTCACTGCTTCTTAATTTTCATTGTCCTCTCTTCTGCTTTGTTGAACCTCGGTGGCATCCTGAACCGTGTGGGCAAGGAAACCTCCTGCTGATTCCCACGTACCACCCCACCATTCCCCCAGCCTTCACCTTCAGCTGATGAATCAGTCCTCCTCCATGTGGAACACCACTTGGAGGAAACACCGAGGGTAGCAAGGGCGCAGAATGTACTCTGGGTGGGGGACTTCAATGTCCATCACCAAGAGTGGCTCGGTAGCTCAACCGTAGACTGAGCTGGCCGAGTTCTAAAAAGGATATAGCTGCTAAATCGGGTCAGTGGCAGGTGGTGAGGGAACCAGCAAAAGGGAAAAATGTACTTGACCTCATCCTCACCAACCTGCCTGCTGCAGATGCATCTGTCCATGACAGTATCAACAGGAGTAATCATCGTACAGTCTTTGTGGAGACGAAGTCCCGTTTTCACATGGAGGATACCCTCCATCGTGTTGTGCAGCACTACCACTGTGCGGAATGGGATAGTTTTCAGATAGATCTAGCAACTCAAGACCGGGCATCCATGTGGTGCTGTGGGCCATCAGCAGCAGCAGAAGTGTACTTGATCATAATCTGCAACCTCATGGCCTAGCGGCTGAAGATGGTTGGGTGAAGGACCCTATCCTCAGGAACTCCTGCAGTGATGACCTGGAACTGAGATGACTGACTCCAACAATCACAACCATCTTCCTTTGTGCTAGGTATGAATCCAACCAGTGAAGAGTTTTCCTCCCGATTCCCATTAACTCCAGTTTTGCTAGGACTCCTTGATGCCACACTCAGTCAAACGCAACCTTGATGTCAAGGGCAGTCCCTCTCAACTCAGGAGTCAGCGTCAGGGCAGTCTCCTAGTCCCAAGAATCTTCAGCTGCTTCATCATTGACCTTCCTCCATCATAAGGTCAGAAATGGGGATGTTCACTGATGATCGCACAATGTTCAGCACCATTCACAGTGCCTCAGAAATTTCTGAGGTGTCCATGTCAAATGCAGCAAGACTTGGACAATATCCAAGTTGGGCCGACAAGTAGCAAATAACATTCGCACCATGTAAGTACTAGGCAGTGACTATCTCCAACAAGAGAGAATCTAACTATCGCCCCTTGACATTCAATGGCATTTCCATCACTGAATCCCCCACTATCAACATCCTAGGGGTTAGCATTGACCAGAAACTGAACTGGACTAGCCATATAAACACAGATCAGATCAGAGGCTACAAATCCTGTGACAAGTACCTCACCTCCTGACTCCCCAAAGCCTGTCCAACAACTACAAGGCTCAAGTCAGGAATGTGGTGGAATATTTCCCATTCGCTTGGATGATTAAGGCTCCGACAACGCTGTCCAGGACAAAGCAGCCCACTTTATTGGCTCCTCTTCCACAAATAATCACTCCTTCCACCACTGATGAACAGCAGCAGCAGTACTAAGTTATAAGATGCACTGCTTGGGACTACCTAGGCTCCTTAGGCAACACCTTCCAAACCCACGACCACTACCATCTAGAAGGACAACAGCAGCAGATACATGGGACCACCATCACCTAGAAGATCCCCCCCAAGGCACTCACCATCCTGACTTGGAAATATATTATGTTCCTTCACTGTTACTTGGTCAAAATCCTGGAACTTCCTCCTAACAGCACTGTGGGTGCGCAATAGTTCAAGAAGGCAGCTTACCTCCATCTTCTCAAGGGCAATTAGGGGTGCGCAATAAATGCTGGCCTAGCCAGCGTCACCCACATTCCATAAATGCATTAAAAAATACATTATATCCTTCAGCTGAGTATTTCATAATTCTCACCATCTTCATTTTAATTCCACCCCAATTATTTGGTTTCAAATGTTATATTCGATTATACTCAGTAAATGAGAGAATTTTGGCCCACACATATTAATGCAGGCAGGTGTAATACAGAGTGAACTGTGTATTTTTTATTCTTTAATGGGGTGTGGGCATCTTTGACGAGGGAGTGAGAGAGGGAGAGAGCAACATGCATTTATAATGTGTTTTCATGATGGAAAAAATGTTCAGGGAACTTCAGAAAGACATTGTCAAACATAATGATTGCCAAGCCAAAGAAGGTTGACCAAAGGCTTGGTTAAATAGGACAATTTTAAAAAGATCTTAAAAGATGGAAAGGGGATGGAGGCTTCTTCAGAGAATAGGATCTAGGCAGCTGAAGGCATGATCACCAAAAGTGAGACAAGGTGAAGAAGGAATGTACAAAATGCAAGAGTTGGAAGGACAAGAAATTATGTTGAAGGAAGACTGTAAGGTTGGAGGAGTTTAAAGCGATAAGGAGGGGAGAGGCCTGAGAGAACTGAGACATTGGGAAACTAAAAGCCAATATAATTAAGCAAAAATGGGTAATGGGTGAATGAATCTTGATCTTGGATACAATATGGGCAAGTGTTTTGCATGACCTGATTCATGGAGGGTGGAGGATGGAAGGCATGCCAAAAGAGAATTGAAACACTTGAATTTGGAAGGGGCTAAAAGATGGATGGATGATGGCTTCAGCCAAAGATGGGGTGAAGTAGGAGCGGAGGTGAGCATTGCTGCAGTTATGGAAGTAGGCAATGTTCATGCTGGAGAAGATATGGGGTTAGAAGCTCAGTTTAGGATTGAATTGCATATTGAGGCTACAAACAAGCTAGCTTGGTTTGGAACAATGGTTATTGATGGGGGTGGAATTATTGAGAAGGGTGCAAAATATGTCATGAGGGCCAAAGGTAATGACTTGGCCTTTCCAATATTCAGCTGGAAGAAAATTGCAGCTCATTCAAAATTAGATTTCAGTAAAGCAACCTAACAGAGAGACAATGAAGGGGTCCGGGGGTGATGGAGTAGTAGAACCAGGTGTCACTAGCACACATAAAGAACAGGACCCTATGTCACCAAAGGGAAAAATGTAAATAAGGAAGGGGAGAAAAACGAAGTTCATTTGGGGCCCACAGAGGTGAGAATAAGACTTTTCTGGAGATGCTTTGGCTATGATCAGACAGGTGGTAATAGAAAGTAGCTGTATAGTGGAAAAGCGGCATTGGAGGATGGCATAGTTGATCATTTCAAAGGCTGCAAAGAGGTCAAGAGTGAATAATGCACCACTGTTACAATGGGAATAATCATGACCTTTTTGATTCTGTGACAGAAATGTGATTGAAGAGTTTTAAACACAGGAGTTGCAGGGAAGATCAGCATGAATTTGGAACGTGACAAAACATTGAAAGGCTGAGACAAAGGGTGAGATAACAGATGGGATGGTCATTCACAAGGACAGTAATATCAAAGGTGATTTTTTGAAGGAGGTTTGATGACCACCGTTTTGAAAGGAAAGGGGGAGTGAAGAAACTGAAACATGTAAAATGACAGCTGACATGGGCCCAGGAGGGGAAGTTGGGTAGCCAGAGTTTAGTGGGAAAGGAGTCTAGAGAGCAGGAGGTGGTTCACATGGATTGGGTAATCTCAGAGAAAGCATGAAGGGAAATCAACCAGAAAGGCAAATTCAGGGGTAAGGCATACTGAGTTCAGGGACGGAGGTTGGTTTAGTGGACAAGTGAAGGGGGAGAAGAAGAGAGGTAAGTAGCTGAACAGATGGTCTTAATCTTGATGACAAATAAGCCCCGGAGCTCTAATACTTGCAGCTGGAGGAAAAGGTGGAAGGAGCATGACAGAGAGGTATAAAGAGGCACAGGGTAGTGGAGGAAATAAGAAGGGGTTGGCTTTGTTCTTCAAGATGATCCCAGAGTAGTGGGTGGTTTTGGCAGTGGAAAGTTAGAGCTGATAACACGTAAGAAGCCTGATGGGCAAACCAACTAAAGTGAATTAGGATTCATGGTCCTTACATTCACACATAAAAAAGACAAGTACTAATCAAATCTGGTCACAAATATAAAGAACAAAATAAGTTTTAGCAGAATGGAACTATGTGAGATGTGTACTGAAATATTCAAATCAAAAATAAATAAATCGAATGTACAAACACAAAAATCAATCACTGAGCTGATTCTCCACAAAAACATCAAAGTGCCAGAGCAAAATCTCTTATTTGAAAGAATATGCCATGATATTTTCCTTCAAACTCTTCATCCTCTCAAATTGCTCGGTGTAAGTTTTGTAAAAATATCTTAATATCTTTAATTTTTTGAATTTTTAAAAAATGTTCAGGATGTGAGCATCTCTGTTGAGACTGTTATCATTGGCAATCTCTCATCGCCCTGGTTTGATACAACTGAGTGGCTCGTTTGACCACTTGAGAAGGCATTTGACAGTTAACCACATTGATTTGTGACTGAAGTCACATATAGACCAAATTAGGTAACAGGTGCAGGTTCTTTCCAAAAGGACAAAAATGACCCAGACAGATTGGTGGTCAATTTTTATTGACAACAGTTTATATTTACAGATATTTTAAACAGAACTCAGATTCACAAATTGCCTTGGTCAGCCCTGAATTTTCATAAAATCAAAAGGGTTCCACGCCTTAGCCAAAATGGAAGTGGAGCCCGGAATCCAGAAGTCCTGCCCCTGGACTGGCATCCACCATTTTTACTCTGGGAGTGGGGTGAACGGTTGGGCCATATTTCACACATCCGTAGTTCATGGAGGTAGAAGTGCATTCAAAAGTACAGCTGCTTTCAAACAAAAGAAATTTTAATTACCAGGTTTCCAAAACATGACTCCCTGGGCTTTAGACATTTGAGGAAAACCTACTCGAGCTCTTTGGAAAGGTAAAGTACAGGTACCACAATGGCAGAAGACATGGAGAAGTCGGGTAGCCTTCGGGAGAGGTCATGGTACCCCTTTGGGATTAAAATTAGACATGAATTTGCGTAAGAAGTGGATGAGGTCTGTAGAACTGTCAAGCTGTCACATTATTTAAACCTTCTGCTCTTTAAAATTTGAGGAAAAGGGCAACAGTTGAAAAAAAAACACCAGTGCTTGCAATTTGAGTAGATGCTTGTTGACATAGAGCTGGACAATTTTCATTAAAGGATTAGTGTTGCTTGACTGGTTCTAAAACCTATCATTACCGGAGTGGGGTGCAGGGGAAGGGGAAGGGGACAAGGATAGGTGCTCTAAGTGCATAGTTTGACATCTCCAAGCAGTCATAATGAGATTAGCTGTCTTTGATGTGGAGCTGAAGACAAATGTTTGTCTCTTCAGGGATTAAATACTTGAATGAAATGTTTCTTTTAATAAGGGATTAAGTTCTTGAAGGAAATGCTCATTTTAGTAAGTGATTAAGCACATGAGTGGACTTAAATGTATTGAAAGGGTTGTTATCAATGAGAGATTGTTTTTTTTTAAATACAGTGAAAGCTAATAGATACTTAGAACTTTGTTTCATCTTGCCATGACCCCTGAGGTGGGCTCATGGTGGATAATGGTTGAGTTGGCATGGAGAGTCCAAAAGAAAAGGGTGATAGGTGAGGGAAGCATGGGTTGGCATGAGCTGGCACTAAATTGACATGGGCTATAAAAGGCCATGGCAGCGAGTAGGGGAACATAGGTTGGCACGGAGGGTATGAGGGACGCTGCGGTGAGTGGGGGACATGAGTTGGCATGGATGGGGCCTGGGGAGCATGTGGGAGGTAAGGGGGTTTAGGGGTGAGGGCTGTTTTAGTCACAGAGCATTGAAATGGGCCTTTTAAAGAGGCCTCAGCACCTGTCAGCACCTCTTATCATCTCCCAACTCTTTCTGGGGATTGCGGGTCTGAGCCCTGTCATTACCTGACACCGCCTCCTCTCTCACCAACACCATCCACCCCCCCCCACCCCCCGCCACCCCCCTCCCTCATGCCCCATCCTGCCTACTCTGGAATCAAAATCCAATCTTTTGGCACACTTGCTCCCAAATGAGGTTTGCGGAGTCAGGAACTTTTCCGACTCTGTGCTCCTGACTTGAGAACTAAAAATTCCTCCCAATTCTCTGGATTGTTAGTCCCAAGCTCCATGCAATTAAATAATTTTTGAATGATATGATTAGCCTCAACCACATCAACAGTGCCACGTGCTTACCCTTCCTCAATCACTGACAATCACATCATCCTCTTACCAACAACACAAGTAAAACCCACCAGAAAATACACATTCTAATCAAATGAATTTAATGATACATTACACACTAAAGTATTCACTCTTGTGCAGTACTTCCATGTACATTTTTGCTTGTCCTAATGCTCCAATATGCTGCTTCCCCAGTGGCAGCAGTATGGCTGATATAAGGCTGCTGACCTTCAATTGAGGGGACAACAGACAGCCTTGGAGGGAGACCTGGAGCAGCTCTGGGTCTGGAAGGCCCAGCTTCAGCCTGCACCATCTTGGCATGGGCTACAGCAGTCTCGGCTGGATGGCCTTGGCAGAGTGGCACAATGGGAGGATGAACGATATCATCCTGAGAGAAGACAAACAGGCTTATGAACTATGGAGCTACTGCCACACCATAAGTGGCACTTCAGCAATCTTACTGATCAGCAGGAGAAGAAATTGATTGACTGCTATGACACCCCAGAAACCCCTTTAAAGATTGGTGCCTAGAGTCGCAATCACAGCAATCTGAGCTTGCATGCCGGAAGCATGGCCTTCCGCTGCACTAATCAAACATTTAATGGGAGCTGTTTGTGCTGTAATGGAAGCTATGAAATCAACCATTTGTATGCTGCGTCACGGTGGGTTCCATGGGCGTGTTGATGGAGGTGACCACCTATTCCATATTGGAAAAGATTGGCTCCAAGTTCTGTGCAAACCTCTGAACCAAGTGGGGTGCTGCACTCCTCCATGCTCCTTAACATTGAAAGCAGGTTTTCTGGCAGGCTTCCCAATTCACTTTGTTGTGCATATCCATCAGCCTTCTTCTGTAGCCTTGCCCATCAAAATTCTCAGTTTAGTTGTATGCATCAGAACTCATGTGACCTTGTCTTCCAGCAAGCTATACCTGTGCAGTTTCCACCCATTTTCCTGACTGCAGTGCATTTGAAATTAGTGTCACACTGGGTAGAATTTAAATGCCTCCAAAACCCTCCCTTGGGACCAGGCTGGGAGGTGGGGTGATGATGTGGGGCGGGGGGGGCGATATATAATCAGGTGGGAAGGAATGGGCTGGATAGCCCACTGCCTTTCAGGCTTGCAATGAAGTCAGAGATAGGGGGAGGTCAAGGTCAGTCTTCACCCATCACCCACCCCTTCCACAGCCCAACTAAGATGCTCAAATGCCCGATTAAGGGCAACTTAAAAGCTTCACCCCACCCTATGTTGTATGATGGTGAGTTCCATAGGTGTGTTGCTGGAGGTGACCACCTGTTCCATGCTGGAAAAGATTGGTTCCAAGCTCTTTGCCAAGCTGGTTGCTGCATTCCTCCATGTTCCTTAACATTGAAAGCATTGTTAATTCTATCACTGGCGGGGTTGGGGGCAGGTTACCTCCCCATATGGAGTGGCTGCCAGGCATATCCTGGCAGCCTTCCTGCAGTCTTGGAAGGGAACGTGTTTCCTGATTGGACACCCCATGCCCACGGACAGTCCTGGCAGCATGTCCCACCTCCCACCCCAATAGACCCCTCATGCCCTCTACACCACTCCCAGTGACACTGCTGGGACTGAAGAGCTATTGGCTCTCTGACTGGTCTCGATTGGCACAAGAACCCCAATGGCAGACAGTTAACTGCCTGATTGGTATTTAATCCTATTGAGGCTCCTGGAAATGGACAGTGGGTTTGACAACAGCTTTCTGGCCAGTGGACGTGGCCACCACCACGGTCATTAAATTCAGCCCACTATATGCAGATCCTGCTTCTTTGCTAGTCTCTAAGATATGCACAGTGTCAGTATCTGAACCAATGGCTGTATGTGTGAAATCAATTGACAATGTCTTTTTATCTTTGTCATTTTCTTCAACTTTCAGCACTGGCTTGGAAGGTTCTAGCTTTTGAAATGGAAAAGGGAGAACAGTTGAGTTGTGGAGAGGGTAGAGGAGAATTAAGAAGTGCAGTTTTAATGCGATTGGATCACAAGTCAGAAGAAATTATGAATGAGAGAGAAATGGGATGAAAGAAGGAAGATTAGGTATGCAGATACCTTTTTCATCAACCCCTGCAGCACCGCCTGGCCTTGGCTTCAGAAATGACCTTTCACATGATCACCAGCAGTCTTCTCCATAGGGGTTAAAATACCAGTTGCACTTATTCTTCTTCACTTCTACCTGTTATGATGTGCCATCTTGTCTTGTAAGAAAGAGGGAAATGTGGGAGGGAAGGGAATGAGTGAGTGTTTGTGGGATGTCACCATCAAGGTTGAATATCTGGCAGTGTGTGCACACACTAGGAATTTTGGGAGCAATGTTTGCAATTGTGCTAAGTGCCTGATGGTGAGGTAAAGCACGTTAATTTGAGAGTTGACTACTGATTGATCAATTACCTACTAACAATCTCCACCAGAGTGTATAGAATTAAGCAGTGGATGAGGCTAGTGGTTGACAACTTACATAGGATCATTAAACTTCTTCCTTCATTCCAACCATGCATTTGGAGCAAAACGCCTCTCATTAACTTCCAATGGTACTTGTTACCACTGCCTGCTGAGCATATGTCTAGAGGGCCTCTTGCCCCGCCCCCTCACACCACACCCCACCCCACCTCCTATGTACAGGATTTCTCTCCTTCCTCTTTCCACCTCTGCCATCAAACCTCCAGTGCTTAGCTTACAAACCTAGGTGCTCACTCTCACACATCATGTTCGGCCATTCTTCAAAGTATCACAGCCAGGCTGAATTCTGAAAAATTTACCACCACTTATTGCAGCAACAATGCACCTCCTCCTTAAGTAGCACTAGCCACTCATGATGCAGGCCTCCTGCTGATGCATGCAGCCAATGAATAGCACAGGGAACACTAGCCACACACAGGAATTGCTTAAAACAACAGGTAGTTCTAAATTAATTTAAAGTTGCCTGCATCATAATAAATGAGCACAGGTTAATCGTGTACTGTGACCCCCGCACACATTTTTGAGGGTTAGCCAATTTTTTCAGCTATGTGATGTTTGAAAATGAATGATGCTGAAAAAGCCCACAAAAAAACTTTTGAAAATTGATCTTGTGCGTCAGAAGAGCTTAATGAGGCTGTTATGTAGAAAATACAACCAGCATCAACAATGAGCATCATCATCTGTGCAATTTAAATCACTCAACAGCAGCATTAGCACTATAAGGAACAACTCCTACAGTTCCCTGTGATTAACTCAGGAGATTTTCTGCTGACATTCAGTGATCTTTCTAGTGTAATTACACATTTCACATTGTGGTGAATGAACTTTGACATTCACACTTGTTAAGTGGCTCCATAGCTTTTTGGGAAGTATTTAAAAAATCATTACCACAGTTATATTATGGTTGTCTGATATTTTTTTCCAACAAACAATCTTGTTTTCTCTGGAATCACTGTACTCCTGTGAGTTTGTCAAGCGATGTATTTGTTCAGAGAAGAAAAAGCAATTTTTCACATTTTATGAAACAGGAATTTTGGTCTCACCCTTTCAAACTATCAACAGATAGATTCCCATGCATAAGTAATTCAGGTAAAGCTCTGACCTCTTTTGATGAAGAGAAATCAATCTATTCACATGTTCAATTTGCTGTTAAAAGTAATTTTTAGGAATAATGAATTGCCTCTTAGTTTATCAAGTTCCAGAGCTTATATATTATCCATTTGTTCTTTCCTTTTCAAAAGCCTAGCCTTGTTTTATTTCCCATCACAATGAGCAGCTGGAAATGCATGTTTAAAAACAGAAGATGGAAAATATACACTGAATTTTTTCTCCTAAAAGATAATCTCAAATAGAAAACTAAATCATCAAACATGATGCAGAATTGCAGAAAGAATCCTTGGGTACAGGTGGAGAAAATAATACCCAGGAATCCCTCTTTGATGCTGTTGATATTGTAACTCTTTCATCCAATAACAAGTCAGTTTGTAACCCTAGCAAGCAATCAAAATGAACTCTAAGTTAGTTATGTGATATTGCAGGAATGTTTAAAACACTCATATCAAATTATTTCATTTGGAGTTTGACATAAAATGGATTAACACCGACTTCAAAATTATGCACCAAGGACTTTGCTACGAACAGGTTAAGAAAAACAGACATAGGCCAGGATTTTCCAGCCCTGCTGGGGCAGGACCTGCCGTGGGGGATGTGGTGGCTCTGCCAGAAGTCCATTGACTTTCAGCGGGACCGGATGATCCTGGCAACGGGCAGGGCCAGAAAGTCCCGCCCATAGGGTGCAATCTTGTGGAGACAACAGGGGTCTCAGCCACAGGCTCGAGCTAATGAGAGCCCCGCATCACCCCTTTCTGGGAAGGCCCATCTCATCTTGTTCAGACACTTGACAAGCCAGTAGTGGCCCTTCCCTTGGGATCAAGGGCCCAAAGGGCGGAGGCCCTGCCCATTGAGAGCTGCTGGATTCTACTGAATGGCAGCACCACCAGGGAGGTGGTGCTGCCAGTACAACATCCATCTAAGGCCCAGAATTGTCGCCGAATCCCAAGCCACAGGTGAGTCATGGTGGGAGGGGAGTCATGAGTTGGAGATTGCTGGGAAGGAGTTCGGTAGTAAGGGCGGAGGGGTGGCTTTCAGCAGGGCACCTACACCCCTCTCCTGATGCCTACAAACACGTGACCTCGTCATCCCAGGACCCTGCAAGTATGCCCGCATTGGTTTGCTTGTTGTGCTCCCTACATGGTGACTTAAGGACCTCAGCCCGCCACAGGTAATATATTGGTGGCAGGATGAGGTCCTTAAGTGGGCATTAATTTCCCACTAAAAGGTTTCAATTGTCAGCGGGACAGAAAGGCCATCCATGGGCCTTCCTGCCATAAGCTTAACTGGATGGAGGCAGGAAAGTGGCAGGGTTCCCACCTGCCACCCTACTACCTGATTAAATGCTCCCCTGCCACCAAAATGGCCACAGGGGAAGGCACAAGATTCCACCCATAGAATGACACAGAAACACACAGCGCAGGTGGAGGGCATTCAAATCAAGATATCTGTACTGGTGTTTATGCTCAAGATGAGCATCCTTCTACCCTACTTCATCCAGTAGATTCTATTCCATCAAGGTAAATGTACTTTGGGACAGGTTGACGAATTAACCCATTCATGCGGGATGGTTAGCAGATGCCAGATGAGATAAGGTTGATCAAAGGCCAACAGCTCATCTTCCAAACACCAAAGTCTGTTAATAAGAACTGATTTCCAAACCAAGAGTTTCACCAGTGAGTGCAAAGAAGATAAGAAAAGATGGATCCATAATTCCAATAACAAATATCAAAAGCATTTTTAAAAAACTGCAAGTCTAATGTTAAATAAGAAAACACAGTTCAATAGAATAAAATGTACAGAGGCATATGTGCACATACTTTCCTCATACAGATGACATATAGGATTATCATACAGAATATAGAATTAAAAAAATTTCAAAATTTCAAATAAAAAGTCAAGAAGAGCTATACCGATAAAAATGGCTGCAGTTTCCAAAAGTCAGTCTGCCCTGCATAGATAATATAAACAAAACACACATTCGCTCCCTGCTGAGGATGTTGTAACACAGAATAGTTTTCACGTAATCTGAAATTCGAAGCCAGTTGTCTTCATGTTTGCAATAACATTGCCAGAGATTTTAAACCCCTGGTACAGTGCAACATAGGGGAGAATTTTCTCCCCGTTGGGGGGGGGGGGGGCTGAGCGGGAGGGGGCGCGCAGCCAATCGCCACCCACGATCGGCTGCGTTCCACCATTTTACGTGGGCGGGCCAATTAAGGCCCGCCCAGTGTGACGCGCACCTGGAAGCACTCAGCGCTCCCTGTGCAGGCAGCAAAGGTGGGGCTGGGGGAGGAGAATGATTCCCTGAGTCGGGGCATGCGCTTTTTCCCACATGCACACAAGAGAGCGCAGAAATGCACATGGATGAGGTTTCATGATAAAAATGTGAAGGCCGCCTGTGCTCTTCACTTGCCCGCCAACCTTAAGGTTGGACGGGCAGCTTATGTTAATTAGTTTAATTGATATTTAAATGGCCTTAACAGGCCTTTGACAGTTTGACGGGAGTGCAGCTGATTCCGGTGCGCGCCCGAACAGAATATCTTAATGACGTGTGGTGACGTCAGGACACACGCCCGACATCACCACACATAATGTTACGCATCGGCGAGTGGGGCCCACCCCCGCACACTGACTCGAAGATTCTGGCCATAGTTTATTTGAAGTGCAGGAGGATATTTACTTGGTTATGATGCCAGTGGTTGTTTTTTAGTTATTCATCACTTTTTAAGCTAATGAGCATATCATGAGATATAATGTTTTTTCTTAATGCTATTTAAAAAGCTGGTTTGAGTATATAGCTTTTGCCTTTGACCCAAAAGCAGGAAAATTAAGGAAAATTTGTAATCACTTTAAAAATGTTTAGGAAATCTGCAATTTATTTTGTAAAATGATTGAAAATGACCTTTAAAAGTTATCAATTGTAAAGGGATCAATTAAAATTTGGATAATAAGAAATACTCATCCACGTGACCTGACAACACTTGACTTAGAAGCCTGACCAACAGGAAGAAAGTTAAAATATGGAGGCTGTGTGACACTGAAAGAGAAGCAGGAACAGGAGAGATGGAGAGGATCGGTAGGGGGGTGGGGGGTGGCCCCTGCGTGGTGGGGGGGGCGGGGGTGGAAAAGAGGATGTTGGGCCTCAGAAGGTGAGAGAAGGATTCAAGAAGTGGCAATTGCACAGTGGCGGGGGGGAGGGGGTGAGGTTTCGGGCCTCAGGTCAGGTCGGGCTGGGGGGTGGGATGGAGAAAGAGTGTGTCAGGCCCTTGGAAGAGGAGGTGTTGTGGGGGAGGGCGGGGATGAAGGTGTCAGGCCTGCAGGAGGGTGGAGGTCCTCAGTGGGAGGAGGGGGGGGGGTGGTGGTTGGGTTAGGGGGAGACCCCTGGGGGGAAGCAGTGTCAAAGGGATTGGGGGAGTCCTATGGGTGAGGGGTCGATCTGTACAATAGTTCCACAGAAGTTAGTAGTGGTTTTAATTCTTCTAACTTTTTCTGGGTAACAATTTGTGTAATCCAGTTAGAACCATCCTATGTTTGCGATTTTTGGATGGTTCCCAGCAGGACAATCGACCAAGGGAAGTTTGTGCTTCTGGACAACTGTTGTATAAACCTTACCTGTGAACTTCTAAACTGAGATTCCCTAGTGCATCTTTAGGGTACCCCTCCAACCCATCCGACACTAGGGAGCTCAGAAGTTAAGGCTCATGATTTTTCAACTGACTGGGAATTCTGCAATGTGTGTGTGTGCCTACATGACTCCATGAGGGCCAAATGCTTGACTTTATATTTTATTTTTCTTCTCGTGTTAGTGGTTAATAAATTTGCTCTTTCTTCAAGTCAAGAAAACCTTGTTTGATTGGCTCCTTACTACTCACAGCTTAAATCTCATGAAAGAGAAACTTTAATCTTTGTTGTGACCAACTGATGAGTTTGAATAGAGGGGAGTTAGTTCACCCCTTCTCACCTGGTCATAACATCAGAAAGAAGGAAAGGGTTTGGAATTCTGCTTGGAAGAACTGTGACAGAAACTGGGACCATATAGGTGCAGTGGGTTGGCAGCAAATCAGTGAGCTCATCTTTGTATCTGCTATTCCATGTGTAATTTATGTTTCACACTGACCATGATTTGTCTGTCAATTTACATTTAATTTATGTTGATTCTGACTTGTGTCAAAGTAACATGTACAAAGAGTGAAATTTTGTCCGCAAATGTATTCATCTGGTGACCATTCAGTAAAGTTGGTTAGTTTGGTTTACAGGTCCTGTTTGGGTCGGTGGGGGGGGGGGGTCATAACAATATCACTTTGCACTCATCCCCAATTTTGCACATCATTTGCAAAAAAGGAAATTATATCCACTTTTTCAAACATCATTGTAGAGCACATTAAGTGACTGATGTACCACACAATATGCAATTCTATCTTCAAGCTTATACATTTCAATAATCAATCAAATCAATAAATATGATTAAAGCAAACATAAATGCTGTCAATCTCTCCCTCTCTCTTTGGTGGAGGGCAGGGGGGAAGGACTATAAATGCATCAAAGAAAAACACAAGTTGAAGTTTTGGGTGCACCCTTTGTCAGGGATGTAACATAGCATTGTCATTATTTATGTCTCAGAACACAAAGGTAAGTTTCACTATTTTGAGCAAGGGAATCTGGTCATACTGTACATTCAATTTACTGTGTCATAAAACAGCTTAACATTTCTAGTGTTAGTCTCTCTTCAGAGGTTTTGAATGAATACACAAGCTGATACGCAGTCTAGATCACATTGGGAAGCTACTGATTATGTTCCTCGGTTTCGCAGACATATAAATAGTGAAATGTGAAAGTCAACACTCCTAAAAGATAGATAGTTGTGCTGCTTAAGGGAGAAACTACAGCATAAGACCTTAGAAAGCATCTCTGACAGACCTAAATGCATAACAGATTCTTCCCTTTCCTCCCTCAGCTTCCACATTAGTTGTCCATTCAGAGCTATACTGCAGAAGTTGTTGGAACATGATTATAATTATCTTCTGGGGAGAAAAGAAAAATCGCTCGGGGCGGGGGGGAGAAGAGGAGGGCAAATGCAAACTTCGCGCACGCACTTGAAAATCTTCCCGAGGCAGAGGACTGCCTCAGGAGGATGAACAGTTTAAAACATCCAAAATAAATATTTTAAAAATGTTATAAAACATGTCCCCTCATGTGACTCTGTCACATGAGCAGATCCATGTTATAAATTAAATTTTAAAATTTTAATTTTATTTTTATTCGTTGTTGGAAACCTCATCCTGCCTGTGGATGCGATTTCCTAAAAACCTGGCCTTTTCGACTGCCGGCAATCGTAACGTTGGACGGGCAGCAAACAATTTGTTTCAATTACCTTTTTAATGGCCTTAATAGGCCTTTTAATTGACAGTGGGTGTGCTGCCGACTCTGGCACATACCTGCCAATCGAGCACACGATGATGTTGGGACCCTCGCCCAACGTCATTTTACACTTGTTCGGGTCGGCGCACACCCGATAAGCTAAAAATTGGCCCCGTTAATTTAGAAAACTGAACCAGAAGTCAAATAATCCCAATTAACATGCTAATGTGTTATATATTGGGGGAGTAGGTGGCATAATGGCACTGTCGCAGGACTAGTATTCCAGGGGCCCAGAGTAATGCTCTGGGGACCCAGGTTCCAATCCCACCACAGCAGATAGTGAAATTTGAATTCCATAAAAAACTGGCATTAAAAGTCTGATGACCACAAAACCATTGCTGATTGTCATAAAAACCCATTTGGTTCACTAACGTCCTTTAGGGAAGGAAATCTACCATCCTTACCTGGTCTGACCTACATGTGACTCCAGAACCATAGTAATGTGGTTGACTCTTAAATGCCCTCTGAACAAGAGTAACCAGGGATGGGCAATAAATGCTGGCCTAGCCAAAGATGCCCACAACCCATGACCAAATAAAAAAACTCTATATTTCACCACATTCCCTATTCCACTATATTAATGTGTTCTAAATTCTACTAGGAGTTTTTATGATTGTCACCAAAGATCTTTATATTTGGTACCATCATAGGATACAGGCTTTGCTGGCTCGGCCAGCATTTATCACCCATCCCACTGCCCATTTAATATAGTCGACTTGAAGTTTCATGGAGACTTGCCCACTTGTACCACATATCCTGGAAAAATGTGTAAATACAATTTATGTCTTTAGGTTTTCTGGAACTTTTCCATCAAAGTTACATTAGATGTGTAGAAAAACCCATGTAAATTCACCTCCGCTGTTTCTTCCCAGCCCATTTTGTAATCTATGTTGCTCCCAACTCCTTAGACCATGGTTCACTTTTACTGGTAAAAGTTGCAACACAAGATTGCCACATGTTATCAATAAAATTTACATTTAGTCACAATTCAAGCTAAATGGTAGGGGTGCAGTAGATCAACAATCTAGAATGTATTCTTCTCGACTACAAAGTTCACCCACACAAAACATAAAAGCCCAGCCCCACGTTGGGCCCTAATGAAAAATGCTGGTCATCCACATATTAGATTTAGAAAGATAAGATCACTACCAAACTATGCACTCATCAGAAACGCTTCAAGAAACAACTGAAGATAATCAAATCTATAACCATAGCCGTCACATCTCTGAAATACAGAATTAATGGAAAGGCCACGTAAAGGCCAAGTAACATTCAAGGCCTGATATAGAAAAAAAAATTACAGTACAATACAGCAACCTAACTGGCAAATCAAAATCAGAGATAAGAGAAAAAAAAACTTTGCCTTCAAGCTCAAGTCTCAAGTTTAAATTTATTGGCTCTGGCAGCATAGGAGCTTCTGTCCTCCAAGCCTTGACAGACTAACTGCTCTTTTTGCTCATCTATTTCAAGTGTCTGTATCCCCATTCAACTGTGAACCAGAGATCATCACAAAAAACCAAAAAAAGGAGCCACTTCGAATTCCAATTACAGGCCAGTGATCGGGCTCCTAATTCATACAGAGAAATCAGTGAAGGAGAAGATGTTATAGGATTTCAAATTAGAAAACTTACTATCAGGTCACCAATATGATATCAAATTAAAGCAGTCAATTTCATAGTCTCATTGTCTGGAACAGCAATATGCACTCACAAAGCCACAATCAGATCAGCCATGATCTTACTGAATGGCAGAGGAGGCTTGAGGGGCTGAATGGCTTACTCCTGTTCCTAATTCGTATGTTCTTATGTAAATGTAACCCTTTTGCTGTTCAACGTGATTCTTTGACCTTTCAATAAGATTTACAGCAGAGCGGCTCTCTGACTTGATGCTAAAGAAGTGTTTTTTTAAAAAGACCAAATGGGTGCCTGACTTGGGAAGAAACCTGTCACCATTTTTAAGAGTCTGAAAACCAAACTAGCAAGAAATTTACATTTTGAATTTTGTTTGCCTACTGTGGACTGCACATATTTAACGTACTCAAGTTCAGGGAGTTTAGATGCAGTTTGATAAAGCCAAGTCTTAGAGATAACTCCAGCCGCTCCAAAGTATGTGGAGGGATATTGTGGCAGTTTAACTAGCTGAACCAAGTGATTTATTAACACAGGGTACATGTATATTCTGTACAAAGATTTCAATTTTCATGCACAATAAATGGACTCCAATAAGTGGAAGCAATTTCAAGCCAATTACACTTCTGTCCTGAATTCCAAACAAGGTCTAAGTTCCTGTACTCATTGTGAGACTTCACCTCACTGGCACCTTTGTGTAATTACAAGGCTTAAATTATTAAATTATACTGTACATAAGCTTAGTGATGGAAATTAGTATGTATTTTAGGGATGATTTATGAATTTTGGGGTATATTGTTAAAGATGCTAACTTTAAGACTTCCTTAAGTGTCAAATGTTGTGATGTAGCTTCAAGAATGAACCCATGGGTCCTTTGGGGTGAGCTGAAGTTATATCTAGGACACATTTGCACATATGGGCTGCAGTGAGTCTAGCTTAGCAATGAATAGAAGCCAAAGCTACAATGCTGATGGGCCAGGAAGCTGGCCTGAGGACTAGATTTTCCAGGGCCTCTGGTCAAAGATACAAGTTAAAGTTTAGCAGTTAGAGGGAAGCCAAGTCTGCAAAGCTGATTGACTAGGAGAATGGTTTTGGAGCTAGAATGTTCTGAGAACTGCCGGTTAGAGAAACAAATTAAGGTTAGATTGTTGTGTGGATGCTAGGAGCGCACTTCTCATTGGTCAGGAATTACAAATGTTGCCTTAGAGGTTGTTAGTTGTGTCGATCCTGGAGCACACACTTGGACTAAATGTTGCAAAGCTACCTACAAAAAGGGACTAAAAATAGGGGTGCATCACTGAGGTCTTTGCACTTGCCAAGAGTAAACATATGTCACAGGACATTGCTGGTGGGCATTTGTCAGGAGAGAATTAAGAATACGACACTTGCCAGAAGGGCACTTACCAGGAAGTGAGCATTTGCATAGGACATTGCCAGTCAAAGTGTACTTGGTCACAGGCTGTGGTGCTTCCATAAGAATCCAGTATTAGACTCCATTAATGACTAAAGTAATTGTCACAGTTTGAGGGACTGCCATTAGAACTTAGTATTAGACTTAGTGACTGAAGTAACTGTCACAGGCTGAAGATTTGCCATAAGAATCCAGTATTAGAGATCAGTGGGTCCAGTGTAGACAGGATAACCAGAGCTAAAGTAATTGCCTTAAGAGAGAGTGAATAAAAAAATGCACAACTCAGTTGTCAATTCAGTCAGTTAATGTCTAGCTTGGGAGAATCCGTAGCAAAGTACAGTCAGTCTTTGTCAGAAAGTTGTTTCCAAGAGAGACAGAAATAAAAGCACTCGACAGGCAGCTGTGAAGTGTGTAGCTTCAGCAGTTAAAGTGGATGGAGGCTTCAGCAGTTAAGTTACACTGGAAAGTTTTGGGTTGGAAAAGGAGCTATTAGAGTTGAAGTTTTAAAGCTACAAAGGGACCACGTATGTTAGGGTTAAGTTAAGCTAAAATCTTGAAGGATGTCATGAGTCAAGAGACCAGGTTGAAGGAACCAAGAAGAGAACCCGGAAGTCCTAGGATCCACAGGAAATACAGACTGACGCATGTGTATCATGCTATGCCTCGACTGATGAAATATTAAGTATTAATCTTTATTATCCAAAAAGCCTTGCTTCTTGCATTCTAAATTAGTGAATGTCCTTTTTGCCAATATGGTTATTCCCCAACAAGAATTTTCTTACTCTGGGGCTTAGTATAGAGCCCAAATCCTTATATCATTCTGTTGTTTTCTCACTTCACTGGTCTCACAACCTGATTGCTTCTCACTAATAAGATGAAAAAATGCCAGGCAGACTATACATAATTGCCTATCTGGTCTTAATGATTTAAGGTACACTTTGGACCGGATTTTCCCTGCAGGCTTCTGAACCCTGATGTCAGGCCCAAATATGAGTCAGAAGCCTGCACTGTGTAGGAAACACTGTCATTCATTGTGAATTTCCCTGGAACAGGTACTGATAGCCTGAGGCGGGTTTATCATCCAATTAAGGACAGCAGGCTGGGTCTTGAAGTTGGAGGGCACATCAGAGGCTTTCAAGCTTGAAAGCAGCAATAGGATGCAATGGAAGGTAAGTGAGGGAGAGGGTGCTTCAAAATGGAGGCGCCCCCTCTCTAACTTTCTTTACGGTTTAAATAAAAAGCTCTTTCGCAGCCAAGTCACCACTGTTGTCCATGGTGGCGGGAAGCAACTTTACATGGTGTCCTATGGCTGCTGCTACACCCAGGCAGGAAGGGGCTCCAGGCCTGCTAAACCCTCTGCCCAGTCTGCCGCTGGATGCCCTTCTCTAGACAATTAAATTGGTCTCCACCTTCTGCAAGAACCAAAATCCCAGTTGGCCTCTTAACAGGCCCTCATTGGTTTAACTGGCTACTCACCACGGGTGGGCAGGTAGCCCTGAGCGCTCCTCCATCCCAACCCCATCCTAATCCAGTCTCCAAGAAAATGGGCAGGGTGGGATAGAGTCAGAGAGCTGGTACGCAGGCTGGCAGTGCTATTTTTAGCGGGGCCTAAAATCAGGCCCTTTGTGTCAGTACCAGTTTCCTCTTCTAGATAAACCCATTTCTTTGTCTTCAGTTTGTCAGTACCTCACTCAGCTTAAAGTAGCATTGTTGTTTCAACATCAGAAATGATCAAATTATGTTTCTTAATATTAAGTCTTATTAGTTTCTGAGATTTTTGCAATTTTTAGAGACAAATAAACATTAACTAAAAATGCAATGACCAGGTATTTATTAGTCACACAAAAACAGTGCACCATTGAATTAGCATATATAACCCAGTGGTATAATTTTGCTTGGGGCACTTATACTGTGATAGAGTGCCAAGGATTGCAGATGTATGGTTCCTGTGCTGCCAGTGGCATTCCGGAGCACAAATTCAGCAAAGCAGAGAGCACGGAGATTCAATTTTCACATCACTCACTCAGGATCCACGTTTAAACATAATAGGAGATGAACACTTAGTGGCTCTTTGACAGATTGCATTTTTGCTGGCTTTTGAGCTTTGAAAAGTTGGGCAGCCTCGGGCTAAAAATAGAGCAATTCTTTTAAAGCTCAGAACGAAGATACACTACTAATGGATGCCATAAGGTATGGGGTCCGAGCCTCATTGCTAAGCTAGTCTCTCATATATTTGATTAATTTGATAGGTGGCTATCTTAGAAGCTGCATGCAGTAAGTTATAAGGGAAGAGTGAAGATATTGACATTAAAAATTTGGTCTATATTTGTTTTCGAGCTAATCGCAGTATCGATGAAGTAAGTAGAACACAATCTTTGTGCTACCTCTTCATTTGCCTGATTGAAGTATGCAGCAGAGCGTGATTTACGCTTCTAACTGGCTGCATGTTCAACAGGGGGCCAACAACACCCAAGGCTAGCATGAGTTTCAGCCAACCTCTCGCTCTTCAAAGCAGTTTGTCCCTCTTAAAAGGGGAGCTGCACTATTTGAAAGGAAGATGCTGCCAAATGCAAGTACTACAATTGGAAACAAAGCAAATGGAATTCCAAGGCTAGCAGGTTCACGGATGGCCTTATTCATGGAGGTGGATAAGAAAAGAAATGCAATGCCTTAAGGCCTGTCCTTGGAAGGGATTGGGAACAGGGTGACAGGGAGGTCATTTCCAGGAGTCTGGCCCCAAGGACTTGGCAGCAGTGCCACATAAAGGTCATAAGAAATAGCAGCATGTTATTTGGCCCATTGAGCCTTTTCCACCATTCGATAAGATCATGGTTGATTTGATTGTGACCTTAACTTTGATACGCCTCAACTCCCTTGTAGGTCAAAAATCTGTCCAACTTAGCCTTGAATATATTCAATGACACAGCCTCCTGTTCTTTGTGGAAGACAATTCAAAAGACTAACAACCATTTGAGAAAATAAATTGCTCCCCATCTCTGTCTTAAATGGGAGACCCCTTATATTTAAACTGGGGCCCCTAATTCTAGACTCCCCCACAAAAGGAAACTTCCTTCCAGCATCAACCCCGTCAAAGCCCCTCAGAAGCTGATATGCTTCAATAAGATTATCTCTCATTCTTCTAAACTCCAATAAATAAGCCCAACCTGCACAACCTTTCCTCATAAGTCAACTCCTTCATCCCAGGAATCAGTCTAGTCAACTTTCTCTGAAGTGCTACCAATGCATGTATGTCCCTCCTTACGTAAGGAGACCAAACTATATACAGTACTCCAGGTGTAGTCACTCTAATGTCTTATACAGTTACAGCAAGACTTCCCTATTTTAATACTCCATCCTCCTTGTAATAAAGAATGGGCGGGGATTTTCTGCTCCTGATCATGGCGGGTGTCATGGTCGGCACGAAAGCTAAATCGCGTAAGAAGGTCCAAAACCAGCTTTACAACGACATAAAATGAGGAAGTGAATGCGTGCTTCAGCCGTTAATGGCGGCTGTGTTTCCCACTGCCGAATATCTAGAATATCATTAGCATCTCACTATGATGCCCACTCACCAGAATCATCTCTCTACGCTGGATTAAGTGCTCACGGCAGGATGGTGGGGGTGGGGGAAACACTAAAGGGCCACCGCCTGAATTGATAGTTCCACAATGAGGACATCGGCACAGCTGAGACAGTTTAGCAGCTGTTCAATTGACATGCAAGGAGTCAGTAATGTTTTATTTTATTCATTTATAGAATGTGGACATCACTGACTAGGCCAGCATTTTATTGCCCAATCCCTAATTGCCCTCGAGAAGGTAGCGGTGAGCTGCCTTCTTGAACCGCTGCAGTCTATGTGGTGTAGGCACACCCACAGTGCTGTTAAGAACATAAGAAATAGGAGGAGTAGGCCATTCGGCCCCTCAAGACTGCCCCAGCATTCAGTAAGATCATGGCTGATCTGCCCCAGGCTTCAACTCCTCTTTCCTGCCAGCTCTTCAGAGCCCTCAACTCCCCGATATTTCAAAAATCTATCTAGCCTCCACATCTCTCTAGGGTACAGAATTCCAGATATTCACTACCCTCTGAGAAAAGAAATTCCTTCACATCTCAGTTTTAAATGAGTGTCCCCTTATTCTGTAAATATGTCCCCTAGTTTGAGATTCCCCCACTAGAGGAAGCATCTTCTCAACATCTACCCTGTCAAGCCACCTCAGAATCTTGCCCACTTCAATAAGATCACCCCTCATTCTCCTAAACTCTAATGAATAAAAGTCTAGCCTGTTTAGCCGTTCTTAATAAGTCAACCCCTTCATCCCAGGAATCTCTTTTGAACTGCCTCCAATGCCAGTATATCCTATCCCTTCTTGAATACGGGGACCAAAACTGTACACAGTACTCCAGGTGTGACCTCACCAACACCCTGTGCAGTTGTAACAAAATTTCCCTATTTTTAAACTACAACCCCCTAGCAATACAGGCCAAAATTCCATTTGCCTTAATTACTTGCTGCACCAGCATGCTAACTTTTTGTGTTTCATGCACAAGGACACCCAGATCCCTCTGCACTTTTTTGGAGTCTCTCTCCATTTAGTCTGCCTTTTGATTCTTCCTACCAAAGTGCATGTCCTCACACTTTCCTACATTAAATTCCATCTGCCAAGTTTGTGCCCACTCACTCAACCTGTCTATATCCCCTTGCAGATTCCTTATGTCCTCACCACAACATGCCATCCCACCTATTTTTGTATTGTCAGCAAATTTGGATACATTACACTCTGCCCCTCCTTCAAGTCATTGATATAGATGCTAAATAATTGAGGCCCTAGGACTGATCCTTGTAGCACTCTGCTAGTTACATCTTTCCAACCTGAAAAAGACCCATTAATCCCAACTCTGTCTTCTGTATGTTAACCAATCCTCAATCCATGCTACTACATTACCCCCAGTACCATGAGCTCCTATCTTGTGCAATAACCTTTTATGTGGCACCTTATCAAATGTCTTCTGGAAATCCAAATACACTACATCTACCAGTTCCCCTTTATCAACTTTGCTTGTTATGCCCTCAAAGAACTTTAGCAAATTTGTCAAACATGATTTCCCATTTACAAAACCAGGTTGACTGTTTGATTGTGTTAAGCTTTTCTAAATGTCCTGCTATTTTTTCCTTCATAATGGACTCTAGCATTTTCCCAACAACAGGTGTTAGGCTGACTGGCCTATAGTTTCCTGCTTTTTGCCTCCCTGTCTTCTTGAACAGGGGCATCACATTAGCAGTTTTCCAATCCGCTGAGGTCCTTCCAGAATCCAGTGAGTTCTGAATACTTCAACCAAAGCCTCCACTATCTCTGCAGCCACTTCCTTCAAAACCCTTGGCTGCAGGCAATCAGGTCCTGGCGACTTGTCTGCCTTTAATCCCATTAGTTTGTCAAATACTTTGTCCCTCGTGATAAAGGCTGTTACAAGGTATTACCTCCCATTAGCTCCTTGCAAATCTGATTTCTTTGGGATGTTTATAGTGTCCTCCACCATGAAGACCTATGCAAAATATTGGTTTAAATTATCTGCCATTTCCCTGTTCCCCATTATTAATTCTCCAGTCGCATCCTCCAAGGGTCCCATGCTCATTTTAGCCATTCTTTCTTTTTATATACCCATGGAAGTTCTTGCTGTTTGTTTTAATATTTCTTGCCTGTTTACTTTCATAATCAATCTTCTGAATCCTTATTAGCTTTTTAGTCATCCACTGCTGGTTCCTAAAAAATTCCCAGTCCTCTGGCCTCCTACTAGTTTTCACCACTTTGTATGCCTTAGTTTTTGATTGGAGGGATTTTGATGGATTTTAAGGGAGTTCCAGGATTTTGACCCAGCAGCAATGAAGGAACGGCAATATATTTCCAAGCCAATATAGTGAGTGGCTTGGAGGGGAACCTCCAGGTGGTGCTGTTCCCATGTATCTGCTGCCCTTGTCCTTCTGGGTGTTAGTGGTCGTAGGTTTGGAAGGTGCTGCCTAAAGGCTCTTGGTGAGTTGCTGCAGTACAACTTGTAGATGGTATACACTGCTGCCACTGTTCGTTGGTGGTGGAGGGAGTCAATGTTTGTGGAAGGGGTGCCATTCAAGCAGGCTGTTTTGTCCTGGATGGTATCAAGCTTCTCGAGTGTTGTGGAGCTGCACCCATCCAGGCAAGTGGCCATTATTCCACCACACTCCTGACTTGTGCCTTGTAGATGACAGCCAGGTTTTGGGTAGTCAGCAGGCGAGTCACTCAGCACAGAATTCCTAGCCTGTGACCTGCTCTTGTAGCTACAGTATTTATATGGCTAGTCCAGCTTAGTTTCTGGTCAATGGTAACCCCCAGGATGTTGATGGTGGGGGGATTCAGTGGTGGTAATGCCATTGAATGTCATATGAAGCAATAATACCCATTCATGCAACACTGCTCCCTCAAAAGTGGCAAAGATTATTCCCCTAGTTTTAATCCCTCATTTGTGGCCTTCAAATTCACCAGAGTATTATGGTACTGCAGAACTATTGGATGACTGGACAAGCTGGAGAACTCTCTTGGAAATGTGGCCGTGCACCACTCACAGATTCATTTTATAACATCTATACAAGTTGGAATTGACAGGGCAGTATGGTTCTCCATATAAAGCAAAGTTATTTACATAAAGTTTAAATTAGCCATTCGATTGGTTGTGAGGGCCTTCTTCTATGAATGGTTCCAAAGGTTTCCACTTGGATATTTTATATGCCAGAGAGAGCTCATTCTCAGCCTGTGAAGAGAAGCCTTGGACCCCCTAAATTAATCTCATGTTCTCACTGAATAATTACCCTCATGTTGAGTTCAAATAGCAGTCCTGGAGTGCAGGTAATGATGATCTCAGGACCTGGGCTGAAAGCAGAACATCCAGTCGCCGGGCTGAAGCTGCTGCCAGTTGGTCACGTGGTTGTGGTGAACATTGATGTGCACCCTGGCTTTCAGGAGCCAGTATTCTCTGGCATGTGTGAAAAAGCCTTGAGCCCACAATCACAGACAGAAAGTGGACCTTTGGCAACAAATGCTGACTCTTGCACATTTCTCACTGATACTGCAGTGAGGAGACCATCAGGAAGGTGTTATTGCTACCTGCATTATTGCTTATAGGCAGAAGAAAAGAATGAGAAGGCAGCGACGGAGGTGCCTGGCTTGCTAAAGGGAGGAGCAGAACCCTCAAGACCAAGTGGCAGCAGGTCCTCCACCAGATGCAGAGGATGATTCTCAGAGTCATAATTAGTAAGCGTCTCACTAGACCCAGGGTATATTGATGTTGCATGTGTTATATGCAGATGAGCGGGAACCTGTTCACTGACATCTCAGCATGTCAAAGGATCTGGTGACTCACATTTGTCACATTCTGCAGGATTTGATGCCACAGGGACTGGGAGGGCATCCATTGCCAGTGGCTGCAAAAGTAACTGCCCCACTCAACTTCTACACCAGTGGCTCCTTCCAGGGCTCTGCTGGGGACCTCTGTAGCATATCTCCAGCCACAAATGCATCCAGGAAGTCACAGACGAAGGCCCACAATTTTGTTCACTTCAACAGAGCGCAAGCATGCCAGGACACAAGAGCACTGGGCTTTGCAGAGCTTTTCAATCTCCCACAGGTGAAGGGTGCCATTGACTGCACTTATATGGCTATAAAAGCCTCTTGGCAACAGGCAGTCCAGTGTGTCAACTGGAAAGGCTACCACTCACTCAATGTACAGCAGGTATGCGACCATACAAACTTATCATGCAGGTGTGCGCCAGATTCCCAGGTAGCATCCATGACTCATGCATCCTGAGTACATCTCAGATCTCTTCGAGGGACATATTGGATGCAGGGTTGGCTCCTTGGGAACAACAGTTACTCGCAAAGGACATGGCTGATGATGCCCACGTGGCAGCCTTAGACTCCTGCAGAGAAAAGGTACATTGCGGTTAATGCCGGAACCTGGGCATTGCTGAAACACACCATAGAGAACCTGAAAATGCAATTCCGATGCGTGGATAGATCTGGTGGAGCACTCCAGTACAATGCTCAGGGGGTCTCACACATCATCGTGGCTTGCTGTGCACTACACAACCTAGCGCTACAAAGTGGAGAGGATTTGGCAGATGACGAGATGGAGGAGCTGCACACCTCCTCTGATGAAGAGGCCCTGAAGGGGATGATGGTGATGAGGTCTTGGAAGCTAGGGATGCAGGTGAAGGGGCCATTGCACAGGCCAGCTGAGTCAGGCATGCTCGTGAGGATCTCATTACCAGTAGATTTCAGAAGAAGGTTGACGAAATGCACTAAGGATCCTCCTGGACAACTCTCCCCCTTCATGGGCCAGCTTGACCACCAGCATGGCTATCCTCTAATTTCACCAATGAACTTTAGATGGCAGTGCTTTGTTGCATAAAACACTGCATAGCCCTGATGCAGTGAAGAATGAGCAAGCCTCAAGGGCACATGTATGAGCTGAGATGGTGTTACCTGGAGGAGGGCATTCTGGCATCAGATTTCAGAAAGTGCTGTCTCTTCACACATCCATCCAGCATCCCAGTCGCAACAGCATCCTACAAGATGCAGGGGCACTTGCATGATCCTCAGCGGCCTAGTGCCTGCATGCCTTCACCCTGGCAGGGCTCCTCATTGCGATCCATTGGAACCAATGCAGTCACACACAATGGGCAGAATTTTCTGCACCTGCCCGCCGCTGGGATCTTCCAGTTCCACTGCACGTCAATGGACTTCTGGCTGGGGGCCAGAAAATCCCGGCCGAAATGTTACATCAATGGTGACACAGAAACATAATGCTTGGGGCAAGGCAGCCGATGAACTACCACTGCTGTGACTGCACTTAGAGTTGATTCAGTCGGCTGGGATATACTCCCTGAAATGACAGTGACAGTTAAAGCTGCATTTCTCCTAGTCCTAGTATGAAAGCAAAGCACCTGAGCATGATGAGGTCAGACACTTGGCTGCCTGATATGGAGATGCCTCCTCGTATAGAGAACCAATGTGCCCCTATGGCCAGCCCTGGCCCTGGCAAAGTCCAATATGATCAGAAAGCATGAACCACTCAAGGGCACTTGCCGTTACTAATGAAGAACACTGTTCTGCTTCATCACATACTCGCTCCTATCCCTTTGCATCCCTCCACCTTATCTGAAGCAACAACTTGTGATTCCAGAACATGCCTAAAGGCTGTTTTGGCCTCCAGAATCACAATTTGGAAGTAGCATCAGTAATCTCTTGGAACATTAAGGCGATGGGACGCACACCGCTGTTTACCAACCTTGTGACCAGACCCTTCTCCCTGCAATGGTCATACTAAAGGGTACGATCAAAGTTGGATGTCTAATGCCTCTAAGTGCCATTGCTTCATCATCTTGAGGTGGCTAGGTGGTCCCAGTTTTTGCTGAGCTCAGCAGGTTGCCACTGGGAATGCTGGAAACCTGTTTGGCTGAGAGAAGTGCACATAAGCTGAATACAGGCTCATATCATTCTAATCCTGTCGAGAGACAGCAGGCAGATGGAGTTGGATGGTACATGAGCCTTCTCCATGTGCTAGTACATCTCTTCTTAAACATCACATATTTACCTGTCAAGAATGCAGATGAGATAGGGCCACATCCTTGCCTCAATCGTTCAAAGCCAAGAATGCACAGGACAGAACCCTACGAGGCACGGGAATGAGGTTTGTTCCACAAGCACACTGAATATGAAGGCGCAGGTATTACTGATATGGAACATCTCACTGTGGTGAGATGGTAGCACACTGCACAGAAGAGAGGCCCAGGATGGAGACAATTGTCATAAGTGGGCACAGGAACCAAGGTATCACGTGATCAACAGTAACACAGCTTATCATAAGGAGGCATAGACAAGAGGAGATATGAAATGATTGCAAGTCTATTTACATTTGTGAAGGTTATATACATGTGGTTTACACCCATGCCGAAGTTGTATAACTACATCATCTTCATTTTCCTTACCCTGCCACTATGTCTTGGTGCTCAGCTAACATCCACAGCAGAGATAGAGGTAAACTGCTGACTGCTATGCCCTGTTTTCTGCGATGACGTTGGCAGGCGTCCTCTGGTGGGTAGAGACCTGGTGGGCCCCGGCCTGCTTCGGGTGTCCTGCTGTGGGCCAGGTGCAGCTCCCTCGGCCTGTGGAGCTGGAGCTGACAGGGTCACAGGAAAAGGGGATTTGGATCGACCACTCTCAAAGTCACCTGGGTGCATGGCCCTGGGGTGTCAAGCTGCTGGTCCTTCTTCCTATGGGTGGCCGAAGGCCCCTTGCTGACTCCTTGAGGAGAAGGTCAGCTGGAGCGAGATCGAGATGCCTCATGGCCCTCTCGAGTTCACATTGATGGATGCCATCAACAGCTACAACAATGGAATGCAGCTCCTGCAGCAATTCAGGACCAATGTCCTGGACCAAAGTCTCCATGGCAGCCTCCAACCTGCCAGTGTTGACCTCAGTGCATTGGCATGGCGGCACTATCATCTCAGACTGCACTCCTCCATCGTGTGTTGCAATCTGAGGGGTGCAGCTGACATCCCTTCCAGCTGTTCCTATGCTTTTCTTTGCAGTTCCAGCATCTGATTTAGGCCCGAGTCCAGAGGCTGGTCATTGGACTCAGCAGAATCATGGCTTCCAGCAGTCCTGCGAGTGCTGGTGACCTCCGATGTCCCTACTTCACCTTCTGTGGACCAGATTGTGATCCTGAGGCTACTCTAGAGCTAGGTCCCACTAAGGTGTGTCTCTCTGAGCTGGTGGAGGGTATGGGTGAACGTTGTGACAGTCTTCGAAAGGTACTGTCCTCAGGTTCCTCATCCGAGGTGTCAGCTGGGCTGGAGTTGAGGGCTTGGCTCATTTATGCCCTCAGCAGCTTCCCAGAGGTGCCTACAAAAAAATGGAGACACTATTAGTGCATGGCAGGTGACTCTGAAACAGAAGAAATCACTCGCGTTATGGTTATCTGATGGATGTTTCAGTACAGGATCCTCACTTGGGTGTGCACTGCCAATCCCACTGTCAATGCAGGCATGGTCTATGTCCTCTGTGGCCAGCCTTTTGGCTCTGTTCTCGAAATCCGTGAGAACCTTGACCTCGGGAACTCCTACCCTGGTATGGGGCCTCACCTTCTTATTGTGAACCAGCTTGTCCTGTATGACGTCAGTTGGAGACAATTTGAGCAAGATGCATGGGCAGATGATAAGGATGCCTGGCATGTGTGTGGGTGGTGAGTGGAGCCCTGGACAGGATTAGGACGCCTACTCCAGAGGAGATGAGGCCAGATGGAGATGTCAGGGTATGTGAAAGTGAGCGGTGATGTCCCTCGAGGTGGCAGCGAGTGAGATCCTTGTGAATCTGTGATGGACTTGAGTGTGTGAGAGTTGAGTGTGATGGATGGTTGACTTACCCCAGTGGAATGTATGAGATCATTCACCCTCTGCCTGGGTGGTTGATCTCTTCTGCAGGGCGTTTGCACTGACCACTGCTGCGACCACCTTCTAAGGACACCTTGGTGGAAGGACTGTAGCCAGAGTGGGGTAGAAGGCATCATGATGGACCTTGACTGTGTTCAACAGGCACTCCAGTGAGGCATTACTGAATTTGGGTGCAGCGTGCTTTCTGCCTTTGAGACTCATGTCTTCACTGGAGCTGCTGCAGAGAGTGCAAATGCTGTGCAGGGGTGGAGTTTAAATATGACGCTCAGAGTTAGGGAGTGCTAAGGTCATGGCAGGGCGGGCGAATCAGATGCTACCCACCAGCAGAACGGCGTGTTCCCCATGGATGAATAATTAATCAGCTGTGATGTGGATGATTTCCTGCAAAAAAGCTGCCATTGCAGCTCGTGGGTGGAACACCATTTTTCCCACCCACTAAGGGACTGTGAATTTCAGGAAAAATCCCGGCCCAACATTCAACTTGCCATCCTAATTACTTGCTATACCTGCGTGTTAACTGTTTGTGATTCATGTACACAGATACCGAAATCCATCTATACTGCAGCATTTCTCTCTAGTTAAATAATAATTTGTTTTTCTATCCCTCTAGCCAAACTGGACAACCTCACATTTTTCTACATTACACTGCTTCTCCCAATTATTTACCCATTTACTTAATGTATCTATGTCCTTTTACAGACTCTTTGTATCCTCCCCATAGCTTGCTTTTCTACCTAACTTCATCATCATCAGCAAATTTGGCTACTTTACATTCAGTCCCTTTATCCAAGTCATTAATACCGATTGTCAATAGCTGAGGGTCCAGCACAGATCCCTGCAGCACTCCACTAGTTACAGTTTGTCAACCTGAAAATGACCCATTTATCCCAAATGTCTGTTACCTGTTAGTTAGCCAATCCTCTATGATAATATATCATCCCCAACAATGTGAGTTCTTATCTTCTGCAGTAACCTTATATCTGGCATCTTACTGAAGGACTTTTAGAAAGCCAAATACACTACATCTACTGGTTCCCCTTTATCCATCCTATTTGTTACATCCTTAAAGAACTCTAGTAAATCCGAACACAAGTTCCCGTTCACAAAATCATGTTGGTTCTGCCTGATTACATTATGATTTTCTAAATGTCCAACTAATATTTCCATAAAGGATTCTAGCATTTTCTCCAACGACAAATGTTAGATGAACTGATCCATAGTTTCCTGCTTTCTGTCCCCCTCCTTTCTTGAATAGTGGTGTTATATTTGTGGTTTTCCAATCCACAGGGACCTTTCCAGAATCTAGGGAATTTTGGAAGATTACAACCAATGCATCCAATATCTCTGCAGTCACTTCTTTTAAGACCCTAGGATGAAGGTCGTCTGGTCCAGGGAACTTGTCAGCCTTGAGACTCATTAGTTTTCCTGGTAAAAGCAAAATACTACAGATGCTGGAAATCTGAAATAAAAACAGAAAATGCTGGAAAAACTCAGTGGGTCTGGCAGCATCTGTGGAGAGAGAAACAGAGTTAACGTTTTGAGTCCATATGACTCTTCAGTTTTCCTGGTACATTTTCTCTATGATTGTTTTAAGTTCTTCCCTCCCTTCTACCTGTTGATTTTCTACTGTTCTTGGGATGCTTTCTGTGTCTTTAACTGTAAAGACAGATATAAAATACTGGTTCAAATCTCTGCCATTTCCTTGTTCCTTATTATTAATTACCCAGTCCCACCCTCTAAGGGTGGGACTAGCTCATTTTAGCTACTCTTTTCCTTTTAATATACAAGTCAAAGCTTTTACTTTCCAATTCTATCCCTCTAGAAATAAAGCCCAGTGCTTATTTTGCTTTTTATTTATGGCCTTGCTAATCTGTGACACAATTTTCAGATGCAAATGTTATATGAAAATGAAGTTTAGGTCGCCAATAAAATCCAGTTCATTATTCAAATTCTGCATCTAATCCATGGTAGTCTTTGACATTGAGACTGACAAAAAACACTTCATTAAAAACTGAAACCAACAATATACGTAAAGCAGCCTGGTATTTGCTATGAAAATCGTGAGTGCATCCTTGGAAGCAGAGGTAACATTATCAAGCATAAGGGAAATATTCAGCCACAGCATAAAAATTTGAATTAAATGGATAGTTTAATGTTTTTTTACAACATGAAACGGATTAACATCTAAAAAAAACCTGCTAGAATTCATTTTTGCTGCATATAAAATGCTATTTCCCTCACTGAGATGATCTCCAATTTGCAATAACATGACATTACAAACACAATTAAGTTATTTTTCAATTTATAGAAATATTCCAAAGATTTTTCATGGAAAGCTAATTGCTTTCAACAAGAACTTTTGTTGAGCACAGCTAGCAACGACCTAAGGGACCTTAACAAGATAGTTCATGTGCATCACTCATTCAGAATTAAAGCAAATTGCATTAACACCTTATTTATACAACAATAATAAACACAAAGAATAGCACTGAAGTATAATTAGAGCACTGAATACAAAATTCCAAAAACTATTCTCTTCAACTCTGTTGCTTCCTGACATCCTTACAGCCATGGTCCAAGCATAGACAAAAGAACTGAACTCAAGAGGTGAGGTGAGAAGACTGCTCTTGACATCAAGGCAGCTCTTGTCTGGGTGTGACATCAGGGAGTCCTCGTAAAATTGAAGTCAATGGGAAACAGGGGGGAAACTCTCCATTGATTGGAATCAAACTTAGCACAAACACAGATGGTTGTGGTTGTTGGCAATCGATCAATCATCTCAGTCCCAAGACACCACCGCATGAGTTCCTCAGGGTAGTGCCCTAGGCCCAACCATCTTCAGCTGCTTCATCAATAACCTTCCTTCATAAAGTCAGAAGCAAGGCTGTTTGTTAATAATTGCACAATGTTCAGCACCATTCAGAACTCCTGAGAAACTGAAGCAGTCCATGTTGATGTGGAGCAAGACCTGGGCAACATTCAGGCTTGGGATGATAAATGGCAAGTAACATTCACGGCACACAAACGCCAGGCAATGACCAACTCCAACATACAACAGTATTACCATTGCTGAATCCCCTATCAACATCCTGAAGGTTACCATTGACCAGAAACTGAACTGGACTAGCCATATTACTACTGTGGCTACAAGAGCAGGTCAGAATCGGAGGAACCCAAACCCAACCGAGGAGTCATACCCTCTGAGAAGTTTTCTAAAGAAGATTATTTTGTAGTTTATATTACAAAATATAATTCTATATTATGCCTCCTGATTCCCCAAAGCATAAGTCAGGAGTGCGATGGAATACTCTTCACTTGCCTGGCTGTGTTTGGCTTCAGCAACATTCAGGTACCTTGACACCATCCACACCAATCCACTTGATCGGCACCCCTTCCACCAACTTGAACATTCACTCTACCATCACTGATGCAGAGAGGCAGAAGTCTATAATATATACAAGATGCACTGCAGCAACTCACCAAGACTCCTTTAACAGCACCTTCCAAATCCAGGACCTCTACCACCTAGAAAGACAAGGTTAGCAGACACATGGGAACAGCACCACCTGCAAGTTCCCCTCCAAACCACACATCATCTTGATTTGGAACTATAATCGCCGTTCCTTCACTGTCACTGGGTTTAAATGCTGGAACTCCCTTCCTAACAGCACTGTGGGTTTATCTCCAACGCGTCAGAAATTCATAAGTTTACATAGTGTTGACTGGAGCATAGTGGTAATTTCACTGGGCTGGTAATCCAGAGGCCAAGCTAATGTTCTGGGGACAGGACTTCAAATCCAACCATGTCAGTTGGTGGAATTTAAATTGAATTAAAAACATCTAGAATTGAAAGCTAGTTTCAGTAATAGTAACCATGAAACTATCATCGATTGCTATAAAAATCCATCTGGTTCACTAATGTCCTATAGGGAAGGAAATCTGCCTTCCTTACCTGCTCTTGCCTACATGTGCCTCCAGACCAACAGCAATGTGGCTGATTCTTAACTGCTCTCTGAAATAGCCTGGCAAGCCACTCAGTTCATCAGCAATTAGGGATGGGCAAAAATGTTGGCCTTGGCAGCAACATCCACATCCCATGAAAGAATAAATTTAATCTAGGCTCATGGCCTGAATTTTGCACTCGTTGGGCACATGCTATCAGCGGGCCCAGAAGCAGATGCGAAATGCACTTTCTCCTGCGATCAGCCCTCGGCCAGCCAATTAACAGCCAGCCATCCGCGGGAAGTGTGCCCATAGAAAGGCTCAGCACTGCCGGTGGGGTCGGGAAATGGGTGGGGACCAAAATCACCATCGGTGCTGGTGAGCACTTCCACTCAGTTCCTTGAAGGCAGATGCCTCAGGGAGCTGCAGGCCTCCAAATAATAAAAGAAAGCCCAAAAATGCTGCAAAAAAAAAAAAATCCACATAACACAATCAAGCACCTGAAAGCAGACCTCAAAAAAAACCTCCCAATACTTATTTTTATTTTAAATCCTAACGGAGATTTCATTCCACCCTTGGATGAAATTTCATCAAAAATGTAAAGACCGCCTGGCCTGTCCTTAAACCATAAGGTTGAATGGGCCATGAAAATCGCTGACAATTAGGGCATTAATGGGCTTAATTGCCCTCTTGTCGGCGGGCACTCTTCCGACTTTTGCATACGCCCACCAAGCGAAATATTGTGTGCGCACGATGACGTCGGGACACTCACCCGATGTCATCTCGTATGATCTCGTCCCCTTTTGGGTCAAGCCAATGCCCGCCTGCGCGATGTAAAATTCTGGCCTATAATTCCAAAGGTTTCTGAGGGCGAGTTGCACTTTTGGAGGTACTGTCCTTCATGTAAGATGTTACATTTAAGGCCTTACCCACTCTCTTGGGTTACTATAAAACATCCCACCCACCCTCTCAGGTTGCTGTAAAAAATCCTGTCATTCCTAGGAGAAGGGCAATCAATATTCCTAATATCCTCGTGAATGTTCTTCCCTCAGCTAACAGCACTAAGATGGATTATTTGGTTACTGTTCTCATAGTTGCTTGTGGGATATTGCTAGACTCAAACTGGCTGCCGTACCCTACAGTTCAACAGTAATTACATTTCAAAAGTACTCCATTGGCTTAGTGCTTAAGAACTTGAGTGACTGAGTTTGATATCAAGGTGACACTTGACCAATTTTAGCACCAAGGATCTCGAGTGAAGTTGAAGTCAATGGGAATCAGGAAAAATTCTCTACTGGCTGTAATCATAGCTAACATAAAGTAAGATGATTATGGCTGTTGGAATCCAATCACCTCAGTCTCTAAAGGCACTGTTAGAGCTCCTCAGGGAAGTGTCCTAGGCCCAACCAACTTCAGTTGCTTCATTAATGAGCTTCCCTCCAAGATAAGAATAGAAGTACAGACGTTCGTTGATGACCACAGTATTCAGTTTCATTTACAACTCCCAGATACTGCAGCAATCTATGTCTGCAGTAAGATCTGAACAAAATTTAGGCTTGGGCTGACAGGTGGCAAGTAACATTTGCATCACACAACTGCCAAACAATCACCACCTCCCCCTGATATTGAACAGCATTACCATCACTGACTCCCCCCACCATCAACATCCTGGGGGTTACCATTGACAATAAACTGAACGGGACCAGCCATATAAATACTGTGGATACAAGAGCAGGTCAGATGCTGGGAATTCTACAGAGAGTAATTCACTTCCTAACTCCCCAGAGCCTGTCCATCACCCACAAGTCAGAAGTGAGATGAAACTCTCCCCACATGCCTGGATGAGCGCAACTCCTACAACACTCAAGAAGTTCAACACCATCCAGGACAAAGCAGCTCACTTGATTGGCAACCCATCCATCACCTTAAACATTCACTCCCTCCACGCCAGTGCACCGAGGTTGCTCGTGTGCACCATTTACAAGATGCACAGCTGCAATTCTGCCAAGGTTTCTTTGACATCAGCTTCTAAACCTTCTAGATGGTAGAGGTTGTGGGTTAAGTGCAGCAGACATATGGGAACACCAACACCTGCAAGTTCTCCTGCAGGTTACATGCTATCCTGACTTCGAACTATATCGCCATTCCTTCACTGTCACCCTGGCAAAGTCATGGAACTCCTGGCCCAAAGGAATTCTGGGTTTCCAAACTGACTGCAGTGGTTCAAGGCAGCAGTTCATCAAGGGCAATTAGGGATGGACAATAAACGTTGGCCTAGCCAGAGGTATGAACTCACAAATGAATGTAAAAGAAAAAGGGTCTACTTAATCTTGCGGATTTTTTTTACAATGGGCTATTTTTGAAACTAGCTCTTTATTTTACTCTTTCGTGGGATGTGAGCATTGCTGGAAAGGCCAGCATTTGTTCCCCATCCTTACTGATGGACAGTATCCTCAGAATAAAAGCAGAACTTAGTGCAAATCTGGGACAATTCTGCCCAAAGTGCGATAGCGACATTTTACCCGCAGGCTGCAACGTTGGGTTTTCAAGCCGCATTGTTCCAAACCCACCGTATTAGTTATGCATTCCTGGGAAACATGCCATTTCGATGGCAGGTGGGGTCTCATTCGCCCCTGCCACATTCACCTCGCCGCTTCATCACGCCAGGCAACATATTGAAAGCCCAGATGCGCGCACACATTGCAATGCTTCCAGCCAAGGACTACCGCAGAGAAGATGATGTCCACAAAAGGCATAAAGGCTGCAGCCCCCAGGTTTAGTGACACATCACTGGAAAGTTTTTTGGGTGCCATAGAGGCCTGCCGCAATGTCCTTTATGCCCGCTCTGGCCGCAGGATGGGCGGCAGCACGACCAACCAGACGATGGCAGTGGTGATCAGTGCCAATGCTGCACAGAAGATGTTGGCCATCCAATACAGATAGAACATGAATGATCTCATCCATGCAGCCAGGATATGGCACCATCTCATCACTCTAAACTCACATTCACTGGCATCTCACTCACTGCCAGCTCAAGGGACATCATCACCCATTCTCACACATATACTCTTAGAAGTCTGCCTGGCTTCATCTCCTCTGGAGACTGCCTCCTCAGCCCCCACCATCCAGAGACCGCTTGCACAGATCAACATGTGCCCTCACACACACCCTGGGTTACCCTCCTACCCAGGTACAACCCTCGTCCTGCAGCCTCTTCCCTTGCCCAAGACTACTTCTCCCCACTTTGCCAAGCAAGCTTTAGCCCTGCAGCCATTGAAAAGCCACCCACATATGCCTGATCTGGTAGGTGGAGGTCAGCCATAGGCCCCCCTAAAAGCGATGTGATGCTGTGAAGCCTGGCGCTAGTGACTGCAAGTGCTGCCCAAAGCAAGGTAGGCAAACAAACCTTGAAGTCCCGAGGCAAAATGAAGCCCGCCAGGTATTTGTCACTTATGTGCTGTTGTGAAACACTTCAGTGTGTTTTCCTGCCGATGTGGGCGGACGATCCGGCAGGCGGGGGCGGATGTTTCCAGCAGGCTGGCCTAATAATGATATGCAGATGTATTACAATGAAGTTCCTGACATCCAATGGTGGGAAATGCAGCCGACTATCAGCAGGTTGAGCGGACAATCGCAAACTGATTTCACGCCTTCGTGAAACCAATCACTCCATACTGTCTGCTCACGCCACCAAACATGCCCGACACTTCAGAACGGAAAATCCTGGCCTTTATCTTCCACAAGGGCTGTGCAGTGGTCACTCCTACCAACACTGTCATGAACAGAAAAATCCATGACAGGTAGGTTGCTGAGGGTGAGGTCAAGTAGGTTTTTGTAATTTCTGGGGTCGCTCACCACCTGCTGCAGATCCAGTCTGGCAGGTAGGTCCTCCAGGGCTCAGTCAACTTATTCGGTTGTGATGCTACTGATGAGCCACTCCTGGTGATGGTCACTGAAGTCTCCCATCCAGAGGACATCCTGTGCTCTTATTACCCTCAGTGCTTCTTCCAAGTGGTGTTCAACATAGGGGAGTACTGATTCATCAGCTGAGGGGGGGCTGTATTTGGAGACCAACAGGAGGTCTTCTTGTCCATGTTTAACCTAATACCATGAAACTTCAGGTGGTCGAGAATCAATGTTGAGCACTCCCAGGGCAACTCTCAGCCAGCTGTATACCACTGTGCCATGGTATTTCTGCTGTGTCTGTACTGCCAGACATACTCAGGAATAGTGATGGAGGAGTCTGGGACTTTGGCTGTAAGGTATGACTTGGTGAATATGATTATGCCAGACAGTTGATTGACTAGTCTGTGGGACAACTCTCCCAATTTTGGCACAAGAACGTGCTTTGAAAATTTTATCATGTGATGCAGTCTTTTAAAATGACTTTTCCCAATACTCACATTAGGCAATAATTAGAAATATTTAACTTTTGCTACAGATTAATGCCTTGAAGACATACTTTTCAACTATTCTACATAGCATGCTCCTTCCTTCAAATTTACTATCCTGTTTCAGTGCTAGTCAAAGATTAATTGAGCATAATAAGCTTTGCAGCATTATTAAACCTACTCGTTAAGCAGGAATTTTAATATTTTTCAAGAGTTACAATATACACAACCACACAGTGTCCATTCAATGGAGCAGCAGGTCGTATCAGCCAGCACCAATAAGCAGCCCAAAGGGATCCCAACACAGCTGTTCACTATGCAACTTGTGTGCATTGGAGACTAAATTAGGGAAATCAGGATTGATGATCATGGAGAAATAGCTTGACGAGACACAGGAAAAGACTGAACTGATTTATGGCAGGTGATTGGCTATTCTATCATCTAGAAGCACAAATTGCAGAACACAGAAATAATTAGCAAAAAAGTTAAATGTCACCAAATACTGACCCAAGTATAAATCAAGGATTGTTTCTTGGATTGAGGCAGAATGCTATGCAACTTGGGATCACTGTAGGCACAGTGCAGTTATAGGACAGCTCTGATGTGCATTGGAAAGTGTGGTATAGGCCAGGCTTGTCCAACGTATGGCCTGCGAAGCCCCTGTATGTGGCCCTTGGAGTCAGTTTTCAAAATTCCAGTCAAACAGATGAGCTTCAATGGAAGAGCTATCAGCAGCAAATGAGGGAGAGAAACAAATAGTCTCTGATTGGAGGACCAGAGAACACAGCATTGATAAGCGTGCTGAGGGCTGCCGAGCCAGGGAAACAAAGGTACATCAGCTAGTACGTCAGGCCCGTGGATGGTGAAGTTTTGGCAGCCCGGGTAGGCAAATTCTCGTCTGGCCCATGGAGGAGAGGCTGCCGAAGTATGTGGGAGTGAGAGTGTCTGAGTGTGTGTGTGGGATGGGGAGAATGAGAGAATGTGTCTGTGTATGGGGGTGGGAATGTGGGAGTGTGTCTGAGAGGGTGGGAGAGGAAATGAGACAGTGTGGCAGGGGGAAAACGAGAGTGTCTGAATATGAGGCGGGGGTGGGGAAGGAAGGGAAGTGCGAGGGACCGAGTGCTGGGGGTGTGCGCGCGCAAGAGAGACCAAGGGCAAAATTTTCCCCCTGTCGAGGGGAGGGGGGAGGGGGAGAAGAGGGTGAAGTGCGGGAGCAGGTGGCCCTCCGATCGGTGCCCCTGATTGGGGGAAAACCACTATTTTTCGTGGACGGGCCAATTAAGGCCCGCCCAGTGTGATGTCCGCATGGAAGTGCTGGGGGAGAAATGGCAAATATGGAAGTGCGCTCCTTCGCGCATCGCGCTCCAATTCGCTGAGACTAAGTGCTGCCTCAGGGAGATCGATTTCCAAAGGGAAAAGGTTATTCTTTCGAAAATTTCACTTACGATGTCACATGAATTGGGGCATGGACATAACTTTTAAGTAAAAGTTAATCTTAATTTTTTAATTCAGTCATGAAGCCTCATCCCGCCCGTGGATGAGGTTTCATGCTTTCTCAGGTGGCCACCAGCGCTCCCTTAGGGTTGGACGGGCAAGTCCACTAATTGCTTTTTGAATGACCTGAAAAGGCCGTTGACAGGTTGGCGGACACATGGCTGACTTGGCTGTACCCCCGCTGACCTGAAAATGCAAATGACGCGGGATGACGTTGGGAGTTCCACCTGGCATCATTCCGCGTTGGCTAACAGGCCCCGCCTCCACTCGCCAAAGGGAAAATTCTTGCCCAAGTGTTTGAGTGGGGGGGAGTGCAAGAGACTGAGTGTATGCGGGGTGGGGGAGTTCGAGACTGTGTGTGGGGCAGGGAGTGCGAGAGACTGAGTGTGTAGGAGGGCTGTGGCAGAGTGCAAGTCTGTCTTGCCATCAGCCTCAGGTGTCTCACTCACTCTCACCACCAGACACCAACACATACACATGCACCCGCTCAGTGGGCAAGGGTGAGTGAGTGAGCACTGAGGCTGAGTGAGTCAGACACACATTGACCCCCTCACACTAGTCATTTTTATTAATTACTTTTGTTTTTAAATTAACAGTTTATTGCTATGACATTGCTGTACTTTTGCACAGCAATTGTTTCTTTCCCTAAAACCTCTGCTTTTTTTTTGAAATTCAGTTTAATGTTGTGCCAAACCTGGTCGTTCTGCTTACACAAACAGAAAATGCTAGATAAACTCAGCAGGTCTAACAGCATCTGTGAAGAGAAAAACAGGAATTAACGTTGAGTCCTTAAGGACTCGAAACGTTAACTTCTGTTTCTCTCTCCACAGATGCTGTTAGACCTGCTTAGTTTTTCCAGCATTTTCTGTCTTTGTTTCAGATTTCCAGCATCTGCAGTATTTTGCTTTTATCTTGTCTTTCAGCCATTTGCTCATTGGCCCCTTGAGTGAGAAAATATGAAAATGCGGCCCGAGTGAAAAGGTTGGACAGGCCTGGCGTAGACCAATATTCTTTACTGCATCAGTGCTTCTCATTGTCACTTCTGTCCTCCTGCTCTGCAATGACTTTAGTATCCTGTTCATTAAATGACTTTAGTATCCTGTTCATTAAATCTAACAGTTAGATCTCTTTGCAGCGTAAATGCAACAATCATTTATTAAACCTATGCAGGGGATGCGGTGGTTATAGCGTAAGGTAATTCTGATCAGTCAAGGTATACCTGATGCACTAACTCAAGATCCCAATGTTAAGTTTGTTGATTATTATGGTTATAACATGAGCCCTGTTCCTGAACCCTGCTTCTCTCCTCGGCTGAAACAAGGGATGATGATCCTTGGCTGCAGAACAGAACCTTGATTTCCCAGAAGTAATTTGTTTATTCCTCCCTGCCTTTAAAATAAAGGAGACATACATATGGCCTTGAAATGGAAGGTTGGTGGAGCCTCTAAGGATCAGACCCACAACTGCATTAGTTTCTTCGGGTGATCTCATACCTGTTGAAAATTGATTAAAGAAAATGTGCATTTCCTTAATCCCACAAAATGATATTTCCTTAATCCCACAGAAACCTGGAGATATAGAGGGTGAAACTCAAACCAAAACACCTATATCTGGTAAAAACAGAGATAAAAACATTTTAACACTCCACCCTGCTCTCTTGCCCACATGTCTGTCCTTGGCTTGCTGCATTGTTCCAGTGAAGCCCAACGCAAACTGGAGGAACAACACCTCATCTTCCGACTAGGCACTTTACAGCCTTCTGGACTGAATATTGAATTCAACAACTTTAGGTCGTGAGCTCCCTCCCCCATCCCCACCCCCTTTCTGTTTCCCCCTTCCTTTTTTTTTCCAATAAATTATAAAGATTTTCCTTTTCCCACCTATTTCCATTATTTTTAAATATTTTGAAATCTTTTATGCTCTCCCCACCCCCACTAGAGCTATACCTCGAGTGCCCTACCATCCATTCTTAATTAGCACATTCATTTAGATAATATCACCAACTTTAACTTTAACACCTGTGTGTTCTTTTGTACTATTGTTGTTGACATCTTTTGATGATCTGCTTCTATCACTGCTTGTTTGTCCCTACAACCACACCCCCCCCCCACCTCTCTCTCTCTTCGCCCCCCACACACACACCTTAAACCAGCTTATATTTCAACTCTTTCTTGGACTCGAACTCAAGTTCTGTTGAAGGGTCATGAGCACTCGAAACGTCAACTCTTTTCTTCTCCGCCGATGCTGCCAGACCTGCTGAGTTTTTCCAGGTAATTCTGTTTTTGTTTTTGTTGTGACCTATATCTGGTAATTGACCAACCCAACTGGCTGTTAAATAGGACTTCAAATGGACAACCTTTCACTGGGGGCTCAGGATCTTCCCACAGATTACCTTAAAACCTTAACTTTACTGACTATTGATTCTGCACCAGTAAGTTTAAAGATACTAAAGCATGGTGATGGGTTTCCACACATGTTAGAGTATCTATCTCCACCAACCAAAGTACCATGGGTAATCTGTCTTCAGATCTCTAACAATGTTGCTCTGAGTCACAATAAGGAGGAATATGTCAGAGACAACTTTCACCTTGTGGGGAAGAACCTCGCTCAGGGCATGCGACTGAGATTGAACTAGTGTCCCCCAGTTTCATGAAACAGCGGACTGGTGGACTGCCACCCTTCAGTTCTACTTTTCTAGGAGGTAAGAAATTGCAAAGCTGTGATGCTGGTGCAAATTCTTTGGTAGACAAAAGCAGAGGGTGTAGAACCAGGGCTACATTGCTGTAGTCCCTTCTTCAGTCTGTGCTTGAAGCTAGCAAACCTCTGCAACAGCAGTCGTGCTTTGCAATTGCTGTCTTATTTATAATTGAAAAATCTACTTTTTAGGAATGAAAATGACTTCTGAGCGGTTAACTGTATCACTGTTTGCAATATTAGCACGATAAAGCATGTTTTTTGCAGAGAATTAAATAGCGCAGAAATAGGTCATCCGGTCCAAATGGTCCACACCAACTGGTTTGTGCTCGACATGAACATTCTCCTATCCAGCATCATCTAACTATTAGCAAATCCTTTTGTTCCTTTCGCCCTCATGTACTTCACTTGTATTTCCTTAATTGCATCTATGATATTTGCCTTGAATACTCCATGTGGCAGGAAGTGCTATGTTCCAACCACTCTCTGGGTAAAGAATTTTCCCCTGATTTCCTTAATGAATTTATTATTATCTTGCATTTTTTGGATCCCTCATAAGTGGAAAGATTTTCTCTATGTCCATACTGTCATAAACTAAAAAGCCTCCATTCGGTCAACCATCGGCTTCTGCCTGCGATAAAAAATAGCCCCAGTCTGTTCACTCTTACCTGATTGGTATAACTTCCCAGTTCTGATATCATCATTGTAAATTTGTTTTGCGTCAAGTGCTTTTATATCCTTTCTGAAACATGGAAGCAAATCCACACAGTAATCTAAGTTGGATACTTCTGTATACAGTTAAAATAACTTTTCTGCTTTTCAATTCTATTCCACTATAATGAACCCCAATGCTTGGTTTGTTTGTTTTTTTATTAGCTTGTCATCCTGTATTGCTACTTTTAACAATTTGTGAATCTGTACCCCATCATCTCTTTGCTCCTCCACCCTATTTCGACTCTTATTTTCCAAGGAGCATATGGCCACCTTATTTCCCCTAACAAAATGCATCACTTTACACTTAATTGCATTGAAATTCATTTGGCCTTTACATGTCCATTCTGCAGTTTATGATCATTAATTTGTCGCACAGATTCACAGCATTCCTTTGTCCACTATTTTACTGGAGGCATTAAGATAAGGAGATTCTTGCTTGTGTTAAAATAGCATTCATCTGCTAATATAGACAAATGTAGATGCCAGGCTATCAATTCATCTGGCACTTTCTTAAAACCTGCTACACCCCTCTAACTTTTTCCAGTTCTGATGCAAGATCATAAACCTGAAACAATCACCGAGATTTAACAAAGGTGGCAGTGGGACCGAAAGTTGGGGGCACTTCTGCTAGTGATGGCCATTGCTGGAGCTGGAGGAAGAGGAAGCATTGATGGATGTGCGCCCTCAAAGTTGGGCACACCATCCAATATCTTCTGTGTCAGCCTTCCCACTTCCCAGCCCACCCCTAAGGAATGACACAATTCAACCCATTAACTGTTTTTCTCTCTACAGCTGCTGCCTGACTGGCTGAGTTTTCCCAGCATTTTCTGTTTTTATTTCAGATTTACAGTTTCCTCATATTTTGCTTTTGTAAATCAAACCTGTGTTCACAAGAAGCCCAACTTTCCTGTTTACACTGGCCAGTGAGGTAAAATTGACCATTAAAAAGAGGAGAAAAAATATAATATCCATTGATGGCCATGCACCCTCAAAGTCAGGCATGGGAGCACCAGCATCAGACAGGCAGGCGGGGCTGGCAAGCAGGATGGGGGGACTGGGTCGCTGAGGCCAGATGGCACTGTTGCCATGAGGATGACCATTGCCCCTGGGGGTGCCCTCTATTGACCATGGAGTGCCCAGAAAGGAGGGGAACCGCTGAAAGACCACCATGGTTTACCATGAGAGCCCACCACCAGCAAAATAGCAGCAGAGAAGAGGCCCTTAATTGGCCATTTGAGCGGCTCAATTGGGTTTCAGGTGGATGGGCCATCTGCCACCTTTCCCACCACTTGCAAAATGGTATGGTCGTGGGAAAATGTCAGGCATACCATCCAATGCCTTTTAGCATAATTTTGACAGCCTGTCCCCTAAGGGCTGGTACAATTCAACTCATTAACTTTATTTATCTCTCTACAGCTGCTGCTTGATTGTCTGAGTATTTCTTGTATTTTCTGTTTGTATTTCAGATTTCCAGCATCTGTGGTATTTTGCTTTTGTAATCAGTCTGTGTTCTGTCGAAGGGTCATGAGGACTCGAAACGTCAACTCTTTTCTTTTCTGCCGATGCTGCCAGACCTGCTGAGTTTTTCCAGGTAATTCTGTTTTTGTTTTGTGTTCACAAGGAGCCCACCTTTCCTGTTTACACCAGCTAGTGAGGCAAAATGGACCATTAAAGGGGAGAAAAAGAAGTACCATTTGTTATCTCTTTTGGAATGTCACAAATGATTGACATTGGATGTGGAAATTGAAGTAGAAAAGCAATATATATTCTTTGAAAAGCAACAATAACAAATGGTCATATAATTGAGTGCTATCTTTTTGTAGCAGATCTAGCGTGTCTCAAAATGGCACAGCACCTGACTGGATACCTGCTGATAAAGGACGCACATAAAGTCAGTTGTCTATAAATCATCTTCTCAAGACACATGTGGAATCAGTAATACTACATAATCACATTCAGCTGTCAGGAGCTGGTTAACAATGCAATTTTGTTGTCTTTACACATGCTTGCTGTTGCTAATCTGTAAGTGGCAGTATCAACATGCTACTTTGATGGTCTAACAGGTATTTAGACAGTTACACATGCTGTTTTACAGAGTTAAGCAATATAGGTACATTTAATTTCATAAAGGTTTATACGTTATTAAAAATTTATTTTAATTTAACTATACAAAATGGCTACAGTTTTGAAACACGTTTTTTTCAGATGGTGGAGGCAAGCCCAAAATATTTTAGGGCAGCTTTGGCCAGAGATATAGCTAATCACACTCTACTGACTATCTCTCTAGGAGTCCCTTGAAGCTTGCCACGGATCCTGTTTGGAGCCTTTTAACATGGGGAAGCTGTTGAATTGCAGCCATTTTGAGACACGCTAGATCTGCTACAAAAAGATAGCACTCAATTATATGACCATTTGTTATTGTTGCTTTTCAAAGAATATATATTGCTTTTCTACTTCAATTTTCACATCCAGTGTCAATCATTTGTGACATTCCAAAAGAGATAACAAATGGTATTTTTTCTTCTCTTCTTTAATGGTCAATTTTGCCTCACTAGCTGGTGTAAGGTTTCTGGCTGACCAGTAAACCCTCCCACTCTTACCACCTGCTGTAGGTGTAATGAAATTATTTACAGGTTGACAATCAATCTGCTTGGCCATGCCACAAACACACCTTCGATGGCCATCAAGTCCTGGGGTGGAATTTGAACACGGACCGTCTGGCTTAAGCATCGGAACACCGCCCATTGTGTCACAAGACCTCCTACACTTCACTAACTAACCCAGCCACACGTGCATGCAAGCCAGAGTGTATCGGGACTGGTCCCAAGCCTGAATAAGTGGGGAGGGCTAGCAGCAGGAAGATGTGGATACTGAGATAGATGTATGGAGTGACAAGAGGGAGAAGATCAGGAACCAGTGCATCAGTAGGTGAAGATTGCAGGACCATAAAATTAAGTAGACAAGAAGATATCGAAACAGGTCATTCATTGCAAAGGCGGCATATGGTGAGGGGATTGATGGAGGTGGTACTGCCAGCAAGAAGAGGAAGGCCCAAGGCTAGATGGAAGGATGTGGTGGCAAGAGACTTAAATAAAGCAGGATTAGAAGATCAACTGACAGGAGGAGATAGAGGGGCGATCAACTCAAGTAAAATAGGAGAGGCTGAAAGAAGATGACACTCCACTAACTACGGTTACATGCAAGGTTTACAAATCATCATTCTCACTCCCCTCCTGTTTGAATTTGTTCTCTCTCTCTCTCAATGCCCGCACCAGTGCACAAATGACTAAATGTCACCAAAATACTAAAGGTGACTTTGGCATTGATCTGTTATGAATGAGAGATTTTATAAGATGGTTATGTAATGCATAAATGTGGCATGCAGTTTTTGGGCAGAATTTTATGGCCCCGTTTTGGCCGGGACGGGGCCGTAAAATGCAGCGAGACATTCTAAAGCCCACTGACTTCAGCGGGAACATAAAATCCCGCTGCTGTAAAATTCCTACTTTTTGAGTGTGTTAAAATGAAAATAAGGGATATCTTTTCTGTATTTTAGTGAATGAGTTGCCTTCTTAGTAATGTATCCGATGTTGCTTTTAGTTTAAAAGCAAAATATTGTGGATGCTGGAATCGGAAATAAAAACAGAAAATGCTGGAGAACCTCAGCATGTCTGGCAGCATCTGTGGAGAGAGAAACAAAGTTAACATTTCGAGTCCGTATAACTCTTCTTCAAAGCTAAAGAGTAGTAGAAATGTGATGGATTTTATGCTGTTTAAGAGGGGGTGGAGCAGGTGGAACATAATATAATGTCAGGGATATGTGGGAACTAAGGAGAAATTAGACAAAGGTGTCATAGACACAGGAAAAAGGGAATGTTAATAGTAATGTTAAAGACTATTTGCAAGCACAACATGAAAACAATTGATAGATGCCCCGCGGTGGGGGGAGGAGAAAGGGTGATTTGCTTTTAAATTGAAAAATAAATATAAATAAACAATTGGATTAAAAACAGGGGTAAAGATGGAAGAGAAAGTTCATGGTCTGAAGTTGCTGAACTCAATGTTAAGTCCAGAAGGCTATAAAGTGCCTACTCAGAAGACGAGGTGCTATTCCTCCAGTTTGCATTGGGCTTCACTGGAATATTGCAACAGGCCAAGGACAGACATGTGGACATGAGAGCAGGATGGTGTGTTGAAATGGCAAGTGACAGGAAGGTCTGGGACTTGCTTGTGGTCAGACTGAAGATGCTCTGCAAAGTGGTTACCCAGTCTCCCCAGTGTGCAGAGACCACATTGAGAGTGGTGAATACAGTAGACCAAATTGAAGGAGGTGAAAGTAAGCGCTGCTTCACCTAAAGGGAATGTTTGGGGCCTTAGATGATGAGGCGAGAGGAAATAAAGAGGCAGGTGTTGCACCTTCTGCAATTGCATGGGAAAGTGCCGTGGGAAGGGGATGAGGATTAGGGGGTGATGGAGGAATGGACCAATGTGTCACGGAGGGAACGATCCCTACAGAATGCTGCCAGGGTGGGGAAGATGTATTTGATGGTGGCATCATGCTGAAGTTGGTAGAAATGGCAGAGGATAATCCTTTGAAATTAGAGGCTGGTAGGGTGAAGTGAGAGGATAAGGGGGACCCTATCATGGTTCTGGGAGGTAGAGGAAGGGGTGAGGGCAAAGGTGTGAGAGATAGGTCGGACACGGTTGAGGGGCCTGTCAACTACAATTATGGGGGACCCTCAGTTAAAGAAAAAGGAAGAAGCCATGTCGGAAGTGCTGTTTTGGAAGGTAGCACCATGAGAAAAGATGTGACAGAGGTGGAAAAACTGGGAGAATGGGATGGATTCCTTACAGGAAGCAGGGTGTGAGGAGCTGTAATCAAGGTAGCTGTGGGAGTTGGTGAGCTTGAAATGAATATTGGTAAACATGCTATCAGCAGAAATGGAGACAGAAGTCAAGAAAGGGAAGGGAAAGTGTCTGAGATGGACCAAATGAAGGTGAGAGATGGTGGAAATTGGAAGCAAAAATCGGCACATTTTTCCTGGTCAAGATGAGAGCATGAAACGGCACCAATTAAGTCATCGAAGCACCGAAAAAAAGAGTTGTAGGAGGGCGCTTGAGTAGGACTGGAACAAGGAATGTTTCACATACCCCACAAAAAGATAGGCATAACTGGAGCCCATATGGGCACCCAAAGCCACACCTTTTATTTGGAGGAAGTGAGCCAAGTTAAAAGGAGAAATTTACAGTAAAAGTCTTAAAACATTAAATCTTGTAATGTATCCTTTGTTCGGTCAGTTGGACTTCAAATCTATTTTTCGGTCACTTGGGGGATCATAACACCTTCTAATCTCTTCTAATGTTATTAGACCCATGACGTTTAGAGTGCATGAGGAAGCTATCTGGCACATCACTTCCATGTCAACTCTTTGCGAGTGCAAATCCACTACCCTGCTCTTCCCATGAGTCTTTTATTTTTCTTTGCTTTAAATCTATGTGACAAAGCATTCCAGGCTTCAACATTCTGTCTGAGGATATAAATTTCTACTAATCTCTCCTCATTCTCATAATGACAACCTTAAAATTAGTCCCTCTTCCCTCAGTTACTGGTGATAATTCTCACCATTATCTGGGTGAGAACCTGATGCAATGGAGCAAATCACCTGCAATTTGTCAAACCCATCCAATTTTCATCGAATTGATTATCACATGAGATTAAGGTGAAAGTTATCCTCACCCATTTCTAAACCATAGCTTTTCTCTCTCTACTCTATCAAAATGTTTTGTAATTTTAAAAACCTCTATTAAAATCTTCTCTTGACTTTCTCTGCACCAGTGAATATAGTTCCAGTATCTCAATTGTCTCCTACTACCATGAAAAAAGATCTGGTGAAAGTTCAATCTGAAACGTTAACTTTTCTCTCTCCACAGATGATGCCCGATCTGCTGAGCATTTCCAACATTTCCTGCTTGCATTTCCTATTTCTGTAGTCTCACATTCTTCATATCATCCTGGTGAAACTTTGCAGAACATTTTTGACACTTTATAATGGCCTTTCCATTATGGGATATCACTAACCCATACATTCCAACTCCAGCCCCCATAAATTGCAATGTTTTCATCACTCATGAACTGAACAAAGATTATAGTATATTTATACATCCCACGTGCGCTCTGGCAGAAGAAAATCCTCAGAAGACAGAATCCACTGGAACACTTTCCCCCTGGATTTTAGAGGCAATTGTCCTCAAGTCCCATTGCTATCCATTCAATTAATGCTTCCGAATCCATTATATCTAATCATTTTATAAATTTTAAATAACATCTCTCAGAATACAAATTTGCCAAAAGAAGAAAAGGTTGCTCTCTAAGCCTACGTCCTCCATTTAGAAATCATAATATGCGATCACAGAAACTGACTATTTGCTCCACCAAGTGCACATTGGTATTTTTCTTCACAAGTCATCTAATTGATTCTTCCTCAGTGATGAGAAATCACCTTTGAGGAAATTAGCTTTTCCTTTGGGAATTATTAGATGTCGGTTCTAACTTTATAATTCCAGGAGTTTAATCCCAAACATGAGCACCAGGTTAAAGTGATTTAGATTATATCGCTCTCGGCCTCATGAGACATAGCAGGCAACACAATATAAAACAGTTCTAATAAAGCTGCCATGTACAATTCTCCTATTGTTGTGCAGAATACAAAGGGACTTTTTCACCTTCAATTGATTGGCACATATCTCTCAATGGTAAATAAAAATAAACTACATTTTAACAAGTGAACTTAGGCAAATTTTAAACAATTTTTTCTCTAATTATGAAGAAAATCATATGTTTTTCTTTGAATATTAAAAGATCATTTAAAAAATAATGCACATCTTTTGCATTGTAATATACTTTGATATAAACTTTGAAGTTACACAGATGCTTAGAACATTTAGGGCAGAATTTTTCCAGTGGCAAGCTGGGGGCAGGGTCCACTTGCCAATATGGGATGACGTCGGGGGGAACCTGTCATCCTGCCCCATGTAAATATTCAGGAAGGTGGGGGGACAGTGTGATCAGCTGTCCGCCCGCCGGCCTGTCAATGGCCAATTGAGGCCATTGACAGGATAGTTAAATCAATTAAAGGCCCTGCCCATCCAACTTTAAGGCTGGCGGGCAGGCCAGGTGCCTCAGCGGGCTTCTGAAAAAACATGAAACCTCATCCACCGGTGGGATGAGGTTTCAAGTCGGTTTTAAAAATCTTTAATAAAGTTTCTGTAATATTTATTAACATGTCCCATCTCGTGTGACATTGTCACATGAGGGGGACATGTTAATAATTTTTAAATTTTTTTTATTTTTCTATTTTTACACTTTCAAAAACTTTCAGCACTCTCCCTGAGGCAGCACTTAGTCTCAGGGAGATGTATGCTCTTTAGCACGCATGCGCGAAAGAGCATACTCAGACAGTTGGGGAATCTCCCTCCCCCCCCACCACAATACACAGGAAGCGCATAGCATATAGCTAATTGGCCCGCCCACTTAAAATGGTGGTGGGGCCCGTTTCGGCGGTGGCAATCGGCTACCCGCCCGCCGCCGAGCGGATGGGGGGCCCACCCACCCATCAAGGGCAAACTTCTGCCCTTAATGTTACAGCAGTTCTCACTTCAGTTGTGGACAACATTTCAACATATGCTGCATCGTTACTAAATAAACTAGGTAATTGCAATAAAGAACATTCCACAGCCTGTTACATTAGTTATCTAGTCTAACACCAAGCATCTCCAAAGTGGCTGACAGATGTTATTTCACATGTTAATGTCACTCAAAGATGTTTTGTTTCCTTTCTTCATTATGAAAATGTCTGTCTTTTAATGCAAATATACAAAAGTGAACTAATTTAATTAAAACAGATGTTACGACTCATTTATTCAGTCTCTGCCATGCAGTTAAATCTTCTATTGAAAGACTTATTGTTATAAAAGATGATGAAAACAATTAATTTTTAAGATTACCTCATGTATTTGAATTGCTGAGTAAATGAATATGCCCATAATAAAGAACACTAGCAAATTACACTTAAATAACAACTCCCTATTTTGTTAATTCTGCTCTTAAACTAGCAGACAGAACTTTAAACAAACATGCTATAGAAACAGCATTCACAATAATGTAGGTTAAAAACAAAGCGCTGGAACTACTCAGCAAGTCTGGCAGCATCTGTGGAGAGAGAGAGTTAATGTTTCAAGTTGAACATGCACCACATCAGTGTGGAAAATGGATGGTAAATATACAACTGCATTACCCATTGAATGCTACTAACTCAAAGAAATTGAAGTCCTTTCACTCAAAATAGTAACAACAGCTACACAAATATTCTCTACCATTCATATGAGGGGGATTTTTTTAAAATGGGATTATGCACTAATAGAGGAGAGCAATTTGAAAGGAGCATTTTTTTGAGTAGAAAATGTAAATTAAGGTACAAAAGAAGAATACATCTTAACACTATTTTATTTTGTTTTTCTTTAATTCAGCTGCTATCACAAATGGAGTAAATTGCATGGGCAAGTCTGTTAGCTGAGCAAGCTCACTGAGCAGCATTGACCTTGAAGAAAATGTACAGGGAAATGCACTGGTAAGTGATTGGTGAAGACATTTTCTACATTAGCTTCCTCAGCCTCCAGTATTTAGTTCCAACTTCAGTACAGGGGAAAAGCTGATAGGCGAGTAACTGGTAATAGATAGTTATAGATAAATAACTTATAATAGATAGTTGTAAAAAGTAAGGTATGACAAGGTAGCTCAGCCAAGTGGAATGTGCATCCTGTGGAATGTTGGAAGTCATGGACGCACCATGTGCCCTAGACAAATACATCTGCAGGAGCTGTCACTGGCTGCAGAAGCTTGAGCTCTGGGTTTCAGAACTTGAGCAGTGACTGGAGTCACTGTGGTGCATTTGTGAACCAGAGACTTAAGTGGATAGCATGTTTAGGGAAGTGGACACACCACAGGTTAGGAGCATGCAGGCAGAGAGGGAGTGGGTTACCACCAGGCAGTCTAAGTGAACCAGGCAGGTAGTGCAGGAGGCCCCTAAGTCGTTCTTGCTCACTAATCAATTTTCCAATTTTGATACTAAAGAGGGTAATGGTTCCCCAGAGGAGTGCACTAAGAGCCAAGTCTGTGGTACCATGGGTAGCTCAGCTGCACAGGACGGAGAAAGAACAGTGATCTAGAATTCATTAGTTAAGGGAACAGACCTGCATTCTTGCAGCCGTAAACAAGACTCCAGAATGTTATAATGCCTCCCTGGTTCCAGGGTCAAGGATTTCACAGAGCAGCTGCAGAAAATTCTTCTGCGGGGGTGGGGGGAGGGGGGTTGGTGGTGTTATAAGTTATGGTCCACATTGGTACCAACGACTTAGACAGGAAGAGAACAGTGGTCCTGAAAGCAGATTTTAGGGAGGAGCTATAAAAGAAATTAAAAGGCAGGACCTCAAAAGCAGTGAACTCATGATTAGTCCCAGTGCCACATGCTAGTGAGCACAGGAATGGGAGGATTCAACATTAGGACTGGTTTCTGGAGCAGGTGGGACCTGTACAAGTTAGATGTGTTGCACCTGAGCAGAACTGGGGCTAACATCCTTGCATGGAGATTGGCTAGTGCTGTTGGGGAGGGTTCAAATTAGATTGGCGGGGGGGGGTGGGAACCTGAGAGGGAGCTCAGATTGGAGGGAAGCAAAACTGGTAACAGGAAGTAAAAGAGTAGTAAGCAAAATTAGAGGCAGACAAAGACGAAGCAGGCATCAAAGAGGATCAGAATGTGGAATAATGTTAAAAAGACAAAGTTAAGGGCATTGTATCTGAATGCATGCAGCATTCGCAACAAAACAGATGACTTAAAGGCACAAATAGAGATAAATGGGTATGACTTAATTGCCATTATGGAAACATGGTTAGCGGGTGATAATGACAGGGAACTGAATATTCAAGGATATTCATCATTTAGTAAAGATAGGTAAAAAGGTGTGGTAGCACTGTTCATAAGGGACAAGATCAGTACATTACTGAGAGAGGATCTTAGATTGAAGGATCAAGATGTAGGGGTGGAGCTAAGAAACAGTAAGGGGCAGCAAACATTGGTACGAGTTGTTTATAGGCCATCAGATGCTAGTGGTAATTTGAGGCATGGTAGAAATCAGGAAATTAGAGTTGCAAGTAACATGGGTAATACAGTGATAATGGGTGAAAAAAGAGACTTGTCAAAGCTTTTAGTCTTGCACCCATCAGGACATTTTGCAATAACAAATACACAGGGCCCTATTCTTTGCAAACAGAAATAATGTGCACACAGTGTGCCTGTTTCAACTAAGCAAATTATGTGACAGCAATTCACTGATTCATTCCTCAGGGCAAGCCTTCAATCAGGGTCAAGTTGCCCGGTTTAAATTTTGAACAATGCTTGACAGTTAACTGTCAGTCACCATCAATTGGTGCACTCTCCATGGCAACACCTCTACCAGAGTCTACTTGCCAAACAATCAGCATTCTCTTAGAGTATAATTGTTGCTTTCCATTTATATTGATATGCTTGCGAAATATCCTGATGCGTGCAAGACGAAAAGCTTTGATATGTCTCTTTTTTTAAGCAGTACTCAAGTACTGTACTACCAAATGACTATTAATAATGGGTAAATTCAATTTAGGCTGGATAAATCTAATGCACTAATGCTATGGAGGATGATTTCCTGGAGTGTGTACCAGATGGGTTTATGGAGCATTACATTGAAGAACCAACCAGGGATCGGGCTATTTTAGATGTAGTATTATGTAATAAGAAAGAGCTAAATAATAACCTTGTTTTAAGGAGCCTTTAGGAAGTAGTGACCATAATATTATGGAGTTTTACATTAAGTTTGAAAGTAATGTAGTCCATTCTAGGGGATATCCCCCACACTACCATCACCACTAAGTCAGGGGAGCAACCCTGATTCAATGAAGAATGCAGGAGGGTATACCAGCAGCAGCACCAGGCAAAGCTAAAAATGAGGCATCAACCTGGTGAAATTACAATACAGGACTACATGCATACCAAACAGCATAGGCAGCAAGTGATAGACAGAGCTAAGTGATTTCAGATGAGATCTAAGCTGTGCAGGCCTGTCACACCCAGTCGCGAAGGGTGGTGGACAAGTATGCAACCCACTGGAGAAGGAGGCTCCACAAATATCCCATTCTCAATGACGGAGGAGAGCAGCACATCAGTGCAAAAGATAAGGCTGAAGCATTTCCAACAATTTTCAGCCAGAAGTGCCAAGTGGATGATCCTTAGCCTCTTCTGGAGGTCACCAGCATCACATATGCCAGTCTTTAGCCAGTTCAATTCACTCCATGTGATATCAAGCAACAGCTGATAGTACTGGACACTGTAAAGGCTGAGTCCTGAAAACATTCCAGCAATAGTACTGAAGACTTGTGCTCCAGAGCTTGTCATGTCCCTACCCAAACTGTTTCAGTACAGCCTCAATATTGGGGTCTACCCAGCTATGTGGAAAATTGCCCAGGTACATCCTGTACACAAAAAGCAGGACAAATCCAACTCGGCCAACTACCACCCCATCAGTCTACCCTCCCTCATCTGTAAATTAATGGAAAGATTAATCAGCAGTCTTATCTAGTGGCACTTGTTTAGCAATAACTTGCTCACTGATACTCAGGACCACTCATTATGTGGTCAAAACAGCTGAGTTCCCAAGATGAGGTGAGAGTGACTGCTTTTGACATCAAGGCAGCATTTGACTGAGTGCGGCATCAAGGAGCTCTGGGAAAAAAAACTGGAGTCAGTGGGAATCAGGGGGAAATCTCTGATAGTTTGAATCATACCTTGCACAAAGGAAGATGGTTGTGGTGGTTGGAGGTCAATCAACTCAGTCCCAAGACATTGCTGCAGGAGTTCCTCAGGGTAGTATCCTAGGCCAAACCATCTTCAGTTGCTTCATCAATTACCTTCCTTCCATCATTAAGTCAGAGGTGGGGATGTTTGCCCAATGTTCAACACCATTCATGACTCCTCAGATACTGAAGCAGTCCATGCTCATTACATAATACTAAATCTAAGATAGCCAGATCCCTAGTTGGCTTTTCAATGCACTGCTCCATCTGGTACACACTCCAGGAATTCATCCTCCATAGCGTCAGTGCACAACAATACCCAGGCTTGGGCTGACAAGTTGCAAGTAACATTTGTGCCACACAAGAGAGGCAATAACAATCCCCAAGAGAGAATCTAACCATCACTCCTTGGCATTCAATGGCATTACCATCACTGAATCTCCCACTATCAGCATCCTTGGGTTTACCATTGACCAGAAACTGAACTGGACTAACTATATAAATACTGTGGTTACAAGAGCAGGTCAGGGGCTAGGAATCCTCTGGCAAGTAATTCCATCCACCATCAACAAGGCACAAGTCAGGAGTGTGATGCAATACTCCCCATTGCCTGGAGGAGTGCAGCTCCAACAATCAAGAAGCTTGACACCATCCAGGGCAATGCAGCCCACTTGACTGGCACCACATTCACAAACATTCACCCCCTCTACCACCGACGCACAGTGGCAGCAGTGTGCAAGACCTACAAGATGCACTACAGGAACTCACCTATCCTCTTTTGACAGCACCTTACAAACCCACAACCACTACCATCTAGAAGGACAAGGGCAGCAGACAAAATGGGAACACCACCACCTGGAAGTTCCCCTCCAAGCCACTCACCATCCTGACTTGGAAATATATCACTGTTCCCTCACTGTCACTGGGTCAAAATCCTGGAACTCCCTCCCTAACAGCACTGTGGGTGTACCAACACCACAAAGACTTCAGCAGTTCAAGAAGGCAGCTCACCACCACCTCAAGTGCAATTAATGATGGGCAATAAGTGCTTGCCTAGACAGCGACACCCACATCCCATGACTGAATTGAAAAAATTCTCAAACTATGGTCTTTAATCTGAACAAAGGAAACTAAGGAGGTATTAGGGACAAGTTTACTGTGGTGGATTGGGAAAAGTGCAGTAAAAGATTTGATGGTAGACAGGCAATTGTTACTATTTATAGAAAAAGACATGGTCTACAGCAAACATACATTCCTCTAGGACTCAAAAACCCAGCAGGAAAAGTAAATCTGGCTGACAAAAGAAGTTAAATATTGCATTATATCAAAGGAAGTGGCTTATAAGGTTATAAAAATAAAGTGCTAAGCCCAAGATTTGGGAACAGCTTAGAATCCAGGAGGGGGATCAAAAAAGATTAAAAAAAGGGAAAAGAGAATATGAATGCAGGCTAGCGTGAAACAAAGGTGGATTGTAAAAGCATCTTTAGGTATGTGAAAAGGAAAAGATTAGCAAGGACAAATGTGGGTCTATTGCAGCAGAGACAGGAGAATTCATAATGTAGAATAGGGAAACGGCAGAAAAAAGTGTTACTTTGTGTCTCTCTTCCTGGAGGAAGATACAGAAAATCTCCCAGAGAAAGCAGCGAACCAAGGGACTTGTGAAAATGAGGAACTTAAACAAATTAGTATTAATGAAGAGGTAGTACTCAAAAAATTAGTACTACCTCTTCATTAATACTAATTTGTTTAAGTTCCTCATTTTCAAAAAATTAATTGGATTGAAGGTAGATAAATTTCTTGGACCTGATGAGCTACATTCCAGTGTTGAAGGGGGCGGCTTTAGAGATAGTGGATGCATTGGTGATTATCTTTCAAAATTCTATAGATTCTGGAACGGTTCCTGCAGACTGGAAAGTAACAAAATGTAACCCCACTATTTAAGAAGTGAGGAAGGGAGAAAAGAGAGAACTACAGACCTGTTAGTTTGAATCTATTCCAAACTAGACACTTGGACACTTGGAAAATAATGATATGATTGGGCAGAGTCAACATGGATTTATGAAATGTTTATGGATTTATGAAAGGCAAATCATGTAATTTGACAAACCTGTTGAAGTTTTTTTTTGAGAATGTTACCTGTAGCATAGATAAAGGAAAACCAGTGGATGTGGTGTGTTTGGATTTTCAAAAAGTTTTTGATAAAGAGCCTGACAAACAGCAACTGACCTGTAAGTAGCTGATGATCCCTTAAAGCAGTGCTAGGAGAAGAGGGGTAGGTAGGGTCCTTCATGTTGCTTAATACCGGTTCAGCGGTACAAAATTAAGAGAGGTGTCAGCTGAAGGGTGGTATTCTAAACTGGTTGTGCTGGCTGTTCTGCGTACTTCCAGCAGATATTAACTGCACCTGTGCTCACCCTCTTACCAAAATAGCATCACTCACTTTGCACTAAATGTGTGCACACATCCTACGAACTCCATTTTGGAACCCTAATGCCAAATGTATACCTCTAAAACAAGTGCTACCAAGCCCAATTTTGCCTCATTCGTTTGCAAAGCTAACAAAATTTTCAGAAACAAATGTCTGCTTGCTTTGCTAATAGTCACAGACTACCAGAAAGCAGTTAAAATCCAAGACTGATAATTCAAAGAGACTGAAACTTGTTCCATCCTTCATTCTAGTCTGTAACTATTGGTTACATAGTTGTCAACTGCCTGGTATTTGTTGTGGAACAATGAAACAAGTAGTCCTAGCATGGAGTTTAATATGATTCATACAGACCACAATTTTCACCTACTCCAAGCATCAAATTCAATTTGCACCCATACAGAAACCTGATACCTCTGGTATCCTCTTGCTACCTACCCTTACTGGCTGAATATGGTTTCAAGAAAATTTACAGTGGCAGATTAGAAAAACAAAAATCAACTTCCATCAATACTCCCATTGTTCCTGTGTAACTCAAAACGGTTCCTGAAAATCATTCTTTCCCACTACAGTCTCTAAATCTGGACGTTATTAATACTCCAAGCTGATTCCAGTTTGTCCCTGACATATCCTTCAGCCTCTGCACTGAGCAACTCCTCAACCTTGGGTGATTGCAAATCTATATCTTAGCTCTCATGAGTTCGCTCTTCTAAATTCATTACCCTCCTGTGCTCCTTAATGTTTCACTCCATATGAACTCCCCTACTTAATTTAAAGGTTACCCTCTAAGCTGAAATTGTCCATGCTCTCTCTCTGGCTCTATGGTCTCAATCAGACAAGATCGTTACCTTTTTGTATATACCATCACTTACATCCTATTACCACCTTCGAATACCAGTTACATTTTTGTCCATTCCTGGAAGAAAAAAAGTGACCTCCATGTCACATACAATTGCACTTTCTAAATCCTAACTGCCTGGTCTCCATTGGCTATGATACGTTACCAGACATTGACTTGCTCAACTGCTCTTCACCTTATCATTTGATGCCCTTATCTCTCTCCCATCTCAGTCATTCACCTTCGCACAGCCCTATTCTTCACTCCTTCAAGTTCAAGGGACATAGGTTTGAGCATGTATAGAACAACCAGTTCAGCCATCCATCACATCTGGCTGGACCACATCAGGCCTCATTATCTGTGAAAATCACACTGCTTCAGAATAATCCTGGAGAGAAGATTACTCCAGGATTGCTTTCGGTGCTATAAAACATCTCCTTTAGCTCCCTCTCTTTCCCCTATAACCTCATTGTCTCCTTTCTAATCAAGATCAAACTAATCGTTCAGCTGTCTTGGCTATTTCCTACTCCCCTGACTTCCAAGCCAAAGCTCCCCCCAGACTCCCCATTTTCTAGCCCATATCCCATGTCTCTCTCTAGTTTCTCTCCCTACATGTCCTCTCCAAGCTGATATTGTAAAACCCACCACTTGCTCCCTTGACCCACTTACCAATTAAACTATTAACCATCCAACTTTCCTTGCTGGCACCATGTTAGCTGACATTGTAAATGCACCCCTCTATTCAGGTACTGCACCCTCTCTTTCAAAATAGCCATTATCACCGACTCCTCAAATAAAAAAAGGTATCATTGTGGCTCAGTGGGTAGCACTTTTGCACCTGAACCTAAAGGTTGTGGGTTCAGGAGTTGAGCACAAAAGTCTGGGCTGCCACTCCAGTTCAGTACTGAGGGAATGCGACATTTTTAGAGGTGCTGTCTTTCAGGTGAAACACTGATGCCCTGGCTGTCAGTCTCTGAGATGAGCATAAAATGGTCCTGTGGCACTATTTCTCAGAAGAGCAGGAGAGGTATCCCAGGTATCAAGGCTAATACCTATCCCTCAAATCAAAAAATCACACAACAAAAAAGAAGATTTTATGGCCATTATTATGAGACTTTGCTGTGAGCAAGTTAGCTGCCACATTTCATACATTTCACAGCAACTACACTTCAAAAGTACTTCTTGACAATTAAATGCTTTGGGACTGAATTCGTGAAAGATGCTGTATAAATGCAAGTCATTTCTTTCTTAGGTAACTTGTTCTTGCAAACAACCACCCTATCTTCATTTGTCTCAAAAGTCTTAAGCTCTCCAAGTACCCTGTAGCAATACAATTTTTAATGTTTGAATAACATTGCGACAGTAATACTAGAGTATATTCACTTTGAGAAACCTGAAAAGCCAAGTAAAGTCTCTGGAAAGTAAGCAACAGCTATGGAAGGGCAAAGATAGACAAAACCAAAATGTTTGTATGACCTTTGAAAGCATGAGGTATGCAGCAATAATTTGTGACAGAGTGTGGCAGCCACAAGATACTGGAGGGAGTAGAAGCATGGTATGGGAGAGTTAGGATCAATCGTCCTGAGGGGAGCAAGACAGCAGAGGACATTGGGACCAGAGAAGTCCAGAGATCAGATATGGGAGAATTGTTGACATCTCCAGTGTAGGCTCTGCAGAATAAAACTGAACATCATGATGCACACAGTTTATCTATTTCCATAGGCAATGCCATCATCCCTGGTTATATGATGTCTGAATGAAGGAAAAGCTGAATTGGATATGGTCCAGATAATCCAAATAACTTGATCTAATAATGGAAAATAGATTCAACAATGTTGTTGGGTTGAAAGCTGATGTTTGAGTAGCTTCATTAAATTAATAAATTATATGAATCAACAACAGCAGCTTGCATTGCAATGTACTAAAAATTCCCAAGGTGCTTCATAAGAGGGCTATCAAGCAAAATCTGATGCAAACTGACAGAAAGAGATATTAGGAAAGATGACAAAATTATTTGTCAAAGAGGTAAGTTTTAATGAGAGATTTAAAGGAAAAGTGTTTTGGGGGGGGAATCTTAGAACTTGAGTAGGTAGCTGAAGACATGTCTTCATGGGGGTGTGCAGGAGGTCAAAATTGGAGGAGTGAAGACTTTACAGAAGGTTAGGAGGTTTTAATAAGTTTAATAGGAGAAGCAAGGCCATTAAGGGATTTGAAAACAAGGATGAGAATTTTTAAAAATCGAGACATTGCTGAATTGGGAGTTAACATAGGTGCACAACCGCAGGAGTAAGTGGGTGGATTGAAGACCTTTTTCGAATGACATAACCTGTTACATTGACTGAAAAGTTATCATGCCGTAACAAAATTACTATTGATGAGTTTTGGTGTTCAAATTACCGTCTCACCAAAATATGTAATGCCAATGGATGTTTATTCACTGTTTAATGATGAAAAATTGAGAATCTGAATGCTGCTTAATAGAGTAATGGTTCATAATCTGTCAACAGAAACTAACTGATCACAGCTACATTAATACCAATTAATGAATATGACTCATCAATAAATTATCAAATGAAGAAAAATAAAACCATTTCTCATCTATAAAGAAAATTCTCAGCATCATAAATATCTGCTAAATTTATCTTAGGGCATACCTCCAAGAAATTACCATACAATTGTCCTCAGGATAAAACAGCAATTAGATTGAACAGCTAAATTATACACAGATTTTCCTTAATGCTGCTATAATATATTGCATATTACTTCTTAAAATTCTCATCTTTAACAATATATCTATTGACTTCTCATGAGCAATGTCATGGGGCATCAGCTAATATAGTTCCTCGTTATTATACCTTCAGATGTGTGAAATAGAAGAATCCATATTGATCCATCTGGTGCATGGTTACATTATTCAAAGAGTTGGGATTGCTAATGGAGGGCAGGAGGGCAGCCAGGAACAGGACCAGACATACCTACAAGTGGAAGTGTCAACCTGGTCAAGCTACAACACAGGACTACTTGCATGCCAAACAGCAAAAGCAGCATGCAACAGATAAAGCTAAGCGATCTAAGCTCTGCAGTCCTGTCACATCCAGTTGTGAATAGTGGTGAACAATTAAGCAATTCAATGATGGGAGAGCCCAGCACATCAGTGCAAAAAACACTAGGCTGAAGCAATTGCCGCCAACTTCAGCTAGAAGTGCTGGGTGGATCATCCATTCTGGCCTTCTCCTAAAGTCCCCAGCATCACAGATGCCAACATTTAGCCAATTTGACTCACACCATGTGATATCAAGAAACAGCTAAAAGGCACTGGATCCTGCAAAGGCTACAGGTCCTGACTACACTCCAACAACAGTACTGAAGACATGTGCTGCAGAACTTGCCGCACCCCTAGCCAAGCTGTTCCAATACAGGTACAACACTGACATCTGCCTGGCAATGTGGGAGATTGCCCAGGTATGTCTTGTCCACAAATCCAGGACAAATCCAATCTGGCCAATTACCACCCCATCAGTCTACTCTCCATCATCACTAAAGTGATGGAAACTGTCGTCGGCAGTGCTATCAAGTGGCACTTAACTCAGCAATAACCTGCTCAGTTTTGGTTCCACCAGGGCCACTCAGCTCCTGAGCTCAGCCTTAGTCCAAACATGGACAAAAGAGCTGGATAGGCGAGATGAGGGCAGCTGTCAAGATAGCATTTGACTGAATGTGGCATCAAGGACTCCTAGTAAAACTGAAGTCAATAGGAATCAGGGAGAGAAAAAAAACCTCTCCACTGGTTGGAATCATACCCAGCACAAAAGAAGACGGTTGTGGTTGTTGGAGTCAATCATCTCAGTCCCAGGACATTGCTGCAGGAGTTCCTCAGGGTAGTGTCCTAGGTCCAACCATCTTCAGCTGCTTCATTGACCTTCCCTCCATCATAAAGGTCAGAATTGGCAATGCTCATGAATGATTGCACAATGTTTTGTACCATTCGCGACTCCTCAGATACTGAAGCAGTCCGTGTCCATGTGCTGCAGGACCTTGACAAATACTCAGGCTTCAGCTGACAAGTGGCAAATAACATTTGCACCACTCAAGTGCCGGGCAACGTCCATCTCCAACAAGAAAGAATCTTACCATCACACCTTAACATGCAACACCATTATCAACACTGAATCCCCCATTATCAACATCCTGGGGGCTTACCATTGACCAGAAACTGAACTGCGCCAGCCATATAAATACTATGGCTACAAGAGCAGGTCAGAGGCTGGGACATCTGTGGCAAGTAACTCATCACCTGACTCCCCAAAGCCTGTCTACCATCTACAAGACACAAGTCAGGAGTGTGATGGAATACCCACCACTTGCCTGGATAGGTGCAGCTCCAGCAACACTCAAATAGCTCCAGGACAAAGCAGCCTGTTGATTGGCTTCCCATCTAGAACCTTCAACATTCACTCTCCACCTCCAAAGCAAAGTGGCATCAGTGTGTACCATCTACAAGATGCACTACTGCAACTCACCAAGGCTCCTTCAACAGCACCTTCCAAACCCACGACCACTATCATCCAGAAGGACAAGGGCAACAGATGCATGGGAACACCAGCACCTGCAAGTTCTCCTCCAAGTCCCACATCATCCTGAATTGGAACTATAATCGCCATTCATTCACCGTTATTGGGTCAAAATCCCGCAACTCCCTCCCTAACAGCACTGTGGGTGTTCCTACAATATGGACTGCAGTAGTTTAAGAAGGTAGCTCACCACCACCTCAAGGACAATTAGGGATGGACAAAAAATGCTGGCTTAGACAGCAGCGCCCACATCCCATGAACGAATGTATGATAGTAAAAACAAAGTCCCTATAATGAATTTTTTGATCTTATCTTTGGCAAAGTCCAGGTCATTCTATAAAACAGTAGCCATAATGCACAAAGACAAGTACCAGGATTTTATGGGGACAGGCTGGCAATGGGAATGGAAGAGAAACTGGGATATTTGGTCAAGGCTAATGAAGGGATGGGATTGGCACAAGGAATAAAATGAATGGAGCTGGAGTGGGTAAACTGGGTGGAGAGGAATGGGACAAGTGATTTGTCCTGGCGATACTTGGAAGAAATGGGAAATGACAGCACCCTGGAAAGTCCAGGTCTAGTAGTAACATTAAAACCGGTCTGGATTTGAAAGAACTGGGTATTTGAAAAGTCGGCAGCGTCTGAATTTGGGTCTGACAGTCTTCAGTTGAAGATCTGGAGTTAATAACCCATGGTGAATAACTCAATTGGGGCAAATCTTTGGCTAACAACTCCCTGCAGTGGTGATGCCCTGTAAACCAAAGTCATGCCTTCGATCCTCAGGGTCAGCAACATGCATGAAGTCGCCCTTGTTGGAATGAGCTTTGGGCCTGTAGACAAGAGAGACCAAACTTGCGATCCAGGGTTGGAAAAAAAAAATTCGAAGGACGTCTCTATGAAGAAAAGTGGAAAGAAAGTGGTGTTGCAAAGGTGCATATACTGAAAGGAGGAAGATGGGATCTTAACTCATGCATATGTAAGATGGCACCAAGAGGCCTGATGAACTATGCATGAGGAGAGGCCCTAAAGGAGGAATTAAGGGATATCGATCATAATAAGGCCATAAAAATAGCGGCAAGAGTAGGCCATTCAGTCCATCAGGCCTGCTCGATCATTCAATAAGCTCATGGCTGATCTGGTTTCAGCCTTATCTCAACTTTCCTGCCTCCCCCATAACCTCCAATTCCCTTGTCAATCAAAAATCTACCAAAAAACAGTCCCTTATATTTCAAGAAATATTAGGTAGAAAGGGCCCCAGAATAGTGTGAATGCTTTGGGAATAGTGTAGTCTCAATTCCAGGCATTATGGAGAAGATCAAGCCACTGAAAAAGAAAGTGTTAGGGACATTACGAATGAGTAACGTTATGGACAAGTGTTTAGTGATTTCACTTTCTTTCCCCATCAGTTTAGCTATGTTAAAAATTTTATTTGTAGCATTATATAATTTGATATGTGAAAAACCAAATATACAATGAGGAGTTTCAAACAATGATTTCATTGGTTGCTTTTTGAACAATTTATAGATTAGTTCTATGGTGCTTGCTGATTGTAACTTTTTCCCTATTGGTTTAAGTGGTTGTGACAGGCCTACTTTCTACAATTTGAGTAGCTGGAGTCTTTCATTAATACTGTAATGACGACGTACCGGACAGGCTTCAACAAGGAACAGTTAACTTTATTACAGCGAGCTTTTCAGATGCTACATGCTTGACCCAGATCCTCGCCAAGAAGCCCAGACCCCTCAGATTATCTGCATTTTGGGCTCATTGCTTGGAGCCTCCAAGAACAATCATGTGACCACAATAGCCAGTAGGAGAGGCTATACAAAACAAAAACAGAATTACCTGGAAAAACTCAGCAGGTCTGGCAGCATCGGCGGAGAAGAAAAGAGTTGACGTTTCGAGTCCTCATGACCCTTCCATACCTTCAGTTACCACAGATATAGAACAATCAAAATCATGATTTTGTGCAGGTGTGTTACAGACAAAATGTTTTATGATCTTCTTGTGATGGATAAAGTGAGATAGATGCACACATGTGGCTCCAAGAAGGAAGGAGGGAGGGAGAAAGAGAGAGGGCAGCATCAAGAAAATGCAAGAATAATTATCTGCTATGGTGCACTCAGACGGGAGCAAATACAGTAACGTGACAATAAAGAGATCGTCTTTCTCTCTGCTGCCTGTCCCTACAAAAATGATGCACTTCACAGCTAGTTTACCAAAGGGAAAATTTTAACGTGAATTGAGAAATTTACATTGTGAATTTACATTGTACAAGACAGGAAATCCATTTGCCGCAATGGCCAGGATTTTCTGTGCCTGCCGGTGTCAGGCATATTCGGTGGCATGAGCAGACAATATGGCTCCATTAGTTTCATGACAGTGTGAAATCAGTCTGCGATCATCCGCTCAGCCCGCCGATGGCAGGCCGCATTTCCCACCAATGAATGTCGGAAACCTCATTGACATTCAGATGTATTACATTATTCGGCCAGTCCGCCAAAATTCCACCCCCGCCCCACCTTTAGATTATCTGTCCAGGTTAGTGGGAATGCCGACATGTACATAAATAGCATATAAAAGCCGTGCACTTGGCAGGCTGCACTTTGAGGGGAACCCAGAGCTGAGTACACAGCAACGATGTGCAGCGCTCGCTAGGGTCGCCTGTTGGAATTCAAGTTTGAGGTGCGTTGGGCGGGATGGGGGCAGGCTGTCTTGCAGTTAAGGCAACTTGTGGTGGGGGGGCAAGGGCTGCCTCACAGTTGACTATAGTGCACAAGCATTCGGGGTGGAAGGTAGGGTGGGTGAAGCAAGCAGCCATGCATTAGGGACACCTTATATTAAAAAAAAGTGATTATTCCTCTGCAACCGAGATTGTTCAAGTGCAGCCATTGATGTGATTGGAGTCAGACTTCTAGCTCATCTACCCACTCAAGCAACGCAGAGGTGTCAAAATAACACCAAGTGCTCTAGAGCTTTTCAACCTATCCAGCAGAGTCATGAGCATTTTAGTGGACTGTAGAACAACTAGACGACTGCACACGTTATACAATCTCCTGGCTAACGCTGGCCATGGAGCAGTCACTGGTGGAGGTGCTCACAGCCCCTTGCAATGTCAGCATCCCAGTTTGGACCAGTCCCCCCATGGTTCAAGCAAACAGTGTGGCCTTGCAGCGTGGCTTAGGAGAGTGCTGGCACCTGAGCTGAGAGCACAGCATACAGTCCAACGGGCAAAGCTGCAGTCAGTCAGGTGGAGTGGGCCAGAGGTGGGTAGGGTCTCAGACAGACATGCAGTGCACTAATCTCTGAAACATCCAAGTGGTGGCCAGCACCTCCAGGATGTATTAAAGGGACCTGCAGTCTTAACCAGGACAGGTTCATATTATACCCATGCTAACCCATGTGTCTCTATTTCATCCTGCAGAAGGAGTACATCAAGAGCGTGGCGTCTGGTGAATTAGCAGTATGCATGATGGCCTAAAGGAGAGCGATGATGACAGAGAAGAGAACGACTCTGATGCCTGACTGCACAGAGCGAGGTGCTGGAAGAGGGGGCAGCTAGGGCTCCCGGACACGCCACCAAAGAGCCACAGTGGGCTGTCGCTCGTTGGCGCGTAGCAACACCCAGGGTCTACAGGTCCAACCTTTCATTCCTGCAGATGACTGGGAAACAGTGTCGCTGAAGATTCTGCATGTCTAGGGAATTGGTCAGTCACATCTATCACCTGCTGCCAGAGATTTGGTGCCATGGGGACATGGAGGGCATCCACTGTCAGTGGCCGTGAAAAGTGACAACGGTGCTCAATTTCTACGTTGGTGGCTCCTTTCAAGGCTCCATAGGTTACCTGTGGGATCTCACAAGCCTCCACCCATAAATGCATCCATGAGGTCAAGGAAGCCATCTTCACAAGGGCACACAAGGTTGTGCATTTCACCCACGACCAGGACAGCCAGAATTCAAGAGCAATTAGATTTTCCGAGATCTCGTGCTTCCCACAGATGCAGGATGCCACCAACTGCACTCACATGGCGCTCAGGTCTCAGATTCCAGTGCCTGGATGGGTCTGGTGGAGCCCTGCAAATATAATCCACAGACTGTGTCATGCATCATCGTTGTCTGCTGCGCCTGTTACAACCTGGTACTGCAATGGGGAGGAGAGGAGCTGGCTGAGGAGATGGAGGTCTTCTCTGATAAGAACTATGCTTACAGTGATGAGGGTGAAGAGGTCCTCAAAGGCAACGTTGACAGGGATGTGGCCTTCACACTGGCTAGATAAGGCAGGTGCAATTGGGAGCCCCTCAAAGCTGCTAGACTCGTGGAGGATGATGACAACATGGAGGGTCTCCTCCCCACATTGCATCTGTGAACATGTGACTCCAGTCTGGCTTATGGCAGCACACATACCTTCTGTGATAATGCTCCCGTCATGAAGACACAGCGGAGGCTCCAATAGTCACTCAATTGCAGGAGGATGATGACAACAACATGCAGTGAGGACACTCCACAGGTCTCCACATAACTTCTGTGAATGTCTGACTCCGTCTGGCCGAGGGTGTCACCAGGGTCAAAACTTTAGAAGCATCTGAGCCATTGTCCACCTTCAACACCTGACCCCTTCAGGAGCATAGCGTCACTGCTCACAGATGCGAAGAAATGAAGGCCGGCCAGCCCCACCTTAAAAAAGGTGCTGAGAGCATACAGATAGAATGACAGAACTCTTGACACCTGCCCACTACATTCTGGCACTAAAGGCAACACCTTCGAGGTGCAGGTATCAGTAATGTGTCCAGGGAGTGTGAGGCTAGATCATCACTTTGGGCTGAAGACTGCACAGAGCACAAGGTTGAGGACCTGGACTGAGGCACCTGCCTTTATTTTGTCATTCAGATGTGAAACCTTTCTGCATATGAACACTGCTCATTAGAACAAGAAACCATAGGCAGGAAGACATTCTTGGGAGGGTACTGGCAAAAGTGAACAGTATGTAGAAGTGATTAAAACCCATGCCCAGGCTGTGCAGCTACATCTTCCTAACTTTCCTAACCCTACATCTGTGTGCTCCCTGGACATCCACAGCAGAGGTGGAAGCAGCCTGCTGACTGCTACACCCTGTCTGGAGACGATTTTGGCGGGCGTCCTCTGGGAGGGCCGAGGCTTGGGAGGGCCCCCGCCTGCTTTCGGGGCCCTGCTGCATGGCACAGCCCTCTGGGGGAGGCAGTGGCAGTGATATTGTCACTGGACTAGTATTCCAGGGTAATGGTCTGGGGACAAGGGTTCGAATCCCACGACAAATGGTGAAATTTGAATTCACAAAATCTGGAATTAAAAGTCTGATGATGGCCACAAAACCGTTACCGATTGTCATAAAAACCCAATGTGGTTCACTGATATCCTTTAGGGAAGGAAATCTGAAGTCCTTACCTGGTCTGGCCCACTGTGACTCCAGGCCCACAGCCATACTGTTGACTCTTAATGTGTACTCTGAACAAGGGCAATTAGGGATAGGCAATAAAGTGGCAGCCTAGCCAGCGGCACCCACATCCCGTGAATGAATTTTTAAAAAAGGCACCCTCAGCCTGTGGAGCTGGAGCTGCTGAGGTCACAAGGAGGGGATTTGGATAGGCCAGACAGACACACTAAGTCATGTGGATGAATGGTCACGGGGCTGAGGGTGGGGGTGGTGGGCCCCTGCTGATCCCCCTTCCTATGGGTGCCCAAGATCGCCAAGCTGACTCCTTGAGAAGGGGTAGCTGCAGTAAGATCAAGCTGCTCCCACCCCTCTTGCGTACAGACCATTGGAGGCTAACTATGGCATCAACAATGGAGTTGAGCCCATGCAGCAGTGCAGGAGTGATGTCCTGGACCAAGGTCTCATGGCAGATGCCACCCTACCAGTGTTGACCTCAGTGTGTCAGCATGCCAGAGCCATCACCTCAGCCTGAAGGCAGACAGGCTCCTCCACTGCATCTTGCAATCCAAAGAGTGCAATGGACATCCCTTCCTGATGTTCCCAAGCTTGCATTTGCAGCTGCAGCGACTGTGACATGACCAGCGTCCAGAGGCTCATCATCCGACTTGGACTCAGCAAACTTCTGGCCTCCAACAGTCCTCCGAGTGCCGGACACCAGGCAAAACCCCATCACCGCCTGCTATGGATCAGAGAATGCAATGTGCTCACCACATTGTGATCCCAAGGCTATTCTAAGGCTAGGTCCTACCGAGGTGTGTCTCTCTGCACTGGTGGTGGGTGTGGGTGAGCACTGACGGGATTTCAAGGAGGGTGCCTCCAGATTCCTCTTCACAGGTATCTTCGAGGCTTGATTGGAGGCCCTGGGTTATGGATTCTGTTGGCTGTTTTCTAGATGTGCCTGTGCAGGGAGAGATAATTAGCACATGGCTGTGAAATAGGACACAATCAGAGCATGATTTTCTGGTGTATGCTGCACTGCCAGACCCTTACTTGGTAGAGCACACATGATCTCACCTGTCCTGATAGTTACCAGCCAGATGAAATGGCTCTGTTTTCAAAGTCCATGAAGACCTTGATTTCAAACATTCCTCCACCGGTCCGCAACTTCTCCCTCTTGTTATATGCCAGCTTGTCCAGCATTAGAGATGGAGACAGTGTAAGCAGAATGCCTGCCAGGCCAGATGATAAGTATGCCTGGCACGTGTGGGTAGCGTATAGTCTCATGGACGGATTGGGAACAATGAAGGTGTGCATGAGTGTGAATGATAACCCTTGAACTGGCAGCAAAAGAGATCCCTGTGAATGTGTGATGATTTGGGAATGTTGAGTTTGAGAAAAGGAGTGGCTTACTCTGGCAGTATGGAGATGATCATTCATCTTCTTTCTGCACTAAGTGTCTAGCCTCATTTGAAGGACATTGGCACTGACCACAGTTGCGACCACCTCCCAAGCCTGATTGGTGGCACCGCTACCTAGCCTGTGGCCAGAGCAGCGGTGGGCCTCACTGCATTCAAAAATCATTCCAGAGACACGACGCAAAACCTGGGGGCTTCAGCCTTCTTGCCTTTCGTGGACATCTTCCCTGCAGTAGTCACGGCCTTGAAGCACTCAAATGTGTGCACGTAGCTGCACTTCAAATATGGCACCCAGCATGAAGCAGCAACAAGGTGATGGCGGGCAGTCGAAAGAGAGGCAGCCCACCCACATGGAAATGGCATGATTTCCAGGAATGCATAAATAAATAATGTGGCAGGTTTGGGGCAATACAGCATGCAAACCCACCATCGCGGCCAGTAGGTAAAACATTGTTTTACCCACTCGCTACCACTCTTTGGGCAGAATCGTTCCAGATGTGCCTTATGTTTCTCAAGTCAGTCGTCTGTATAAATTGCTGGTTCTTTGTATTTTCCGACATGCTTGAACATTAGGGAGGTGAGCAGCTGTGTAACAGTTGACATGAGCTTTATGGATGGGCAGGATCCCTTTAAACAGGAACATGCTAATGAATGGAGTCTATGACACTAATTTTTGAGACACTAAATTGAGGATCAATTTTATAATTACAAAATTGGTGTATTTATGCATATAACTGTATAGTGATATGTTAACTATAGGACTATTGAAGTGTGAGATGACTGCATGATTTACCACAAAAACATTTCATGTGGAGTTACATTTAAAATTGTGCATTTCCATAGGGAGCTGCATTTGGTTTCTTTATCTACCCTTCTTGCTCTAGATAGTTCTCAAACCTGAGATGAATTTCCAACCCCCATGCCATTCAATCACTAAGACCGCGTACTTCCATCTCTGTAACATCATCCACCTCCAACCCGCCTCAGTTCATCTGCTGTAATAACCCTTAATGTTTTTGTTCCTTCCTAGATTCAATGAACCCAATAAGGCCAGCCTCCAAATCAGTAAGCCAGGGGCACGGAGTTTCAGGAGACATGATGATAATTCTGGGAGGTGAGCAGTCATTGAGGCAATCTGATTTGGAGTGACTTTTGGAGAAAAGTCCAAGCTTAGATCTTCAAAAGGGAAGAGTTAAGACTTGCAATTCTTAATCAGGGAGGCAGAGGTATAACAAATTGTGAGACTCAATGAGCACTGACATCTGGGTGGGTTAAGAAATCCATAGGATCTGTCCTGGTTGCATTTGTTATCTAATGTGTAGTGCGGATGTTAGACCCCTGTTCGCCTGTTAATTCACATGTGCCTCATATTAGCCTTAAATAGTAGGAGTATAAGACAGATATTTTAAAATTGTTTTCTCTTTTTGGCCTAGTAAATTAAAGTTTATTTTGTTTGTTCAACAACCAAAGTCTTGCTACTTTATTCTCTTAGCAAGTGCCTTGAATCTCCAACTTCACTTATTTTAAACAAAAGTTATTGGTTCCTAACTAGATCATTCCAAACACTTAAGAGGATCATAACAATTGGAGCATAGATTCTAAACATAGCTGTTTTTTTAACTCCAAGTAAAAACTCATATGCATTGTGCTTGTTTTACACCTTAAAAACGTGCACTAAGGATACCAGTACAGCCATGTGATAATTTGCATCCGACCTGAGCAGGCACTGATCCCACTGCTAAATTTGCAAGGATCATTTTTAAAAGTCTTGAGCATTAGGCTCCTTGCATGTGTTAATGATTTGGGGTGGGGGGGGGGGGAAGAGAAGAGAGGGGGCTGGTATTCAAAAGCCCACTTCAGAACCCCTTCTTCAGCTGTGTTCAAGTTAACCAGCTCTAAATATTGCTTCACCCAAAGAAGGTATCACTGGAGGCCACCATCAAAACAGTAGGTTTCTGTAAGAAGAACGTGAAGCCAGGAAGAGCAGGAAGGTTCCCCTAGCTCCAAACTAGTCCCACAAATTAATACCAGCCCTGACTTGGCACCCAACCTTCCCTAGATCTAAAATAAAAATGGAAAATGCTGGAAAAACTTAGAAGATCTGACAGCATCTGTGCAGAGAGAAACAGAGTTAATGTTTTGAGTCTGTATGGCCCTTCAGGGCTAAAGAACAGTAGAAATGTGATGAAATTTACAATGTTTCAGTGGCCGGTGGTGGGGGGGGGGGGCGGGGGCGCCTTTCCAAGGGCATCTACTGGCCAAATCTATACCCCCCCATATTTACGGCATGTGGGTGTCATTGGTTCCACCAGCATTTATTGCCCATCCACAATTGCCCTCAAGAAAGGTGCCTTCTTGAACTGCTGCAATCCATGTGGTGTAGGTGTACACCCACAGTGCTGTTAGGGAAAATGTTCCAGGATTTTGACCCAATGACAGTGAAGAAACAGCGATATATTTCCAAGTCAGGATGGAGAGTGGTTTGGAGGGGAAATTCCAGGTGGTGGTGCTCCCATGGGTCTGCTGCCCTTGTACTTCTAGATATTAGTGGTCGTGGGTTTGGAAGGTGCTGTCTAAGGAGCCTTGGCGAGTTCCTGCAGTTCACCTTGTGGATGGTACACACTGCTGCCACTCTGTCAGTCAATGGTTGAGAGAGTAAATGTTTGCAGATAGGATGCCAATCAAGTGGGCTGCTTTGTCCTGGGTGGTGTCAAGTTTCTTGACAGTTATTGGAGCTGCACTCATCCAGGCAAGGTGGACAATACTCCATCACAGTCCTGATTTGTGCCTTTTAGATGGTGTGCAGGCTTTAGGGAGTCAGGTGGTGAGTTACTCACCACAAGGTTCCTAGCCTCTGACCTGACCTCATCTACTATGACTGAATTAAAGAGACCACCCCCAAACTAAAATATTTCTTCAAAAGCAAAACACTGCAGATGCTGGAAATTTGAAATAAAAACAGAAGATGCTGGAAATTCTCAGCAGATCAGGCAGCATCTGCATAGAGAAGCAGATTAAATATTTCAGACACTGAGCTATTGCCAGGCTATTTCTTCAGTTTGTCAGCCTGTTTACATTGCTTAAAATCAGGTTGTCTATTTATTACAAAAGAGAAAAATTTATACCTACAAATCAGCCCCTTCTCCTTGACTAAGATTTACTTCAACCATGACTGACAAGATGAAATTCTTTCCTATCTGACAGCTGTTACAAGTCCTAAATGAAATGACTGAGCCAATTCCTCCCGGACATGAAAGCAATTGACAGCCAACAGCTGGAAACATTTTATTAATCAAACAAAGTAAATCCCTTATTACACCTGGAAGTAGACAAGATAGAGAAATTGGTCCTCCAACTGTTAGTGCAAATATATGAACAAATAGAATTCACACGTTGTGATGCAAATTTGTCTCAATAAATCAAACAAGGCCATGTTCTCCACACTTTGCGCATCACATTCACACTGATCACCACTATTTAAAAAAAAATTGGAAAAGAAAGTTACAATTTTCACAAATAACTGCTAAGTATCTGATGTGAAGACAATGTGGATCACCACAAAAATAAAAAAAACAGCTGTTAAGATTTTTTTTTAAAAAAAGGCCACAATATAAACCAGATATTTCCATTCTATTTCCCCTCATAATTAACGATCTTGATCCAAATTCAAAGCATTAAGCCTCAATATATTCAACGGAATGCAAAAGGGTTTTCTGATTATCATCCAATGATTCTCAAAGTCCTGTGAGAAACCCTTGTCTTCCTCATAAAGCCTCTGCATTCCAGCCTATTTTCTCTAGTGTCGTTCAGTGAGTCAGAGGATATAGTTCATTAAGTGCCACAACATTCTGACCTGTTCATTTTGCTCTAGTCAATGTCATTGTCTCCTTTCTGCAACTTTTGTGCCTCACTTGAATAGTGCCTTGAGCTTAGTGAACCAGCTCTCAAATCTTTGGCCTTCCACCACCACAAATGCTACCAGTGTATTGTAAATGCAATGCTCTGACGCTCATTGTTGTGTGCTTCCCCTCAAACATCCCAATCTCTGACCCCCATGATTATATTCTAACATGACAACATCCCCCTAAATCAGTCACATTGTAAAATGATTAAAATAAGCTGTGAAAGATGTGATCCATTATAAATATAAAAACTTACCATTAATCAAAAGAGAATAATCCTAACTTCTGATTTTATTATTCAGGAAATTAAAGCAATCATAGCATAGGGATCTAGGTGCTGTCACGCATGAGTCACGAAAAGTTAGTATGCAAGTACAGTATGTAATCCAAGGTGGCTAATGGAATGCTTTCATTTATGAGACAAATTGAACATAAAAAAAATGGATGTTATGTTTGTTATACAGGGCATTGGTGAGACCACGGGCAAAATTTTCTGAGATTTGCACTAAGTGTGGTAGCAGCCTGGTAAAACAACGTTTTACCCACCAGCCGCGTTGGTGGGGTTTTTAAAAAAATATATATGCAGTATTGTTCCAAACCCGCCACACTATTTATGCACTCCTGGGAAACCTGCTGTTTCCACAGTGAGCGGGCTCTCATTTGTCCGCCTGCCATCACCTCGCCACTGCATCACACTGGGTGCCATCGTTAAAGTCCAGCCGTTCGCATACATCTCAGTGCTTCCAGACCATGACTGAGGAAAGGAAAACATGGCCCTGAAAGGCAAAAAACAGTTGGCCAGTACAGAGCCCTGTTACTGGAACGCCTCTTGGATGCCGTAAAGTCCTGCCTCAATGTCCTCTACAACTGCAGGTTGGGCAACCACCTCACTAATCTGGCTTGAGGAGGCGGTGGCAGCAGTGGTCAGTGCCAATGGCCTTCAAAAGAGGACAGCCACCCAGTGCCACAAGAGGATGAATGATCTCCATTCTGCCAGAGTAAGTCACTCTTCTCATTAACCGCAACACACATCCACAGGGCCCTCACACACTGCCAGTTCAAGGGACATCACCATTCACTCACTCATTGTCCTTATCTCGTCCATGGGACTACTCGCCACCCACACAGGCCAGGCATACTTATCTGGACTGGCAGGCATCCTGCTTTAACTCTCTCCATCTGTATTCATGCAGGACAAGCTGGCACACAACGAGGGAGAGGTCACAGACCGGTGGAGGAAAGCCTGAAAAAAAATCAAGGTCCTCACGGACTTTGAAAACAGAGCCATCCAGCTGGCTGGTGATTATCTGGACCGTTCCTGTGCTGACAGTGAGGTCGGCGGCGCTCTACCATGTGAGGATCCAGCAGTGTAACAGCCATCAGACAACCATGCTGTGAGTGATGTGTCCTGTTTCACAGGCCACTGCCATTCACTAATTATCTCTCCTCGCTTCCATGAGCACACCTGGAAACAGCTGATGGAGTCCATAAACCAGGGCCTCCAATCCAGCCCCAAAGAAACCTCTGAAGAGGAATCTGAAGGTGCCCTCCTTGAGGTCCCATCACAGTGCTCACCCACACCCTCCACCAGTGTAGAGAGACACACCTCTGTGGGACCTAGCTTTAGAGTAGCCTAGGGATCACAATGTGGTGAGCATATCACACTCTCTGATCCACAGCAGGTGGCGGCAGGAACCTTCCTAGCGTCTGGCACTCTGAGGACTGCTGGAGGCTGGAAGATTGCTGAGTCCAAGTCAGGTGAGCCTCTGGACTCCATGTCACAGTTGCTGCAGCTGCAAAAGGCAAGCTCGGGAACATCAGGAAGGGATGTCTGCTGCACTCCTCAGGTTGCAAGGGATGATTGGAGGAGCCCATCCACCTTCAGGCTGAGGTGATAGTGCCGGTAAGCCAAAGCATGGAGGCCAACACTGATAGGATGGTGGCCGCCATGGAGACCTTGGTCCAGGCCATTGCTCCTCCATTGCTGAGCAGGCTGAACTCCATTGCTGACACCATAGTTGGTCTCCAACAGTGCTTACGAGAGAGGGGTCCCGTGCAGCTCTATCTCACCCCAGCTACCCCTTCTCCTCAAGGAGTCAGCCTGGGGCCCTCAGGCACCCATAGGGAGGAGGATCAGCAGGTGCTCACCCTGGGGCCATCCACCCAGGTGGCTCCGGGAATGTCTGGCCCATCTGACTTCCCTCTTCCTCTGTGACCTCTGCAGATCCAGCTTCATAGGCCGAGAGTTCCACTGCCACACAGCAGGACCCTGTAAGCAGGCCGCAGCCCTCAAAGCATCGGCCCTCCAAAGAAGACCTGCCAAGGTCATCACAGACAGGGCATAGCAGTTGGCAGGCTGCCTCCACCTCTGCTGTGGATGCCCATGGAGCACCAAGACATAGTGGCAGGGTTAGGAAAGTTAAGAAGGACTAGCTGCACAGCCTGGGGACAGGTATCAATCGCTTGTACATACGGTTCACTATTGTCAATACCCTCCCAAGAATGTCTCCCTGCCTATGGCGCCTCCTTCTGATGTGCAGTGTTCTTGTCGCTCAGATGTGAAATCTTTCTGCACAAGATAAAAGGCAGATCTCAGTCCAGGGCCTTTTCCTTGCGCTCTGTTCAGACCAAAGTGATGGCCTGGCCTCATGCCCTGGAAACTGATTACTGATGCCTACACCTTGGTGGTGCTTGTCATTGCTGCCAGAATGTAATGGGCAGATGCCACAGAGTTCCATCATTCTCTGTGCTCTCAGGACCTTAAAAAAGGTGGAGCTGGCCCCCATCTATTCAGCATCTGTGACCACTGACACTGCTCCTGAAGGGGTCAGGTGTTGAAGGTGGACAAAGCATCAGATCCTACTAAGTTTCCATGGCTGCATCTCCATGATGTGACCCTGATCAGAGTGCAAGCAAGCTATCCTTGGCCAGACAGGAGTCAGACAGACATTCTCAAAGGCTGTGTGAACTACTATGGAGTGTCCTCACTGCATGTCATCATCCTCCTACAATCAAGTGACTATTAGAGCCTCCACTGCATCTCCATGACAGGAGCATTCTCAAAGGGTATTTATGCTGCCATTAAGTCAGACTGGAGTCAAATGTCCATAGATGCAGTTTGAGGATATGTAGTGTCTCCTCACTGCATGTCATCATCGTCCTCCACAAATCTAGCAGATATGAGGGCCTCACAAGTGTGCCTGCCTCATCTAGCTAGTGCAAGGGTCTCACTCCTGTCATTGTCACCTCCGAGGACCTCCTCACCCTCAGCCTCTTTGGCATCTTCAGAGGAGATATCCATCTCCTCAGCCAGCTCGTCTCACCGTTGCAGTGCCAGATTGTAAAGGGTGTAGCAGACAATGACACATGACACCCTCCTGTGGACTGTATTGCAGGGGTCCACCAGACCCGTCCAGGCACCGGAACCTCATCTTCAGCATCTTGATGGTCTGCTTCACCAAGTTGTGAGCTGCAGCATCAGACTTGTTATTCCTTTGCTCTGCTGCAGTCTGAGGCCACCAGACGGGTGTCATCAGCCACGTCATCTGCGGGTGACCCTTGTCAGAGGAGCCATCCATGCATCTGTGACTTAGAATGTAGGTGTCATGCACACTCCCTGGAAACAGTGTGCACAGCTGCAGGATGCGTTTCTGGTTTGCACACCAGTTGCACTTTCAGCGAATGGAACCCCTTGCAGTTAATGTAGTTCATTGTATGTTGCGACAGAGACCGGAGTGCCACATAAGTGCAGTCGATTGCCCCCTTAATCTGTGGGAAACCCACAGATCCAATCTATCTTGCATCCTGGCCCCTTTCAAAATGCACAAAGTTGTGTGCCCTTTCAAAGATGGCATCCATGACCTCACGGAGGCTTGAGATCCCACAGAAGTCGCCGATGGAGCCCTGAAAGGGGTCACTGGTGTAGAACTTGAGTGCCTTCACTTTCACAGCCACTGGCAGTGGATGCCCTCCATATCCGTGGCGCCAAATCCTGCAGCAGCTGGTAGATGTGACCGACCAATTCCCTAGACATGCGCGATCTTCGACGAAACTGGTTCTCGGTCATCTGCAGGAATGACAGGCAGTGTCTATATACCCTGGGTGTCGCTAGGCGTCGACCAGCAACAGCTCACTGTCACTCCTGGGCAGCTTGTGTGGGAGCCCCAGCCATCTCTTCTTCCTGAAGTTGCTGCTCCTGCCTCTACGCAGCCAGGAGCCTCAGGTCACTCTTTCCTCCGCCATCTTCAATCTCTATAGGCCATCAGGCATACAGTTAGTTCACCACGCTCCATGATCCTGATGTACAACCCCTGCAGGATGAAAGTCAGAGGCATATGGTTAGCATGGGTGCACTAAGGACCTGTCCTGGTCAATTGTGAAGGCCCCTTTAACTCTTCCCAGAGCGTGCTGGCCACCACTTGGATGGCCAGAGATTAGTGTGCTGCATGGCTGCCGGAAACTCCATCAACTCCGCCCCACTCCACCTGACCGATTGCTGGCAGCTTTGCCCATTCAACTGCATGCTGTGCTCTCAGTTCAGGCATTCTCCTGACTCACACTGCAAGGCCGCAATGTTAGCTTAAACCATGCAGGAGACTGGTCCAAACTAGGATGCAGACATTGCAAAGGGCTGTGAGTGCCCCCAACAGCGACTGCTCCGTGGCCAGCTTTAGCGAGGAGATGTGCAGACATCCAACTGTTCTGCAGTCCACTAAAATGTTCATGACTTTTGCAGTGTGTGCCGGGAGTATGGTGGGGTTGGGTTGTGAAAAGCTTTGGAGCACTTGCTGGCACTTTTGATGCCTCTGCATTGCTCGAGTGGGCAGATAAGCTAGAATCATATCCAATCAACTCCAATCATATCAATATGGCTGCGCTTGACCTGTCTTAGTTGCAGAGGAATGTCACTTCATACATGTTTCTCTAATGCATGGCCACTTCCCTTGCCCACCCTACCCTCCACCCTGAATGCTTGTGCACTATATTCAACAGCTGGGCTGCCCTTAAACATCCCCCAATAGGTTGCCTCAATGGTTATCACCCTGACCCCCTCAAGCTTAGTCCAACAGACACCCTTGGCGAGAGCTGCACAATGTTACTGATGTTGGACAGATTAAACAGGCTGGGCTCGTTTCCACTGCAGTTTAGAAGAGTGAGGGTGATTTGATTGAAGTATAAGATCCTGAAAAGTCTTGACAAGGTGGACGTGGAGAGGATGTTTCCTCTTGTGGGTGAGCCCAAAAAACTAGGGGCAGTTTTAAAATTAGGGATCACTTTTATCAGGCAGAGATGACGGGAAATTTTTTTCTGAGGGTTGTGTGACTTTGGAACTCTCTGCCTCAGAGGAAAGTGGAAGCAGGGTCACTGAATATTTTTAAGGCAGAGGTAGAATCTAAGGTTACCAGGGGTAGATGGGAACTTAGAACTCAAAACAGACCAGTCATGATCTTATTGAATTGTGGAGCAAGCTCAAGGAGCTGATTGGCCTACTTCTGCTTCATATGTTTGCTTGTTTACATAATGCAATTCAATTAAATATCACTGTTTTGAAGAGGTAAGAAAACCTAGGCTTTAAAGAATCAAAAATTTCACAAAGGGAAAGAAGAGGACAGCAGTCAATGCTGACAGGTTAAAGAGCTCATCCATTTGTGAAAGACAGGAAGGGAGAGCAGCAAAATTGCTGAAGCTGAGTGAGTAGACAGTGCAGGATGTATCCTGGGAAATCAAGAGGTGGTGGCTATGACTTGAGAATTTGTATTTCCACTAGGTGCTGAACCTGGACCTTCTGGCGCAACTAGGACCATGGTTGGTAATTGCTGCTCATCTTACAATGGGAAATCTTACTGAGGAGCCACTTTCCAGCTTGACAGGGAATGACAACAAGAAAGCTGTTGAGATTTTAATGGTAGGAAATCCAAAAAGTGATATTCTCGAATTTTTATTGGTGCTTTGGGGATTGAACTTTACATCCTTGTCCTTTATTCTGTGAAAACTATACAAGTGCGTTTGTTATGTTTTAATTCCTTTGACAGTGTATTTAATTGGTATCCCTTACCATTTATAAATCTAAGGAAACACAGCAAGAGAGATTTACAAGGTGCACAATAGAGATAGATATGTCATTTAGCAGTAACAAAAAAAGGGGAAAGGACTTTAACTGCAATTGCAGCAATCCTGCTCCAATGGAAATGAGGAACGGTCTGGAATTTTCAGAAGCACAATGGGTTGGAGTTTATCAGCAAGGGAGTCCTTTAATTCTGCACGATGGTATTGGGGGGGGGGGGGGGGGGGTTGCAGGGGGAAAGAGTGGGGAGCCTGAAGGGCAATGCCAAGTCAAGCAGCACTACCTTGTGACATCCTAATGGATTAGTGAATTTGGTGTTCTACAGTTGGATTTTGGGGGCTTTTCTTTTTCTTCCTATGTCAACATTCTAATTACTAAATGATTTACAAAAGTAAGGCTGATTTTAGAAAAGTTGAAATTTGAAAGATCAAATTAACTTAAAGGCTGTTTTCATCAAATAAAGAGAACTGAACTCAATCACAATGAGCAAAGGCACTGGTCACAAATGGTGCTGAAACTTCAGGATAGATAGTAGAATTTTCCCAGCTGTGGGAAGGCAGGTTTCCTTGCATGCAGGGAGTTAAATCCCCCTGAAATTGACAGTGGGTTAGAATCCCACCAATTTCCTGCCCTTTCCCAGGTTTCTCTGAGCTGGGTTCCAAGATCAGCACAGAACTCCTTGCATCTGGCAAGAAATCAATTAAGGCAATTAAAAAGACAATAACGTGCTTTTAAACCTTGAACTAACTGGCCAGGTTATCCATTTCCTTGATCTGCAGCAACTCGCCAGGGTCACCAAGGTGAGTTCACAGTGGGGACTGCATCTTCAGTGAAACTGACAAACTGGATGCCTTTAATCAATGAAACTAAGAGCTCCAGCCATGATTAGGTGAGAGACTGCTGTGCAAAGCAACACTTCCCTTATAGAGGGCTATTGCTGCTTGACAGATGTTTGCCCGCTTCTTGAAAGATACTTCTACAGTCCAGCATTCCACCCACCTTCAGTTGCAATTCCTTGCTGCCAGCCTTCACTACCATGCAAGTAACTTATGCAGCTCTCCCTCAACCTTCAAAATCAGGACAACAGCAGAAGCTGCACCACCGGCAACTACATCAGGAGCAAAATTAGCTGCCTTCTCCTCAGTTGATGCCCTTGCAAAGCATTGAGGGGATGGACACTGAAATCGAGCTGAAAGGACACCAGACAACACACACCAACCCCCCACACCTGCCACCCCGCAGGCACAGGGTCGACAAGGTAGAGGATCAACTCTTCTTTACCAATAGCACTCAATACAATACTTTCTCTCATTCTGCAGCAGTAAAGGAAAATCAAAAGCAGCCCACCTGGAAATCACATGATAATCCCCTTAAATAGTGCTAATGGAGGTACCCTCATACAACTGAACATGTTCTACTGGGAGGCTTGGCCTAAATAGCCAAGTGGTTATGGTTCTGGGTTTGTAACCCCAAGATCAAGAGTTCAAATCTCACAATGGCAAACTATGAAACAATGTAACTTCATCTGAAACAGATGGAAACGGGTTTGTACTCGAAAGAGTTCAACTGGAAGTGCTAAGGAAAGGCCATCAGCAGGACCTGTGGGGCCAAAATGACAAGTGCTCCCAAACATCCATAAATGTTCCAATCAGCAAATTCTGTTTGCTTCTGGTGTGTGCATGACACATGTTAGTCCTTTTACAACCATATTGCATTGCGTGAGTTGCACCAGAAATGGGCGGAAACAATACAGTCAAAATTTTTGGAGTTCCAGGATAAATTCCCTGTTCTAGAAATTTCAATTACTTAAGAAATTGGTGGAGGAAAAGGTTCTAGAAGAATTCATTCCAGTACATACTCCATAAGAAAATTGATTACACTTCAAAATTTCTGGATAAACTCAAGAACACCACCACACATTACTTCTATATTGAGAAAAATACAAACCAATTCTGCCTGTGTTGCATTAATTAAGGTGGCTGAGCCAAAAGAATCTAAAAGGAATTTTCAATTTTGCCAGAAGATAAATCTGCAACTGAGAATGAAGGAACATTACATGAAGATCAACATAGAGAAATGGAATGAAAAAAAATATTAAAATTGCTAATGGTTGAAATAGAGAACAAATAATTGAAAAAAAATTAAGCATTACAAAACTTTCCAATTTCTGGGATATGCAAGTATAATGATCTTTGAAATTTCTTCACACTCTTCTGGATTTATCATCACAATACCTCATCATAATAGAACTCCTGGACAATATTTATAATAAACAAGCCTTGTGAACTTCCAACCTCATCTAAGCTAGAGATTAAAAATGACAATTATTTGAAGGAAAGAAAATGCTGGTTCCCCACTCCAACCTTCATTCCATAACTACCAAATCATCTCTCTCTCTAACAGTCTGATAATAAGCCTCTGATCACAACCTTGTGTCACATTTGAGTTTCGACCTCAAAGTGCCATTATAAGACTGTTTATTTGCACCTCCAGATCACCATCTGATTTCACCCCATCTCAACTGCTAAAACCCTCAGTCATGCCTTTGTTAGCTCTAGACTTGACTATTCCAAACACTCTTGGCTGGTCTCCCACATTCTACTCTCTGTAAACGGAGGTCATTCAAGACTCTGCTGCTCATGTTTTAACTTGCAGTAAGTCCTGCTCCCCTATCACCCCTGTGGCCGTTGGTCTATACTGGCTCCTGGACAAGCAACATCTTCATTTTAAAATTCTCATCCTTGGTTTCTAAACCCTCTATGGCCTTGCCCCTCCCTATCTCTAATCTCCTCCAGCCCCCACAACCCTGAGATATGATCACTCCTCTAATTCTGGCCTCTTGTGCCTCCCCAATTTTAATTGCTCCATCATTGGTGGCCATGCCTACATTTGTCTAGGCTGCAAGGTCTGGAGTATACTTTCTACACCTCACTGCCTCCCTAAGAATTAGTCCCCATTCCTTTCCCAGAGCTATGCAAACTATGTAGAATTCCCTTTTGAAAATCACTATTGAACCTGCTTCTACCACCTTTTCAGGAAATGCATTGTAGCTCATTAGAAGCCTGCATAAAATAAATTCTCCTTGCCAACCCTGTCCCAAAGCAGAAGTATGCTGTGGTGCATTTTCTCAAACCCTCAGTTTATAAGATGTAATAACATACACGCACAGTAAAGGGGAGGACAGAAAAAAAAAGGTTACAACATTGCAGGAACCACAAATGAATATTAGTTCACGTGATGTTCAGGGTCTGAGAAGTCAAAGTCCAAAGGGTGTTTCCTTCGTGGCAAAGTTTAGTCCTGATGAATTTCTGGTTGGAGACAACAACACAAAAATTCTTGAAATGTGTGGCTTGGAGAAGAACTTGGAGGCAATGGTGTTTCCATAGGAGGTCAAACAGGTTTCACCTTCTCTCACTAACTGACTTAGGCGAAGTCTGGCAGGATTGTCCTTCAGGACTCAGTCAGTGATGTTGTTGAGTCACACTTGGTGATGGGCATTGAAATCCCCTACCCAGAGTACATTCTATGCCCTTTACAATCCGCAGTGACCACCTGGTATCTGGGAAGAATGTGCTGCAATCAGCATCGTGGTGAAATAAGAGAGTGACATCACAAGACAGCGTGAGCGTACAGCGGAGAGATCAGAACTAGCACGAGTGCGGGGAATCTTCAAAAAGTGACATCAGCACAAAGGTGACAGCTGATTGGTGAGTAGCTGGTAAGCATTTTTCAGCAGTTTAAAATAGATTAAGCTAAGGGTTCTAGTTTTTAAGGTACATTTTTTTTTTTACTGTATTTAACTTAAAAAGTTTTTTTTTCAAGCGAGAGGCAAGGCATGGTAGCTCAGTCCTGTGTTATTTACCACCTGCAACATGTGGGAAGTCCTAAACGTTCCTTACACTCTGACTGACCACGTGTGCAGGAAGTGCCACCAGCTGCAGCTACATGAGCTCCAGGTTTTGGAGCTTGAGCGGCAGCTGGAGTGACTGAGGTCCATCCGCAAGGCTGAGAGTTTGGTGGATAGCATGTGTTTAAGATGTGGTCACCCCACAACTTACGGAAGTGCAGACAGAGGGGGGATGGGTGACCAGTCAAAAGAAAGGTGTCAGGCAGCAGTCAGGAAATCCTTAAGGTTGCATCTCGCTCAAGAACCGTTTCACTGTTGGAAAACCGTGAGTGTGCACTTGGGCAGGACAAACAAGGCACAGGAATACACGATGAATGGTAGGACACTGGAAAGTACCGAGGATCAGAGGGATCTTGGTGTGCTTGTCCACCGGTCCCTTAAGGTAGTGGGACAGGTAGATAAGGTGGTTAAGAAGGCATATGGGATACTTGCCTTTATTAGCTGAGGCCTTTATTAGCCAAGGCATAGAATATAAGAGCAAGAGAGGTTATGCTGGAACTGTACAAAATGCTGGTTAGGTCACAGCTAGAGTATTGTGTGCAGTTCTGGAATCCACATTATAGGAAGGACGTGATTGCACTAGAGAGAGTGCAGAGGAGATTTACCAGGGTGTTACCTGGGTTGGTGAGTTTTAGTTATGAGGAAATATTGGATAGACTGGAGTTATTTTCCCTGGAGCAGAGGAAATTGAGGGGGGGACATGATTGTGGGGTATAAAATTATGAGGAGCATAGATAGGGTAGACAGGAAGGAACTTTTCCCCTTGGTGGAGGGATCAATAACCAGGGGGCATAGATTTAAGGTAAGGGGTAGGAGGTTTAGAGGGGATGTGAGGAAGAATTTTTTCATCCAAAGGGTGGTGAGAGTCTGGAACGCTCTGCCTGAAAGGGTGGTAGAGACAGATACCCTCAACATTTAAGTAGTATTTGGATGTGTACTTGTGATGCCATAGCATACAAGGCTTTGGGCCTAGTGCTTGGAAATGGGATTAGAATAGTTAGATACTTGTTTGACTGGTGCAGATTTGATGGGCCAAAGGGCCTTTTTCTGTGCTGTGGACCTCTGACTCTATGACTATGACTAACATGGAAGAGCACTGATTCATCAGCTGAGGGAGGGCTTAAGTTGTGATCAGCAGCTAGTTTCCTTGCCCATGTTTCACCTGATTCCATGACAGTTCAGTCAGTATTGACAACTCCCAGGTCTACTCCTGCTCAGCAGTATACCATTGTGCCTCCTCTTCTGGTGGGGGGGTATGTCCTGTCTCACTGGCAGGCATGGAGGAGGAATCTGGGACATCATTTGTCAGGTATGATTGAGTGTCTGACTATTTCAGGCTATAGCTTTACTTGTCTGTGAGACAGACTCCTAATTTTGGCAAAAGTCCCAGATGCTAGTGAGGACGACTTTGCAGGTCAACTAGGCAGGGTGTGACTTTGTGGGTTCTGGTACCTCGGTTGATGTTGGGTGGTATGTCCAATTTTATTCTTCAACATTGCTGAAGAGAGACATGATGTGTCAAAGCTTTTAATCTTGAACTCATCAGGACAATGCAAGAATGCCAAATTTCAAACAATCATGACAAGTTAGCAAGAGCTGATTAATTGGCAAGTTGGCTCTGATTGCTTTCTCCATGGCAATGCCTCAGACAATGGGGAACTATAGGCTCCCCATGCTTCAATTAATTCAAACAAGGCACAAGGCTTAAACATATTCCATTTCTTTGCAGAGAATCAGTCCCTGTGTTTGGATACATGTCAGTTTTTCAATGCCTATGTTTATTTGGACAAGATTAAGTGTGAAGTGAATTAAAACTTTCTTTGTTGGGGCTTTCAGTGCTGTGTTTGATTAACAGTTCTATGGAATTGTTAAGAGGCATTTCTTTTCGCAGGAAATGTTGAATGTCTTTTTTTATTTCATGAGCATTTCAAAGACTTGCCAGTGTTGGATTCTCCATACTGTAGATTCCAGAAGAGGGCTTTATCCACTGGTGAAAGGACTCTATATGCATCTGAGCCAAAAGACCATAAGACATAAGAGCAGAAATTAGGCTATTCGGCCCATCGAGTCTGCTCCGCCATTCAATCATGGCTGATAAGTTTCTCAACCCCATTCTCCCGCCTTCTCCCCGTAACCTTTGATCCCCTTACCAATCAAAAACCTATCTATCTATCTTGGTCTTAAATACACTCAAATGACCTGGCCTCCACAGCCTCTGTGGCAATAAATTCCATATATTCACCACTCTCTGGCTAAAGAGGTTTCTCCTCATCTCTGTTCTAAAAGATCTTCCCTTTACTCTAAGGCTGTGCCCTTGGGTCCTAGTCTCTCCTACTAATGGAAACATCTTCCCCACATCCACTCTATCCAGGCCTTTCAATATTCTGTAAGTTTCAATCAGATCCCCCCCCCCCCCATCCTTCTAAACTCCATCGAGTATGGACCCAGAATTCTCAAACGTTCCTCATATGTTAAGCCTTTCATTCCTGGGATCATTCTCATGAACCTCCTCTGGACCTTCTCCAGGGCCAGAACATCCTTCCTGAGATACGGGGCCCAAAATTACTCACAATATTCTAAGTGTGGTCTGACCAGAGCCTTTTAAAGCCTCAGCAGCACATCCCTGCTTTTATATTCTAGTCCTCTCAAAATAAATGCCAACATTGCATTTGCCTTCCTAACTACCGACTCAACCTGCAAGTTAACCTTAAGAGAATCCTGGACTAGGACTCCCAAGTCCCTTTGTACTCCAGAGTTCTGAATTCCCTCCCCATTTAGAAAATAGTCTATGCCTCTATTCTTCCTACCAATGTGCATGACCTCACACTTACCCACGTTGTATTCCATCTGCCACTTCTTTGCCCATTCTCCTAACCTGTCCAAATCCTTCTGCAGCCTCCCTGCCTCCTCAATACTACCTGTTCCTCCAGCTCTTTGTATCATCTGTAAACTTAGCCAGGATGCCCTCAGTTCCTTCATCTAGATCATTAATGTATAAAGTGAAAAGTTGTGGTCCCAACACTGACCCCTGCGGAACTCCGCTAGTCACCGGCTGCCATCCTGAGAAGGATCCCCTTATCCCCACTCTCTGCCTCCTGCCAGACAGTCAATCTTCTATCCATGCTAGTACCTTGCCTCTAAAACCATGGGCTCTTATTTTACTGAGCAGCCCCCTTACACAGAGCTGGTCAATTTAATAGTCTCTTAACTTTATAGAACAGAGCCCTATGGTCAATTACTGCATTAAAATGAGACTGGCAGCCATCCAAAAAGCCTTAAACACATTTTAATACTTAAAGATATTACCATAAACCATCTAGATACCTTTTAAAATTACTTGTGAAAAATTTCCAACTTCAGGTAAAGGATCCCCTATGGTTCACAACTCCTCAAAGGAGGAGTGAACAATATCTCTTGCAAAAGCAACTCAATCAAAATTACACGTCGTCTGAAATGCTCCTTGCCCATGCCCCCACAATGGAGCTGGCAAAGGCAGGATTACTGCGTGCAGGGTCACTATCCACACCTTTATCCTGTGTCAGCAACTTTTGCTGGCGCAGGAATGGAGTTGACAATCCTGGAATCAGATTCCACCTGCCATTTTTAAAGCCCCACCATCTCTGTTCTGAGATGGACTGAGGCATGAAATACAGGCCTAGGAGAAAAATGTAACTCTTCAAAAACGGTCAGAGTCTTTCACATCCACCTGAACAGGCCTGACTTTAAATGTCTCATCAGAATAATAACACCTTCAACAGCACAGCACCACCTCAGCAATGCACTGAATTATTAGTTTGTTAAAGAACCAAGCGTGCAATTCACAGTTGGTGAAACAGTCAATTGCAACATTAATAATTTTAGGAAGAGATAGAAAGTGCAATCTTATTTCTAGTAGGGAATCTAATATTTAAATATTTTAGGTAGTATACGCTATTTAAGTAACATTAATCTTAACTCCCTGAGTAGAAGACTACGGTTAGTGAGAACCTCCTGCCCCAATTAAGATTATCATCGCTGAGCTCTCATAGTCGTACCTTTATGGAGAGAGATGCTGAAATGAATCCAGTGAATCTAAATATCCAATGTGTACTTTCAATATTTATACTGTTTCACAATTGTATAACTGATATCTTATGTATGGGGTTGTGCCTCATTGTAAATAGCTCTGTCCCCCACCTTTAGTTCCCAAAATAAGGTTGCATAACTTAATTTCCAGGCAAGGTCCTTCCCTCAATTCTTGAGAAAGCCAGGCTGCGATGCTCATGGTCAACCTTATGATTCTGTGTCTTAAGATTAGGGGATTAGCATAATTCAGTTTGGGTTTGGTTAGCTTTGTCAAAAATTCAGTTGTCTGTGGTTTAGGGCTCTCAGCATAAAATCATCTATCAAATTGTCCTGTTTGGTAGTTTTTGTGATAGTTTATCAAGGTTTTGCCCAGTGGAAAGCTTTGTGACTCTTATCAGGAGTTACTCTAATGGTTTTAAGTGAGGTGAGCTTTTTCACTTGGGAGCCCATGACCATTTAGTTATGGGAGAGATGAATGTTCTCAAGCTTTTTGGAGAATCAATTTTTAAAAAAAAAACCCTAATTTATAGGAAAATAAGTCTTAACCTTATAATCCCTCATTATGGCTAGATTCCTTCACAGTAGTAAGATAGATCTGGGTGTTATCAGCATTCATGTGGAAATGGATATCAGGGTTTTGGATGTGTTGCTAAGGGGCAGAATGTAGCTAAGAAATAGGAAGGGGCAAGGATAGACCCTTGGGTGACACCACAAGCAAAAATGTGGAAGTGGGAAGAGGCAGCATGACCACCTGACCACTTAGGGAACAATATCCTCAAAGGCAGAGTGTCTCAGGCATTTTTTTTTCTTTGCATATTAGATTGCACACATTCAAAGTTTCTCCAAATATTGAAGAAATTAAAGTTGCTGACAGCACTGTCCATGGTTTAGAAGCCATTTGCCGAAATAATAATTCCACAAAATACCCTGGGCAAATGTAAATACATTCAAAATTATATTGCATTCCTGAGGGGAAATTTACAATTTTCCCCTCAGGAGTGCCTCATAAGCAGATTTACTGCCAGTTTTACACTACCAGAGGGAAAAAAAATCACAATTTACTATTTAATGCATAGGATTTGCTTATTTAGTGATCCTGCATATTTATTTTGAGCTGTGACTTAGATTAGGCCCATTTCTATTCATATCCTTGCTGCTAACTTTTAATTGAAAAGGCAAAAGGACTGTGGCCATTTCTAAGCTACCACTGACATGTGTACATGCCAATGATCCATGTTTCAGTATTTGAGTACTATGTCTCAATTTGTGGAGATAAAAAAACTCAGCATTGTGCCTTGGCTCCCACCATTTGTCATCATTTCTAGCTTTTATTTAATGTAGAAAATTAGGGAGTTGGAACTTTCTTGGAGGTTTCAACATATTACCTCCTGCATCAAAGCTCCACAATCTCTTGCTATTGGTCACCGGACATCCATTTTTGCAATTAGATCGCAAGTAGACTCTTGGTTATCCAATTGGATACTATGTGATGATCAATCAAACAACCTTGTTTCACCATCTGCAATATTTTTATAACCAGTAAACAAAACTTTAATGCATCTGATTTATTTTCTCTCCCAGGTTGCTCACAACAGTGGCCAGGAGATTTATGTTCAATTCCTGGGGAGTCCATGGCAATCAAAGAGGGTCAGTAACCCAATTCCTAATAAATACTATTGTCGCAGGGATTGGAACAATGCTGTACGCTCTAGATGGAAATTTTCAGGAGTGTTTTGCAAGATCAGGTGCTCACTAGGTTCAGTGGAGCTCCATTTCCTCATGCAGCAGTAGCATAAGATAAGGATGGAAGGAGAATGGGGAGGGGAAGACCAACATCACAAACAGGGAATTGGAAAAGGATGGAAGGTCATTAGTGTTAAATGATATGTTGGGGATAAAGGAAGGAGATACGAGTGCTAGCATGAACTGAAGGGGAGAATAAACTCAGGGGGAGGGGACAGAGACAGGAAATAGGAGAATGCTGGAGTGAATTAATAGGAACAGGGAGGAGGAACAGTGCTAATGTAAACTTGAATTGGAAAATAAAGAGAGGAAGTGTGCTTGCATGAACTGAAAGTAGAAGAGAGTAAAGGGAATGAACAGGTCTGCAGGCATGCAGTTGAAGAGCATGAACTAGCATGAGGTAAGGGAAATGGTGTAATGAGTGCTTCTGTATCACTGACAACCATATAAGTGGTTCTAAAACAATAAGGTTTAATTACCAAGAGTTTTTTTATGCATTCTTTTCATGGGGTGTGGGCATTGTTGGCTAGCTCAGCATTTTTATTGCCCATCCCAATTACCCTTGAGAAGGTGGCAGTAAGCTACCTTCTTGAACTGCTGCAGTCCATGTGGTGTAGATACATCCACAGTGTTGTTAAGGAAGGAGTGCCAGCTAGGATTTTGACCCAGTGACGGAACCCACTATTACTCTTTCCTACAACTGTTCATTAATACAAGTTAATGAATACTAAAATAGCTTTGTAAACCAATAAGCTATAATTTAACTAGAGTCAGCACATAAGTAGAACATGAAAACAAACCTTACAATCTATTTTACATACATTACTTTCAAAGTCATAATAGTTTTTGAACAAAATTACTTTGACAGTTTCAATCTCGTTCCCTGTGGACATATGCATAAGTGTATAAATGTCTTCAATATTCAGCACAACTGCCAGTCTCAATCATAAAATGGTAGAAAGTTTAACAATGGAAAATGCACACTACAGTAGGAAAAGAACTATTTAGATTCTTAAGATAATGAAGAAGTGTCACATTACAATGAATTTGTACTGTAAATAGAACTGAAAATTTCCACTTGCAAAACCTGGAGCAAATCACTTTCCAAATGTCAAGCTGTGAAACAAGGCAAGCCATCAGCTTGTTTGCATCATATGTCTTTACCTTTGCCTATTTTTCATGAATTTCTTTCTATACTATCCTCTTTACTGTTGCAACATTTCAGGTAACTGAGTTAATCCAGTAACTATTTTCATATATAAGCTAGATGGCCACCATAGTGCAATGCTGCTTAGTCAGAGGTCTTAACTTTCACATAAGGCATTAAAATCGATCTGTCTTTTTAGGTGGATGCCGTGATGCTATTTAAGGGGGAGCTGAACTTGTGTCCAGGTCAACAGTTCTCCCTCAACTAACTCAGCTGATCCTTTCTACTGAGGAATCATGTTATGTACATATTGGCTTGTCAGCCAACATGATAACAGTCATTACACTTCTAAGATAATTGATTGACCATGAAGGGCTTTTAGGATATCCTAAAGATGTGAAAAATGTTTCTCTATATTAAAGGTTTCATTCTAGCACATGGTCAATATCCACTTTGATGAATCAACATGAAGTAAATCAACTGGATTGTATAAACCACATGTGGGCATTTTACCAACCAAAATTCTAACTGCCAGGAGGCAAAATGTGATTTGCCATTACTCCCGTTCTATCCTCTCCAGCAAGGCAGACACACTCATGCTCCCCATCAAAATATCACCCAAGATTGGAAACCAAACTTGAGTATCCTAATTGACATCTTAGTACTTTAGAAATTTAGTTTTGGGATCTCATTTATTTATTTAACTAAACCCTACAAGATCCTTAAAATGAATACATGTATTCTAACTGAAGACAACAAGGGATGTTTGTCACTTATCTGGATTGTCACTTGAGTAGTTGACAATAAAATTGGTGAGATACCGTGCTACCTGCCAGAATTTATTGACTTTACTCACTGTCTTGATCTTAAGATGTAGTCATTAGTATTATTTCCTTTTGTCAAAGCAACCAAAACAAGAATGGATCTTACTGATGTGTTTAATGAAAGTAATGATGCTTTCATAAGATGCAATAAATTTTTACTTCCTTAAACCTCGGAACATTTTCCAGAGTTTTATGCTTACATGATTGCTGCATGCAGTGTTACTAGCATTACTCACTGGCTGCACACATTAACAATGGGCCTGATATCATGAGTGGCTAGCACTAAAAGCAGCATGCATAAAGTGTGTGTGTGTGTGTGTGTGTGTGTGTGGGGGGGGCGGTGGGGGAGGTGAATTGTAGCTGCAAGAAGTTGTAAAAGTCATCTGAAAACTCATTGTGTTCTGATACTTTGAGCAATAACTGAACATGCAAGTGAGCATACATCATGGTTTTCAAACACTAGATTGATGGATTTAGTGGAAGAAAGGAGGGATATCCAATACTCGCACAGGGACAGGAACAATGTTCCTGTGAACTGCATGGCTGCAACCTGAAGTCCACGAGCAGGCTGCACACAAGCCAGCTGCTTTTAAATTGTTATTGCTTGTGCACAGCTACACAAAAAAATTTAAAGGGGCTGCACACTTAAATAAATCACCCACACATTCCAAAAAAAATTAAAGGGCACATTGGGCAGGAAGCCCATTAGGCAACTGCTCAGGATACATTGGTAAAAATTAGCAACAGAGGTCAATGCCAGGGTGTTGTTCCAAGAATTGGGATATAGTGTTCTAAGAATTTTAACTGTCTCATACAAGTATCAAGTCTTAGTTAGACCACACTTGCAGTTTTGGTTTTCATTGTATAAAAAAGATAGAGAGGCACTAGAGAGTGTGTAATAAAGATTTACATGGATGATACAGGAAGGTTCTACCTAGTAGGAAAGGATGATGAACAGGCTGGTTTCTTTTCTCTTAAAAATAAAAAGCTGAGGAGTGACCCAATAGCTGTCTTTAAAATGATGGAATGTATCAACTGTAGACACAGAGCAAGTGTTTCATTTGTGGGAAAAAGCAAAACTAATGGCTACCAATATAAGACAGTGAACTAGAAATATAAAACAAATTCAGTAGAAACTTCTTTACCAAGAAATGGTGAGAATGAGGAACTCACTACTACAGGGAGTGGTTGAGAGGTGTACAACATAGTTACATTTAAGGGAACGCTGTGTAAGTATGTGAAGAGAATAAGAGGGTTAATTCTGAAAGAGTTAGACAAGGTTAGGGGGAAAGCTTGGATGCAAAGTAACTGTCAGCATAGACTAATTGAGCCAAAAGGCCCATTTCTATGCTGTGTATTCTGGTTAATCCTATGATGCTAATTTAAGTGAGTTCACCTTCACATGGTGCATTCTACCAACTACCAACCAATTTTACCTCCATCACTCACCTAACAACAACCTCTATCAAATCGGTACTCAAACTCATATGCTTTACCACACTCACATTTAACACTGTTACAATCCTCACACCCACAGTTCATGGCTTGCACAGTAACAGCTATTCAAACTTAACAGCCACATCACCCAAACATTTTGCAGGGTCCGCTTCTTGCAGGAGAAGGTGCAACATAAAAGCAAGCAGCAAAGAACTGGAGGAGGCCAAGTGCACCTGCATATTTTAACTCCCATGGATGAGAGGGTGCTGGCTGACACGGAAAGGGACATTGTTGAAGCTGTAGCTACTGGTGGGCTGAAGCAATGATAAGGATCTTTGTATACTCACACATTAGCTCTACTGCAGAAGATCCAATGAGTGTAAATACCAATTGCTTGGTGCATTGGGAAGCCTGACAGAAAGCCTGTGTTTCACACAAGGAGCACAGAGGTGTCCAGCACCAACTTGGCACAGCTATATGCAGGGCTTGTGGCCTAACCTCTACTGAGATAAGCACATGGCCACCTCCAACACACTTCTGGAACTCACCCATCAAAGCACGAGCAAGTTGCAGAGCACACACTGCCAAAGATCTGAGTGCTGCAGTGGAAGCTTAAGCTGCTGTCATCATGGCTCTGGATACCAATGTTTAAAAAGGTTGTTGCAGTATTCCATCAATCTGACCTCCAAGAAATCAATAGGATTACTGAGGAACTACCCCAGAGGAGTGGCACAGGTTCTGTGGAGCATGAACCTCCTTTACTTAGAATGACACAATTGGAGCTCCCACACTATTGGATTTCCCATATCTACTACTCCCAGTGCCCTTGTTGTTCCTCATCAGCAATGCCAGCCCAAAATGTTGCCATCTATGCTGAGAAGGTACAGTCTGAAAATGGGTCTTCTAGGCCTAGAGCAAATTGAAGTCATGTTCCAAGGTCATTTACAGTCTCCCCAACTGAAAGTCCGCAGCCTTCCATCATCCATGCAGTAGTACAGGGAAAGCAGCTCAAGACTACTGGGACAGGCAAAGTCACACAGAAGACAGGCACTAAGGGAATGCACAAGGGTGATTAGTTTAATTTTGTGCTCATAAGTCATAACTGAATTTATATATGGATTAGAATGTGCATTTCCTGGTAGATTTAATCATGTATTGTTAGAAAGATGATGATATGATGGTCAAATGTAGAGAAAAGATAAGGCATGGGACTGTTGGGGAATTTGGAGGTGTGGCTGAGGTTACTAGTATTGCACATTGATATTTCATCACACAGAAAGCAGCTTCTATTTTGCAGCCTCCCTTCCTCGTCACATGCATCCACTTGCTCCTGTTCCTCAGATTCTCACCTGTTTGGTGGTGACAAAGGCTGTTCCCTCGTTATTACCAGGTTATTACTACAGAACAAGGAATCATGACTACTTACATGATAGACTGCTGATGGTCAGACACCAGCTGCACATTTGAGTGAGTGGAATCACATTTGGTTCATGAAAATGGCATGAGTTGTGTGCCAGGCAATGTGCATGCAATCAATGGCAACCTGCACTGTATGAAAGCCTGTGATCTGTGCAAACCCTTGTGCTCATTCTATCTACTTGTCCTTACCAAGGAGGAATGAGATGGAGCTGAGTAGAGAGAGCCTCTGATCTCCTTTATGCAGCAGTGTAATATTCTACAAACAGCAAGATGTTGCTTACATCTCCAACAGCAGCCTGAAAGGAGCCAGACACCCAGGAGTTAAGAGCCACTATCACCTTCATCCTTATCCTTTTTTTAAGCTTACAGCTGTGGTTGCAGTCGTGGCCTCATAATAAGATGCATCAGGCATTGGTCCTCACTGATTTTAAGTAAGAGAATAGTTTCCTAAAGATCCTCAATAAAGTTTGCTTTCTGATGTGATGTGTTTTACCTCTTCCAGTAGCATGTCCTACTCTGTATGACCACTTTTCATTCTTCCAATCATGCTCAATTCCAAGAGGAAGGTCTACCCAGCCTGAAAGTATTATTGAGTACAAATTTTCAAATCAACAAAAAAAAAATTCTCATCAGACAGTCCACTCCACGCAGACTAAATTTTAGACAGTTTTTGAAAATCTCAAATTGGATAAAATGCATCTGAATAAAGAAATAATTCAGCAGCAAGCTAGTTAGTAGTGCATGATCCCTTTAAGTAGTGCTGGTGGTCCTTCTTGCTGTTTAACATCACATTCAGCTGTGCAAGTCTAAGTCGGATGTTGGCTGAAGTGTGGAGTTCAAAAATGGCAGTAATGACATTGTGTAAAGCTGATTCAATGATTGGACTTCAGAATCTGCCTACTCTACTAGTCATCAGCCATCATTAGGTACATGCAAGCCTGTTCAGAAACAAAAGATCTACAACCCCAGTCAGTGGAGGAAGAAGACATTAAGATAAAAAGGCCAAGACAGAGACTGGCACTCTCACCTTGGAAATGTGCATGAGCAACTCTGATACCATTTTGCACATTAGGTGGCTGCAGTGTTTAAAAAATTAGCATTCCAGAGGCCAATTTCTCCTCCAGTAACCATTGTTTAGGTATAGATATAGTCATAACAAAACTCTGAGCAGAGTATCCTGTGTTACTCACAATAAGAGGTTGTAGTGGAAGAATTAATCCAAGTTGGCCTTTTGGTTTATTTTCAAGACAACTCCTCAGTACTACTGACTTCCACACAAAGTGTTCCAGCTGAATCTTTTTATTCTATTTAGATGGGAATAATCAATGCCCATCATCTATTTAACTAGGAATTGTTTTTAACAAGGTGATTGTCATGCAGTGTGATTATTTATACATTGACATCCTGTCTTCAAATACTGACACTCCAGGGAATCTCCAGTTTAGCCTCTCACATTCTGGAATTTTCCGAAACCACTTTGCGAGCCTACATTTCTATCACCTTCAAAGCCCTCCTCAAAATACTTCTCAAACATGACCTCCGTTTTTCACTTGCTGTATGTCCCTCCTCCTTACCCTCATCATCATGAAGCATTTTGAGGCATTTCACTATTTTGAAGGTGCTTATAATGTATCAACAACAACAACAACTTGTATTTATATAGCAGCTTTAACAAAATAGAATATCCCAAAACACTCACTGGAGCATTATAAATCAGAATATGACACTGAGCCAGTAGATATTAGGGCAGATGACCAAAAGCTTATTCAAAGGGGTAGGTTTTAACAAATGTCAAAAAGAAGAAAATTTGCAGTGAGACAATTAGGCTTTTTGGGGGTGAATTTCCAGAGCTTTGTGCCTATGGAAGCTAAAGACGTGACCACCAACAGTGGAGTGATTAAAATTGGGGATGCTAAAGAGACTGGAATTGAAGGAGCACAGATACTTTGGAGGGTTGTAGGACTGGTGAACATTACAGGGATAGAGAGAGGTGAGGTCATGGAGGGATATGAAAACAAGGATGAGAATTTTGAAAATTGAGACATTTTGATCAGTACCAGAGTAGGTCAGCAAACACAAGGGTGATGGGTGACTGGCATTTGGTATGATCAGGACACAACCAGAAATTTGGATGACCTCAAGTTTACGGAGGGTAGAATGTAGCAATAAAATGTTCTGATGCAATAATGCACCTTAAGGGTGAGAATCACAATAGGTGGGAATCCATTTTTTTGATGGGTAAGCCTGTTTGGGTAGGTTTTAAAACTGAGACCAGAGATTCTGCTTTGCAGTTAATGCTTCAGTAACTGCAGGGGCTACTCATGTGAATGAGCAGAGGGACCTTCTGGAGATCATTTCATTAGGAGAACTTTCCTCTGATTCAGAGGGCTGCATTTGCTAGAGAGACCTGTAGCACACTGGGCCACGATTGCTCATACTGATGCCATATCCACGTTGGCTGACCTTATGATGTCATTGAGTCTAGTGGCACTGGGACCAAGTCCTTCTCACTGTGCCCACACTGTTGACCTCTTCAGCCTCCTCCTTCTCCCATGCAGCACGAGTCTGGCTGGGTTTCCCCCTCATGCCAGCGGTTGGCATGAGCTGGTCACGTCGATCATGAGCTGCATGCAGGAGGGCACCAAGTGTGGCCCCACTGAATCTGGGGGCGGGTTTGGCTCTTCTGGTAAATCAGTCCCTTTGCTCCAATAGCATTGACATCTATGTATGGAAACATGTAACAAATGTACAACTCCTCAAAGCCAAAAGGTGGGAAACTTGCTGATTTTTAAGATTTCTGCCACCTATTGAAGATTGACATGGCTTGCAGAGGTTAGCTACAATTTAAATGTACTTACCTGGTCAGACTGGAAAATGCACAAATCTTCTCTCTGTATAGTTAATCCACTAGATTGATCATGTTATGGGTCAGCTGACACTGTCCCATGCCCTTTAAAGTGCTGGCCGTGACCTTGTTCTGAGTCATGACCTGCAGCCTCTGAGACTGAAAATCCCATCCTCCAGCACTCACTTAGTAGGATGAAGGTCTACAGCCCGCTCTTGTCGCTAATTGACTGCAATTAACATATTATCGAGCGCGGGTCAACGGCGGGCCTGGAATTCGGAACACCGCCGACTTCTGGATGCGGAACCCCACCACAGTGCACGGCCATATTATTCAGCCTCTGGAATATAAAGCTAGTCTCAGTAATGGTGGACATGACGATAATCACTGTTAGGTTTTTAGAACAATCTGGATTACCAACGCCCTTTTCGGAAGGACATCCACCATCCTTACCCTGATCTGCCACCCAGAGCAATGTGGCTGACTCTTAACTGCTCTCTGAAATAGCCTAACAAGCCACTCAGTTTCAACGGTGCTTAGAAATGGGCAATAAATGCTGGCCTAACCAGCGACATCCACATCCCATGGAAGAATTTTTTTAAAAACCTGACATGCTTTCAGATGTTGTTGTATGTAGGTGAGAAATAGGAGGGATCCAAGAAGTATATAAGTGCATTCTATGCTGTTTGTTAATTATGAGAAAGGAATACTTTCTCATTTCAGGCGTTAACTGTTGATTGTTGCAGAGCCAGCCATAAAGTTACTGTGACAATTAAAGTGCCTCGACTCCAAGCTGCGAAGACTGTTTACTATCCACAAGGGCGATATTATTTAATTTCCTACTGAATCATTCAGTTTACAAACAACTACTTGATGTCCCTAAAATCCAAGTCATTTTTTTATTTTCAAAATATTGTCCAAGAAGTCTCAAAAAGTGCTGATAGTTCTGCTAGTGTCATTATCCTGCCATCATCTAATTCATCTGAAGTATGATAGCTCATCTAATGTCTACAAAAGGCAATGTTTATCAGTGAACTTCATGAGTAATCATACACATTTAACTGGATTATAATCAAGCTATTCGTAAAATAAATGTCCTTGTCTACTTTTTTTCGTCAACTCGGATTAACCACCATCTTTGAAGAAATAAAACCACAATGAATACAAATTTAATTGTCCTCAGATTTAACTCAATCCATGTCATCTAGCTCATTCTATTCTTAGTTACAATTTAATGTCCAAAAAAACCAAATCAAATAGCATTAGGCCACACAGATGTAACATTATTGTTATACCGCTATTACGTAGTTATCAAATTTGTATTATACCTTGATACCTACATCATGTCAAGGTTTAAAAAAGACTGTTTTATTTTAATAAAAGAACCAGAGAGCAAAATTATGCAGATCACACATTAAGACTAGCTTTTCATTAATTATTAGCTCCCATTATAAATTAAAATGATTAATTTTGTGTTAGAATGTACTCCTAATTTGAAAGGCCAAATTGCAGGCATAATGGAAGATCACAATAGTAATTCTTAATGTTAATTATATGTTGAAGTTTATGGTGTCCCAATGTTGTCTCAGCTTAGGTTCACCCTCAGTTGACACCAATACAACATAGTGCAGAATTCTAAACATGAAAAAATTACGTAATTAAGAATTAATGCACAATGCTGAAAGGTACACTACTGTACAGTGAGAGATACTCTCCAGGTATCCTTATACATTTGGCATTTTCCAGTGTTAATACAAAATAACTGCATGATTAATTTGTTGGACTCAAAAATAAAACTTAAACAAACACCTAATTTAGTTCATCTTTATAACTCAAAGCATAAACAAATGGAACCATAAATTCTCATTATGGGAATCATGTGCCACCACCAACTAGCTAGTTTACTGCATTTTCCCTACCTTAACAGTTACCTAACAAAACTATTTAGATCAAAATTAGCTAGCTTGATGAACTCAAATTACATTTTTTGTAACTTAAAAATATTAGATCTCTATTAAACAAGTGTAAATAATCTGAAAAACTGAATGCTGCTTGATTTTGTTTCAAAAACCATAAGGATAAAGTAGTTCTGACAACTAAGAGTTATAATCTCAATGGTTTTATTAAAAGTGCTGTGTCTTTACTTATCTAATCAGCATCACTGACAGATCTATTAACCTGATTTTTATGCACTTGACACACAACACATTTTTAGAAATTCTGATAGAATCACAGACCCTGAATTTTAACACTGGCCTTTTGATACCTTTGTCTAACAACAGCAAAAACAATTAATTTGCTTCAACTTTGAGTAGTCATTAAAGTGAGGTTCCTCATTAAGCATAACACTGTCCTATGCAGTATTGGAAACTCAACCATGCACAATGAAGAGTTCCTGCCTCCAGGATCAACATTGAGAAGACTTCCAGATTGTTAAAACAAAACGTTGGCTGCAGTCAAAGAACATTTATTCACTAATGACTGAATGAATAACTAAAATCAATTCTTCCATCGATTCTTCAACAATTTGCAATCTTTATACAGATTACAGAAGATAGTTAAGGACACTCACCAAGACTGTTATATGTGCTATTTCTATTTACTAATCTCAAAGGCAAATGCTATTTACTTTCCTAGATTGAAATTTTCTCAATAAAGAAAAAGAAATGTTTTGGAGTTTCGTAAGTCATTGCAGAAACAATGCAGACAAGATCAAAACCATGAAAAAAGCATAAGAATTTCAAGGCATTGAAAAATGTAAAAGATTACATTATTCACTTACTCTTTTTGCTATGCAAATAGGCTTCATTATTGGTCCTCATCAGTGATTTAAGTCTACAACAAAATATGCAGTTCTGACCTATACAACAGAGTAACAGTGACAATCCACAGATCCTCCACATGAAAATAACAGGTTAAAAGTAACGGTTTCACCATGAATGTCACGTTGCATTATGCTTGCACTACTATACTGCTGCCGGTCTTAAATTACAATTATTCAGTGGCACCAGGCTACTTACAGGTAATACAAGATTGTGTTCCTGAAACATGAGTACCAGAATGCATTATTTTACTTTCCTCATCTCCATGACAAGCACTTGTTTAAGACAGGTGAACATTAGGGACAGCTCCAGAAGATAACCTTACTCAAGCAGCAGGCATCCTCTGCTGCAGAAATTTGATAACAACCAGTATAATAGTTGCCAGGGTGATTATTTTCTTCTGTGTTACAAACCAAAATAGACTATCACGCAAACAACAATCTTATTAAAATGACCTCTGTCTTTAAACATCACTGCTTTTCCAAGAAAATTTAAATATAGAAAGGTACAATACACCTCAATCTGGATTAACCTTAGGGTGAAAAAATTATTTGTTTGAAAAATAAAATCATAAATTGTGTTTTTTTAAGCGCTTCAGTAATTATCATATTGAATTATTTTTTACTTTAAATGCTCCCTTCACACTTTTAGGGATTATAATATTTATGCTGATCGAGTTTGAAGTAAGATTAGACAGATAGAAAAATTATTCTATTAAAAAGAAACACAAAGCACGTCATGGTCTGTTTGGTGGCAGTAATCTCACACAAAGTAATGAAACACTATTGTTGATAGTATTGCATGTTATGTTCTGCAAGAATCAGTTGCATTGCCCTTCTGCTGTCTTAATGTTTAAAGTAATTGCAGTGACGATTCAATATCATCCAAACAAAAAGTCCTTAGTGGATAAAGTAATATACGTTATACAGAAATGAAACTTCAAAGATAATAAATATTAGTCATTTTGAATAGCACAAATGGAATCTCTGAAGGTCAAGAGCTGCATATGTCTCATAAAAGTTTCTTTATCCATCTGTTATGTTTTAATTCAAGGCATGATAATGCCTTTTATTGTAATAGTTTGCAGCCACTAACATGAGCGTATTTAATATTATTACAACATAGTACTTAATAGGCACTTTGCTGCTAACACAAAAATATTTTAGTTTCACTTTGAGTGTCCAATATTTGAGTCATACTAGTACAGCAAAATTTATTATTACCAATTACTTATGAGAATCCACCGTCGTACTTAACACAATTCTCATTTCCTTAGCAATGATTGTACTTACTGGACTAAAACCTCAAACTTCAACATGTTCTTTGCTTACACATAGCCGTTCCAACAGATAGGAAATTAGCATTCGATATCAAGATATCCAGAGCTTTCTTTGTTACCATTGCCCCAAAAATAACCACAAAACCGCTGTCTGCCGAGGAATCACATTCAAATTCTTTCAGTGATCAAGCAGCCAGCTATTTATCTGAGCAAATTTCTCCTGTCCTCTCCTTGCAGCTCTATTTCACAATCCAGGTCCTCACTGAACCTATGACAATTAGTTTCCCAGACTTCACAGCAAATACTGAAGACAGCTAAGAGGGTTTAAGCAGACCCTGACAAGTCCTTCATATAAATTAACACCAGGTGTCAGAACTCAGTGAACATTCTTCTATTCAGCAGACGATTACAGGGTTGTCCAGTGCTCTCTCACTCTCTTGAATGTTTTATGGTTGCTTGCACAGTCCACTTCTATCCTTTCCTCCCATGTGTATAGACTGGTAATCTAGTGACTGGAATTGGTTGACAATTTTAGCTGACATCAAAGCGGTAATCTCATTAAAATCTCTGAACACATAAGGTAAATCAAGGTAAACCTTCACCAGCATAAATGTAATTAGACTGTGAGGTGCAATTTAAAAGCTTAAATTAATGCTTTTCACACTTTGCCTTACTTTGACAAGAACTATATTAAAATATCTTTGAGGACAGCAAAGGTAATTTATTTTTCTAATGTAATCTAAAATGTAATTAGCAAATTAAATTAACAGCCAGATAAGGATTCTGTATTATTTTAACCATGCAAAATGTACAATTGCTTGATGGTTTGCAGAGCAAGAAGAATTGCACCAATGCATTTTTATCTTACTAACTATGCATCAATGTAATATATATATCCCGATATATATATATATATATATATATACATACACACACATTTATTGGTGATTAATGACTGATGAGAAAGGTTTGACAGAAACTGATTATAGTTGTGACTGGGGGTGGTACATACCATGGACAACAAAATGTCCATCTGTTCACAGTGAGGGATTAAACTATATCCCATTGAGTCTCTGTACTGACAAAGCCAAAAGCGGTAACTGGCATTAAAAGAAGCACATTGTGTTCTCATTAAATAAACTCTATTAATAAAATTCTAAACAGAATTTATGAAAATTATATCGAAAATTCTGATATTTAAAATAGCTGATAAGGTATATATTAGGTATACATGTGTTTAAAACAGAAGCTTTCAAATCCCACAAGCATGTGGTTGTACATACAATTGAACAATTTAGTTAGTATACTTTAATTTATAATCCTTATATTTGCACTGGAAATAAATATGGAGTATTGATTAGCTAAGACTCTATTTGAAAATATATCAGCTCGTTAAAAAAGGGAAGTTATCTACACATTTCATAGACTCAATAACCTTAATATTAACCTAAAAGAGGCTTCCATGTGGGGGAAGAAGAATTGTATAGGGGAAACCTGAGAATCAACCAAGTGAGTCAGAATCTGCAATGTCAATTCAATTGAATCAATTAATTTTGACTTCCTCCAAGCTGCATAGTGTATATGATTTGCGCCCACAAAATGTGATCTGTAAACAGATGTGTGTAAAACAGAAATGGAAATTGGAGGTGCTCAGGATGAATGGTGGACATACAGCAAGGGCAGCACCCAGGTTTGATGATATCTCACTGGACTTACACTGGATGCAATCAAGAGCAGGATGGACATACATTTCACCAGCAATGGAGAGAAACTTGCAGTTCTCACCAAGAAAGTATGGTTATTGGTACCTGAAGAGGTGACCATCAGCAGTGTGCCCAAGCCATGGAAGCAAGGTAGAAAGCCATTTAATGAACTAATCAGGACAGGAAAAGTGAGTATATTTGCTTATTCAACAACATCCTGTGCTTTAAGCCCCTTCCAGCCCCAACTCTGTCTTGCTAAACATGTCCCATCACATCACTCCTTACACCCATTCAACTTTCAGCAGAAACTAGCTTTCATTTTCCATGCACTGCATCACCTCCTCATTTATCCATCCACCACTGACACTCACCCCAATCCTTCTGCAAAGTGATGCTCAACCTGACAGAGGGAGAGGACTGGAGGTGAACCATCACAAATAGACCAATCCATCGGTACAGAGGAGGAGGGTGTTGTATATTTTATATCACAGAGCTATACAGAGATGACATACCAGCTTATATGTGTGTAACAGAATTTATTCACAGTGCTTTAAAATGCTTGCTCCATGCTTATACCTCTTTGCTTCCAGTAACTTCTACAGTTTGTTGACTTTCTTCTGAGTCCACACCCAGTTTTAACCAATCAAGCACAGTGAGCATCAATAGTAAACAGACTCACATAATCAAACAACTGAATACTACAGAGGGTCTGGAATTAAATGACACTACTGTGTTCCTCTCAATTGGAGATGGAGAAACTTGGAACTTGCACATAGATAGTGACAGAATTACCATTTGACATGCTGATTTATTTCATGCACAGCTGAACTATGAGAAGGCAGGAAATAGTGATTGTCAAAAGTCTGACTGTGCCATAACTAAATAATACCCCTGTCATCTGTTTTCCAGGGCTTTCACACATTCAGTAAGTGTCACAGGACACCCATGAGGAGGATTCCTCAGAGGATCTCATTACTTCTGAGGATACACCACCACAGGAGATACAGACATGGAGACATTTAGTTGAGTTTTCAACTGGTGATTCACACTTCACAAATGAGCATGAGCAGGCAGCATGAAAGTGGTGGCAGGGACAGATGTCAAGAACTCAAGTTGGGAGGGGTTGGGGGGGGCACAATCTTCTCTAAGCATTGCACAGCTGGAGACAGATACTGGACCCCAGGGGCTATCACTGGGATGTAAAATGCTAGAGTTGCATCAACATCTTTGCCAGGTACTGACAGATTTGTCACAAACACTCTGCCTAAGATTGGAGATGACAGAGGAATCCAACATGATTGCTAGTGGACTGGTAGTACAGGAAACTGCAAAGACGTCTGCCATGGAGAGGGTGGCTGCCTCCATGGAGCTCGAAGCACTGCTCTCAAATAAGTCTATGCAGGCTAGCAATACAGCACTCCACATTTAGGATTCCAGCTCATCTGCTGCCTTAAACAGGATGGTAGATACCTTATCCATGGTCACCACTAAGCTGGTCTGCAGCAGAGTGGTAGGAGTGATGTGACTCTAAGCTCGAGAGAGAAAACAATGAAAAGAAAAATGCAAATTGTACCCCTCCCCCACCCCAGCAAAGGCAGTACACAATATGCTGCTGCTTCTCATGTTGGTTAATCTGTCACTACACATGTACAGGTGGAAGAGTCTTTGGTTGGACCCCATGGGGCTCCAAAACCCACAGGGAAAAAGCACCTCAACAGTCAGGGCAACAATCTGAGCAGCCCGCCTCTACCCATGCTGAAGGAATCTGAGCAACCTGCCTCTGTGCAGCCACATTGGATGCACCACAGAGAAGTAGTAGGAAACGTAAGTTGAAGAAATTTTAATTCAACATGGATGTGCACATGGGTGTTTGGAATAGGTTACGTTAAGCTTTCTTTTTCTTAATGTACCAGAATAAATTTAATGATTTACAACAATTGTCTTGCCCATTATTGTGTCTCAAAGACCAACTCACCATTTCACTTGTTTCATGATAATTACCAAACATGATGGACCCACTGGACACATGCGTAATGAGTGGATGAATTGATGAAGGACTGTTTAGTACAAAGGTGGGAAGGAGATGTTGGTGGAGAGAGTGGACCGTGGATTTCAGTTGTTATGTTTCACAAAAGGGAGACTTCTTTGATGTTAGGGTATCCCAGGTGTCCCAGGGAGCTGTATAAGCAGTTGGTATTGCAACGGATGGACATCTTCAAATCCTACTCCTTCACCTCTGTGTTCTCTTCATTCAACAATGAGTGATAAGCCCACCTGTCCTCCTCCAACTGCCTCCTTCAGGGACTCCTCTTTTGTGTTGACCTCATTTCACCACTGTCACGAGTGGTGATGGTCTTGCATTTCTAATCTGTAGTCAGACATGTCAAGGGTGCCTCCTAGCCAGTCAATTTGAAATCCTCAAAGGTTGAGAAAAGCTCTATCCTGACAAGCCGTCTCTGTTAATTGGTTGTCAGAGGGAACTGAGACAGCAGCTGGAAGAAGTGAGGTTTTATTCAGATGGGACAATGACAAGTTTAAATAAACATGATCTCACGGTAGAAATTATCTTCATTTCCTAGGTCGGTTCCCAGAGTCCTGAGAAACCCATGCTGCTGAAGTAAAACCTGGAGTCAAGTTAAAAAGTACCTCAATAACATCTCCTAAGAACATTAATTTCACTATTAAATACCCACACACATTCAGTCATTGATTGCATGAAGGGCATTAAACGAAATAGTTGGAGGGAGGGTTCATGTGAGGGGAGATTTGGAAAGTTAAAGAGAAAGGACAAAGTAATAGTGAGGAGTAGCAGTAACCAGAGTGTAACAGGAAGGGACAAAGTGAACAAACATAAGAGCACATTTACAAGTATGGTCAGAGTAGGGAAAAATGACTTTAAACTAACAGAGGGGGAGATGGTTTATGTGAAGGGAGATTTAGAACTCAAAAGATTAAAAACTGAGGCAATGGAAGCACATATTGATATGGGTAAAGACAGACTGAGTGGGACAGAAAGGGACAGAGAGTTTAATGGTACTAGTGCATCAGAGAGTAAGATCCATGCAGGGAATAGAAGTGGGAAAAAAATTGAAGTCATTTTATCTGAATGCATGGAGCATCTGTAATAAGACAGGCGAACAAGTGGACAAATAGAGGTAAATGCTTTCTTAAAGTATAACATAAAAACAGGTTGTAAAAGCTTTTACAGGTATATAAAAAGGAAGAGAGTAACTAAAGTAAAAATTGGTCCCTTAGAAGCAGAGACAGGAGAAATTACCATGGGAAATGAGGAACTGGAAGAGACGTTGAACAAATGTTTTGTGTCTTCACAGTAGAAGGCACAAGTTACATACCAGAAATAGAGGGTAACCTAGGAGTTAATAAGAGTGAGGAAGTTAAGGTAATTAATATCAGAAGAGGAAAAGGTACTGGAGAAACTCAAGGGATTAAAATTGGACAAATTCCTTGGGCCTGATGACCTGCATCCTAGGATTCTAAAAAAGATAGTTGCAGAGATGTAGATGCGCTGGCCATGTTTTTCCAAAATTCCTTACATTCTAGAATAGTTCCAGCATATTGGAAGTTAGCAAATCTAACACTGCTATTCAAAAGAGGGAGAGAGAAAACAGGGAACTGCAGGCTACAGAAACCTGACACCAGTCATCGGGAAAGTGCTGGAACCTATTACTGAGGAAGTCTTAAAAATTAATCTTAATTGTATTGTATATCACAAGATAAGAGTTCATAGAATTGGGATTGATAATATTAGTATGGATAGTGAATTGGTTAATGGACAGGAAACAGAGAGTAGAGATAAATGGAGCATTTTCAAGTTGACAGTCTGTGACTAATGGATCAGCATGGGGCCTCAGCTATTTACTATCTATATTAACGACTAAAATGAAGAGATAGAGAATAATGTATCTAAGTTTGCTGACGATACAAAGCTAGGTGGGAATGCAAACTGTGAGAAGAACACAAAGAGGCTGCAAAGAGATATAGACAGGTTAAGTGAGTGGGCAACAAAGTGGCAGATGAAGTATAGTGTGGGGGAAGTGCGAGGTTATTTATTTTGGTCGTGAGAATAGAAAAGCAGAATATTTTTAAAAGGTGTGAAACTTGTAAATGTTGACGTTCAGAGAGGCTTGGGTATATTTGTGCAAGGAACACCAAAAGTTAGCATGCAGGTACAGCAAACAATTTAGAAAGCAAATAGCACATTGGCCTTTAGTACAAGTGGACTGGATTACAAGAACAGAGAAACCATGCTACAATTGTATAGGGCTTTGGTGAGACCACACCTGGAATACTGTGTGCAATTTTGGTCTCCATGTTTATGGAAGGATATGCTTGCATTGGAGGTAATACAGTGCAGGTTCACTAGATTGGTCTCTGGATTGAGGGGGTTGTCTTATGATGAGAGGCTGAGTAAACTGGTCTATATTCTCTGGAGTTTAGAAGAGTGAGGGGTGATTTCATTGAAACATTCAAGATTATGAAGGGGCTTGTCAGGGTAGATACTGAGTTGTTGTTTCCCCTGGAATCTAGAACAAGGGGAAACAGTTTCAAGATAAGAGGCTGATCATTTAGGACTGAGTGAAGAGAAATTGCTTCACTTAAAGGATTGTGAATCTTTGGAATTCTCCACCCCAGAGGGGTTGTATTATGCCGTCATTGAAAATATTTAAAGCTGAGATAGATTTTTGGTCTCTCAGGAAATTAAAGAGATATGGGGAGGGGTGGGAAAGTGGAGTTGAAACCCAAGATCAGACATGATCATGTTGAATGGTGGAGCAGGCTCAATGGGACATTTGGTCTTCTCCTGCTCCTATTTCTTATGTCACTCTCTCTGTCCCTTTCTCCTGCAACAGTTGGTGCTGCTTTGCCTGGCTTCATGTCCTCTTCCTATTCTTCATCCAAACCACTGTGGACTCTAAGCAAGTTTCCAATAAACAAGCATTCTCTTTTTATTGGTGCTTCTAAGGTGGAATAGCACAGCACTCATTCGTTTTAGGTGAAATCTTGAAATTTTCTTGAATATATGTTAGTGAAGTCTTGACAAAGTGTCCCAGAAAACCTCTCAATGTGTTTCAGAGGTCCCCTTCACTATTCCAGCAGCAAGTCAACATGCAATGCTAAGTACTCTTTTACATAGCACTTTAAATTGACATCAATATATGCAGAGATTATTCCCTCTGGGATACCCTGGTCCATTCCTCCATCACCCCCTACACCTCAACTCCTTCCCCGGCACCTCCCCATGCAACCGCAGACCACCATCGACCAGCTCACCCGCCCCCTCCTCCTCACCGACCCCCTCACCCGCCCCCTCAACCTCCCACTGAACCTCCCCCTCACCCTCCCTCTCACCGAGCCCCTCACTCTCCCCCTCACTGACCCCCATTCGCTGCTCCCAATGCAGTCTCCTCTACGTTGGAGAGACCAAACGCAGACTGGGTTTGCGGAACACCTTCGGTCTGTCCGCAAGCATGACCCAGACCTCCCTGCTGCTTGCCATTTCAACACCCACCCTACTCTCATGCCTACATGTCCTGAGCTGCAATGTTCCAATGAAGCTCAACGCAAACTGGAGGAACAGCACCTCATCTTCTGCCTAGGCACTTTACAGTCTTCCAGACTTAATATTGAGTTCAACAATTTCAGATCATGAACTCTCTCCTCCATTCCCACTCCCTTTCCGATCCCCCTTTTTCCAATAATTTATATTTCTTTTACAAATATATTTTTCTTTTCCCACCTATTTTTAAATTTATTTCAATCTATTGTTTCATCTCCACCTTTTAGCCCATTTCAATCTCTTCCCCCCATCCCATGCCCACTAGGGCCAACTGCCACTAGCTTGTCCTGCTTGCTACCCTTAATGTCCCCATTAGCACATTCCTTAGATAATATCACCACTGTCAACACCCCTTTGTCCTTTTGTCTATGACATCTTTGGCAGTCTCTTCTTGGCCTCCACCTATCACTAGTCCCCTGTTGAGCTCTACCTGTCCCACCCCCTCTACCAGCTTATATTTCACCTCATTCCTATATTTCTTAGTTCTGATGAAGGATCATACGGACTCGAAACGTCAACTGTATCCCTCTCTGCAGATGCTGTCAGACCTGCTGAGTTTTTCCAGGTATTTTTGTTTTTGTTCTAGATTTCCAGCATCTGCAGTATTTTGCTTTTATCAATATGTGTTTACTTGAAAGCATTTGGTTGATGTTAGGCGAGTGTGTTATGGCAAGAGCTAGCCACAAAAATGTAATGCATTTTTTAACGAGTGCAAGCAGGTATTTTAAGTGGCAATCGGCCCCTTAATTGGTCTTCTGGCTGACATCCCTAGCACTGGCTTCAACTCCAGTAGCAAGATGGTGCTTTGTGCTACACCGATGCTACAGCTCAAGTTGACCACATAGCTCTATGCTGCCTCAACACACAGCTGAGAATCACCCTCAAGTTCTTCACTCCTATTCATTTTCTGTTACTTGCTCAAAATCTGCCACCATGTTTTGAGATCCGCGGTCCACTGATCTACTTTAATTTATGAAAGCTGCACCCTTGTAAAAGTAAAACTACCGTAAAGGATAAATCAATGGTTTTCATTTTGTTGTACAAAAGGACTTTTTTTCCCTCCTTCAACAAAATAGGAATTTAAGTCAATAGAAGTCTCCCCTCCTACCTGGCGGGCACAGTGCAGGCAGGAGCTAAGGTGGCAGAGGGATGGGAGGTTCTGTTGTGTTGCTGATGTGTTACAAAACTGTCCTAACCACTGCTTGCCTGAATACAGATATATCAAGGCTACCTACCCTTGAAGGGTCATTGGAGCTTATGTGGCATGTTAATCATGAGCCTGAACATAGCCTCTACACTCCCCAACCCACCAGTGAATATATCAGGAATCCAAGCCACAGGAAGACTAGGCAAGTGGGTCATGTTAAAATGTAGGCCAGAAGAATGAATGCTCCTCATGACCTTGGGCTTCCCCAATTGCTAACTCATCAACCTTTGGCCCCCACCTCAATCCTTACTTACCTTGTTAGGTTTAGTTTCTATGGGGTGCCAGTAGCGGACCATTTTAACCCACCCCCATCACCCTCAGAACATTTGACATGCCTGCTAGCAACTATGTTATTCACACTGGTTGTGGAAGGTGTCAGCATCGGCATAGTCAAACAAACTCTGGGAAGTAAAGATTTCCCATGTCTCACATCCAAATGGCCAGATTGTTCTCAGCTTGTAGTCCCCTACAGATTTGATTCCCATTCTGAGTTAAAATCATTCATTCAGTTTCTGTTCGAAAGTAACCTTGTACATATATACAGAAAATTAAAGAAAATGCTATAGTCCTTTTTAATCCAAACTTGTACAAGTTTGATTTGTGATAGGGAAGTTGCTTTGGATAAGTACAAAGATGCTAGCATCTGGACATTTATAACACTTGCAGCAGACCTCCCTTGAATTCAGTTGTAATGCTTATCTGTTAGCCTGATCTCTGTCTTTAAGGTCACTGCTCTATATGGATAAATCCAACTTATTGAAGCTACATATGTACAGCTGAGGTTAATCAAAGAGTAGTTATGAATGCTGACAAATATCAGGCTCCAGGCCAATGACGAAATGAGATTGTTTTGCATCTATAACTAAGTGTGACCTCTGATGTGTGATGAATGTATATTAGATGTAGGACTTGTTATACACTCGTAAATCTCTGTTGACACTGTACACAGTACAAATGAGTGTACTTTAATGGAGATTAGTACTAATGAATGATTGTCTTTTGATATCACCGGTCTCTCCAGATGTTCATAAATGAAAATAAAATAATATTCATCGAAACACCCACACACATGTATATCTACAGCACAATGGCTCTCTGTTCTCGTGGCTCAAATGCATGAAGAATATTATGTTATTTAGTTGGGTATTTTAATCAGTCATTTGTGTCTGACCAATAAATTACAGAATCTTTTCCTCAACAAATAGCTCATAGTCCATCAAAACGTTTGCAGAGCAACAAAATGTTATTAAGTAACATCATTTGAAAGTGATAAAAGGTGGGAGAGAAAACAGTCGACAGTCATAGAGAAGTGGCATTTTAATTAAATTAAACTGTTTCTCCCTCTAAAGATTACTTGGAAATTACCAAAACACATGCACAACAATAAAAGCTCTCATAAAGGAACACAACTGCCTGATGCAGTCATGAAGTGGTAAACAAAGTAACCTGACTGACTCAAGCAGTCAGGCAGGTGTTTTAACTAATCACTTTGAGCATTTGTGGTGACAACAGCACTAAGATGTGAAAAGAATAAAAGAAAGGGCTGATAAATGATCAACCAAACAAATATCTATATTGATTTCTTCTGATGGGTTGAACAGTGGTGCAGCTGAGGAAAGACTTGGGGAATTGGGAACAGAAAGATCAAGGTTCCATGGTCAGAATCTGCCAACCAGAAGTAAATAAAGAAATGTGGTGCCTTTTGGGATTGGGAGTACCAAGATGTAATTACCCAGTGAGAGATGAATTGAAGAAAGGATTAAGTTTGAGTAAGAGGCCTGATGTGACAGAGAAACAACAGGAAGTGCACACATTATGCAAGATTTTTTAACTTACTTCTTGCGTATACCCCACTGTATTGCTTATGCTGAGTCAGAAGATCCACAGCTTTATCTCATCTCGTCATGTGTATTCTGAGGGCGAATGAACTATTTTGATTGAAGAAATTAAATGTATTTATATTAAGTAGTATTGTGGGACTGTTCTTGGTACTTCAAAACTCAAATTACTGTATTGGATATAATTTCCTATCTTTCCTTTGACTTTATTTTGTTGTATTTGAAGATGAAATTAAAGAATGGTGTGGAAATGCATGCTGCCAGGTTCCCTACCCAGTTTCAAGTACCATAGCAAATAATTAACCCATGAAAAGATGTGTTGTAAATAGAAACAAAAGAGCAAAATATATCATGTGACATATTTGCCCATAATGTCTATTATACAGCACTGTTTGCTGGGCGTGTCTAAGATTCGCTGACGTTGCATGTTATGATGACGGTAAAAGACAGGTTACATATTTCACCAGCAAAAAGCCTGTTCAATCACTGAACAAAATCTATGACACAACAAGAACTTGCAGTTATATGGCCATTAAAGGAAGCGAGTGAGCTAGATAGGTTAAGGGGAGGAATTCCAGGGATAAGGGCCCAGGCAACTGAAAACATGGTTGCCAATGGAGCAGAAATTAAAATTGGGGATATGTAAGATGCCAGAATGAGAGGGTTGCAAAGATCTTGGGGGATTGTAGATTTGAAGGAGGTTGTAGTGATAGGGAAGGATTTGAAAACAAGGAAAAACATTTTAAAATCCTGATGTTGCCCAACCACTTACCAGTTTAGGCCAGTGAGCACAGAGGTGATGGGTGAACAGGATTTGTTGTGAGTTAGGATATGGGCAGCAGCATTTTGAAATAAGCGTGCGAAGGATGGAGCATAGGAAGGCAGCCCAGCAGAGCATTGGATTAATCAACTCTAAAGGTGATGACCACAGAAGAAGCATGCTTAACATAACCAAACAGGTTGAATTATCAGCTTGTATGTCCTTCCAATATGTCTGATGGCAAGCAGTAAAGAGCAGGAGAGTTTCCTGGTCAGCCATACTACAGAAAGGCAACAGCAAACCACAGCAGTATTTTGGCAAAGATAATCATGGACCAATCTAATGGAAGTGCATGGTCACCAACGCCCTCTTATGGCACGGTACCTGAAGGAGGAGGAGGAAAAGCTATGAAGGGATGGATGAGTGTTTCAGCAGATGGATGAGCTGAGGCAGGAGCGCTGACTGCTGATTTTAAGGAAGAGGAAATGGTGGCCTTAGTGGTGGAGCAGATATGTGGTCAGAAGCTCATCTCAGGGTCAAGAAGGATTGAAATGTTACAAGCAGTTTAGTTCAGCTTCAGACAATGATGAGGAGACGGGTGGAGTTGGTGTCTACAGAACTGCATTTGGGGTAGGAATCAAAGACAATGGCTTCAGTCTTCCCAAAGCTGGCTTCTGTCAATGTACAGTTGGAAACTGATGTTATAGTTTTGGATGATGTCACCATGTAGTTGAAAAATAGGAGGGGGCCATCGATGAATCCTCAGCGGACAGCAGAGTTATTCTTGCAAGAATGGAAAGAGCACTGATTACAGGTGATGGTTGGATAAAGCTGGAACACTGAGCAAAGGTCTTGGAGGATGATGGTATGGTAAATTGAGTCAAAAGGATACAGACAGGTCAGGATGGAAGAGGAAGGATAGTTTACCATGATCACAATCACATATTTACGGTCACCCTTCGCTTTGCCATGAACTCTCACGTGAACTCCCTACACACATAGTATCAATTACGGATAACGCCATGTTTAATCACTTCCTTGCATCACTCTCCATCCACATCTTCCTTCCCCCTGCCAAACCCTACTTCCCTTTGTATCTGCCACGGCAAAAAACTCTTCCCCTAATTCATTTAAAACTACACTCTCAAAATGTCAACTATCTAGCCTTTGACCCTCTGTCACCACAATGTATCTGCAGCTACAGATCTACTCCACCTTCACATCCACCTTTGATGCCTTGTCCCCTTTAAAACCATTTATATCTCTCATTTTGGCCATGCCCTGGTATGGACCTCATCCCTGCTCCCTTGAGTCCAAAGGATGCAAACGGTGAGATATAGCAGACAACCGGTTAGCTGTCCACTGCCAGATCTAGCTGGACCACAAATTATTATGAGGTCCTGCTCTCTCTCATCTGCCAAAACTGCTCACTATTCCAGAATCATACTGGAATGCAAAGGTAACCCCTGGCCTCTTTTCTCAACTGCAAATCGACTTCTTAAACTCCTCTCCCTGTCCTCTTCACCTTCAACTCCCTTAACAAGTATGAAGAGCTCACAGATCTCTTTGTCATCGGGATTAAAATCATCCGATCAGCTGGTTCTGCCATTTCCCTCCCTTCCCCTAAACAACCAGGCTAAACTTCCTCTAAAGCTTCTCCCTGCTCTAACCCTGCACTTCTACCTTTCTCCAGTTTCTCTCTTACCTCCCCTCAAGCCCTCTCCAAGCTCATCTCATCCGTGAAACCAGCCTCTTGCCCTCTCGACCCTATTCCCACTAAACTGCTGACCACCCAACCTGCATTCCTGACCCCCACATTAGCTGGTATGTTAACTGTTCTATCTCCTCAGATGATGTCTGTCTGTCATTTAAATCTGCTGTCATCAATCTCTCCTCAAAAAAAGCCTTTGACCCTTCTGTCCTTGAAAGCTACCGTCCCTACTCAGATCTCCCTTTCCTCTCCAAAAGGCCTTGAATTGTTGTCACCTCTCAAACCTGTACCCATCTTATTTCAGAATTCCATGTTTGAATCCCTACAAACACAAATCCTCTCCTGCCGGAGTACCAAAACAGCTCTTTTCAAAGTCACAAATGGCATCTTACACGATTGTAACAAAAGCAAACTAAAAAGCTCCTCATTCTTCTCAACTTGTCTGCAGCCTTTGATCGCACTATCCTTCTCCAACTGTCACCCAGCTAGGTGGGGCTGTTCTGGTCTTGTTTCAGTCTTATATATCTAATTGTGGCCAGAAGATTGCCATTGGAGCAAAGGAGAAACAGCAGAGACACAGCATCAATGGGTATAATTACAGCATAATAAGGTTTCATTATCATAAGGGGCTAAAAATTGTTCCACATTCTTTTTTTGGATGTAGGGATTGCGATTTGTGTTCATTGAGGTGGACATAAGTGCGTACGAAATTTGTGCTGCTATCTCATTTCCCTGACTATAATATAGGGCTTAGCATTTTCCATGCTACTGGCTGCCACTCTGCTCCCTGGGAGCTGAACAGGGTTTATTAATAGCACATGATACAGTTTCTATTCTTAAAGGCAAGCTCTCCTTCACCAAGAACATTGAGAATGATGATATGTTCCTGCCTTATGGTCCATCTCAACTCCAAGCTCATCCTTGTCCGAACATCTAGCATGTTGGGCAAGGTGCAAATGGAGTGGCTGTGGAACTCTTGCTCTCATTCCAGAACCCTTCCTGCACCCCAAACTCCACCTTCTGATTTACTGTTTTCAGACATCCTGGAATATCCACCTGTCCAACCACAACAGCCCAAGTTGGGAGAGAGCAGCAGCACAGCTCTGACAAGGGGAACACGTCACTCATTTGACACTTGCAGTCACCAAAGTTGGGATCAGCATTTGATGAGTCATCACCACAAGTGGCCGCAGCTAGGTCTGGAGTAAAGGATGGTTTGTTTGCCAGCTCACAGGAGGGTGAGGTCACAAAGAGGTTCTGCTACAAGGGACTTGGATGAGAATAGGGTGGTGTGTAGGAGAATGCTGATGAGCGTGCACTCCGTGATGCTGGGTGCATTGACTGGCCTGCCAGACAACCTCCTTTCATTGTTAAGAAATATTGAGAAGTCCAGCTCTTACCTAGCAGAAAGCCTGGTGCACAGCTTCCCTTTTTTCTGCAGCCTCTGTTCTACCGACCTGTCTTGCTGCAGACCCAAAGGCAATCCCGCCATGCCCGTTGTGTGGACAGGTCACAAATCCTCCATCCTCCTTGTCAGGATGCAGCAACACTCAGTCAAATCCAGGAAAGCATCTTACAACCTCCAAAAATTACCCCAGAGTACTGCCAGAGACTTTGCAATAGCAAAGGTTATTCAAAATGACCTTGCATGCAAGTTGGGTGCATTGACTTTAAACAACCCCAGTGTTGTGCTCCTCTTGCAGCTGAATGCTTGATCTTTCGTGAGTGGCAAAAAATTTGTGGAATGGGCCTGCATGGTCCAAATTTAGAAAATGACTGTCACATCATCTGTAAGGCTGTGTAATTTCATGATAACACCACTTCAGTTGTTTCCAGCTTACGCAGGGAACACTCACACGAGCATTCTTTTCAGGACGGTACCTGCTTGGCTTGTGTCAGAAATGGCCTGCAGTGCAGTGTGCACCCTGGAGGGAATTCAGCTCCTGTCGCACAACTGCAGTGGTGCTGTACCTGAATTTTGCACTCAAACTTTAGCTGGAAAAGTTGACACTAAAATGCAGCAACATGGAAGAAAGGGCTTTTTGTTGCAGGCATAAGATGTTATGATTATTTTAGTATCATAGAATTGATACAGCTAAGAAAGCAGTCACTCACACTACCATGCTGGTGTCAGCTCTTTGGCATTCAACAAGTCCTACTCTACTTCTGACATGTAAAATAAATGTTCTGATATCATTTTAATAGAGAATATGCTAATGAGTAAGTAGCCAGGATGTAAAGCATGTGACCAGTAGACATTATTCTGAGGAGCTTTAAGTTTATCTAGCAATATGTGATGCGAAGGAATTACAGCTGTACTTTCCTGTTAACAATAGCTGTTGAATCTTAATATTAAGTCTGTATGCTGAACATTCCATTACTACATCTTTAAATAAACCAAACCTACGTTTAGTTTACCAGTTCTGTCTGAGTTTGTTAAGTTTGTATTAAGCAAACATAAAACTGCAACATACACTAGAAGGGATATCCTATAATTTAGGAGGATTGGCTGAGAATCTGGAAGAATGATGAAGTGAGAAATGTGTTTCTAGATAATGGAGGGATTGTAGGATATGTGAGTGGTTGAGGGGGGCCTCCCAGGTCTGGGATTAATAGGACATTCTCTGGAGTAAGATGCTGGTTGGAGTCTGGTTCTGGGATGTGAGTGTGGAGTTGAGAGAGTTAAGGTTAGTGGATATGGGAAACCCATGAAGAGAATCCTGCTGCTTCGCTGAGTAAGTAAAAATTCTGGTGCGAACAGGAACCAGCTTCAAATTTCTTGAGAGCTTTGAGCAATTTAGAAATATTAATTAGTATTTTACAGTGCTTAAAATGCTTAAGAAGCTTATAGTCAGATTTGTACTCTCAGTGGGAACCAATGCAGGCAGCTGAAGTATAGCCAGCCTTAGGCAGGATGTGCTGTGAGCAGAAATGCTCAGTCCCGTCAGTTCAAGGCTGGATAGCATTGTGCTTACAAGTGGAAGAATGAATATTGACTGTCATCTCCTAGCAAGCTTGTGAGAATTGAGACACTAAAGCAAATGGAAAATGGATGAAGGGAACTAGTATAATCAATTATGATAGGGTGTAACCTTCCAATGACTGAACAACACCACAGATTGCCAATGCAGATGTCTATGACCTGAAACATTGTACCTGAAGTTTACCGAAACCTGTTATGCCTATGTGTTGTGTGTTTATCTCATTGGCACAGGAGCTCTAATGGATCAGCATCTGCTAAAATCATAAAAATATGTAAAACCAACACTTGGTCACATTTAAAAAGAAAATGCAATGAAATTTTCCATCACAGGACTGCCTTTAAGCAAATGCAGGCAATTTGTTGAATAGCTGTTGGACAATACAGTTCAATTTTTCTGAGATCTGACTCCACTAGCAAGCGCATGATTCATGGCTGTCTGTGCATTCAATGGAAACAGAGTTGGATACTTGTGATTTTTCAGTCACTATTCAATTGGTGGCACAGGGTATTAGAAAATTCTGCTCTGTGTATGAGCTTCTCAAGTCTGAAGAGCAGATCTCACTCTTTGTGTGTTTCAGCTTTCAATATACGAGAATCATCAGCTTTTTAAACAACATATGAGCATACAGAGTGTCTTAACCTTGGTTATGCTTTTGCAGTATGATATAGCATGCTCCTGAAAATGGACTAGAACTCAATTGGTTTAATGAAAGACCTTGTGTACTTTAATCATCACATATTGTGTGTTCCAATGAAATGGTAATGGCAAAAAAAAACCGATAATGTGGCGCCCCTGTTTTAAGCTACTTAAGTCTTGTGAATAGAGCATGTGAATACAATACAATGTAACAATTTTGTTGTTTTAATGGGCCACAGAAGGCCAGAAACTCCCATTGCTATATTCAGGCATTAAAAACTCTGCTCTAAGGACTAAGGGAATGCAGACGGCAAATCTGAAAGGCAGAAGGACTCCCTGACATCTCCCACCTGCATCCCCACAACACCCAACAAGCCCACCAGCCCTACCAAACAATAACCGCCCAGCCTTACCTCCACAGAAGCTCTTGACATGATAAGAAAGTTGTGAGTATTTTGTGAACCGATTTGGCTGCAAGGGCATCTGCCAGAAAACTTGAAGAGATCGACAAAATGAAGTTATGAATATTAATATGGGTGCGGGTCATATGCCTTTTTTCATCATTGTTCGAACAGTACAGTACTAAGTCCCGCATTAACCCTGTATTTGCCAGACCCTTTTACTACACCTCTCCCAAGTCTTTATCCAATGCATTTTAAGTGATTATAGCTATCATACATTTACTTTGTTACTACTAGATTATCACTACCCCATCTCCCCACTTTAATTCAAAGGTTCAGGCACCTGATAACCCTTCCATATCTCGTTCACAGTACTGTCAACAGAGTGGAAAGCTCTATCGCTGCTGGATCTTTCTGTAGGTTTGGGGTTTGTTTAAGCATCTGGGTATATTTTCATCTTTTTCTTTCATTCCTTCATGTTGAAACGCACTTGGTCAGTTTGACTGTGGCATTGGTTGGTGTTTGCTAACCTAGCTCATTTCTTGCAGGGTGCAGGAACATTGTATTTATCTCCCTGTCATTTATTTCACTTCTTCCGTCATCGTGTGGGCTGTGGCGATGTTCTCTGTGGTAGAGGATGAGCATTCCTGTGACTAGAATGAGGTTTAGTCGTACGCTTCCCTCAGTGTTTCACTGTCAGCAATGAACGGCTGCTACCAGGTTCAAGCATCTTTTGTGGCCTTGGCACGCTGCCGGGGAGTTGCATTGTGTTTTCAGTGGTTTCAGTGCTGACCTGCTGTACTGTCATCTGAACCAGAGGTTGAGGATCATTGGATTGCCTGATCATTGAAGGTTTCCTGGTACCTGCAACTAAAATGGACAAACCCGCTCCACAAAGAAAGAAGACAGTTCAGAGCTGAAGTCCCAGTCAGGATATTCTTTCTTGAAATCTGTTTTGGTACTCAGGAACTCTCAATTCCATATTGTTGTCTTGACATCTTATGCCATTTTGAAGAGATTCAGGGCTACACAGACATCTCTGCTCAAGAGAGAGAAAGACTGGTTACGGATGACGTACATCAGCTCAAAGATTTGTTTGCCGCCTTACCTTAGTGGTCCCAGAATCATGCCTATGACTGGAAGTCAGAATCCTCTGGGCCCATAGAGTAGTGTGTCTGTTCAAAGACAGAGGTCTTTTAGCCACAGTTCTTTGTCCAAAGAACTGTTACGCTGTCTCCTGTGTCTAATTGAACATTTGTAAAAAAAAGCCATTGACTGAAATTTCAAAAGCACTTCAAAAAGAGAAATCAAGATCATTGACCTCACCTAAGAAGCATACCTGTGTGTCTTCTGGACTTGCCGTTTCAGCCTCATGGATAATCTTTGGGTCTTCTGTACATTTCAGAGTTTTTGCCTTGCACAGTTTGCCATAGTGTCCAATCCCATTGCACTGAAAGCACTGGGCTGAAATTGCAAGACACTGCTCTCGCTTGTGGGGAAAATTTGCTCCACAATGTTTGCATGGTCACATTGCTGGCCAGTTTGGGTACTCCTTTCCCTGATCTGGAGAGTATGTGTCTTTGCTGCTTAACTAGATAAATTGTGGGTTGGCTTCTGCACCAAGGTTTATTTTCTCTCCTTAGAATTGTCTGTGCTACTCACGGAGTTCTGACTGCTGGACTATCTGGATCACCCTTTCCAGTGTTAGATCTTCCAGTGCTTACATGAGGTCAGAGAATGAATAATCCACTACTCCTACCACTATTCTGTCTCTGAATTCAGATTTTAAGTATCCGTAATCGTAACCTTCTGCCATCCTGTACAGATCATTGATGTATGAATCGACAGGATCTCCTGGCTACTAAACTTGCTTGTTAAATTTAGCTCTTTTGGGTATTTCATTGCTTCTTAGATGAAAATAAACATCAAAAGATTTTAATACTTCTTCAAATGTCGCAGTTCATTTACTGATTCCCTGTTTGCAAAAAATCATCCACAATCGGGCCTACCGAGTAAAGCAGTGCGTAAACCTGCTCTGCTTTTGTCTAAACCTGAAACAATGCTGTATATTAGGAATCTTTTCCTCCAAAGTCCCCAATTATGTGATTAATCTGGGCCTTGGATTAGTGTGAATTGATTTGGAAATGTTGAATTCTGAACCACGATTAAAATTGTAAAAATGTAAGTTCTGCTTTAAGAGCTTTCTGAATTTCAAGATGGCGTCGCTGTTCACTTGGAGACAAAGGGATTTCCCACACTTGCCTGTTTTTGTGGACTCTGCTACAATGACGATAGTGCTCAGCTTGAAAAAGATTTTCAACAATGGCTGGCTGCAGAGTTCTCTTGCTCAGTGGTTATGTTTAAAGTCATAAATTCATCGAATCCTGGCTTTTGCTTGCTTTTTAGCTAAGTTTAAAAAGCCACAAATCTGCTAGAGTATTCAATTAATTACTTACAATTTTTTTTTTGGAGCAAGCTCTGAGTTAAAGTGCCGAATTGGGGATTGGGTTTTTAGCGACTACTTTTTTCAAACTGCATTGTTGACTCTGAAATTTTTAAAGATTTCTCAGGGCATGCCATAGCCTGGAATTTTAAAAGATTTAACTCGCCATTCCTAGGTCTGCTGAATCTGTGCTTTGGGATTTGAAGTTGAACTTCCAAAGTAGTTGCAATGGAGTCTTCTCCTGCAGTAAGGAATTTTAAATCTTTGCCTTCAGCTTCCAAGCCTTTTTTGGAGCTTCCTCTTTGTGATTTTTTCCTCTGTGCCTGTGCTTCTGGAGCTTCTTTTCAGGTCAGACTGCTTTGCTGATTTTTTTTTCTCAGTCTTCTAACATTTTAGTTTTTGTCTGCATATTCTGCGAGGTCTTAGGTTTTGCTACAAGCTGCCACCATATTGACGATTGTTGGCTACACTTTGGTAGGTCTGAATAAGTCTATGTTGTCATTCGTAGGTTAATTGTAAATCTTTATTGACTCTGAGAACTATTTACAAATATACAGTAAAGGGTACAAGCTAGGAGCTGTCTCCATACTTGCTGGTACACATGGCTCTGCCCAACACTCAGCTGACCCTGGATATGGGTCATATGCTCTCTTACATCACAGTCTAGACAATACAGTACTCAGTCCCACATTAATCCTATATGTGCCAGAACCTTATATTACAGTATTGATTACAAAGGCCAAGTATCAATTTGCCAGGGAAGTTGCATGATGCCGATGCTCTGGAGAAGCCCTCTCACCTCTGAGCAGAATGCTTTAGGTTCAAAGCACAGTCCAAAAATTTTAGCATATAATCAAAGCTGGCATTTAGTGCAATACTGCCTCAGCAGTGCAGGGCTCCCTCAGTACTGCAATAATTGGAAGTGCCATCTTTTTGATATAAGATATTAAACAGAGACCCTGACTGCACTGTCAAGAGGACATCAAAAGCTCCACGACAAAATTTCAAGGAAGCACAGAGGAGTTCTCCCCAATGACATGGCCAATATGTATTCTTCAATCAACATGTCTAAAATTACCTGGCCATTTTCATGTTGCTTTTTTAACTCGCAAGGGACCTTGCTGTGTGCAAATTGGTTGCAGCGTTTCCTATATTACAACAGTAACTGAACTTAAAGGGTACTTCACTGGTTGTAAAGTTCTTTGAAACATGCTATGATTGAGAAAGGCACTATATAATTGCAAATTCTTTCTATTGTTGGATATTCTGACCTGTAGTGGGGCCTGGGAATTGCACAGGTATGCACATATCTCACTTGCTATGGAAAAACAGATTGTCAGTTGTTGGGAGGAGTGTGGTGAAAAAATTCTAAGCACACAGTCATTGAAGCAGATTCCTTGAATTACTGTAGAAAGTAAACAAGATTGCTTCCCGGGAAGAAAATAATAAAAGTTATGTAGAATGAATAGGATTGTTAGAATTCAACTGAATGGCGATATGGAAAAAGACATTTCCACAAATCAGAAATGCCAGACAAACTTTATCTGTACTGTGATTCTATTCTCTTGTCCTTAGCATAAGCACTTCCTCACTTGCCTTGGTGATCTGCTATGGTTAAGACCAAGCATCAGCATTTTCAATACAATGCATGCACCAAGTGAGGCTGTTGGAGTACAGTGTGAGCTGGATTTAAAAAAAGTAATTGGGCTAGCATTAATAACATTAATGCACAGATTTGCCATTATATTACTGAGCAGCTACTTCATGCTGTGAGCAAATTTATAATGAACGTTAAAGACAGGAAGAATGTGCACTATACAGCACTGATAAAACTACTCAACTATAAAGCACAAATAATGCATGCACTAAAAATAACACCCAGACTAATTTCCATACTATTAAGTATGCTTTCCTGATCGTTAACTCCCAATATTTCCAATTTAGCTGGCATATATATTTCACACGAGTTCACACTTGCACAGCAGAATTGCTAATGGAGATGTCTCACAAGTCACTCAGCTGTTGATCATTTAAATGGGTTGAAGAGACAATTAGAGAACTAAGAATTGGTCTATAGTCCAAAACGAACAATAAATGGGGAGTTTTTTGTCCACCAAATTGCCCAAAGGCAATATAAACTAAATAGTACAATGTTAAAGGGGGTTCAGGAACTGAGAGAAGGGCGGTTAACATATCCAAATTCTTGAAGGTGGCAGAACAATTTGATAAGGCTGCTTTTTTAAAGAAATGTTTGGGATCCTGGGCTTTATAATTAGAAATATAGAGTATATAAGGAAGTTAAAATTTTACAATAACAATAACAACAGCGTACATTTTTATAGCATCTTTTAACACAGTAAAATATCCAGGGTACTTCATAGATGCATTATCAAACAAAATTTAACACTGGACCACATAAGGAGATATGTGACCAAAAGGCAAGGCTGCTAATACTGAAGTGATTTATAAAGTAGGGGTGCACAAGAGGCAAGAATCGGAAGAGCACAGAGATCTCAGAGGGTTGTGCGGTTGAAGGTGGTTACAGAGATGGAAGTAATGAGACCATGGCGGGGTTTGAAAATAAGGATGAGACTTTTAAAATTAAGCTGTTAAGTCAACAAGCACAGAGGTGATATTGAATGGGATAAAAGCAAAATACTTTGGATGCTAGAAATCTGAAATTAAAAACAGGAATGGAGAAGAAGTCATATTCGCCTCGAAACATTAACTCTGTTTCTCTCTCCACAGATGCTGCCAGGCCTACTCAGATTTTCCAGCATTTTCTGTTTTTGATGATAGTAAATGGGATTTGGCTCAGGTTAGAATACAGGAGCAGAATTTTGGATGAATTCAAGTATACGAAGATAGCAAGATGGAAAGCTGACCATTGAAACTGTTAGGTTTAGAGATAAGAAAGGCATGAATAATGGTTTCAGCAGCCAATGAGCTGAGGATAGGTATGGAAATGGGTCTGTTGACAGAAGTAGAAATAAGCTGTCTTGGAGATGTTGGAAGCTCAGTCCACAATCAAGCAGGTCACTAATGTCGTGAACAGTCAAGACAATGGTTAAGAAAAGGGATGGAACTGATAGCTAGGGAACAGAGTTTGTGGCAGGGACTGAAGACAGTTGCTTTGGTCCTCACAATATTGGAGGAAATTATCTGCTCATCCAATACTGGTTGACAAATCCAAGCCTGTGAAGGCTCGAGGGAGTTGATGCAGTAGAATTGGGTGTTATCAACATAGGTGTGTAACGTTGCTTGTTTTCAGATGATGTTGCCAAGGGGCAGTTATGGATCAGAAATAGGAGGGGAAGAAATGTAGATTCTTGTGGGATTCGCCTTAACAATGTGTGAATGGGAGGAGAAGCCTTCACTGTTGATTTTCTGACTATGACTGGCTAGATAGGAATCATTGGTTAGAATATTGGCCCGTAACTTCCAAGCTTCGGGGCATCATAACTTGGGGAGGCGGTCCCCAAAGATGTCTTGAAGAACCTACCTCCTCCCCCCAACCCCGCCACCCTGAGATCCTCAGGTAAGGATTGCATGGCAATTGCCCAGGAAATTCAAACTTCTATTGGGCAATTGTCCTGCAATAGGAACCATCTGAAAGTACAATATAAATTGCAAACTTTGGATGGTTCTGACTGTCTTACAGTAATAGTTACCCAGGAAAAATTAGAAGAATTAAAACCAATTCAAACTCCTGGGTAACTATAGTACTGAACCTCCCACAAGACTCCATCAATCCCCAGATTCCCCATGGGACCACCTGACTCCCCCACCCCCCCACTGACCATCTGAGCCCACCCACCACCTCCCCCAATAGACCACCTGACCCCCATCCTCCCACTGACCACCCAACCCCTGCTCACCCACTGACCACCTGTCCCCCAATCCCACATTGACCTCCCCATCACTGATCACCCCCCTGACAATCTGCCATCACCCCTCCCATGACCACCCTACCCCCACCACCCCACTGAACACCTGACTCCCGCCAATGACCAGCCCACAACCGCCCGACCCCACACCCTCAACTGACCACTCGACTCTTTACCCACCCCCCAAACTAGTGCCATTAAAAAGGGGAGCATAGCTTCCTTACCTCTGACTCTGTTTTCCTCAACACAAGGTCTCGGGAACCCGCTGCATTAAACAGTCTCACCCAGCCTGAGTTGGGAGGTCAAGCGAGAAAGAAGCGCTGGATTTCAAGGCAAGAAACTAGGAGTGGAGTGGCAATCTGACTCTGACAGTCGCTGCTGACAACCACTACAATCGTAGACCAATTGATAGATTGATTGCTATGATTAGCCAATAACTTCATCATCGTATATCAATTGGCAACCAGGATGATAGAAGGAGAACTAGGTGAGCCTTGGTCTTTTTGTAATTAGAAATTCTATTATTACTGCCCCATCTAAATCATCCATTTTTCTTCCTGTGCAATGTTACAAGAAAACAAACAGTGGCTATGAATTTTTGCCATGAATAGTCATCTTGAGGGTAGCCTAGTTGCAACTTAGAACTAAAGCTGTTGTCATTTACATTAAAGTAAAGAAGTTTCACACAGAAAAAGTTGTGTAATACAACCTGCATGCTACTATTCATTTACTGTCATACAGCAGTGAGCTGTATATTGGCCAGATGCTTGTTACTGTATATGATCTCTGAACTCTAAATCATCTCTCCACTTGTGGCCACAAATTGCTTAAGTTTTGCAAAACTGAATGGAGCTGAATGCTATCCAATCATTAGTGAACAACTCCAATTCTGACCTTAAGATGCTGATTAGGTCAGAATGGTGAAGCAAGTGAAAATAGCAGCATGAAATAAAATAACACCTCAGTGCACTGGTGAGGGGGATCAAGTGGCAGCAGCATAGAAAAAAAATCAGGCTTCATAAGATGCAGTGCCTATTAAGCCAAACCTCTCAGGGCCTCAACATAAGTGGTTATGGTACTGGGTTTGTAACCCCAAGATCAAGAGTTCAAATCTCACAATGGCAACCTATGAAACAATGTAACTTCATCTGAAACAGATGGAAACGGGTTTGTACTCGAAAGAGTGACAAGTGAGGAGTAAAGTTCATGGCACAGAATTGTCAGCCAACAACCATCTCCAATAAGAGAAAGTCAAGTTCTGGTATGATAGCCAAGTGGTTACGGTACTGGGCTTGTAACCCCAAGATCAAGAGTTCAAATCTTACAATGGCAAACTATGAAACAATGTAACTTCATCTGAATAGGAACAGCTGGAAATGTGTTTGTACTCGACAGAGTTACATCTTCTTAACTTCCCTAACTCTGCCACTATGTCTTGGAGGCAGCCTACTGACTGATATGCCCTCTCTGTGATGACCTTGGCATGAAATCCTCTGGAGGGCCGAGACCTGTAAGACCCCAGACTGATTTTGTTCACGGACTCTCAGGACACGTGCCCTTTTTGCGGTCTTGTGGAGTCCGTGGACCATGTATACATAGGGTGTTGTAGGCTGCACTCCCTTTTTAGTTACTTGAAAAACCTTTTATTGATGTTTTGTTTGCACTTCGGCCCCACGCTCCTGATCTATGGGCACCCGGTGCGGAAGGAGGTCGGGAAGGAGGAGGACCTCCTCGTGAACCTGCTCCTGGGCCTGGCCAAGTTGGCCATTAACAGGTCCAGGCAGCGGGCGATCGACGGGGGAGTCCCGCCCGATTGTTTGTCCCTCTTCCGCGGCTACGTTCGCTGCCGGATGTCCCTGCAGAGGGAGCACGCGGTGTCTGCTGACACTCTCGAGGCCTTCCGTGCTCGGTGGGCACCGCGGGGACTGGGGTGTTTTGTTGACCCCTTTAATCACATTTTGATTTAAAGTTTGTAAGGTTCCTTTAAACTTTGTCCTTGGTTTTACAGCTGACCTGAATTAGGGGCTGTGCCTGATTTATCCCAATTTTGTTGATTTGGTTTTCATTTAAAAGATTATCAAGAGTTCAAATCTCACAATGGCAAATTATGAAACAATGTAACTTCATCTGAAACAGATAGAAACAGGTTTGTACTCGAAAGAGTTACAGCTGAGGCCTATATATATAAACAAAATCAAGAGTTCAAATCTCACAATGGCAAACTATGAAACAATGTAACTTCATCTGAAACAGATGGAAACGGGTTTGTACTCGAAAGCATTACAAACTAATTAAAGAGCTTGGCTTAAATAGCCAAGTGGTTATGGTACTGGGCTTGCAACCCCAAGATCAAGAGTTCAAATCTCACAATGGCAAACTATGAAACAATGTAACTTCATCTGAAACAGATGGAAACAGGTTTACTCAAAAAGAGTATCAAGAGTTCAAATCTCTCAATGGCAAACTATGAAACAATGTAACTGCATCTGAATAGGAACAGATGGAAACGTGTTTGTACTCGAAAGAGTTAGCACTACTTTGAACATTGTTTATAAATAATAAAAGGAAACTGATATGTGAGCAGGATCACGTGCAGGAATTATGTGAGCCTGTCCAAAATATTTGAGGAGATCTGACTAGGATTCTGAAGCAAAGAGAACACGGAGCCCATCTGTGTCTAGTTACAATTATCGCATGGCAGTCTACCACAGAACAAGAAGCTATCAGAGCATCTGCAACAGGCCTGCAGTGGCACAGGCCCTACACAGAGAGAATTTCTCAGGAATACTTAGACTGCAATCTTATAGCTTCAATATAGACAGTTTGTAGGAAGATCTTTGAAGGAGTTCAGAAACCAGAACGTCGAATTTCATATGGCTTTCACTGAAGCCTAGTTATCAGCCAGCACTCTTACATTTTGCATAATCACTTGGAAAGGAGAACATGATGAGAAAAAACATTGACATATGATAGGAAGTAGGCTACTAAGTCGGTGCATTGTTTTTGAACTTTACCAAGGCAGTTTTTTTTTTCCATTTGTGCTGAATAATGGGGTGTTGAAGTAGACAAAATCCATTCAGGTTAGTAGAGGAAATACAGAGGATAATTTTCCAGGATTTCATACTTAAATGCGCTAGTCTTCCTTGCTGAATTCTACTGTTAAATCCCTAGGTCAATATCTTTGATTTGCTCTGATCTTTTCCCATCCGCAGTTAGGCATCTTCGGACAGCAATGTTGTGCAGTATGCAGCAGATAATAAAGATCCTTGAACCTGAGAGTAAGAAAAGTAGAGTGTTCTTTCAAGTGCTGACAGATCTGAAGCACTGTTTTGGAATGCAAATGGCATGATAAATGATGATACTGGAGATTGCAAGAGGCCTCTGTCTAAGTTTGCTGCAAGGGTGATGTTAGCCAAGGATGAAGAGAGTAGCCTTGGTCTCTGAGCATCAATTCTTCGGAGACCCTCTCCATCTCAAATAAGCAGGGAACAGATGCTGGTTGCAAAATAAAAAAGCATTATGCCTTCAGCCAAGATGGCAGGTAACATGATAGAATTGCTAGCAACTGACCAGTTCTAAATCTATCCTCTTGTGTTTATACACGACAGAGGACACAAGAGCCATAAAATAGCTCCCGTTACTCATTTCCCACTCACTTTGAGCAAACCAGGGAGATTTGCAGATAATATACTTCTTATGTATAACATTTCCCTGTCACAATTATTTCATCAAACTTTGCTGAAAACTACAATTGTTATAATAAAAGACATATTCTCTAACTCATTGTGTATGACAGGAAATCTGCTGATATCTTATTAAAAATCTTGATTATGACACACACTTCCTGCATACATTAACCTTAATTCCACTGCAACCAGTTTATAATGTAATACACTATGTCAACATTTTATAATGAGAACACTTTCACCACCACAGTTTGTTTTGATGACAATTAGAATCAGTGAAAAAGGATTTTTTGGGGGAAAAAAAATGAAGGAACACCAAATAGAATTTTAAATGCTCAAAGTAAGGATCTAAACTAATTACTATTTTTATTTTCTGAAAAAAATACATATTTCACAAAAATATTATGGGTAAAACCTTTGGGCCCAGTGTGCATCCAACCCAACCAAGCGTAAAATGACACGCAATGACGTCAGGCTTGCATCCTGACATCATCACACACTCTTGCGATATTTTGGTTGGTGGGCGCGCTGCCGATTCCAGCGCACGCCTGCCGACAATTAAAAGGCCTACAGGTGGGATGAGGTTTCCAAAAGCAAATGAAAATCAAATAAAAACGTTATTTTCTCATTAATAACAAATCCCTGCTCATGTGATGAGAAACAAAATGACTTGAAAGAAATAATGGAAAAATTCAAAGCCCACTGCAGTCCTAAGAAAAACATCGCGAATGAAAGATACCGATTTTTTATGTGCATGCAAGGCAGTGACATTAGTCAGTACGTAACTGAGCTGAGAAAACAAGCTAAGTCATGTGAATTTGGAGAGCTTGAAGAATCACTCATCCGAGATGGAATAATTTGCAGGATCGCAAATGACTCCCTGAGAGAACGGCTTTTGAGAGAAGTTGATCTTAAGCTGGAGAAAGCAATAAATATTTGCAGAGCAGCAGAGACAATGAAATGCCAGATTAAGCAGATGACAGAAGACGATAAGCTGCACATGATCAAGCAGTTAGATGCTGTTAAACAGAAACAGCCCCAGGAAAGAATAAATAGGCAACCTGAAGGTAAAAAGAACAAAACTGCTATTAAAACATTTAAATGCAGCTGATGCGGAACAGAGCATTTACCCATGTCGTTGTCCAGCCTACAAAAAGCAGTGTAAGAACTGTGATAAATTAAATCACTTTGCTAAGATGTGTAAATTGAAGGAAGTGCACACGATTACAGAACACATATACTGAAACTGAACTTATCTTTGGTGCAGTAACAACAAATTCCAAAGAAGCCAAATGGAAGGTTGATTTAAAAGTTGGCAACGTGATGGTGAATTTCAAGCTTGATACAGGTCACAAGCAAATGTCATTCTCATTAACCTGTATCATAAAGAAAAAGATCTAACTATAACAAAAGCTAAGCTTATACAGGTGAAAAAAATTGCATTAGAAGGCAAGAGCATACTTAAAGTGAACTACAGGAAACAGTCTCAAGCACTTCTATTCACTGTGGTGAATATTAATGCAAAACCCATTCCTGGAATCAAAGCTTGTGAAAATCTGAAGCTAATCAAGAGAATAATGACTGTCAGCACTGATGACATCCTGAGCGAGTATAAAGAAGTGTTCCAGGGGATTGGTTGCCTAAAAGGTGAACACAACATCAATACTGACAAAACTGTGACACCCAAAATACACCCACCCAGGAAAATGCCAGTAATGTTGAGAGAGCAACTGAAAGCAGAGTTGGACAGAATGGAGAAACTTCACATCATCAAAAAAATTGAAAAACCGACAAACTGGGTTAATCCAACTGTAACTGTAGAAAAATCAGATGGGAATCTGTGAGGCTGCCTGGATCCCAGAGACCTAAACCAGGCAGTACAAAGAGAGCGCTACCAGCTGCCCACAGTAGAAGAGATCACATGTAAGCTAGCTGATGCTAAATACTATTCAGTCTTAGATGCAAGTCCAGGCTTCTGGCAGGTCAAGCTGGATGAAAGCAGCTCCTATCTCTGTACCTTCAACACACAATACGGAGGATACAAGTTTTTACAATTATCTTTTGGTCATTTAACTCTGGACATGTTCCACAGAATAGTGTAGCAGCTGCTTGAAGGGTCAGAGGGTGTGGAAACCTAAATTGACAATGTGCTAGTCTGGGGAGCCTTACAAAAAGAACAGAATCTTAGACTGAGGCAGGTGCCAGCCAGAGCTAGAGAAAGGAACCTCAAGTTGAAGAAGGAAAAGTGCAAAATAGGTCTTCATGAAATCAAGTACTTGGGACATGTATTAACAGTAAGGGACTGACACCTGGCCAGAGAAAAATTGAAGCAGTCGTGAACATGCCACCCCGCAGAATGTAAGAAAGATTGGAGAGGTTTTTGGGAACATTGACCTAACTTGGGAAATTCATTCTGAACATGTCAGACCTGACAGCACCTCCCTGAGAACTTCTACAAAATTATGTGGAATGGCACTGGGAACAAAGACACCAGGAAGCTGTGACCAGTCTGAAGAGAACACTGACCCAAGTGCTAGTGCCAGAGTATTACGATGTCAGTCAGCCAGTCAAGATCTCAGTGGATGCCTCAAAGACTGGCCTGGGAGCTGTCCTCTTGCAAAATGAGGCACCAGTGGCATACGTTTCAAAGGCATAGCAGCAGTATGCCCAAATTGAGAAAGAAATGCTAGCAATTGTGATGGGCCTAGAACATTTGCATCAGTTTGTCTATGGCAAAGACATGGAGGTAGAGCCTGATGCTACGCCTTTGAAGCTATACTTAAAAAGCCCCTGAACTGTGCACCACCAAGAGTCCAAAGATTATTAATATGTCTGCAGAAGTACCAGGTCAAAGTTAAATACAAACCAGGCAAGGAAATGTACATCGCAGACACTCTGTCACATGCATACCTCCCCATCACCGAGGAAGAGGATAAAGAAATGGAAGCAGAAGTTCACATGCTGACAAAGAACTTACCTGTGGCTGTAACCAAACTGGATAAGATCAGGGAAGCGACCAAAAAAGACGCCACCCTGAGAAAACTGCAGCAGATTGTGAAAACTAGCTGGCCCACACATGGGAGCGGAGCCCCTTCTGCTGTACAAGAATAGTGGAACTTTCGTGAGGAAACTCATGCAGCAGAAGGAATACTTTTCAAGGGAGAACAGATCATAATTCCTGCAACACTGAGGAAATAAATGCTGCAGCACATACATGAAAGTCACCTCAGCACAGAAACATGCAGGAGAAGAGCTCGAGGTGTAATGTATTGGCCTGGAATGAGAGCACAAATCAGTGAAATGGTGAATGCATGTGCAGTGTGCCAAAAGTACAGTAAATCGTAACAAAAAGAACCACTTCAACCACACTGTTCCAGAAAGACTCTGGCAGGAAATGAGAGTCCACATTTGACAACAGTGAGTACTTACTAGCAGTATTTTATTCCTCAAAGTTTGTTGAGTCTGTGCTGCTGAGAAATGATAGAGCATCACTGTAATAAATCACTTAAAATCAATTTTTGCTTGCCAGGGCATACCTGAAGTGCTCATTTCAGATAAGGTCCACAATTCTCAGGCATTGAGTTTCGCTATTTTCACAAGACTGGGAGTTTTGCCACACTACGTCAAGTCCCAAATATCTACAATCCAACGGAATGGTGGAACGTAGTGTGCAGACCTTAAAACACCTGTTGAAGAAGGCAAGGCAGATGGAAGAGACCCCACCTGGCTGGATTTCAGGGATACTTCATTAGAGGGCATTGGATCATCTCCAGCACAGCTCCTAAGGGGGAGAAGACTAAGTACTAAGCTTCCAACTGTGCCCCAGTTGTTATTTCCACAGCCAGTGAGTTACAGCGTGCAGGATCTGCTCAAACTGGGACAGCAGAAGCAGAAATAGCACTTTAAGGCGCCCAACCTCTGTCTGACCTGAACATGGGACAGGCAGTGAGGATTCAGCATGAAGGGATCTGGAATCTTGCTGTTGTCACAGGAATCACAGGAGAACCAAGGTCTTACATAGTGCAGACTCCAAATGAACAACAGTACAGGAGAAACTGGAAATTATTATGGAAAACAAATAAAACGCAACCCTGTTCTGAGCCAGAAAGTGTAGCTCAAGATCAAAAACCAGAATGCACCAGTGAAGCAACAGAATCAGACAATGCCTGAGTGTCCTGAAAACTATCCAAGGGGTAATAGTGACACAGAGCTGCAGAAGGTCCCTTGTTCTTTAAAAACACCTCTGTCACCATTCAGAACACGCAGTGGAAGAATTGTGAAAAAACACACAGATACAGAGATCAGTAAAAGACAAAGCAGACTGATCTAATCAGAGTAAGGAAGAATAGACAAGAGACTTTGTGTACTTGAGGTGAATAAAAGTTTTTTTTTAAAAAGGAAATGTCATGATAATAGCTTATTGTGGTTGCGGATTCCAGTATTAGATACTATATGGTACTCTGTACTATATATGGGGTCACCTGACCTGGGGGTTGATGGTCAGATAGTACATGTCAGAGTCTGTCTTGGTAGAGTTCAGACACTGCAGATATGTATTCATGTTAGGAAAATGTGTTATCAATAAAGTTAGCTCAGCTACAATACTGATGAGTTGTGTGCATCATTAAAAAAAAGAAACAAGAAACAAGACAAGTGGGTGACATTCTTTTCCAGGCCTTAACAAAATACTGAAGCTGATTCCTGGCCATTTGGTGGACTCCTCTCTTAGTGCACCTTTCTCTGACTGCTGTCCATCAACTCTGCATGGATTTCTCACACCAGGTGTTGCAAGCTACCGATGAGTGCTCTTTGAGTAACTGGTAGCTTCCTCAAATTATGCTGATGAGGGCCTCAGAATGTAAAAATAGCTAATGCCTCCCATGTATTGCTTCAGACAGGCTGCTTTGCTGAACTTTTTTATTCGTTCATGGAATTTGAGCTTCACTAGCAAAGCCAGCATTTATTGTCCGTCTCTAATTACCCGTGAGGTGGTGTTTAGCCATCATCCTCAACTGATGCAGTCGCTGCGGTATAGTTACACCCACATTGCTCTTAAGGAGGGAGTTTTAGGACATTGCCCCAGCAACAATGAAGGTGCATGACTTGGAGAGGAACTTCCAGGTAGTTGTGTTTGCATGCACCTGCTGTCTTTGTTCTTCAAGTTGGTAGTAAGCACCAGTTTGAAAGGTGCTATCGAAGAAGTTTTTGTGTGGTGCTGTGGTGCATCTTGCAGATGGTGCACACTCTTTTGGAATGGAGGAAGTGAATGCTTGAGGTGTGTATAGGATGCCAATCAATTGGGCTGCTTTCTCCTGGATAGTATTGAATTTCTTGTGTTGTTGGAGCTGAACTCATCCAGGCAAGTGGAGAGTATTCCATCACACTTCTGACTTGTGCCTTGTAGATAGTGGTGAGGCTTTGGGAAGTCAGGAGGTGAGTTACTTTCTGCAGAATACACAACCTCTGATCTGCTCTTTTAGCCACAATATTTATGTGGCTGGTCTTGTTTAGTTTCTCGTCAATGGTAACTCTCAGGACATTAATAGTGAAGATTCAGCAATGGTAATCCTGTCAAAAGTCAAGAATAAGTGGTTAGATTCACTCTTGTTGAAGATGGTCATTACTTTATATTTATATAGCTTCAACGTTACTTGCCACTTATTAGCCCAAATCTGAATGTTGTCCAGGTCTTGATGCAGGCTGTTCATTATCTGAGCAATTGTAAATGGAACTGAACATTGTGCAATCATCAGCAAAATCCCCACTTCTGACCCTAGGGTGGAGGGAAGGTCATTGATGAAGCAGTTGAAGATGCTTGGGTTTAGGCCTGCCCTGATGAACTCCTGCAGCAACGTCACATCAATTGTGAGTGGAAACTGTAATTCTCCCTCATCTTAATTTGAGCTCTTTTCTAAACTGAGAAAGGAGTTCAATTTTTAAAGGAAAATAAATGTTATAATCTGCTTACTGTTGTCACTCAGAAAATCAAAACATTTCAAATGAATGAGTGACAGAAGCAAAAGTGGGAGAGGCAAAGAGAGAAACTGAGATGCTGTTAACTCAAACTGCAAATTTAATGTTTGTAAAGATCTCTTTAACAGTTGCAAAACAGTGGTGTAGGACCTTGTACATTCCCTAACTCCACTGCTGACCAGAACTATCAAATATCTAACTCACACATCCTGTGCACCATCTTGCTGTATATTCTCAGTTTTAAAGCTGCTAAAGGATAAAACTTAAATTCGTAAGTAAAGGTCAATTGAATAATGGGCAGAGTCACTCAGTCTCCAAAGCGCCATAAAAGACCCAGAATGCTATTTAACAGTGTTTTATTCAATCACTGCAAATAAGTGACCTTCATGTTATCCACTCCATGGCACAAATATTCCAGCTGATATAGAAGTGTTTCTCTGAATCACTGCGAGTAACACTACAGGAGATCTGCTAATGATGCAAAAAAAAAATTTATCCAAAGAAAACTACAAAAGACAAAACAAGGGAGAAATATTCATTTGCTAAAAGCTGTGCATATAAAAATAAATGATAAAATTTAATCTTTATTTCTTCTCTTGTATTGTTTCTGTAAATACTGTTTATACTGTCTGCAGTCAGCGCAGGACAATCAATTTCTCTTCGCTATATTTATGAGACTGACAGAAAATATTAAAAATCATTCTGCTGATCAATCAATTGACATTATTGATTAGCTTCTTCATTCATTTGGTTATGGAAGATAAGTATTTTTACAAGCTTCCAGTTTATCACAAAACTTCCATTTTGGACTAAGATTTTCTGTTGCTACAACCTTGATAGAGACCTGTAACTTTTAAAAAGAAATTTCAGCTCCCAGTTATTAACTAAGAATTATGCCACAATGTTTTAATTTTTAAACAGAAATAACTTCTACTGTACAAACAGGTACTACGAATTTAAAACTAATACTTTAAACCCGAAAATCTCAACAGACCACTGTTCTATTTGTACTTCCACCCAAGAGTTCCCCTATACTTTAAAGAATTTTGAGGGTTCCTTCATTTCTCCTAGGACCAAACCAGGGTGTGCCACAGCTCTCAGGATTCTCCTTCGATTCTCTTTCATGTTCCCACTATTTTCTGAGGTATGAGATTTCTTGAAGTCCTTCCACTAGCATCTGGCTAGGCAACTATCCAAATCACCTCCAACACCTCATGATTGCAGACTCTCCAGCTCAAGTATGGGCCTTGGTGCATTCTTACTAAGTGACTCCAAATTAGAAATTACCCCTTGGCTTCTGATAGGAGCTGCTCTTGTCCAAGGCTCCTTTACTGCTCCTGGCAGATTTTCTCTCTGCCTCTCAAAGCTGCTCTCAAGACAACTGTCTGTTTCAATGAGAATTCACACAGATAAAATCCAACCCCACCCCACCCCCCTCCCCCCACCCCCCCCCGCCAAAAAAACCTCCCTGCATTCTAAAAATCTTCATGGCAACATGGTATACCTAGAATCTCCCAGATAGAGATTTAAACTAATTAACTTCATCTTCAAAATATCCCTTTGATTCTGGGACCCGCATGATTAATTTATATCTATAATGGGGACAACTGCAATCTTACCAGACACACTGGCTCCATTACAAAGCTAAAAGAGGACAACCAGCTGTTTATTGTTTTCACACCTCTAACTCTAAACCCTCTTAAATAAATATGGACCATTCCTTTGAACTGTCATCATCTTAGGGGTGTTTTCCAGTTTCTCAAACCCAGGTTTTTCCCCATTTATCTTACATTTGAAAATGGAATTCCCAAAATTAAAAATTATAGTCTTAAAACATATGAATCATAAAATTAGATATTCATTACTTAAACATTGTAAATAGTCATTTGGCAGTACAGAACTTGAGTATTGCTGGAAAAAGAGACATGTCAAAGCTTTTCTTCTTGTACTGATCAGGACACTTTGCAAGAATACCAAGATAGTGGAAAAACAGCATTTTACACTGTATTAGAAGAGTGCTGATTGGTTGACAAGTGGACTCTGATTGTTAGAGTGTTGCTATGGGAAATGCACCAAATTATGGTGAATGACAGTTAACTGCCAATCATTCTTTAAAATTTAAACCAGGCAGCTTGACCTTGTTTGGTCAAAGTATTGCCCTGAGGAATGAGTCAGCAAATGGCTATAACTTATTTTGTTTAGTTGAAACAAGCACAAAGTGTGTACACGTTCTTTCTGTCTGTAAAGAACAGGGTCCTGTACATGCAAATGTGTCACACTGCGAGCCCAACTGACAATCTTAAATTGGTTGACAGCATAATTCTAAGTACATTGAGAATTATTTAACAAATGTTATCCAATCGCAGAATCACATCTAATGTTGGATACTGTGTATCCTGCCACAAATCAGTGTCCACTGAAGACGCTGAATCCTTGAAAGCACACCTAGATAATCTAGTGCACTCATATTGCAGGATTTCGAACAACCCGTCTGACTTTCGCATGCAACACGAATATCTTACAGCACCGTCAGACATTAAGACCAATCCAGGCATACACATCAGTAAGCCTGACACAAGGACAGTAATAGTCATCCTTAACAAGCATGACTATATCAACAATGCACACCATTTTTAATGACGGGTCCAAATCCGTATCCATTGGACCTGCTGCTCAACATGACCGGACAGCCTTGCTCAAAAGTAAGCTTTAAAAAAACGCTGCCCAAGACACACAAAAGTGATGTCCTTTTAAGCTCTATCTTATCTATGAATGGTTTTGCTCAACATGAATTGGCCAAATGGGTGGGTGAATTGTTACAACCAGTTTTGAGCAAGTTCCCCACATATAAGGTGAAGGGTTCCTTCATGTTTGCAAAGACCGTACAGAACGTGCATATCGTTAGCAATGCTGTGTCCATGTGCTCATTTAATATTATTAGCCTAAGGAAACCATAGATATTTGTGCTGCAGCACTATACCATGGCGATCTAGACCTGCCGCCATTGCTGTATTCAGCGAACTTATGAACTTGGCAACTTGCGCAGTTGAGTTCAGTTTTAATAACACCATGTATGCCCAAATAGACAGTGTTGCCAATGATATCCCCTCTTGGCCCAGGTCTTGCAAACATCTTTGTTGGGTTCCATGAGAAATGTGTCTTCGATGGAGTGACACCTAACCTCCTACCTCTCGCATATTTCCAATATGTGGATGATACGTTGTCTATATTTAAATCCACAGCTGCATGTAATAATTCCTTTACGTGTCTTAATGGGCTCCATCCTGTATTCAAATTTATCTTTGAAAAGGAGCAGTCTAATGAATTACCCTTCCTTGGTGTACTAGTTGAGAAATCTGCCAGGGGGTTCACTACCACAGTCTACTGCAAGCCTACCTTCACTGGTCAATACATGCATTAGGATTCTTACAGTTACACATACTGTAAGATGAGTCTTATTGGCAACCCTGTAAATTGGGCCTGAGCCATTTGATCACCATGCAAGCTTGGTGCTGAAATAGGGTGTATCAAAGGCATCCTGCAGGATAATGGCTACCCTGATCAGACTATTTTGTGCTTTATATTGCACAAACTCGTGAACAGGCCAAAGGCCATCACTCTTGGCCCTGAAAAGTGCCCAGTCTACCTCAGATTACCCTGGAAGGGCAAGGTATCTTAAAAATTTGAACAACAGGTGAAGCTAGCTGTTTCATGCTGCTACAATGCAGTAGCAGCACAAGCGGTATTCGCCACTAACAGGATGCTGCCGTCAAGCCAGAAATACGTTTTGCCTATCACACAAATGAGTAATCCTGTACATGAATTTCAGTGCCAGTGTAAAGCTAGATATGTGGGCCATACATCCCAAAGAGTGACAAATCGTATCAAACAGCATATCCCAGCCACTTTTTGCAATGGGCAAGGTACAGACTGTACCCAACCAGCCTGTGTTTGCAAAACTCAAAATACAGTGTCTAACATTAGATGTGATACCATGATTAGAGAATATTTGCCGAATAATCCTCAGAATTACACTGACAACCAATTTGAGATTGTCAGTTGGGCTCTCAATGTGGCGCATTTGCATGTACTGGGAGCTACATATATTAATGTACAGGGTCCTGTTCTTTGCAGGCAGAAAGAACATGTAGATACATTGAGCCTGTTTAACTAAACAAAATAACTGACAGCCGCTCACTGACCCATTCTTCAGGGAAATGCCATGACTAATCAAGGTCAAGCTGCCTGGTTTAAATTTCAAACAATGCTTAGCAGTTAACTATCATCACCACCAATTGATGCATTCTCCATGACAACACCTCTACCAATCAGAGCCCACTTGCCAACTAATCAGCACTCTCTTCTCATACAGTACAAATTATTGTTTCCCCATTATATTAGTATTCTTGCGTAGTGGCCTGATGAGCGCATGTCTCTTTTTTCATCAATACTTAAACATTGTATTTTAATTAGACAGCTAAAGATTGAGAGCTTGTTTAGTCAAAGGTGGAACAGTGTGGTTGGGGGGGGCGGGGTGGGCGGGCGGCGGGGGGATTCATTCATTCTAGTTATCTTATTTTCATAGGATGGTTTTAGGGAGCTTGGGTACTCAGATATTGGGGTGTTATTTCAGATGAGGTAACAGATCAGTTCCAAAGAAGAGTTCTATTTGACTCGAAGCTTTAATCTGTTTCTCTCTTCACAGATGCTGCCAGACCTGCTGCGTTTTTCCAGCACTTTCTGTTTTTATTTAAGATCAGATGGCTGCTAGCCAAGAGACAAAAAACATTCCTCACGGCAGGCCATCTTGGGGAACAAGGATCATTAGAGAAGAAAGGTGCTTTTATTGTATAAAAATGTACTTTATATTGTACTTTATTGTATAATGTTATATTTTATTGTATATTGGGCTTAAAGCTTTGATTTTAAGATGATGTTGGAGTGAGAATAACTGTTCAAAATCTTGAAAACCTTGTGGAAGTTAAAAGGTTAACTGACGTTCTTTGAATAAAACATATGTATTTTTATTACTTGTATCTTCTTTTATAACTATGATAAACATGCTTGAGTGGACCATAAACACTGCTGTGGACTTGTTGGCCCCATGGCCTGTTTGTGTTCATGTTCTAACAGGTACTTTGGAACAGTCTGAGCATCACAGACTGAACCTAAGATGAATCACTTAAGTGTTACTTAAACTGTAGACTGATTGACCAGTGGAATTACTTCCAACACAGATGACCAGCTTTCCAATGTGAGGGGACCGTACATTTTTACAAAATATATATAAATACCCTCATGACTATTTCTAAAATTTTAAAAACTGGACAAAGACCTTTTAAAATGGTTGAAGCTATTTCTGTCTGTGACCTTCAAACAAAAGGAGCTTTCTTGCATTAGCAGGGAAACTTGAACCTCGTTATCTATAAAGAGACACGAAACGACATCCCTGAGGGCTGCACAGACCAAATTCAAAGAGAACCAAGCAAAGACCATCTACATTTCCTAACCCGGGTGGGTGAACTGGAGTCTATCCATCTGCTAGGTTCAAGGAGCCCACAACCTTCCTTTCAACTCTTAATGGTTGTGACATTTCACCATTTCGGGGGCCCTTGTCCCTTGTCAAAGACAATGTAGAGAGGTGGGAGTCATGTGACATGAACCTCTGGCTGGTGGAATCAGTTATATTGCCTTGCTCTTCTGCAAACTCATTCTGTCATTTTACCATCTAACTAGCAGCAACCCAGAAAAGGAGCTCTGCCCAGATTGAATGCCTGGCCCCATCTACACTGTTTATACTGGGACATCTGTACCATTATCCACAAGACTGACTCATCTCTGTGTGCCTAACTCATCATTTAAAGTCAAAATTATTGGAAAAGTGAATTATATGGGATCGGTTTCAGTCTGCCAACCTCTGTGAAGGAATACCTCATTGACTTTGATGCTGGTCTCTGGAGCCCATGTGAAACACCATTTCTTTTCTTTCTGGCCTCTGCACCTGAAATCTTTCATTTCTCCATCCCTCTTTTACTGTATAAGTGCAAAGGAGGCAACGTTGCCACCCTCTTCCCACATTTGACTGTGTGCAAACAAACTAATTCATTGAGTTCATCCTATCTCAAGTTTGCTTTGATGTTTTAATAGAAAATTCGATCGCACAAAACTGAGGGGTTGAGAAGTATGCCACCACTTATAAACGGGGAAACAAATCACAAACACCTTACAGACGGGTGGCAAGAGGAGAAATCAGTGTGGTTTAAATTAATCCCTCCTACCTGTAACACCTAGTAAGAACATACCAAAACAGGAAAGGAACAGCTGGACTACTCCATGCTGGAGTGTTACAATTTAAGCATCCAATGATTACCAGCCAGCCTGCCATTCAGCCAGCAATGCAATCTCCCAGGAGAGGCTAAAAAAAAGTAGACCAATTTAGAGTGAAGAAAAATGAAATCCTTCCTCAACATTTAATAGCAATCAAACAAATTCCAGGAGACCTCAGTGACTAGGAGACAACATATAAATGGCAGGTGAGATGCTGCAATGTCACCACAATTAGGAACTTTGTCAGTTCCTATTGAAATGTATGCAATGAATCTATATTCAATGCATAAGCCAGCAACATGTAATGAAAGCATACAACAGTGAAAAAAAATCTCCTAATATCTAACCTAATACTCTTCTTACATAACCTATATGCATGCCCCCCTTCTTAACTACCTAACTCAAATAGCCATCAGCAGAGACCAAATCCAAGCCATTCACAAATTTAATGATCTCAATAAATTCTCCTTAATTCTTCATTTTTCAGGAGTAATTAGTCCCAACTCTAAGTGCCTTTAAATTAGGAATTCATCCAAAGGACCTCATTTGAACCCTTTCCAAGACCTCCTTTTGCCCACCATGTAAGTGGATCCAAATTGGAAATACTCAGCAGGTTAGGCAGCATCCATGGAGAGAAACAAACTTAACATTTCAGGTTGATGACCTTTCAGCAGAACGAGAAAAATTTAGGGATGTAATGGCTTCTAAGGAGGTACAGTGACATGGAAGGAGGAAAGGAAAGGGAGAGTTAACAATAGGGTGGAAGGCAGGAATGTTTAAATGAATAAAATGATGATGGCAAAAAGAGATGGTAATGGGACAAGAAAACAGACAAAAGACAGATCTAGAGGAGTTATAAATGCAACAGCAGAATGATTACAAACAGCTGCTGTCCAACAAAATGGAAGCAGTGATCATGATCTGAAATTGTTGAAATTAAATGTTGAATCCGACAGGCTGTAAAAGGCCTGATTGAAAAATTAGGTCCTTTTCCTTGAGCTTCATTAGAAAAGTGTAGGAGGCCAAGGACAGGGGCGTTACCGTGGGAGTGGGATGATAATTAAAATGTCAGACAACCAGAAGCTTAGGGTCACACTGACAGATGAACAGAGGTGTTTTGCAAACCGATCACCCAGTCTGTGTTTGTTCCCCCAATGTAATGAAAGTTACATCGTGAGCAGTAAACTAAAATGAAAGAGTTACAAGTAAATCACTGTTTTATGTGCAAGGAGTATCCATGGATCCCTGGACAGTGGAAAGGGAGTGGGTTAAAAAAAGTGTTACATTTTCTGCACTTGCAAAGGAAGCTGTCATTGAAAGGGGAAGGGATTTTGGGATTGATTGATGAGTGGAGCAGTGTGCTGTGGAGGGAATGCCTCTTCAGAATGCTGAAAGGTCAGGGGATGGGAAGATATATTTGGCAGTGGTATTTTGCTGGAGGTGGCGAAAATGGAAGACGATGATCCATTGAATGAGGAGACTAGTGGGGTGGAATATGGACAAGGGGATCCCTATCTTAGTTCTGGAAGGGAGCAGAAAGGGTGAGAGCAAACGTGTAGGAAATAGGAAGTCAAGGATGGAGAGGAATCTTTGGCTGAGGAAAAAGGAAGACACTGAAAACACTAGTATGCAAAGTGGCATTTGAAGAGTAGATGAGACGGAGAAGTTTGGAGAATGGAATGGAGTCCTTGCAGGAAGTGGGATGGGGGAACGTACAGATAACATAGTATGAGAGTCAGCAGCTTTGCAGTAGATATTGGTCGACAGCTTATCCCCAAAAATGAAGATAGAGAAGTTGAGGAACAGAAAGGAAGAATTGGAGATGAACCATGTGGGAGGCAAAAGGAGGATGGAAATTGGAAGCATAGTTGATGAAAATTTCCAGTTCAGGCAAGAGCAGGAAGCAGCACCGATACAGTCATCAATATACTGGAGAAAGGAACTGAGTGAGGGGGTCTGGTAGGACTTGAACAGAGAATGTTTCATATATCACAAAAAAAGCAGATACACCTAGGATCCAAATGAGTTCCCAGAACAATTTTTTTCATTTGTAGGAATTGAAGGGAGTCAAAGGCGAATGTGTTCAATGTGAGGACAGGTTAAGCCAGAGAAAGGTGGTGGTGGTGGTGGATGGAGAGTGCTTGGGCTTCTATTAAAAAAATGCTGCAGCTCTCTAAAGTCCTCCACCACGTCTGATCACTTGCAATTGCCTGGGACCATCTCCTACAGTACCTAGCTGCGGTCTTCCTCTAGTCTATCAATCTGGCTGGCTGTCAAACATGAAATGGAGTAAAAATGATAATAATGGCAGCAGGTCTCTGCTTTCTCAGCATTTATGACTTCCTTCTCACAAACACATGACCCCCACGCCCACCTCATTAACACCAGGGCCAATGGACTACCTCAATACAAACTTCTCATAATAAATCCTTGTATGCCTTAGGAAGTATGAATACACTAATATTTTTGATAGACTTATGATTCTGGTGAGACCTAAGATATTGTTAGAATATGACACAGAGCAACTCTCAATGTCAGGCAATATAATAGAGTTGTCCTAAGAGCATGCTTTTTTTCCAGTCACCTTGGGGAAAGGATATTGAAGTATAGCAAGAAATAACTTTTTTTTTGCATTGCTGCTGTCACGGAATACAGATTGTCATAAAGATTGCTAAATCTCTGTTTTAGCAGCCTATTTGTATATTCATCTATTCTGTATGTTCCCGGTTTTAACAAAAATCTGTGGTTTGGAATCCAATCTTCACAGAAATCCGCTGATCTCATCACAATACCAAAAACCAACGAGGAATAACAATGAATTTACCTTTTTGCTAACTTACATATTCATTAATATGATGCCTAAACCCTTGGTACAGTTACTTTCAAGAAGCATAATCATGGACATATTTAATAAGCCATATTTGGAACTTTCTGTTTTGGTATTCAAACTTCAGAGACATTTTCACTTTTTCCTTTACAATCCAAACAGTCTGGTCTCACACAAACAAGATTACATGCTAACCAAAAACTTTCAAATACTGGGATGAAATGCAAATGAAGCCACTTTCAGGAGACATATAAACCAGTCTTTAGCAAACTACTTTGAGTGCAGCATTTGTATTAAACCATGGAACTGCATCAATAAATAATTCAGGTTTGTATAATAATACAAACATTATTGTATCCATACTTCCTAAGGCATACAAGGAGTTATAATGAGAAGTTTGTATTGAGGTAGTCCATTCGCCCTGATGTTAATGAAGGCGTGGGGTCATGTGTTTGTAGGAACAAAGTCATAAATGCCGAGAAAGCAGAGACCTGCTGCTGTTATTATCATTTTTACTTCATTTCATGTCCAACAGCCAGCCAGATTGACAGACTAGAGGAATACCGCAGCCGGATACCGTAGGAGATGGTCCCAGGCAATTGCAAGAGATCAGACGTAGTGGGAGACCTTTGAGGGATGCAGCAACGAGGCAAGGAGGAAGGGAAAGATCAGGGCATAGTAAGGGTAGTCAGCAGATTGCAGGGAGAGGGGCAAAGATTGCAGGACGGGTGGGGTGGGGGGGAGGTGATGGGGGTTGGACTGGCAAACAGGAGGGAGGGATCATGAGGAGAGACAGCTCCTGAGCATGTAACAGTAATAATGAAGGAACTTTTGGACATCCTCAAATTCAGAATCATCATCAGATTTGTCAAATGGAGCAGACAAGTTGCTGTCAACCAAATTCATGACCAGTATCTATGTTGAACTCATAAAGTCATCTAAGGAAAGATTTTGCATTTATATACCTGCATGAGCTCAGGAAATCCCAAAGAGCTCAACCAATGAAGTATTTTTGATGTGTAAGCACTACTGTGATGTAAGGAAACCACAGTCAGCAATTTTGCAAGGTCCCACAAGGCATTGAGATAAATAATCAATTAAACTGTTTTAGATGTGTTGGTTAAGGGGAATCAGCTTCTGCTCATGTTCAAATTGTGCCATGGGATCTTTTACTTGCACCTGAGAGTGCAGACGAGATCGCCATAGAACATCTCAGCCAAAAGATAGCATTTCTGACAATGGGCCATTCCCTCAGTGCTGCACTGAAGCGGTAGCGCAAATCTCTGGAGGAAAGCTTAAACTCATGCCCTTCTGATTCAGAGCTGTAAGTGCTACCAGTGAGCAGGGCTGATAATTCCCAAAGCCATTAAAGGGATGTCTGATGCTATGTTATGCATCTTACCTACCACTTGTGGCCTAAGATGTGGGCTGGATGCATATTATACACAAGAGAATTTACAGGGGATGAATTTTGGTTTCACTGCCAAGAGTGAAAGGGGCAATCTCACTTTGATAATTATAGCACCAGTTACCACCCATTAACGCTGAACCCTGGGATGCTGCACTTTTGGTGCGGGCCTTAAGATGTACAGAAGACTCAAAGCAATCAGTAGGAAACACATTAATCCATTCAAATCTGGATTATTTGATGCCAATGAGTTTTGGGATACCAATGGATAGAGTGTGCACTACACAAGTTCTGCCCACTGATGCCTGGCATTAAGCATCCTAGCCAGAGGGCCTCAAAGAGAGCACTTCAGGCCACTCAAAACAAATACAATAAAGAAGTTATGCAAATGGTTTTTGTGAAGACTGGAGGAAGGCTGATAATCTAAGGGTTTAGTAAAAAGAACATTAACTTCTACTGGAGTAAAATAAAATCATGTGAAATATCTGTATCTTTATATCTAATCCAAAAGAAGGAACTAAAATGTATATTTGAGTACTGAATGCAGAGAATTTTGAGAGATCAGAAAGATAAGCAGTAAAAACCCTTAGAGATATCACAGATTTGCGCATTCTGGAGATAGATTATTAATTAAAAGCTTCAGCAATCAATTGATCAATCATCAATACTTGACATCTCTTAGTAGAAAGAAACAAACTTGCATTTATGTAGCACCTTTCACATCCCAATTTGCTGCAGAGCCACTAAAGTAATTCTGCAGTGAAGTCATTGCAATGTTTGCAGATGACACAAAACTAGGTGGGAATGTGAGTTGTGAGCAGGATGTAAAAAGGCTTTGAGGGGATATAGATAGGCTAAGTGAGTGGGCAAGAATATGGCAGATCGAATTTAATGTGGAAAAATGTGAAGTTATCCACTTTAGTAAGAAAATATAGAAATGCAGAGTATTTCTTAAATGGTGAGAGATTGGCAAGTGTTGATGTCCAAAGAGAACTCGGTGTCCTTGTTCATAAGTCACTGAAAGCTAACACGCATGTGCAGCAAGCAATTAGGAAGACAAATGGAATGCCAGCTTTATTGCAAGAGGATTTGAGTACAGGAGTAAAGAAGTATTGTTGCAATTGTATAGGCCCTTGGTGAGACCGCACCTGGAATACTGTATACAGTTTTGGTCTCCATACCCAAGGAAAAGTATACTGGCCACAGAAGTTGTGCAACAGAGATTCACCAGACTGATTCCTGGGATGGTGGAATTGTTCTATGAGGAGGGAGTGAGCAGACTGAGCCTATATTTTCTAGAATTTAGAAGAATGAGTGGTGACCTCATTGAGACATGCAAAATTCTTACAGGGCTTAAGAGGGTAGATGTAGGAAGCGTGTTTCCCCTGGTTGCAAGGGCGGGCGAAGGGTGAGGGGAGGGGGGATTTGGAGCCAGGGTATACAGTCTCAAAATAAGAGGTAGATCATTTAGGACTGAGATGAGGGGCAATTTTTCACTCAGAGGGTGGCGAATATATGGAATTCTCTACCCAAGAGGGCCATGAAGATTCAGTCATTGAGTATATTCCAGACAGACAGCAGTAGATTTCTAGATATTAAAGATACTCATGGACATGGTGATAGTTTGGGGAAATGGCATTAAGGTAGAAGATCAGCCATGATTTAGTTGAATGGTGGAACAGGCTGAAGGGGCCAAATGGCCTACTCCTGCTCCTATTTACTATGTTCCTAATGTTGGCAAACTCAGCATCCAATTTGTGCACAGCAAGGATCCAGAAATAGCAATCAAATAAATGGCAATGTAGTGTGTTTTAGGCTACTGGCTGAGGGAAGAGTTTTGTCTAGGACACGAGGAGAACTTCCCTACTCCTTCAATAACTTCGTGGGATCTAAACACCCAAAGCAGGCATTTTATCATTCATCCAAAAGATGACAGGACTCACCTTTTATGTATGCGTTTGTCTTTCCTGGGGGACACTTCATTTTTTTATAACAAAAACCTTAGGAATGATTATTGTCTGGAAACTTCCACGCTAATGCTTAAAATCAAGGCATTAATACGACAAAAAGAATAACTGCTATTGCCATTCAATTATTCCTGCTTTAATGTCCAATCAGGATTTCATGCGGACATTAAGTTCTGTGGCCAAAGTTCTCACCTGAAATAGATAAGCACCTTGAGAATACTGTGTCAAGAGACATCATTTAGATCCAAATACTATTTTTCACCCATTCCACCTAACAATCAACAGTTACCATTTCTGCCCACTAACCATAGGTGATGAAAGTTAGGCAATAGCTACTTGGGATTCTCAGCTAGTCAAAAGTTGTCTATAGTTTTTGATAACACTTTATTCTTGGAATAGCTTGTGATCTTTTCACCTCAGGTGATTTGAAAGTTGATTAAGTTGCCATCGAAGGTTCTGAAATGATGGGTCGAATCTTCTGTGGAGTGGCAATCACCATCATATTGCCACTGTTCCTTTTTACTTACTTTTAGTCTGGAGCTGCACATTCCTCGCCCAAACTTCGGAACTGGGACTGCCAAGAAATGTGCAACACAGATGTTCCTGGAGACCTTTAGTGCAGTGCAGCATCATCAGGGAAGTGGAAGCCATGCACCCTTTTTACAGCATGAGCTACCGTAAACCATTAAGTTGGAATGCGCTAGCCACTTTGACAAGAGAGAAGGTAAGTGTGAAAGGTAAATGGGTGGGACGGATCGGGGACCGGGCAACATCGGAGGGAGTAGTTGGGGGGGGTGGTGGGAGATAGTCTACTGGTCAGGAGGGTAGTCAAGGGGTGGAGAGGTTGGAAAGGTAGTCAAGTGGGTGGAGGGGGGGGTTAGACGGGAGCTGGGGCAGTAGTCAGGTGGCCAGGAGCTGAGGAGGCGGGTGGTGGTCAGGGTGGTAGTCGGGTGGTCAGAAGGGTAGTTGGAGGTGTGGGGGTTAGTCAGGGGGTTGGGAGGGTCGGGTGTCAGTGTTAGTCATGTTGTAATATGTCTTTAAGGGATAAAAGCATGACATCACCAGAAGGGAAATGGGTCATGTGATCCAGTTTTAGTTTCACTTTTGCTTTGAGCAGAACACAGAGGCAAGCTCTGATATCTTCAAGCTTTAAACCACACATAATTGTTCTCACATGCCTAGTCTTAATAAATGAACCCACACTTGCTTACCTAAATCCTTATGAGAGATTGGTGCCTTTTGTCTTGTAGAGTAAATAAGCCCAAGGTATTATATCATTAAAATAACATGATATGGTGATCATAGGTGGTAAGACAGGAAAACAACATGGTGAACAGCCTTAGATCATGCTACTTGACATGAGAAGACACATGGAGTTTTGGTCAGACTGCAATTAAGTTGCAGCATTGGAGAGTGTTGAAAGTGCAGCATGGTGACCATGAAGAAAGGTTTCAAAGCCACAGTGGTGAGTGCTTGCTCAAGTAAGGAGCTGGTAGGCCAAAGGATCCCTCGTGGTGATATTGAAGCACGTAGCTTGTCAGTTCCGTGAGTGGGACAGCGTGTCAAGGGGACCAACACTAGATTAGTGCAGTCAGGAAAGGTGATTGACCAAGGTGTGTGTTTGATCAATAGCAAGGAAGAGTCAAATAAATAAAACAAACGTCATAAAAATTGGACCAGGGAAGGCTGCGATTATAATAGGCTGCTTCGGGAGTTGCTGAACAATAAATTTAATAAAAGTAAAGTCGCCATTACTCTCTGGTGCATTCCCACCACAACTCATTTTTGTGGGCGGAGCTTCAGGAAAGCATGCAAAAGCAGCTGCAGTGACACTCATCCCAGGTACTACAGAAGAAGGAAGGTCAAAGGGGTATTGTCAGAATGTCCACAAAATTCCCCAGTTTGAATTGGGATGTAGCTGACCAATATCCAATTTCAAAATGTTTAAACAGTGTACAAAGCTATGGTTTACTGATTCAGATATGAGTGAAGCAGACAAGCAAGCCATAAAAACTTGCCTTGCAATTGGGAATGGAGGTCTACAAAGGCTGAAAATGTCAAGATTAACAGAAGAAGAGTGAAAGGATGCCCAAAAGATATGGACTACATTGGAAGACTGGTTCAAAATTAGGTTAAACCTCAGTATTCATCAACTAGAGTTCATGTTATTTCGACAACAGCCCACAGAATCCATAGACCACTTCATCAGCAGATGCAGATAAAAGGGTATATGCTGTGATTTTTCAAATGCAGAGCTAGCAGGCAGGATTGTTGAGTTGGTGATCACATTAACTCTCATGGAAGCACTCCAGAAGGATTGCTAGACAAGCCCCAAAACGTATAGCATTGAAGAGATCCTGAAGGATGGATATAAATACAAAATGATCCTCTTAGGTCAACAAAGCTTAGCAGTCCTAAGTACAACCTTAATTGCTGACGTACTCACTAGAACACCCAAACTTAGCAAGACATGTAGAAGGTGCAGACTTCTGCATGCACCAAGGAAATGGCCAGCTTTTCATTGAAAGAGCCATTGGCAGCAGCAGCGCACTCGAGCAAAGGCTGATGCAGCTACAAAGAGCCGACACTGATCCAAACAGACTGTACACAACAGGTGTTTCAAGCAGCAAGAATGACCATCCAGTATCCCTTCGCAAACATATACATGAGATGACTAACAAACCAGAAAACGACGGTGATATGCATGACAAGACAAAGATTGGTTAACACATTTCACGTCATCAGTCTCGTGGAAAACATAGATGCCATCGCACCATCCAAAGTGTTTGCTAAGATTCAAATTATCTGCCCTAAGAGGGTTGGTAGCTATTCATTATTCACCAAGAGAGAAACAGGGGCAAGTGCCAACATACTAACTCTGAGAATTCTAAAAGACACAGACGTGTAAAGCCATGGTGAAACCTATGACTGCAAAACCTTCAGTGTACAACGGTTCGCTAATTCCAAGTGTAGTATCCATAGTCCTGGAGTGCAAGTACAATCAATCTGGTGGGTGTCACAGATGTTCTACATCATGGAAACTGAAGGCCCAGCAGGTCTACTGGCATTTCATGACCTCCCCCTAATAACAATCAATAGAATTGGTCAGACATCAAAAGGCAGGTGAACCTCAGAAACTACTTTTCTCAACTCAGTCATCAAATCATGTAACATCAAAATATCCAGAATGTTTTGGAAAAATTGGCAGTTTCAAGGGAGCTGCAACACTACATTTGCAGGAGAATGCAAGTCTGTCAATTGATCCACCACTTAGTGCAGTATCCACATATAAGACAAATTGAAGGTTGAACTAGACAAAATGGAGAAAGATGGAATCATTAGAAGAGTACAAGAGCACACAGGTTGGTGCAGTTCGATCATATGTGTCATAAAGGGTCATTGAGAACGTGCCTCTATCCATGACATTTAAATGCAACCTTAAACTATTGTCCTTACAAAATACCCATTTTAGACGAGTTAAAACCAAGATTCACAAGTGCAAACTTCTTTGAAGCTTGATGCTAAGCAGGGTTACTGTTGTAATATGCCTTTAAGGGATACAAGTACGACATCACGAGAAGGGAAATGTGTCACTAGTTTTGCTTTTGCTGAGAGCAGAGCACACAAACACAGCTCTGATTTCTTCAAGCTTTCTACCTATGTATAACTGTTGTCATGTTCCTAGTCTTAATAAATGAGCCCAAAATGTGTTACACAATCCCTAATGAGAGATTTGGTATCATATTATTATAATGACATGACAGTTACTGGTCATCTCTCTCGTTCATCCTGCAGGAGGAGTACATCAGCAGCTTGGAGCCTGGTGAACTAGTTGTATGCTTCGTGGCATACAGAGAGGGGAGACAATGGAGAAGAGAGCAACAGAGGTGCCTGGCTGTGCAAAGGGAGAAGCAGCACCTTCTGGAAGGAGCTGCTGGGGCTCCCGCACACGCTGCTGAAGAGCCACAGCAAGCCATTGTTGGTTGGTGCATAGGTAGACCTAGGGGCTACAGATGCCGCTTTTCATTCCTGCAGATCATCAAGAACCAGTGTCACCAAAGACCGCGTATGTCTGGGGAACAGGTCGGTCACATCTGCCAGCTGCTGCAGGATTTGGTGCCATGGAGACATGGAGGGCTGCCAGTGGCCATGAAAGTGACTGTGGTGCTCAAATTTTACGTCGTTGGTTCCTTTCAGGGCTCCACAGGTGACCTCCATGGGATATCACAAGCCTCCAACCACAAAGGCACCCATGAGGTCACGGATGCCATTTTCCTGAGGACACAGAACTTTGTGCATTTCGCCGGGATCAAGAGAACCAGGATGTGAGAGGGATTGGATTTGCCCAGATCTCGGGTGTTCCGCAGATGGATGGCATGATCAACTGCATTCACATGGCACTCAGGTCTCCGTCGCAACAAGGGGTCAACTATGTCAATTGCAAGGGCTTCCATTCGCCAAATGTGTAGCCGCAGTGCGACCACCACAAATACATCCTACTGGTCTGCACACAGTTTCCAGGGTGTATCCATGACTCCTACATTCTTTGTTGGTCTCAGATCCCTGATGTCTTCCAGATCCACAAAGGCAGGGTTGGCTCCTCAAGGACAAGGGCTACCCACAGAGGGCATGGCTGATGACACCCATGCAGCAGCCTCAGACCGCAGCAGAGCAAAGCTATAATGAGGCTCATGCTGTAGCTCACAACTTAGTGGAGCAAACCATCTGGGCATTGAAACTGAGATTCCAGTGCTTGGACCGGTCTAGTGGAGCCCTGCAATATAGTCCACAAAGGCTGCCATGCATCATCGTTGCCTGCTGAGCCCTTTACAACCTGATGCTGCAACAGGGAGAGGAGCTGGCTGAGGAAGAGGTGCAGGAGCTGCAGGTCTCCTCCGATGAGGAGGAGGGTGAGGAGATTCTCGAAAGCACTGATGACAATGATGAGGCCCTCACACTGGCCAGGTGAGGCAGGCGCACTCAATGGGCCCGCCTAGCTGCGAGTGAGAAAACACCATAGATCCTCACATTGCATCTATGAATGTTTGACTCTGGTCTGGCATATGCAATGCACATACCCTCGGTGATGTTGCTCCTGTCATGGAGATGCAATGCAGGCCCTAATAGTCGCTCAATTGCAGAAGATGATGACGACATGCAGCGAGAACACTCCAAACATCTTTACATAGCCTCTGAGAATGTTTGACTCTTGTCTGGCCGAGGGCAGCTCGCTTGTGCTCTGTGATCAGGGTCATATCGTACAGATGCAGCCATGAAACTTTAAAAGCATCCGATCCTTTGCCCGCCTTCAACACGTGACCCCTTCAGGAGCACAGCATCACTGGTTACAGATCCAAAGAGATGGGCCAGCCCCACCTTAAAGGTGGTTACAGCACACAGAGAGAATGATGGAACTCCGTGATGTCCGCCCACATTCTGGCGGCAATGACAAACACTGTTGAGGTGCAGGCATCAGTAATGTGTCCAGGGAGTATGAGGCTGGACCATCAGTTTGGTCTGGAGGCTGCACAAAGCACAGGGAAGAGGCTCTGGACTGAGACACCTGCCTCTATCTTGTGCAGCAAGGTTTCACATCTGAGTGACATGAACACTGCTCATCAGAAGAAGAGCCATAGGCAGGGAGACATTCCTTGGAGTTTATTTACAATAGTGAACATTATGTACAAGTGATTAACACCCATGCCCAGGCTGGGCAACTAGATCCTCTTAACTTTCCTAACTCTGCCACTACACATTGGTGCTCCCCAGACATCTACAGTGACGTCCTGTCTGTGATGACCTTGGCGGGCATCCTCTGGAGGGCCCCAGCCTGCTTTCGGGGTCCTTCTGAGTGGCAATGGCACCCTCTTTGGCCTGTGGAGATGGAGCAGCTGGGGTCACAGGAAGAGGGGATTCGGAAGGGCTGGATACTCTCGGAGTCACCTGGAAGGATGGCCCCGGGAGTGATGCCTGCTGATCCTCCTCCCTATGGATGCCTAAGGGCCCCTGGCTGACTCCTTGATGAGAAGGTGTAGCTGGAGTGAGGTCAGGTTGTCCTGCCCCCTCTCACATACACATTGTTGGAGGCCAGCTAAGGCACCGGCAATGCAGTTCAGACTATGCAGGAGTGCAGGAGCGATGCCCTGGACCAAGGTCTCCATGGCGGACGCCATCCTACAAGTGTTGACCTCGGTGCATTGCAATGCCAGTGCTATCACCTCAGTCTGAATGCAGACGGACTCCTCACAAGCGTTGACCTCAGTGCATTGCAATGCCGGCGCTATCACCTCAGTCTGAATGCAGACGGACTCCTCCATCATGCCTTGCAATCTGAGGAGTGCAGCAGACATCCCTTTCGATGTTCCCGAGCTTGCCTTTGCAGCTCCAGGAACTGTGACATGACTGAATCCAAAGGCTCGTCATCTGACTTGGACTCAGAAAATTTCTGGCGTCCAGCAGTTCTATGAGTGTTGGAAACCTGGGAAGTCCGTGCAGCTGCCTGCTGTGGGTCAGCAAGTGTGATGTGCTCACCAGATTGTGATCCCGAGGCTACCCTAAAGCTAGGTCCCACCAAGGTGCCTGTCTGTGCACCGGTGGAAGGTGTGGGTGAGCCCTGTGATGGGTTTTCAGGGAGGGTTTCAGTGGATTCCTAACCTGAGCTTCCCTCGGGGCTTGATTGGAGGCCCTGGGTCATGGACTCTTTTGGCAGTTCCCCAGATGTGCCTGAGGAAGCAAGGGGAGATAATTAGTGCATGACAGTGGTCCATGGAACAGGGCACATCACTCACAGCATGGGTGTCTGATGGATTTTACACTGCAGGATCCTCACTTGGTAGAGAACTGCCAACCTCACTGTCAGCACAGGAACAGTCCAAATCATAGCCGGCCAGCTGGATGGCTCTGTTTTCAAAGCCTGTGAGGGCCTTGATTTCAGGCATTCTACCATCAGTCTGCGACCTCTCCCTCTTGTGCGCCAGCTTGTCCTGCAAGAATAGGGATGGAGAGAGTGTAAGCAGGATGCCTGCCAGGCTAGATGATAAGTATGCCTGGCGTGTGTGGGTGGTGAATGGTCCCATGGATGGGATGAGATCAATGAGGGTATGTGTGAGAGAGTAAATGCTGGTGTCCCTTGAACTGGCAGTGAGTGATGGCCCTGTGGATGAGTGATTGGTTTGTGGGTGTGTGAGTTGAGAGTTACCCTGGCAGAATGGAGATCATTCATCCTCTTGTGGCACTGGGTGGCTGTCCTCTTTTGCAGGCAATGACCACCGCTGCCATCACCTCCCAAGCCAATTAGTGATGTTGCTGCCCATCCCGTGGCCAGAACAGGGGTGGAAGACATCACTTCAGGCCTTCACTGCATCCAAAAGATGCTCGAGGGATATGTCATTAAACCTGGGGGCTGCAGCCTTCTTGCCTTTCGGGGCCATGTCTTCTGTGTAGTAGTTGTGGGCTGGAAGCAATGAGAGCTGTGCATGCGGCGGTACTTCAAATATGGCGTGCAGCATGATGAAGCAGCGAAGTGATGCCGCGAGCGAATGAGAGCCCGCCCGCCATGGAAACGGCGTGTTTCCCAGGAATGCATAATTAATGTGGCGGCTTTGGGACGATATGGCCGAAAAGCCACCATTGCGGCCAACGGGTAAAACATGGTTTCGCCTGCTACTGTACTCAGTGCCAATGTGGAAAGATTCTGCCTAGAGGTTTTTAAAGCCATGCCAACACCGCAAGATAAGGACAATCTTCAAGGATGTTTAGGTTTCTTTAATTTCTGGTCTCCACATTCTCAATTTCACTCCAAAATCAGGAGGCCATTTGGCCCATCGTGTTTGTACCAGTCAATGAAGATCTGACTACACTAACACCATTTTCCAGCGGTTGGTCCATAGGCCTGGAGGCTATGGCAATACAAGTGAATATCTAAATACTTCTGAAATGTTATGAGAGTTTCTGACTCAACCACCCTTTCAGGCAGTTTCAGACTCCCACCACACTCTGGGTGAAAAAATTCTCCTCAACTCCCCTCTTAGCTTTCCACCTCTTACCTTAAATCTATGCCCCTTGGTTATTGACCCCTCGACGAATGGAAAAAGTGCCTTCCTCTATCCACCCTATCTATGCACCTCATAACCTTATACTCCTCTATCAAATCTCATCTCAACTTCACTGCTCCAAGGAAAACAACCCCAGCCTATCCAATCTTTCATTGTAGCTCAGACCATCCAGTCCAGGCAGCACCTGGTAAGTCTCCTCTGCACCCTCTCCAGTGCCTCACATCCTTCCTATAGTGTGGTAACTAGAACTGCACATAGTACTCCAGGTGTGGCCTAACCAGCATTCTCATCACTAAGAGAATTGTTGAGAAAGGATGCATCTTTCCTATGGCATGAAAACCACCAATACCTCTTTGAAGCACTGGATCAGTTATTATCAGAAGCATCGACATTACGATATTATAATCATAGTAAAACCACTATCCTGGAGATAGGTGCCTCACAATAAGGTCTGGGAGCATTCATTCTACAAAAAGGCAAACCAATTGCACTTGCTTCAAAAACTCTGACTTTTATGCAATCCAACTACTCCACCATCAAGCAGGAAACCTTACCTTACTGTTTGAAATCATGCCTTTTCATACCTAACTATTTGGCAAAAGATTTATGACAGAGACCGACCACAAGCCACTGGAGATGACTTGGTGAAAACCACTGACCACTGCACCACCAAGGTTACAACATCTCTTCATAAAGATTAAAGTTTACAGCTGTGAGATTAGGTACAAGCCAGGTAACTTGATGGTCACATCGGATACACTTAGCAGATTGCCTAACCCAGCAAAAACACAAGATATATCCTTAGATCTACAAGTTGACTTCATTGACGTTGAACTTGGAGATGTTCTCCAAATTGATCTGGTACATTTTGGGCAATGCAAATGCCAGCAGCTGCAAGAAGAGATGGAAAAAGATTCTGCATGACAGAAATTGTGGAAAACCATCTTCGAAGGATGGCCCGATTCAATTCAACATGTCCACGAACAGGTAAGACCATTTTGGTCTTATGGGATGAGGCAGGAATCTCCTGGAGATTCATTTTTAAAGGCAGGCAGGTCATCTTACCGGAATCTTTGCAACCTGATATTTTTCAACAATTTCAGCACTCACACATGGGAATAGATAGGATGAGAAGACTCACAAGACAGACAGTCAATTGGTCGGGTAAGAACAATAGCATTGAATGCAAGGTCAAGAAGTGTGAGGCATCTCAAGAGCATAAGCCAAGTCAGCACAAAATACCATTGATTCCACCCATTACTGGTCCAAAATACAACTGACCTCTTTCATGTCAATGGCACGCACTTCATCGTCATCGTCAACCGCTTCCCCATGTACCTCTTTATTCAACAATTGCACAATATGTCAAGCAGAACTGTTGTGCACACTTTAAGTGCTATTTTCAGTTTATTTGGTGTGCCTCAAGAGATCATTACAGAAAACAATCTGCAATTTATTGGTAAGCCATTTCAAGATGTGTGAGAAGTGGAATATCAATCACACTACTTCTTCTCATTATCTTAGATCTAACGGCCTAGCTGAATGAATGATTCGCATGGTGAAATCCCTTATTCTCAAAAGTAGACAGACCAAGCAAGGCCTACACATTGCAATGTTACATCTGAAAGCAACAGCTTTAAGTGCAACTATTCCATCACTGGCAGAGTTAGTGTTTGGCAGATCAGTGCCAAATTTATCTGCTCTTACCCGTTCTACTCTTTCTGAAACTGGACAGCATCTTTTAAAACGACAAGAGAAGATGGCCAACATGCATGATAATAATTCAAGTACAAAACTGCCAAGTTTACAGTTGGGACAAGAAGACCACATCCAGGATCCCACAGAAGGTACATGGCAACCAGTCGAGGTGACATGGATTTGTTCTGTACCAAGGTTCTATGAAATCATTGCATAGAAAGATGCAGCAGTGAGACATAACCGAGGACAAATCAAATCCATTCAACCTCCTCAAACACCGTACAATTCTATTGAATCTAGGACAAGATCCCAAATGCACCCAGAAACAACATCCCATAGATCACGCTGAGCAATTAAGGAAACCTCCAGACATGGTTAGCATCACAAGATCTAGGTGTACCAGCAGATTACCTTTAGCTTTAGAGATTCATAGATTCATCAATTCTATGCACTTATGTAATGGTAACTAAATACGAACACGTATTGTAAATAGTTATACTTCTTTGAAAGAGGGGAAAGTATCTTTAGAAAGAAAGGGGGTGATGTAATATGCCTTTAAGGGATAGCAGCATGACATCATTAGAAGGGAAATGTATCACGTGATCCAGTCTGAGTTTTACTTTTGCTTTGAGCAAAGCACAGATATATGGCTCTGATGCCTTCAAGCTTTATACCTATGTTCTCCTGTGCCTAGTCTTAATAAGCGAACCCACAATGTGTTTACCCAAACCCTTATCAGCAATTGGTGCCTTGTGTATTGTACAGTAAATAAGCCCAAGGTTTAATATCATTATAATAACATGACAAGTCGGAGGCTGGGGAGGGGTTGGGGTGTGTCAGGAGCATAGTTGGGTGGTCATGGCCAGGTAGTCAGAGGCTGGGAATGTCAGGAATTAGGAGATAGTCAGGAGTAGTCGGGGAAATTAGGGGCTGGGGTTGTAGTTGCGTGGTTGAGGTGGTGGTCTGGTGGTCGCAGGGATGTCAGTGATGTAGGGAAAATCAGGGATGTGGGGGCAGTCAGGTGGTCGGGATGGCTAGAGCGGGGGGGGGGGTTTGATGCTAAATGGGGGGCTGTGGGGTAGTTGAGGGGTTCAGTGGGGGGGGGTGGTCAGTGTGGTTGGGGGGGGGCAAGGTTGCCAGGAGGCAGGGGTGTAGTCAGGTGGTTGGGGGGGTATAGTCGGGGGGTCCAGCGTGGGGGTAGAGTCAGGGGAGTCAGTAGTACAGTTACCCAGGAGTTAGAACTAGCTTTAATCCTTCTAACCTTTCCTGGGTAACTATTCTGCTAAGAGTGTCAGAACCATCCGAAGTCTCAAGGGAGAATTTTCCCCCCTTCGGGGGTGTTGTATGGAGACAGGCAAGGGTGGGCACGAACCCAATCGGTACCCCCGATCGGGTCTGCGCTGCCATTTTATGTGGGCTGGCCAATTAAGGCCCACCCAGCAAGATGCGCGCCCGGAAGCGCTGAGCGGAGGGGAGGGATTCCCTGAGCCGGGGCCTGTGCTCTTTCGTGCACGTGCTTGAAAGAGCACAGAAATCTCCGTGAGGCACCTCTGTGCCTCAGGGAGATTAGTTTAAGTTTCAAAAATTTAAATAAAGAAAAGTAAAAATTTTAGGACATGCCAATGAAAATTAATGTAAAGATTAATTTAATTTATTAACCGTTCATGAAATCTCATCCAACCCTTAAGGGTGGACGGGTAGCTCAGTTTATTACTTTAATTGATTTTTAAATGGCCTTAATGGGCATTTGACAGGTAAGCGGGCGCGCAGCCGAGTCGGCTGCACACCCGCCGAACTGAAAATCTAAATGATGTGCGGTGACGTTGGGACACATGCCCAACACCACCAAGCATCATGTTACGCCTTAGTGAGCGGGCCCCGCCCCTGTTCGCCAAGCCGAAAATTCAGGCCTCAAACTTTAAATCAGAGTTTCAGAGGGTTCCAGTTGCAGAGTAGTTTCCCAACGGAAGTTGAAACTTCCCAGGCAATTCCCATGCAGTCCTTGCCTGGGCAATTCTAAGGTATATGCCCGCGCACCTTCCTGGGTACCTCCCGGGTACAGATCTCTCGCTGCTAAATGTGCAAACTGCTGATGAGGGGCATATTTTGCCCCAGCAGTTCACCTTAGGTGCTAGTGAGGAGCAGTCGGAAAATGCACTGATTCTTCAGCAACTTCTCCGGGCGGCCAGCAGAACTACTCTGCTCACCACTCACTCATTAACAGACAAATCAACTTTGTCTATCATATTCTGCCCTCCTTCCCCAATAATTATTAAAAGATTATATTTCCTGCACATAGTTAAAAATGGAGATAGGACAATCTAACTGCAATGCCTGAGGGAAAATAGTGTGGGGCAGATAACTGCTCCTCCTGGCTCGACAACAATCTTTCAAAATCTTACCTTTACCATTTTACTGAGCAGCCTGCAGCAGTTCATTTAAGAACCATCAGTTAGGCCATTCTATGCTGAACATCAATGGACAGGGAAAGTGTGGTGCAACCTTCGCCCATTCATACCTAAAAATTGCTTAAATTTGAATAACGTAGCAACAAGCAGATATCTGAAATGCCCTGTTCTGTAATTCTATGATTCTTGTGAACTCCGCAAACAAAGTGCAGTGGACATATCAGGAGCTGACAGGAAATGCAGCCTTCCAATTCTCTGAGTTACAACTCTCCATTCGCGTCCAAAGTGGGCAATAAAACTCTTTCAGGCTCTTCTCCATATAGATGCTTCATTTACCCATAACTGTCCCATTAAAGACAAATTTACTTACTTTTCAGGAAGAGGTTAGGTTGTTTGCTTCTGTCTGAGAGTGGAAAGCAATTTTTATGTATTGCATAAGGTCATTTTACATCCGGCATTCCGGTAAATTGATTCTTAAATATACTAGGAACAGATTCTAATAATCTGCTTCAGTAAAATACACTTGATACGGAGCAGCTTCATGCTTGTGGTTGTAGTGTACAGCCTGGAAATACAGTTTATCTACTGGTATCGGTAATTATTTACTGGTCAATGAATTTGATGCATTAACCACAATTTTAGAGCTATCTGTCCAATTCATTGGATTCATGATAATTAAGGTTTATTAAGGCACCACCTTAATGGTTACAATGGAATGCAGGGTGAAATTTGCCTGCTGTGCAGATGTTCCGTTTGGAGGATCTAAATGTAATCAGTTTTACAAAGTAAATCATTTTACCTCAGGAGTATAAAGCTCAAGAGAAGTGATTATGTCCCCTGTGGATCCTAGTAACACACAATCAGTCTGAGAAAATCAGTGGCATCAGGGCAAAGAGACTGAAGCTATTGGCAATCCTGTAACATGAGGCACCTAATTTTAATCTCCTAACATTGACTCATGACCTCACAACATGGAAATCAGTGGACAGGAGTGAGAAATGATGAAATGGTGCACAGAAGGAACTGGGCTCTAGCAAAATAAATCAGGTAGGGGAGGGGTTTTGTCCAATGATTGTGTTGAGAGAGAAGTAAGGGAATGTAGGTTCTCAGAGCAGTTGAAGCCCAAGCTATCAATTTGCAGCCAGAGAGAGCAGTCCTGTTATTCCTGACCCACCAAGGAATTTGTCATAATTATAGTTTTGATAAACGTAAGACTGTAGCTTTAAGAATAATCCCGTATTGTAAGATCACATGATCTGTGTAAACCAACTAGTTTGAAGAGCGGGAATCCTCTAGGTGGGAGCTCTTCTTTAATTATAGAGTTGGATGCACACATGTAGCTGTTGCTGCAGTCTTGTAAATAAGGTTCAATGTTCCCACCAAGAAAAGTTGCCTGGAAAATCAACTTCATAGCAAACTGGCAATGAGGATAAATCAGATCCAGTGCTGTCCCTCGCCCAACGATTGTGAGTATTTAAGATAATTAAAAAGAAAGTTTGGAAGAATCAATCCCTTTGAGCCAGCCACAGACAATGGGGAGCCGATGGCATAGTGGTATTGTTGCTGGACTAGTAATGCTCTGGGGACTCAGGTTCAAATCCAGGCATGGCAGATGTTGAAATTCGAATCCAATAAAAATCTGGAATTAAAAGTCTAATGATGACCATGAAACCATTGCTGATTGTTGTAAAAGCCCGTCTGGTTCACTAATGTCCTTTAGCAAAGGAAATCTGGCCAACATGTGACTCCAGACCCACAGCAATGTGGTTGACTCTTAAATGCTGATGCCCTAAATTACCTTCCTTTGCAAGAAAACAATGAACATATCCCAATTCCCCAAGTGGTTGGATTAGTGATGAATTTCCTGGATTCCTCACCAGTCTGTGCCAGGCAGATAAGGAACTGGATGAATCGAGGTCCTGTCTCAAGTGAGAAACCAAGTGTTACATGGATGATCCCAGCAGCCATTCCCTGATGAAATGAAGCCATTTTTCAACTGAAGACACAGAATGGGCAGTCAAGATGGTATCCTATTATGGGTGTGCGAGTAGTAGTTCACAGTACTGGGTAACATTGCACATGGTTTACGTTGTTCTTTTCTTGGAACCATGTTTCTGCTGATTATTGATGCTCATTCCAAGTGGTTATGAGGTTAAGTCGCCTATTCACAAGGAAGCGATCCACTCTTAATAGAGTTACATAGTGGCCACATGGGAATCTTAAGAATGAAGATGATCACGTGAAGTTACCTTTGGTGGCCGGGAATGGATGGCGATATTAAGTAGGTGCTTAAGCACTGTGTGCATTGTCAACAGCTACAGAAGTTGCTGGTGGCTGCCCAGTTACACCCATGGGAGTGGCCTGGTAGGCCCTGGGTGAGATTGCACATGGATTACGTCATTCTTCTCTTGGAACCATGTTTCTACTGATTATAGATGCTCTTTCCAAGTGGTTAGACATTTATGAGGTTAAGTTGCCAATGTCAGGCTCTACTATAGAAAAATTACACCAAAGCTTTTCCATCCATGGATTGCCAGAAGTAATCATCTCAGATAATGGTACTGCATTTACCAGTACTGAATTTCAAAGATTTGTCAGCCTAAATGGTATCAACCACATGAAGACTACACCGTACCATCCGTCACCTAATGGACTGCAGGAAAGAGCAGTACAAACTTTGAAGGCAGAAAACAGGTGAGTCATTGGAAACTAAAATTGCTCGTTTCCTTTTTCACTACAGCACCCCCCCCCCCCCCCAACTATTACAGGTGCAACACCTGCACAGTTACTGATGAGGCGCCGTCTTTGAACAAGACTAATCCTGATACTTCCCCAGTTTGGAGGGGAAGGTGGAGAAAAATCAAGGGAACCAATAAGTGACTCATGATTTGCATAGTCGTGAGTGACAGTTTACTGTTGGAGAAGCAGTATATGTAAGGAATTTCAGCGGAGAACCAAAGTGGTTACCAGGTAAAGTAAGCTCTATGACCAGACTATTGTTGTACCACATAGAAGTGGAACGCCTGATTACCCTTAAGCACATGGATCATTTAAGAAGGGAGGTACCCTAACAAAATGATGTTCCACCTGTAATCATTGTTGAACCTGTGGTTTCTGTCAAAGTTGTTCAATCCAGGATAGACATGCCTAATGTCTCTGTCAGAGTAGACAACACTGAACTGCCTGTGTCTAATAAGGTACTGGATGTTATTGTGGTTCCAGAGACTGTGGTTCCTGCCAAAGAATCGGATGTCGTGGAGCTACAGCATTCCACACGGTTCAGGAAGCCACCTGAAAGACTGAACTTATAATTTCATGACCTGTGTAAATATTGTAATATCATGAGATAAATATCCTTGTAAATACAAAATGTACAGAAAAGTTAATGGGGGAGGAATGTAGTAATTATAGCTTTGATAAATGTAGGGCTATAATTTAAGAATAATCCTGTGTTGTAAGATCACATAATCTGTGTAAACCAATTAGTTTGCAGAGTGGGGAACCTTCAGGTAGGAGTTCTTCTTTAGTTATAGAGTTAGATGCACGTGTGTAGCTGCTGTTGCAGTCCTGTAAATAAAGTTCAATGTTTCCACCAAGAAAAGTTGCATGGAAAATCAACTCTATAACAGAATTGTTACAAAATAATTTTAAAGACTTCACTGATTTATTTCTTGCTACATCAACTTTTGTTAGGGAATCCTGGGCTGTGCTGTCCTTTTGGTAGGCCTCAGTTAAAATGGCTTGTGAGTTTGAGTGATGTCATCATTCTGTGATGTTGTCATTTAAATTAGGTCCTATCTTGGCCAGGTTGGGCACATTTCCTGAAGCCAAAAAGTTGGCATTTAAAATGGTGACTTGCATAAATAATTCAACAATAGAGTGGGAAGCTCCCAATCCTGATTTTAATCCCCTATTTGCACCATTCCCAGTTGCTAAACCCTTTATTTTCTGCCAGTTAGCAGTTCCTGACAGGTGAACAGATTAAACATTTCCAATATTCTAAATATGGTTGCACCCACAGATCTTTTCAGTGACAACGATGACAGCATAAAATTAAGCAAAGTTTCTAACTGACATTTGCCTCATTTACTGGACAAAAATTTCATGATGCCATCGATGCCAAAGTGGTTGCCAAAATTAATACGGTGTACTTATGTTGTATGATTCAACCATCCAAATAACATTTTCTTGCATGTAATTTCTTAATATTTTGCCCCAATTTAATTTTTTTTCTAACTTTCAGGATGTGTGGAAAATGCCTATAGTCTCTACCCTCATGATTTCCCCAGCTACTGTTTGTGAGACAGTGTACAGAATTTTCTTGCACCCTGGACAATGGGCTTAGAGGTGGATAGGAGATGGTAAAAGGGCAGGGGAATGCATCTGTATGGAAGTCCGATGTGCTCACACTGCTGGTGAAATTTGCCAGAGATGGCTGGGCTGCCATATGCAGACCATGCTTCTTGATGGCATGCAGACAATTGAGCCTGTTAGGGAACCAATTACCATGGGCGAAATTTCTTAGCTCCATCACGGCAGGGGCGGGGCCATAAAATGCGGTGCGCCATTGGTAAGACCATTGACTTTGGGGGGGGAGGGGGGCGTAAAATCCTGCTGGTGGGAGGGGCTGTAAAATTCTGCTCCAGGTATTTTCTGGATGATTTCACAAAGGCAAGTAAATTATTGAGCTTCAGCGCCTCAACAGCTATAACGCGAGCTCAGTGGCAGGTCAATGTAGCCTGGAATTGGCAGCCATTGCAAGCAGCAGCAATTAGGGAGGATCAGAGTGAATGAATCATAGGAGTGAAAAGCTGGAGGCTAAACAAAATTGGTGAGCATCTCAGAGGCATAAAGATTGAGGTTCTCTCCAAGATGAAACTTATATATGCAGAGTAAAGTGAGTGAGCTGTCTTGAGAAGTAAGCGCCGCAAGTGACAGCTGGTTTTGAGACCTCCAGTGAGGAGCAGCTTGAGAGAGTCAGAGAGGTGCAGCCACCTTGCTGCCTGGAGGAGCACCTCCATGGAGGCATTATTGAACCTGGGTGCCACCTGTCCTCTAGATGCTGCCATTTCATTGCCACCACAGTGAAGGCTGCCTGTTTACTCTTCTCTGCTTCTACTGCCTTACCACAGAGTTATGCTTCCACATTCAATATGACTCCTGCTTGAAAGATGCCAGTACTTAGCCCACCCACTCCACATTTCTGGCTAGCTCCCACATTAATTCAACAGCTCTGATAAAATTGCTTTTCCCCAACCCACTTTGCATCCCTATGTCAGGACTTATTCACTGACAGCAAAATTCCACCCAACGTTTCCCCCAAAGTGATAACATTGACCAGGGAATCAATGCTTAGTAATCACAAGCGCAACACCATATTCTGCAATCCCAGAGCATACTGCTTCTAGCAATTCCACTATCATGCAGTTCTAGTTCAAAGATTTGTAGAAAAGGAGTAATGTTATGAATTTATGCTTCTCCTTCTCCCAATGTCGCCTCGCTCACCAAGCACATATCAGGAATTCAGGAATGCACTAATACCCCATTGATTTTGTCAATTAATTTAATTGGAAAGAAAATTATAGGTGTCTCCCAAATTCCAGATGTGTTTTTGGGGTGTGAGCATCATCTCAGGTGAACAAATTCATAAAATTGCCCCATAAATATTATCAATGATACATCTGAAATACTCAACATGTCAGTAACTGTCAAACTGATTTTTGTCAGCTTTTAGACATTAATATTTCTACCAATTAATCTCATGTTTTAAAAAAATTTTATTGATAACATTATTAATCTTGTGTAATTTACAGTTAAAACAAAAATCAGTTGTTGGATGATAAACAGATGAAGTACATACAAACTATATTTATAAATTCTGTGGACTTTAGATGTTTCAGATTATATCTGTTCAGAATCAATTAAACAGTGGGCTATGCAAACAATAATCTCCCTATGAAAAGGAAGTTGGTTCAGAAAGACCCAAATTTTCTCAGAGTCATAAAGACTCCACGGAGCTTTAAAAATGGCGGCAGGACCCAGTTTCAGAAGTCCCGCCCTCATTTCCAACCGATCCCATTTTCACCGGTGGAGAAAAGGGGGTGGCGCATGACTCTTGTGAAGGAAACCTGAACTTAGCAGGGCTACTTTAACTCAGGACTGAGTGAAAATTGAGCCTATTTTAACTGCAGCAAGGGACTTAGCTCTCTGTTTGGGAGTAGACATAAATGCTCATGAAGGGTGGATGATATCTGTAGGACTGTCAAGCTGTGAAGTTATTTAAATTCCCAGCCCTTTAAAGTACTAAAATATGGGCTGTTTGTGTTACTGAGAGTTGAAAATCTCTGTTCTAGCAGTTACTATAGCTGTTTGTTGAAGTTACACTAAAGGCTTTCATTATATAATTATTAATGCTTAACTGCTTTCCACAACGTACAATTATTTTAGTAGGGATTCCTAAATTATGAGTTTGATTGACAGTTCACAGCAGCTATTAAAAAATTAGCTGTCTTTGATTTGGGGGTATGAATAGGGGTTTGATTTTTTTTAAAGGATTAAATACTGGAGGGGATTTAAAGGTTTTGCTTGGGCTTTCATGAATGGAGTTTTTAAAAAAATATACTGAATGCTGTTTTAGATTTTAGACCTTTATTTTATTTCAGCTCAACATGGCTCCTGGGGACTGCCCATGGTGGATTCTGAGCGAGTTGGCATGAAGGGTATAATAGCCAAGGGTGGTAGGTGGGTTGACATAAGCTGGCATTAAATTGGCATGCGGGCTGTGAGGAGCCATTTTGGGTTATGAGTCAGCATTAACTGGGGGTGAAGGGTATTAGGGTCCATTGGGGATGGTGAGGGGCATGGGTTGGTATGAGTTGGCACAGATGTGGCATGGGGAGTGTGTTTGAGATTGGGGTGATGTATGGGGTGCAAGATATAGGGTATAAATATAAGCTAACAACTAAGAGAAAGTCCCAGAGAGCCAAGGTGGGCCTTTTAAACAGCCCGCCTTGGAACTCGGCAACTCCTGTGGCTGCCTTTAATCTACTTTCAGAGCGACGGGTCTGACTGCACCTCAAACTTGCCCCCTTCCCAGGATAAAGATGCCATCATTCAGGGGAGTTTCTCCCGAGGCATGTGCGGTGAGACGGGGAATTTCCCAACTCGGACTACCAGCCTCGGGAGTGAAAATGTAAACCAAAGTTTTACGAATCAGCTGAGAACGTGATCAGGATGAAAACATGACACATGAAATGCATCTGTAAATAGCATATGTTTATTAGTACGATATAATGACAAAACGGAGTATGACTGAGTGGGCTTTCTCCTGGAATGGGGGACAGAGGTCTGATAAGAGCACAGAGATGATAGCATACTTTAATCAGCTCAAAGGCCCATAATGTAAAGTGCAACCTACTTGATCACACACAGAAGGCACTAGTCGATAGTTTGGGCTAAGTCATTTGTTTAACATTTCCACTGGGCACACATTTAGTCCTTTTATTTGTGCTGATGCGACACTGCTGAGGTTTTCAGAATGTTACCTGTTTATGCTGATTATTTAAGAATTGAAACTGGTTCAAAAACCATACTGCAAATTAGGAATCAGATGACCGTACACAGTGTTTACTTAAACTAATTAAGCATTCAAAATTGTGAAAATAAGGACTTACATTTATACTAGAATGAATAATTTTAGCTTCAACAAGGGTAGCAGATTGACCCCCTAATATATGCTCTGCACTATATTCCTATTCACTGAAGGCTAAGCTGTTATCTCCTATTTTCTGCCACTGTTTAAAGTTGTTATTTCTAACATTCTGGCATCATTAACAAATTATTTGTAATCAATGATGGTGTAGATTTTATTGAATGCACAACTGAATTCTGAGGCCACCATCTCAAGGATTCATTCATCACATTAAAATTGTAAGGTAACAATTACTGTTCTACCACCCAAACAACTCAAATAAAATATTGGGAGGAAGAAGGGCATAAAATGTACACAGGTGATCTTCCAGCAGAAGATTCAATGAGACCACAAAGGAACAGTGTTGCTGGCAGTTTCTCTGGAAGGATAGTTGGAAATTACCCTGCAGAAATTCTATGCACTTGTTTTTCAAGGTTCACGTACAATAACACATTTCTCTATCTAGATGAAAAATCAATGGGACTTTATCCTCTCATTTTAACTATCACTAACAGCGCCACTTTAATACATTAAAATCAGGTTCAGCACATTACCAGGTGTAGGGGGAGGCAATTGCGTAGTGGTATTGTCGCTGGACTAGTAATCCAGAGACACAGGGTAATGTTCTGGGGATCAGGTTTGAATCTTGCCATGGTAAATGGTGGATTTTGAATTCAACAAAAATTTGGGGAATTAAAGTCTAATGATGACCATAAAAACATTGTCAATTGTTGTAAAAACCGATCTGATTCACTAATGTCCCTTTAGGATGGCAAAATGTGACTCCACACCCACAGCAACTTTTCAATGGCCACTCAGTTGTATCAAAGTCACACAATAAAAAACTGGACAGATCATCCAGCATCCTTATTAATATCTGGGTGCTAGTGCCAAAAGTGGGAGCTCTCTCACAGACTAGTCAAGCCTGACATAGTTATCCTTTATCGTACAGGTAATGTCTCAGACACCACTATCACCATCCCTGGGTATGCCCTGTCCCAGCAGAGATGGCAACACAGTCGTATACCATCAGGAGGGAGTTGCCCTGGGAGTCCTCATCATCGACTCCAGACCCCATTAAGTCTCATGGCAGCAGGTAAAACATGGGCAAGGAAATCTCCTGCTGATTACCACGTGCCACTTTCCCTCAGCTGATGAATCAGTGCGCCTCCATGTTGAACACGACTTGGAGGAGCACTGAGGGTGGAAAGAACACAGAATGTGCTCTGGGTGGTGGACTGCAATGTCCATCACCAAGAGTGGTTCAGTAGCACCACTACTGACCAAGCTGGCCGAGTCCTAAAGGACATAGCTGCTCAACTGGGTCTGCGGCAGGTGATGAGGGAATCAACAAGAGGGAAAAATACACTTGACCTCATCCTCACCAACCCGCCTGCTGCTGATGCATCTGTCCATGACAGTATGGGTAGCAGTGACCAACACACAGTTGTGGTGGAGATGAAGCCCCGTCTTCACATTGAGGATACCCTCAATCATGTTGCTAAATGGGATAGATTTTGAGCAGATCTAGCAACTCAAGACTGGGCATCCATGAGGTGCTGTGGGTCATCATCAGCAGCAGAAGTGTACTCGTATCCTCATGGCCTGGCATATCCCCCACTCTACTGTTACCAGCAAGCCAGGGGATCAACCCTGGTTCAATGAAGAGTGCAGGAAAGCATGTCAGGAGCAGCACCAGGCATACCTAAAAATAAGGTGTCAACCAGGTGATGCTATAACACAGGACCACTTGCGTGCCAAACAGCATAAGCAGCAAGCGATAGACAGAGCTAAGCGATCCCACAACCAATGGATCAAATCTAAGCTCTGCAGTCCTGCTACATCCAGTCATGAATGGTGGTGGACAATTAAACAGCTGACTGGAGGAGGAGGCTCCCAAATATACCCATCCCCAATGATGGTGGAGCCCAGCACATCAGTGCAAAAGATAAGGCTGAAGCATTTGCTACAATCTTTAGCCAGAAGTGCTGAGTGCTTGATCCATCTCAGCCTCCTCCAGAGGTGCCCAGCATAACAGATGCCAGTCTTCAGCCAATTCATTTCACTCCACCTGATATCAAGAAATGCTGAAGGCATTGGATACTGCAAAGGCTATGGGCATTGACAATATTCTGGCAATAGCACTGAAGACTTGTACCCCAGAACTTGCTGCACCCCTAGTCAAGCTGTTCCAGTACAGCTACAACACTGGCATCTACCTGGTAATGTGGAAAATTGATCGGTTATGTCCTGTAGACAAAAAGCAGGACAAGTCCAACCTGGCCAATTACCGCCCCATCAGTCTACTCTCGCTCATCAGTAAAGTAATGGAATAGCTCATCAACAGTGCGATCAAGTGCAACTTGCTTAGCAATAACCTGCTTACTGATGCCCAGTTTGGGTTCTGCCAGGGCTACTCAGCTCCTGACCTCATTACAGCTTTGGTTTAAACATGGACAAAAGAGCTGAACTCCCGAGGTGAGGTAAGAGAGATTGCCCTTGATAGTAAGGCTGCATTTGACCAAGTGTTGCATCAAGGAGACCTAGAAAAACAGGTGTCAATGGGAATCAGGGGCAAAACTCTTCGCTGGTTGGAATCATGCCTAGAATAAAGGAAGATGGTTGTAGTTGTTGGAGGTTAGTCATCTCAGCTCCAGGACATCACTGCAGGAGCTTCCCAAGGTAGCATCCTCAGCCCAACACCTTCAGCTATTTCATCAATGACCTTCCTTCCATGATAAGATCAGAAGTGGGGATGTTCGCTGATGAATGCATAATGTTCAGCACCATTCTCAACACCTCAGATACAGAAGCAGTCCATGTCCAAATGCAGAAAGACCTGGATAATATCCAGGCTTGGGCTGACAAGTGACAAGTAACATTCACGCCACACAAGTGTCAGGCAATGACCATTTCCAAACAAGAAACAATCCAACCATCGCCCCTTGATGTTCAATGGTATTGCCATCACTGAATCCCCCACTATCAACATCAGGGTTTACATTGACCAGAAACTGAACCGGATTTGCCATATAAATACTGTGGCTACAAGAGCAGGTCAGAGGCTAGGAATCATGTGATGCGTAACTCATCTCCTAACTCCCCAAAGCCTGTCCACCATCTACAAGGCACAAATCAGGAGTGTGATGGAATATTCCACACTTGCCTGGATGAGTGCAGCCCCCACAACACTCAAGAAGCTTGACACCATCCAACACAAGGCAGCCTGTTTGACTGGCACCTCGTCCACAAACATTCATTCTTTCTACCAACGGCACACAGTGGCAACAGTGTGCCATCTACAAGATATACTGCAGAGATTCACCAAGCTTCCTTAGTCAGCAACTTCCAAACCCACGACCACTACCATCTAGAAGAACAAGGTCAGCAGGTGCATGGAACACCACCACTTGGAAGTTCCCCTCCAAACCACTCATCACCCTGACTTGGAAATAAATCGTCGGTCCTTCACTGTCGCTGGGTCAACTTCTTGGAACTCCCTTCCTAACAGCACTGTGGGTGTACCTACACCATATGGACTGCAGTGGTTCAACAAGGCAGCTCACCACCACCTTCTCAAGGCACCTAGGTATAGGCAATAAATGCTGGCCCAGCCAGCGAAGCCCATATCCCGTGAATGAATTAAAATAAAATCTTCTCAGTGGAACCAGGCCATTCTATTCTATGAGTATATTGTCACAAAAATCTGTGGAGAAAATACATAAGCACAGAGCACAATTATCAAAATAATCTTACAATGAAATAACATGAATATAATTTAATTCCTTTTCACAATTTGGCAGTAACCAGTATCAATCTTTAAAGCACCCTAGATAAAAAGTAAATAATGGTAACAGATTAATCCACATACCATTCACAGAGCAGAATGCTGTCAAGCCTTAAAGTATGGTGCAATCTTTCATAGGCTTAATAACAACACTTTTTTTTAATGATAACACTTTTTTATTGATAATTCTAAGAGGCTAAAGAATTTAAAATAATTTTCCTATCCCTTGCTATTGCTTAGATCTCATGTAATCCTGTCACTGTACCACCTTGCCTGACCTACTGCAGTATACCAGTAACAATACCTGTTTTTCAGAAACTATTAAATGGCATTGTGTTTTTTTTTAGGATATCATGATTCACTGCCTCGCCCAGTCCTCAAAAAGGGAAGTTCATAATTTTGCTAAAAAATAAATTAAACACACAAGAATAGAATTATCGACCTGAATTTTACCACAGGCTTTGGGACCCTGACTACAGGGGGAAGAGAAGGTCCCGAGGCCAGGCTCACTGCCAGCAGAATCGGCTCAGCAATCTTTCCACAGGTGCCACCAGGAGTAGTCTGGTGGTTAGGAAGGGCACAACATAAATGCAAGTGTTTTGTCTTGTCTTTTGTTGCCTTTCTCCCTAATGTACTTATCCAGTTTCCTCTTAAATGCATATCAACCATCACATGTGGTAGCAAGTTTCTTATTTTAATAACTCTACAAGTTTCTCCTGAATTCCTTACTGAAAATATTAGTGGCTATCTTAGATTTATGATTCCTACGATTTGTTCTTGGCACCCTCCTCTTTCTTGTCTTTGTGCCACTCTTCAATGCCATCATTCACACGTGCAAGCTCTTCTTCCACATACATCCTGATTACTCTCACCTTCCATTACTTTTTGCAACCTCACAAGCCATTGTTTTCAAAGCTCTTTTGTTTCCAGAGAGGGAGAAGAACTGAAACATTTGCATGGCATGTTGATCTCACTGAGCCTTCAGGAATTTACAGGTATTATAAGAGAGAAACCAAGAATATGAAACCAATGATAAGACAACAATCAGCACAGCATCAAAAATATGAAAGGATATTTGAAATACATGGGGGAGAAAGTCAGCCTTGTTTCTCCAGGCGTTGAGTGGCTTCCATTTTAGATCAGGTATTCTTTTGACATCCCAATTAACATTTGCATGAAATAAGTGACAGGCAATGACTGTCTGCAACAAGAGAGAATCTAACCATCGCCCCTTGACATTCAATAGCATTACCAATGCTGAATACCCCACTATCAAAATCCTGGGGGTTACCATTGACCAGAAACTGAACTGAACTAGCCATATAAATACTATGGCTACAAGAGCAGGTCAGAAGCTGGGAATACTGCAGCGAGTAACTCACCTCCTGTCTCCCCAAAGTTTGCCCATCATCTACAAGGCACAAGTCAGGAGTGTGGCTGATTACTCTACACCTGCTTGGATGAGTGCAGCTCCAACAACACAAGAAACTTGACACCATCCATGACAAAGCAGCCCACCTGATTGACACCCTTTCCAAAAACATTCATTCCCTCCACCAACGATACACAGTGGCAGCAGTGTGCACGATCTACAAGATATACTACAGAAACTCACCAAGCCTCCTTAGACAGCAACTTCCAAACCCACGACTACTACCATCTAGAAGGACAAGGGCAGCAGACACATGGGAACATCACCATCTAGAAGTTCTCCTCCAAGCCATTCACCATCATGACTTGGAAATATATCATTGTTCCTTCACTGTCGCTGGGTCAAAGTTCTGGAGCTCCCTTCCTAACTGCACTGGGAGGGTATACCTACACCACATGGACTGCAGTGGTTCAAGAAGGCAACTCACCACCACCTTCTCGAGGGCAATTAGGGATGGACAATAAATGCTGGCCTAGCCAATGACGCCCACATCCCATGAATGAATTTTTTAAAATTAGGCTTATTGTTTATGGGAATTGCAATCTGATCAGAACACCTTCGTACAAACAGGTGGAGTTTGCTCCATTGCAGTCTCTTTCTTTCCAGGGACTGGTGAAAGAAGCTGTAAAATATTTTGTTTCCTGTGGAGTCAAAAGGACCAGAAGTTCTGGTTTTGTAAAAGAACTGCAGGATGCTGCCGCCCCCTTTTAGGATGGCTTTTGCTCTTCCAGAACCTACCTGAGGGCCATTGCCAGCACAAATTTTTGCAGACATAACTGGCAAGATGCATCTCCTAGACAATACCTATCGGTGCCCTGAGCTTATCGATTCTATGCGGATGAGGCCTGATGCTGAATTTAACATGGGCCTTCCAATGGCATGGAATGCAGAACCTATTTCAGAGGCAAGTCCAATTTCTCACCCATGCATGCCAACTTAGAAACTCACAAAAGCAGTTCAACAACTCCAGAAAAGCTCTCATGATGTCTACAAAGCTGACAAGTCAAATGACAGGCATTAACTTAGAAACAGCCCTGAGTGTAAGCCAATAACTAGGTTTATGATGATTGAATGTGTTCAATGCAGTTTTATTACACAGGTTTCTAGAACTTTCATCAGTATTTTAGGATCATATTTCACAATGTCAACTCTACAGTCGCAAAAGTCAAAACTCAAAAACGTTGCTTTTGACATGAAAATAAGTGATTATGCTGAGAGTGCAATGAGACTTGAACTTGTTGTAAATTAAGCTGCAGCTATCCCCAATACATCCATCACTGGTATTGCACTGTACCAAAGCCCATAAAAATTTATTTACTGTATTCTAGAGATTGGTGAAAGAAGGTCTTGGCCTTTAACAGAAGGCAGATGGAGTGTACAAGTAAGAAAGTCTTACTACAACTGTGCACGGCATTGGTGAGACCGCAGCTAGGGTTCTGTGTATACTTTTGGTCTCCTTACTTAAGGAGAGGTACATTGAGAGAGAATTGGATACAATTCAGAGAACGTTCATTAAGCTGATTCTTGGGATGAAGGATTGTTTTATAAGGGAAGATTGAGCAGATTGGGCCTATAATCATTGGAGATTAAAAGAATGGGAGGTGATCTTATTGAAATATCTAAGATTCTGAAGGCGCTTGTCCAGGTAGATGTTGAGAGGAAGCTTCCCCTTGTGGGGGAATCTAGAACTGGGGGCACAGTTTACAAATAAAGGTCTCTGATTTAAGATGAAGATGAGGAGGAATTTCTTCTCTCAGAGGGTCATTAATCTTTGGAATTGTCTTTCCCAGAGAGTGGGGGAGCTGGGTCATTGAATATGTTCAAGGCTGAGTTCGACAGATTTTTGATCTACAAGGGAGTCAAGGGATATGGGGGACTGACGGGAAAGTGGAGTTGAGCCACAATTAAATCAACCATAATCTTATTGAATGGTAGGACAGGTTTGGGGGGCTGAATGGTCTACTCCTGCTCCTAATTCTTATGATCTTATGATCTAAGCATGAAAGAAACGGTTTATTTCCGACAGGAATCTGAAGACATGCATCCCTCCTCCATTGAGGTTTTGATCTTGACCATTTGCTACATTTTCCAGCATTGATTTCACTTAAGTCACAGAGCCTTTTGAACAAAGAATTGTAATCCTTTACCAGTCTGCCACCACATGCTGGGCCGAGCTAGCAAGGGCCATATGTTCCCAAATCAAACCTTGCCCTTATGCAGCTGCACACAAAATGTTCAAAACTAATTGAACTATCTGTAAAGGAACTGTCCAAGCATTTCCTAAAAATGCTTGAACTTTGCACAGATGCACAGGGCTATTTGGAAATCTTCCAGGACAACGATTAAGAAATGCTAAGGACTGACGAAGAACACTGATTTTCATCAGCAAATGTTGACACACTGACGGATATGCAAACTTATAGGTTAACAACCTGCTAGGCTTGCCCAGGAATCTCCAGAAAAAAAGAAAGACCTGCAGTTATAAAGCACTTTTCACAACCACTAGACATCTCAAAGTGGTTTACAGCCAATGAAGTACTATTGAAGTATAGTCACTGTAGTAATGTAAGAAACATGGCAGCCAATTTTTGCACAGCAAACTTCCACAAACAGCACCATGATAATGTTCCAATAATCTGCTTTTGTGATGATTGAAGGGCTAAGTATTGGGTGCACACCGAAGATAACTCCCTACTTTTCTTTGAAATAGAGCCGTTGGACCCTTTACATCCACCCGAGCGGGCAGACGGAGCCTCGGTTTAACACCTCATTCAAAAGAATGCACCTCTGGAAATGTTGCACTCCCTCAGTACCACACAGCAGTGTCAGCCTTGATTTTTATGCTCAAGCCTTCAACTGGGAAATTGAAAATTAATCGTCAGGACACCCTTGAGCAGTCTAGGAGAAAGACTGTGTTTTATTTCATTTTCTTTTGAACAGTTTCATTTATTAGTTATAAAAGATACTGGGAGATGATGAAAAGGGCTATTGGACTGGGTAGGAGAGTTAGAAGCCAAGGTCATGTGTTGAAACCTCCAGGAACCCTAATGGGAATGTTATTTGTGAGTGCACTGCACCAAGGTCTTAGAGTGGGGCCTCAGAGGTGATAAGTCTACCAGCTTTGCTAAGCTAGCATTTAAAGGCTGACTCATTGCTCTCACTGCAGTGTTTTATGAGACACTTTATTAGGCAAAAGTGTCTTTTAAATCTGAAACTTGCAACTGATATCAGGTGAAGCATTTTAAAAAGATATGGGCAAAACATAAATAGAACTCTTTTTAATATTGTATAACATTGGGTCAACTCCAGAACTCAATAATTAAGAATATTTTGCCAGGGACCGCTATTTACAAAACTACCATTATCTCTTTCGGAGATCATATTTGTCAGATTGTTATTTCAAAGTACTGAGAGAAATATGATTAAGTGTTTTAACAAACATGCTCACAGCTTTGGATTATGAAATCTACTGCCTGGAATTTCCTAACTTGGGGAGCAGGATTTGTGTCTCCAAGTATTGGGAGATGGGGGCTTCCTTCTCCATTTTTTTGTGTGTTTACATGCCAGTACTGCAACTTGTGACTGGCCATAATAAAGAAGGTTCATTCGGGAAGGCACCAAACACATCAAGGGACTATATCGGGAATATGAAGAGGTGAAGTCAAGGCATCAGAGAGAGTGCACAAACCTCCAAACAAGTCACCTACCCAACCCTTCAAACGGTACTTGTTCCGCATGTGGCAGTGTCTGCAGATCGCGCATTAGACTTATCAGCAATCTCAGAACCCATCGAACCAGAGTGAAAGCAGGTCACCCTCGATCCTGAGGGATTGCCTAAGCAGAAGAAGACTGCAACTTTCACAGAACCATCCTGCAGCTGCAAAGCCAGGATAGGTTATTTCTTGCTTGCAGAAAGGAAGCAGACATGGCAGATTTAGTTCTGCAGCAGAACCTTAAAAGGGTGGTTTATTTTGCCTTGCTTCCACTTGTACTGTATGTTTTTTTTATGGAGGACAGGGGATAAAATTCACTAAGGGTTACTGATACATCAGTGGAAGTGTAACTGAAGCAGCTTGAGTTGACAATTGGGGTCATCATTGGCAACACAGTGCAAAAAGGATCAGGCGAACTCTGATCATATTAATTTTTAACACAACACCCAGACAGCATGTAGCTGCAAGACGGAAAGTAGTTATTGACTTCAGAAGAATAACAGCACAATGAGTGTTCACAACTATCTTAAATATATACAATATCACATACCCTACAGTGCTTCTGAACAATTAACAGCTGCTGGTGCCCTTAATGCCACATTTTTGATTTTTTTTCTCAGGCTATGAGCAGCTCATAATACTGTGGTTGTTGTCCAGTACTAGTTATTCAGAGATGGTGGACCATTTTCAACCTCTGCAATACCTATGCTGAGAGTGTTACTGATTCCATTTTTTAAAATTACTGTACTTGGAAACAATTTGTTAACTATTTACCAAGGTGGAATCTGAATTTAGGATTTCTAAATTAATGTTCTTTTACCATAACCTAGGTTAGGTACACTAGGTAGTAGGAAGCATACAGAAGATCAAAGGAGGAGTACTGTTATACGAAAGTAAATGTATCTCAGGCATTCTTTAACTGATTTATCGCCCCCCAGCCCCCCACCCCTGCTTTGCTGTCACTGAGGTAGGATAGATTCAGTTCAAAATGAACCAAACTTCTTTGTAGAGCACCAAACATCTTTTCTCCAAGAATTTCAAGCTTTCAGTAGCAGTTTACTTTTAAGGCTATGCGCAACATTTTAAGAGCTGACAATGCTGGGCCCTTCAATCCTTATGCACTCTCAACACATCATGCTAGCGCATAAGAATGGCAATGATTTCGGTTAATGAGATGACTTTGCATCATAGCACAATGTCAGTTCAAAGCATTGCAAGCTATGCAGTGTGTGAGGAGCAGTGGTCCTGTCAGCAGTGCATCTAGGACTGTAATGATCAGCAACATTGTGTTATCTCGTCCCAAGCAAAATTTGTTGTGTCTTAGCTGTTGCCATCTGCTGACCTAAACATTTTGTGTTGGCCAGCCACCTCATCGACAAGTCAATGTATAATTTGGGAGGGAAACACACTTTCCTTGTCCATGTAGCAACTCTCCTACTTGCTCATATTGAGGGTAAAGGGCAGCATGGGCTGATTGGGATGAATGTTCTGTTTCTGTGATGTAACTTCTATTTAGTTTTATGTTTCAATATTTTCTGTTCCTATGGTTCCTAAAGCTGACAGAACAACCACGACTGCCGTCACCACAGTTTTTATTATTAGGAGCCTGACAACCCCTTCACAGGTAGTTCTTTTTGCTACTAACCTGGGCGGATCAGGAAATGTAATTATTGCCCAAGCAGCCATTATTCATTCACTTTATTAGCAGTATTACCGAAACAACTATGGAGGCAAATTAGCCCCAGATCTTGCAAAAGGTCATGCTATGTATGCAAAATTGCATGTGGTGAGCCAATTTGCTTGTTACATGCCTGGTTAATGCATTTAAAAGGCAAGAATAACAAGCATAGTCACATTACCCATGTACAAGTGCAAAGAAGAGAAAGTACATGTGAAAACCTATTTCAAAAAGTGTATTGGTCCTTGCACAAGCTGGAAGACGCAACTGTCCAATGATGACCATCTCAGAAAGAAAGGGGGACCTTTCTCTCAGTAACTGATCTTAAGCAATTGTTTCTTACAATACGTTACTGCAAACGTTATTAGCTGACTTTAGATTTGTTCTCAGCATCAAGGCATCTGTTTTTTCAGACATGAAACTCGTGCTTCTCCCCATAAAATACTTGTTTCAAGTGAGAGGAGGTGATTCCTTCATTCCTTGGATAAACAGGCTACATGAGAAAAAATTAACCTGGGTGTAAATGTCTTCAAATGTAATCTTGTGAAACTAATTCTGTTACTGACTATAAACTCTGCTATGCTACTTCAGTTTTACACCTGAGCAGTATTTGAATCTCCCGTAATTTATCTCAATCTCTGTTTTCTCTGTCATTACCACAAATGTTCCCTTAACCATCACCTTTTTTTTTATTTTGTTCCTTTCAATTGACTGCTTACCACTTTTCCATTATCAGCTTCCTATTAATGTACACACTTTTTAATCCTTCATTCAGGCTAATGATTTTTCATGACATGACGTCCAGTGACAAATCCTGCAATTTTTTGTCACCTAAATGACAAGTCAACTGAGCCTGAAGTAATGGGATTTTTAAAAGTTTCAGCTGCAGCCACCTGGCCCTCCACAAATGAAACATTTTGAAAGAATGCTCCTTGTGTAGAGATGATGGGGATAATTGTGACTTTCAGTGATAGTATGAAATGGGTGAAAGCAAACTGGCAGCACATTTTCTTTCCTAAATTCTATTGCTATTGAATTGTGCTACCAATTCACTATCACCCATCTCACACTATTGTGCAAAGTCAGAATTAGCTCCAGGTTATTTAGTTCACCTTAGGTGCAATTTTTATGCTGAATGTAACCTGCACTGTACAGTAACCAGCTGATGTTGCATTTTATGCCTTTTCTGCTCATCTGTTTAAAAGGGCAGGTTTTCTTTCTGGTTGAAATTTACTAGCATCACTTACTAAGCTTTGCTTAACAGCTGCTGGAGATGGATGCATGCTACATTTAACGGTCATCTGTGCAACCATAGAACACTGTAGACCAATACATGAGTCTTAGCTACACATGGCCAATTGACAATCCAGATATGGCTAATTACATTTTTGATTAGTAAGTAAAAAGTGAATAAAAGGCATGCCATTGGGTATGTGATCTCACATTCCCTTGCTATATGCATGTGTACTTAGGCCGTTATGTGTGTTTGTTGGTCAAATGGTAAGAAGAAAAACAAAGAATGGGAGCATTTTCTGATTGTTATGCTTTTCTTCCTTGGTTATGGCTTGTTGGTTATTTGCTAAAATGGGAATAATATGGGTGAAAATGCTGCACCTCAGCACCACACAAACACCAGTAGCAATGTATGGAGAGCAGAATTGTCATCAAGATCAGCTTGGCCAATCAGAATAACCAATCTATTCTCGAATAAGAAAGCAATCCAACCAATTGCCAGCAACTCCAAGAAGGCATGTCAAGGCAAAGGGCAAGCAATGTCAAACTGCCTTCTGGGTGGAGTACAGGGGCAGTCTGGTCCATCACAGGAGCCAACATTCTTATCAATCACTGATGAAGTCAAATTATTACTTAAAACTGTTGGACAAAAATCTAAAAGGTGCACTAAGCAGCCCACTTGATTGGTGCCCCTTCTACAACATTCACTCCTTCCCACATTGATGCACAGTGGCAGCAGTATATACCATCTACAAGATGCCTGCAGGAACTTACCAAACCTCCTTAGACAGCACCTTCCAAACCCTCGACTGCTACCATCTAGAAGGACAAGGGCAGCAGACACATGGGAACAACACCACCAACAACACCCTTCCTGACTTTGAAATATATTGCTGTTTCTTCAATGTCGCTGTGTCAAAATCCTGGAACTCCCTCCCTAATAGCACTATGGTGTAACTACACCATGGACTGCAGCTGTTCAAGAAAGCAGCTCACCACCACCTTCTCAAGGGCAATTAGGGATGGGCAATAAATGCTGACTGTTATGTTCCTTCTGTTGGGTCGCTTTGCTCAGCGAACACAGTTGAATGTCTATCTACTGGTGAGTGAGTTGTTAAACAATATACTGCAGTTGCAAAGACCAATCTAAGATGAAGCACATGCCATTTATTAACACAAGTAACAGAACACTAACATGTGTGCTTCTCAAACCAGACCCTATTCTGAACTATTGATTAACATTGTAGCCCATACTACAAAGCAATTGGGTAAAAGAGTCATGTGGTCAATCTACTCACATTCTCTTAAAGAGTATTGCACCTCAGATTACTACAGTGACTAGCAAGCGACGCCCATATCCCATGAATGAATTTTTAAAAGGTGCATTGTATCTCTGGGAAAGGTCACTGTCTAAGACCTTTCTGCCATAGTGCACCAAGGGGCTGGGAATTGTATAGACTCCTCAGATTGTATGACTCACAATGAATGTATGCAATGAATACTAAATGTAGCATAATTGTACTGAAGCACCTGAGTGCAACATGATATATGTCGATAGCTTGAATACCATTGCAATTTCTGTAGTGACCATGTTGAGAAGTCTGTAATGTTCAATGATTGTATCACGGCACCTCATGATCTATGTGGAAAGTTGAATATGATTACACGTTTTGTGATTGCGATTTTGAAATGTTTTGTAATGTTCTTGCAGATATTTTTATGAATAAAGTATATTTTTCCAAAAAAAGGACTCTTCAAGCTAGAATTACAGTCTTTGATTAAAGAGAAACACTGCCATGTTCCACAATGAATAGTGCTGGATGCTTATTAAGTAAATATTCAGATGAAGTATGTTTACAGCATTAAGTGTGCAAAGAATTTTCTACTAAAATTAGTGCATGTGGCTGAAACACTGTTGCTTTAGCCACACCTGTGCCTCATCAGCAATGTCTGTGGGCGAACACTGAACTAGAGCAGTCTATGACAATTCATTCAATCCAAACAAAGTCAATTATCTTATATGAAAGTACAAAAGAGAATGGTTGTATAAAATGCTCTCTCACTGTGGCTGGGTGAGAAATGGGACAATAGTGAAAACTAAGTATCGGCAGATTAACTATTAGTAGTGATCATGCCAGCAGGGTCAATAGAGATGAGTGAGACTGAGAATTACAGTAACAGCAATCTTTTGTTCAGGTGTGGCAATCATAATATTTCAAGCCACTTTTTATTTTTCATTTTCAAGTAAAATAAACATTATTTTGCAGTAATACTGCTGCGATTTTCCTGATTTTACATTCAATGATGCATGATTTTCAACAAAATTTCTCAAGACAAGTTCCTAGCCTCATTCATCATCATTCTAAATCAATGGAAAGTAGTACTCTGCGATTTACTTCCATTTCCCTTCACTGGATAACAGAAGGTAAATCTTACAAAGAGGATATCAGGAATTTGAACCCAAATGTCACAGCACTTTAAAGGAGTTTCCAACTGATAATTTTAATTAAATTCACACTCCCAGCAAGGAGCTCCATGTTGAAGTACAAACTTGTAAAATCTACTGTTCTCTGAAAGATTGTAGAGAGATTCTAGGATACCAACAGTATGGCAAACTAAATGTGTGTATGGCTCATTTTCAAAAAGGATAACAGAGCTTTACATGTACCTATAAAAGGCACATCTTCAGATAAGTTGCAACAAACAATTTCTGCAAGACATAATAAGGCCAAAATCTGCATGATCGTGGTGCATTACAAAAGCGCTAGGAACTAACCATTGGAATGCTTAGCCTGTTGGATTTTATGGAATCGGGGGAGCTTACCGCATTTACCTATGCTGTGTGGACACCAATACCAATAGCAGCACTTTTAGGGTGTCCACCAGCTCTCACATGCCAAGGGAAAACAACTCAGTCCTCTAAAAGTGGAAGAAAAGGCTCATTTGCTATTTATTCCCTCTGCTTTGAAAGGGTGCCAAAACTTGACCAAAAACTTGAGCCTGAATTTTTCAGATGGCGGGCAAGCTCGGCAGGAGCAGGCGGGGCCGGTTGCGAAGCCAATCGCCACCCGCGATCAGCTTCACGCCACCATTTTACGCATCATAAGACGCAAGCTGTAGTGCTCAGTGCTACCTGTGCGGGTAGGGGGAGGAGAGAGAGAGTCAGGGCCAGCACTCTTTCGCGTAAGAGCGCTTCAATTTCCGTGAGGCATGGAGCTGCCTCAGGGAGATTGAAGCAGTTTTCAAATAAATAAATAAATGGCTCTAAAATTTTTTCCATATATCCCCTCATGTGACTATCTCACATGAGGGGGGACATATTTTTATATTTCACAATTTTAAAAAATTTAATTAATAAATGCTTCAAGAAACCTCATCCCACTCGTGGATGAGGTTTCCTAAAAAACATGAAGGCCACTTGGCCTTTTTGCCTGCCCGCCATCTTAAGGTTGGATGGGCAGTGTCATCAATGACCTTAATAACTTCCTCAATGGCCTTAATAGGCCATTTAAATATCAGCGTGCACGCAGCCTACTCTGGCAGCCCGCCGATTGAAACATCGCGAGTCAGCATGATGATGTCGGGACACACGACCGACGTCATCACGTGTCATTTTATGCGATGGCGTGTCGGGCCTGTCCCCATATACCGACTGAAAAGTCCTACCCTTGAATCTTTGTTGGAGGTCTAGGTGGTTGCTACATGTGCAGTATGTATGTCTGTTACATACTGATCTCACTAGGTGTATGGGGTGTACCGATGCAGTTGATATGTTCACCAGGTGAGAAGGTAGCGATGCTTAAACCTATAGCATTGAAAGTTCACATCCTTAGCCAGGCCCACTGTCCTTGTAAGAGGTTGCAGAGGCTCTTCTGATTACAAGACCCCATAGAATCCTTGCTGTAATGCCAGGATATAATACCACCATATCCAGGTCGAGGCCTAACTTCCAGCCCTTCTGCTGCACTGCCATTGGGGTTACAGTGGGAGTGGGCCAGAAGAGCTGCAGATTGAGAATCCAATATCTGTTTTGTCAATACAGAATTGGTTTGGGAACTAAATGTCAGCAAATGCTTCCACCATATGAAGGTTTTAATCATCCCCTTTTTGTGGAGCACATCTAGAAGGATATTTGGTGATAAATCTTTATCCCGGCTTGGTTAGGATGGCCGTGGATGTAATGTGCTTCATACCTGCCAATTGAATGGGCAGGCTACGACACCAAAGAATGAACTGGCATTTTGAACTCTTTCAGATCCCTTATTTCAATACATAACATATTTGATAGTTTTGCCACAGGGCATCTGAGACATCTTCAACAGCTCCCTCTTATGCTGCTTTCACTCAACTTTTCTAGGAAGCTATACTCTACTTATTTCCTTACCAATTTGAATGCATAATTATGTTCATGCGCTGAAGACCCCTATTGTCTCACAAGGTGTATGCAATCTCTGCAACCTATTACAAGGCCAGTGGGCCAGGGTAAGAATGTGAACTTTCAATGCTATGGGTTTAAGCATTGGTACCTTCTCGCCTGGTGAACTATTGTGCAGTGGCTCTTTCTTACTATTGTATGTGCTCTAAATAATTGCAAGATGAAGTGGAGCATAGCTAATGAGAACAGAATGAGATGAAAACCAATGCTACACAATTATCAGCCCCTCAATTCTTATGACGAAGTAGCAATCATACTACTTGGTATGGAGGGGGTGAGAAATGGGAATGTTGATGCTCCCCAAGCTGAGGGACAATACAATTTTGTCTTCCTTTTTATTCTTGCTCATCTACTCACTGCCACTAAAGGACAAGACTGTGTGACAATTTCTCATGGACCTAAATTTTCATCAAATTTAACCATTGCAATATTTCTTTACTTTCCTGAAGCCCAGACAGAGTCAGCACAGATTGATCTACTTTAGGGTACTTCTGTACTAACAGTGATGAGGATGTAATAGTGGCACAAAGAACACTAGTATGTAGGGAATGATGGTGGAGGCACATGGATGGAAAGAACTTGCTGTCAAAATAGCCAGTTTATATCTTTCCTCAGCTGAGAAGTCAAATGATGTAACAACAACTTGCATTTATATAGCATCCTTAATAGTAAAATATCAAATGGTGCTTCACAAGCACTATTGAACAAAATCTGATACGGAGCATCATGAGATATTAGAACAGATGACCAAAACCTGGTCAAAGAGGTGAGTTTTAAGGCGCATTTTGAAGGAGGAGAAAGAGATAAAGAGGCGAAACAGCTTGGAAAGCGAATTCTAGAACTAAGGGCTGAGGCAGATGAAGGCATGTTTGTCAATGGTGCAGTGATTAAAATCAGTGATACACAAGAGGCCAGAATTGGAAGAGCTTGGAAATTTTGAAGCATTGCAGGGCTGGAGGGTATTACAGGAATAGGGTGGTGAGAGGCCAGGGAAGTTTGAGGCAATGGAGGGAGTGGAAAACAAGAAGAAAAATGTTAAATTTGAGATGTTGCTGCACTGCAAACCAATGTTGTTGTGTAAAACCTTACAGGACATCCCTTCAAAAGAATGAAACTTTGTGAAAACAGATACATTGTAGTCAGTGGCATTGTATGCATTAAACTGCAACAGCTAAGGCCACTGTGGGGAAGTATACCAGCTGCATTTGCAGGAGAGATGGAGAAAAGCAGAAAATACCATACGAATGAAAAGATACACGTTTTATTTTGCTTCCTTTCCTGTAGCAAGATTACAGGAGATGCAAAAACAGATTTAATAAAAAGGATTGAAGTTCACTCAAGCAAATGGAATCTCAGTTAGACAGGCTGGCACACTCATAACATCCAATAGCTCAAAATTATTGTATTTACTTACTTTGCAAGTAATTATAACTTTTTAATATATTTTTCACCATAATCTAATAAAGCCATGGTATAAACAGACAGCATAGCAGAATCCTTTAAATTAGAATACTTATACACATTTGTGAATCTGGTGTCACACAAATATATCACTTGTACTAATTGACCTACTTATATGAATAACAGCAACAAAATGCTCTCCCTATGAAATATGTTTTCAAATGACATCCAAAGCCATTCACTAAAATTAATACTTAAAAATGATCCTTAATGGAACACAAATCTCAGTGGCTATTTAAATACTTTGACAACATTAATATATATGTTTTTATGAAGTCTTCTCAAGTCAATTTTGGAATAGCATCAAAACATTACTTCAAAAGATTAAGAAAAATGCCAGGTCATTACACTGAGTCAAAGCCAAAAATTAAACTTGTAGCATTGATTTGCCTAATGAACCAATTTAACAATTGTGCATTTCTGATGTACAATCCAATATGGGATTTGTTTTTTTCAATACTTACTTGCTACCCTATGGCAGGATAACCACAAATGCTCATGACTGCAATGCCACAAGTTTACCCTAAAGCAATATGTCACATGAGGAAGATAAAGATATTACGCAAATTACTCATACTAAAATTTAATAAAATATGTTCTAATTTTCTACCACTTCACAATAGTTGTTTATGATGTAAGTAACATTGTTCCCCTCTCCTCAAAACCTATTCTCAGTTGTTTGCATGATAGAATGACCTGGATTTTACATTCAGATATGAAGCAACAGCACTCATTGTTGACCTTGTAGAAAACTGTCTGCAAAGCTCTCATGACCTCTGTGGCATGGATTACACCTTTCACAACCATAATTTCATTCTGGCTCAAATTATAATGATTTCTGACATCCAACAAAAGTGATGTCATCAAGTAGGCTGAGTAACTAATCACACTGAACAATTGTTACAGACAGCAAGCCAGGAAGGAATAAGCAAGTTTTACCATCTACTTTTTAGAACTTTATAGAAAGTAAAATAAAATTGTGACAAGCACATATGATTGAGATAGAAGCTGAAATATCATAAAATAAATCTTTAAAAAAAACAATTATTTAAAAATCTATGATATTTTTATTGTGGAATGCAGAAATTTGACATCCAACAGATAAAAAAAAATCTTTTCAGGGCCAGGGACATTGTTCAGCTGTACTTATGACTTAGTATGTCATTAAAAAACTTCATTCAACAAGGAGTGACCTTTTCAAGGGTTTTTGCAGCAAGAATAATAGTATAAAAAGTGGAAGTTCACATCAATTTTGCAAGTTCTAATTGACTTCCATCTGCCTGGGCTTCAGCAACCCACCCTGTGGAGGAGCAGGGAATCACTGACAGCAACCTCTGCATTTCCAAGTTTAATTGTGCATGTGCAGATGCCAGAAATTGCTGTTGGTTTTATAGAGTAATGACAGCAAATGCTGATAGCTTCTCCATCATTATAGCTGCAAAATACACCGATATAATCAGATCAGATACTTAATGCAGTCTCATGATGATCTGCTGCTCATTATTTTAACTCCAATGTTAGCTCACTTCAAATAAGTAATTAATGCTAAAATATAAAAGGGGATAACATTATTTTACTTCTTCTTGGAATGTTGGCTGTGTTAGCAAAAGCACATCAATATTTTACTCTATATTGGCTGGAGAAGCTGATAGTATACATTCTTCTTCAACCACCACAATCCTTGTGGTAACAATGCTCCCATTATGGTGTTAAATAGCAAATTCCAGGATTTTGCCCCATAATGAAGGAGCAATAATATATATCTGAGTTAGAATGGAGTCTGACTTGCAGGGTAACTTGGAGGTAATGCTGTTCTCATAATATTGCTGCATCTGATCTTCACAAGGAAGGAAAGCGCTTTGTAGAAAGACTGGTGAGCTGCTGTGGTTTATACTATGGATAGCATGTACTGTAGCTACAGTTCACCAGTGGTGAAAGTGGTAAATATTGACCCCACTGGGACAGGTGCTGATCAGTTGAAATACTTTATCCTGGATAACGTTGCATTTTTTCTGTATTACTGCAGTGGTATCCACCGAGCCAAATGGTGAGTATTCCATCACACTTTTGACAAAGCATTGCATATGATGGAGAGGGTGCATCTGGGTACAGAGAGTCCCCAGCTTCAGTTTTGTTCTTGTAGTCATTCTGTTGATATTACAGGTGAATTATGGTCATGGTCAATGTTGACCCCCAATTCCATGAGATCTGTAAGAGGCAGCTGGACTTTATCTTGATGGAAATGGTCATCTACTGCCAATAACTTGGCGCAAAGGTTACCTCCTTCTTATCAATTTTAACCTTGATGTTGTCCAAATCCTTCTGTGCTCAGCTTGAGTTTAGTTATAAATGGAGATGAACCTTGCAAAATCATCAGGGTACAGCGCATGTCAGATGTTATGATTGAGGGGAAGTCATTAATTATGCAGCCGAATATGATTGGGCCAAGAATGTTGCACTCAGGAACTCCTACAGCATGTCCTGGGACTAAGATTTGGACAGGTTAGAAGAATGGACAAAGAAGTGACAGATGGAATACAATGTGGGGAAGTGTAAGGTCATGCACTTTGGTAGGAAGAATAGAGGCATAGACTATTTTCTAAATGGGGAGAGAATTCAGAAATCTGGAGTGCAAAGGAACTTGGGAGTCCTAATCCAGGATTCTCTTAAGGTTAACTTGCAGGTTGACGCGGTAGTTAGGAAGGCAAATGCAATGTTGGCATTTATTTTGAGAGGACTAGAATATAAAAGCAGGGATGTGCTGCTGAGGCTTTATAAGGCTCTGGTCAGACCACATTTAGAATATTGTGAGCAATTTTGGGCCCCGTATCTCAGGAAGGATGTTCTGGCCCTGGAGAGGGTCCAGAGGAGGTTCACAAGAATGATCCCAGGAATGAAAGGCCTAACATATGAGGAATGTTTGAGGACTCTGGGTCTATACTTGATGGAGTTTAGAAGGATGAGGGGGGATCTGATTGAAACTTACAGAATGCTGAAAGGCCTGGATAGCGTGGACATGGGGAAGATGTTTCCATTAGTAGGAGAGACTAGGACCCAAGGGCAGAGCCTCAGAGTAAAGAGAAGACCTTTTAGAACAGAGATGAGGAGAAACTTCTTTAGCCAGAGAGTGGTGAATCTATGGAATTTATTGCCACAGAAGGCTGTGGAGGCCAGGTCATTGAGTGTATTTAAGACCGAGATAGATAGGTTCTTGACTGGTAAGGGGATCAAAGATTATGGGGAAAAGGCGGGAGAATGGGGTTGAGAAACTTATCAGCCATGATTGAATGGCGGAGCAGACTCGATGGGCCAAATGGCCTAATTTCTGCTCCTATGTCTTATGGTCTTATGATGATTGGCCTCCAATAATGATAACTAGATTCCTCTATGTCAACAATGATTCCAATCACTGGAGTTTTTTACCCCCTTCGTCGCCATTGATCTTAATTTTGCTGTCCCTCCCTGGTGTCATAAATGGTTGAATACTACCTGGTGTCTAGGGCAGCTACTCCTATCTCATCTTTGAAATTCAGCTTGTGTCCATGTCTGCGAATTACTCTGATGGAACTTCGACTTCACATGACTGAACAGTTTATTGTTGAGTAGATGGAACCAGGGTAGATGATATGCAGGGTTGGAGCACAACTTTAGGGAGGAGAAAGGTACCTAATTTTAAAAGGAAGGTCACTAGGCTTCAAGAGAAGTAGGGACTTACCTAATTAATAGTGTTGGACAAAAATAAACTCAGTTTTTTTTACCTGTCATTCTTTTTACTGATAGCTACCTCTGAAGGCTGCTCATTGTAATCTATTTTCTTTAATTCTAGGTATATAAGGCGAAGATAAACAAAGTCTCACTGCATGCAAACATAATAGCTTGTCACAGCACACATCATCACTCATTCTGTCCCCCCCACAGATTTCAGAGTAGTGAGGTATAGAGGAGTCCACAGTGTGTGAGACAGCACAAGTCCAAAAGAACAGTTGATGCTGGCATGGGAGGAGAAGGAACCTGCAACATGGGGGCCCTCCACATTGCAGTTTCCTGCCTCAGCAGGTAAGCCCTGCTTTCTGAGCATCAAATATTGATGCTGGCACTCAGGGCCATGGGAGCAGTCTGCTTGATGCATGCTTACAGCCTTCAAAGTGCCTTTTGCAACTTTGTATTCTACCAGGGAGACTTCACATACATCTGCACTGGAACTCTCCACAGCCGATTCTTGACTCAAGCTACTGCAATAGACACTTGGAATTTCAGATTACAACGCCCTGTATCTTCTAGCTCTGACAGGCATAGTGAATGATTAGAGGGAACCATGAGGCCTTTCTCTTCTGGGATCTCAAGGATGATATCTCTTTGAAGCACAAAATTGAGCATAACTACCATGATGTTTGAAATAACCTGGCTGCACCACTGGATGCCCAAGATCAATCCAAGCAAGTGCTGCTTTAACATATGCATGCATTCATTTCTTTATGTCAGTGTTCATTAGTGAGTTTCCTCAGATAGCACAAAAGTGTCTTTCGTCATGGCTACTCTGAGACTTGTCTAATAGGTCAAATATTGGTGGGGCAGTAGGTGTCTTAATATGATGATAGCTATCTGAAAAGCCTTCCAATTGCCTAATTTGATGTCAGCAGTTGCAAGAAGCTGAACATTTAGATTGTGGAATGTTTTCCTATTTGTATTAGTTGGGAGTACACAGAACCACATAGATGCGATCTATAGTACCCTGGACATTCATAAATTCTATCATATTGTGTAGCTGTCTAATGATGCTATTGGTTATACATTGGGAAGTAGATGAGGCTGTTGCTTAAATAAATGGGGAATCATTAATTTCTTTCACAAATTTTTCTACAATGTTTAGCTTATGTAGTTAATATCTTCAATGGTTGCCTGGAATGAACCCAAAGCATAAAAGGTTTGTAGTTGTTGTGACCTTCATACACATTCAGAGTACAGAACTATTTCAGCTACAGGTCAGCATTGAATATATGACACAAACCTGTCAAGAGCATTTCTTGTAAATCAAATTTTCAACAGGTCCTATCTCTCTGACAAATGCAGATATGTGTCCATCTGCCTATAGGTTCTGATGTGGGGATATAGGTTGTTGAGTGCAGAGCACTTGGTTGAAATTGTTCCACTTGTCTTCTTCATTAGCAAAAAGAAACAAGTAAATGTAATCACTGCAAGAAAATCCATTGCGCTTCAGGTGTGATGGAAGTTGCTAATTGGAAAAACCTAAACAATTTTCCCAAAGGCTCCAGACAACTTAAATAGGAATACAGAACCATTCAACCAATAGGTTTACAGCAAGGAAAGAGGCAATTTAGCCCTCTATGTCTTTGCTGGCTCTTCAGTAAAGTAGCTTAAAACTATTCCCACTGCTCAGCCCCCAAAGTGCCCTAGATGTTTCTCTGATTTGCATATATATTAGTTCTTAAAGGTTGCAATTGGGTCTGCTTCAACCTTACACCCTGGTAAGACATTCCATTAAAAGTCAAACTGCTCTCCTCATTCTCACAGTGATAAGTTTAAATTGATGGTCAGCAGGTCTGGCAGCATCTGTGGAGAGAGAAACAGAGTTAACGTTTCGAGTCCATGTGACTTGAAGAGTCATATGGACTCAAAATGTTAACTGTTTCTCTCTCTACAAATGCCGCCAGATCTGATGAGTTTTTCCAGCATTTTCTGTTTCTATTTCATATTTCCAACATCCACAGTATTTTACTTTTAAGACACCATAACGAATGTCTTTCACTATTCACTCTTCCAAAGCTTTCCATCATTCTAAAACCTTTATTAAACTTCTTCTTAGTTTTTTTTGTTTGACAAAAGCAACAACAGTTTGCACTTCTATAGACCATCTAACATACAAAATATAAAAGAAAGAGGAACACCAGGTCAGAGTCAAGATTTAGGACATGTAACATGGGTTTTGAGAAAGTTTATAAAAGTGAGAGGAATAGAGAGGCAGATAGGTCTTAGAACAAAATTTCAAACATGAATGAAAACTTGTTGGGACGAAGGGAGGTGAGGACACACTGAATACCTGAAGGACACAGCAGGCAAAGCAACTCGATTGCGATTGTAGAGAAAAGGTGAAATGAGATTATCAAAGTGAAAAGGTGACATTGAGGATTTAAAATTTATCGTATTGAGGAATATGACGCCAATGTAGATACACAGGGGGGTGACTGAAAGACAAATGTGCCTAGTGCAGCACAGGATATAAGCAATTTCATTTTTGATCAGTTGGAGTTTATGAGCTGTGGACGCAGGTAGGCCAGCAAGGAGAACATTGAAATTATCAGGTATGGAGGTGGCAGAACACTAGAAAAGGGACTGTTGGATGGAGCAACTGAATTACTGTTGGAGGTGGGCAATGTAAGGAAGTGAAATAAGCGGCCATGGTGACAATGAATATAGGGTTTAAATGTCAGCTCAAATTTGAACAGAACGCCAAAGTTGTGCATGGTCTTTTTGAACTTCAGTGAGATGCCAGACAGCATTGAATTTGGTGTCAAGCGATCAAAGCTTGTAGATAGCATTGTAAACTACAATAGGGAATTTCATCAGAACTGTTCTGATAAACAGAGTTTCCGCTACACTTCCCGCAACAGTAGAGGAATGGGAGCAGCTCTCAGGGAATTCCTGGCCAATATGCTGTGAAATTGGATCCTTCCACAAATTGGCACACTCTTCTACCAGATTCAGGTTGCATTTAGATTGAAACTGCAGTATTTGGAGCAAAGCAAAACCACATTCCACTATTATCACAGTGATAGTGTAAATATATCCCTCAATGACTTGGATCAGTTACTTAATATCCTTTACAACAAGTAAGGCGCATTTCATCCAGTTGCTGAAGAAGCACTTGAGGCAAATTCACAGGTCACTATGCCATGTAGAGATTAACAGCTTATTATGAAAAATACAATACATCTTCCCTGTTAGTTAAACCAGCTGCATATTTCAACATCTTAGTAAGGAAACTGGATCTGAGGGTAACTGGAAAAAGCTCTTGGTTATTTTGAGAAGTTCCCAAGAAATATGTGAGACAGATAATGCTGGATATGCATACATCCTGTTTGAACATTTTGAAGTTACATCTGCCGGTCATATAATTTACAGATATCTTAAAAGAATTGTGAATTACAGTAATGCTATGCCTGAGATCATAAAGGAATCACAGAACACTATTCACTAGTTAAGATAATATTCATGAGAAATTTAAAAATGTACTCAGGCTGTAATCAACATGAATATCTACGAGATGGTTAAAAAAAAACTTCTTGGAAAGCAGTACTTAAGTATTAGACTTGATGGGATGAATAGTCTCTGTGCCATTATGACTCAAAGGCATCAAAAAACCCGTCCAAGCAAAGTGTAAAACAATTTATTAGACTTTTTCCATAAGTCCACAGGGCATCTAATGCTTCCTTGGGCTCCATTTTGTACAATTGGACCGCTATAAGTACAGGCAATGCTGGGCCTGCTGTGTTCAGGAAAACCCGATTTACATGAAGTCCACCCAGTGTTTGTTAAAGGGCCACCACCAAAAAGGTAAGTTTCTGAAAAATGCTTCCCTGAATGTGGAGCCATACTGTAAAGGAGGAAGGACTGCTGCTCACATTAAAACCACAGATCTCTGTTGGTCAAAATTTCCTAACACTGCCACACCTTTGTGGCCCCCTTTCCCCACAACCTGCCACAGCTGATTTCCTCTCTGCCTCTCCTGATCACTGTTTGCCTCCTTTCCTTTTTGTTAACTCCCCCCTAATCACAGAAAGGGTAGTAGATAGCTGAAAATGTCTTCCCTGAAAAGATATGGATGGGCAACTGGAACTTTCAAGACTGAGATTGAAAGCTTTTTGTAGGAAAAGGATTTCAAAGGGGGTATGGAGCAAAGTTAGGAATATGGGGTTGAGGTGCAGATCAGCCATGATCTGACAGAATGGCAGAGTAGGCTCAAGGGCTTGGATGGCATACTCCTGATACTATGCTAGATTCAAACATGGATTACACATCAAAAGTTGGCCAGATCACATCTATGATGTAATTGTATTAATTATAGAATTTAAGCATTCAACTGTTTGCTGAAACCAGTCTCTCATGTCAGTTTTCAGCTAATGAAAGCTGTTTGTAAAAACAACTTGCTCCCACTACCAAAACTGATCAAAATGTATTTGTCAGCAACAAGCTGATTTTCACACCTCTCACGTTTTCTGTGGTCTGCAAGCCTCTCTCTTTGTATTGCACTCTATAATGTTTCTCAATTTATAAACTGAAAAGCAATATTGTAAGTTGCTAGGAGGATGCTTTAAAACCAAACATCATTAGTGAACATGACAACATAGGCGATGAAATACCACCCTTCTGCAGAGGGGACTTCACCATATTTTCTGTAAATGTGGCAGATGACATCTCTCAGAAACCTAATGAAAGAGGCACAGGAGCAATACAATGCTTAGCTTCAGTTTAAATCATAACCGTTTGCATATATCCATTTTACCTCACATACATATAGCTATTACAATGAAATTCCAATCAAATCCAGGATGGAAGGAGTTTAAACAGTGCAGTTCTTCAACACTGATTGCAATATTGCCCAGAGGGATTTCTGCTTATCACTCCCATGGTATAACTGCCTCTATCCCAGAGACTGTAAATGCACAAAGATAATTAAAACAGTTTGAAAAATATTTCTCTGATCTTATGTAGATCTAGGTCCAGAATTTCCTTACTATTACTCTGCCACTGGAATATTGCCAGAAGTGTGATGTAAGCCCCAGGGCTTGGCATGGTTTAACAGCAAATGGGGAATAGGCTAACTAGCAATAGTTTGGCCAGAATTTTCCACGCTCAATTATGATAGGCGCATTTGGTGGTGACATTAAAAGAGTCTCACAAAAAGGCTTTAGGTGCATTTCCCGGTCACGTGATACCAAGAAGCGATTGTGCCTTCCACCTGTCAGTGGTGGGCCGTGTTTACCGCCGTTGAATATCAGGAACCTAATTTGAATGCATTTGCACCTCATTATTGTAGTCACATGTCAGAATCACCCTGCCACATCAAATTTAACATACGATCAAGGAGCAGGGGTAGGCCATTCAGCCCCTCGAGCCAGCTCTACCATTTAATAAGGTCATGGCTGATCTGATAGTAACCTGAAATCTGCATCCCACCTTCCCCCGATAACTTATCACCCCCTTGCTTACTAAGAATCTATCCACCTCTGCCTTTGAAATATTCAAAGACTCTGCTTCCACCACTTTTTCAGGAAGAGAGTTTCAAAGACTCATGACCATCTGAATGAAAAAAATTCACCTCATCTCTGTTTTAAATGGGCATCCCCTTATTTTTGAACAGTGACCCGTAGTTCTAGATCCTTCCACAAGAGGAAACATCCTCTCCATAGCCACCCTGTCAAGACCCCTCAGGATCTTCTAGTTTCTTCTAAACTCCAGTGGAAACAAGACCAGTCTGTCTAACCTTTCCTCATAAGACAACCCTCCCATTCCCACGTTGGCCTGATTTTAGGATGGTGTGATTTATATGGCATACACCTGGTGACCTGAATTTCGAGAGAAACTCAGGAGTGAATGCACACAAATTTGTGCAGCACTTGTGGTGATCCTTTTGAAGGAAGCAGCTCTGCTAATTCAGGGGGGGGGGCGGGAGGGTTGCAGATGGGTCACAGGCAAGACTCCATTGTGGTTTCTTCGTGGCTGGCTTGTGATGCCGGGGCAAGGGTAACAGTGCAAGGGGGGAAGGGGAGAAGGGAACCTCGGAGCAAGGGTGACTGCTGGGGAGAAGGGAACCTCGGGCTAAATGTTACAGTGCAATGGGAGGGGCATCATGGTAGCACAGACTGAAGTTTGAACACAAACACATGCTGGGGGGGGGGGGGGGGGAAGAAAACGGCCAGGAAAATGCCAAAATATGTCAAAGATGAGTATTCTTCCACAGTTGACAGCATTTAACTTGAACTCAATTGCTTGAGTCAGGCTAGTTGAGCAATAATGCCCACTCAAGCAGCACTAGTTCTTGACAGTGCTAATAGGTGGAATCATCCCAAATTTGCACTAAGTGCAGTAACGGGACAGAAAAGGGGCGTTCTACCTGCCATGTGCAATGGTGGCTTTTCATGCTGTATCGTCCCATTCCTGCCTCATTATTTATGGAAATATGCTGGGTCACTGGTGGGGCAGCCTCTGATGCACCCGCCCCGCCATCACCTTACTGCTTCATCGCATTGGGCACCATGGTGGGACAGGACATACCCATGGATGGTGGGTAGCACTCGTCAAGGGATAGAAAGCTGCTGGGAACTGATGGTTGCAAAAGAGAGGAAACATGCTGCCCCCAGATTTAGCGACCCTTCCCTTGAACGCCTACTGGATGGAGTGGAGACCCACCACAAAGTCCTCTAGACCCACTCTGGGCTAAGACCAGCAAGCAAGGTCACCAATCCTGCATGAGAGGAGGTGGCAGTGGTGGTCAGTGCCAACACCCTGCAAAAGAGGACAGTCACCCAGTACAGGAAGAGGATGAATGCTCTCATCTGTCCCACCAGGGTAAGTCACTCTTCTTATCACTCTCAACTCACACACTCACAAACCCATCACACGTCCACAGGGATCTCACAGCTCAAGGGACAACACCATTAACTCTCACACACACCATCCCATCCCCATTAGCCTCATATCCACTGGTGCCCGTGTCCTCATCTCGTCCATGCCTCTGCTCACCACACGTATATTCCACACAGTGCCATGTGCCCTGCTTACACTCTCTCCATCTATTTTCATGCAGAAGAAGCTGGCTCACAACAGCATAGAGAGGTTCCAGACCGGGGGTGGGGGGGTTGGGGTGGAGTGGCCCAAATTCGACCCTCACTCACTTTGGGGAATATGCCATTATGCTGACTGGTGAGGACGTGGACTGTGCCTGTGGCAATGGTGAGGTCCACAGCGAACACCCACATGAGGATCCTGCAACACATCATCTCTCTCTCTCAATGCAACCTTCAGTACTCTGTCTCCTGATTTTGACTCTGCTGCCATGCACTCATTATCTCTACTTTGGTTCACAGGGAGTTTTGCCAAGTGACTGACACCCATAGCCAGCTAGTCCATCAGCTCCATCCAGGTCCGCACGTTGTGAAGAGAACACCAAGACCCATCACAGCACTTACTCACACCCTCCAGCAGCACAGGGACACACACCTCGGTAAGACCTGCTCTCTGATGAAGTGGTGCCCACATGTGCACATATGGAGGTCTCCATGGGAAGGATGGCAGACACCATGGAGATCCTGGTCCAGCAGAATGTGGAGATGCGGCAGCTATGGGTGAGTTCCTGCGGTGGTAACGCGAGAGGGAAATGGGGCAGTCCTGGGTTCACAAGCTGGTGGTCACCACGTCACATGTGTCCGCAGCAGGAGGAGGCAGGCTCAGCCAAGCTCCCCAATACTCGGAGAACTGCTGGGGAAGAAGCATCTGTGAAGTCTGATTCAGACGACGAGCCTCTGGATTCAGCCTTCCAATTCATCGTGGAGTCAGCAGAAGGAGGGGGAACATCATGCAGAGGTGTAGGAAGGCCTTAACAGAGTGGTGCGCGAACTGAAGGAGAGCGTCCGCTTGCTCTCTGATGAAGTGGTGCCCACATGTGCACATATGGAGGTCTCCATGGGAAGGATGGCAGACACCATGTAGATCCTGGTCCAGCAGAATGTGGAGATGCGGCAGCCATGGGTGTGTTCCTGCGGTGGTAATGCGAGAGGGAAATGGGGCACCTCAATGTCCCTCCAGGTGCTCCTTCCCTTTAAGAAGTCAGGCTGGTGCCCTCTTCAATTCCGGTGTTTGCAGATTCCTCTTCTGTAGTATCCTCAGGGCTGGAATTGAGGAACTGGCTTGTGAACCCCTCGGCTGCTTCCCAAGTGTGCCTGCAAGGAGAGATAATTAGTGCATGGCAGGGGAGCACGGAACAAGAGAGCTCACTCGCAGCATGGTTGACTGATGGATGTTGCACTGCTGGACCCTCACTTGGTTTAGTGCCGCCGACCTCAACATCAGCACAGGGACAGTCTACATCGTCATCGGCCAGCTGGATGGCTCTATTTTCAAAGTCTGTGAGGGCCTTGATGTCGGGCATTTCTCCATCAATCTGTGACCTCTTCCTTTTGTTGTGTGTCAGTTTGTCCTGTGTGAATACAATTGGTAAGAGTGTAAGCAGGATGCCTGCCAGGCCAGATGATAAGTATGCCTGGCGTGAGTGGTTGCTGAGTGGCGCCATAATGGGATCAGGACACAATCCGCAGGGCAGATGAAGGTGTGTGCAAGAGAGTGAATGGTGATATCCCTTGAGCTGGTACTGAGTAAGATCCCTATGGATGTGTAATGGGTTTCTGAGTGAGGTGAGAGTGATGAGAAGAGTGACTTATCCTGCCAGAACGGAGGAGACATTCATCCCCTTTTGGAGCTGCGCGGCTGTCCTATTTTGGACGGTGTTGGCACTGACCACTGCTGTCACCACCTCCCATGCCAGTTTTGTCACCTTGGATGTGGTTTTTTGCCCAGAGCAAGAGCCTCCACTGCACCCAGTAGGCACTCGAGGGAGGCGTCGCTAAATTTGGGGGCAGCATGTTTCCTCCCTTTGGCAGCCATCAGTTCCCATCAGCTTCCTATCCCTTGAAGAGTGCTAGCCCTGTGCAGGAGCTCCCTTTAAACATGGCACCCGGTTTACTGAAGGCCTGAGGTCATGGTGGGGTGGGCGAATCAGAGGCCCCACCCGCCAGTGATCCAACGTAAAACCCGTGCCTCTCAATTTTTAAAATAAAATGGTGCACGATATGGCAGGAAAAAGCTGCCATTGTTATTGGCGGGTTACACGCTGATTTCCACGCCTGATATCAGACTTTACTGATTTCTGGGTCAATTCCGCCCTTTATGTCACATATAAATGGAAAGCCTACTTGATTAATAGTGCTACTGAGTGATCTCAGGCATGTGCCATCTATAAAGTGTGCAATTTTCTTCCATATTTGTTCCCTAGGCCTGTAAGTCATTACACTGTGTTCACCTTGGTCCTTACCCCTAGCCAGATATGCTGCTTTGCAGTTTTTTGGGACGCTACCCTGAAATCCAAATTGAGAAACCTACCTGGTGCAGCAGCACCTCCATTTTATCACCATATTGGAGTTTGGAAGGTATGCTGTTCCATCAAATTCCCCCAAACTCAGTTTTCTTCCTATACATCCATTATGCATTTGTTCTCAGCCACTTCTTTTGTCTCATAAGCTAAAAGTGGCTGAGATATTTTTGAGCTCATGTAGAAATTACTTGTATTTATATAGATCTTTAACTCAACACACGCCACTGTAACTCCAACTAATTTCTTTTGAAATGCGGACAATGTCATAGTGTGATTAAAACATGGCCACCACATTCCACAGCAAATTCCTCCAAGCACTAAATAAGATGAATAAGCAATAGATCTTTTTTCTGCTCTTTTTGAGGGAGCTATGATGTCCATAACATTGGGGAGGTGGTGGTGTAGTGGTAATGTCTCCAGGCTAGTAATCCAGACACCTAGGCTCATGTTCTAGGGACAAAAGATCGAATCCCACCATGGTGGATGGTGGGATTTAAATTCAATTAATAAGTCTGGAAATTAAAAACTAGTATTGATAATAGTGACTATTTAGTCATTGTTGACGCAGGGATCCAGGGAAGAAAATCTGCTCTCCCTACCTGGTCTGGCCTGGCCTACATGTAACTTCAGACCCACAGCAATGGCCTCTGAAATGACATAGCAGGCCACTCAATTGTATCAAAACTGCTACAAAGCCTACAAAAATGAAATGAAAGCAGATGACACCAAAACGCCAATGGCCCTGCAAAGTCCCCTTACTAACACCTGGGGACTTGTGCCAAAATTGGGAGAGCTGTCCCACAGACTAGTCAAGCAACAGCCTGACTTAGTCATGCTCATGGAACCGTATGTTACAGATCAGAGGAAATTGTACCAATCACCACCATCTTCATCCTTGGGTATGTCCTGTTCCACCAACAGGTCACCACTACCAGAGGTGGTGGAACATTGGTCTACACTCAGGAGGTAGTTACCCTGGGAGTTCTCAACATCGAAACTGGACCCCATGAAGTTTCATGGCATCAGGCCAAACATTGGCAAGAAACCTCTTGCTGATTATGACGTACCATCCCCCCTCAGCTGAGGCATTAGTACTTCTCCATGTTGAACACCACTTGGAGGAAGCACTGAGGGTGGCTCGCACACAGCATAAATGCTGGGTGGGGGACTTCAATGTCCATCACCAAGAGTGGCTTGGTAGCACCATGACTGACTGAGTTGGCCAAGTCCTAAAGGACATAGCTGCTAGACTGGGTCTGTGGCAGGTGGTGAGAGAACCAACATGAAGGAAGTACCCACTTGACCTCATCCTCACCAATCTACCAGTCGCAGATGCATCTGTCCATAACAGTATTTGTAGGAGTGACCACCACAAAATGCTTGTAGAGACGAAGTCTTGTCTTCACATTGAGGATACCCTCCATCATGTTGCGTGGCACCACCACTGTGCTAAATGGGATAGATTTCAAACAGATCTAGCAACTCAAAACTGGGAACCCGTGAGGTGCTGTGGGCCATCAGCAACAGCAGAACTGTATACAAGCACAAGCTGCAACCTCATGGCCTGGCATATATGATTACCATCAAGCCGGGAAATCAACCCTGGTTCAATGAAAAGTGCAGGTGGGCATGCCTGAAGTAGCACCAGGCACCCAAAAATACCTAAAAATGAGTTGTCAACCTGATGAAGCTACTACTTAGGACTACTTGCATGCCAAACAGCAAAGGCATATGTGATAGACAGAGCTAAATGATTCCACAACCAATGAATCAGATCTAACTTCTGAAGTCCTGCCATATCTAGTTGTGAATGGTGGTGGACAATTCAACAACCAACTGGAGGCGGAGGCTCCACAAGTATCCCCATCCTCAATGTTAGAGTTCCCCATCACATCAGCGTAAAAGACAAGGCTGAAGCATTTGATACAATCTTCAGCCTGCAGTGCCAAGTGGATAATCCATCTCGGGCTCCTCCTGAGATCCCCAGGATCACAGATGCTAGTGTTCAGCCAATTTGATTCACTCCACATGATATCAAGAAATGACTGAAGGCATTGGATATAGCAAGGGCTACGGGCCCTGACAATATTCCGGCAATAGTACTGAAGATTTGTGCTCCAGAACTAGCTGCACGCTTAGCCAAGCTGTTTCAGTACAGCTAGAATGCTGGTATCTATCTGGCATTGTGGTATGTCCTGTACACAAAAAGCAGAACAAATCCAGCCCTGCCAATTAGCACCCCATCAGTCTACTCTCGATCATCAGCAAAGTGATGCAAAGCGTAATAAACAGTGCTATCAAGCGCCACTTACTCAGAAACAACCTGTTCACTGACGCTCATTTTGGGTTATGCCAGGGCCACTCAGCTCCTGACATCATTACAGCCTTGGTTCAAAATGGACAAAAGAGCTGAACATAAGCAGTGAGGTGAAAGTGACTGCCCTTGACATCAAGGCCCCATTTGACTGAGTGTGTCATCAATGAGTTCTAGCAATACTGGAGGTAATGAGAATTAGGGGAAAAACTCTCCACTGGTTGGAGTCATACCTAGCACAATGGTAGATGGTTGTGCTTGTTGGAGGTCAATCATCTTAGTCCCAGGGCAGCACTGCAGAAGTCCCTCTGAGTGGTGTCCTGGACCCAACCATTTTCAGCTGTTTCATCAATAACCTTCCCTCCATCAGAAGGTCAGAAGTGGGAAGGTTTGCAGATGATTGTACAATGTTCAGCACCATTTGCAATTCCTCAGATACTAAAGCAGTTCGTATGCATGTGCGGCAAGACCTTGACAACATTCAGGCTTGTGTTGATAAGTGCCAACTAATATTCACGCCACTCATGCGCCAGGCAACAACCATCTCCAGCAAGAGAGAATCTAACCATCTCCCCTTGACATTCAATGGTATTGCCATCATTGAAGCCCCTACTATTAACATCCTGGAGGTTACCATTGACCAGAAACTGAACTGAACCAGCCATACAAAAACTAAAGCTACAAGAGCAAGTCAGAGGCTGGGAATTCTCCGGTGACTCCCCAAAGCCTGTCCACCATCTACAAGACACAAGTCAGGAGTGTGATGAAATACTCCCCACTTGCCTGAATGAGTGCAGCTCCATCAAAACTCAAGATGCTCGACACCATCCAGGACAAAGCAGCCCCCTTGGTTGGTACCCCATCCAACACCTCCAGAGTCCATTCCCTTCACCACTGATACAGGGGCAGCAGTGTGTACCATCTACAATATGCACTGCAGAAACTCACTGAGACTCCTTCCACAGCACTTTCCAAATCTACGGCCTTTACTACCTAGAAGGACAAGGGCAGCAGTTGAATGGGAACACCACCACCTGCAAGATCCCATCCTAGCCTCACACCACTTTGACTTGGATCTCTATTGCTGTTCGTCAACTGTCACTGGGTCAAAGTCATGGTACACGCTCCCAAACACCACTCTGGGTGTACCGTCACCACACGGACTGTATTAATTCAAGAATGCAGCTCATCACCACCTCCTCAAGGGCAAATAGGGATGGGTAATAAAAATACTGGCCTGGCCACCAATGCCCACGCCTTGTGAAAAAATAAATTAAAACAAGAAAGGTCACTACTCTTCTCTGAATTGGATCATGGGTCTGGACATTAAGTTCAGATCTTCATCCTTGTGCAATATCATGCCTCTCTGCTCATGGTCACCCTCAAATACACTCCAATCATCTATTCAACATACATCATTACACTCAGTCGTAAGTCTCTTCTTTCCCTCCTTACAGGAGAAAAAAGCACAGAGCACAAGGGAGAAGCAAAGAATTGAAGGTAGACCTTCACAGATCTCACAGCTAACTGCAGAGAAGGAGGAAATCAGAGAAATTTGGACTCCTGGATGTCAGAGATGGAGAGATGAGACCCTCCCAACTACCTGTTGGCTGCATTAAATTATCAGGCAGCTGTACTGCACACACAGTCACTCAGGTTGACTTTATGCCAGAGTGAAATATGATCATATGCATAATAATATCAAACATCCTTACCTTCACTGTACTCATTCACAACTTTTATCTCTCAGGGGGCCTTCTTACGTCCTGCAGAAAGTGATCCAGCTTGCTACTACCACTGACAACTCCTCAGAGGAGCTGGCTCACACATCTCAAATAAGCAAGAGCAGATGGTGGAGAGGATAATGGCACTGGAGGGTCTGCATTAAAGGGCATAGAACGTACAAGCTCTGCTCAGCTGGATGCATATTTTGTGTCTTGTCATCTGTCAACAAACAGGAAAGTTCTGGAGCACCAGCAGAGAAAATGAGATGTACTAGAAGGCATTTCAGCCACACTGTACACAATTGCAGAGAGACTGGAGGAGGCTCCGTGCTTTATTCTTTCCTCAGGTTCAAACAGCGCTGTTGTACAATGTTTAAAGGGTTATAGCTAATTAAAGATACCGAATGAACCAACCTGGCAATTACCTTTAATTAGCTATATCCCTTTAAATATTGTCTACTGCCCATTATAACTACTGACTCATGTTGTTTTGCATTTGCTGGAGCTCGAAAATACAAAAAATAGCACACATCCTGGTGAACGTGAGAGATACAAAGAATATCAAAGAGTGGCAAAACATAGTAAGGGCTACAAAAAATGAGTATGAAAATAAATTTGCAATGGATATAACAAAATGAACACAAAAATATCTTCAATAATGTTAGTCAAAAGAGGTTGGTCAGGAGCAATGTCAGTCCTTGAAAACTGGTCTGTCATCAGCTGAACCTCAATTCGAGGGTAATGTCTACTCAGGGTTGCAAGTTTCTGCCATGGGTCTTCATGTAATTGAGCAGGCCAATTCTCAGCCCACAGATCTTTGAGTACATGGGGCAGGTCATCCCACGGTGTAGCGGGATCCAGAGTGCAGGATTTGCTTCCTTTTCTTTCTTTCCCTACTGCCCCTTTACCTCATCGTTAAGGCATTTGGACTTGAGACAGCTTGGTGGACAAGTTGTCGCCATTTTGAACAATTGGTGGCTAGCTCCTCCCAGACATCAATGAAAACAGATAACAGTAATACAGTCAATGGAAATAAGGAAATTGTGGGTATGTGGAATAATTAGTTTACATCAGTAATTACAGCTGAAGAATAGGTTAACATGTTGGACATACCAAGTAAACTAATATTGAATCAGGGTTAAGGACTCACCAAATTTAACGTAAGCAAAATAACAAGGATGAAGAAAATAAAGGCTCTAAAGAGTGAAAAACCACCAGGGTAAAGGATATCATGGAATGGCTGCAGGGCATTCTGAAGGGGGAGGGGGAACAGCTAGAGGTCGTGTCCATGTTGGGACCAATGACACAAGAAGAAAGAGAAATGAGATCCTGCAAGCAGACTTCAGGGGGTTAGGCAGGAAATTGAAAAGCAGGACTTCAAAGGTAGTAATCTCCGGATTACTCCCAGTGCCACGCAGTACTGAGTATAGGAACAGAAGGATAGAGCAGATGAATGCGTGGCTGGAGAGATGGTGCAGGAGGGGGGGCTTTAGATTCCTGGGGCATTGGGACCATTTCTGGGGAAGGTTGGACCTGTACAAGTTGGACAAGTTACATCTGAACAGGAACAGGACCAACATCCTCGCGGGGAGGTTTGCTAATGCTGTTGGGGTGGATTTAAACTAAATTGGCAGGGGGATGGGATCCAGAAAAATAGTTCAGAGGGGAGAGAAGCTGAGATGGAATTAGAAGTTAAACCGCTAGTAAGTGAGGCTGGAAGGCAGAGGAAACATAGGCTAGATAAGAAAGAAGTCAGTTTAGCAAGGATAAATGGAATATGTTTCAATGCAAGGAGCCTGAGGAATAAGACAGATGAGCCAAGGGCATAGATGGGCACGTGGGAATATGATATCATAGCTATGACTGAGGCTTGGCTAAAAGAAGGGGAGGATTGGCAGCTCAACATTCCTGGTTATAGGATATTCAGACGAGATGGAAAGGGGAATAGAAGAGGAGGATATTGATCAAGGAATCAATTATAGCAGTGAGGAGGGATGATATCTTGGAAGGATCATCAAACGAGGCCATTTGGGTAGAAGTAAAAAAACGTAAAAGGGTGTTGGATGTGTACTTTAGGCTCCCAAACAGTCAGGGAGAAATAGGAGGATCAAATACGTAATCAAATTTCAGATAAGTGTAGAAATAATAAGGCAATAATAGTAGGGGATTTTAACTACTCAACTGTTAATTGGGACAGCTTTAGTGTGCAAGGTAGGGAGGCAGAAAAATTCTTAGGTTGCATCCAGGAGAACCCTTTTAGCCAGTACGTAGAAAGCCCAACAAGGGAGGGGGCAATTGTGGACCTAATATTTGGAAATGAGCCCAGGCAAGTGGAAGGCGTATCAGTAGGGGAGCATTTTGGAGATAGTGACCATAACTCAGTTAGATTTAGGATAGTTATGGGAAAGCATAAGGTTGGGCCAGAAATAAAAGCTCTAAACAGGGGAAAGGCTAATTTTATTATGATAAGATACGATTTGGGCTAAGTGGACTGGGAGCAGCTACTTGCAGATAAAACTGTGACAGAGCAGTGGGAGGCATTCAAAGAGGAAATAACGAGAGTACAGGGCAAATATGTTCCTGTAAAGACAAAGAGGGGGACCAAGTCCAGAGAGCCATGGATGTCAAGGGACATAAAGGTTAGGATTAAGAGAAAAAAAAGAAGCTTATGGCAGATACCAAGGGCTCAATACAGCAGAGTCCCTAAAGGGGTGTAAAAAGTGCAGGAGAAGTTAAAAAGGAAATTAGGAAAGCTAAGAGAGTGCATGAGAAAGCATTGGTAGGTAGAATAAAAGAAAACCCAAAGGTTTTTTTTTAAATATAACAAGAGCAAGAGAATAACTAGGGAAAGAGAAGGGCCAATTAGAGACCATTGAGGCAATCTGTGTGTGGACCCAGAAGACGTAGGTATAGTCCTCAATGAATACTATGCGTCGGTCTTCACAATGGAAAAGGACAACGCGGGTATAGACATTAGGGTCGACGACTGTGAAATATCAGAGAAGCTTAACATACAGAGAGAGGAGCTACTAGCAGGTTTAATGGCCTTAAAAGTCGATTTTCCGCAAGCCCGGATGAGATGTATCCCAGACTGTTGAGAGGGGCAAGGGAAGAGGAGGTAACCAGGAGTGTTGATGAGGGTAATGCATTTGATGTGGTCTACATGGACTTTAGCAAGACTTTTGATAAGGTCCCTCATGGCAGACTGGCCAAGAAAGTAAAAGCCCATAGGATCCAAGGCAAAGTGACACGTTGGATCCAAAACCGGCTGAGAGGCAGGAAACAGTGGGTGATGGTAGAGGGATGTTTCTGTGACTGGAAGTCTGTTTCCAGTGGGGTTCTGCAAGGCTCGGTGCTGAGGCCTTTGCTGTCTGTGGTGTATATAAATAATTTGGACTTAAGTGTAAGGGGTATGATCAAGAAGCTCATGGATAACACGAAAATTGTTAGGGTGGTAAATAGTGAGGAGGAAAGCCGTAAACTGCAGGAGGATATCAGTGGACTGGTCAGGTGGGCAGGGCAGTGGCAAATGGAATTCAACCTGGAAAAGTGTGAGGTAATTTACTTGGGGGGGGTGCTAAGAAGGCAAGGGACTACACAGTAAATGGTAGGACCCTGGAAAGTACTAGAGATCAGAGGGATCTTGGTGTGCAAACCCACAGTTCCCTGAAGGTAGCAGGGCAGGTAGATAAGGTGATTAAGAAGGCATACGGGATACTTGCCTTTATTAGCCGAGGCATAGAATACAAGAGCAGGGAGGTTATGCTGGAAAGTATAAAATTCTGGTTTAGCCACAACTGGAGTACTGCATGCAGTTCTGGTCACCACATTATAGGAAGGATGTGATTGCACTAGAGAGGGTGCAGAGGAGATTTACCAGGATGTTGCCTGGGCTGGAGGGTCTGAGCTATGATGAAAGATTGGATAGGCTGGGGTTGTTTTCTTTGGAGCAGCAAAGGTTGAGAGGGGACCTGATAGAGGTGTATGAGATTATGAGGGGCATAGATAGGATGGATAGGAAGGCACTTTTTCTATTAGTAGAGGTGTCAATAATCAGGAGGTATAGATTTAAATTAAGAGGTAGAAGGCTAAGAGTGGATTTGAGGAGAATTTTTTTCATCCAGAGTGTGGTGGGAGTTTGGAACTCACTGTCTGAAAGGGTGATTGAGTCAGAAACACCCGCAACATTTAAGAGGTATTTAGATATTCACTTGCATTGCCATAGCCTCCAGGGCTATGGGCCAAGTGCTGGAAAATGGGATTAGTGTAGTCAGATCTTTGTTGACCGGCATGGACATAATGGGCCGAATGGCCTCCTTCTGTACTGTAAATGTCTATGAGTCTATGAGAACAATTTCCATCTCAGTGTTTTAAGAGAAGTCATTGAGAACATTGCAGATGCCCTCACTGTGATCCCCCAACATTCTCTTAAATTGAGAACCCTTCCTTTAGAATGGGAAATTATACATGTCACCCCATTATTTAAGAATTTTGAAAGAAAACAAAACAGCTAATTACAGGCCTGTTAGTCTAACATCTGTTGCAGGGAAATTTCTAGCCTGAATACTTGAAAATTTTGTCAGCTGATCAGAAAGAGCTAACATGGATTTATAAAGGTTAGGTCATGCCTGATGGACCTAACAGAAGTTTTTGAAAAGGTGACTAAAATAGTAGGCAAGGGAATGCCTAAGGATATTATTTATATAAACATCCACAATTAGGGTGACTAACTATCCCTTTTTTATCCCATATTCTTGATTATTGAATCTCGTTTTTGGGTGGTCCGCATCTCCCTATAAGCACTGTAATTTCCTCCCATTGGCCCGCCCCCTCGCTACCACAGACTTGCCAACCCCCAGCACTCAAAGTCCTGCTTCCCCCCTCCCCCAGCATCCTTTTCTTCCAGGTTCTTTGACAGCAAACCACCGCCACCCCCCCCACCACCCCCCAATCCCCCTCCACTGCTTGGATGCCAAAATGTCCCTTGTTTTTCCCCAAGATTTGGGCTCCTTAATCCAGAAGGCATTTAATAAATTTATCGTATGATTCTGTTATCTAATGTTGAAGCTCATGGAGTTGGATGCAAATTATTGACCTGGTTAAGAAATTGGTTGAACAGAAGGAGACAGAGGGGTAGGGAAATGGACAGGTACTCTAATTTGCAGGATTTGACTAGTGGTGTCCCATAAGATTCTATGTAGGGGCCTCAATTATTCACTGTTTTTATTAACAACTTAGATGATAGTCACATTTCCAAGTTTGGTCTACTCCTCAGTCACCCCAAAACTCCCTCCTTTTGCTATGATAATTTCCCAAGCAAGTCAACACCTATCTTTTTACACAAAAACAGCTGGAAAAACTCAGCAGGTCTGACAGCATCTGCGGAGAGGAATACAGTTAACGTTTCGAGTCCGTATGACTCTTCATCAGAACCTATCTTTTTACCTCCTCTCTTCTCACCATCCAAGGCTCAAACACTCCTTTCAAGTGAAACTGCGATTTACTTGTACTTCTTTCATTATAGTATACAACATTTGCTGCTCACAATGTGGTGTCTTCTACATAGGGGAGGCCAAGTGCAGAACACCTCCATTCAGTCCACATTCAATGAGCTTGTGCTTCCTGTCACTTGTCATTTTAATTCTTCACACCGCTGTCACCCCTGATCTTTCTCTCTATGGCCTGCTACAATGTTCCAATGAAGCTCAAAACAAGCTTAGCAAACAGTGCCTCATCTTTCAACCTAGCACTCTACAGCCTTCTGGACTTAAGACTTAACAGTGAGTTCAACAATTTCAGATCACAACCTCGGCCTCCATCTTGTCTGTTTTTTTTTGCTGGGTCAATCTGTTGCTTCTTTCTTTATCCATTCATGTTGTATTCAGATGACTGCTATGTAGCCATTCACACCTCATCTGGATCCATCTCGTTTCTTAACCAAACCTATTACCACTCTCATTGACTTTCATGAAACCTTTTGTCATTTAATCTCCCTTGCCCTCCACCCTATCATAGACTTACCCTTTTGTTTTTCTTGCCCTCCCCCTTCTATTGTACTACGTTTCTATCTTTCTTCAGTTCTAATGAAAGGTCATTGGCCTGAAACATTAACTCTATTCCTCTCTCCACCGATGTTGCCTGCCTGCTGAGTATTTCCAGCATTTTCTGTTTTTACTTCAGATTTCCAGCATTCAATGTTTTGTTTTTGTATCATTATCTGCCTCCTTGGCCCCACTGACTGCTGAAGCATTTGTGCAGCAGGATCCAGTGATGGTGCAATAACACCAGTGCAGTAGTCTCAGGAAGTGCCCCATTATCTCCATGACAAGGACAGCTGCCACATGCATCTCTGCTGTAACCAGAGATAAATGAACAGGCTGCCTCCACCTCCTCAGGAGCCAAGCACCATGTAGAAGTGGCAGAGAGCAGAGGCCACTGTGTCAGGCTGAGCACTGGGTGGGTCACTGAGGTGTCCTTCATTTGTAAGTGTGCACTTTTTGTCTTTTTGAAGATCATGTAAATACTGACACACAAAGTCAAACCTGCAAGCCTCCTTTTAATTATGGTGGAACAGGAGAAGACAGATGAAGTGGTGAACGGGAGCAAGGGAACAGAGACAGTGAAACCTCTGAGTAGATGTCCTTCTTTCAATGGCACTTAAGAGTTGAGTTGGTCCAGTGCTGAAGAAGGGTCATACGGACTCGAAACGTTAACTTTGTTTCTCTCCCCACAGAGGCTGCTAGACCTGCTGAGTTTTTCCAGCATTTTCTGTTTTTGTAACTAATTAGTGCTGTCAGGGTGGCTATTCCTTTAAAAGACAGTGCCCGACCCATGAGCTGTCAGCCAATTGGAGGGCCCACAACTCAACAACCCCAGGAATGGTGATCACCACTGTGATTGGAAGAAGAGAATATCAAGAAAGCAGGCTGCTTTCCCAACCAGTTCAGTGAGGTCTGGGAGCACTAGGGTAAGTCAGGTAGCCACAGTGAGGGAGTGGGTGGGTTGGTGAGGGCAAGGGAGAAAGTTGCATTGGGAAGGCCATTGTCACTGAGGTACCCCTCACTCTTCCACAGAGTGCCTGAGTACAAGGAGCCCCCTCCACCAAGCCTGCAGGGAAGCCACCAGAGTTCACAAGGTGCTCCCCATGCAGCAGGGGGACCCTCCCCACTGCTGGTAAAAAGTCAAGGTGTTAGGAAGAAGCCCTTAATTGTTCATTTAAATGGTTCAATTAGCCTCAGGGCTGGTAAAATGACATGTCAATGGGAAGATGACAGGTTGACAGGTAGCCCAGCCACTGCCTTCCCTTGCTATTTCACAGACCATGCCCACTCCAGCCTCCCAGCCTGTCCCTAGAGAGTTGGTAAAACCCTGGAAGGCAGCAACGGGACTGCTAGTAGTAGTCAGGAAAGCAGCATAAAGAGTGTGCAGCAGAAATAATCTGTATTCTCAGTAGATCAGATGGTAGAGTGACACAATTTTTCTGCATTAAGCAAAAATCCACCCCAATTGGTTCAGCTGGCGGGTATTCTTTATTTATGATAGCTCATAAACAAAATCTGAATTGATGGTAGCGAGTGATTTTCATCCTACTCGTGTTGAACAAGCTTTATGTACTGTGAAACAGTGTAGCCTACAAATGATGCCTTATGTTAATTCGGGCTGCCTTTGGAGAGATCGAAGAATTACTGAAGACAAGGAGATGTGGTGCAAATCACAAGAGAGTTTCATTGTTATTCTCCTAGATCTCACTGCTGTGCAAACAGATGCAAGACAGTGGGAGTCCATTTCTGTAGGAAAACAGACTATTTAAGGGATTAAGTGACACCATCTAATCCTAGCTGCTATCTGTGACAAACCAAAATAGATTACAATGATGTTGGCTCTGCATTGAAGATTGCCTGATTCCACCAGATGGCACAATTTGATTATTGCCTTTTCTGGTGAAGTTCAGCTGCAAAAGAAGTATCCTTGGGCATTTCTGCGTAGATGTGCCTAGGTCTGTACACATGGTTGCTCAGATAAGATGGGCTCAGGCAGTCCACTTGTGGTGAAAACATTTCACATTTTCCCTTTCAACTTCTTTGGCCTGCAGCAAACTCAAATAGAGCAGCGTATTCAATCTATTACAGGAACATAGGTTGCAGAATGTAAGAGAGCATTGTGGACAAGAATAAAAGGCCAGGCAGAAGATTAAACATCATACAATTCAGGTAGGAATATATTGATATGGATCTCTGGATAATTTTTGAGCCCCTACTCAAACATACTATATGTCAAACATTTATTATTAAATTTTGATTGTATTATTTTGGACTCTTGTCAACCATGGCCGGGTGGTAGCAATCTTGCCTCTGAGTCACAAGATTCTGGGTTCAAGTTCCACTCCATGGGCAGAATTTTCTGCCTACCAGGTGGGTGGGCCCGACCCAATCTCTGGCGGGCAGGGAGCCAATCCCCGCCGGAGAAGCGGGCTTCTGCCGCCATTTTAAGTGGGTGGGCCAATTAAATACCCGCCCAGCGTGACATCCGCTGGGAAGCGCTATGTGCTTCCTGTGCGCACATTTCCCTGAGGCTAAGTGCTGCCTCAGGGAGATCACTGAAAGTTGTGCAAAGCTTAAAAATAAAAAAATAAAAAAATCCTTAACTTGTCCCCCTCATGTGACAATGTCACATGAGATGGGACATGTTAATAAATTTCACTAAAACTTTATTAAAGTTTTTTAAGCCCTACATGAAACCTCATCCCGCCGATGGATGAGGTTTCATGTTTTTTCAGAAGCCCGCTGAGGCTCCTGGCCTCAATTGGCCACTGACAGGTCAGCGGGCAGACAACTGATTTCGCTGTGCCTCCGCCTTCCTGAAAATTTAAATGGACCGTGATGACAACAGGGGATCCCCCCGACGTCATCACGCATCATTCAGCCTCACGGCTTCAGCACAAAAATCTTTGCTAACACTCCAGCGCAGCACCGAGGGAGTGCTGACACTCCAGTGCAGCACCAAGGGAGTGCTGCACTGTTGAAGAAGCCATCTTTCAAGATGAAACATTAAACCATCTGCCTATTCGGTTGGATGTAAAAGATCCTAAGGCACTATTTTAAAGAAGAGCAGGGGAGTTATCCCCGGTGTCCTGGCCAATATTTATCCCGTAATCAACATGGTGAAAAACAGATTATCCAGGTCATTATCATATTGCTTTTTGTGGAATTTGTTGTGCACATGTGGGCTGACACCTTTCCCACATTACAACAGCAACAACATTTCAAAAGTGCTAGTTGACTGTAAAGTGCTTTTAGACATCCATTGGTCATGAAAAGTGTTATATAAATACAAGTTTATCCTTTTTTATTCCTTTTTAAAGCAAAATTGCTGAATAGCTAATGAAACTGAGAAATATGCAGCTTTCAAACATGCAATTTTGTCAGTGTCACAAAGAAGTAACAGCCAACCCCAGCACAGCTATTTTAATAATCCTTTAATCATTTAGAAGCAGTTAACAAATCATACAGCTATTGAAAACTCCATCTGTAGACTGCGAAATCTTTGAGTGGGAAAAAACATTGAAAAACCAAACAAAGAAAAGGCTTATTTGACTCTTCCCCAGTTTTACTCTCCAAAAAGCAGCTGAGTGAATGAAGGTCAACAGAACATTTCAAAACTGAGATTGATAGATTTATTTGGGGGGGGGAGCAAAGGTATCAAGAAGTATGAAATCATGGCAGGTAAATTGAGTCAAGATACAGATTAGCTATATCTAACCAAATGGTGGAACACACTCGAGGTGCTGGCAGTCACAGTAATGGAACACAGTAAGTACACTCTTCATGAGGTTGACTATTCACCAGCATGCAAAGAAAGTGAGTAATAGAGCAACGTGTGACAGTCAGAGTGAATACTTCTTCCATGATTCAAAGGTGCTGGCTGAAAGTCTAAAAGGCCTATGGTTTAAAAAGAACATAAATATTGCTGTAAATTAAGAGCATGGCACATATATCGGGAAAACAATCCTGTAGTGTTAAAAGTGTACAACTGACACTGAAATCTTGCCAATGATGTGGAGAGTAATGTAAGCAAATTTGGCAGAAATATGCAAATTCAGCAGCTGTGACATAGTGGAAGATATAATTTATTGCAGGAAGAGATTTCCATCGGCAAGTCGCTATGTCACATTCTCCACTGTTTAATTTCTAAAGGAAAAACTGGCAAATAAGAGGATCAGAGAGTAGGTTGCATGGTGAAGCTAACACACTCACTACAACATGAGCAAGCTATTGAAAATTTGCACAAGAAGGAGCATTTAGAAAGTCTTGAGACTGTGGAGACAGTAATATCAGGAAGATCTAATGATATGTACTGTTCCAATCATGTATTCCATGATATGCAGACATTACATGTGCACAAGCACATAGTACTATGTATTCAGGCTGAGTCATATGGTAAATTATGGAGAACAGATGATGAAGAGCCACATTGGTGATGGTTGATCAGGGGTCAGTTGATGCAGGATAGAGGCCTGAATACTGGCACAGCAGCAGCATACTGGAAGCTCACCTGGACTCTTTCGCAAGAGATTAGAAAGTGATTGATGATAGAGGAATCAAACACATGAATATTGAGTACTATCTCCAACATGAGTGATTTCATGGTGTATAAGTTGTCCACTGAGTAGGTGGATATGCCACGGCATTTGCAGTATGGCGTTCACTCACACAAGGCATCGGCAGAGTAAGAACATCTACCATCGACGTGCTAATGCTAACATAAGCATTCAAACTGCAGTTAATGTTGGCTTCAACTTACTTAAGAGAACAGCTACAGGCAACATTGAGGCAGAACTTTTAAGATCTCATTAATGGCAAGTATTTTATGTGCATGCAGATCAGTGAGTTTTGTTAGGAGATACCTTCCAGCAGTGGAATATGTGGTGTGTTATATGAGGAGCCAACTGGCACTGTCACATAGCCTTGCACAAATGACAGAATTCAAAGCAACTACAGCAGCAGAATCCCACAGCATTGATGAAGGTTCATCAGGTTAGTCGCAGATGCAGCTAGAAGGCCTTTTGTGTCCCTTGAAACTTGCTACTTGGCTATGCAGACATCCTTTAAAGCTGTTCCTTTCACCAGCAGAACATTTTGGAGCACATCCGGAACTAGCGTACAACAAATCACAATAAAGAAAGAACAAACATAGCAACAGAAAACATCACTAGCACTGCACAACTTAAAATAATTCGCCATTCAGTAAATAAACTGCCAACTGTCCTAACCCAACAAATAAAGTGACTGATTCATGAAATGTCCCTGAAAGGGTCTTTATTTTATAGCTGGTAAAGGCAGTGGCGGCCTTCACCGCGAATGACACTGATTACAGTTGCTCATTATCTCAGAAGATTTTTCAGAACTAGGTGCTTCACCTCAGTGAAAACCACCTGGCGAGATTCAGACTCCTCATACGCTGCTTGGTCACCACGACAGGGAGGTGAACTGTTTGCTGAACAAACACTGTTTTGGTTAGAAATGTTCACCTTCTATGCCATCTGTATTCCTGAAAGTCCCCTCCTTTCTTTCTCTGTTCCACTGGTGCCAAAACATCATTGTTCTCAGGCAGCAAACTGCTTTACGCTATTCAATTTTCTAATTTCTCTGGCCATACTGCAAAATACTCAATAAGTGCACACCTTCTCCAAAGTATGAAATCTTGCACAAATTCATCATTGATGACCTTCAATGATTTTTTTTCTTCTTCTCTTGAGCCACTTGCCTTTCCTTTTTTGGGCGATCAAGAAAACACAAAGCTAAAAAGACCCAGAATTTTACAAGAATTTTTTTGCAGAAACATCAACTCTTTTCTTCTCCGCCGATGCTGCCAGACCTGCTGAGTTTTTCCAAGTAATTCTGTTTTTGTTCAGAATTTTACAACCCTACTCATGACAGCACTTTTGCTAAGATTAGTGAACAAGGAATTTCAAGTCCCTGTTAGTTCCAAAAAAACTGCTACACTCAGGGAGGAGCAATCACAGATCTACAGCCAAAATGGATAGATGGAATGAGACAGGTTAGAATTGCTCACCATAGCCAATACCTGTAGACAAAGCAACCTCAATTGAAATAAACTAATCAAGGTGCGAAGGATATTCCTGCTCTAGCTACTGAGGCAAATTCCATCATATTTTACTAATGCAACAAAAGCAAAATACGGCAGATGTTGGAATTTCAAAAAAAATATATTTGTTCATGGGATGTGGGTGTCGCTGGCTAGGCCAGCATTTATTGCCCATCCCTAATTGCCTTTGAGAAGGTGTTGGTGAGCTGCCTTCTTGAACCGCTGCAGTCCATGTGGTGTAGGTAAACCCAGAATGCTGTTAGGAAGGGAGTTCCAGGATTTTGACCCAGAGAAAGTGAAGGAACGATGATATATTTCCAAGTCTAGGGTGATGAGTGACTTGGAGGGGAATTTCGAGGTGATGGTGTTCCCATGTGTCTGCTGCCCTTGTTATTCTAGATGGTAGCAGTCATGGATTTGGAAGGTGCTGTTTAAGGAGCCTTGGCAAGTACCTGCAGTGCATCTTTTAGATGGTACATATTGCTGCTACTGTGCATCGGTGGTGGAGGGAATGAATGTTTGTGGATGGGGTGCCAATTAAGTGGGATGCTTTGTCCTGGATGGTGTCAAGCTTCTTGAGTGTTGCTGGAGCTGCACTCATCCAGGCAAGTGGGGAGTATTCCATCACACTCCTGACTCGTGATTTGCAGATGATGGACAGGCTTTGGGGAGTCAGGAGGTGAGTTACTCGCCACAGGATTCCTACTCTTGTAGTCACAGTATTTATATGGCTAGTCCAGTTCAGTTTCTGGTCAATGGTAACCATCAGGGTGTTGATAGTAGGGGTATTCAGTGATGGTAATGCCATTGAATGTCTAGAGGTAATGGTGAGATTCTATCTTTCTGGAGATGGTCATTGCATGGCACTTGTGTGACATGAATTCTGCTTGCCACTTGTCAAGCCAAGCCTGGATATTGTCAGATCTTGTTGCATAAGGACATGGACTGCTTCGGTATGCAGTCATCAGCAAACATCCCCACTTCAGACCTTATGATGGAAGGACAGTCATTGATGAAGATTTCTGGGCTTAGAACACTACCCTGAGGAACTCCTGCAGTGATGTCCTGGAACCGCAATGATTTTTTAAAAAATCGTTCATGGGATGTCAACGTCACTGGCTAGGCCAACATTTATTGCCTTTGTTCAGAGGGCATTTTTAAGAGTCAACCACATTGTTGTGGGCCTGGAGTCACAGGTCAGAAGGGCAGATTTCCTTCCCTAAGGGACATTAGGATGGGTTTTTACAACAATCAGCAATGGCTTTGTAGTAGTCATCAGACCATCAGGTTTTTAATGAATTCAAATTTCACCATCTGCCATGGCGGGGTTCAAACCTGAGTCCCTAGAACATTACCCTCGGACCCTGGAATACTAGCCCAGTGACAATACCACTGTGCCACCTCCTCCAACAACCACAACCATCTTCCTTTGTGCTAGGTATGACTTAAGCCAGTGGAGAGTTTTCCCCCTGATTCCCATTGACTCCAGTTTTGCCAGGGTTCCTTGATGCTACACTTAGTCAAATGCTGCCTTGATGTCTAGGGCAATCACTCTCATATCACCTCTGGCGTTCAGCTCTTTTGTCCAGGTTGAGTCAAGGCTGTAATGAGGTCAGGAGTTGAGTGACTCTGGCAGAACCCAAACTGAGTGTCAGTGAGCAGGTTATTGCTAAGCAAGTGCTACTTGATAGCAATGTTGATGACTCCTTCCATTACTTTACTGAGGATCACGAGTAGACTGATGGGGTGGTAATTGGCCAAGTTGAATTTGTCCTGTTTTTTGTCTACAGGACATACCCAATGCCAGTGTTGTATCTGTACTAGAACAGCTTGGTTAGGGGTGGGCAAGTATTCAGTACTATTGCTGGAATATTGTTGGGCTCTTAGCCTTTGCAGTATCCAGTTCCTGCAGCCGTTTCTTGATATCACTTGGAGTGAATGGAATTGGCTGAAGACTGGCATCTGTGATGCTGGGGACCTCTGGAGAAGGCCAAGGTGGATCATCCATTCAGCACTTCTGGCTGAAGATTTTTGCAAATGCTTCAGCCTTATCTTTCGCTCTGATGCGTTGGGCTCCCCTATAACTGAGGATGGGGATATTTGTGGAGCCTCCTCCTTCAGTGAGCTGTTCAGTTGTCCACCACCATTCACAAATAGGTGTGGCAGGATTGCAGAGCTTAGATCCAATCCATTGGTTGTGGAATCACTTAGCTCTGTCTTTTACATGCTGCTTACAATGTTTGACATGCAAGTAGTCATGTGTTGTACCATCGGCAGGTTGTCACCTCATTTTTAGCTATGCCTGGCGCTGCTCCTGGCATGCCCTCCTGCACTCTTCATTGAAGTAAGGTTGATCCCCTGGCTTGGTGGTAATGGTAGAGTGGGAGGTATGCTGTGCCATCAGGTTACAGATTGTGTTTGAGTGCAATTCTGCTGCTGCTGATGGCCCACAGCACCTCATGGTTGCCCAGTCCTGAATTTCTAGATCGGTTCAAAACTATCCCATTTAGCACGGTGGCAGTGCCACACAACACGGTGGAGGGTTTCCTCAATGTGATGATGGAACTTTGTCCTCACAAGCACTGTGTGGATGGTCATTCCTACCAATAATGTTATGGGCAGAAGCATCTGCGACAGATAGATTGGTTAGGATGAGGTCGAGTAGTTTCTTCTCTCTTGTTGGTTCCCTTACCACCGCCACAGACCCAGTCTAGCAGCTAGGTCCTTTAGGATTTGGGGAATTTGGTCAGTAGCAGTGCTCCCAAGCCACTCTTGGTGATGGACATTGAAGTCCCGCACCCAGAGTACTGTGCCTGACCCACCCTCAGTGTTTCCTCCTAGTGGTGTTCAACATGGAGGAGTACTGATTCATCAGCTGAAGGGAGGGGGGGGAGGGTGGCGGGCCGTACTTGGTAATCAGCAAGAGGTTTCCTTACCCATGTCTGACCTGATGCCACGAGACTTCATAGTCGATGCTGACTTCTCCGAGGGAAACTCCTTCCTGACTGTATACCGCTGTTCCGCCACTTCTGCTGCATCTGTTTTGCTGATTGGACAGGAGATACCCAGAGATGGTGATTGTGGTGTCTGGGACATGATCAGTAAGATACGATTCCTTGAGTATAACTATGTCAGGATGTTGCTTGACTGGTCTTTGAGACAGCTCTCCCAATTTTAGCGCAAATGTTAGTAAGGAGGACTTTGCAGGGTTGACAGGGCTGATTTTGCCGTTGAAATTTACATTGCCTGGTCGATGCCAGGTGGTCCGTCCAGTTAAGAAACTTGGATCGGAAACGACTGTGCTAAACTTAAATAAGGATAACTATTTAAGGAATGAGGGCAGAGTTGGCTGGAGTGGACTAGGAAAACAGTTTAGCAGAAAAGACGGCTGGTGAACAATGGCAGACATTTAAAAAAATAGTTCATGACTCACAAAAAAGATCAAGGGGAAAAAGTGGGGGGGAGGAAATAAATACAATAACTATCACTAGAGAAAAAATACTAGGGAAATTAATGGGGCTAGAGGCTGATGAGTCCTCTGGACGTAATGGGTTGCATCCTAGGATATTTTAGCAAGTAGCAACACAAATAGTGCATGCACTGGTCGTAATCTTCCAAGAATCTTTAGATTCTGAAAAAGTTCCAGAACATTGCAAAACTGCCAATGTAATTCCCTTATTCAAAAAGGGAGACAAAAAACAGGTAACTATAGGTCAGTTAGCTCATTGGGAAAATGTTAAGGGTGTATTATAAAGGATTTAATAGCAGAGTATTTAGAAATGTAAAATATAATCAAGCAGAGTCAGCATGGCTTCATGAAGGGGAAATCATGCCTAACAAGCTTATTAGAATTATTTGAGGATGTAACAAGTAGGATAGATAAAGGGGAACCAGTAGATGTAATATATTGGGATTTCCAAAAGGAGTTCAACAAGGTGGCGCAGTTATGGCTACTTAATAAGATAAGAGCTGGTGTTGGGGGTAGTATCTTAGCATGGATAGAGGATTGGCTAACCAGTAGAAGACAGAGAATTAAGGGGGGCATTTTCAGGATGGCAACCTGTAACCAGTGAATCTCTAGGGATCAGTGCTGGGGCCACAATTGTTTACAATATATATTAATGTCATAGATGAGGAAAATGAATATACTATTGCCAAGTTTGCAGATGACACAAACAGGTGGGAAGACAAGTGGTGAGGATGACACAAAAAGTACAGGGTGATATAGACAGGTTAAGTGAGTGGGCAAAAACTTGGCAGATGGAATATAATGTGGGAAAATGAGAGGTTATGCATTTTGGCAGGAAGAATAGAGGAGCTGAATATTACTTACATGGAGAAAGACTGCAGAAAACTACGGCACAGAGGGATTTGGGAGTCCTCATGCATAAATCCCAAAAAGTTAATATACAAGTTCAGCAGGTAATAGGGAAGGCAAATGGAATGTTGGCCTTTATTTCAAAGGAAATGGAATATAAACAGAGGGAAGTCTTGCTAAAACAATACAAGGCACTAGTAAGACCACACCTAGACTAATGTGAACAGTTTTGGTATCCTTATCTAAGGAAACATATACTGCCATTGGAGGCAGTCCAAAGAAGGTTCACTGGGTTGATCCTGGGTATGAAGGGATTTTCCTCTGAGAAGAGGTTGAGTAGTTTGGGCCTGTACTCATTGAAGTTTACAAGAATGAGAGGTGCCCTTATTGAAACATATAAGATTCTTAGGGGTCTTGACAGAGTAGATGGTGAGAGGTTGTTTCCCCTTGTGGGAGAGTCTAGAGCCAGAGGGCATAATCTCAGAGTAAGGGGAAGCCCATTTAAAACAGAGGTGAGGAGGAATTTCTTCTCTCAGAAGGTAGTGAATCTGTGGAACTCTCTACCGCAGAGGGCTGTAGAGGCGGGTTGTTAAGTATATTTAAGGCTGAGATCTTTCCCATTTAGCACGGTGGTGGTGGGAAAGGTTGAGATAGTCAGATTTTTAACCAGTAAGGGAATCAAGGGTAATGGGGAAAAGGCAGGAAAGTGGAGTTGAGGATTATCAGATCAGCCATGATCTAATTGAATGGCAGAGCAGACTCAATGGACCAAATAGCCTGCTGTTGCTCCTGCATCTTATGGTCTTATTGACTGTGTGGTTTGATACAATTGAATGGCTTTCCAGGCCATTTCAGAGTCAACCAAATTACTATGGATCTGGAGTCACATTAGCCCAGACCAGGTAAAGGTGACAGATTTCCTTCTCTAAAGGACATTAGTGAACCAGGTAGGCTTTTATGACAATTGACAATGGTTTCATCGTCATTATTAGGCTCTTAATTCCAGATTTTTATTGAACTTAAATTCTACTGCCTCTTTCTAATGCTGATTTGATGACAATGAGGTCATTATGGAGCACAACACTCCATCTAATAGCCTCTCTTTAATACACAGTTGAACATGCACTCACCAACTGGAAGGAAGGGCCCTGTACAAGGCAATTTAAAGGGATCATGAACTACTTTTAGGTTAGTTGCTGATTGATGTCTACCGGCCTTTGCTGTATGTTCCTAAGCAATTGGCGGCTTCCATAGCTGTTTAAAGTTGTTGAAGTCAAAAATAGATACTGTCTCTGTTGATTTAATGCTTTCTGCTCCATTTTCTCATTCACATGCTGCCCCTCGGCAACATCAGTCTCTATATGTATGTTGACAACACCCATTCTATCTCACCACCACCTCTCTTGATCCTTTCACTGTCTTTAAATTGTCAGACTGCTTTTCTGACAATGAGTGCTGGTTAAGCAGAAATTTCCTCCAACTAAATACTGAGAAGACTGAAACCATTGTCTTCATCCCCACCACCAACTCTGTTCCCTAGCCAATGACTCCATCCCTCTTCCTCACAACAATTTGAGACTTGAGCAACCTGTTTGCAACCTCAGTGTCATGCTTGTCCCCAACATGAGCTTTCGATCTCATATCCGTGTCATCTCTAAAACTGTCTATTTTCATTTCTGTAATATCACCCAATTCCACCCCAGTCTCAGCTCATCTGCTGCTGAAACCATCAATCCTGCCTTCCTTACCTCTAGGCTTGATTATTCCAACAATCTCCTCACTGGTCTCCCACATTCTACCCTCCATAAACTTGAGGTCATTCAAAACTCTGCTGCCCAAGTCCTGACTCAGACCCAATCCCATTCACCCATTACTCTTGTTCTCACTGGGCTATATTGGCTGCTGATTAAGCAACATCTACCCTTATTTTCAAATGTCTCCATGGCTTTGCCCCTTCCTATCTCTGCAATCTCCTCCAGCCCCAAACCATTGAGATATCTGGCTCATCTAGTTTTGGCCTCAGGTATCCCTGATCTAATTGCTCCACCATTGGTAGGCGTGCCTTCAGCTGCCAAGACATCAGGTTCTTGGAATTCTCCCTAAATCTCTCAGTCTCTCTAAATCTCTTTCCTTGTTGAAGACAACCCTTCAAAACTTTTGCTTTTGGACATCTGTCCTCATATACCTTTCTGTGGCTTTATGTCAAAATTTTGTTTTATAGTGCTCTTATGAAGCGCTGTGGGGTGATTTTCTTTAACATTAAAAGTACCATATAAATACTACTTGTTCTTGTTGTTGTTCCATTGTACTGCTTAGCTGTTGCAGCTTGTTCCATATTATGTAGGTTTGACAGGGGCTCCTCTGTTTGGTCTAGTTGTCAACAAACATGCGCTGGGCATAGGTCACAGTTGGTACTTTATGTTGGGTTAAACCAAAGTACAAATAATATCAGCTAAACAGCTTGGTAAAAATTCCATTAAATTATATTAATTAACCAGGAGAATCTGAATATCAGCTAATGCAGAAATTTGAATAGCTTGAATATAACAAATTTGCAGTTAAGAAGTGTATTGGCAGGTGTTTAGAAGGAAGTTTGAAGAAATTGCTGTTAGATGTACAGTTCCTGCAAAAATCACTTGTGGACCTCCCATACTGTTGCTCTTGAAGGTCACAGATATGCTGGGGTGGATTTTCCCTGGGGGCAGGCTGAAAAAACAAGCCAGTCGCTCACCTGTTAATGCCAGTGCAAGGGCTGGTCCATAGCTAAGGTCAGTTCTCATCAATACAGGAATGTCAGGCTGTGGTAAGAAATATTCTACCATTATCATTTCTACCCAGTGAAAATCTCCATAGGTGTTTCAGAAAATAGGGATATTATCTTTTGTAATACCTGACACATCGCCAAGGTTATTCATTTACAAAAATCAAATTCCATTTTTAATACATAGTATTACGGAATGCTAATGAAAATTATTGCAATAAGAAGCTTGAATAATTTGATAGGTTCACTTGGTTTGTCTTCTCCTCTCTAAGGAATTTGCATAAGATTAAACTGAGAATTAATAAATTCAAACCACAAATAATACATTTGTACATCAACCAATCGGTCAGAAGTAATTTCAATTAAGGTGAAATACATTTGCATAGTAGCGGAATCAGTCAACAAAAGCAAGAAATTAGGATACAGGAAAATTGTATAATTTGCAATTAAGGTGTGACACAGGAATTATGACAAAAACAAATGCTAGATGTATCATTTGTACCTAGAGTATATTAAAATTGGTGCATACATAGCATGTTCCTTTCTCAATAAAGTCTCCAATGATACCTCAATAGAATTTCCTATTCTGCAAGTTACCAAGAACGGTCGCAGGCCCCTCATCATGCTGGTGGCTCCACTTCCTCCATTAGGTGGAGTCCTGGAAACTCTAGCTTCCCCGCGCACCCCCTCCCCAACGCAGCTCAGCCACATATTTGAGCCTTTACAGTGCCAATGCACAACTCAACTCACATCCCCTCTGCTCAGATTTACACGTACATGTATGCAGGTTTCAGTTTTTATTAAATAATAGCAGTTTTATATTAACTTATACAATGGAGTTAAAGGTCAACAGATAAAACACCGACATGGCAATAAACTTTCAAATGGGTATGGTAGCATAGTGTAAATGTTACTGGACTAGTGATCCTGAGGTCTGGATCTCAAACTGGAGATGTGAGTTCAAATACCTTCACTGCAGTTAGTGAATTTGAATTTATTTAATTTGGTAAATTAGGGATTAAAAAGCTATTATCTATAATGTTGATTAAGAAGCAACTGAATTGTGGTAAAAACCACACTCAACCTTCAGAAATGTATGTTGTCGTTACCCAGTCTGGCTTATATATGACTCCAGATCCACAATAATGTGGTTGACTCCTAACTGCTCTCTGAAATGGCCCAGAAAATCCCTCAGTTCTGTCAAAGCATTACACATAAAGGCAAAGGAAACGGTCACTCAGCATGTACACTGTCAAGCCCTTTCAGAACATTATGTTTTAATGAGATTACTTCTCATTCTTCTGAACTCCAAAGAGCATGAACCAATTCTACTCAATCCCTCCTGTGAAGACAACCCTTTCACTCTAGGAATCAACCTAATAATCCTTTGCTACACTCCCTATAAGACAAGTATATCTTTCCTTGGGCATGGAAAGCAAAATATTACACAACACTCCAGGTATGGTCTCACCAGTCCTGTATAAGTGCAGCAAGGTTTCCTTACTCTTACACTCTTATCAGCTTTACAATAATGACCAGCATATATAATTTGTCTTCCTAAATGCTTGCTCTACCTGTATGTTAACATTCTGTGATTTATGTTTGAGGATACCCAAAACATTCTGAACACTAATATTTAGCTTCTCTATTTAAAAAACACTGGCCCGTAACTTCTGCTTACCCAGCGTCGGATTTGGGGGGTACCCCAAAGATGCACTGGGGAATTCCTGGGAAGTTCCCAGATAAGGGTTTGCACTGCAATTGCCCATAAGTGCACACTTCCTCTGGACAACTGCAGTACACTGGGAACCATCTGGAAATGTGGGTTAAATCGCTAATCTTGGATGGTTCCACCGCCGGGCTTATATCAATAGTTACCCAGAAAATGTTAGAAGAATTAAAACCTTTTCTAACTTCTGAGTAAATATGGTAAAGACCCAGACCAAATCCATGGGACATTCCCGCCCCCCGCCCCCCTCCCCCGAGGGAGTTCCCCCAATCCCCGCCCTGGGACCCCCCGACCCCAGACTCCAACAAACCTTGGACCTTGCAGACACCCAACCCCTCAATCCCCCAACCTCAGACCACCACCTCCCCCCACAACCTTGGACCCCCCACCAAACTAAGACATCCCCTGATCTCGGGAACCTCCCCCAACCCCCCACCCCGCCGACTCAGAACCCCCACTGACCTCAGACCGCACCTGACATTGCACAACCCCTTCTGACCTCAGAGCCCCCACGTCCTCAGACTCCCCCCGCCCCCAACCTCAGAAAAGCCCCCTGCTCCGAACTCGGACCCCCCACCGACCTCAGATACACTCCCCCGAACTCAGACCCCCAGGAGCTCAGACAACACCTCCCCCCCCACAATTTTGAACTCCTACCCCCAGCCAGGTCTCTGACCAACCCCCCTCCCTCCACCTGCCCTCCCCCATAAAACAGGGGAGCAGAAGTAGGTCATTTGGCCCATTCAGTCTGCTCCACTATTCAATGAGATTATGGCTGATCTGAATAATCCTCAATTCCACTTTCCTGCCTTTTCCCCATAATCCTTGATTCCCTTACTGATTAAAAATCTGTCTATCTCAGCCTCGAATATACTTAATGACCCAGCCTCTGTCGCCCTCAAAGGATTCACTCTGCTCTGAGAGATGAAATTTCTCCTCTTCTCACTCTTAAATGGGTGACACCTTACTCTGAGATTATGCCCTCTGGTCCTAGACTCTCCCACAAGGGGAAACAACTTCTCAGCATCTACCCTGTCAAGTCCCCTAAGAATTTTATATGTTTCAATGAGGTCGCCTCTCATTCCTCTAAACTCCAATGGGTACAGGCCCAACCCATTCAACCTCTCCTCAGAAGAGCAGCCCTCCATACCCATACTAATGAACCTTCTCTTGACTGCCTCCAATGCCAGTATATCTTTCCTTAGATAAAGGGACCAAAATTGGTCACAGAATTCTTTATGTGGTCTAACTGGTGCCTTATATAGTTTTAGCAAAATTTCCCTATTTTTATATTCGCTCTCTTTGAAATAAAGGACAACATTCCATTTGCCTTCACTAATACCTGCTCAACTTGTATGCTAGCTTTGAGGAGAAAAGAGCACGAGGATAGCGGCAGAGACGCAGGATAAGAGAGCGTGAGGACAGCAGCGGAGACACAGGATAAAAGAGCATGAGGATAGCGGTGGAGACACAGGATAAAAGAGCGTGAGGAGAGTTCCAGGGAGCAGAGTCGTAGGGCGGAGTTCCAGAGAGGTGAGTATAAAAACCTTACCTTGGGCATTCGCGGACCTCCGGTAGAGAATCTACACTGAATTTGAAACTAAACCATTGTTAAACTAATTAAACCAAATAAATTAATCACTTAATTAATAAGTAGAGGGGATCTAGACCAAAATCAGGGGATTACTGTTCTTAGAATTTAGCATTTATAGTAGAAATCTAGCCCTAGGGAACGTACAGTTAATAAGGAGTCAATAGGCAGTTATTAGATTTAAATTAAGTTATCAAATACTTCTAGAAATGGCAGTTACGGGGGTGAAGTGCTTCACCTGTGGGATGTGGGAAATCTGTGAAGCTTCAAGCGTCCCGGACAACCGCATCGCAAGAAGTGTACCCAATTGCAGCTCGTCACAGACCACATGGATCGGTTGGAGCAGCAGTTGGATGCACTTAGGAGCATTCAGGTGGCGAAAAGCATCATTGACAGGAGTTTTGGAGATGTGGTCACACCCAAGGTACAGACAGATAGATGGGTGACCGCTAGAAGGGGCAGGCAGTCAGTGCAGAAATCCCCTGTGGCTGTCCCCCTTCTCTAACAGGTATACCATTCTGGATACTTTTGGGGGGATGGCCTATCAGGGGAAAACAACAGCAGTAGCCAGAGCAGTGGCACCACGGCTGTCTCTGTTGTTCAGCAGGGGGAGGGGGTCAAAGCACAGAAGAGCAATTGTCATAGGGGTCTCTATAGTCAGGGGCTCAGATAGGCGCGTCTGTGGTTGTGAAAGAGACACCAGGATGGTATGTTACCTCCCTGGTGCCAGGGTCCAGGATGACTCTGATCAGATACAGGACATTCTGAATGGGGAGGGAGAACAGCCAGAGGTCATGGTACACATTGGTATTAATGACATAGGCAGGAAGAGTGACGAGGTCCTGCAGCGGGAGTTCAGGGAGTTAGGCAGGAAGTTAAAAAACAGGATCTCTAGGGTTGTAATCTCAGGATTACTCCCTGTGCCACGTGCCAGTGAGGCTAGAAATAGGAAGATAGTGCAGCTGAGCACGTGGCTGAACAGATGGTGTAGGAGGGAGGGTTTCCAATATCTGGATCAGTGGGATCTCTTCCGGGGCAAGTGGGACCTGTACAAGAAGGACCGGTTGCATCTAAACTGGAGGGGCACCAATATGCTGGCTGTGAGGTTTGCTAGTGTCACTCGGGAGGGTTTAAACTAGTATGGCAGGGGGGTGGGAACCAGAGCAATAGGTCAGCAGGTGAAATAAATGACTGGGAACTAGTGAATATGGCCAATAGGACTAAGAGGAAGGGCAGGCAGGGAGAAGTTACTGAACACAGTGGGACTGGGGGTCTGAAATGCATTTGTTTCAATGCGAGAAGTATAACAGGCAGGGCAGATGACCTTAGAGCTTGGATTAGTACTTGGGACTATGATGTTATTGCTATTACAATGACTTGATTGAAGGATGGACAGGATTGGCAGATAAATGTTCCAGGATTTAGATGTTTCAGGCAGGATAGAGAGGGATGTAGAAGAGGTGGGGGAGTTGCACTGCTGGTTAAGGGGAATATCACAGCTGTATGACAGGAGGACACCTCAGTGGGCTCATGCAGTGAGGCAATATGGGTAGAGCTCTGGAATAGGAATGGTGCAGTCACAATGTTGCGGGTTTACTATAGGCCTCCCAATTGCCGGCGGGAGATTGAGGAACAGTTATGTAGGCAGATTTTGGAAAGATGTGAAAGCAATAGGGTTGTTGTGGTGGGTGATTTTAACTTTCCCTATATTGACTGGGAATCACTTAGTGCTAGGAGTTTGGATGGTGCAGAATTTGTAAGGTGCATCCAGGAGGGCTTCCTGAGACAATATGTAGGTAGTCCAACTAGGGAAGGGGCAATACTGGACCTGACATTAGGGAATGAACCCAGCCAGGTGGTCGAAGTTTCAGTAGGGGAGCATTTCGGGAAAAGTGACCATAAATCAGTAAGTTTCAAGGTACTGGTGGATAAGGATAACAGGAGTCCTCGGGTTAAGGTGCTTAATTGGGGGAAGGCTAATTATAACAATATTAGGCAGGAACTGAGGAATCTAGACTGGAGGCTGATGTCTGAGGGCAAATCAACAACTGACATGTGGGGGGCTTTCAAACATCAGTTGATAAGAATTCAGGACCAGCATGTTCCTGCTAGGATGAAGGATAAGTATGGCAAATTTCAGGAACCTTGGATAACGAAGGATATTATGGGATTAGTCAAAAAGAAAAGGGAAGCATTCGTAAGGGCTAGAAGGCTGGGAACAGATGAAGCCCGTGGAGAATACAAAGAAAGTAGGAAGAAACTTAAGCAAGGAGTCAGGAGGGCTAAAAGGGGTCATGAAAAGTCATTGGCAACCAGGATTAAGGAAAATCCCAAGGCCTTTTATACATATGTAAAAAGCAAGAGGGTAGCCAGGGAAAGGGTAGACCTACTCAGGGACAGAGGTGGGAATCTGTGTGTGGAGCCAGAAGAAATGGGAGAGATACTAAATGAGTACTTCTCATCAGTATTCACCAAAGAGAAGGACTTAGCGGTCAATTTGTCTAGGGAAGAGTGTGTAGATAGCCTGGATCACGTTGAGATCAAAAAAGAGGAGGTGTTAGGCGTCTTGAAGAATATTAAGGTGGATATGTCCCCAGGGCCAGATGGGATCTACCCCAGAGTACTGAGGGAGGCAAGGGAGGAGATTGCTGGGGCCTTGACAGAAATCTTTGTATCCTCACTGGCTACGGGTGAGGTCCCAGAAGACTGGAGAATGGCCAATGTTGTTCCATTGTCTAAGAGGGGTAGCAGGGATAATCCAGGAAATTACAGGCTGATGAGCCTTACGTCAGTGGTAGGGAAATTATTGGAGAAGATTCTTCGTGACAGGATTTACTAACATTCGGAAGCAAATGGGCGTATTAGTGAGAGGCAGCATGGTTTTGTGAAGGGGAGGTCGTGTCTCACTAACTTGATCGAGTTTCTCGAGGAAATGACAAAGATGATTGACGATGGAAGGGCAGTGGATGTTAAATACATGGATTTCAGTAAGGCCTTTGACAAGGTCTCTCATAGCAGACTGGTACAGAAGGTAAAGTCGCACGGGATCAGAGGTGAGCTGGCAAGATGAATACAGAATTGGCTTGGTCATAGAAGACAGAGGGTAGCAGTGGAAGGGTGCTTTTCTGAATTGCGACCTGTGACTAGTGGAGTTCTGCAGGGATCAGTGCTGGGACATTTGCTGTTTGTAGTATACATAAATGATTTGGAGGAAAATGTAACTGGGCTAATTAGCAAGTTTGCAGTCGACACTAAGGTTGGAGGAGTTACAGATAGTGAAGAGAATTGTCAAAGGATACAACGGGATATAGATCGGTTGGAGACTTGCGTGGAGAAATGGCAGATGGTGTTTAATCCGGACAAATGCGAGGTAATGCATTTTGGAAGGTCTAATACAGGCAGGAATTATACAGTAAATGGCAAAGCCCTTAAGTGCATTGATGGGCAGAGGGATCTGGGTGTACAGGTCCACAGGTCACTGAAAGTGGCAATGCAGGTGGATAAGGTAGTCAGGAAGACATATGGCATGCTTGCCTTCATTGGCAGGGGTATTAAGTATAAAAGCTAGGAAGTCATGCTGCAGCTGTATAGAACCTTGGTTAGGCCACACTTGGAATACTGCATACAATTCTGGTCACCACATTACCAGAAGGATATGCAGGCACTAGAGAGGGTGCAAAGGAGGTTTACCAGGATGCTGCCTGGTCTGGAGGTTATTAGCTATGTAGAGAGGTTGGAGAAACTCGGATTGTTCTCATTAGAGCGACGTAGATTGAGGGGCGACTTGATCGAAGTTTACAAAATTATGAGCAGCATGGACAGAGTAGATAGTGAGAAGCTTTTTCCCAGGGTGGATGAGTCAATTACTAAGGGACATAGATTTAAGGTGAGAGGAAACTATAGAGGAGATGTGCGGGGCAAGTATTTTACGCAGAGGATAGTGAGTGTCTGGAATTCGCTGCCAGAGGAGGTGGTGGAAGCAGATACAATAGTGGTGTTTAAGAGGCAGCTTGACAAATACATGAATAGGATGGGAATGGAGGGATACAGACCCCAGAAGTGCAAAATGTTTTAGTTGACGGGCAATGTGATTGGCGCAGGCTTGGAGGGCCAAAGGGCCTGTTCCTGTGCTGTGCTTTGTTCTTTTTATGATTCATGCACGAGGACCCCCAAATCCTTCTCTGCGGCAGCTTTCTGCAGTCTTTCTCAATTTAAATAATATGCAGCTCCTGTATTCTTCCTGACAAAGTGCATAACCTCACATTTTCCCACATTACATTCCATCTGCCAAATTTTTGCCCACTCACTTAACCTGTCTATATCACGCTGAACTCTTTGTGTCATCCTCACCGCTTGCCTTCCCGCTCATTTTTGTGTCATTCGCAAACTTGGCGATAGTACATTCAATTCACTCATCCAAGTCATTAATATAGATTATAAATAATTCAGCGCTAATCCTTTTGGCACTCCACTATTTAAAGGTTACCATCCCTTATGCCAACTTTCTGTTTTCTATTAGTCAGCCAATCCTCTATCCATGTAAAATATACTACCCCCAACACCACGGGTTCTTATCTTATTAAGTAGCCTTATGTGCGATACGTTATCAAATACCTTTTGGAAATCCAAATATATTACATCTACTGGTTCCCCTTTTTCTATCCTGCTTGTTACCTCATCAAAGACCCCCCCCCCCCCCCACCCCCCAGACCACCCCTCCAGGGTGGTGGGGGACCACCCCCAGACACCCCTACACCCCAAATCCTATACCTTCTCCATGGCCTGTCAATTTCCCTGGCCCTTTAAACTTACCTGTTTTATGGCAGCAGGTGCTGTAAAAAAGAGGCGTGGCCTCCTTGAATATGCTGGAGCCAGACATCGCTGGGGCCTGCGAGGTGAGGAGTCTTTCGATGCTGACCACAAGCAGCTCCGGTGAAAGGAAATGTCAATGTTATGTTCAAGACCAGGGAGGTAGGTATTTATTTCTGAGGGCCAGAACTTGCTGACACTAGTTGGAGGCTACGGCCAACTCTTTTTCTATTCTTTCTACCAAAGTGAATGGACTCATATTTCCTCACATTATACTCCATCTGCCAACTTCTTGCCTATTCATCTAACCTGTCTATATCCCTTTGCAGACTCTTTGGGCTGTATTTTTCCATGGACTTTGGGACCCCAATATTGGAACCAAATGGAGGTCCAGTATTTGCTGTCAGTGAGACTGGCAGTGCAATCTACTGGGAGGCAGCCTCTTAATTAGCCGCATCTGTGTTTTGCCACGTCTATGTCAGCCATTCTACTAAAGTTGACAGGCAGGCCCCCAATGATGTAGACCCAATCATAGGGCCAGCAGCTCTAGAATCTCAGCAGCCGCAACAAAAGGGCTAAGTGCTGCTGAGACAGATTGACAACCGTGAGGGTGCTTCAACATGGAGGTGCCCTCAGTGGTCAATTCAGAAGGGCTGCACTGAAGACTCCCAAAGTCAGGAGAGACCTAGGGATGGAGGGGATACTGGTGAGCTTATTTACTGAGTGGGCTACAACCTTTCATACCCTCAGCCTCCGGGACCTTGAGCTTCCAGCTCTGATGGCTCCCTGCCCTTAAGAAAGTTCCCCAGAGGCAGGAATGCATTGAGAAGCCATCTCAACATGGCTTCCACCTTTCTTCCTGGCTACCCCACCTCTAACCCCTTCTCCACAGCCTGGGAAAATCCAATCCTTTGTGTCATCGTCACAGCTTGTTTTCACGCCTAGCTTTGTAACATCAGCAAACTTGGATACATTACACTCAGTCCCTTCATCTAAGTCATAATTATGAACTATAAATAGCCAAGTTCCAGAACTAATCCTTCACTAGTTACAGGTTGCCAACCTGAAAATGCTCTGTTTATTCCTACTTTTTGTTGCTTTGTCCTATAAGCAATCCTCAATCCACGCTAATATGTTACCCTCAAATATTATGAATCTTTATCTTGTGCAACAACCTTCATGTTGCACTTTATCATATCCCTTTTCAAATGTGCTACATCCACAGGTTTTCCTTTATCTACCCTACTAGGTTACAGCCTCAAAACATTCTAATAGATTTGTCAAACGCAATTTCACTTTCATAAAACCATGTTTACTCTGCAGAGTCTTACTATAATTTTCCAGGTGTCCTGCTCATTCATTTGTGCCCTATCCAACAGCAGGTCCTTGGCTCATTGTCAGCTGATGTTTTATCCTGAGCCATTTTTCTTGGCAGTCCAGGTGGTTTAACCAATGCATTACACTCTCAGGGACAAGGTGAGGAGGCAGGTCCCAAGTGTCAGCCAGAACAGGGATTGAACCTGCACTATTAGCATTAATCTAAACCAAATGCTAACCATCTAGCCAAGTGAGCTAACCAGTCCCCAAGCACCTTGTTACCACTTCCTTAATAATGGATTCCAGCATTTCCTGATGGCTCATGTCAGGATAACTGGCCTGTAGTTCCCTGTTTTCTTTCTCCTACCTTCTTTATTAGTGTTATTACATTTATTACCTTCCAATCCAGGTAACCATCACAGAATCTAGGGGATTTTGGAAAATCACAACCAGTGTATCCACTATCCCTGCAGCTACCCCTTTTAGAACTTTAAGATATAAACCATCAGGTCCAGGAATTTGTTAGATCTTAGTCCCATGAATTTCTCCAATACTGTTTCTTTATTGATAATCAGTTGGCCAAAGCTTCTGGTCTCTGTATCATCAGAGACCAGGTGTACGACTTAAGATCTGCATCGGGACCTTGTGGAAGTCCTGACATGTGGACCTATGTGGGAATTACCCAGGAAGTTTTAGGTTCTGATAAGTAATTCCATGGGACTCTCTGTGAATGTCTCCTACTCTGAGCTAGTGTCAGAGACTTCAAGACTTGCCTGGATAGTTACCCAGGGAATATTAGATTAAAACCTGGTCGAATACCTTGGTAACTCCACAGCCCCCAATTATTCCTGCTGACCCCCCAACACCCAAACATGACTACCTGATGACCCCACGCTAACCAGACCTGACTACACTCCAAACACTCGACTACCACCCCGATTCGACCCAACTACCTCTGAAACCTGACTCGGCTAACGTCTGACCAGCTGACTAGTTTGAACTGACTACCTCCCTGACCACCTGACCAACCCCTGACCTGACCACCGTCCGAATGCATGATTCAACTGCCTGCTGACTACCCCCCAACCCAACCCAACTACCCCCGAACTGACCCGGCCTGACTGCTCCCCTAACCCAACCCAACTAACACTTGAAGTGACCCAACTAGGCTAAAAGCCAGACTCAACCAGACCTGACTACCTCTCCCACCACCTGATTAGCCCCTGACCACCCAACTACCCTCTGATTCAACATGACTCACAACTATCACATGACCCAATTACCCACCTCATCTACCTACCCAACAACTCGGCCAGCTACCTTCCTACCTCTTAAGTACCTTTCTTGTATTCGTTCATGGGATGTGGGTGTTGCTGACTAGGCTAGCATTTATTGCCCATCCCTAACTGCCCTTGAGAAGGTGGTGGTGAACTGCCTTCTTGAACTGCTGCAGTCCATGTGGTGTAGGTACACCCACAGTGCTTTTAGGGAGGTAGTTCCAGGATTTTGACCCAGCAACCCTGAAGGAACAGTGATATATTTCCAAGTCAGGATGGTGAGCGGCTGGGAGGGGAACTTCCAGGTGATGGTGTTCCCATGTGTCTTCTGCCCTTGTCCTTCTAGATGGTAGCAGTCATAGTTTGGAATGTACTGTCTAAGGAGCCTTGGTGAGTTCCTGCAGTGCATCCTGCAGATAGGACACACTGCTGCTACTGTATATTTGAGGTGAAGGGAGTGAATGTTTGTGGCTGGGGTGCCAAGCAGGTTACTTTATCTTGGATGGTGTTAAGCTTCTTGAGTGTTCCTGGAACTGCATTCATCCAGGCAAGTGGAGAGTATTCCAACATACTCCTGAGTTGTGCATTGTAGATGGTGGACAGGCCTTTGGGGAGTCAGAAGGTGAGTTACTCGCCACAGGATTCCTAGCCCCTGACCTGCTTTTGAAGCCTAAGTATTTATATGGCTGGTCCAGTTCAGTTTCTGGTCAATGATAACCCTCAGGATGTTGATAGTGGGGGGGTTCAGTGATCATAATACCATTGAATGTCAAGGGGTGATGGGTAGATTCTTTTTTGCTGGAGATGGTCATTGCCTGGCACTTGTGGCATGAATGTTTCTTGCCACTTATCAGACCAAGCCTGGATATTATCCAAGTCTTGCTGCATTTAGATATGGACTTCTTCAGTATCTTAGCAGTCGCAAATGTTGATAAACATTGTGCAATCATCAGTGAACATCCCCACTTCTGACCTTAATGAGGTTAGGAAATGAGTGGCTCTGGCAGAAGCCAAACTGAGTGTCAGTGAGCAGGTTATTGTGAAGCAAGTGTGTTTGATAGCACTGTTGATGACCCCTTCCGTCACTGTACTGATGATCGAGAGTAGGCTGATGGGGCGGTAATTGATTGGGTTGGGTTTGTCCTGCTCTTTGTAGGACATACCTGGGTAATTTTCCACATTGCCAGGTAGATGCCTGTGCTGTAGCTATACTGGAACAATTTGTCTAGTGGCCAAGCATGTTCTGGAGCACAAGGCTTCAGTACTATTGCCAGAATATTATTAAGGCCTTTGCAGTGTCCAGTGTCTTCAACCATTTCTGGATAACACGTGGAGTGAATCAAATTGGCTGTAGACTGGCATCTGCGATACTGATGACCTCTGGAGGAGGCCGAGATGGGTCATCCACTTGGCACTTCTGGCTGAAGGTGATTGCAAATGCTTCAGCCTTAACTTTTGTGCTGATGTGCTGGGCTCCCCCTTCATTGAGGATGGGAATATTTGTGGAGCCTCCTCCTCCAGTAAGTTTAATTGTCCACTACCACTCACAACTGGATGTGGCAGGACTGCAGAGCTTAGATCTGATTGTTTGTGGAATCACTTAGCTCTGTCTATCACTTGCTGCTTATACTGTTTGACACGCAAGTAGTCCTGTGTTGTAACTTCACCAGGTTGACAACTCATTTTTAGGTACACCTGTTGTTGCTCCTGGCTGCCCTCCTGCACTCCTCATTGAACCAGGGTTGATCTCCTGGCTTGGTGGTCATGGTGGGTGGGGAATATGCTGGGCTATGAGGTTAGATATTGAGGTTGAGTACAATTCTGCTACTGCTGATGGCCTACAGTGCCTCATGAATGCCCAGTCATGAGTTGCTAGATCTGTTCGAAACCTATCCCACTTAGCACGGTGGTAGTGCCATCTCAACCATTTACTCGCTCATCCACCTACCTACCTACTTACCCACTAGCCCACCTACCACCTCACCCACATATCTGCTCAGCCACCTACCAATTCATAAACCTCTCCCACCTACCACTTCACCTACCTATACACTTACTCACCTCCCAACCCTATCCAACTACCTGCCTCATCCACATACCCACTCACCCATCAACCTCACCCACTTACCCACCTCGCCCACCTGCACCATCACCCACGTACAACATTACCCACCTACCCATTCTATTCACCTATCCACCTCACCACTCATCCACCTCACCCACCTACCACTTTAGCCACGTTACCACTCCCCCCATCTACTACCTCACCACTCATCCACCTCACCCACCTACCACTTTAGCCACCTATCCACTCTACCCACCAACCTCACCCAACAACCTACCATCTCACCCACCTACACCCTCACCCAGTTAACCACCCTATCCACTTACCACCTCACCCACTTATCACCTACCCACTCACCCACCCATTTATCCACATACCCAAGCTCCCCACCTACTATCTCACCAATTACCTACCATCTCACTCATCTTACCCAACTATCTACCTATCTAGTCTACTTACCCATCCACCCCACCCATCTAATCATTCACTCATTCACCCATTCATACATGCATTCACTAACATTAAGACTAAGCCTTTAAACTTACTACGCAGCAGCCAGTGCCATAAAAAGTGGGTGTGTCGCATCTTCTGGCTCTGCTCCACTCTGACGGAGTTCCCCAAGAGATGCCACAGTGCACATTTCTCTGAAAGCCAGGATCAGAAGATCCCAGAAGAAATGCATAGCAGTGTCGAGTCAGGAGAATTTACGAATGCAGCGGCAATCTGACCATCAATGCTGCTGCTTTGAAGATCTGGGCCATTATGTTAAGTTCTTCATTTACATTAGACCTTTGGTTCCCCACTATTTTTGGAAAGTTTTACGTGTCTTCTGCTGTGAAGATAGACAAAAAATATTTGTTTGACATCTCTACCAATTCCTTATTCCCCATTATAAATTCTCCTATCTCAGCTTCAAAGGGACTCCATGTTTTACTTTTACAACTTTTCTTCCTTTTTGCTCACTGCAGAAGCTCTTACAACCTGTTTTTACATTTCTTGTACTTTAGTCTCATATTCCACTTTCTCCCTTTATATCATTTGTTGATTATTCTTTTCTGTCCTAAAACTCTGCCAATGCTCAGACTTACAATTCTTCTTGGCAGTATTATAAGCCCCTTATTTAATTTAATGGTATCCTTAACAGGTGGATCTCTTTTAACCACAGAGCTTTATTTCTCAAAAGAACGTATATTTGTTGAGATTATAAAATATTTCTTTAAATGTTCATCACTGCTTATGCACCGCCATATCTTTTAATCTAATTTTCCAATATACTTTAGCCAATGCATCCTTCACACCTATGTATTAGCTTATTTTAAGTTTAATATTCTAGTTTCAGACTTCTGTACATCACTCTCAAACTCAATATGAATTCCATCATATTATGATCACCGTTTCCCAGAGGTTCTCTTACAATGAAATTATTAATCAAATTTGTCCCATTACACAACACAAGACTTAAAATAGCCTCTTCCCTGCTTTGTTCCACAATGAATTGTTCTAGGAAGCTATCGCAAATGTATTCCTTCAAACTGCTTTTACCAATTTGATTTGTCAAGCTGAAATGGAGATTCAAGTATCCCAAGATTATGGGGTTGCTTTTATTAGACGCACATCTAATTTCTTGATTAATACTCTGTCCAGCAGTATTTCTACTTTTAGGGTATCTATAAACTATATTCATCAGTATTTTATGCTTCTTATTATTTCTTACTTCCATCCATCCTGATTCTACTTCCTCCTCTTCCAAGCCAAGATCCTTCTTCACCACTGTCATTATAACAACCGTTATTGGTTACTTTCCCACATTTTCCATTTTGTCTATCTTTTTGAAACATCAAGTAGTCTGGAATATTTAGTTCCCAATCTTGGTCACTATGCAATCTCCATAATTTCTGGTACAAACACCCATCACAGGTTGGACAACTTTCCGACTTGCAACACATACAAATTAGGAGCAGGACTAGGTCTCTCAGCCCCCTGAGCCTGCTCCTCCATTCAATGAGATCATGGTGGATCTGATTTTAACCTCAACATAAGAACATAAGAACTAGGAGCAGGAGTAGGCAATTCAGCCCTTTGAGCCTGCCCCACTGATCTCATTTCAGCCTTAACTCCAATTTCCCACCCTCTCCCCATAACCTTTCAACCCATTACTAATTAAAAGTTTGTCTGTCTCCTCCTTAAATTTATTCAGCGTCCCAGCATCCACTGCACTCTGAGGTAGTGAATTCCATAGATTCACAACCCTTTGAGAAAAGTAATTCCTCCTCATCTCTGATTTAAATCTACCACCCTTTAGCCTAAACCTATGGCCTCTTGTTCTAGAATGCCCCACAAGGGGAAACATCCGCTCCACGTCTACTTTGTCTATCACCTTTAGCATCTTATATACCTCAATTAGATCTCCTTTCATTCTTCCAAACTCTAGCAAATATAGGCCTAAACTGCTCAATCTCTCCTCTTAAGTCAAGCGCCGCAACTCTGGAATCAATCTAGTGAACCTCCTCTGAACCGCCTCCAGTGCAACTACATCCTTCCTCAAGGGGACCAAAACTGTGCACAGTACTCCACATGCGGTCTCACCAATGCCTTGTACAGTACAACATTTCCCTATTTTCAGCAATAAATGCCAAAATTCCATGTGCCTTCTTTATTATCTGCTGAACCTGCATACTAGCTTTCAGTGATTCATGCACAAGGACACCCTGAACCCTCTGCACTGAAGCATTCTGAAGTTTCTCTCCATTTAAATAATAAGTCACCTTTTTATTCTTCTGACCAAAATGGATAACCTCACATTTATCCACCTTAAACTCCATCTGCCAAATTTTGGCCCATTCACCTAACCTGGGAAAATTATAATCACCAGGGAACTGGTAGTTAGGAAATTGTTGGAACTGCAGATTGACAAGTCCCCGGTTCCTGATGGATATTATCTTAGGGGCTTGAAATAAATGACCAGTGAGATAGTTGATGCACTGGTTTTAGTTTTCCAAAATTGTCTCAATTCAGGAAAGATTCCATTGGATTGGAAAATAGCTAATGTAGCTCTTTTATTCAAAAAGGGGAGACAGAAAGCAGGCAACTATTGGCCAGTTAGTTTAACATCTTGCCAGGAAGGTAGAATAATTTTCATAATATTTTCTGGTTTATTGTAAAGTAGGTTTATAGGAGTTGTGTTTTTCTGTCTGTGTGTGAGATTAAATTACATTTTGTAGCCAAGCAGGCTGCAAGTTGAAGTTATCAAAAGAAGTAAGATATAGAAATCTCTTTAAAATACTAATGAGTAAATATTTTTGGGGTCTGAGCATGTAAGGTGTAAAGGGAATTAACATTTTTAGATAGATGAACGGGGATTTGAATTCAAACAGGTTAATGAGAATAGCGATAATATGAAAAGATTTATAGTATTAGAAAGATAAAAGTTCCAAAGACATATGGAAACAATGGAATTGCATATTAAAAAGGTTGAAACTTATGTCAAGGAGAATGAGGTTATGTGTCAGGGGAAGGCATTGTAAGACCTAACAGAAGTGTGAGAAGCCTCCAGCATTTGAGATATGCCTGCCGTCTACAGAAACCAAAGCTGGAGAGAGCTATTTTGAATTCCAGTGTCCAAGCTGTTAATTTGCTGGATCTGTTTAAAATCTAAAATCTATCTTCGGACCGTTGCCTTAAAGGAGGTATAACAGGGAGCCAGGTTAATTAGGGAGTTCCGGAGTTCCTGTCATAGTAATTTGTAGACCTATGTATGTGCTTGAAATATTTTCTTTTGTTAATAATTATTTTACTTTTAGTTTAAAAAAAACTCAAGTCTTGGTGGGCTTCTTACTACTTAATTCAATGCACACATCATTAAATAAATACAAATTGCAAAACCGTTGTGGCAGCACGATCAAGTTTCCCTTGTGGATTTGATCTGCATGGCACACATCATCTGCTGCCTCAAACCAATCTGTCACAGGGAAAATGTTAGAAGCTATTATTAAAGACATTATAACAGAGCACTTAGATAAATTCAAGGTAATCAGGCAAAGTCAGTATGATTTTGTGAAGGGGAAATCATGTATAACCAATTTATTGGAATTCCTTGAAGAAGTAACATGTGCTGTGGATAAAGGGGGACCAGTGGATGTACTGTACTTAGATTTTTTAAAAGGCATTTGATAAGGTGCCTCATCAAGATAATTGCGAAAAGTAAAAGTTCATGGTGTATGGGGTAACATGTTGACATCAAAAGAAGATTGGCTAGCAAACTGGAAATAGAGAGTAGGCATAAATTGGTAATTTTCTGACTGGCAGGATGTGACGAGTGGGGTGGCACAGGGTCAGTGCTAGGGCCTCAATTCCTTACAATCTATACAATTTTTTGGATGAAGGGACTGTTGGTGTGGTTGCTAAATTTGCTGATGACACAAAGATAGGTAGGAAAGTAAGTTGTGAAGAGACATAACGAGGCTATAAAGGGATAAGGATATGTTACATGAGTGGGCAAAGATCCAGCAAATGGAGTATAATGTGGGAAAATGTGAGGTTGTCCATTTTGGCAGGACAAATAAAAAAGAGGCATATTATCTAAACGGTGAGAGACTGTAGAGCTCTGAGATGCAGAAGGATTCAAAAGGGAATTGGATTGCTACCTGAAAAGAGAGAATGTGCAATGTTACAGGGATAAGGCAGGGGATTGGGACTAGGTGGAATGTTCTTTCAGAGAGCCAATGCAGGCTCCAAGGGCTGAATGGCCTCCTTCTGCACTGTAAAGATACTGAGATAATGTAGATTAGCAAAATGAATGCATGGCTCAAAGGCTGGTGTGGGAGAATTGGATTCCAGCTGATGGGTCACTGGCACAAGTACTGGGGAAAGTGGGGGCTGTACAGTTGGGATGGTCTACACTCAAAACATGCAGGGATGAGTATTCTTGCGAAACGCATAACTAAGGAAGTAGAGAGGGTTTAAAACTAAATAGTAGAGGCAAGGGATCAAATTTGGAAAGATGTGGAATATCAAAGAGTAGAGACAAGATAAGAGAGGAAGGTATTAATTTGGAAAATGATAAACAGACCATGACAGGAAGGAACACAGAGTAAAGTCTAAGAGTAAACAAACAGATAAGGATGGAGCTTACAAAAATAATAAAAGGACAAAATGTCAGGCTCTCTAGCTGAATGTATGTGGCATTCAAAACAAAACAGATGAACTGACAGTGCAAATGGAGATAAAGAAGTACGATCTAATAGCCATTACAGAGACATGGCTGCAGGATGCCATAGATTGGGACCTGAATATTGAAGGGCAAGTGGCTTTTAGGAAGAATAAGAAGTTAGGAAAAGGTAGAGGGGTGACTCTGTTAATTAAAGATGACATTAGCACAATAGGGAGGGATGGCCTAAGTTCAGGAAACCAGTATTTGAAAGCGGGGGTTTGGTTAGAGATTAGGAATGATAAAGGCAAGAAGTCGCTTGTGGGAGTCATGTACAAGCCACCTAACAGTAATCATATGGTCGGACAGGGTATCAAAGAAGAAATAGTGGGAAACAAAAACAGAATTACCTGGAAAAACTCAGCAGGTCTGGCAGCATCGGCAGAGAAGTTCAACTTTGTTCTTCTCCGCCGATGCTGCCAGAGCTGCTGAGTTTTTCCAGGTAATTCTGCTTTTGTTTTGGATTTCCAGCATCCGCAGTTTTTTGATTTTATTTTTAAGAAATAGTGGGAGCTTCTCAGAGAGGTACGGCAATTATCATGGGGGTTTGTAATCTACATATAGACTGGAACAATCAGATGAGCAAAAGTAGCATAGATGACGAATTCCTAGAATGTTTTTGGGGTAATTTCTTAGATCAGGAGGTTCTGGAGCCAAACAGGAAGCTGGCTATACTAGACCTGGTATTATGCAATGAGATAGGATTAATTAATGACCTCATTGTGAAGCTGCCCCTAGGTAGCAATGATCATAATACGATTGAATTTTACATTCAGTTTGAGGGAGAGAACAGTGGGTCTATGACTGGTATTTTAAACTTAAATAAAAGCTATTATGAGGGCACGGAAGCAGAACTAGTGAAAGTGAACTGGCAATTTAGGTTAAGGGATAAGGTCAATAGATATGCAGTCGCAGACATTTAAGGTGATATTTTAGAATACACAGAATAGATACAAGCAAGCAAGAAAAATTACAAGGGGAGGATCCACCATTCATGGTTAACTAAATAAGGTAAAGATAGTATAAAACTTGAAGAAAAAGCAAATGGTTGTACAAAAGTGGTGGAAGGTCAGAAGATTGCAGAGAATATAAAGAACAGCAAAGAATGATCAAAAGATTAATAAGGAGGGAAAAATTAGAACACAGGAGAAAGGTAGCTAGAGATATAAAGACAGATGGTAAGAGTTTCTGTAGGTACTTTAAAAAAGAAAAGTTAATAAAGTGAGTGTTTCTCCTAATGAAAATGAATCTAGGGAGTTAATAATGGAAAATAAGGAGATGGCAGATGAAGTGAACAAGTATTTTGCATCAGTCTTCACTATAGAAGATATAAGTAGCATCCCAGAAATTGCTGTAAATCAGGAATTGGAAGGGGAGGGAGGAACTCAGGAAAAATTGCAATCACCAGGGAAGTGGTACTTAGAAAATTGTTGGAACTGTGGGTTGATAAGATTTCAGGTCCTGATGGATTTCGTCCTAGGGTCCTGAAAGAAGTGGCTAGAGAGATAGTTGATGCATTGGTTTTAATTTTCCAAAATTCCCTAGATTTGGGGAAGGTTCCATTAGATTGGAAAATAGCTAATCTAACTCTTTTGTTCAAAAATAGACAGAAAGCAGGTAACTATCGGCCATCTGTCATAAGGAAATGGTAAAAGATATTATTAGAGTCGTTTAACAGGGCACTTTGATAAATTCAAGGTAATCAGGCAGAGTCAACATAGTTTTGTGAAAGGGAAATCATGTTTAATCAATTTATTGGAGCTCTTTGAAGGAGTCACATGCACTGTGGATTAAGGGGAACCGGTGGATGTACAGTGCTTAGATTTTCAGAAAGCAATTGATAAGTTGTCTCATCAAAGGCTACTGCAGAAAATACAAGCTCAAGGTGTAGGGGGTAACATATTGTCATGGATATAGGATTGGCTAGCTAACAGGAAATAGAGGGGAGAATTTTCCCCATGTCGGGTAGGCCATGCAGGAGCCATTTTACGCAGGCAGGCCAATTAAGGCCCGCCCAGCATAGTTCACGACTCTGTGTTTAGCAGGAGTGGGCAGGCAGTGGCAGGCGCGCACAGACTGCCAGGTCCATGGCGACCTGGCAGCCTGTTTAAATGGAGGCCTGGCAGCCTTTGCAAGGCTGCTCACAATGGCTGGGAGAAGAGCACATCAGAGGGGCAATGTGCATGACGCAAGTCCAGAGGGTAGGCCTTTGGGGCAGGTCATGCCAGAGGGTAGGGCATTGTGCCCCTTGTTTCTCCGATGAGCTGCCCTCCTGGAGGAGGTGGCAGCGCGGCGGGAGGTCCTTCTTCCCAGGGACAGGAGGCGGAGGCCTCCCCATCTGATCAAGCATGCGTGGGAGGAGGTGGCCGAGAATGTCAGCTCCTATGATGAGGTGCGGCGCACATGGGTCCAGTGGCGCAAAACATTCAATGACTTCCTGTGCTCGGGAAGGGTGAGTGCCATGTTGCCTCAAGTCACTTAATGTAGCCATTACACTTTCCCCCCAGCCCCCTGTACCCCACCCCCCCAACACCCAACAGCAACTGAGTACAGTAATAGCATTGAATCCTTCACAGCATGTATCCCTCGCTGGGTGTGCCAGCAGATATTGCCCATGCCGAGTTCACCCTGAGAGGGTTGAGCTAAGATGGGTTCTGCACCCACAGCATGTGTGACACTGGTACCCAGGGTATAGAATGGGGGTGTAAGTCAAGGGTCTGCAGAGTACTGGAACTGTGAAGCATGTCAAAGTTAGGGTGCTAAAATGCTGGGAGGGGAGCTTCCAGATGGCAGGCCACCAATCCATCTGCTGGTCTTTGCACTCCATGTGCTTGTGCCTCCTTGCTTAGCAGTGACACCTTGTGGTGCCACATGTGAAAGGGGCAGCATTTGGGCAATGGGAGTGGGGGGGGGGGTGGTCAGCCCTGGTTTCTTTGGGTGAGTGTGCTGCAGCTGCAGGATGATGAAGAACTGGAGTCCTGCAATGTCCCTCTCTGACTGGGTTGGCAGGGATGAGATGGGAATTCAGGTGCTTGCTGGACTAATCAATGCTGTTCTTTCCTTTTCAGGAGACGACTGCGCACAATTCTGCAGAACGGATGCGGATTGGCAGAAGCCAGGCCCAGTTGGCAATCCTAATGGCGTACAAGCAGCAGGCCATGGATCTGGAGAGGTGCCAAGCCCCCAGGTCCACCAGTGGCAGTGAGGCTGGGATGCCATGGGGAGCTATGTTTGGCGAGCACTCCGGTCACCATGTGTGTCCCAGAAGCCATGGCATTGCTGAATGCTCAGTGATTGAAGTTAGCAACATGGGTTGACCATTGATTATGGAAGGATGAGCGCATAATGATCCGGGGGGACTGGCATGCAAATTGACATTGCCTGTACTGTGACTAATCAAATGTCCTGGTTCTTCCTTTCAGCATCACTGGAGCAGGTTCGGGAGGAGGAGGCAGAGAACCCACCTCTCACCCCTGAGCAAATCCACTCACCAGTGGCACACCATCTCAGCCAGGCAGGCACCAGCACAGATACTAGTACCTCGGTGGGAATTAAATCTTCGGCTAGTGTCCTGGGGCAAAGCGGTGAGAGCACTTCATGCTCGCTTCAGGTACAGGCAGAGACAGAGATTGCCCAGGGTGTCAGCAGTCAGAGGATCGCTGGAGACAGATACATGCTCAGTCGGTGCTGATGATGTGCCTCTGGAGTTGTCCGTGAGGCAGCAAATGCTGGAAGTGCAGCAGGGTATGTGGGACAATCTGGCAGAGATAAAAGAAGCTCTGCATGGCATGATGCAGGGGGAGTCCACGCGGAGCATCACCGATGCAATGAGCCTCATGGCTGAGCGCCATGCTTCCTCCATGGATAGAGTAGCGACTCTTGTGGAGAAGCCCCTCCAGGAGACCAATCAGGGCCTCCTGGGGTTGCACTCAGAGCCTCAAGCCCTCACAGGGGCATTGGCCTCAGCTGGTCAGTGCAGTGTTGGAGATGGTTTGGGCACCAAGTATCCCACCTCGGTGCCTATCCATCTACGGTGAGCAGAGAGATCCGAAGCGACCTCATGTCAGCGCAGCAGCTGCCTGTCATCTCTGCAAGGTCTTCTCAGGGTGCTCCGGATGAGGGCAGCAGCTCCTCCGCCCCTCTGCCAGTGACCATGGCATCCGATGAAGCTGCGGCGACAGGGGAGAAGCCATCTGTGGAACTAGCCGCGCCCTCCCTGGCGGGGTAATCAAATGCTCCGCAGGCCAGAGGATATCCGCCAAACTCATTGAGGCTATTAGGACAGCACAGTGAGCAGGCTGTCTCAGAAGCCACTCCCAGCAAGGGGACAGCACCTAGACATAGCACCCGTAGGTGTAAATTTAAGGCACCTTAGGCACACCAAAGGTTTCTCGCTGGTGCTTTTATATTGGCCCATGGTAGTTTCTGGAAGACTTGGTGTGATGTCCAACACTTTTTTTTGCTTTAAGAAGTTACATTTGTTCCCTCAATAAATTTTGAAATGCTGCCATGCCTCAGGGTGATGCTTTACTCCTCGAAGTGGATGAGAATCCATGATGTTATGAGTGAGTTGTCTGACATTGAGCTTTATTGTCAAGGGCCTTAGTTACTGTTAGTATCAAGGCAGATTTAGCACTCAGGTATCGAGTGTGGAGCCTGCAGCCCTGGCGTGTGTTGAAGGTCCGTCTGTGGTGGGCTAGCTGAAGGTTCTTTGGATTAAAGCCTCCCGGGTGTCCCTGCCTCCCTGGAGCATGCCTGGGTCAGCCTCTAACCCCTCAGCGTTCTCCTGTGCATGCTCATCCCCAGACTCACTGCTGGACTCATCGTGTGCATCTGGAGCAACTGCGTCTATGTCATCCTCATCCACTGCGTCACCCCTTTCCAGCACCAGATTGTGGAGAGTGCAGCGTTCAACCACTATCAACGACATATGATCTGGGGGTACTGGAGTGGCCCCCTGAGCGGTCCAGGCATCTGAAGCACATTTGAGAAGACCGATGGTTCTCTCCACCACAGACCGTGTGGTGCCATGGCTCTTATTGTATCCCTGCTCAGCCTCTGTTCTTGAATGGTGGAGAGGCATCATGAGCCACCTTCTGAGTGGATAGACCTTGTCGCCCAGCAGCCATCCATCCAGCTGAGCCGGAGCACTGAAGAACCTCAGCACCTGGGAGTGTCTGAGTACGTAAACATCATGGGAGCTGCCTGCGTACCTTGCACAGACTTGTAGAATCTGCAGCTTGTGATCACACGCTATCTGCACATTCAAGGAGTGGAAGCCCTTCCTGTTGAAGAAGGCACCGGGCTCACCTGCTGGCGCCTTGTTGGCCACATGTGTGCAGTCTATTGCACCCTGGATGCAAGGGAAGCCAGCAATCACTGCGAAGCCTCTGGCTTGCTCAGTCTGGCTGGCTCGCTCCAGCGGTAGTGGATGGAAGTCAATGCATGCCTGAACAGAGCATCTGTCACCTGCTTGACACAAGTGTGGACAGCTAATTGGGAGACTCTGCAGAGATCACCCACCGACCCCTGGAAAGAGCCAGAGGCATAGAAGTTGAGGGCAGCTGTGACCTTTAGAGCCACTGGCACAGGGTGCCCACCCACACAGTTTGCAGAGATCTCAGGGCCTGTCATCTGACAGATGGAGATGTCTGTCTCCTTTGAGAGACCAAGCCTCCTTCGGCACTGGACCTCAGACATGTTGAGGTAGCTTCGCTGCCTGTATACCTGGCAGCAGAATAGTGGTGTCTTCTGCAGCCCCTTCCGCCTTGGACTTCCTGTTGGTCCTATGCCCCTTGTGCCTGCGCCTCTCCTCACAAAAGGAAGCTCCCCTGGAGGCTGAATGTGGACTCCTGGCCTCCTCCCACATCTGGTCCTACCTTCTTCCTCAGAGGAGGTGCCTCCAGTGGAGAGCACTACTCCCATTCCCAGGTTAAGGGAAGGTTTCCTGAAAGCTGCAGGTCCCAAAAATGATCTTTACTGTAGAGCCATGACCAAGGCTTTTACTCCTGTCCAAGCAGCTGGTATGAGTTTTGATGTATTCCTGCTCACGCAGGCAAGTATAAGTAACTTTCACATTTAAATACCTGAAAGATCACATTCACAACCCCAACCACCCCTCTTTTCTCACCCGTGGATGAGGTTTATACAAATGTCTCCTACCCGACTGCCCATTGCGCTTGTGTGACATCCTGAAGATTGCATGGGCTGTGAAAAATCATATTCAGTTGCTTCCTCAAGGGCCTTAATGGGCCTGTCAATTCATGGCGGGCACGCATCCAAACTCATAGCGCATCCGCCTTCCGAAATATCACGATGGGTGTGCGGTGACATCGGGACGCATGCCCAACATCACCACGCGTCATTTTATGTGCAATTCTGCACAGAGAGTAGGCATAAATGGGTCATTTTCTGGTTGGCAGGATGTAATGAGTGGTGTGCCACATGGGATTAGTGCTGCGGCCTCAAATCTTTATAATTTACAGAATGATTTGGATGAAGGGGCGATACTGCTGTTGCTACATTTGCTGATGAACGAAGTTGTGAAGAGGACATAAGGTGGCTACAAAAGGATATAGATTGGTTAGATAAGTGGGCAAAGATCTTACAAATGGAGTATATTGTGGGAAAATGTGATATTGTCCACTTTAGCAGGAGGAATAATAAATAAACATACTTTCTCAATGGTGAGAGATTGCAGAGCTCCACGATGCAGAGGGATCGGGGTACCCTAGTGCATGAAGCACAAAAGGTTGGTATGCAGGTGTTGCAAGTAAATGGCAAAGCTAACAGAATGTTATTGTTTATTTCAAGGGGAACTGAATACAAGAGTAGAGTTTATGCTTCAGTTATACAGGGCATTGGTGAGATCACATCGGGAATACAAGTGCAATATTGGTGTCCTTATTTAAGGGAGTATGTAAATGCATTGAAAGCGGTTCAGAGAGCTTTACAAGACTAATACCTGCAATGCAAGGGTTGTGTTATGAGGAAGGATTGGACAGACTAGGCTTGTATCTGCTGGAGTTTAGAAGAGTAAGAGGCAACTTGATTGAAACATATATGAACCTGAGGGTCTTGATAGGGTGCATGTGGTCAGGATGTTTCCTCTTGTGAGAAAATCTAGAACTTGGTGTCACTGTTTGAAAATAAGGGGTCACCCATTTAGGACAGAGATGAGGAAAAAGAAATTCTCTCAGAGTGTTGAAAGACTTTGGAATTCTATCCCTCAATAGGTGATTGAGACAGAATCCTTGAATACTTTTAAGGCATAGGTAGATAGATTCTTGATAAGCAAGGGGATGAAAGGTTATCAGGGGTATGCAGAAATGTGAAGTTGAGATTAAAATTAGTTCAGCCATGATCTTATTGAATGGCAGACCAGGCTCGAGGGGCCAAGTGGCCTACTCCTGTTCCTAATTCGTATGTTCCTATGAATGTTCATATGTTATCAAATAAACTTTGACACTGGGCCACATATCGAGATATTCAAAATATCAGAAAGTGCTGGAAACACTCAGCATTCTCGTATCATCTGCGGATAGAGAAACAGAGTTAACATTTCGAATCTGATACGACCCTTCTTTGGAACTGAAGAGAGGTAGGAATGTGATGAGTTTTTACACTGTTGAAACAGGAAATATGAGGACAGATGGCAGACACGGAGGTAGGTTTTAAGGAGGAGGATAGAGAGCATTGGGGGGGAATTCCAGAGCTTATGGCCCAGATGTCTGAAGGCATGAACACCAATGGTGCAGTGATTAAAATCAGGGATACACGAGAGAGAGGATTGGAGGGGTGACAGACAGGGATCTCAGGAGGATGGAGGATATAATGGAGACGGAGGGGGATGGAGCCATGGAGGGATTTGAAAACAAAGAATTCTCTAACCTGGAGGATTGTGGAAGCTCCATAGTTGAATACATATAAGGCTGAGATAGACAGATTTTTGGTCTCTCAGTGAATTAAGAGATTTAGGGAGAGGGCAGGAAAATGGAGTTGAAGCCCTAGATCAGCCATGATCGTATTGAATGGTGGAGCAGGCTCAACAGGTCATGTGGTTTACTCCTGCTCCTATTTCTTATTTTCTCATGTAAACTATCTTTAGTCTTACAAGAACAATTTCGAGATACATATCAATGCATTTGGCATATAAAACCATAATACAACTATGTACATTGATATATTGCCTTTAACACAGCAAAACACCCTAAGATACTCCACAAGAGCGTAATTAAAAATTGACATAGATTGGAAGGAGGAGACTGGTGACTGATAAAAGGTAGACTTTAAGGATAGATCTTAAAGAGAGAGGTGGAATGGTGAAGAGATTATAGGAGGAAATTTGGAGCCTAAATGGGGGGGACAAAGGGAATGAAGGACGCACAAGAGGCCAGAGATGGATGAACATTCTCTGCTGCTGACAAAAATAGCAAAGAGTGAAAAATGTTAACCCTGTGTTTGTTGAAACTAATAAACAATCCTTTCTTGCTGGTCACCGCATAAAGAAATGCTTAATTTTTGTCACAATCTATTTGCAAACACTTCTCTTGAAGGTTAGAAATCTTCATTTGAATTTCAGATCTGAATAACTTATGCAAAGACCATGGTAAAATTATAATTTTGAATCAACACTGACAGGATGGTAAATATCTGTTGCATATTTTCTTACAAGGTCCAAGGCCAGTTCTGCATACAATGAATAGTGCAGTGTTGTACCATCATATACGATTTATCTCTGCATTTTGGTGGCTTTTAGAGAGGTTTGTCCATATTTTATACCATTCAGTTTATCATGACATTCAAGTTATTTGACATTTATGCTTGAGAAAAAATTCAAAGTGTTAACTCAGATTACCATTCACCTACAGCTATTCTGTTCTATCCTTTCTATCCTACTGGAGGTTACTTAGGGTATATGAATAAATTTACTAAGTTTCTACTGTTCACTGCACAATGTATTGTTCCCCTGAAATTATGTCAGACAAAGCCAAAGAAAGCAGATTTAGAAGGGTCGATGTTTTGAGATAATTTCAGACCACTTGCAAAAAGAAAATAAATGCTTGCATTTCTATAGAATCTTATCATGTTGTCAAAAGATTTTAATAAGTTTCATATCCTGAATTGCTGTATTGGAATGCACTGATTGTTACGTTGGCAAATATGGCAGGCTTTCTGTGCCAGTTGAACATTAGATGAAAAAGATGTTCCAACTAAATTGAAAAATGACATGATTCTTACACATTGTTTTATGGGTGCTGCACGCAGCAAGTTGGTGTAACAATACTACATCTGTGAGCTGGACAAAAACTATGTCTTGACAAAAAAACCATTATGAGTATGGCCCACTGACCCCTCCTATGGCAGTACAATGGTTATTTTAGTTTTATTCAATTCAGGTATGTTTAGTCATCATGTTGTTCACTACTTAATTGATTTTGATGAATAGACCTTTAGGTTTTAATACAATTATATTAAAATCTGCAGCAAGCAACACTGGGCTCCAAAAGTACAATGCTGTACCCTGTGCGATATACAGAAGTTCAAATTCCTCTCTGCCCTGCTGCTTGATGCCATACAAATCATTTGTAAGAATGGAATTGCTTCGTATTTTGTAGTAAAGACCTCATTTATTCTTCTCCACAAACTATTTATTAATCATTGATCTGTTCAAAGCACCTACACAGTGTACAGCTTTGATGTTTGCAATCTATTTCAGCGCCTTTTCCACGCAAAAGAAGATTACATAAAATACTCTGTGAAAGAATTGCAATGAATTCAATGTTATTGTGTATTGATTCAACAGCAGTTAATATACGGTATAATAACAATGAAAATTAGAAATTAGTTTTACACACTGAATAAGCTTTATTGGTTTGCAAAAGTCAGATTACTGATGAAGAAGAAAAAGAAAAGAAATACATATCTCCCTTCAATTTACACATTAGGCTGATTGACAGGGTCTATGGTATTGCATGGTGGCTGTAGGATATTCTTCACTGGCATGCAGAGATTATTAGGACAGCAAATAGGATGCATTTCATGGAATGACTTGTATCTTTCAGAGATTAAGGGGAATTACTAAATTATTATTAAGAGGGGGAAAATAAACTGTGAGGGCAAGCTAGCAAGTAATATAAAAACTGACAGTAAGAGCTTCTTTAAAAGATAAAAAGAAAGAGAGAGGCCAAAGTGAATATAGGCCCCTTGAAGAATAAGGCTGGGGAAATAATAATGGGGAACCAGGAAATGGCGGAGGAGTTGAATAAATACTTTGCTTCAGTCTTCATGGTAGAAGATACTAATAGAATTCCAAAAATACTAAATAATCAAGGGGCAAAAGGAAGGGAGGAAGTAAATACAATAACTACCACTGGAGAAAAAGTACTAGGGAAACTAATGGGGCTAAAGGCCGATAGGTCCCCTGGAACTGATGGGTTGCATCCTAGGTTATTAAAGCAAATAACTACAGAGGTAGTGGATGCACTAGTAGTGATCTTCCAAGAATCCTTAGATTCTGGAAAAGTCCCAGAGGATTGGAGAATGGCCGGTGTAACATCCTTATTCAAAAAGGGAGGAAGACAAAAGAACAGGTAACTATAGACCAGTTAGCTTAACATCTGTCATTAGGAAAATGTTAGAGTCTATTATAAAGGATGTAATAGCAGAGCATTTATAAATATATAATATAATCAAGCAGAGTCTTCATGAAGGGGAAATTATGCCTAACAATTTTATTAGAATTCTTTGAGGAGATAACAAGCAGGATAGGTAAAGGGGAAACAGCAGAGGTAACATATTTGGATTTCCAAAAGGCGTTCGATAAGGTAACACACATAAGGCTACTTAATAAGATAAGAACCCATGGTGTTGGGGGTAGTATATTGGCATGGTTAGAAGATTGGCTAACTAATAGAGAACAGAAAATTGGGATAAGGGCTGCATTTTCAGGATGGCAGCCCATAACTAGTGGACTGCCACAAGGATCAATGCTGAGGCCACAATTATTTACAATATATATTAATGACGTAGGTGAGGGAAATGAAATGTACTATCGCCAAGTTTGTGGATGACAAAAATAGTTGGGAAGGCAATTGTTGAGGATGACACAAAGAGGGATAAAGACAGGTTAAGTGAGTGGGCAAAAACTTGGCAGATGGAATATAATGTGGGAAAATGTGAAATTATACACTTTGGCAGAAAGAATAGAGGAGCTGAATATTATTTAAATGGAGAAAGACCGCAGAAGGCTGTGGCACAGATGGATTTGAAAAGTTTGTCTTTATTTCAAAGGGAATGTAGTATAAAAATAGGGAAGTCTTGCCAAGACTATACAAGGCACTAGTTAGACCACACCTAGAATACTGTGAACAATTTTGATCACCTTATCTAAGGAAATGCCTTATCTGGCATTGGTGACAATCCAGAGAAGGTTCACTAGGTTGATCCTGGGCATGGAGGGATTATTTTTTATGAGGAGAGATTGAGTAGGGCGGGCCTTACTCATTGCAGTTTAGAAGAATGAGAGGCAACCTTATTGAAACATATAAGATTCTTAGGGGGCTTGACAGGGTAGATGCTGAGAGGTTGTTTCCCCTTGTGGGAGAGTCTAGGACCAGGGGGCATAATCTCAGACTGAGGGGGCGCCCGTTTAAAATAGAAATGAGGAGGAATTTCTTTTCTCAGGGGGTAGTCAATCTGTGAAATTCTTTACTGCAGAGGGCTGTAGAGGCCGGGTTATTAAATATATTTAAGGCTGAGATAGATTTTTAATCAGTAAGGGAATCAAAGGTTATGGGAAAAGGCAGGAAAGTGGAGTTGAGGATTATCAGATGAGCCTTGATTTCATTGACTGGCAGAGCAGACTTGATGGGCTGAATGGCCTACTTCTGCTCCTACATCTTATGGTCTTATGAGCTGGTGTCTAGATGAGAATAACAGATACACCACAGGTCGGATTTGGACTGACCACACATCTTGGTATGAAATGAGATCTATGCTCATCTGTACTCTACTGTTTTGACCATATTGAGCATTCTATTTGCTTTGTTAATTCCTGTTCTGCAGAATTGTATGGGTGGCAAGTCCCAATGTTTTTTTTCTCTATAATTATTAAATAACCATTCTGTATGTTTTGTGCATAACAATAAGCAACATAATATATGCTACATCATATGCATGGAAGGCAGCAAATGGCTACACATTATCTCATCTGCTTATCATCAGTATATTTGTTGAGTGACAAAATTCCTTGCCATCCTCAGCTGAGATGTTACAGTAAATGAAGACAAAGATAGCGGTTTGACATAACATGATTACATTCGCTGAATTTATAAATATGTTCGTAACATGAATTCAATAAAATTAAAGATATGTTTTGCACTTCAATGTCAAGAAAACAATATTTTATTGCAGCACAATACTTTCCATGTGAAACTTCATAACTCTTTCACCTTATGTGCTGAAACACTTTTGCTAAATATACATATAAATTTTATTTCAGATAACTTACCTTAATTGTATTTCTGTTCGGCATTGCCATTTAGCATTCGCACAATTGCATTATTCAAAACTGCAAAACAAGCACAAAAAAAGTGTTTACAAATTCTTTCAAAAAAAGGTGATGATCCAAAGTAATCTACTCCCAGCCTGCATCTTTACTGCCATTTTTCTCGGTTGCAATGAATTTACATTGCATTTTCACACACAACATGATACCTGCCCATAAATCGTTTCATATCTAGAATACTTAAATGCTAAAACCTTTGGTTTCTATTACAATGTCTGTTACGGATATTATCAATTGGTTGAGTAAAGGTTCATGAAAAGAAATACTTAGACTTTGAGTTATTCCTATTTATGGGCGATGGCGGGGACGGGCGCAAACCCGATTGGGGAAGCGCCACCATTTTACATGAGCGGGCCAGTTAAGGCCCGCCCAGCATGACGCTTGTCCGGAAGTGCTGAGCGCTCCCTGTGCGGGTGAGGGGCAGAATCCCTGAGAGGTTCCCTGCGCTCTTTCACACATGCGCATAAAAGAGCGCAGAGATCTCCCTGAGGCAATTTGTTTCAGTGCTAAAGTTTTAAAGAAAGGTTTTTAACACTTTTAAAACATGTCCCCTCATGTGACACTATCAGATGAGCTGGGATATGTCAAAGAATAAATGTATAAATTTTAATTAGATTTTAAAACATTTTATGAAACCTCATCCCACCCATGGATGAGGTTTCATGATAAATGCGAAGGCAGCCTGAGCTCTTTGCCTGCCCACCAACCTTAAGGTTGAACAGGCAGTTCATTAAATTGAAATAATTAGGCTTTAAATGGCCTTAATAGGCCTTTGACAGTTTGGCAGGCGCACAGCCGAATCGGCTATGTGCCCGCCGAACGGAAAATCTAAATGAGAAGAATTTTCCTGTCGGCGAGCGGGAGCGGGGCCTATGCGTAAAGTGATGCGCGGTAATATCGGCCAGGCGTCCCAACATCACCATGCGTCACTTAGATTTTCAGTTCAGCGGGCGTGCAGCCGACTCAGCTGTGCGCCTGCCGAACTGTCAAAGGCCTGTTAAGGCCATTTAAAACCTAATTAATTCAATTTAGTGAGCTTCCCGTCCAACCTTAAGGTTGGCGGGCAGGCGAAGAGTCCTGGCGGCCTTCGCGTTTGTCATGAAACCTCATCCATGGGTAGGATGAGGTTCCATGAAGTGTGTAAAATCTAATAAAAATTTACACATTTATTCTTTGACATGTGATAGTGTCACATGAGGGGACGTCTTTTAAAAGTGTTAAAAACCTTTCTTTAAAATTTTAGCACTGTAACAAATCTCCCTGAGGTACCTCCATGCCTCAGGAAGATCTCTGTGTTCTTTCGCGTGCATGCGTGAAAGAACATAGGGAACCTCCCAGGGAATTCCACCCCCACCCAAACAGGAGCGCTCAGCGCTTCCGGGCGAACGTCACGCTGGGCGGGCCTTAATTGGCCCGCTAACATAAAATGGCGGCGTGTCCCCGATTGGGTTTGCGCCTGCCCCTGCACAACCTCCGCTATGGGGCGAAATTTCTGGCCAATGACGCGCGGTGACATCAGGACGCCCGCCCAACGTCACCACGTGTCATTTTACGCATCAGCAAGTGGCTCCCGACCCCACTTGCCGACGGGAAAATTCTTCCCTATGTGTTGCCGATGCACAGTCCAGGTCACACTACAATACATGAGTTCAGTGAGGACAACTGCTCTGTCTGCTAGGACTTTTGTTGGCTTGCAGGGGTCTTTGTTATTGAACACTCATTGCCATAGTTTGAGGTAGAGCAGCTGATCTGGTGTTGGACTTCCTCATCAACGGTGACCTTTTGAGAGAGGTGGCTGCCAAGGTATGGGAAGTGCACAACGTATTCCAGGATCTCTCCTTAAACATGTATGTATGAAGTGGAATGTTTGGCTATGGGTTGATATATGAATTTTGTTTTTGCCACATTCAAGGGCAAACTGAGTTTCTTCGAAGCAGAATTGAAGAGATCAAGAATGGCTTTCAAATCTGGTGCAGAGTAGGCAATGACACTGCAGTCATCCGCAAACTGTAAGTCATGTTTATCTATGGGGTTCAGTTTAGTTTTGGCATGGACACAGGTGAGGTGAAGTATTTTCCATCTTGGCAGTATTTAATTAACTGCCCTCTGGTGGCAGTATCTTTGATGAGGTGAATAGCCACTGTCAGGCGGTTTGTCTCCACGGCATCCTCCAGATCCAAAGGGAGTCCTTCTTGAAACCAGCCCACAAGCATGCAGGCAAAACTCCTGCAAAACCTATTTTGATGGACTGGACATCGTGTCCGGATGGACGAAAACAGTCTCCTCTGCCAGGTCCTGTTCTCTCAACTCTTAAATGGCCCACATTCCAGGGGACGACAAAGAAAACACTTCAAAGCTCACTCTGAAGCTCTCCTTGAAGTGTGGTGGCATTAACCTTAAGGACTGGGAAGAGTTTGCTCATAATTGCAAAACTTTGCCCATCGATCTGCATCACTCTTTGAGTCCCATTGCTTTAATGATGAGGCAGAGCGGTAGCACAGAAGGAAAGAAAATGAAGCAAATCCTGCACTCCAGATCCCAGTACTTCATGGGACATCCTGCTCAAAGATCTGTGGGTCATGATTCAAGCTGTTCAGTTACATGAAGGCCCATGGCAGAAACTCACAGCCCTGAGTACATGTCATCCTTAAATCAAGGGACAGCTAATGACAACGATTATAGGGGATTAAGTTCATGTAGTTTTGGCCCTTACTATTTTTCTAGGTATATGTCATGAGTTATAAGTATATTTATTTATATACAGTTATGCCTTTTTGTTGTGCTGTGTAATCAATGGTATTTATAAGCAGGAATTATATTATCTTGTGCTCTCAAGGGAGTGAGTTGCAGACCTGGCAACGATTCTAAAACCAGAATGTTTTGTATGTATGTCCTTAAATTAGATAGATGGGTCAAAATATTGTACAGAACATTCAGACTTGTGAAAATGTAAAGGTCCATAAGGCTGGAATGGCACTCCCAGGGCAATTGAAGATTTTAAAAAAATTCTTTCATGGGGTGTAGGTGATGCTGGCCAGGCTTTGTTGTCTAATTGCTGTAACTGTTCAGCTTGCTAAGCCATTTAGGAAGGCAGTTAAGAGTCAACCACATTGCTATGAATCTGGAGTCCGACATAGGCCAGGTAAGGACAGCAGATTTCCTTCCCTGAAGGACTTTAGTGAACCAGATGGGTTTGTATAACAATCAATGGCAATTTCATTTTTCAATTCCATAGTTATTACATTAATTAAATTCAAATTCTATATCATGGCAGGGCTTGAACATGTGCCCTAGAGCATTAGTTTGGACTGCTAGCTTACTAGCCCAGTGTCACACCACCAGGCCACCATCTCCCCGTAGTATAACACACCAGAGAAACAAGGTACTGACTGAAACCTTTCCCTCTTGACGAAAGCAAGCCCAACGTGACCAGCAGAATTCCATAGCTAGTAGATCGAAATTAAGGAGATTATGTGTCCTCAAATGAAGAAAAATATTTACTTCAAAACTTTTCAAACTTAAACATCAAATTTCTGATATTTTTCTACTTGTGGATTTAGATAAGTATCGGGAATAACTGAAGCAACTCTGTGGCCAAGGGAAGGACTGGTAAAGCAACTAAACGCTGGTTTGGCAAATGGCTAGACAATGATGCAGTAGGATGAAGCGAGTGCAAGGCATTTCAGAGTAGCAACATTTGGAGACACCAGAAACTCAAGGATAACTAGGTTCAAGATTGAACACATTTCCCATGGGACCATGACAATAAATGAATAAAATAGAAGACTTTAAAGGAATTTGAAAAGGAAACAGTATGCAACAGTACCATGCATTTTGTGAGCGGCCCAAACTTGCCACAAAATTTTACCTCTTCCGCAAGTACTTCTCCCCCATATAAAGCAATTCGTACAACCTTACAGCTCATCCTTGTACCTTATGCTCACCCACACCTTAGGAGGGCTCAACTTCAAAGTGCAATGCAGAATTTAAGATCTTGCCACATTCAGATCTTTCATGGCCCTAACATTTTAGGTTATTTTAAAACGACGTGGCTGGTGATGTACAGCCACATTTATTGCCAGATTGACATGCAGGCTGTGCATGTGCCCACCCTTGTATTTGTGCTCCATCAGTTTCTAACATATAGAGGCAACTTTTCCACTAGGACACCCAGACACCCCTTTAAGAGCTCATTCCCAACCTGAGGAAAAGCCTCCCTCACCAACTCTCCTGCAATAGGGGATGTAGCAGGGACTCTGGACCACCTGCCTGACCAAAGGCAAGTCTGTTGCACTTGCTTAAGGAATAACGAGGCATCTTCTGGAAATCATCCATGTTCTTCTGCATCCAGAAGACAAGATGTATTCCAAGGAATTGGAACTGTTTCTCATCACAGTGAAAGACCTCTAACTAATGGGTGGTAGCACTGGGAAAAATTGAAATGTTAAAAAAAAAATCCTGTAAAATAAATATCACAAATGAAAATCAAAAAGGAAAAACACGAAAAAATCATTATCAAGAGGGAAATTTTGATTGAAGAGGCACACAAAAGAATTATGGAGGTTTTGTGCTTGCCAAATGCTCCTGTTTTAATAGAGGAGAACGTATTAACTTTATATTTCTGGAGCAGCCCATTGGGATATGCAGGTTAGAGAGGCCATCATTTAGATAACTTTGAAAGGTTTAGTGATGCTCGCACGGCAGAGGATTATGACCCTCCTCCAACCCCATAGCTCCCAGGGCAGCATGTTTTCAATTCTTTTCAGCATTTGACCTCTGCTCCACAGTTCCTCGCTCCCCTGTGTCGATTGTGAGCCTGTACTACCCATGCGTAGGAATGACATTTCACCTTTATCTTTCAGAAAGATGCAGTGCACTGATGACAGATGCTTCCACTTGTTATGATCATCACTGATGAATAAATAATTGGAAAATCAAGTTATTGCCTGGCAATTCTGCTGACCCAAGCGGAAGTATGCTGCTTTACCCAAATTGATGCTGAGACACCTGCTATATGGCTTTTTCCTAATAGGGGGCAGATAAATGCATCAAAGAATTGGCCAGCAAACATACTGCTTGCAGCAAAATCTTCGTCATTGCAGGCCCAGCATGAGCAGTTTAATTATATGGAAACAGGCATTTCTAGACCTTTGTTTATTTCCCTTAGGGTATGCTTGCTGAACAGCCCAGTGCAGGGTGCCTATGGAAACCTGGCATTATTACCTCTTCCGGACCCTGCTGCCTCATTCTCAGAAGGCCCTGATGTCAGAGATTGAGAAGCTTCAGTTCCAGAAGCTTTGCTTACATTTTGAGGACTTTGGACTGCAGTGGAAGTGTTTGTAGTGGAATTAGGGTCCTAACATAATTAGAATTCTTTAAAGGGAGTAACTAACGAGCTAAATCTAAAGGGACGTCATGCCAGCAGAGCTCACACCCGTGATATGCTCCTCCTACACTATGTGGGAGGTCATGGACATTTCCAGTGTCCCTGGCGACCATTAGTGCAGGAAGTGTGTCCAGCTGCAGCTAATGGCTAACTGCATATCGGAGCTGGAGCTGCAGGTGGATTTGCTGTGAAGCATCTGCGATGCTGATGCTATCATGGATAGCGTGTTCAGTGAGGTGGTTACACCGCAGGTAAAGGCTCAACAGGCAGGAAGGGGATGGGTGACTACCAGACAGAGAAGAGGAAGGCAGGTAATACAGGAGTCCCTTGTGGCTGTCCCCTTCTTTAACAGATATACCATTTTGGATACTGTTGGGGAACAGGGGAACGAGCAGGAGCCAAGTCCATGGCACCATGGGTGGCTCTGCTGCACAAGAGGGGAGGAAGAAGAGTGGCAGGGCTATAGTGCTAGGGGGTTCAATAGTATGGGGAACAGACAGGCATTTTTACAACTGCAAAAGAGACTCCAGGATGGCATGTTGCCTCCCTGGTGCCAGGGTCAAGGATGTCTCGGAGATGCTGCAGGGCATTCTGAAGGGGGGGGGGGGGTTGGTAAACAGCCAGTGGTGGTGGTACATATTGGTACCAACAACATAGGTAAAAAAAGGGATGAGGTCCTACAAGCTGAATATATGAGGTTAGGATGAAAATTAAAAAGTAGGACCTCAAAGGTAGTAATCTCAGGATTACTACCAGTGCCACAGGCTAGTGAGAGTAGAAATAACAGGATATATCAAATGAATATGTGGCTGAAGATATGGTGCAAGGGGGAGAGATTCAGATTCCTGACACATCGGGACCAGTTCTGGGGAAGGTGGGAACAATACAAACTGGTTGGGTTGCATCTGAGCAGGACCAGGACCAATGTCATCGGTGGGGGTGATTGCTGTTGCTATCGGGGAGGATTTAAACTAGAATAACAGGGGGAAGGGAACTTAAGCAGGGAGAGAGAGGAGGGGGAAACAAGGATAGAAACAAATGACAGAAAAGAAGCAAAAGTGGAAGGCAGAAATAACAAGGCCGAAAAACGAATGGAGTCATAGTGCGAAATAAAGCTAAGATGACTAACAAAGTTAAAAAGAAAAGTCTAAAGGCATTGTATCTTAATGCACGGAGCATTCGCAACACGGTAGCTGAATTAACAGCACAAATAGATAAAAACTATTATGACATAATTGCAATTATGGAGACATAGCTGCAGCATGACCAAGGATGGGAACTAAACAAGCAGGGGTATTCAAGATTTAGGAACGACAGACAAATTGTTAGAAAGGAGGAAATCAATGCAATAGTGAGGAAGGATATTGGCTCGGAAAATCATGATGTGGAATCTGTTTGGGTGGAGATAATAAAAACCAAGGGGCAGAAAATGTTGGTGGGGGTTGTCTATGGGCCCCCAAACAGTAATGGAGATGTAAGGGAAGGCATTAAGCAAGGAATTAGAGACACATGCAATAAGGGTACAACTGTAATCATGGGTGACTTTAATCTACATATATAAAAACAAAAAACTGCGGATGCTGGAAATCCAAAACAAAAACAGAATTACCTGGAAAAACTCAGCAGGTCTGGCAGCATCGGCGGAGAAGAAAAGAGTTGACGTTTCGAGTCCTCATGACCCTTCAACAGAACAGTTCTAGACTGGGTATTGTGCAATGAGAAAGGATTAATTAACAATCTTGTTGTGCGGGGTCCCTTGGGGAAGAGCGACCATAAAATGATACAATTGTTCATTAGGATGGAGAGTGAGGAAGTTGAATCCAAAACTAGGGCCCTGAATCTAAGTGAAGGGAACTACGAGGGTATGAGGCACGAGTTGGCAATGATGGATTGGGGAATCTTACAAAGGGTTGACAGTGGATAGGCAATGGCTAATATTTAAGGAATGTATGCATGAATTACAACAGTTAGTCATTCCAGTCTGGCGCAAAAGTGAAACAGGAAAGGTGGCTCAACCATGGCTTACAAAAGAAATTAGGGATAGAATTCAATCCAAATAGGAGACACATAAAATTGCTAAATAAAGCAGCAAGCCTGAGGATTGGGTGCAGTTTAGAATTCAGAAAAAGTGGACAAAAAGGTTGATCAAGAAGGGAAAATAGAGTATGAGAGTAAACTTGCAGGGAACATAAAAACTGACTGTAAAAGCTTCTATAAATGTGTGAAGAGAAAAAGATTAGCAAGGACAAACGTAGGTCCCTTACAGTCAGAAATGGGGGAAATTAAAGTGGGGAACAAAGTAATGACAGAAGAGTTGAACATATATTTTGGTTCTGTCTTCACAAAAAAAGGACACAAATAATTTCTCAGAAATGTTATGGAACCAAGCATCTAGTGAGAGGGAGAAATTGAAGAAAATCAGTATTAGTTAAAAATGGTGCGAGAGAAATTAATGGGGTTAAAGGCTGAAAAATCCCCAGGGTCTGATCATCTACATCCCAGAGTACAAAAGGAAGTGGCCCTGGAAATATTGAATGCATTGGTGGTCATCTTCCAAAATCTTATAGACTCTGGAGCAGTTCCTACAGATTGGAGGGTGGAAAATGTGACCTCGCTATTTAAAAAAGGAGGGAGAAAAAAAACAGAGAATTACAAACCAGTTAACCTAACATCAGTAGTCGGGAAAATGCTAGAGTCTATTATAAAAGACGTGGTAACAGAACACTTGGAAAGCATTAACGGGATTAGACAAAGTCAGCATGGGTTTATGAAAGGGAAATCATGCTTAACTAATCTACTGGAGTTTTTTGAGGATGTAACTAATATAGATAAGGGAGAACCAATGGATGTGGTGTATTTGGATTTCAAGAAGGCTTTTGATAAGGTCCCACATAAGAGACTAGTGGGCAAAATTAAAGCACATGGAGGTAATATACTGGCTGGATTGAGAATTAGTTGACAGACCGGAAACAGAGAGGGGGGGTAAATGGGTCTTTTTCCGAATCACAGGTGGTAACTAGTGGTGTACCACCGGGATCAGTGCTTGGGCCCCAGTTATTCATGACAGATATAAATGACTTGGATGAGGGAACCAAATGCAATATTTCCAAGTTAGCTGAAAATACAAAACTGGACGGGTTGTAGGTTGTGAGGAGATTACAAGGAAGCTTCAGGGCAATTTAGACAAGTTGTGTTTGTGGGTAAACACATGGCAGATGTAGTATAAGGTGGATAAACGTGAAGTTATATGTTTCAGTGTGAAAAACAGAAAGCCAGAGTATTATTAAATGGTGATATATTGGGAAATGTGGATGGACAAAGGGATCTGGGTATCCTTGTACACCAGTCAATGAAATTAAATAGGCAGGTGCAGCAATCAACTAGGAAGGCAAATGGTATGTTGGCCTTCATTACAAGAGGATTTGCGGTCAGAATTAGGAATGTCTTACTGCAGTTATACAAGGCCTTGGTGAGACCACACCTGGAGCATTGCGTGCAGTTTTGGCCTCCCTGCCAAAGAAAGGATCTACATGCCAAAGAGGGAGTGCAGCAAAGATTCATTAGGCTGACACTGGGGAAGGCAGGACTGTTGTATGAGGAGAGATTGGTTTGACTGGGCCTGTTTACACTAGAATTGAGAAGAATGAGAAGGGAACTGATTGAAACATATAAAATTCTAACAGGGCTAGAAAGACTGGATGCAGGGAAGATGTTTCCCCTGGCTGGGGGAGTCTAAAACCAGGGGCCACAGTCTCAGGGGCAGGCCATTTAGGACTGAGATGAGGAAAAATTTATTCACTCAGAGGGTGGTCAACCTGTGGAATTCTCTACCATAGAAGACTGGAAGCCAGGTCACTGAATATATTCAAGAAAGAAATTGCTAAATTTTGGATATTAGGGACATCAAGGAGTATGGAGAGAAAGAAGCAATATGGCATTGAGACAGAGAATCAGCCATGATCATATTGAATGGTGGAGCAGGCTTGAAGGGCCGAATGGCCTACTCCTGCTCCTAGTTTCTATGTGTCTATGTGTCTATTTTCTCATCAAAGTTCCTGACCAATTTTCAGGAACACAACCTAGTCAGGTTAGTCCTACATTTGGAACTTTCCAGCCTATTCAAATGTTCATACCTTCTTCCTCAAAGCACCTCAGGACATCAATAAACCCAAAGCATACCCTACCATTCAAAAGTGAAATGGCACTCTGTAGAGAGCATACCTCCACCTCATTGTGGTAATTCAGTGTTTTTACAATTATGCAGCACTTCCTTGAAGCGTTTCCCTGATTGGTTGATACTTTATAACTACAAAACTGAAAAAAGAAATATTTTTATTAAGAGCTTGTATCTCACTAAGGAGGCTTCAGGCCAATCCTTATCCAGACACCTGCTCTGAAAGCTCTGCTCACATTTTGTCAGCTGTGACAAATTCCACCAAAGTAGCTGACACAATTGGCAACATTTTAAATCAACGTAATTCTTTTAAAAATTGTCAATTTGTCCTATTTACTAATGTTAATAAATTGTTTTAAAAATTGCAGGATCTGGATAAAGATCTGTATCTTCACCAGAAGCTAACTATTTCTTCCTTAGGCCATACCCTATCTATGCACTAAGATTTGTTGAAATCTGTCCATTAGTTTTTGAGATCTATTGTTTACAGACAAACAGACTAATGGAGATGAAAACATTACCTTCACCCACCTTCAGTGGAGGAGGTAACAAAAGCATCTTGCACAATGTTAGGCTTAGCTCAATTGTAGCACCCTTGCCTTTGAGTTGAAAGATTGTGGATTTAATCCTATTCCAGGATTTGAGCATGTAATGTTAAATAACATTCCTGTACTACTGAGAGTGCAGACTTTAAAATGAGACCTTAAAGCAAGCTCCTGTCTACCCTTTCAGGCAGATGTAAAAAAACTCAATGGCACTTCTTAAAGAAGAACAGGGAATTTCGCCTTGGGCAGTGGCCAATATTTTCCTTCAAACAACATCACTAAATCTGCTTAATTGGTAATTCATCTCATTGCTGGGACCTTGCTGTGTGCAAGTCATTTCCATATATTACTGCACCAATTTCATTTCAAAGCATACCACTTCACTGTGAAGTGCTTTGGGACAACATGAGGTAATGAATGATGCTACGTAAATACAAGTTCTTTATTTATGTCTATAGCACCTTTTGTGACTTGGAACATTCCAAAGTGCTTCATAGCTAATTTGCACAGAGTAAGCTACCACAAACTGCAATGAGTTAAATGACCAAATTATCTGTTTTGATAATCTTTTAAATGAAAACCAAATCAACAAAATTGGGATAAATCAGGCACTTTTTTGATAAATCAGGCACTTATCTGTTTTGATAATCTTTTAAATGAAAATCAAATCAACAAAATTGGGATAGATCAGGCACAGCCCCTAATTCAGGTCAGCTGTAAAACCAAGGACAAAAGTTTAAAGGAACCTTACAAACTTTAAATCAAAATGTGATTAAAGGGGTCAACAAAACACCCCAGTCCCCACGGTGCCCACCGAGCACGGAAGGCCTCGAGAGTGCCAGCAGATACCGTGTGCTCCCTCTCCAGGGACATCCGGCAGCGAACGTAGCCGCGGAAGAGGGACAAACAATCGGGCGGGACTCCCCTGTCGATCGCCCACTGCCTGGACCTGTTAATGGCCAACTTGGCCAGGCCCAGGAGCAGGTTCACGAGGAGGTCCTCCTCCTTCCTGACCCCCTTCCGCACCGGGTGCCCATAGATCAGGAGCGTGGGGCTGAAGTGCAAACAAAACATCAATAAAAGGTTTTTCAAATAACTTATCTGTTTTGATAATCTTTTAAACGAAAACCAAATCAACAAAATTGGGATAAATCAGGCACAGCCCCTAATTCAGGTCAGCTGTAAAACCAAGGACAAAGTTTAAAGGAACCTTACAAACTTTAAATCAAAATGTGATTAAAGGGGTCAACAAAACACCCCAGTCCCCGCGGTGCCCACCGAGCACGGAAGGCCTCGAGAGTGCCAGCAGACACCGCGTGCTCCCTCTCCAGGGACATCCGGCAGCGAACGTAGCCGTGGAAGAGGGACAAACAATCGGGTGGGACTCCCCCGTCGATCGCCCGCTGCCTGGACCTGTTAATGGCCAACTTGGCCAGGCCCAGGAGCAGGTTCACGAGGAGGTCCTCCTCCTTCCCGACCCCCTTCCGCACCGGGTGCCCATAGATCAGAAGCGTGAGGCTGAAGTGCAAACAAAACATCAATAAAAGGTTTTTCAAATAACTTATCTGTTTTGATGGTGTTGGTAGAGGGATAAATGTTTAATTGGTAATTGGACCATTCTCCTGCTCTTCTTTGAAAAGTCTCACCTGGGAAAAAACAGCATTGCCTCAGTACTACACTGAAGTGTCAGGTGAGATTGTGCACTCAAATCCTTGGAGTGGAGCCTGAACCTATGATATTCTGATTCAGAGCTACAACAGAGCCAAGGCAGGCAGAATTTAAATGTCAGTATCACATTCAAGGAAGGGATTTTTCTTGTTTAAATTGACTTTGTTTACATTTTACATTAATTGCACTCCAAAGTTTAATTAACTCTGAATCAGCAATTTGTGAACACATTTCAGCTAGCCTGCATTTTAGCAGTTTCTATCTGAATGGTATATCAGCATACTTGTCAGTTATTTGACATATTTAAACCAATCTTAAGTATTTCTCCACTCAGATCCGTAAGGAATGATGTATGTAAGCAGAACACATCTGTCATGTTACTGTGCACTGCTGAACATTAAATCTTATAATTGGCATCAACAGTTTATGTTTCCACAACTCACTCTGTGATTGATGGTTGAATGCAACGTTGGTGCTAATTAAAGGGCTATGGTTACAGAATATGGCAAAAACCTGTCAGGTTTTCCTGCCTTTGTTATCTTCAAAATGTACTGAATCATTTGCTTTTCAAGTTGTGTTTAGATTGCAGTAAATTTGAATTTTACAAATGCTACATTCCAATAGGATTTCTTTAAAAATTTTCTGCCACAATGTATTTCTCTGAAATATTTCTCTGCAAACACAAATGGATACCATCACCTCTTAAACTGTTTCCCAACAGAAAAAAAAAACTGGAAACTGAAGTGGTGAAAGTGCAACCACCAGTAATCCTGTGGGAGGCCCTACAATAATATGCGTCACACCTCTTAGGTTCCAATGAACAATATGATATTGGAGCTGAATGGTTTTCCCAGGAATCATCCCTGGAGGTGATAACTAAGTAAATGATACTTCGCTCAATGGACAAGTTAACTGGTATTAGAGTGAATGAACTGAGCAAATAATATAGGAGACAACAGATAAAATAAATAATATTGAAACACATAAATTAAACAATTAAGACTTGGAAACAGGAAATAAATAATTAAAAGCATGGAATTAAATAAATAATATTGGAATCAGGGATTAGATAATTAATATTGGTACCAGGGGTGAAATGAATATTATTGTGGCTTTGAAGCAAATTAATTGTTATGGAAAACAAAAACAGAATTACCTGGAAAAACTCAGCAGGTCTGGCAGCATCGGCGGAGAAGAAAAGAGTTGACGTTTCGAGTCCTCATGACCCTTCGACAGAACTTGAGTTCGAGTCCAGGAAAGAGCTGACATATAAGCTGGTTTAAGGTGTGTGTGTGGGGGGCGGAGAGATAGAGAGACAGAGAGGTGGAGGGGGTTGGTGTGGTTGTAGGGACAAACAAGCAGTGATAGAAGCAGATCATCAAAAGATGTCAACGACAATAGTACAATAGAACACATAGGTGTTAAAGTTAAAGTTGGTGATATTATCTAAACGAATGTGCTAATTAAGAATGGATGGTAGGGCACTCAAGGTATAGCTCTAGTGGGTTTTTTTTTTAATAATGGAAATAGGTGGGAAAAGGAAAATCTTTATAATTTATTGGAAAAAAAAAGAAGGGGGAAACAGAAAGGGGGTGGGGATGGGGGAGGGAGCTCATGACCTAAAGTTGTTGAATTCAATATTCAGTCCGGAAGGCTGTAAAGTCCCTAGTCGGAAGATGAGGTGTTGTTCCTCCAGTTTGCGTTGGGCTTCACTGGAACAATGCAGCAAGCCAAGGACAGACATGTGGTCTAGAGAGCAGGGTGGAGTGTTAAAATGGCAAGCGACAGGGAGGTTTGGGTCATTCTTGCGGACAGACCGCAGGTGTTCTGCAAAGCGGTCGCCCAGCTTACGTTTGGTCTCTCCAATGTAGAGGAGACCACATTGGGAGCAACGAATGCAGTAGACTAAGTTGGGGGAAATGCAAGTGAAATGCTGCTTCACTTGAAAGGAGTGTCTGGGTCCTTGGACGGTGAGGAGAGAGGAAGTGAAGGGGCAGGTGTTGCATCTTTTGCGTGGGCATGGGGTTGTGCCATAGAAGGGGGTTGAGGAGTAGGGGGTGATGGAGGAGTGGACCAGGGTGTCCCGGAGGGAGCGATCCCTACGGAATGCCGATAAGGGGGGTGAAGGGAAGATGTGTTTGGTGGTGGCATCATGCTGGAGTTGGCGGAAATGGCGGAGGATGATCCTTTGAATGCGGAGGCTGGTGGGGTGATAAGTGAGGACAATGGGGGACCCTATCATGTTTCTGGGAGGGAGGAGAAGGAGTGAGGGCGGATGCGCGGGAGATGGGCCAGACACGGTTGAGGGCCCTGTCAATGACCGTGGGTGGAAAACCTCGGTTAAGGAAGAAGGAGGACATGTCAGAGGAACTGTTTTTGAATGTAGCATCATCGGAACAGATGCGACGGAGGCGAAGGAACTGAGAGAATGGGATGGAGTCCTTACATATAAAGATTTTCCTTTTCCCACCTATTTCCATTATTAAAAAAAAACCCACTAGAGCTATACCTTGAGTGCCCTACCATCCATTCTTAATTAGCACATTCGTTTAGATAATATCACCAACTTTAACTTTAACACCTATGTGTTCTATTGTACTATTGTCGTTGACATCTTTTGATGATCTGCTTCTATCACTGCTTGTTTGGCCCTACAACCACACCAACCCCCTCCACCTCTCTGTCTCTCTATCTCTCCGCCCCCCCACACACACACCTTAAACCAGCTTATATTTCAGCTCTTTCCTGGACTCGAACTCAAGTTCTGTCGAAGGGTCATGAGGACTCGAAACGTCAACTCTTTTCTTCTCCGCCGATGCTGCCAGACCTGCTGAGTTTTTCCAGGTAATTCTGTTTTTGTTTTGGATTTCCAGCATCCGCAGTTTTTTTGTTTTTATTTATTTAATTGTTATGGAACTGGCCCAACCAGCCATCAGAGCTACAGAATGAAATAAATACCATTGTGACTCTGAATGAAATACAGCATCAAAATTAATTAAATAATTGTAGGCCAAGAACCAATGGGTAATTATGGACTTGACAGGGCCTATTAACAGCCAATAAATGTGGAAGCAACTAAGCTTTCTGTTGGCAATAGAGGAAATACTTAATTAAAAATGGCAGCAATGATTCGTTTAAATAAAAACTTGGTGTGTGGATCAAAAATCAAATTACAAAGCAAAATGGCAGGTGAAGTGAGGCAGTTTACATCAAGGGTGGAATTTAATGCAGGTGATGGCGGTCTCACCTGCTAGCTGGAGAGCCGGCAATAGCACTCATCATCTCCATTGGGGAAGGCCTGCCATAATTGTCTATAAAATATAACATAATATAATAATTAATTGTCTATCAGGCCCTTAACTGGCCTGCAGCAGGTCTTCCCTGGGATTTAGGACCCTGGGGGCATAAATTCCGCATAACCCCCAACGTGAGCTGCCAGCCAATCAGAGGCCGGCAGCTCTCCATTACAGCTATCAGTAATATGCCCACAAGTAGCCTAGTTCACTGAAGGGCCCCGTCCACAAGTGAATGAGGCAGAATGGGAGTCACTGGCTGGGGAGGAGGGGGGTTTCAGAAGAAATGGCAGGGATGTGGCTCTCAGCAGGTACTCTCTTTCCGATGCAGGGTACCTCAATCAGGCATTGATCGCCTTTCGACTGTAGGGTTTGTTTTTGAGCTTCCCACATAGTGTCTTTTCTGCCTACCACTGACGGATCACGAGGAACGGCTGGATGAGGCCATTAAGTAAGCATTAATTACCCACTTAAGGGCCTCAATTTGCATCTGGGTGTGAAGGCCATCCATGAACTTTCCTACCCTCAACTTATTTGGGTAGGGACAAGAAGGTGGCAAGATCCCCACATCTCACTCTCCCATCTGATTAAATGCCCCCTGTGTCCAAACTGGCCGGTGGGGAGCATTACATTCCACCCAAAAAATACAGCCCCGTGATATCCAGTTAGCTGTTTGCCATTATAAAAATACTGATATGTTGAGATAAAGGGGACAAAATTGGTTTTCAACAATAGATTAACAAAATCGCTGATATTTAATCGGCAACTTGTTTTTTTACACCACACAATTTACTTTTCCATTGACTTCAGAGGCTTCTTTACCTTTGGCCAGTTTCCTCACTCCTTTGCCCTTACACCCTACCTTTCCATCTGTTTCTTTCAAATAGATGGGTGAATAGGGATAGAATTACACTTTCTGGATCACAGGTATAAGCCATGAAACTCAAACATCAATGGAAATGGACAATAGCTGCAGAAACTCTGCAATATACATAGATAGGTTTTTTTAAAAAATAGTCCATTGTGGAATATGGTCATATGGTCAGCATCTATTAGAACGATAGTATGAAGCAAAAGATGGTCAATGGGTGACCATTGATCATGAAAGCAAGAGGAAATAGTAACAGCAAGTACAGGGATTCTCTGTAAGTCAGAAGTTGCCTAACAGATTTAAGTGCTGATGTCTCTTACATGAATGAGTTGAAATAGGAAGGCAATCACAATAAACACCATGCTACCATGAAATAAATTGTTACCCATGAAGAAAAACTGCAGGAACTCAGAAGAAGTTGTAGGTGACATTATGATTAAAGGAAAATACAGCCTAGATTAGTAGCTCCAAATGATGTGTTGCCTCCCAGGTGCCAGGGTACTGGGCAAAATGAAGTGAGTAGACAAACTGGTGGGAAGAGAGGGAAAATAACCATAACTTATTGTTCAAGTGGGAAAAGAAGGAAATAGGAAAGAGTAGAGTAGATGCCTTGCACAAGGATTGTGAGGAGTTGGGTGATAAACTAAAGAGCAATATCTAAAAGGTGGTCATCTCATGATTGCCCTCAGTGCTACTGGTTATGAAAACTAGGGAAAGGATTTCAAATTGCAAGTGTTACTTTATTTATCTACAAGAATGAATGAGAAATTGGTGAAGATCTAATGGGCAGGATCTTGGTAATTGGTGACCATAATTCAATCCATTATTGGGCTTGAAGAAGAGAAAGGACATAAAGCAAGATTTCAGATTCTAACAATGCTAACTTTGAATGGTTTAGGAAGGAATTGGTATATTTCATAAATCTACAGATTTATTCAAAAAGGTGATAGATTCATTGCTCGGAATTTTCCAGCCCCTCATGTCGGCAGGGTCTTCCAGTCCCACCGATGTGAATGGAGATTTCAATGACTTGCCAGCCGCGGCGTAGGGAAACATGCCACGGGGTGCACTGGAAAATTCCAGCCATAGTCATTATGGCACAAAAGGAAGTCATTCAGCCTATCTAGACAATGCCAGTTCTCTGTAGAGCAATCCGCCAATCTCATTTCCCCCTCTATCCCAATAGCCTTGCAAGTTTATTTCCCTCAAATGCCCATGTAATTTCCTTTTGGTAGGCCATCACTGGTGTAATGTCACAAGGATCAGTGCTCAGCAATTTACAATCTATGTTGATATCTTAGACAAAGGCACTCCACGTATCGTTAAGAGCTGCTCAGCTCCTCTGCCAGTGACCCAAACTCCTCCAGCGACAATGGCCACAGTTGATTGTCCTGCACTGGTACTGGAGAGCCTTACATGTCATGGCAACTCCAGGCCTACAGCTGCTAGGGGACGCCCGCCATGGTCATCAAAGGCCACAGGTCAAAGAAAGCAGCAGCCTGCTCCCACTACATCTGCAGGTGTTGGGGATGGAGCTCTTGGAAGCATTCAAAAAATTCACTTTCACACAGTAAAATAGCACTGGTATTTATATTATTGTGTGAACGAAGAAATGCTAATGTCACACTAAAAGGTTGTTGTCCTTTATTCAGCATTTTTTTTCCATATGAGGGCCTCAAGATGTTTCCCTTCAGAGATGTCTGATGTTTAATATTATTTGTTTAAGGGGCACTGGCTGCTTGCTCACAGATTGAGATGTGGATCTCTAGTGTGACCAGAAAAGAGCACTGTGAGTTCTTAGATGCAATATTATGTGGAAAATGGAAAGCAGTAAAGCCATTGATTTTGAAACTTAATGGTGATCATCAACATCCTGGGGATGACTACCAACATGATGGGGGTTACCATTGACCAGAAGTTGAACTAGACTACTCATATAAATACTGTGGCTACAAGAGCAGGTCAGAGGCTAGGAATTCTGCAATGAGTAAGTCACCTCCTGACTCCCCAGAGCCTGTCCACCAGTTACAAGGCACAAATCATGAGTGTGATGGAATACTCTCTTCTTGCCTAGATGAGTGCAGCTCCAACAACACTCAAGGAGCTTGACACCATCCAGGACAAAGCAACCCACTTGATTGGCACCCCTTCCACAAACATTCACTCCATCTACTACCAATGAACAGTGGCAACAGTGTACATCACCTACAAGATACACTGCAGAAACCCATCAAGGCTATTTAGGCAGCACCTTCCAAACCCACAATCATTGCCATCTAGGAAGATGAGGGCTACAGACACATGGAAACGCCACTGTCTGGAAGTTCCCCTCCAAGCCACTCATCATACTCACTTGGAAATATATCGCCATTTCTTCACTGTCGCTGGATCAAAATCCTGGAACTCCCTTCCTAACAACACTGTGGATGTACCTACACCACAGGGACTGCAGCGGTTCAAGAAGGTAGCTCACCACCACTTCTCAAGGGCAGTTAGAGATGGGCAATAAATGCTGGCCCAGCCATTGATGCCCACATCCCGTAAATGAATATTAAAAAAACATTTGTTGAATTGGGTCAGTATGAGGTGGTCGCTTATCTCCCATGCGTTAATCTCCATGCCATGCATAACGGCAGCAACCTGCTGATATGGATCCCCATCCATGTCACTCTCTATTTCCCCATCCTCCTCATCAGGTGAGGTTTCTGCTCCTCTTCTTCTTTCAGGCTGATGTTATCACCCCTCTGCATGATGACATTATGCAGTGCACTGCACACAACAACTATCCGTGAAACCTTTACTGGGTCGTACTGGAGTGCACTCCCAGATCAAGGCAGCAGAAACGCATCTTCAGCAGACTGATGATTGGCTCTATGATATTCCTTGTTGTGCCCTGAATAGCATTGACCCTCTTCTGCCTCACTGGGTTTCTGACCAGTACCATCACCCATGTGTGAAAAGGGTAGCCACTGTCACCTTTGATTAATTCTCTGATGTGTGGCCTTGGCATAAACGACTGCGGCATCTGCGAGTGTTGAAACACATAAGCATCGTGGTTGCTGCCAGGGTAGCGAGCACACACCTGCAAGATTTGCTTCTTGTGGTCATAGATTAACTTCACACTGAGAGAATAGAATCCCTTTCTGTTAATAAATGGGGCAGGCAGCTTGGATGGTGCCTTGATGGCAGCATGGGTGCAGTCTATTACACTTTGAACACATGGAAAAATAGAAATGGCTATGAATCCCATTGCCCACCCCACCTGATTGTCCTCATCCATCCAAAATCTTATGAATTCTCCAGTCCTCTTCTGCAGTGCATTTTTCACATCCTTGATGTAGTAGTGCGTGGCTGCTTGGGAGATGCTGCATACGTCACCTGTAGACCCCTGGAAGGAACTGGCTGCATAGAAGTTAACAGCTGCAGTAACCCTCAATGCCACTGGCACACCGTGCCCAATGTTTCCCCATGGATGCAAGTCATCTTGCGTTAGGGCACATAGTTCTGTGATGGTTGCCCTGGAGAGGCGTAGTCTCTTTAGGCATGGACTCTTTGCCATTTTTAGGTACGTCATCCTGGTCCTGTAAACCTTTGGTTGTGCCAGGGGCCTGCGCCTGCCTCTTCCTTGCTGCCTTGCCTCCTAAGTACTCCTGGACTGCCTGCACTGGTTCCTGTGTGGCATGGTGTTCCTGTGCAATGCTGAATCCCTCCTCATAGTTTCCTTTGTTTTGTACTGAATACATTTATTTATGAAGCCCAAAATCCTCTACGCATTGCTAACTACTCTCTCAATATTTCTTGCAACCTTCAAAGATCTATGTACATGAAGCTTAGGCCCCTCTTCCTTGTATACCTTTTAGAACTCTGTCATTAAGTCTCTATTGCCCCTCCTTATCCGTTCTGCTAAAATGCATCACCTCACATTTCTCTGTATTAGATTATACATGTTACCTATCTGCCCGTTTTGCTAGCTACCAATGTCCTGTTGCAGTCAACCGATATCATCCTTAAGTTTAGAATCATCAATAGAATTTAAATTTTACTTAGTATTATCTAAGTCATCTAAGTGATTTATATATGATAACTTTATATATATGTCAAAAAAACTGACATCCTTGCACTGAAGATTGGGGAACACCACTACTATCCTCCAGTCTGAAAAACAACCATTTACCACAAATCACTGTTTTCTGTCATTAAGCCAATTTTTTATCCAAGTTGACACTAACTCTCCCATTCAATAAACTCAAATTTGTTTACCAGCATTTTATGTGCTACTTTGACAAATGTTTAATTTCAAATACAAACAACATCCATTGCTTTCTCTTTATAAACCTTCTTCATTACTTCATCAAAAAATTAATTAGATCAGTCAAACACAATCTGCATTTTACTAATCTGCGTTGCCTCACCTTAATTAGCACAAACCTCTTCAAGTACCTTTTGATTTTTTTCCCTGATTATTGCTTCTAAAACCTTACCCCTTACTGATGTTAAACTGACTTGCCCATGGTTATGGGAATGTCCTCACACTCTTTCTTAAGGGAGTCACAGCTGATAGGTGAATTCTCAAAATATTTAGCCCTGAAAGGCAAATGGATACTTATGAGGAGATACAACCATGATCTACTGGAGTAATTAGAGCCAGTATTAAGAAATAGACTTAAAAAGATGAATAATAGTGGCAAAAATGAGAATTGTGAGGATTATAGAAAGCAACAAAAGATTTTAAGAGAAATAATAAGGAATGCAAAAAGGTAATCTGAGAAAAAAAGATATGCAAGTACTATCAAGGGTAATGTCAAAGGTTTTGCCAATACGGCAAAAGGGGAGCTATAATTGAGGTACTAAGCAATTAAAACAGTATTAGGTATGGCCACGTTATAAGATAAAGATGTCACAAAATTGCTAAATTGGTTTTGAGTATCAGTGAAGGAGGACGATTATAGATTCATGAAGAGAAGAAAAGCATTAAAGTAGGTGGGGAAGTTTGGCTATATTAGTTCTTATCTTCCAGAAGATTAGTGGATAGCAGCTGAGGATTGGAAGGAGGCAAACAGTACAATTTTATTGGGAAAAGAAAGAAGTACCGAACAAATTAATTACCAGAGAGTTTCATGTTTGTGGCAAAATTGCTAGAATCCACCATCAGAAACACAGTAAGTGAGCATTTGCAAGTTAATTAGGGAGAGCATGCACAGGTTTCCAAAAGGTAAGTTATGTCTAACTAACCTAATAGAGTTCTTTGACAGACTCGCTGAGGTGTTATGTAGAGAATTAATGGATGTTGTAGACATAGATTTTTTTATAAGACATTTGATCCAAGATTGTTAATAAAACCGAGGTGCGTACAATTGAAGGCAATCTGGTATCTTGAATAGCAAAATAGTTGGGGGTAGGGGATAAAAAGTGGAATAAAAGAAACAATCACTGATGGGCATCAGTGACAAGTGAAGAACCCCAGATGTTGGAATCCTAGCATAAAGCTCTAGAAAAAAAGCATTGATGTTTACAAATGATAAAACAATGTAGCCTAGTGATTTCCACAAGCAGTGTTGCTGCTTTTGTTGATCTTGGCTGCAAATTTTCCTACAGCAAGCAGCAAAACTCATTAGCAGTTTGTTGCTTAGCAAAAAAGCCTTAAAAGACATTGTTCGAAAGTGAGTCCAGGTTGATATACCTTGCACAGTAGCATCTTTGCCTGGGGCAGTTCATAGGCACAGTGCTCTAGGTCTCCAATGTCCTCAGTACTCCCTTTCTGATGTTTCTACCATCTGTTATTTCATTAAGTGATAGTACACAAATGGCCTGCAGCCATTCTGCTGTGAGATAGTTTGTACAACAAACAATAATGCCAGTGCATTGTTTATGACTAGTATAGTGTAAAATCAGACCTCAAACACTGAAGCTTCATTGAACTTATATGCATGTTCTCAATCCACAAATTTGGCTACTCATAGTTTAAGTGCCCCTTTCTTCTTTTTGACAAAAAATGCCATTTATATGTGTTTCCACTTATTAGAATCAATTTAAATTTCCAGCAAAAATGCATGAATGTGAGGTGAGTGCATAGTTGAGGCATTATCAGCAAAACTACGTGGTTTGTTAAACTGCACACCTTTGCAAGTTAGCACAGTTTATTATGGAAAGTTATAATGATTCATGTGACCAATGGGGTGGTTAAAACAATGGAGGCTGACAGCACTTTCTACTGTTGCTGCTGATATACGCCCTAATATGCTGGGACTCCAGGTTTCTCCAGCAAAGAAAGTACACCAAGGTGGGGTTTCAGCATAGTGTCCATTAATGATTGCAGGATCCATGTGTGAATTTTGGAGTTCTGTTATTGTATTGATTGAAGGTACAACCTTTCCTTCTACCTATTAGGGGTCATTTGATCATTCCTGATGAATGAGCCCGAAGTGCAGGTAATCCGGGGGCAGAGCTTTCTAGTCGTGGATCTGGTTCAAGCATATAACTTCTCAAAGAGCTCTGTAATAAAGTTGTCTGTTTCAAGTAGAAACCTGTCCAGTACGTCAAGGCATTAAATTTGGGTAAAATAGCTCTGACGCTGCACCTCGCCTTGTGAACGTGAGTACGTCAGTTCTTAGGGAAGAAAAGTGTATTCACCAGTCATGACATTCTTCAGCAAAATCAACCCTTATGACGAGTCCAAGAAAGACTGGAGAAAGTATGTAAAGCACCTTGATTTTTATTTTGTGGCGAATGAAATAACCGTGGAGAAGATGCAGAAACCAATTCTTTTGAGTTTCTGTGGTAGCAAGATATGTAACTTCATCTTACACAGTCTTACGGCACTGACCGCACCCAATTCTAAATCTTTTAATGATCGGTAGACCTTATGAAGAAGCATTTTCAGCTGAAGCCATTGGCAATAATTCAAGTTTAACTCCAGAGTAAGGGTCCCAGGAGAGTCCATCGGAACTTATATAGCGAAATTGAAGCAGTTGATTGAGCACTGTGACTTTGGAGACACACTCAATGATATGTTGTGGGACTGGTTAGTTTGTGGCGTTCATGACGACGCCATTCAGCACTGTTTATTTGCAGAAATTAACATTGATTTGAAGTGCACCATGGACATAGCGCTGGCCATGGAAAGTGCTGTGAGGGACTCGCAGTCTTTATGCAATGTGCAACATGGCGCCGTTCCTTAGTTGGGGCAGTAACCTACCGCTGGGTATGGTGCGAAAACCAGAGAGACAGCAGCAAAGTAAGAGACTGTCTCTGCTGCTTGAAAAACAAAAAGGCCTGGTGGAGGCATTCCAGCAGCGACTCTGGAGTTAATATGTTACAGATATAGAGGTAACCATGTACCGGAAAGCTGCGGATTCAAGGAGGCAGAATGACATTACTGCCACAATATAGGGCACATAATAAAGCAATGCAGGGAAAACTCAAGACATCCCATAAGACAGCAGACCAAAATGAATGAAGTGAACAATATGACAGAACTTGAAGCTGCCGATACTGATAACTACTCCCTGTACAATATCAAAGCAGTAAAAACTGAACCAATAACCATCAACATTCAAGTGAATGGGAATTAAGCCACTAGTAAAGGCGGTAGACATAGGAGCCTCAACCACAGCGGTGAGAGAACACATATTTAAATACCTAAACGAAGGTACCCAGCCAATGAATCTGAAGCAAACCACGGCTCCATTGAAGACACACACTGGAGAATCAATACAGGGAATGGGCATCGCCACAGTACCTGTGTCCTATACGCAACAGACAGCCCAGCTTCCGGTGATCATAGTGACAGGTGAAGGACCCTGTCTTCTGGGCCAAGACTGGTTACAAAAAATTGAGCTCAACTGGTCTGAAATATTTCAAGTGAGAACAGGAGGAGTTCCTGAACTGTTAAGGAAATACAACAGTGTATTTCGTGAAGAATTGAGAAAGCTAAAAGGATTGCAAGCAAAAATATATGTAGATTTGGAGGCGACACCCCGTTTCATTAAGGCCAGACTTGTGCTTTATGCCCTGAAGGAGAAGGCGGATGAAGAATTGTGCCACTTAGAAATGCTAGGTATCATCCAGCCAGTCCAATTTTCGGAATGGGCAGCACCCATTGTCACTGTGATTAAACTTGATCAAGCTATTCGCATTTGTGGGACTACAAATTGACCATGAACAAAGCAACTATACAAGATAAATATCCTATCCTGAGGATAGATGACTTTAAGCAAAGCTAGCTGGAGACAAATCTTATACCAAACTGGACACAAGCCATGCATACCAACAGCTGGAGCTGGATAGCACATTTAGAGGGTATGTAACCATCAACACAAATAGGGGCCTGTACCAATATGCGCGCATATCCTTCGGAGTATCATCTGCATGTGCAATCTTCCAAAGGACCATGGAAAGTCTATTGCAAGGACTTTCTGGAGTATTAGTATACCTAGATGATGTTCTGATCACAGGGTCAATGGAAGCTGAACATTTGGCCAAGCTCGACAAGATTTTAAGATTTTTGGAAGCCTGTGAATGATTAAAGAAGGAAAAATGTACATGCCAAGTGCCAGAAGTCATTACCTAGGTCAACTGGTGGATGCCATGGGGTTGCATCTAGTAGAGGAGAAAGTCAGGGCAATCATAGAGGTGCCCTCTCCTTCCACTGTCACTGAACTCAAGCATTTTTTGGGCATGATTAACTATTATAGTTGCTTCCTGTCCATCTTGTCAACAGTGTTAGCACCATTGCACTTGAGATTGAAAATGAATCATCGTTGGTCATGGAATTCCATCGAATTCATGGAAGACTTTGTGAAAGTGGAAGTTAAGAAGCTATTACATTCATTATGTCTACTGGTACATTATGACCCATCAAAAGAATTAGTATTAACCTGTGATGTGTCTCCTTATGGCGTGGAAGCTGTGTTGTCACACAGGACAGAAGGTGGTTCTGAGAGGTCAATCGGCTATGCCTCCAGAACCCCCTCTGTAACCGAGAAGGGTTATTCACAACTAGAAAATATGGAGTAAAGAAATTCCACCAGTATCTGCATGGATGACATTTCACCAATGTGTCGAAACATAAACCATTAATGGATTTATTCAGTGAGGATAAAGCCATTCCGCCAATAACCTCAGCAAGAATTTAATGTTGGGCTTTGACATTATCTGCATATAAATAAACTTTTATGCACCGTCCGCACATGCATATTGCAAATGCAAACGCACTCAGTTGATTCCTGTTACCAGATATCATTGTACATGATCCAGCACCACAAGAAGTTGTACTTGTGCTGAATTTCTTGGATTCTTTGCCTGTGTGCGTGAAGCAAATCAGGAATTGAACAAACAGAGATCCAATTTTGTCAAAAGCAATACAAGATCTTGGACAAGGGTGGTCAAATTCACCAGTGTTTGAAGAGATAAGACCATTCCATTCCCATAAAATTAAGTTGTTAAGATGGTATCCTGTTGTGGGGATCAAGGGTCGTTGTCCCTTAGCGAGGAAGAGAACACTCTTGACAGAGCTTCACAGTGCAGATCCAGGCATATCAGATATGAAAATGCTTGTGTGAACCTATGTCTGGTGACCAGGCATAGACAGTGAAATTGAAAGCATGGTCAAGGACTGTCTCCAGTGTCAGCAACAGAAGTTGCCTGTTTCAGCTCCACTGCATCCGTGGGAGTGGCCTGGTTGACCCTGGGTTAGATTACATATTGAGTATGTAGGTCCATTCTTTCTTTGGTATTGTGTTTTTATTGATCATCGATGCACTTTCTAAGTGGATGGGTGTATGACGTTAGGTCACCGACATCAAGTGCAACTATTGAAAAGTTGCGCCAATGTTTTAATATACATGGCCTACTAGAAGCCATTGGTTCGGATAATGGTACAATCTTCAAGAGTACAGAATTTCAGTGCTTCATGAGTTTAAATGGAATCAAACATATTAAAACAGGACCATATCATCCCTCATCCAATGGGTTAGCAGAAAGAGCAGTACAAACTTTCAGATCAGGAATGAAGAAGTTAGCCAAAAGGTACTCTAGAAACTCGACTTTTCCATTTTCTTTTCAATTATCGTATTACTCTTCATTCAACTACAGGTTCAACGCCGCCTGAATTATTGAAGGCACGCCACCTACATCCAAGGTTAAGTCTAGGGTTTCCATACTTAGAGGGGAAGGTAGAGAAGAATCAGAGTAATCAAAAATTGAATCACAATATTCATAGCAAAGCTCGAAGATACTGTAGAAGATACAGTTTTCGTGTGGAATTTTGGAAATGGACCTTGTTGGGTTTGTGGTATAATTGTCTCAGAAACTGGTCCCTTGTCATTCCAATTGGAAGTGGAAGACCAGATTGTTCAAAAACATGTGGACCATCTAAGGAGTAGGGAGATATTCCAACAACCAGGTATTCTGCCTGTAATTGATGTTGAACCATTAATCCCTGAGGATCAGATCAACCTAGAATAGACATATCTGACATCTTTGTAGAATTGCCTAACCTTGAACTGCCACTTTCTAATGATGTACCCAGTGCTGCAGTTCCTGATCATGTCGATCCAGTGGTAGAGCTATGCCACTCTAACCAAATAAGCAAACCACCTCGGAGATTTAACCTTTAATCACCTGGCCTATGCATATGTTGTGCATTAAAATGTTCTTTGTAAATAGGAAATGTAAAAGAACTAAAGGGGGAGAAAATGTCGTGATTGAAGGTTTCCTTTCCATTGCCTATTAGGGGTCACAAAATCGTTCTTGGCAAATGACCCCTCAGCACGGATAATCCGTGGGTGTGGGGCAGGGGGGAGCCTTCTAGTCGTGGCCCTGGTTCAAGCATGTAGCTTCTAAAAGAGCTCTAATAAAGCTATCTGTTTCAAGCAGAAACTGTCAAGTCATTACAGTTATATATTACAGTGGGATGATCAGCTGTGTGGCTGAGAAAGTAACACAGGGCTTCAAATAGTGTGGATCCCAGGTGTATATTTTCCCAAATATGTACAGGTGAAGGAAAATGGTTTCAGTGAACTGCGATTGGTTTATGAAAGCTTAATTAAAACAATTTATTTCACAAGATATGGGCATCACATCTGAAAAGAAATTAACATCCAGGTCTAAATGGGGGAGAATGTCACTCTATTTCGAAATGTTGAGGGAAGTATCAATGGTTTATATGCAAAATGTATTTACTTGACATTAAACAAACAACAATAACAACTAATTTATATACTACCTTTAAAATAATAAAACCTCTCAAGGCACTTCACATGAGCATTATAAAGTAAAATATGACAACTGAGCCACATGAGGTGATATAAGGTCAGATGACGAAAAGCTTTGTCAAAGCGATAGGTTTTAAGGAGAATGTTGAAAGAGGAAAGTGAGAGGTTGTGAAGTGTAGGGAGGGAATTCCGGAGTTTTGTATCTGGGTAATTGAAGGCACAGCTACCACTGGTAGGAAGATTAAGGTTGGAGATCTCAGAATTAGATGAGCTCAGTTAGCTCGGAGGGTTGCGGGGGCTGGAGCTAACTACAGAAATAGTTGAGGTGTCAGGTCATGGAGGGATTTAAAGGATGAGAATTTTAAAAACAAGATGTTGCTTGACCAGGAGTCAATGTTGATCATCCACCAGAGGGGAGATAGGGGAACAAGACATTATTCAAGTTAAGACATGAACAATAGAGTTTTGGATGAGCTCAAGTTTATGGAGGGTAGAATGTGGGAGGCCAAGCAGGAGTATGTTACAATAGACAAGTCTCAAGGTAAAATGGTAGGGATGAGGGTTACCCCAGCTAATGCGCTGAGACAAGGTGAAGTCGGGTACTGTTTATAAAAGTGAAAATAGACAGTTTTAGCGATGATGCGCACATAAGCTCTTCCCAGCATCAAATAAGACACAAGAGGCAGAATTTTACATTACACCGTTGACAGATTTGCAGACAGAGGGGGACCTAAAAGTCCTCGGATGGCCTTCCCACCAGGGTCCTACAAGCCTCGGCTTCTTTGCAATTTCACGTTAGTGTGGGCAAGGCCTAGGCTAGCCCGCTTGCCCTTGCCCCAGTTGAGGCCCTTAAATGGCCAATTAATGACCACTTAAGGACTGTTTGCCACCGAACCTAAATTTTCAGGCTGGCAGGAGGGGTTCAGGGGCATAGAGTAGCCTGAAAAGCGACCGCGCTCAGGCCTTGGGCAGGAAGGAAGTAAGGCGAGGGTGGTTCTTACATCAACAACTTCCTTTCAACATCGGGCACCCCTGAAAAGGTCTGGCCCCCGCAATTGCTCCCTCCCCCCACCGGCCTCTCCACCCAACACCCCCAAACCCTCCTCTGCCTAGCGCCCCCAGGCCTAACCTCAGGTCGCCAACTGTGATTAAGTGTATTCCTGGAAGTTTCCTGACTTGTCCCACGCTCCAGCTATCAGCCAACCAAAGCATCCATCCTTGTAATGCACTGACTTCCTATGCCAATTAGAAAGCAAAAAAACTCATTACCCAATTGGACGATACTTCCCTGTCAGCCAAAATGCTTTTTTTTTCTCATTTTCAATAACTTTATATCTGGTGGAGAGCAATATTCAAAGAAAATGACAAAAATAAACAATCTTTTTAATATCCTGATGATTTTTCTTCAGAGTTATACACAGCAGTGTCCTGGAGATTGAGCTTCACAACTTGGAGACTTCAGGCCAATCCTGGAGAGTTGGAAACCCTAGCCTAACCTCCCCTTCCCACCCTGAGACCCCCTGCACTTACCTAGTCCTGGACTCCTGGGACCTACACTCTGAGGGCTGCTTGCAGTCCCAGTCCTGACCACTGAAGCTTCTGGTGCTGCTGCGACCAGAGAGCTGCTGGCCAGTCAGATTATCCAGTAGCTCTCCGAGGTGGGACTTCCTCCCGACTGAGGGGCGAAAGTCCCATCTCCAGTCAAGAAACACTCGGGGGCATTTAATTGACTGCAGGGCAGCAAATATCTTGCTGACTCCTCAGCTGTCATGGAAGGAGACCCCCACCATCCTAAAAATTCTGGTTAAGGTCGCAAACAGATTGGCTTAAGCTCAGACTGTTGCCATTGAGAGAAGTGGAATCTGTAGCTAGGGAACAGAGTTGGGAGCAGAGGCCGAAAACAATAGCTGCAGTCTTCTTGAAATATAATTGGAGGAAATTTCTGCTCATCCAGTACTAGATAGCCAAATTATCAAGCCCTTAATGAACTGGCCAATATTCCCCCCCTTGATCACCACCACCAAAATTACAGCAGTTTGCCATTTGTCATACTGGTTTTTCTGGGATGTGGTTATGTCCAATGTGTCTACTGTATTTGCCTACTGTAACAACAGTAACTCACTGCATGTGAAATGCTGGAAGTCATGTATATGGTTAGTCTTTTTGCCTTTGGCCTTTAACCCCCACAAACCTGCCTGAAGAGAATTCCAAACTTCCACCACCTTTTGTGTGCAGAATTGTTTCCTAACCTCTCTCCTGAAAGGTCTAGCTCTAATTTTTAGACTATATCCCATAGACCTAACTCCCCAACTGCCAGAAATAATTTCTCTCCATCTACCACATCAGTTCCCCTTAATACCTTGAAAACATCATCCAAATCACCCTTAAAACTTCTAAATTCTAGGCAATACAACCCTGGTTTTTGTAATTGCCCCTCGTAATTTAATCCTTAGAGTCCAGGTATAATTCTGGTAAATCTGCTCTGTACTCCCTCCAAGGTGATATATCCTTCCTAAGGTATGGTGTCCAGAAATGATCATAGTACTCAGCTGCCATCTAATGGGAGCTTTACATAGTTGTAACATTACTTCTACCACCTTGTATTTTAGTCGTCTAGATATAAGACCAACATTCCATTAGCCTTTTTCATTACTTTCTGTCCCTTTCCATGACCTTTTCATGATCATGTACATGGATCCCTAAGTCTCTTTGGACCTCCACATATTCTTGCTTTCATCATTTAGAAAGTACTATGATCTATCCTTTTTATGTCCAAGTTGCAAGACCTCAAACTTGCCTACACTATAATCATTTGCCACAGCTTTACCAATTCACATTATCTATTAACATCACTTAATAACCTTATGTTTCCATCTACGTTGTTTGCAAAGAGACCTATCATTGTGTTCATCGGCATACTTGAATATGTGGCTTTCTATTCCATCATCAAAGTCATTAATAAATATGGTGAATAGTTAAATGGAGCAGACAAGGCAAGACAGCAAGGTAGCAATAAGGGAAGTGATGATCAGACGGTGGCAGGAAGGGACAGTGCAGAAGCCTAAATGCACCAGCAGGTAAGGCTAGGGATTACAAAAGTGGTAAAAAGTCAGAACTAAAGGCTTTGTATCTGAATGCACGTAGCATTCATAACAAAACAGATGAATTGACAGCACAGATTGTAATAAATATGTATGATCTGATAGCCAATTCTAAGATATTGCTGCAAGATGACAAAGACTGGGACCTGAATATTCAAGGGTACATAACAATTAGGAAGGAGAGGAAACTAGGAAAAAGGTGGAGGGGTAGCTATATCAAAGATTACCATACAAAATAAGAGCTCATGGCATAGGGGGTAATGTATTAGCATGGATAAAGGATTGGTTAGCTAACAGGAAACAAAGAGTAGGCATAAATAGTTCATTTTTGAGGTGGCAAGATGTGATGAGTGGAGTGCCACAGATATCAGCGCTGGGATCTCAACTACTTACAGTTTATGACAATGACTTGGAATGAAGGGACCGAATGTATGGTTTCTAAATTTTATGATGACACAAAGATAGGTCGGAAAGTAAGTTGTGAAGAGGACATAATGAACCTGCAAAGGGATCCAAATAGGTTAAATGAGTGGGCAAAAATTTGGCAGATGGGGTATAATGTGGGAAAATGTGAACTTGTCCACTTTGGTAGAAAGAATAGAAAGGCAGCATATTATTTAAATGAAGAGAGATTGCAAAACTCTGAGGTACAGAGGGATCTGGGTGTCCTGGTACATGAATCACAAAAAGATAGTACACAGGTACAACAAATGATTTAGAAGGCAAATGGAATGTTGTTGATTACATGGGGAATGGAATATAAAAGTAGGGGTGCTTTGTTACAGTTGTACAGGGCATTGGCGAGACCACATCTGGAGTACTGTGTACTGTTTTGGTCTCCTTATTTACAAAAGGATATAAATGTGTTAAAAGTAGTTCAGAGAGGGTCCACACGACTGATACCTGGGATGGGGGGTGGGACTATCTGGTAAGAAAAGGTTGGATAGGCTGGGCCTTTATTCATTGGAGTTTAGAAGAATGCGAGGTGATTTGTTGAAACAAAAAAGACCTTGAGGGGACTTGACAGTGTGGATGCTGAGAGGATGTTTCCCCTTGTGGGAGAGACTAGAACTAGGGGACACAGTTTAAAAATAATAAGTCTCTCATTTAAGATGGAGATGAGGAGAAATCTTGTCTCAGAGGGTCATGAATCTTTGGAACTCTCTTCCCCAGAGAGCAGTGGAGGCAGCGCCATTGATTAATTTTAAGGCAGAGGTAGATGGACTCATGATTGTCAAGCAGTCAAACATTATCGAGAGTAGGTAGGAATGCGAAATTGAGGCCACAATCAGTACAGCCATGATCTTATTGAATGGTGGAGCAGGCTCAAGGGGCCAAATGGCCTACTCTTATCCTAATTCATATGTTCGTATTAGGTCCCAAAACAGATTCTTGTGGGGTCACATCCTAGCAACTCAAGTGTCTGCTTATTATCCCAATAATGTCTCCTGCCACCCAGTCAATTTATGAACCAAGTCAATAATTTGCCTTCAATTCCAAGGACCTCAACTTTAGCTTAGCATCTTTTAAAGGGATATCAACTTACGGCACTATTTGAATAAGAGTAGGGAATGGTCCCAGACAATATTCCTGTATCAGCCAATACCACCAAAACCATTTTAACTTCCCACACATGTGATTTACTCTTTTTACAAACTTGATGAATGCAAATTGTTTTTCTACGGATAGCAATTCATTAGATATTGTGCACTTATGGATACCCTGAGAATATGATTTTGGGCTTTGATAAATTTAAGTTCTATATTTAGTGATCAATCTTGGGGAACGCAATTCAGAGTAGACTTCACTCTCATGAGTACCTATCAAATGCAGCTTAGACAATGAATCTGAAATTAAACTCTAAAGGAATATTTGATTCTTAATTATGTGAGGAACAAATGTAATGAAGCTTGCAGCCATCACCGAAAGAAACTTCTCGTGATTTTATATTAATAAGATCTGCTGGGGAATGCAGTTCTGAATACAATTAAATATGGATCAAGTGATATCTGGTTATCTTGCTAATTTTCATTCCACTTATATAAGTACAGCATTCTGAGTGTAAAAGTACTTGACAGTGATTTTTATTCTAAAAGTGAGATGGATCATAAATCACATTATTAATCAATCTGTGATTTGCGCTGTCATCTCTCAAATGGAACTGAGAATATTAAACAGACAATATTAATATTAAGCTGTGTTTGTCATATTTTACAAGAGGTAAAATTTAATTACAATTCTCTTTTTTTAAAAATTCATTCGATAAGATTCTTCAAGGTTTTTTTCAGGACAGGCATAGAAAAGCTGCTGACGAAAACTTTGAGCCTGGCACTTCCGGACCCAATTTCTCTACTGCGTTTTTGTGCTGGTGTTGATTGCTGTAAGTAATAATCATTTGCAGAGAATAGGACAGTTGGGGTAGCATTGAAATTTGTACCAAACTGGAGTTCAGATTTCCTCACGACCTTTTCATTTTACCAGTCTGAAATATATTGGCCAGGATTTTTCTGTTGGCAATTTGGGGGAGGGGCCCGCTTGCCGACGGGAAAATAACGTGGGATGATGTTGGAAGGAACCCCCGACGTCATCCCGGTCCCTTTAAATTTTCAGGAAGGCGGGCGGACAGCGAAATCAGCTGTCCACCCACCGACCTGTCAATAGCCAATTAAGGCCATTGACAGGCTAATTAAGATTGTTAAAGACCCTGCCCGTCCAACCTAAAGGCTAGCGGGCAGGCCAGGAGACCCAGCGGGCTCCTGATTATACATGAAACTTCATCCACTGGCGGGATGAAGTTTCATATCTGTTTTTGAAAAGTTTCATAAAGCTTATGTGTTTCTTATTAACATGGCCCAGTTCATGTGACATTGTCACATGAGGGGGACATGTTAATAATTTTATAATTTTTCTATTTTTGGAGTTTTTTTACATGTCAGTAATCTCCCTGAGACAGCACTTGGTCTCAGGGAGCAGTGCGTTCTTTCACGCTCATGCACTAAAGAGTGCACTTTGACAGCTGGGGAATCCCTCCACACCACCCCCCCCCCACCCCCGCCGCACAGGAAGCGCATAGTGTTTCCTGTCGGGCAGGCCACTGGGCGGGCCTTAATTGGCCCACCCACTCAAAATGGCGGCTGGCCCCATTTCAGCGGGCTGCTGCCAGTTCGGCTGCCCGCCCGCCGCGAGCCGGTGGGGCCCACTCACCCACCAAGGGCAAAATTCTGCCCATTAAGTCCAACTGAGGACTGTTTATAGCATAAGCAGTTCAACTGACATTAATACCACTGTTTTAAAAGCTCCAGTGATTGTTTGCTTTTGCTTTGAACTGGAGTCAAAATAACAGGAGTATGGGCAAATGCATACAGATGCAAAAAGCAAACAGCTGAAATAAAAGCCTCAACTCCTGTGATTAAAACCCATGTGAGTGCTTCTACCACCTATGGGTAATTAACTAGATATACTATAAAATAGGGGATGTGGTTGCATTGTGAAATTGTCACTGGACTAGTACACCAGAAGACTCTGGGGGCCACAGTAGGTGGTGAAATTTGAATTCAATAAAATTCTGGAATTGAAAGTCTGATGATGACCACAAAACCATTGCTGATTGTTGTAAAAACCCATCTGGTTCACTAATGTCCTATAGGGAAGGAAACCTACTGCCCTTACCTGATCTGGCCTACGTTTGACTCCAGGCCCACAACAATGTTGTTGACTCTTAAATGCCCTCTGAACAGAGCAGTTAGGGATGGGTAATAAATGCTGGCCTAGCCAGCAACACCCATGACCCATGAACGAATGAAAAAAACAGCAATACAATATTGGGGTAACTCAGTAAGCAATGATAACTAAGTAATGTCATTTTGTGACATTCAAGTTGCAGCTGCAATCTACCAGAAATAAATCTATGGCTCTTCATGCTGCTTTCTAATAAATGCATCAAGCTGCAATAGGAAATTTAGCAAAACATTTCTTCCTCAGTGCAGGAATGCATCTACAATGTCACAGGGAGAAATGCGACTGATTCTGTGCAGCAACTTGCATCCAGGTAACAAAGATAATTTGAAATTAACTGCTTCCCAAGTGAGCAAGGCATCACTGATTGTCCGTAAGTATCCATTCAGGCTGATGCCATGACTCATATTTCCTGCAACAGCCCAGCTTCAGTATGTATCTCAAGTTGTCAGGTTGGTAAATTCCAGCTGTATTCTTTAATATTGGCTCATGCCAGTATTAATATAATATTCTGCTTAATATTGCCTCCTTTAATGCAACAGCACATATGATGCTTAACATCAGCTTCATTCGTAGAAGAATGTTCCAGCTCACTCTTTAAGTTGAGTCCCCACATTCAGACCCTTGTTTTTCAGGAAATTTTATATAAAAAACAAATATCCAAAGGAGTGGCCTGGATATTCAATTAAAACTAACAATCTGTATGAATAGTTCATATACCTGTTTGATTGATGGCTGCTTATTAATTTAACAGGCTACTTTTTAAATTCGCAAACATTTGTAAACTGTTTCCAAATTTGTTGTACTGCCTTTACTAATCATTAAAATTATTTGAAGTTTTCTAATAGATGAAAGTTTTATCTGGTGCCTCCTATGACAAGCTGACTGTCCAAGCCCTTTGAATAAAATAGCTTAGCTATAACTTCCATCATGGCTGCAAAAGTGACAAAGAACCATTTAGGAAACTAATAATTATCATATAATTATTATAATTGAGTTATCATATAACCCAAATGTTGCAAATTATTTATTTTCTGCTCTGTGACAAACCAGCAAAGTTTAACAACTGTTTAGATGTGCTTTGTGCTGTTCTTGCTTAGTTTATTATTGTTTAATAAATTGGTTTGACAGTTAAAACCTAAAACAACATGTACTCTTATTTTGCTCTCTTTGGAAAACAAGGATGATCCTGAGGGGAGGAGTGGAACAGGAGCGATAACTAAAATAATTTTTAAAGTAAGAAGAGTTCGCTATTATTCTGAGTACACTACAATTTTTAATCTAGATATCACATTAAATGGATCAGTCTTCAGGGTGTAGGAAGCTAAGATACAACGGTAGTCTGCAAATTGAAACCAAAACATATCTGGAGTAAAAAGGATGAAAGAAAGACAGAAATAGAACAGAAACCATGCAAATCAATGTGCTTAATAAGTAGTGCTTGGATTCTTGAAGCAATACTCAGGAAGTGCATTATGGTATAAATCATATAAGGTGCGCCATTGGTAATGATTGCATACCGCATGCTGAGTAATACCTTAACAGAGACAAGCATCAGTACGCAGGACAATGTTGAGCTACAGTGTCACCAAATGCACCAGAAAAATGCAACCTAAGAATATTGTTGCTGTGGATGAAGTTTACTTGGCTAGCCGCATTCTTCAATTAAACTCTCTACACCCAGAAAACCATTAGAGAAGACTTAATTGGAATACTTAACATGTTGAGGGTTTTGACAGTGATAGGGAAAGAATATTTGACCTCAAAAGATCTTTGATCTTTCACCTCAGTTCCATTTTCCCACCTGATCCCATTATCGCTTCACTCCCTTAAGAGTCCAAAAATCTGTCTATCTCAACCTCAAATACACTTAATAACTGAGCATCCACAGCTCTTTGAGATAATTCCAAAGATTCACAACCCTCTCAGTAAAAAAGTTTCTCATCATCTGAGTCTACCCCTTATCCTAATACTAAGCCTCCTAGTTCTAGAATCTCCAGTCAGAGGAAACAGTCTCTCAGCACAAACCCTGTCAAGTGCTCTTAAGCATTTAAATTAGATCACCTTTCATTTTTCTAAACTCCAGAAATTAGAGGCCCATTTTACTCAATCTCTCCTCATCGGACAACCCTCTCATCACAGGAATCAATCTAGTGAACCCTCGTTTCACCCGCCTCTAAGGCAAATATATCATTCCCTAGATAAGGAGAAAAGAATAGTACACAGGCCTCCACATGTGGTCTCACCACACAACTGCGTTATATGTCCTTTGGACATTTGTTTTTTATATAAAATTTCCTGAAAAGCACAACTGCAGCAAAACTTACTTAGTTGTATGCTTCAGCCCCTGTTCAACAGCATTTGCCTTCTTAATTGTTCATTGTAACTATGTTAACTTACTCTCCAAACCTCAATATTTCATCATTTCTGACCATTTATAAAATATTCTGTTTTTCTATTCCTCCTACCAAAGTGAATAACCTCACACTTCCCACATGATACTCCATCTGCCATCTTTTTGCCTATTTACTAATGGGCAGTATATTCCGGTCCCAGAATTCCTGGGGCTGGAAATTCCTGCCCAAAGACAATGGACTTTTGACTGCTCTCCAAATTTTCTGGTACCGCCCACAACAATGCCTGCTGCTGACAGAACTGGTAAATCCTGGCCAACATGTCTATATCCCTTTGCAGCCTCTTTATGTCCTCTATACAACTTACAATACTTTCTCTCCTAGATTTTTATCAACAGTAAACTTGGATACGTTACACTTAGTCACTTCATCCAAGTCATTAATGTAGGTCCTAAATAGCTGATGACCTAGTACTGATCTTTGTGGTATCTAACCAGTAACAGCCAGTCAACCTGAAAATTACCTGAAAAAATGAGGAAATGCAGGGAAGTAGGAAGTACACCAGGAATTGGAGGAACAGGAAGAGGGAGGGAAGCTATAACATTAAAAAGCCTCTTTCTGCCCAGGCCCTATGTGATCACATTCATAAACAATACATGGTAACCTTAGCCACAAATGTCTATTCATCGACAGTCTCACACTCCTGACTTTTATTGGTTACTGACTATCGCATTGTCCTATTTCTGATAATACAAAAATGAAAAGCACCAGAAAATGCACATTCCAAAGCAATTTTATAAATTCACTCATTACCAAATGCATGCAAAATTAAACTAATCACCCTTGTGCACTCTCATAAAGCCAATCTTCTGTGTGCTTCTGCCCATCATAGTGTTCCTACAAGGTGTTCCCTGTACTTCAGCATGGGTGCTGTAAAGCTGGTAACTTTAATGAGGAGACTGTAGAGGGCCTTGAGGATGACCTTCAACAGCTCTGGGCCTAGAAAGTATGGTTTCAGGCAGCACCATATCACTCTGGGCTGCAGCAGTCTGGGCTGGCTAAGAGGCAACAGCAAAGGCACTAGCAGACAGCCAGAGGTGCAAGCAGGAATGCCCTCTTCCTGAGAGAGGGCAGCTTGTTCATACTCTGTGGAGCCAATGCTAGTTCTCCTGGGATAGAATGTCAACAATTGCACTAATCACCTGGAGAACAGATTGATGGACTGCTGTGACAACCTGGAAGCCCTATTTGAACCGTGGTATCCAAGCCATGATGGCAGCTGTCTGAGATTCCATTACAGCACTCAGACCTCTAATGGACAATGTAACATCAGCCATTAGACACTGCATCATCGTGAGTTCCAACGCTGAGTTGATTGAAGTGACTATAGGGCTCCAAGCTCCGTGCAAAGTCTGGGGCCAGGTTGATGCTGGACTCCTCTCTGCTCACTGATGTTTTCCATAGGCTTTCCAATCTCAAGCATTTGATTATTTACACCCCTCAGCCTTCTTCTGCAGGCTGAACCATTGCAGACCTTGACTCCTCTACAGCAGAACTAGAGTGCTGCAGTGCATGGCAGCTGTACTATCCTTTTCCCCTGCCCTGGCTCTTGCTCATTTGTGCCCAGTGTCTCACCATGTGTAGGTCTCTTCTCTGTCCTTTCCTCTAAAACATGTGCAGTCTCTATCCATGAGCTGCAAGTGTGGAATTGTGAGACTGTACCTCTTTATCTCAACACCTTCTTCCTCTTCCTCCTTGACTTGGAAGGTTCAGGTGCTTGGGTATCTGAAACAAGAAAATGGGCTAAAGGTAAAGTTGTTGTGAGGGGAGAACAAAAAGTAAAAATGTGTGCTGACACCATCTGCAACTTGCGAATCAGAAAAGATTGTGGACGAGGGAGAGGTGGGACGAGAAAAGGAGGATTAGATGTGCAGATACCCTCATAGACAATCGCCACATCTTCGCCATTGGCCACAAGCTCAGTGATGGCCCTTCCCATGATATCCAGAACTGTGTCCCCCATAGAGGTTAAAACATACAACTGCACAGCTCTCTTAAGGTTCTTTCCTGCTGCTTCCTGTTATGCACCACATTCTATAGTAAGAAAAGGGGAAGTGTGAGAATGAGTGTCCTGCAATATGTTTGGGTGATGTGGCTCTCATGATTGAATAGTGCTAGGGTGAGCGAGCTGACTGAGTGTGACATTTCAATAGTACTAAGTGCGCAAAGGCATGTGAATTGAAGAGCTGAATACAGATTGATAGAAATTGTTAGGTAGGTGAGAGGGATATAATGAGTTCCACAAAGGATGAGATGAAGGGTACAGTTGGTAGAACGTATTATTTGAAGATCAAACCCGCCTGGATAATTTGTCAGATTGTTAAACCTTTTGCTGCACTGCATCCATGCTACATACCTGCCATTAACTCTGTTATTACTTTTTCTCACTGCCTCCTGAGTATATATTTGGAGGGCCTCCTTCCCCCCTGCACCACCACATCACCCCAGATCCCATGAATGCAGGTTCTCTTTCCATCTCTCAATGTCTTGCTCCAAACTCTACAGTGTATTATCATAAACATTGGTCCATGTTCTCTTGCATCTTCAGCCTTTCTGTAAAGTATCACAATGCTGACTCACTTTTCAAAGGATGCTCACTACTTCTTGTGGTCACAATGCATCTCTCTTTAAGAGGGAAAAAAGCAGGACAAATCCAATCTGGCCAATTATCGCCTTATCAGTCTACTCTCAATCATCAGCGAAGTGTTGGAAAGTGTCAATGAGAGTGATATCAAGAGGCACTTACATAACAAAATCTTGCTCACTGATACTCAGTTTGGCTCCAGACCTCATTGTAGCTTTACCCAGACATGAACAAAAGAACGCAAATCCAGAGTTGAGGTTAGAGTGACTGTCCTTGACATCAAGGCAGCATTTGACCAAGTGTGGTATCAAGAAGCCTGAGCAAAAATAAAATCATTGAGAATCGTACGGAAAACTCTCCACTGGTTGGAGTCATACCAGTGCAAAGGAGGATGTTTGAGGTGGTTGGACACCAATCATCCTAGCCCTAGGACATCGCTTCAGGATTTCCTCAGGATAGGGTCCTTGGCCTAACCACTTCATTAAAGACTTTCCCTCCATCAGAACCGCAGAAGGAAGGGTTTCGTTGATCCTTGCATAGTGTTCAGCACCATTCAGGGCTCCTCAGATACTGAAGCAGTCCATGTCCATATGCAGCAAGAACTGGACAACATTCAGGCTTGGCTTAATAAGTGGCAAGTAATATTAACACCACACAAGTGCCAGGCAATGACCATCTCCAACAAGGGAGAGAATCTAACCATCTTCCCTTGACAATGAATGGTATTACCACCACTGAATCCCCTACTGCCATCATCCTGGGGGTTACTACTGACCGGAAATTTAACTGCACCAAACATATAAAAACAGTGGCTACAAGAACAGGTCAGAGACTGGGAATTCTGTGGGGAGTAACTCCCCTCCTGACTCTCCAAATCCTGTCCACAATCTACAAAGCACAAGTCAGGAATGAAGGAATACTCTCCACTTGCCTGGATGAGTGTAGCTTCAACAACACTCAAGAAGCTTCACAGAGTCAAAGAATCTTTACATTGCTGAAGGAGGCCTTTTGGCCCATCGAGTCTGCACTGGCTCTCTGAAAGAGCATTTCACCTAGTCCCACTCCCCTACCTTATCCCCATGATCTTGCACATTCTTTCTTTTCAGAAAGCAATCCAATTCTCTTTTGAATACCTCGAGTGAACCTGCCTCCACAACCCTCTTAGGAAGTTTGTTCCAGACTCCAAATTTTTCCTCACATCACATTTACTCCTTTTGCCAATTATTTTGAATCTGTGTCCTCTAAAAAGATTGTGAATGGGGGAGAGGTGGGATGAGAGAAAGGATTAGATATGCAGATACCCTCATAGACAATCACCACATCTTCGCCAGTGGCCACAAGCTCAGTGATGCCCCTTCCCATGATGTCCAGAACTTCTTGATGCTCTCTTCAGTGGGAACAGTTTCTCACTACTTACCCTACCCACATACCTCAGGATCTTGAATAGCTCTATCAAGTCTCCTCTCGGCCTTCTTTTCTCCAAGGAAACCAGTGCCAACCTCTCCAAACTATCTTCATTGTTACAGTTCTTTATCCTGGAGATCATTCTTGTGAATCACCTCTGTACTCTCTCCAGTGCCTTCACACCCCAGAACTGGATGCAATATTCCAGATGAGGCCTAACTAGTGTCATATACAAGTTCAACATGACCTCCTTACTCTTGTACTCAATGTCCCTTTTAATAAAGCCTAAGATACCATAAGCTTTATTAACTGCTCTCCCAACATGTCCTGCCATCTTCAATGACTTATGTACATATACACCGAGGTCCCTCTGTTCTTGTACCTCCTTTAGAGTTTCTCCCTTTATTTTATACTGTCTCTCCATATTCTTCCTGCCAAAATGAATCACCTCACACTTCTCTGCATTGAACTTCATCTACCACTTGTCTGCCCAATCCACCAACATGTCTATGTCCTTTTGAAGTTCAAGGTTATCCCCATCACAGTTGACAATGTTTCCAATCTTTGTATCATCGGCAAATTTTGAAACCATGCCCTGAACATCACAGTCTAGGCCATTAATATATATCAGGAAGGGCAAGGGTCCCAACATTGACCCCTAGGGAACAACACTATAAACCTTCCATCAATCTGAAAAACAACCATTTGTCACTACTTTGTTTCCTGTCGCTCAGCCAATTTCTTATCCAAGTGCCTACCTTCCTTTTTATTCCATGTGATAGAATTTTGCTCACAAGTCTATCGTGTGGCACTGTATCAAATGTTTTTTGCAAATCCATATACTACATCAACAATGTTGCCCTTATCAACCTTCTCTGTTACCTCCTCAAAAAACTCCAGCAAGTTAGTTAAAGACAATTTTCCCTTAATGAATCCATGCTGGCTTTCCTTAATTATTCTGCACTTTTCTAAGTGACTATTGAATTTGTCCTGAACTATAGTTTCTAGAAGTTTCTTTAACACTGAAAACAAACTGACTGGTCCGTACTTGCCGGCTTTATCCTTGCACCCCTTGTTGAACAAGGGTGTAAACTTGATACCTTCCAGGACAAAATAACCCATCCATCACCTTAAACATTCACTCTCTCCATCACCAAGGCACATTGGTGGCAGTATTGTGTACCATCTAAATTATGCACTGTGGCAGCTTGCCAAATGAACTTCGACAGCACCTTCCAAACCTGCAACCTTTGAAGGACAAGGGCATCTGATGCCTAGGAACACCACCACCTAAAAGTTTCTCTCCAAGCCAAACAAAACCTGACTTAAAATATTTCACCCTTCTTTTACTGTCACTGGGTCAAATTCCTGGAACTCCCTTCCTGACAACACTGTGGGTTTAGCTATATCACATGGACAGCAGGGTTCAGGAAGGCAGCTCATCACTACCTTCTCGAAAGCAATTAAGGATGGGCATCCTGTGCAAGAATTTTAAAAATGTGCGTTTTGAGTAGTGGGACATCGGACCCCTGCAACATATGCAGCCAACGAACAGTGTGTGTGGTGCTCGCTGCAAGTAGCAATCATTTAAAAGATCCAGCACAAACTTAATGTGCTGCCTGCAACGCAATGAACAGCAGAAGATCCCCACTCCCAACTCTGGGTTTTATCCAATTTAATGCCTGTAAGTGTTTAGAGAACAAAGACAGCTTTTGGATTAAGCAATACTTAAATTGCTTCAAAAAGGAAAGTGGAATGGAAAATATTGTGGCATCTTGTATATCAAACATTATGCATTGAGTAGGTATGGATTGAAACAAACAGAGGATATTAATGCAAGTCAAACTGTTGTCTAACAATATCAGACTGAATTTTAAGCAGCTTGTCATGGGAAGAAACATGGAGGTCGAGCCCACTGAATCGTGGGAGAGGCACCCAGGGGTGGAAAAATGTTTCAGAGGATGAATGCGCTGACATGGGATTTCCAGATGCCAGCGGTAGGATGTCAATCAGGCTCATTAACAAGCCAATTGACACCCACTGTCCCTGAGCCCATTGTAATTTAGTGGTGCTTGGCCTAAATAGCCAAGTGGTTATGGTACTGGATTTGTAACCCCAAGATCAAGAGTTCAAATCTCACAATGGCAAACTATGAAACAATGTAATTTAGTGGTGACTCAGGGATTAAATGCAGGCTGTACAGGTCTCCCGCACCTCCAGAAGACCCCCTCCAGGTGGGAGGGAGGGGGTCTTTCGCTCTCAGGCATTCTGTGCACAGTGAGGGACTTGACATCAGGGAGAAGGGTTGTCGCTGAAAGCCAGGCCCTTGCCTCCGACACCCCTCTCCTCCTCTCCAGTGACCCTGATCCCATCTTCATTCACCTGTGGCCTAGGGTCCTTCCATGACCAGCAGCCAGCCACAGCTGGTGCTGGCAGCAATGAAGAGCTTCCGGCCTCTGCCTGGCCAACAGGCATCAGCAGGTTTGACCTCTGCTGCCAAGGCTTGATGATGGCCAATTCCATCTGCCAGGCAACTGATTTTTTTTTGGAAAAATATACTTTATTCATAAAACATCTGAAAGAACATTACAAAACATTTCTAATTGGCCATCACAAAAAGTGCAATGAGATTCAACTTTTACACATGGATCACGAGGTGCTTCAATACAATCAATGTATATTAGTCATTTCAATATGGTCATTACAGACAGTCAGATAGTGCAATGGTATTGGAGTTATCGACATACATCATGTTGCACTCTGCGGTGCTTCAATACAGTTAGAATACATTTAGTATTCACTACATGCATTTATTGTGAGTCGCACAGCCCAAGGGGTCTATACTATTCCCAGCCCCTCGGTGCCTATGGTAGAAAGATCTTAGCGACCTTTCCCCATTGCGCCTTTGCAGGGGCTGCCCCAAGCTTTACTGCGTCCCTCAGCGCGTAGTCCTGGGCCTTGGAAAGTGCTAGTCTGCAACACTTGGTCAGGGACAACTCTTTGCACTGGAAGACCAACGAGTTTCGGGTAGACCAAAGTGCGTCTTGTACTGAGTTGATGATCCTCCAGCTGCAGTTGATGTTTGTCTTGGTGTGTCCCCCTGGGAACAGCCCATAGAGCACAGAGTCCTGTGTCACAGCACTGCTTGGGATGAACCTTGACAAAAACCACTGCATCTCTCTCCAGACCTTCTTTGCAAAGGCACATTCCACAAGGAGGTGAACAATAGTCTCTTCCCCAGCACAGCCACCTAGGGGGCAACTTGCAGAGGGGGGTGAGACTCCTGGCGTGTAGGAAGGATCTGACGGGGAGAATGTTTCTCACCACCAGCCAAGCTACATCTTGATGCTTGTTGGAAAGTTCTGGCGATAAGGCATTCTGCCAAATGACTTTGACAGTCTGCTTGGGGAGCCAGCTGATAGGATCCACCATCTCCTTTTCCCATAGGGCCTCTAGGATGCTACGTGCCAACCACTGCCTGATCAACTTATGGTCAAAGGTGTTTCTCTGCATAAATCTTTCCACGAGGGACATGTGGTATGACATGGTCCAACTACTTGGAGCATTCTGCAGCAGCATGGCCAGACCCATCCTTCAGAGACAGATAGAACCTCAGCACATAGTGACACTTGGTATTTGCGTGACAAGGGTCTACGCACAGCTTGATGCAGCTGCACACAAAGGTGGCCATCAGGATGAGGGTAACGTTGGGCACAGTTTTTTCCAATTTTATCTGGAAGCTTGTACATCATACCACTGCGAACACAATCCATTTTCGACCACCAGATAAAGCGAAAGATAGCTTGGGTGATCGCCATCGCGCAGGAGTGAGGAATGGGCCAGACCTGCACCATTTACAGCAACAGTGAGAGTGCCTCACACCTGATGACCAGGTTCTTATCCGCAATGCAGAGGTAGTGTTGCTCCCGCACGCCCAGTTTTCTTTCCACCATAGACACTCACTCCTTCCGGTTTCTAACACATGCCCTGGTCCCTCCGAAGCATATCCCCAGCACCTTCAGGCCGTCTGAACTGACGGTGAAGGGGACAAAGGATCGGTCAGCCCAGTTCCCAAAGAACATGACCTCGCTCTTGCCACGATTTACCTTGGCTCCTGAGGCCAGTTTGAACTGGTCTCAGATGTTGATCAGTCTGCACACTGACAGCAGATCCGAGCAGAAGACGGTTACATCATCCATGTACAGGGAGGCTTTGACCTGAGTGCCTCCTCTGCCTGGGATCGTCACTCCTCTTATGCCCAGAACCTTCCTGATGGACTCAGCGAAGGGTGGTTCTGTGCAAGACACAAACAGAACAGGGGAGAGAGTACTCCAGATTTCATTGGAAAGCTATCTGATTCCCACCCATTGATTGAAACTGCGCTAGATGTTAGTGTAGAGCAGTTGGAACCAGTTTTTGATTCCCTCCCTAAACCCCATTTTGGAGAGCACATCCACCATGTAGGTGTGCGATATTCTGTCAAAAACCTTCTCCTGATCCAGGTATCCACACCCCTGTCCTGTATATAAGCAATCGTATCCCTGAGTAGTGCAAGGCTGTCATAGATCTTCCTACTAGGCCCAGCACAGGTCTGGTCAGGGTGGATCACAAACTCCAGGGCAGACTTGACTCGATTGGCGATGACCTTGGACAGTATCTATGGGGCTTTCCCACTGGATCTCCAACCAGTGGGTGAGCTCCCCATCAGCCCGACGATATCCCAATCATTGTGTGCAACTTTCCAGCTCAAAGTCAGCCTAACCTATTAATTTATAAAATCAAATTGGCTACTTATAAATGGAAATTATTTTGCTTACAATTTAGGCAGCTGATTGAGATGAAAGCATTTTTAAACTCCCTTGTTAATTTTAATGATCCTGTCACACTTTTCATCTTTATTACATGCACACTGACTATATCTAAAAGAGATAGTGATTTGGTTGAATTTGCTTGTTAGATTTAATTCCTTTCACTTTTATCCATTATAATTCATTTTTCTAGGACTTGCACTGTGCTGTTTATTGCTAACAATTTCATTAATACTTTACTGATTTAATATATACCATGCAGAATTAAGACAATGGGGGTGGAAACTCTGGAGCACACAAATCCCAGTCACTCCAACCACACAGGAGACTTACCCTGCGCACAAATGGAGAGATCCAAAAAGCCCTGGGTATTGGGCCTTGGACCTCTTTTGCAGTCTTGTAAGCCGCATGAAAGTGAGTAGAGAAAGATCAGGTTGCTGCAGTGGCTCATAGGAAAGTTGATGGCCTTATGGGGAATGATCGCGGGTCTCGGTGGACTTGTAACTCTCAGGAGATTGTGGGTCTCGAGGAATGCAGTTTTCAGGAAAGGAAAATCGTGAGTCCCGCACAGGAAAATTGCAGGTCTTGGGGTGAACCGTGGGTCTTGGAAGCAAAAAAGCAGGAACCGCGAGTCTTGCGCGGGGAAAGTGTGTTTTCCGGGGACCACGGGTCTCGGGGATGGGGTCGCTGGTCTTGAGTGGGGGTTCAATGGTCTTGGGGAGTATTGTGGGTGCTAGGGAATATTATAAGCCTCGGAGATGAATCGCCGGTCTTGGGAGGGATTTATAAATGATTATAAAAGTAGTTTCATCGTCATCAGGACTTTCTCGTGTGGGGTCGATATCTGGCTGATGACAAAACATTAAATTGCAACAGTTCTAAGTTTTTAAAAAGCTTTGAAGAAACATTTGAAATTTACTTTGATTAAATTTGGTTAAATTTAATTGGTAATACATGGTCAGAGACATTGATATTACATACATCAGTGTTTACCAATCTACTCAAATATTTTTCACTGTTAACTCAGAACACTGTTAACTCACTGATGGATACTACGTAAGCTTTCTTCAGATAGGTCTGACAGCATCTGTGGAGAGGAGCACAGTTAACATTTTGAGTCCGTATGACTCTTCAACAGAACTAAGGAAAAATAGAAAAGAGGTGAAATATAAGCTGGTTTAAGGCCGGGTTCGAAATAGGCTAAAAGCTAAATGTCACCTATTAGCACATTTCTTAGCTAATGTCACCACCTTCAACATCTCTTTGTCCTTTTGTCTATGACATCTTTTGGCTATCTCCACCTATTACTGGCCCTCTATCCAGCTCTACCTGTCCCACCCCCCCTTAAACCAGCTTATATTTCACCTCTTTTCTATTTTTCCTTAGTTCTGGTGAAGAGTCATATAGACTCGAAACGTTAACTGTGTTCCTCTCCGCAGATGCTGCCAGACCTGCTGAATTTTTCCAGGTATTTTTATTTTTATTTTGGATTTCCAGCATCTGCAGTTTTTTGCTTTTTTCTTCAGATAGACTGCACAAATGGCAAATTAACTTAAGTCTGTGGGAACATTTTAAATAGCAAAGAAGCATCTCAAGCTTAGGATGTCGGGGAAATAAGTGATAATGAGCCAGTTACAGCCTCCTAACTTGTGCCTGGAATGTTACCTATTTTCATCATACTCCCTCATGCATTTTCCTCTCCTGAAGGAATGGATTTGTGCAACACCTGATCTCCTCTAGTATCTCATCCAAGCACCAGGAATATCAGCAGAATATCATCAGAATTTGCTACCAGAAAGGAATGAGTCTATTTCTATCCTGACCTGCTGAGCACACATTTTTGATTAGCGGTTAACTGAGTAACAATCACGCTTAGGCAACAGCAGCTTTTTATTTCACTTCCTTACACAGGGGCAAAGAGGCTAACTGCAATGTCCAAAACATCTTCCAAACTATTCTTTCAACTTTCAAATTACTGCATAAAGGAGTTAAGTTCTCGGGACTGAATTTTCCCAGGTCATTGCAGAAGGACTGGAAGATGGGACGGTGAGCAATATGGCAAGGAAAGGCATTGGGAGGGGAGTCCCGGAGCCTTCCCCTCACCGTGGCAGGAACCTTAGCAGTGTGGCCACCCACTGCGTGGCCAATTGAGATACTTAAGTGGCCAATTAAGAGTAGGTTCCATGCCGTAAGCATCTTCCCCTCATTAGAGCTTGGCCTAAATAGCCAAATGGTTATGGTACTGGGTTTGTAACCCCAGGATCAAGAGTTCAAATCTCACCATGGCAAACTATGAAACTATTCCCCTCATTAGGAAGGCCAGCTGCCAAGTAGGGCAACACCTGGTACCATTCCAGCGAGTTCTGGGGCGGGAGGCCTCCTTGATGGTACTTTCCGGTCCACGGAGGGACCCCCTGAGCATCGATAGTGCACCATAACCCACACCCACCTGCCCTGCTGATAGCCAGGGCCCTACTGTCTGGCTATGGCTTCCCTCAACTGAACTCATCATATTTCAAAGCACCTCACCATTAAGTTGCCCGCTCCTTTGTTGGAGTTTCAGCAGTGGCCTCCACTAGCTAAATACTACCCCTGGAGTAGCATCATCCCCCAGCGAAAGATCTTCAAGGTCCCCCAAAGAATTCAGCCCCTCCGCCCCACCACACTGCATCAGGCAAATTTGCCAGTATGTCAGAAAGATTTTGTCATCTATATTTGTAACCTACTTCCTTCTGTCCCACTTTCACAAACTAAATATAGTTTAATATTTGTAATGTGGGTAGGTCAGGAAAGTCAGGGAGAAGGTTTGGCTTTTCAGCTCACCGTGCATTTTGAATTCCCCCTCAAATCAGATAAAAGCAAAATACTGCGGATGCTGGAAATCTGAAACAAAAACAGAAAATGCTGGAAAAACTCAGCAGGTCTAACAGCATCTGCGGAGAAAAAAAGAGTTCACGTTTCAAGTCCGTGGATCATACAGATTCGAAACGTTAACTCTATTTTTCACCCCTCAAATCAGCACTTCTACTAATCTGCCTGAGAGATTATTTTTGACATTTATTATCCTTTGACAAAGATCTTCCTTTGGCCTTTCATTGAATTTACCTTCAATATATTGATGATCTTGGATTTTATTATTTCTTAAGCAATTAGAAGTAAAATTTAGTATCTACCTTATATAAACTATTTCATATTTTATATATTCATTTAGGTTTCCTCCTGACCTTTTCTCCACAGACTAAATTTTCTGTATCATACCCGAAAGGTTATTCCCAGTTAATTGTCACTGACCTAGTAATTCAGAGGCCCAGGTTAATGCTCTGGGGACTTGGGTTCAAATCCCACAACAGCAGCTGATGGAATTTTAATTGAATTAATGAAATCTGGAATTAAAAGATAGTCTCAGTAATAGTGACCATGAAACCATTGTCAATTGTCATAAAAACCCATCTGGTTCACTAATGGCCTTCAGGGAAGGAAATCTGCCGTCCTTACCTGGTCTGGCCTACATGTGACTCCAGATCCACAGCAATGTTGTTGTTTTTTAATTGCCCTCTGAAATGGCCTAGCAAGCCACTCAACTCAAGGGCAAGTAGGGATGGGCAAGAAATGTTGGCATTGCCAGCAACACCCCACATCCCATGAAAGAATAAAATAAAATGGGGGGGGAGAGGTCATTTTAGCCTCTCAGGGAAGCAGGGATTAAAATTTTAAAAAGGGGAAAGCAAGCCCCCCCCCCCCAACCAAGCTCCAATTTATTCAATCCCTGTTTTAATGGAGGCGGATTAGTGGTGGGCGACTAACCTGGGCTCTGGAAGTAAGGTATGCAGCCTGAGATTTTAGCTGTATTTAAGAATTACTAGCTGAGGGCTGTGTTTCCCATGCCTCAAGAGCTCTGGCAACTGAAGGAACATGAGAACAGCTGGATCCACCAGGTGAGTACCTTTTTATAGCACTGCTTGTGGGCCAGCAGGAGCAGAAATGCTCCCCCCACCCCAACCCCCCCATGCAAACCTGTTAATCTCCCCATCGTTGGACTCCCATGATTGTGTGCACTCCCAACACCACCACCAACACCCCCCCCTCCAAACCCCCCAAAATTTTAAATCGGATCCACATAGCCCAACGATTCATACATCTCTTGGCCTCTCTTCCCGGCTCACATTTTCCCCTGCCTGACCAATCTCTCCTTTTCCCAGCCAAAGCCTGGCCTGGCTTCCTGTCTAAAAGCCCGCTACTCAATCTGGTTGGTTGAATTCAGGAAATGAAGTCCAAAAATTTAACCCAGATCCATTAAATTCAGCAGCACTTCAGGGAAATCTATATTTCTGGTAAATACCAAGGCCAGGGACACGTTCTTGTTCCCTTTCCTGTACTCTTTGCAATACTCTCAAAATCTATTTTTTAGCAAACCAGGACAGTATACTAATCTCACGCAATGCACACTCTCACATGTTGGGAAACCATGAGCGTGTTCCTCTTAATTTTCTCTCCACACAAGATATATGATTTCTTGAGAAGCACTTGCAGTGACGTGAGAAACATGCATTTATAGAAGTTACCCAAAATTGTTGTATGACCAATATATTGTACAGCCTCAGCACAACATCTGTAGACTTGTATTTCAGTGTTCTGGCTAAATATTCCAGAATTTTGTTGGTATTCTATTAAATCTTTGGCACATTATCTCAACATTTATGTTGACAAGACTTTTCAGTGTCATTATATTCTCATTTTATTCCGTTTAATTTGTATTTGTGTGTTATTATTTTATCTAATATGTAAGATCACATTTGTCAGAGTTAATTTTCATCTCTCATCTGTTTTTGTTTGCATGAATGATCAAAGTCCTTCCTCAAATTCTTAGCTACATCCTCTATTTCATGCCCACTTGCTTGTCATCTGTAAATTAGGCTTTCAGTTGGTGTCAAAATCCACACCATTTATGTATAAGTGTAAATGAGAAACAAGAGAGGTTCAAGCATTGAACATCACTCAACATCCCTCCCAAATCCAAGAAAGGTACTCGTACTAGTATTCTCCATTTCTTATCCATTAACCAACTTCATGTGCATTCTTTCATACATTGTGTTTCCATGGCTTTCAACATAATTCAGAGCTTATTATTCAAAACCTTAGCAAAAGCCTTCTGAGAATGCAAATAATATCTGCACTCTCCTCAAAGAAGTCAAAAGGATTTGACAGGCATACTGTATTCTTTTCCCTTCAAAAGCCGTGTTGTCTATTTCTTATAAAGTCATTTCCATATTGGTACTCTAAGAGCCAAGATCTTTGAATGGTTTCACAATTTTGCCTGGTGCAAAAATTAGGATAACCGGTTTTGTTTGGTTCTTAAATGTTGAGTGTAAGAGTATCGAGATGATACTGGGTTTGAAATCTGGCAGGGTTGACTCACTAAGTCTCACTAAGGTCGACAAAATTAATACCAACTGCACTCTCATTGTACCTTTCCACTATTAAGAAATAGGGATACACAATAGACATTTATCTTAGCACATGTGTGTATCTGTTGAGGACATGAAAAACACAACCAGGTAGGCTGATAACATCATAATTCATCATCAAGACTCACAGATCAATAATGGCCAAATGAATGAGGAATATTGTAGAATAACTGTTGTCACCAGCAAAGAATCAAGAGCAGAAGGGATGAAGCAAAATAATGGGGTAGTTAAAAAGAAGAAACAAAACCTTCTCCAAAAATAAATTCTTCAGCTGAGTTATTTTTGTACCTTTTAATGTCTTTCATGAAAATTTTTACTTGAAAGCTTGAGGCTGTCCTAAAAAGCTTTTTTTGGACTTGATCTGGAGCAATTTTAGTCTAGCTGTCAGAAAACTGGCAGGATCGAGTGCTACGCTGGTTTTATACCTACCTTGATTTTACTCTTCGCTGTGGTTTCACCCAATTCCATGGATTACCTCTGATATCCAACCAGGATCTATCCTTGGCACCCCCCTATTTCTCATCCACATGCTGCCTTTTGGCAACATCATTGGAAGGCACAGCATTAGTATTCACATATATGGTGATGACACATAGCTCTACATCACCACTACTTTTCTCGACTCCATTGTTGTTAAAGTATCAGACTGCTTATCCAGCATCTGGTTCTGGATGAGCAGAAATTTCCTCCAATTTAATATTAGAAGACTGAAACCATTGTTTTTGGTCCCTGCACCATACGCTGTTCCCTAGCACTGACTTCATTCCTCTCCCTGGCAATAGTCTGAGATTAAGCCAGTCTGTTTTCACCCTCGGTGTCATATTTGATCCCAAGATGAGATTCTGGCTTCATGTTTGTGCCATCTCTAAGAGCATCTATTTCCATCTCCACATCATCTGACTTAACTCGTCTCTGCTCATCTACTGCTGAAGCTCTGATTCATGCCTTCATTATCTTTGAACACGACTATTCCAATGCACTCCTAACTAGTCTCCAACATCTACCCTCGGTAAATTTGATGTCATGCAAATATCAGCTCCCCATGTCTTAATTGAACCAAGTCCCGTTCCCCTATCGCCCTGTGCTCGATGACCTACATTAGCCCCTGGTCAAGTAACAGAATGACTTTAAAATTCTCATCCCTGTTTTTAAAAGCCCCCTTGATCACAACCCTCCCTATCTCTGTAATCTCCTCCTGCCCAGAACCCTCTGAGATATCTGTACTCCTCTAATTTTGGCCTGTTGTGTATTCCCAATTATAAATGCTCCACCAGCGGTGGCTACACCTTCAGCTGCCTGGGTCCCAAGCGCTGGAATTCCATTCCTACATCTCTCCACTACTCCATTTGCTTTCCTCCTTTAAGACATTCCTTAAAACCTACCTTGTTGATCAAGCTTTTGGTCAACTGGCCCTTATGTGGCTCAATTTCATGCTTTGTTTTATAATTTTCCTGTGAAATGCCTTGAAACGTTTCATTGCATAAAAGACAACAAATGCTGTTGTTGTAGATTTCCCGTCCAACGGTTAAAATTGTCCCTAATATTTTTCTTGTGAGTTGATGACATACTCTTAAATAGAGGGAGGTCCTTCAATTGAGCAATTGAACTCAATTTCCGAGGATGCATCAAAAACATATATGTTGGTTGCGAGATAGAATGTCTCTCCTTTAGCCTGTAAGAATATATGTTACATTTTTTTTATTTTGAAAGTATTTGAAGAAAAGCTGCAGGACAAATTAAGCAGTGATCTGGTTGTCAAAGATGCTCATCAGATTTTCATCTGTCAGTTGCCTGTTTATCAGGCGAGAAATAAATGACTGGCAGCTGAAAGTCCCCCTCACTTCCCCTCCCAGTTATTGCTAAAAATAATGTTGCACTCATCCGAAAAAGTGCTCTGACCAGACTTGTTATATTCAATCCAGAACAAAAAATTGTGTTGAAAATCAGCAAGTTCCAAGGTAAATAATTACATTTGAACTGTAGATGTGAAATGATGGTGATTAACAAAAGCCAACTGTTACTGTACTCCGATTGATTACTGCTGTGTGTAATACATTAATAATGAGTTAGAAATTAGTGAGTAGAAGACCCACATAGAGAAGTGTGTAATAAAATAAGATGAATAATGAATCAAACAAAATAACAAAACAACAATGAACTGACCACATCTGACAACCAAGAGTAAGGCAGGCCTAGTCTCTGTCAAGTGTAATTTGTTCTGCAGGATCAGCACATGCCTTGAGGCTTTCAAGAATATTAATTTTTCACCACCAACAAGTTTTGGCACTTTGTTTGAAAAATAAATAAATCCTTTTTTAATCGATGTATAATTTAAAAAAAACATGTCTATGATTTTGAGTATTTATAACTGATTTTTTGTTTTTCACACACAGTTTCATGGGCCAGAATTTTACGTTGTTCAGGCGGGCGCATGTCCGACCCAAATGCATGTGAAATTGCACGAAACGATGTCGGGCGTGCATCCCAATGTCATCACTCACGCGAACAATATTGAGGTGGGCGGGCATGCGCAGGAGCGGAGCCGCACCCACCAACAATTATTAGGCCGATTTAAGGTCATTTAAAATCCTAATGTCCACGCTTATATGTTGCTCATATGATTTTGCACTTTTCACCTGGGCAAAGTGGGCAGACAGGCAGCCCGTTTATAACAAAACCTCATCCAAGGGTGGGATGAAATGGCTGGGCCAATATAACAAAAAAGGATACCTGGGGACTAATGTTTTTTGAGTTCTGCTGTCAGGTGCTTGAATGTGTTGCATAGACACAGTTTGCTGCATTCTTTTTCCTGTGATTTGACCTGTACAGGGCTACAGCTCCCTGAGGAAGATCCACAGCAGCTGTCTGCCTTCAGGGAGCTCGCTAGAAGCACCCACCTGCACCATCCGTTTTGTCGGCGCCTGCCTTCTTCCCGCCCCCCTCGATAGTGCTGAGGCTTTCTCAGCGCACGTTTCATGCAGGCTGGCCATTAATTGGCTAACCAGTGTGAGATTGCATTCGGGGGCTGATCGCGGGCAGAAGCACATTTCACACTCACTTCTGAGCCCACCGACTTGGTGTGCACACCAAAGCAAGAAAGTCATGCCATGCATTCATTCAAAAAACGATGACAATCTTTAACCTTATTCAGAAATTTATCATGGTTTTATCTTGCTAACTAGTGCAAGGATTACGTGCAAATCTTTAAACTGTACTTGGCATTAAAATTAATTTTTGAAAATCTATAAAATCTGACATGAAAACATGATCAGTTTTTTCCACATATAATAAAGGACTGCTGTATTGATGGAGGAAATCCAATCTATTATGATCCATTCAGCATAAACCATTCCCTAGAATTCTTTGAGAGCAAGCAGAGAGTTCTCCAAGTACCCTAACCAATGCTTGCCCTTCAACCAAAGCTGCTAAAACACATTAATTGGTTATTCATCTCAATGCTTCTTGAGAGCCCTTAGTATCTAGCAATTGGCTGGCCGATTTGCCTGCAAAACAACAGTCATTGCTGTAATTCATTAACCGTGAAGCATTTCTTTCTTTTTTAAATGTATGGAACAATTTACATGCAAATCCACAAAAAGTTGAATCTGTAAAAGTTAATAGCAAACGTAAATTGAAAAACTACTGCCCGCACCTGTTCACCTTTAAATAAAATCACGCGCAAATAAGTGTTGTAAACTCTAGCATTTGTGGGGAACCTATAGCGGAGTTGTGGTTTCTAAGGTGAAAGGCTGATATGGCATCAGCCATCGCTTACTTGGTAGTACTCTCACCTCTAAATGAGAATGTTTTGGGTTCAAGTCCCAGTCCAGGACTTGGGCACAAAAATCTAGGCTGACACTCCAGTGTAGCACTGAGGGAGCGCTGCACAATCCAAGGTGCCACATTTTGGATGAGGTTAAAGCAAGGCCTTGTCTGCCCTCTCAGGATGGATGCAAAAAAATCCCATGACACTATTTTGAAGAAGAGCAACAGAGTTATCCCCAGAGTCCAGCCAATATTTATTCCTTAATCAGCATCACAAAAACATATTATCTGCTCTTTATCACATTGCTGTTTGTGGGAACTTGCTGTGCATAAATTTGCAGCTGCACCTCCTACATTACAACAATGACTACACTTCAAAAAGGACTTCATTGGCTGTAGGATGCTTTGAGACATCCAGTGGTTATGAAAAGTGCTGTATAAATGCAATTTTTTTTTCTCTCTTGGAGCTGAACTGTCAACATTTGGATTGTTCATTATGGTGATATATCCAAGTTTAAAAATGTGGAGGGTGGGTGTAAGAAAGTCATGCCAATTTTTCATCTTGGGTGTGCAGAGGGAACAGGATACACTCCCTACCATACCAGAATGCTGAGGCCCACCGTCAAAGAGAATGCAAGGTTGTCCTGATGCTAATGTCACAACGGTAGCCAGCGAGTCTGGGGATTGGGTCTGCGTCAGCATGGGGGCTAGACATGTGAATTGCCAGGCTGGCAATTTTACTGGGGAGGAGTGGTGGTAACTGGGTGTTGGTCAAGTGATGATGATTGGCAGGGGAGTGGACTGAATAGAAGAAGTGGCAGCAATGGTATTACAGAAGTGGTGCTTAATGTGTTTGAAGATACGGATATTCTGGAGGGACAAAGAATTGACAAATGCGGTTTAATGTATAGATAGAAATAGATTATTTTCTCTAGTAGGGAGTTTAAAACAAGGGGTGATATCAGGAAGCACTTCTTCACACCAGGAGTAATGGGAACCTGCAACCCCCAACCCCCAAATGCTGCTGAGGCTAAGTGAATTGAAAATGTTAAGATTGATAGATTTTTGTTACATAAGAATATTAACAGATATGGAACTAAGAGGTAGATGATCTAATTGAGTCATGGTATAGGTTCGAAAGGCTGAATGTCTTGCTCTTGTGTTCCAAACAGAAAAGACACACACATAGAGATAGAGAATGGGCAGGAAGATTACAGAATTAATGGAAAAATAATAACCAAAAACCTGTGAAGACATCTAGATGTCATGGTAGATAGATGTCTCAAGAATATTTTATTTAAAAATAAGAATTAAAACCAAAACAAAAGTGAACACAGTTCTTTAATACACTACTGCAAACAAATTAGGCACAGGAAATTTCTCAGGCATAAGAAATATCAATATATGGAGGTGAAGAAATTTGAGTATGCTGATTTGCAATGTAATTTTCTTTTCCAGGCTTTTGGGATGTGAGCAATACTGACACAGTTGCAGTTAGTACCAATTGCGGGTTGCCTCATTAAGGTGGCGCTGTCAACTGTGGCTCAATTGGTAGCTGTTTTGCCTGTGAGTCAGAAGGTTGTGGGTTCACGTTCCATCCAGGCCTTAATCACAAAGATCAAGGCTAATGGCTCAGTGCAGTATTGATGGATTGCTGCACTGTAAAAGATGTTAGTGCAGATTTTCGCCATGACGGACAGCCTGGCTGTTGTGGTGAAAATAGCAGAACTGCTCGAAAATCACATTGCACCATCCATTTTCATGGGTGTGTTTCGCACTTGTGTGTTTTACAGAGGCAGTTGGCCATTTGAATCAACAACTGCCTCCACTGAAGTGGGATTTTTGTAGCCTTGGAGTGTGAAACCCGAAGTGTGCAGATTAGACCTAGTACTGAACTTGAAGGATTTGTTTGGATAGCCACAAGCTCACTGGAACTGTCCATAGGCCTATCAAAATCAACTATCAAAACAGAGAAGCACCTGACAAGAGAATCTGTCAAAGGGAACTGTCAAGCTGTCTAGGCATTTAAAAGGCCAGCCTTTTAAATCTTTGGGGGAAAAAATGTTCTGGGGTATTAAAAATGATTGCTTGCTATTTCACTCTGTCTGTTGACATGAGCCTAAGAGTTTCCATTACTGGATTAGTGCTGCAAGACTGAATTCATAATCATCCATTATCACAGTCCAGTGCCTGCCATTTCACAGTTTGATTAGCAAGTGGTTATAGACCCTGATGTGAGACTATGAATTCCAATGTTTGTTGTGATAGGGATTGTGTACTTGAATGAAAATGTATGCTTGAATTAAATGTTTATTGTTATAAGGCTTTATTTAGTTGAAGTAATGTAAATGTGGTAAATGGGTTTTTAGGAATGAATATATTTTTTCCAATATGGTGAAGTCTGCAATAGACAATTCGAACTCAACTCTATAGATCTTTATTTTATCTCATCTCTGCATGGGTTGTGAGGTCTGTCCAGGGTGGTTAGTAGGTGAGTTGACATGGGTTAGGGAAAAGGGTGAGGCAGCAGGGGGCATGGGTTGGCATGAGTTGGCACTAAGTTGGCATGGGGGCATAATGGGCCAAGGGGGTGGCTGGAAATTATGAGGTGGTATGGTTTGATGTGGATGAGGCATGGGGAGTGTCTGGGGGGATGAGGAGGGGTGAGGGTGAATGGGATGTTTCATGTTTTATTCTTTATTTTTAAACTTTGGACACAGTGCCAGATTGCCGAGGCAAGCCTTCTGCCCAGCCTGCCTCTGCACCCTGCAGCCTCCTCAGTTCTTCCAGGGGTTGCCCCGGACCAAAAATCCAATGTTCAGACAGCCATTTTTAAAGGCTGTGGCCACAGACACCCAGAAGCGAAAATCTGGGCTGCTGCTTTTTGATTGAGGCCCCATCTTCCCTCTCATGTAAAAGATCCTGTGGCATTTCAAAAAAGAGCAGGGGAGTTATCCCCAGTGTCCTGGCCAATATTTATCCCTCAATCAACATTACCAAACTGTATTATCTGATCATTATCACATTGCTGTTACTGGAGCTTTCTGTGTGCAAATTGCTTGCTGCATTTCCTACATTACAACAGCAATGCTTCAAAAGTATTTAATTGGATGTACAGTGCTTTGAGCCTTCTTCTGGAATCAATGAAGTCTTTCTACAGCGGTGATGCTCACATGATAATGCTAAGTAGGGAATATTCGAATATTGATACCACAACGATAAAGGGATACTGATGTCCAAATCAGCATGGTGTGTTGGTGAAGGGAAACTTGGAGATGATGTTGTTCCCATAATGTTACCACTCCTGATTTTTCAGTGATGTAGGTTATGGGGCTGGGAAGAAAGGATTAATGTAACCTCGCTGAGTTGCTGCAGTGCATCCTAAAGATGGCACATACTGCAGTTATAATGCACTGGCGGTAGAGTTGGTGGACATGTAATCTAATTTAAAACAATTAACTCTCATCATGCAGCTTGGAGACCACAGAGAGAAAATTATTGGTTCATAAATTGTGCATGCACATGCATGACTTCTCTGTGTATGCTCCTGATGGATGAGGCTTTGTCCAGGAATGTATCTTTGAAAATGTTACATGCTTAATGAATAGAAAATGTCACAAAAATAGTTAATGCAAACAGACATGATATCCTTTTGTTCATTTCAGTTTTCATTGATTTTTGTTTTAAATATGCTTGTTTAAAAGCGAGTGCTGATACTAATGACACTGTGGGATTTACTGATTTGGAAGAGTTACTTAGCCTGACAGCATGGAGCAGCCTAATTAATATACACAACTGAAGCACTACAAAACGAATAACTGTATCTCTACTGTTGTTAATTCTATTCCCTTGTGTTGTTGGACTCTGCTATTCTTAGCCAGTGACACTATTGGCAGTGCCAAGCAATCGGCTTTTATATATGAACAAATAAACAAAGGGGTGTTCAAGTTAATGTTACTGTCTTTGCAGCTTGGTTTCCTATAGGAGATGGTGAGATTGGCAGGAATTTTTCAATACTTTTTTTTAGCAAATAGTCTGCCAAGAAAATTAGGAACTTATTACATATGTTTAATTTCTCCATCATTCTGAGGGTAGAACTTTGCCTATTATTTCAGCAAATCTGGGTGGAATCCTCCCAGCTTTGCAATAAGTACATAGCAGGCAGTATGTTTTACCTGCCGTCCGCAATGGCGGCTTTTTATGCCATATCATCGGCCGCATTAATTTTGCATTCCTGGGAAACACGCCATTTCCATGGCTGGCGAGCTCTCATTCGCCCGCCATGCGATTACCTCGTGGCTTCATCAGGCCAGGCACCATATTTAAAGTCTAGCCGCGCTCTTAGTGCTTCCAGCCCATGACTGCTGCAACGAAGACATAGCCCTGAAAGGTAAAGTGACTGCAGCCCCCAGGTTCAGTTACACGTCCCTCAAGCACCTTTTGGACACAGTGGAAGCTTGCCGTGATGTCCTCTAACCCCGCTCTGGCTGAGGGATGGACAGCAACATCCATTAATCCGGCTTGGGAGGCAGTGGTCAGTGCCGATGCCCTGCAAAAGAAAGCAGCCACCCAGTGCCACAAGAAGATGAATGATCTCTTCCTTCCGCCAGGATAAGTCAGTCTTCTCATCATTCTCAACTCACACTCTACAAACCCAACACACATCGACGGGGCCCTCAGTCACTGCCGGTTCAAGGGACATCACCATTCACTCTCACACACACAGCTTCATTACCCCATCCTGTCCATGGGACCACTCATCACCCACACGTGCTAAGCATACTCATCATGTGGTCTGGTGGGCATCCTGCTTACCCTCTATCTCTATTTATGCAGAACAAGCTGGCACACAAGAGGGAGAGGTTGCAGACTGGTGAAGGAATGCCTGAAATCAAGGTCCTCATGAACTTTGAGAACAGAGCCATCAAGCTGGCTGGCGAGGATCTGGACCATTCCTGTGCTGACGGTGAGGTTGGTGGTGCTCTACCAAGAGAGGATCCAGCAGTGCATCATCCATCAGACAACCATGCTGTGGGTAATATGTCCTGTTTCACAGTTCACTGCTATGCACTAATTATCTCTCCTTGCTTTCGCAGGCACATCTGCCAAACAGCCAACAGAGTCCATGACCCAGGGCCTCCAGTCAAGCTCCAAAGAAACCTCTGAAGAGGAATCTGAAGGCACCCTCCCTGAATTCCCGTCACAGCGCTCACCCCACCCTCCACCAGCACAGAGACACACACCTCGGTGGGACCCAGCTATAGATTAGCCTCAGGATCACAATATGGTGAACACATTGTACTTTCTAATCCACAGCTGGTAGAGGTAGGGACTTCCCAGGTCCCCAGCACTCGGAGGACTGCTGGAGGCCAGAAATTTGCTGAGCCCGAGTTAGATGACGAGCCTCTGGACTCGGTCATGTCACAGTTGCTGGAGCTGCAAAGGCAAGCTTGGGAACCTCAAGAAGGGATCTCCTCTGCACTCCTCAGATTGCAAAGCATGATGGAGGAGTCTGTCTGCATTCAGGCTGAGGTGATAACACCAGCATGCCAACACACTGAGGTCAAACTGGTAGGATGGTGGCCACCATGGAGATCTTGCTCCAGGGCATCGCTCCTGCATGGGCTGAACTCCATCGCTGACGCCTTAGTTGGCCTCCAATTGTGTGTATGCGAGAGGGGTGCCTGGGAAGCTCAATCTCACTCCAGCTACATCTCCTCATGGAGTCAGCTAGGGGCCCCATAGGGAGGAGGATCAGCAGCTGCACACCCTGGGGCGATCCATTCAGGTGACTACGGGAGTGTCTGACCCATTCGAATCCCCTCTTCCTGTGACCTCAGCATCTCCAGCTCCACAGGCCGAGGAGGGTGCCACTGCGGCTCTCAGCAGGATCCCAAAAGCAGGCCGGGGCCATCTAGGTCTCAGCCCTCCAGAGGATGCCTGTCATAGTCATCATAGACAGGGTGTATCAGTCAGCAGGCTGCCTCCACCTCCGTTGTAGATGTCTGGGCATCACCAAGACATAGCAGCAGAGTTAGGAAAGCTAAGAAGAAGTAGTTGCACAGTCTGGTATGGGTGTTAATCAGTGGTACCTAATGTTCACTATTGCCAATAAACTCCCAAAAATGTCTCCGTGCCTATGGCTCCTTGTTCTGATGAGCACTGTTCATGTCACTCAGATGTAAAACCTTTCTGCATAAGGTTAAGCCAGGTATCTCAGTCCTCTTCCCTGTGCTTTGTGCAGCTTTCAGACCAATTACTGATGCCTGCATCTCGATGGTGCATTCGTTCATGGAATGTGGGCGTCGCTGGCTAGACCAGCATTTAATGCCTATCCCCAATTTGCCCTTGTTTAAAGGACATTTAAGAGTCAACCACATTGCTGGGGGTCTGGAGTCACATGTAGGCCACACAAGGTAAGGACAGCAAATTTCCTTCCCTAAAGGACATAAGCGACAATTTTTACCACAATCGGCAATGGTTTTATGATCGTCATCAGACCTTTAATTCCAGATTTTTATTTAATTCAAATTTCAACCTCTGCCATGGTGAGATTCAAACCCAGGTCCCCAGAGCATTACCCTGGGTCTCTGGAATACTACTCAGTGACATTACCACTATGCCCACCGCCTCCCCTCCCCTGTTGTCAGAATGTTGTGAGTTCCGTCATTCTTTCTGTGTGCTCTCAGCACCTTTAAGGTGGGGCTGGCCTCCATCTCTTCAGCATCTATGATCAGTGACGCTGTGCTCCTGAAGGGCTCAGGTGCTGAAGGCAGACAAAGGATCAGATGCTTTCCATGACTGCATGGATATGACTCTGATCACAGAGCACAAGGTGGCTGACCTCGGCCAGACAGGAGTCAGACATTCTCAGAGGTTATGTGAAGATCTATGGAGTATCTTCACTGCGTGTTGTCATCATCCTCTTGCAATTGAGCATCTCCAGGACAGGAGCATTATCACAGAGTGTTTGTGCGCTGCCATAAGGCAGCTGGAATCAAATGTTCACAATTGCAACGTGAGGATCTTATGGCGTCTCCTCACCACCGCACCCCCCCCCCAAACCCACCCACCCACCCCCGCACCCCGGTAACAACCTGCATGTACTCGTGTGCTATCTTCAACTGCACCCATCCCAAAGTTGCCTCAACTGCTGGGCAGCCTTTGCTCCCACTCCCAACACCCCTCAACCTTGAAGTCCAACAGGCGTCCCTCACGAGCACTTCGCAACGTCACTGTGCACTCAACTCTGAGTTCCCCATAAACTGCAGCCCACCAAATACAGGCCTTTTATATGTTGTTACACGTTGTTGTGAAAAACGTCAGCATGCAATCACATTGACATGGGTGAGCAATCCAACTGGAGGGGCACAGTCCGGCAGGCTAGCCTTTATAATGATATACAGATGTAATACAATGAGGTTCCCAACATCCGATGGCAGAAAACTCGTCCCTCCATTGATGGGCTGAGCAGACGATCGCAAACTGGTTTCATGATGTCGTGAAACCAATTCCTGGCCTTCTCGCCGTACTGTCTGCTCATGCCACCAAGCACGCCCGATGCCAGCAGGCACGGAAAATTCCACTCTCTTTATTAGTCTGGTAGATGTCACCTTCAGTTTTATTTTAGGTATAGTGCATTCCACAAGATTTTGAACATATGTCCTCGCTTAATATTATTACTTATAACTAGTTGCACAATTTTGATTACAACTAAAGGAACTTGTTTCATTTTGAAATATGTCTATTTAATTTAACTTTCAAAAATCACTAAATCTCTACTGCCTAATATAAACAATAAAACGTACATTGAAATGAAATTTCTCTATCAAAGACATTAATCCATTTAAGTCCTGACATACAAATGTATCATTTTCATGACTTACAAAAACAATTTGTTTGTAAAGTGATTAAATTACTGCATTCTGAATATTAATATGTTTGTCCAGATGAATGAATAATGAAATAAGTAAAACACCACATCCGTCCAAATATTGCTGACATTGTCTAAGTGTTAAAATAATCTTAATTTAAAAACTGAAATAATGTTGAGATCAACCAGTTTACTTAGATTGGGAAAGGCCAGCAAATTTACGACCCTCTCCCCCAACAAAATCCCAATTACAGTGTTAAAATTGGAAATTTTCACCATAAGCTATTTCAGAAGTGTTTTTTTTTCCCTCTTTGCCTGAATGCTCACACATTTCATTACACAGCTGCGGGGACCTCAGCACGTTCTGTAGAAAAAGAACTTTCATATCCTTTAGGGTTGAATGTCTGTATGGGTAAGATAATGAAGAATTATGGGATATATGAATCCAGGGCCCAATAGTTTGCCTGATATTTAATTACCTGTCAGAGATTGTGGCAGTTGTAACAATAAAATATGTCATTGATCGCACTGCTCTTTACACACACACAAAACTAACCAAAGCATTCTGTTGAAAATGGTCCTCATTTTAAGGCTTACAGAAATGCAAACACTTTACCTAATAAAACATCAGTGGCTCTCAAAAATCGATAAATTTACTATTACTGAACTGCCTTAGCTGGTTTACCTCAAGGATAATCAGGTCATGAGTTCTCTGTATATTATATTTTTGCCCATTACAATGAGGCAAATATGAAGCAACTGTTTGAACAGGAGAACCACAATTATCAAGGCCATTTGGGGCTGCAAGGTACTTCCTAACTGTGAACTGTCCCAGTTCTGAATTTTCAGTATGTGCAACAGGGAATGTTGATTTTAATAAAATAATTTTCATGTTGTAGCAACCAATAAAAAAAATTACTTTGCAGTTCTGAAGTAGTTATGTGGAATTGAAGAACACAGTCTTTGTGACACAAAATAGCAGCTTTGATAACAAAGTGTTAATCTTCCTTCCTGCAACCAATTTGCAAATCAGTAAAAACTTACCAAACTTTTTTTCTGAATTTTGACATGCTGTATTAAATTCCTTGCTTAAATTTATCTACTCCAATGACAAAAGCTTTTTTTTTTAACCTTTTCTTGGCAACTGTACAACCTCTGACTCCTTGGATCATTCTACTGAACCTTTGCTGTACCCTTTTCCATGACTATTGTTCTTTAATGGGATTCTTCAAACTGTGGGCAGCCTAACCTATGATTTGCACAACATTAATAGGCCAGGATTTTATGGCCCCTCCTGCCCTGTGGAATAATATTACGGTCCCACCGAACTGAATAGAGTCTTAAATGGTTCTCCGCATCCACTGGTCAGGGGGGCGGGGGGGGAGAGAGAGAGAGAGAGAGAGAGAGAGGGGGAGAGAGGGGAGACAAGACACGGTGGGGCCATAAGATCCTGGCTATTGTCTTTTTCTAATATCTGATGTCCTTTCCATAAACCGAGAATCCAATCTGGCTTTTCATAACCTATTCCCACTTTTAAAGATCTCAAACCATCAAACACTGCCCGCAGACCATGGGCAATTTCTTCAAACACAGATTGTTAAAGTTACTTGAAACAAAAGAAGATAATGTAACATTTCTCTTACCTCTCCTTCCTATTCCATGCTCATACAATAACCAAGAAAATCTACAGACCAGCTATCATTCTCGCCATTGCACAATGGCTAGTTATTTTCCACAGATGGCACTTCCTTGGTTACAGCAGCATTTCTTTATGCATTGCAGCCAGACCCTGGAGAAAATGCTGCTCACTTTCATGTTTTGTCGCAAGGCACCTCTGCACCCCTTGATTACCTGAGGGAAAGAGGACCGCTTCCCGGATCTCATTTATTTGTTTCTTCAGCATTTTCACGGGCGTATTTGAAAAGTTGTGGTCCAGCTGGAACTCTCCTTGTACCCGAGGCATCTTCTGCAGCATCAGTGTTACTTCCCTATCGTGGCATAAAAAACAACTCAGGTTTTAAGCTGCTACAGGCCCTTAAGAAATTGCAACTGTGCTCAATTTTCTACTTCCTAATCAGTGAGTTGCATATGGGAAGTGTACTGGAATTGGCGGCTCAACTAAAGCATGTAAATCAATCCAGAAATTGGAATGCCTCTGGGTGACCACTGCTCTTGCCCCAGTCACCTCCCACTGGTTTCACACTGCAAGACCACAAATGACTTCATTGTGTCCAATTGTGTCAATTTATATTTGTTCCTATAAACTTCAATTATATTCCTAACTACCTATCCTTTTATAGAAGGAGTTAATCACAATTGTTAATTGCTTTTTCTATGATTCATTTCCCATAGCTATTACTCTCTAGGTGAAAAGAATAAAGGCTTCTTAGTTTTACTTGTTGCTTATCCATGAGTCAGCGTAGTGTCATATTCAACCCTGAAATGAGCTTCTAATCACATGTCCACTCCTTCACCAAGACTACCTATTTCCACCTCAGAAACATTGCTCATCTTCACCCCGCCTCAGCTCAATTGCTGGTGAAACCCTCACCTATGCTTTTGTTACTTCTAGACTCAGCTATTCCATGGTTCTCCTGCACACAGCTCGAAAGAAGTCATACGGACTCAAAACGTTAGCTCTGCCTTTCCACAGATGCTGTCAGACCTGCTGAGTTTTTCCAGCATTTTTCGTTTTTGTTTCAGATTTCCAGCATTCACAGTATTTTGCCTTTACCATGGCTCTCCTAGCTGGCCTCCCATTTATAATCCTACACAAACTTGTGCTCATCCAGAACGCTGCTCCTGTAACCTTGCACTATATATCATCCCTGTGCTCATTGATCTACATTGGATCTCAGTCTGGCGGTCCCTCAGTCTTAAATTTTCATCCTTGTCTTCAAATTCCTCCATCACCTTGCCTTTGACATTTCTGTAACCTCTTCCAGCCCAACAATCCTTCGAGATCTCTGTGTTCCTTCTATTCTGATTTCTTGGGAACCCTCAATTTAAATAATTCCAGCATTGCCTTCAGCTGCCGAGGCTCTAAGCTCTGAAATTCCCTCCCTAAACTCTCCAGCTCACTTTCCTCCTTTAAGACAGTCCTTAAAACCTATCTGTTTGACTAGGCTTTTGGTCATCTATCTTCTTTTCTCCTTATGCATCCAGTTTGTTTGATAATGTTCCTGTGAAGTGTCTTGGGCATTTTATGACCTTAAAGGTGCTGTATAAATGCAAGTTGTTATTGTTGAAGAAGAAAATAAAGGTTTCTTGGTCTCATTTACTGCTAATTCATTTTGCAATAGAATTTCCATGGAGTATTCTTGATTTTCTATTCTACTTTAAGGTTTTGCCAAAATAACGAAGGCAAATCAGTAGAAACCCTATTGAGTATTTATACTTTCAGAGACCAAGACTTGCCACCTGATGAAAGGTGAGAAGAGGGACACACCTGTCAGGAATAAGCGCTGTACCTTGATCTGACACTTGCAGCTGCCAGTTCAGATACTGGAACTGCACGTAACTTAGAAGGTGGTGCAGAGTTGGGAAATCCACATAATGAGTCACCGGCTCAAGTGAGCTGCAGAAAGGCCAGGAGAAAAGAATAGCACATGGGCCACCTCCCAAGAGGGCAAAATCACAGGTGAGTTCTGCTGCAGAGGAATTAGATGAACATATTTTTTAATCATTTTACTATTTATTGTCAATTTATGTACAGCAGCACTTTAAATTTTTGATGGGTACAGCATCATATGAATCCTGTGCCCAATAGCCTTAGCAGGCAGGTTATTGCTGAACATGGCACGCACCATGCCACTGTTTCCATGAGCACGGGTCTCTTTACCCCAAATGACGTGGGCCTTGTTTGATTTACCACCAGGAGTGACAATGTTGTTCTTTGCTTTGTGGATGTAGGTACATCTCTTGCCCAGGTAAAATTCTGTTTCATCATGGAGGAATATGATGAAGCAACATACAGGAAAAGCCTAATGAGCCCTTGCATTGCAGGCCTGTTAGTGATCCAGAGTCAAGGAGCATGTGGAGAAGTCTAGCTTCAACTTGGCATAGGGCCTTGCACAATCCTTGGAGCTCATCCCTTCCAGTGTGAATTAGCGCCACCCTGGAGAGTGCCAGTGGCTCTGTGGTGCACAACCCTGCTGCCTTCTCTCAGGATAATAGCAATCATGCTCACACCACTCTCTCCACTAATGCCCTTACTGATGCCTCTCAGCCAGCCAGTCCATGATGCAGCAACCCATGCCAAGGAGCTGCAACTTGAAACCAGGTCTTCAAGGCTCAGAGTTGCTCGAGGGTGTTTTGCAAGTCCATTTGCAGTTACCCTCATCAAATGTTCCAGCCTTCCACCAGCCTTGCTGCAGCCATTGGGGTACCAAAATAACAGGACAGGCACCAAGGGAAAGCATAATGGTGAATAGTTCACTATTGTATGTATTATTGGAATTGTTATTGGACAAGGTTGGTGTGGAATGGTTGTTTTGTGCTGTCTTTTATTTCAGGATTTTGGCCGAGCATCCTGTGAAGTTGCATGGCTAAGGGATGGAAAGGTGGGGAGGTATGGGGCAACGGAGATCTAGGGATATTTTTCAAGAGGAACAAAGTCTTATGAGATGCTAACTGACAGTTTGGAGCAATGACCTCCCTGATGTCTCCTAGTCTTCCTCTTCCTGACGTGATCTCTGAATGCCTAGTGGAAAAGGCAATGGCCCTCATGATTGTCAGGTTGTAGAATTGCAGCAGGCCACCATGAATTTTAAGAATTGCTGTTGCTTTTCAACATTATTTATGGGAAAAAAACCACTGAGGAGTTAAAAATAAATATTCCAATAAATTTTGAATAAAACACATTCCTTACTGTCTGCTTGCAATACATAATAAATATATTGAAGTTTATTTTAGTGTGGGAAATTTCAGGCTGTGTGGTGATGTTCTGTCTACCAAAATAACTGAAAAGAAAACATGCTGAGCCTATATAAAGCCATTTGTCCAGTCACTGAAACTAGGGCAATTACTAGCCCTGGATCATGAGCTGCCTTCAAGGGCAGGATAGCAACAATATAATGACATCTAGATTTAAGGGACAACACGTGCTAACAGGACCTATGAGATACTTAAAAAGAAAACAATTGTGTTTTAAAAGCCTGAATCATAAGAAACACAACAGAAAGAAGAACTTCCATTTATATAACAACTTTCAAAGCCTTAGGATGCCCCAAAGCCCTTCCATCAATCCTAAATTGTTCAAGACTCTAAGTGGCATTATTAAAGTTCCAATAAATAATATCTAAATAATGCTGACACATACAAATGGTATTAGATAGTAGTATTGCCACTGGACTAATATTCCAGAGACCCAGGATAATGCTCTGGGGACCCAGGTTCGAATCCCAACACAGCAGATGGTGGAATTTAAATTCAATAAAAACTCTGGAATTAAGGGCGGGATTTTCTGCACCCACCTACCACTGGGATCTTCGGGTCCCGCCGCAAGTCAATGGACTTCTGGCTGGGGCGCCACCTCACCCGTGGCAGGTCCCGCCCGTGATGGGGCTGGAAAATGCCGGCCTAAAAGTTTGATGATAACCATGAAACCATTGCCAATTGTTGTAAAAACCCATTTGGTTCACTAATATCCTCTAGGGAAGGAAATCTGCTGTCCTTACCTGGTCTGGCCTACATGCGACTCCAGACCCACAGCAATGTGGTTGACTCTTAAATGCTCTCTAAACAGGACAATTAGGGATGGACAATAAATGCTGGCCTAGCTAGTGACACCCACATCCCATGATGATAAAAAAATCTAACAATCTTTTATTTCATTTTATATGTTTCAACGCTGCCCTTATTAATTCTATTGCCTTCAAATATTGCAATATTACTATCAAATTATCCTGAAATCCATAGCAGTATTCAAGAACTTTACATGTTTGGTTATTTTTAACATTTCTTACTCCAGATGTTTTTCACCCATGCCATTTTTGATCACCCTCGTAGGTGAGCTACAACTTATGTCTCTGACAACATCTACTTAAGCCTTGATGTCAAGGAAAATTTTGGCAACTTTCCCATGATAATGAACAGAACAACCTTTCCATTAATTTAGCCACTGGAAGTTATTATACATTTCCACTAAATCCCTCCAGTCTAAAGCATCAAAATCTCAGATATTGTGCAGCTTTGATTGGCATGAACCCAAGCAGAAATGGGCCAGTGCACTATTTGGGTCCACTTATGATGGCTGACTCAGGCATAATTTCTGGGGTCAACTCTATTATAATATTTCAGTCAGGCTCTGGGTATCAGAAATGACAGATTGGGAGGCTGCCTGTTGGGGGACATGCAACAACATGTTGTTGCAGGATTTAAGGGCCTGCGGTAGGAACATTTCTAATCATTTCTGCTGTAGCAAACAAAGCTTGGAGCAGAAAGCACACATGACAGACCTGCAAGAGAATGTTGGGCCTTCTGTTGCTGATGAAAGTGCCACTAGGTGAAGTGAGGCTGGGAAAAAAGACATACAGGGAGCCAAGAAGAGATATCCAGCAGTTTGTAACGAGATGATCAAGGCAAGTGAATGTCAACTGAACTACCCTACACAGGACTAGAAAATAAAGAGTTATGTCTCCTGCCTGCCAACTGATCACAGACCTTCCATTTTGTCTTTCCTTCTCCCCCACCTCCCCAAGCTACGCACAATCTTCTTTCCCTTGCTCTGTAATTGCTTATAAGCTTTTAAATCTCCAACTTCTTCTAGTTTGTCTAAAATGTCTTTGACCAGAAAAATTAACTCTACTCTCAAATTCTGCCTGACCAGCTGGGTGTTTCCCGTATTTTCCATTTTTATTTTGGAATTCCAGCATTTGCAGTATTTTATTTTTGTTACAGAATTAAATCTAACAACTTTGTCAAGTACACTAAGATAATAAGAGCAGTCACACCTTGGTTAACACCTCTTGACATGCCAGTCTTCATCCACATATATATTCTCCCTTAAAAAGCTTCACAAAGAAAGTAATTGCTTGATGTTTGCATCTACTATCAAATACACAATGCTGATATGGGTATCTGGGTTTTACTGCATGTTACAGTAACAAGTAGCAATTTGGTTCCTTTTTCACTGTTTTTCAAGGACAAGACAGCCCATGGGAGTGTCAATCATGGCTCAGTGGTGCCATCTCACCTCTTAAGTCAGGAGGTCCTAATTTCAAGTGCCACTCCAAAAACACTTCAGTGCAGCACTGAGGGAGTGCTGCATGGTGGGAAATAACAGCTTTTTGGGTGTGAAGTTAAACCCAGGCCCCATACGCTCTCTCAGCTCGGTGGAAAACTGGGTGAGCTCTGCTGCTGTTCCCCAAATAATTCCAATCTATTTTTATACATCCACCAGAGGGAGCTGACAAGGCCTCAGTAAGAATCTGAAATATGACACCTCCAACAGTGCAGTATTCCCTCAGTACTCCGGAAGGGTTGAGATATATAGAGTATTGTTAATGCAACGCTCAAATTTGGAAATCAAGAGAAATTTTCATGTACAACAGTGGCATGAATGTCTCTTTGAAACAGAGGAACAGGAGTGGATCATTCAGCCCCTCAAATCTGTTCTGTCATTCAAGCTCAATCATAGTTGATTTTTATCTTAATTCCATTTACCTGCCTGATTCGATAGCCCTTAATACCATTGCCTAACAAAAGCCTATCAATCTCAGTTTTGAAAATTTTCAATCGACCTAGTCTCAACAGCTCTTAAAGTCATACACTACACAATCCACCTCCTCCCCTTCAACCCCTCACCCATATGCATTAAATAAAACACTAGGACTAGCAGGAAGAACAACATCAGTGGAAGGTGTACAGTAATTTTCAGGCCAGCTTCACAACAACTGATTTGTCATACCAGGGCATAAAAAGTGTAAATAGTTTCTTGTCCTGTCTCTGCCTGGCTACACTGCGGTAATCAAGGAGCTAAGCACAGGGACATGCAACATCTGCTTCATTGCCATTTCTCAACTCTGCAATTTTCTGCAACTCAGTGCTTTTATATTGATAAGCTCTTCATCTGAAAATAATTCTGTTTGAGTATGGAATACATCTATTTATATAACTTTGAGTCTACTATACATTTATCAAGTCATGCCTTTCAAAGATGTTAAATCAGAAATTGTACACTTTCAATTGTCATTCTTGTGTGTGTGTAGAACAAAAATTGATGCAAATGAATTAAGAACAATTAGCTACAGTCAGTGGCATCTACAGCACACAAATAAGCAGCAGAAAACTGAAAACTTGTATTGTTCATTTTATTTTCCCTGAAAGCAATCTGGAAAATAACAAACCTATTAAATTGTTCAAACAATTCTGTGAAACATTTATGCAGACATCTTGAATTTTTAAACTGCTTGTATGATTTATGAAACAAAAACAAACTTGTATTACATTGAACAATTGAGGGTAAAAAGTTAATTTTTACTTATAGTTTGGTGATACTCCAGTTCATTAATCATAAAACTTTGAGATTGTGTTGAGGTCAGAGGATGGGATTTCCTGAATCAGTTTCTCTTAAGGTGTTTCTAGTTATCCTTACAGGTATATTGTTTTCCATCAAAAAATGTTTGGGTATAACTTAGTCCCAATTATTAACCAGGTTTTGGAGGAAGCCCTTGCAGCAGGAAGGCTTTCCAGTAAACAATAGTTCTATCTACAGAGAGGTCCACTCTGCAATTGGAAGTGCAGCCAGAGTAGCATGGATGGAAGTTACAGAATGCAGGCTTACTAATGGGCCAAAGCTGGAAGCAAATGATGAAGATATGTACAAAATTGCTAAGGTAAAGATGCAGCCATGCCTAACATTTCAATAGATTGTCTTGCCAACCTTCTTTATTGTTTCTTACTGTAAAATCAGGAGAATATCATAGTTGGAAATTAATGGGTGGAAAAGTGAGTGCTTGGCCCATTCAGGAGCAGCAGTGGAAGAGAAAATCGGCTGGCCTTCGTTAATGTGCAGCTGATCCAAACATGTAATCTATCTTCATGTAATCTAAATTCATCTTGTAGATTATTGTAGATTGACAAGAAGTGACGGTATGTGGAGGAACTGAGAGGTAAATGCAAAGACAAGAGTAGTGGGGAAACAGGGGACTCTTCCCTTTTCTTACAATTCTTTGGTTGGGAATATTTTTAAGCATACATGTGGGCCATCAGGCCGCTCTGTTCCTGAGTCCCCTACCAATGGTCCAGCTCCCCATTATGTGGCATACCCCAGCTCGGAATGAAAGTGTGCTAAACATCACAGCTGCACTCTGACCTGGGACTACCAGTGAAGAATGAACAGCTAGTTTTTAAAATATCTCATGGGAAGTATATGTTGATTTTTTTTTTATTCATTCATGGGATGTGGGCCTTGCTGGCTAGGCCAGCATTGTACATCCCTAATTGCCTTTGAGAAGGTGTGGTGTGCTGCCTTCTTGAACTGCTGCAGTCCATGTGTTATAGGAACACTCAAAGTGCTGTTAGGGAAGGGAGTTCCTGGGTTTTCACACAGCAACAGTGAAGGAATGGTGATATAGTTTCAAGTCAGCATGGTGTGAGACTTGGAGGGAAGCTTGCAGGTGGTGGTGTTCCTATTCATCTGCTGCTCTTGTCCTCTAGGAGGTAGGGTTCTTGGGTTTAGAAGGTGCTGTCGAAGGAGTTTGGGTGAGTTGCTAAAATTAATCTTGTGGATTGTATACACTGCTGCCACTGTGCATTGGTGGTGGAGGGAGTGAATGTTGAAGGCGGTAGATGGGGTGCCAATCAAGCAGGCTGCCTTGTCCTGGATGGTGTCAAGCTTTTTGAGTATTGTTGGAGCTGCACTCATCCAGGCAAGTGGAGAGTATTCCATCACAATCTTGACGTGTGCCTTGTAGATGGTGGACAGCCTTTGGGTAGTCAGGAGGTGAATTACTCGTTGCAGAATTCCCAGCCTTTGACCTGCCCCTGTAGCAATAGTATTTATATGGCTGGTCCAGTTCAGTTTCTGGTCAATGGTAACCCCCAGGATGTTGAAAGCAGGGAATTCAGAGATGGTAATGCCATTGAATGTCACGGGAAGATGGCTGAATTCTCTCTTGTTGGAGATGGTCATTGCCTGGTGTTTCTGTGGTGTAAATGTTACTTGCTAGGTATCAGCCCAAACCTTGATATTGTCCAGTTCTATCTGCATTTAGGCACGGTCTGCTTCACTATCTGAGGATTCCGAATGGTGCTGAACATTGTGCAATCATCCACAAACATCCCCACTCTGACCTTATGATGGAGAGAGGTCATTGTTGAAGCAGCTGAAGATGGTTGGACCTAGGACACTACCCTGAGGAACTCCTGCTGCGATGTCCCTATACTGAAATGCCAACAATCACAACCATCTTCCTTCGTGCTAGGTATGACACCAAAACATGGAGAGTTTCCATCCCACTTCCCCCCCGCCTCCCCCCGATTCCCCTTGACTCCAGTTTTGCTCCTTGATTGTTCTTCTCCTTTGATAAGAGAAGGTTAACAGGAGATTGGACAGAGGTGTTCAAAATCATGATGGGTCCAGATATAATAGATAGAGAGAAACTGTTCCTATTGGCGGAAGGATTAGGAACCAAATGACACAATTTCTAAGTGGGAAAAAACATTTTATGCAGTGAGTGGTTACAATCTGGAATGCACTACCTGAAAGGGTAATGGAGGCACATTCAATAGTGGCTTTCAAAAGGGAATGTGATAAACACCTCAAGGGGAAATATTTGCAGGGCTATGGGGAAAGGCCAGGAGAACAGGATTAGCTTTAATTTCTCTTGCAGTAAGCCAGCAGGGGTTGAATGGGCCAAATGGCCTCCTTACATGCTGTAATCATTCTAACATTCTATGGTTCCATTCTATGATGCCACACTCACTCAAATGTTGCCTTTATTTCAAGGCTAGTCACTCTCACCTTACCTTTGGAATTCAGCGCTTTCATCCATATTTAGACCATGGCTACAATGAGGTCTGGAGTGGGCGTACCTGGGGGAACTGAAACCGAGCATTGGTGATCAGATTATTGATGAATAAGTGCCCTATAACAGTACTGTTGATGGCACCTTCCATCACCTGGTTGACGATTCACATGAGATTGATTGGGCAGTAATTGGCTGGATTGGGTTTATCCTGTTTTTTGTGGACAAGACATACCTGGGCAATTTTCTACTTGGTCAGGTAGAAGCCAGTGTTGTCAAGCTGTACTGGAACAGCTTGGCTAGGACGCAGCTAATTATGGAGCACAAGTCGTCAGCACTACAGCTGGAATTTTGTCAGGATCCATAGATCTCAGCTCTTTCTTGATATCATGCTGAGTGAATCAAATTGGCTGAAGACTGGCATCTGTGATGATGGGGACCTCAGGAGGAGACCCAGATGGATCATCCACTCGGCACTTCTGCCTGAAGATAGTTGTAAGTGCTTCAAGCTATCTTTTGCACTGATGTGCTGAGCTTCCCCATTATTGAGGTTTTTTTTCGTGAAGCCTCTGCAATTTGTTAATTGTTTAATTGTCCACCACAATTCACAACTGGGTTTGGCAGAGCTGTGGAGTTTTCATCTGATCTGTTTGTTGTGGGATCGCTTAGCTCTCTGATATAGTTGCTTCCACTGTTTAGCATATACGTAGTCTTGAGTTGTAGCTTCACCAGATTAGCCCTTCATTTTTAGCTAGGCGGCAGCCTTTAAGGAACTCATTGCAGTTTCAAGAAGCTCATGCTTTAATTTCGCTTGTTTGGTTTAAATATATTTTTACATTATAAATCTATATTTAATATTTTTTAATCGTTGGTAATCTTTGTCCTTGTAACAAGAGACATGCTATGCTGGACCCCTTAACACCTTCTCGCCGACGCTTAGTTGAGAGCCCCATTCTAAACAATTAAACTAATAGTGAATCTCACAATTAGAGATAATAGGTTGAGTTTAATAAGAGAGTTGGGATCCCAACTTTGGGGTAAAAAGCAGGTCCCCGCTTGCCAGCAATGAGACCTGCTAGGCAATTTTACAAACTCTGGCCTCCCAGCTGGCCGCCTGTGGACCTGCCATCCAATTAACGAAGGCATGAGCAGGCTCCTGGCATTGCATGCAGAGGGTCCGCAACCATGAAGCCTTAGCTGTGCTGCTGGGAGAGGTGGTCGCTACTGAGGAATGTAGCAGATGAGTGGACTATGCCAAAGATTTAAAGAGAGAAATTTAAAAAAATTTATCAAGTGCACTATCCAGGGAAATTATTGGGATTGGGTCCGCTTGGCGGTGGGTGAGAGGAGAGTGTAGCGGGTCAGTGGCAGGAGTGCCTTCTCTACCTGCGGCTCCTCTTTGTTCAGTTAAACTTTCCCCCACCCCGGGTTGCTGCTATGAGGCCACTTTAATTTAGCTGGTGGCCTCCTAACATGGCAGGTGGGACGGGGCAGGTGGGAACACTCTGCTATTGGCAAAATGCCAGATCATGAGAAATGGGTTTAAATTGAGCCTTTAATTATGGGAATTAACTACCCATCTCCTTGGAGCTAGCACCCTCTCTGCTTCCAGGCCCATCATTGGTAAAATGCCATGACAGCAGGCCTATGTTGTGCAATCATCCCTACATGGCTCCCCAAAATTTCCCGGCCTCTGTACCTCCCAGCTCGTCTCCCAGAGACTGGTAAAACCCTAGCTAATGTGCGTACCTGTGCTGCTGGTATTCTTTGCTGATGGCTGGATTGATACAGAGCGGTGAGATACAACTGTACTAAGCACAATACTTGTTACAGCACTATTTTCACCACAGGCCCTGGAGAATCAAACAATAAGGTGGAAATTGCTGGTTCAGAAGCTGGTTCTCTTTGGAATGAATCATTCCTTGTAAATGCTTTTTGCCATTAGACTGGCTCAAATTACATTCGTCCTTCGTGGTCCTGTGTCTTCTTCAGCCAGTTATGAAGCAGTTAATAGCAGCCTTGGTCCAAAAACTGTAAATGATACAGGGTAAAGACTGGGCTTTCTCAGAGCACTCACAATAAAGCAATAATCCAGCATAACCAGAGATAAAGTTTACCATTAAAGCGTTTATCATTAAAGCTATACCACAGGTTCAAGATGAATATCCCCCTTATTTTCTTGGATTTGCCGATATCTTCGGAACCCCGATGTTGGGCTGAATTCCAGGTCAGGATCCTGGAACTGGCCACAGAGGGACATCTATCACGGTCTTCCAAGAAACGACCGATTAAGAAGCCACCATTGAAGCCCTGCCCGGGTGGTGGGAGTACCAGGAAACTGACAGGTCCAATCAGAGAACCCACAGCCCCATTGGGAGTTCTGGGCACTGCTGATGTAGGAAAGAAAATGCGAGGGCACCTCAGAATGGATACACCACCTGAAGAGTTATAAAAGTGTAAAATATTAAGTGTGGCCACAGCTTTCAGGAGTACACGAGGGCTCTTTAACAGGTGGCCACAACAGTAACTCTCTCGCACCAGTAGCTAGGAGTGGGGAGATTTCAAGGCAGACTCGCTGAACCTCCAGCCTGCTGTTGTGAGACCTCCACCAGTCAACATCTGGGCTTCAGCATCAGTGGGGGTGAGGGGGTGGGGGGCAGGGAATTTGGTGGGCGGGCAGGATGGGGGTGTGCATCCTCTGTTGGGAAGTGGGAAGATACTAGTAACTGTAGAGTAAAGGGTTAACATCAGGTGCACCTGATACTGATGTAACTATGATGAAATGTCACATGATTAAGTGATTGAGATCTGAGACTGAGAGGTGGGAAGCAGAAACACAACCTTGTGTAGAATACTGAGATGTACATAGATCTGCAAATAAACAAGAATGGTTTTTATGAATAACAGGTAGCATTCTTGAGGTAACAGGCAAACCCTAAAGAAACTCCATCTAGACCCCAAACTCAAGACAAAACAGCAGTTTCACCAATTTGACCCCGAGTTGGGACTTAATTGAGCTTAATAAATCCATGGATTTTCCAACGGAGTATTTCAAAGAAGGGCATGTGAGTTCTCCTCGGCATCCTGGCCGCTGTTTACCTGTCAGCCAATTTTACTAAAATAAAATATTTGTCCATTGCTGTCTGTGGGACCTTAGACTGTGCAAATTGGCTGCAGAGTTTCCTACACCGCAACAGTGATCACACTTCAAAAAAAGTGCTTAATCTGCAATAAAGTATTTTTGGACATCCTGAGGTCAGAAAAGGTACTATAGAAATATATGCGCAAGTCCTTCTTTTAAAATTTTACTCACCTCCTTGCGCCAACTGTTCAATTGAAACCCACATGGATTGGCATGTGGTGTATTGGTGTTGAACCTTTCAGTTATAACACCAGCTGTTTATGTTATCTAAGTAACACTATCAATTACTGCTATTTTGGTGTCTAATTAGGGGATATTTTATGATACAGATTAACGCACAGTGAGAACTGGTTGGACGCATCCAAACTCATTTCATTTAAGACCCTGACAGACATCAGAAAGATTCACTGGTTGTACTCTCCAGGTCAGGCGGTTCTCAGACAAACACAGAAGATACTCCCTGGAGCTTTGCAGGCAGGTGGAAGAGTCCAAGGATTTGTCAACCAATGAGGCAACAATGCTAAGAGTAGCCCCTATCTCCAGATACATAACGTTCAAGCAAGATGGAACCATAAGCTGCGAGTAAAAAAACAAACAGCAGTTGCCTGCAGCCAACTTTAATGTCAATATCGCTAAGTATGATGCAAATATTGATTTAAAACGAAAAATGTAAATAAAGGCATAAAAATGAGGGCAAATTTAAGGCTCCACTAGCAACATGCCACATTTGTTAGTGGAGGAATTTTCATGCTTCTTGGAAGCCACACTAACTGATTAGCACAAATCTCATTTAACTTTGACTCTTATGCAAATTTTACGTGTTATGTTATGTCATCCCCTATTATACAGCCCACTGATATAAAGGGAAGCGTTTCTCTGTGAGAGCAGGATTTTAAAAAGTGTATTGAACTGTTCCTGTTCTCTTTGTTCACACATTCACTAAAAGTTTTTGTTTCTCTTAGTTTTGTTTACAATAATAACACCCACTTACATTTACATTCCAAGGCACTTCATATGAGCATTTATCAAACAGCAAGCTACATAAGGAGAGATCAGGATAAGAGAGTTAGGTTTTAAGGAATGTCTTAAAGGAAGAAAGAGCTAAAGCAGCAGAGGGGATTAGGGAGGAAATTATGGAGCCTAGGCCCTCTGCAGCTGAAGGTGGTGCCGCCAATGGTGAAGTGATTAAAATCAGGGATGCTCAAGAAGGCAGAATTGGTGGAGTGCATATATCTGGGAGGACTGTAGTTCTAGAGGAGACAGGGAGAAGTGAGGCTGTGGCGATATTTAACAACAAGGATGATAATTTTAAAATCTCTGCATTTCTTCACTGGGAGACAATGTCGATCGAGAGCACAGGTGTTGAGGGCTGGATGGGATTTTGTGCTAGTTAGGACAGCTTGGGTGACTCAAGTTTAAGGAGGCTAGAACATGAGTGGCTGGCCACGAAAGCATTGCAATCGTCAAGTCTAGAGGTAACAAAAGCATGAATTAGGGTTTCAGCAGCAGATAAGCTGAGGCAGGGGAGAATCGGACAATGTTATGGAGGTGGAAATAGATGGTTTTAGTGATGACCTGAATGTATGATCAGAAAATTATGACACCAAGGTTGCAAGCCGTCTGGTTCAACCTCAGAGAGTTACCAAGGAGAGGATGGAGTCAATGACTAAGGAACAGAGTTTGAGGCAGGTACTGAAGGCAAATAATGGCTTTGGTTTTCCCTGGAACTCCCTTCCTAACAGCACTGTGGGTATACCCACACCATATGCAGCGGTTCAAGAAGGCAGCTCACTGCCACCTTCTCAAGGGCAACTAGGGATGGGTAATAAATGATGGCCCAGCCAGCCAATCCCACATCCCGTGAATGAATAAAAAAAGAATTAAGTTCAATTAATAAGATCAGTTATAGTGACCACAAAACCATTGTCAATTGTCGTAAAACCCCAACTGATTCACTAATTCCCTTTAGGGAAGTAAATCTGCCAGCCTTACCTAATCTGACCTACAATGTGGTTGACTCTTAAATGCCCTTTGAAATGGCCTAGCAAGCCATTTAGTTGTATCAAACAGCTATGAAATCCAAAAGGAATGAAACTGGACAGGCCATCTGTTATCGAGCCAAGCACCGGAAACAACAATGGCAAACTCAGCCTGTCCTTCTTACTAACATCTGAGGGCTTGTGCCAAAATTGAGAGAACTGTGCCACAAACTAGTCAAGTAACAGCCTGACATAGTCATGCTAGTGGAATCATACCTTACAATGTCCAAGACACCACCATCACCAGGCCTGGATATGTCCTGTCCCACAGAGGTGGTGGCAGAGTGGCATACAGTCGGGAGAGAGTTTCCTTAGAAGTCCTCAGCATTGATTCCGGACCCCTTGAAGTCTCATGTTATCTGGTCAAACATGGGCAAGGAAACCTCCTTCTGATTGTCATTGGCTGCTCCCACCCCTGTGCCTCCCTCTCCCCTCCCCCCCACACCCCCTCAGCTGATGAATCAGAACTCCTCCATGTTCAACACCAACTGGAAGGAGCACTGAGGATGGCAAGAGCACAGTATACACACTTCAATGTTCATCACCAAGAATGGCTCCGTAACACCACTATTGACTGAGCTAACCGAGTCCTAAATGACGTAGCTGCTAGACTGGGTCTTCGGCAGGTGAGGTAACCATCAAGAGGGAAAAATCTACTTGATCTCATCCTCACCAATCTACCTGTTGCAGATGCATCTGTTCGTGACAGTATTGGTTGGCGTAACCAGTGCACAGTCCTTGTGGAGACAAAGGCAAACCTTCACATTGAGGGTACCCAGAATCAGGTTGTGTGGCATTACTACCATGCTAAATGCGATAGGTTTCTAACAGATCTAGCCACTCAAAACTGGGCCCCCATGACTCGCTGTGGGCCATCAGTAGTATCAGAATTGTATTCAACCACAATCTGTAATCACATAGGCCAGCATATCTCCCACTCTACTAATAACATCAAGCCAGGGGTTCAACCCTGGTTTAATAAAGAGTGCAAGAGGATATTCCAGGTGCAGCAGCAGGATTACCTAAAATGAAGTGTCAACCTGATGAAGCTACAACACGGGACTACTTGCGTGCCAAACAGCATAAGCAGCATGCAATAGACAGAGCTAAGCGATTCCACAGCCAATGGATCAGATCAAAATTCTGCAATCCTGCCAAATCCAGTCGTGAATGGTGGTAGACAACTAAACAACTCACTGGAGGAGGAGGGTCCACAAATATCCTCAATCTCAATGATTGGGGAGCCCAGCACATTTTTTTTTATTTGCTCGTGGGATGTAGGCATCACTGACTAGCACTAGCATTTATTGCCCATCCCTAATTGCCCTTGTTCAGAGGGCATTTTTAAGAGTCAACCACATTGCTGTGGGTCTGGAGTTACACGTAGGCAAGGCCAGGTGAGGACAGCAGATTTCCTTCCCTAAAGGGCATTAGTGAACCAGATGAATTCTAACAACAATCAACAATGGTTTCATGGTCATCATTAGACTTTTAATTCGATATTTATTAAATTCAAATTCCATGAACTGCTGTGATGGGATTTGAACCCTGGTCCCCAAAGCATTAACCTAGCTCTCTGGATTACAAATCCAGTGACAATACCACTACTCCAACATCTCCCCTCTTACACATTAGCACAAAAGATAAAGCTGAAGTATTTGCAACCATCTTCAGCCAGAAGTGCCGGGTGGATGTTCTATCTTGGCCTCCTCCTGAGGTCTCCAGCATAACAGATGCCAGTCTTCAACCAATTCGATTCACTCCGTGTGATATCAAGAAATGGCTGAAGGCACTGGATACCACAAAGGCTGTGGGCCCTGACAATATTCCAGCACTAATACTGAAGACTTGTTCTCCCTAAATAGCATTGCCCAAGCTGATCCAGTACAGATACAAAACTGGCATCTACCTGGCTATGTGGAAAATTGCCCAGCCATGTCCTGTCAACAAAAAGCAGGACAAATCCAACCCAGCCAGCTACCGCCCCATCAGTCTACTTTCAATCATCAGCAAAGTCATGGAAGGTATTGTCGACAGTGCTGTAAAGCAGCACTTACTCAGAAACAACCTGCTCACTGATGCTCAGTTTAGGTTCCGCCAAGGCCACTCAGCTCCTGACCTCATTATAACATTGATCAAAGCATGGACAAAAGAACTGAACTCCAGAGGTGAGGTGAGAGTGAATGCACTTGACATCAAGGCTGCATTTGACCAAGTGTGGCATCAAGGAGCCCTAGCAAAACTGGAGTCAATGGGAATCAAGGGGATGACTCTCCACTGGTGCCTCTTGAGAGCTCAACCCCTCTGTTCTTCCCCTCTCTGGTGCTGTTTCCCTCTCTACTGATCATCTACAGGTGTTTCCATAGCAGGCTGTTGCTATAGTTGATGGTCATCTTTCCCCACATACCATTTCCAGTCCAAGGCTGCCAACAAATTACCTCTTTCACAAATGAGATTTAAGGTTTGAGAATGCGGTGAGGAGAAGGAAGGTGAATTAAAAAGTCAATTAAAAAATACAGAAAGGGAAATAAAAGGAGGAAAATAAAAATTTAAAAAAGAACAGGAATGAAAATGTATGAGAAAAACATTTTAAAATCTCTAACAATTTATTGCATTCGGGTATGGGATTAACAGTTCACACTGATCCTTTTCAGTTGCTGGAAAGGTTGATAGCCATTGCATTAAAAAATATCACATCATGAAATGAGTACCTATGCTATTAACTATGAAACCTAACTTTTCTACAGCAATTTTAATGGGCAATTATGTGCAAATACAGCAAGTTCTTAAAAATAATGGGGAGGAGAGGAAACTTAAATTTTCCTCATTTGTGCCAGGAAAATGGGAGACTGGCGTAAATCAACCAGCAGGCTCCGGAGATCTGCAATTCATGGCACATCTCTTACTCCCCTGGCTGACTTGTGCATTATTAATGGTATACGTTGTTAACACGCCATTATTTATCCAAGACTTGGTCTATGATTTACAGTTGAGGTTATTTTTAACACTGCAAATCCCCTGTGGAATAATTTATTCTATCATAGAAGCAAAGTAAGGATTCCCATAAAAATAAAAATAAAATGCATTTGCAGCTTTCATTGTATTTATGCTGAATATTATATTTGTATCAATGGAACCAAACCTCTTTGATATAAACGATATGAACAAATCCTTCATTCTTCCATCACTGATATCTGAGCAGCCTACCATACAACAATATTTTGAAGATATAGTCTAAAATGACAGCAATAGAGTAGGATATCAATCAGTATCTATCAATTTGAAAAAGAACAGTTTGGCTTTTCAGAAAAGTATTTAATTCAAATTTATTCTGGAAGCAACATTCATCCAGCACATTGAGTTTTCTCTATTAATCTATCTTAAACTAAATACGGTTCAACAGTTCATACTAGAGTTTTCAGATTCCACCTTTCATTATACTGTGGATAAAAAGCTATGGCCTGATGCTGGCTTCTTCCAGAGCCTTGCCCCACCCCACCCCCACCCCATGCTCAAGAACATCTCTGCCACCCAATTGCGTCATCCCAGATCAGACCTGCTAGCTACTTAGCAACCCTCCCAAAATACCAAGCAGGGAGGGAACCCATGTGGCACCTGCAGCTCCCTTGCTATAGGTAACTGAGGTCCAGTGCCAAATTTGGCTCGGGCCAGTACAGGCAAGTACACAAATCAGGAATACAAATGACTTCCCTCCCTCAGGCGTATGTGGACTGAGGCTTGCACAGACAACTTTCTGACTGAGAACTGATAGCACTAACATTGAGTCAAGATTGACACTGAAGAATATCCGGAGAAGACCTAAAGATTATGACAGAGACTTAATGGAGGAATTCTTCATGCAAAATTTAGAAATCAGGAATGAAGCCCTTTCCTATCAGCAGCACCGTGGTGTGCATCATTCAGGATTTAAACCACTTAAATCCTAGAGCAACACAATGCAACATGGAATTAATACCTGATCTCCATAACAAATTAATTCTTTGATAATCTAGACCAGAAGTTTAAGAGACATGACCCAAAAAAGCAATCAGCAGAAATAATAGAAGTAATTAACAATAAATAGACATAATTTCTCTACTATTCATTACTTGCAACTTTATCATGTAACTGTTTTTCATATCAATAATGCTAACCTGAAACAGCAAATACCAAAAAACAAATGCGAAAAGAATAGGAAATACAATCATCTCAAAAGTAAGCTGTGTCTTGGGTTTTAATAATTGCTTGCCTGCTAACTGAAGAAAGAACCTGCATTTATATTGTGCCTTATCACATCTCTCAGGAACATCCCAAGGTGAATTATATTGTACATCACGAAGGATTCTCAGACTTCCATTGCATGACAGCTATATTATGGGAAGCTATTCTCATATGGACCTTCTCGTTCTCTAAGAAAGTTTGATACTGTGCAAATTAGTCTTTAAATGTGAGTAGTTAATCATGAATGACAATATAGAAAAGCATTGTAAAAATCACAATTTTTTTACTGTTTTATTTAGACTGAGCATATCTTGACTTCAATATGTTTCTGTTCGCCTTAGAAAGTATCTCTCCCTCTCCTCCCTTCATAGTACTTACAGTACTCAATTTTTAAGATATCAATAATGAAAGAATAGCATATAACTACCATTACTAATCAGCCATGGAAAGTTGGGGAACTGGACACAGGGAAGATGGCTTCCTTGCCTTCGAGCTATTTTTCTGACAGGAACCTGCGCATAATTAGATATTCACTGTCATCAAGAAGACAACTATGGACACAAAGGTAGAGGCAACACTGATGTCTTGGTGGACCCAAATTTAGTTTGGATTTAATTTTATTGTTCATATATATCTGAATCAAAACTACTTGACTGTTTAAAGCCTTTCTTTTAAGTGAGAGAGATGAAAGCACTGTTGAAAATGTTATGAATGAAGACAACAATCAAATCCAAGCAGATTCATGAAGCAGAGCTGTCACAGTCTTCAGAGAAGATATCAGCAGATCAGATTGAAGATCATAAAATATTTATACAAATAAAAGCAATTATCTGGAGGCAGTGGATGGTAATTCGTACGGCTAGGGGCTTTTACTTGATTGAGGGAATAGTGGAAATGGCATTCAAATAGTTAGTTAGCTCCTTCGAGGCTTGATTTCTGGTGTCTGGTGAGATGGTGGGGAAATTGCGCCCATCAGCTAAAACTCAGAGTTTTCCAGGCTAGAACAGTCTGCACAATGAAGGAAACGTTGATATTTATGAAATAGGGCTTTTGTGCGGAAAGCAATCAGGTAAAAATTAGGCAGGTTCTGTACTGGTCAGGAGATCTCCCTACTTTGTCAGATTAACACCCCATGCGATGAAGGTGGAATCTATGCCCTTATTTTAGAGATTAATTGAAAATGATGCAATGTAAAAGGTTGGAAATGTGCAGCAGGTCAGGATACATCCGAATCAGAAAAATGTATTAGCATTGTTGGAGTAATCCTTCACCAATTCTGATGAATGGTCACACCTAAATGAATCTCCATCGTTCGTCTAAAATGAAAATAGCAAAATGCTGTACACATTCAAAATTTTACAGGTTTGCAGTCATGAAATTTTTTCTTTAGAGAAGGGAACGTTAAGGAAGCATTTAATACAGGCATTCAAAATGATAAAGGATTTTGATTGGTTAAATAGGGAGAAACTGTTTCTACTGACAGGAGGATCAGTAATCAAGGGATATAGATTTGAGATAATTAGCAAAAGAACTAGATGGAGAAATGAGAATGCTATTTTTTTAAATGCAGAAATTTGTTACAATCTGGAATTCACCACTGAAAGGATGGTGGAAGCAGATTCAATGATAATTTTCAAAAGGGAGTTGGATATATTCAAACTGAATAGCTCTTTCAAAGAGTCAGAACAGACTGTGTATGTTGTAAATATAAATCCCAGAAATCAACTTCAAAATATTTCTAATCATTGCATTTGAATCAAACAAAAACACGTGTACAATGTTAAACCACACCATTCAAACTATATGAACAATATACCGTACATGTTGGCATATAAGCCTTTTAAGCCTCTAAAAATTCCTCCAAAAATGGGGGTCAACTTATACACTAAGTATGAAAGTGAACTTCTGGCATGGGTGTGGGTGGTCGCCATCTTTGTTGTTCACCATGCTGGGTCTGCCATGTGTTAATGTGTCTTATAATTCTATGCATCTTCACAACACAGCCCGTATCATCTGCATGATCACATGTACCCAGTTATAAGCTACTGGTAGGTAAAACATCCATTTGTGGGGTGAAAAATTGAAGCTGACTACTAAAGTGAGTATAGAATGTTGTGGCTGAAAAGGGGGGTTGGCTTATATGACAAGTATATACAAAAACATGATTTTGGAGCCAAAAAATGGGGTTGCCTCATGTGTCAGGTCAACTTAAATGCCACAACCAAGGTACTTCTGTCATGTTGCATTCTGACAGAACAAAGTGTTGGCTCTATAAGAAAGTTGGAATCCTGCAGCAATTTTTGAGCTACAAAATTATAAAGTTTTGTATGGTGAAATACTTTTTGCACAATTTTGTTCTGATAGCTACCTAGCATCCTATCAATATGCTTGATAATTTTTTCCTGGTACTATTGAGGTAAAACAAACTTAGCAACACTAATCCACCGAACTTCATAAGATTTCCCAAGGTTAGATACATGAGGCAAATTCCATATGAAGTCAATATTGGACTTCATTTTACAGGCAAAGCAAGATTCAGGAATGAAATCTATCTACCACTGGCATACTGATGCTACTCGAAGGGCTGCAGCAAACATTTAAAGGTAGCTACAATTTTGTCAAATTTAAAAGTTGGAGATCCAACCATGTTGACTTTCAGAGATCAAAGCAAAATACTGCAGATGCTGGAAATCTGATACAAAAATAAAAACTGCTGGAAAAACTCAGCAGGTCTGTCAGCATCTGTGGAGAGAAGGACAGAGTTAACGTTTTGAGTCCGTATGACTCTTCTTCAGAACTAAAGAGAAGTAAAAATGTGGTGAAATATATACTATTTAAGGGGGGTGGGACAGGTGAAGCTGGATAGAAGGCCAGTGATAGGTGGAGGCAAAGGAAAGATTGCAAAAGATGTCATAAACAAAAGGTCAAAGGGGTGTTGATGGTGGTGATACTGGCTAAAGGAGGTGCTATTGGTGACATTAAGGGTAGAAAGCAGGATGAGCAAGTGACAGATGGCCCTAGTGGGGGTGGGACCGGGGGAGGGGACAGTGTGCAAAGAAAGATCGAAGTAGCTAAAAGGATATAACAATGAATGGAAATAAATTTTTAAAATAATAATAATAATAATAAAAATAGGTGGGAAATAGATATATATATGAAATTAAAAAATAAATACTTGAAAAAAGGGGATCAAAAAGGAATGAGGATGGAGGAGAGAGTTCATGATCTGAAGTTGTTGGACTCAGTGTTAAGTCCAAAAGGCTGTAAAGTGCCTAATCGGAAGATGAGGTGCTTTTCCTCCAGTTTGCATTGAGCTTCACTGGAACATTGAAGCGGGCCAAGGACGGACATGAGGGCATGAGAGCAGGGTGGTGTGTTAAAATGACAAGCGACAGGAAGGCCTGGGTCATGCTTGACTTTCACAGGTCAGGCTCCCATGTTGTTGCTAGGGTCCTGGTGATATCTTTCCTGCCATTAGCTTTCTCATCTCAGTGGGGTGAGAGGAAATGGCTGTGATGTCTGCCTGAGACTGATTGCATGGAATACAGATATACATAGAGAAAATTTGCAATGGGAAATAGAAATCCAGCATGTCGGCACAGCTTCACCTGGAAACCTTTATACATCATAATGGATTTGCATATTTCAGATACTTGGCTGACTAACAAAACACAGCTGAAACTATCATAGGGCTTAGCAACAATGATGACAGTAAAAGTAGTTGCTACTTAATGGTAGGTTTGACAAATTTTCGCTCACAATGCAGAGTTTCACATACCTGCATTCTCTGTATGCTCTCTCAGCATGTGAAGGTCACCCTTGGGAGCACAATTTCATAAAATCTTCCTGAGTATAAATCATTACAATCCCTATCATACACAATCACTGAATAAAAATAAAAAATGCAAATTCTAACATTACAGTGTGGACTTTGCAGAGTTTATTAGCATCTGTGGAGAACATAAGATGTAACCTATTTCATGTAGTAGCAGATTATCTGTTATATCAGAAAGTCCTATCTCCCTCTGAAGCACTTGTACAGCAAATTGTCACCTGTGATTGTCTTTCCTGATTCATCATTTGTCTTTATTTTTTCCAGGGTTTTTAGTTAACAATTTGAGTGCACCAGTACCCAATATATTTTACCTTGTGCATCAAGTAAATTATTGTACTACACAATATATTCTCTACTTCTATTTTGATCCAAACAATTTAAACCTGACAAAGCCATCTTAAAATATTTTCAAAAATTAAACTTAAATCATGTAACAACTTCTTCTGGCCTATTCATTAGGCTACTGTAAATAAGCATAATTTAAGTCCAACTGATCCATAATCATAACAAATAAATTCATCATTGCCAATTATTCAAAAGAAATACCTCAGATAGAATAGATGTGTCTGAGCAGCTGTAACTATAAGTAAAATATATTTTGGGGGAGACTGCTTCATCAATGACCTTTCCTCCATCATAAGGTCAGAAGTGTGAATGCTCGCTGATGATTGCACAATGTTCAGCATCATTCACCACTCCTCAAATTCCAAAGCAGTCCATGTCCATAGCAGTAAGACCCTGGACAACATCCTGGCTTGGGCTGACAAGTGGCAAGTAACATTCGTTCCACAAAAGTGCCAGGCAATGATCACCTCCAACAAGAGAGAATCTAGCCATCTCCCCTAGACATTGAATGCCATTTCCATCATTGAATCCCCCACTATCAAAAGCCTGGGGGTTACCATTGACAAGAAACTGAATTGGACCAGCCATATGAATATTTTGGCTACAAGAACAGGTCAGAGGCTGGGGATTCTGTGACAAATAATTCACCTCCTGGCTCCCCAAAGCCTGTCCATGATCTACAAGGCACCTGTGAGGGGTGTGATGGAATACTCTTCACTTGCCTGAATGAGTGCAGCTCCAACAACATTCGAGAAGTTTGACACCATTCAGGACGCTGCAGCTCAGTTGATTGGCACCCCATCCACAAACATTCACTCCCTCCACCACCAATGCACAGTGGCAGCAGTGTCTACCATCTACAAGACGAACTGCAGCAACTCACCAAGGCTCCTTAAATAGGACCTTGCACCTTCCAAAGCTGCAACCTCTCCAACTTAGAAGGACAAGAGCAGCGATGCACAGTAGCACCACCACCTGCACGTTCCCCTCCAAGCCAGTCACCATCCTGACTTGGAAATATATCGCCGTTCCTTCACTGTCGCTGGGTGAAAATCCTGGAACTTCTTTCCTAACGGCATGGTGGGTGTATCTACAACACATGGACTGCAGCGGTTCAAGAAGGCAGCTCACCACCACCTTCTCAAGGGCAATTAAGGATGGGCAATAAATGCTGGTCCAGCCATCAACACCCATCTCTTAAGAATGAATAAAATTAAATATTTAAATGAACATTTTACCTTTGTATTTTCACATGAGAATATAATGCTGGCTGATGGGCAGTTAACCCCCCAAGCAATTTTACAACAGGTGACTTAAGAGCTTGAAGTAACAGTTCATACATGAAGAAAGCTGTTTGCATTGGGATTTTCCAAAGAAAGAAAGAAAGAAAGCGGGATGAAGTCCGGAAAAGCCTGCATCAAAGATACTATCCTTGCAGTATAAAAATTAAATCTTTGGGTTGGAGGAACACTCTCTGGAGCTGTAACAAACCAGTGAAACATAGTAAGAAATAACAGAGATGATGAATTCTACGTCCGAGGTGATTGCTGTGTCCAGAGTTTGCCAAATCTGGGTAACACTAACAAAATTTTACGATTCAAAGGAAGTGGCACAGTAAGGAGTCTCGACAACAGTAAACTTTGTATCATGACATCTGCATGCACATAAAGACATAAGTTTTCTGATAATCATTTAGTTGTGAACAGGCGGAGTAAAAGAGGAAGTCATCATTGAATGTTAAATGTGGTACAGCGGCATTTTTCTATCTCTTACTTTCTACTGTGCAAGAAAATTAAAGGTGTGCTTAACACTTAAGGCTGAATCAAAAGGGGCCTACAGGTGAAGGATAGAAGGCGGTGGGAGGGGAGGAAAAAAATTGGGAGGGCAAGGAATGGTGTGCCTGTTGCTTTTCTGCCATCATGGCATTTTGCCAGTGGCAGGCATAAAGGAGAATGACCCTTCCACTACTAGACCAATTCTACCACTTAAGTGGCCAATTAATGGCCTCTTCCTACCACCACTGGCATTCTCCCAGTAGCAGGTGGGCCTTCCACCACATGGGGAGACCATCTGGTGAACCCTGTCAACTTCTATATTGGTTTTGTAAGAGGGGGTCCTCCTAATTGGTCACCCTGTGCCCACAGAGGACACCCCCCACCCCACTCAAAGCAGCAATGGTCAGCCCAACAACAACACCACCCCTGCCCTCACCAACCGCACCTCCCCATACCTACCTACAGCATCCTCCCACCCCCTGCAACATTGGGGCCTGCCTGGCTGGCCCCGGCAATCCCTGACCCTATTTACCTTGCTAAGAGGACAGTGTTCTTTGTTGCGTCCTAACTGGGTGCAGTTCCAACAGTGGCCAACTCTTCCAGTGGCACTGCTGCAACTGAAGAGCTGCTCGCTCACTGATTGGCTGGGAGCTGTTGGAGGCAGTATCTCATCCCATAAAGGGTCAGGAGCCTGGGTAGCAGCTCATTAGCTGTAAGTTAAAGCATATTGTTGGACCATTTCAGACATGATGTTACATTGTTGGGTAATGGAGGATGGGTGATGGTGGTGACAACAAAGGGAAAGTGCGCACATTAGGCCTGAATTCATCAAAAGAATTGGAAAGGAGAAGTTGCACATCCTGCTTGGGATAGTAATCAAAACAAGCCATACTTGCATCTTAGTCTTTGAACTGTAAAAACTCTGTACTAGTGAGAATCATCATGAGAGACGTCCCAAATGGACTGAAAACCTGAGCTCCCCACTGCAGATTACTGGTGCAACTGTGAGTGAGGCACATATCGGAACTTAGGAGGTGGCAATGGAGGAGCCTCAGCCCCTGCAATTGTCCAACAGGTTCAAAGTTCTTGTGTGTTCAAGAACAGAATCTGAAGGGTGAAGAAACAAACTGCCCACGACACCGTGGTGCAGGGAGCCATTCAAGTGGGGAGAGTAAAAAGAAATGTAATGTATTAGCATGGAAACAGGATTGCTTAATGGACAGGAAGCAGAGAGTAGGGATTTCCAAGTTGGCAGACTCTGACTAGCAGCATGCCACAAGGATTAGTGCTGAGGTCTCAGCAATTTACAATCTAAATTAATGACTTAGATGAAGAGGGAGAGAGTAACATGTCTAAGTTTGTATGATGATACATACCTAGATGAGAATGTTAATTTGTGAGGAGGATACAGGGAGGCTCAAAAGAGATATTCGTTAAATATTTTCATCGGATGTGGGCATTTCTGGCTAGGCAAGCATTTATTGACCATCCCTAATTGCCCTTGAGAAGGTGGTGGTGAGCTGCCTTCTTGAACCGCTGCAGTCCATGTGGTGAAGATACACCCACTATGCTGTTAGGGAGGGAGTTCCAGAGTTTTGACCCAGCTACAGGGAAGAAATGGCGATGTAGTTCCAAGTCAGGATAGTGTGTGCTTTGGAGGGGAACTTGCAGGTGGTGGTGTTCCCATGTATCTGCTGCCCTTGTCCTTCCATAGACTAAGTGAATCAGTAACAAGGTGGCATATGGAGTATAATGTGACAATCATGAACGTATTCACTTTGGTCGTAAGAAATCTAAAACTGAACCCTACAGAGGAATGTTCTGATTCCACTGTACTAGCGTAGGCCAAAATAAATGTGGGGATCAGGATTGGGGGGGAACAGGGTTGAAGAGAATTGGGCATTGATCTTTGTCCTTTCTAAATCTCTCACAAACTTTTGGATAAACCTTAAATTTGGTTTAGGAAGTCTTGTCAAAAATAGGCTAAAGTTTCAATTTTAATATTATTGAAATGTCAAATAGCATATTGTGGGTTAGATTTTCATCTTCACCACCAAGAGGGAGAGAGTAACATGTCTAAGTTTGCTGATGATACATACCTAGATGAGAATGTTTGTAACCTGATGGAATGGATAGTTTTCCTGTTGTAGAACCCACCTTAGGGTTATCTGATTGAAATGGGAATTGGTCAGGTTTGACAATGGGCAGGAAAACCTTCCCACCAGACTATCTCCCAGTGAAGTTGAAGATGTGCCACCATGTCCTGAGGTACCCTAATAAAACTCACTTTGGAGCCAGGCAAGAATATCTGCTGTTATAATTTATCATTAGATTAACAATAGATGTTAGTTTCAGTCAGCGCTGCTATTTTCTTTGGCTTTTAACTGCTAGATTTTTACTTGCTACAAAGTGAATGCAAATTGGGGATTTTCTATTTTGGTGATTCTTGGAGAATGAGGAAGAGGGTGAATGAAAGGATGCCAGGCAGGTCATATTGCCTCATAGACAGACTTCCCCATCTTCCCTTTACATCTGAAGCCATATCTACAACAACATGATGCATTTATATAGTGCTTTTAATGTAGCAATATGCTCCAGAGAACATTACAGGAGTGTTATCAAACAAAGTTTGGCATTGAGTCACATAAAGAGATATCTGGACAGATGACCAAACACTTAGTCAAAGTGGTAAGTTTTAAGGAGCATCTTAAAGGGGAAGAGAGGAGTAGAGAAGTGGAACAGTTTAGGAAGGGAATTCCAGATCTTAATGCCTAGGCAGCTGAATGCACAACTGCCAATGACAGATCTATGAAAATTGCAGACATGCAAGTGGTCAGAATTGGAACAGTTCAGAGATCTTAGGAGGCTGGAGGAGGTAACAGAGATTGATAGGGTGGAATAAAAACAGAAAATGCTGGAGAGAGCATCTGTGGAGAGAGAAACAGAGTTAACCTTTCAAGTCGAATATCACTCTTCTTCTGAAAGAACTTTAAAATTGAACCATTGCAGACCAGGAGCTATTGTAGATCAGCGAATGAAGGAGTGATGGGTGAATAGCACTTAGTACGAGTTATGTTATAGACAGCAGAGTTTCTAATAAGCTCTATGGACATTATAATGTGGGAGCCTGGGCAACGGAGAATTGGAATAGTTGAGCCCAGAGGTAACAAAGGCATTGGATGTGGGCTTGAGCAGCAGGTGATCTGAGGGAGCATGGACATGGGCAATGTAATGGAGGTGGAAATACAGGGTCTTGGGGATGGAGATGATATAGAAATAAGAAGAAAAGCATATAAGCAAAAGAATACATGCTGAGGACATTACAAAAAACTGTCTTCACACCGTGCATTTTACTAGGAAGGCAGTGATAAAGTTGTGCTCTTTGCTAGAATCAATCCACATCCACACAGACCTTAAAACTTTACATGTCTCATTCCAAGCTGCCACAGGGAATATCAGTCATAATGCAGCTCACAGATATATCCAACAGGTAACTACTATTTGGTTTGTAACAATTTCATCATTTTCCCTATGAGTAGTCAGCAGCAGAATGAGAGGAATCTGCAATTATTTCAATTTAGGCAGGATTCCCTAAAGCCCAGGGCATCATTCTTGGTGTGAATTGTTGAATCCAATTATGAACTACAAGAGTATCCACTGCATAGAATGCAGGTCATCTGTCACTATCCAAACAGGATCATGTGAGTGAATATCCACTTTCCAGACACCAAATCAGTTCCTCACTCTCACTTTCACTGCAAAAGCAGAAGCAAGTTACTGAAAATTTTAACCTTCTACCCATTCAAGTTAATAGTCAGAAAATAATGAGCTGGGGTTCTGCATTTTCCCACACTGCGTTGAAAAATCCTGTAGTGCATTTATTTTACAGCAATCATTTGCACCAGGATTAATTGATGTAATTGCTCCTAAGAAACAATGGCTACTCTCTTCAGCCTGGGTTCTGAAATTTCAGGCCAAAAAGAACAGCAGCGTGCATATGGAATGATGCCTATCTAACCAAGCATTTTATGCTACATGCCTGGTGGAACAATACTTAATATACTTGTACAAATCTGCTGGTGTCTTACAATACAGCCTTGCCAGGGTCACCAAGGTTTGCTGCATGTTTCACAATGTTGCCTTCCGAGGAAGCATGAGTACTGAGCAGGTGGTGGAGAAAGTGGACATGTTGCACTAGCCAAGAGTCAAGCAAGCCAATATGAAGAGCCAGAAGAGATTGCTATCAAGTCCACTTTGCACGGAACAAGAACTGCATGGCAGACTCTCATTGGTGGAACCTTCACTTTAATAAGCATTCGCTTTATTCACCATTAGTGTACCATGGCTGCAGTATGCACCAACTGCAGGATGCACTTCAGAAACCCATCAAGGATTTTTTGACAGCGCCTCTGAAATCCACCAATCAGAAGGAACAAAGGCAACAGGTGCATGGGAACACCATCACCTCCAAGTCGCACACCATCCTTCTTTGGAAATATATCGCTTTTCTTTCACTATCGCAGATTAAAAAGCTGGAACTCTCCATACAACAGCAATGTGGAAATACTTCACTGCATGCATTGCAGCAGTTCAAGAAGGCAGATTATCACCATTGTTCTGAAAGCTAACTGGGGCAGACAATAAATGCCTACCTTTCCAACGATACTCAGAGCCAAGAATGAATTGAAAAAATTGTTCCATTCAGTCAGCTCATGAACAGTCCTCTCCATAGCTGCACAATGCAGTGGCTAAATACATTACCATCAACAGAGGCCTCTGCATCAATTTACTTGATGTGGATCCAGGATTTTCATCCAAAATAATTCACCGAAGCTGAAATAAATGATCTGAGGGCATATGAAATAACCAGGGCAGTTGTAAACATCATTACTCCTGCAGTTAACAAGTTCTTAGAGCCAGTCCATTCAATCTGACAGTACAGTTGTAAACTACCTTGTGTTTAAATCAGAAATACTTTTGATGAAGAATTAAGCATGAAATAGTCGAGTGATCAAGCAAGGTTATAATTCCACAAAAGCAAAATACTGCGGATGTTAAAAATCTAAAATAAAAACAGAAAATGCTGCAAATGCTCAGCAAGCCAGGCAGCGTCTGTAGAGAGGGAAAGAGACTTTATGACCAGGATTTTCCAGTTGTAAGGTGGGCTCGGCGGGAGCGGTTGGGGAACCGACCGCTGCCTGCGATCGGCTCCACACCATGATTTCACGTGAGCGGGCCAATTAAGGCTTGCCCTGCATGGATCGCGAGAGGTAGTGGTGAGTGCTGCCTGTGTGGGTAGGGGGGAAGAGGCCAGTCGCGCAAAAGGCGCTTCAATTTCCCTGAGGCAGCTCCGTGCCTCAGGGAGATTGAAGTGCTTTTTGAAAAAATTAGTAAATACAATAAAAATTCAATGAAACGTCCCCTCATGTGACTGTGTCACATGAGATGGGACATGTTTTTAATTTCAAAGGAAAGTTTTTATTTAATTTGTAATAGCTTTAGGAAACCTCATCCTGCACGTGGATGAAGTTTCCTGAAAAAGTAAAGGCCGCTTGGCCTTTTCGCCTGCCCGCCAACCGTTAGGTCCTTAATGGCCTGAATTGCTTTCAATTATCAGCGGATACGTAGCCAACTCTGGCGCATGCCAGCCGAACGAAATATCGCGACAGTGTGCGGTGACGTCAGGACACACGCCTGATGTCATCGCGCACCATTTTACGTCCCGGCATGTCGGGCACGAGCCCACACGCCGAATGTAAAATTCTGGCCTATATTTCAGGTTGATGATCTTCTATCAGAACACAGCCCTGGTTCTCAGTTTAATTCTGAATATTCTCCAGCTCTAATATGTGGGGTGACGAGCTGCTCTCTGAACTTAGGGAAAGATTTTCCCGACACTAGGGTGGCGGACTGGGGGTGGGGTGTGGCGAGGCCAGGAAAATTGCTGGGAACTGTGTTATGACAGCTCCCCGACAAAGTTCTACCACCGGGGAACAATCCCAATGATGGGACTTGATCTGGAGTGGCTGACTGCAGAATGGAGGTGGGCAGTCTATTTAAATACCTGCTGGCCAACTTATAGTTGGTTCCTTTAGCAGCTGGCATGTTCCCGGTGAGAGGGTAGCACCCAACCATGTGGGGAGGTCACCGGCCACATGCAGCTGGAGGTTCCATGCGCCAGAGAGGGAGTGGCAAGAAGGGAAGGCCAACTCCGAGGCCCCAACGAGTTATCTGGAGGGACTTGTCCGTGTGGCCCCCTTGGGTTTTTTATTTTTATGCTTACTTCTCCAACTCTCTTGACTCGACCTGCCTTAGCAGAACCCACCTCTCCCAGTGAGCTACTGAGGCACTAGACCTGCCAACCGTTTGATTGGGCTGGCAGCATCTACACCCTGCCTACTGCCCTTAATTGGATGGCAATCTTGAAGGCAGCCTGTCAAAGTAGCTGAGCCAGTCCCACAGGAATTAAAAACATAAATTATCCATGCAATTTAATAAATATATATGCATATCCCCCGCCCCCCCCAAAAAAATATATACAAATGGTTACTCTGGTGCTCTATAACTGAGACATATTTCACAGCAAATAAGAAATAATTTATGAATTAAATTAATTCATCAAATTTTATAAAATACTCTAATCAATTGCAGTGGGACTATGAATACACAATTTCCCAAACCCACCAGTGGCTGAACATTCCCTATCATGAATTAGGTGGATTAGAAAAAGAATCAGTTACAATCTCCCTGTGAGACACCAGCTGATTTATAGAGGATGAAGTTCTATGTTCTGCAGATTGGATTACATGTGGCACCTCCCATATATATAAAAAAAAATTAATGCCAGAAGAGTTGACCTTAAAAATAGAACCAATTCACATAAAGTATTTATAATTAATATGAACAAAACCCAGTGAATACATCAGCAACATTATGATGAGTGTACAGATGAGCTGCCCACTGCAAATGAATTGGAATTGCTATTAAATTGTTATTATGGCTAGGGAGGAGTCAAAAATTAAAATTTTAACCTAATTTTTGCAGTATACTATAAGTAAAGCTATTGTGAAAAAATAAGTTTATTTTTGGAAAGCAGTCACATCCAATAGATGGCTTTCAATTTTTTTTAAAGATTGCATATTTTAGACATTTATATGATATTAGCAGATCTCACATGGCATTATTTGATAAGAGCAGCAGCAGTGATCCCATATAAACTCACAATATTATTCAACTGCTAATATAGAGCTATGTCATAAGGCTACAAGGTCTAATTGCTTTAAATCGGTGCATCCTGAGGTTACTTAAGAGGATATTTTCTTGTTGGGAAAGTTTCTCTTCATGGTAAGATTTATTTATCAGAAATTAACACCTGTTGGCAGGGAAGCACTTTAACATCTATTTGAGTCTGTTGAAAACACCAGAAAAGCATAATGCAGCAGAAATAACAAAAGCATGACACATCCCAGATGATGGAGATGGATCCAAATGCAAAAAGGTTCAGATGTTTCAGGAATTATATAATGTCTGGTCAAAAACAGAAAATGCTGGAAAAACTCAGCAGGTCTAACAGCATCTGTAGAGAGAAAAAAAGCGTTAACGTTTCGAGTCCGTATGACTCTCCTTCAGATAATGTCTGGTTGTCAGCTGTTCCTCGACTTGAGGATAACATCTTCCCAGGGTCATGCACTTCTGCCATGAGTCTTCACATGACTGAACTGGCTGATTCTCAACCCACAGATCTTTGGGCACATGGGGCAAGATGTCCCACAAAGTAGTGGAATTGGGAGTGCAGTATTTGCTTCCTTTTCTTTTCTTCTCTGCCTCCCTTCTGCCTCATCATTAAGATATTAGGCTCAAAGCATGATGCAACCTGGTAGACAAGCTGTTGCCATTTTGAACAACTGGTAGCAAGTTCCTCCCAATCATTACTGTCAATGCTGAATTTATTTTGTTCTTGTTTGAGAGTTGAGAAAACAGGACCCAGCAGGAGAGACACTTTTCGACATTAGGGAACAGTGTTCAGCCTATTGAAGTTGATGTTGCAGTAGTTTTGCATGAATCCTTGTGGAGCTGGTGTCAAGAAAGGCACTAGTGTTTGTTTGACGGTCCTCCCTTGAATCCGTAGGATGCGCTGGAGACATTGCTGATGAAATTTCCTCAGCCCTCGTATGTGACCACGCCTCACTGCGCTACAGGAATGTGGAGATGACAACTACTTTGTATACCAGGGCCCAAATTTTCACTCCCAGGTCGGGTACGCAGAGATGGGAGAATTCCCAATTCCGTGAACCCAAGCTTTAAAAATGGCTGCCTGAACTTCCGAATTTTAGATGGGGTGTGGTGGGTGGAGGAGGGTGGGGGCTAGGATAGGAGTCAGACCTGGAGGTAATAAGGGATTGAAGGTGGGCCTTCAGAAAGGCCCATTTGAGAGGGAGATCATCCATGGTTAACTTCCTGTGAAAACTGCACTGTGCCACCATTCCTCAAACGGACTGGCTGAAAGGGCAGTTCAAACATTCAAGCAGGCATGAAAAAGCTAATTGGTGATTCCTTGGCAAACAAGGAATTTCTTTTTCATTACACGATTACACCTCACACAACACACCTTTGTTGAAATACTATCTCAGGATGAGATTGAGCTTAATAATGCCGAATTTAGAGGAGAAGGTGGAAAGGAGTCAGGGAAGCCAGAAAACTAGACACAACTAGCATAGCCGTGAGAGGAAATTTATCATGGGAGAGACGCTATACCTGAAAAATTTTGGGGAAGGACCAAAGTGGTTAGCGGGTGAAATAAGTGCGGTGACTGAATCTCTATCTTACCATGTGGAGGTGGATAGCTGGATCATCCATAAATGTGTGGGCCAGTCAAGAAAGAGAGAGACAAACCATCAAACCACCAGTAGCCATGACCGGGTCTGTGATTCCTGTTGAAGATGCTCAATCCAGGACTTATATGTCTGATGTTCTGAGGATACAGAACTGCAAGTGCCCACTGATGCACCTGACGTTCAGGCAATTTCAGAAAAGGAGGTTCCTGGAGCTGCGATGTTCCACACCAGGAAACCACCTGAAAGACTGAACTTATAAACTCCTTATCTGGTGTAAATATTGTTCTCTTGAAAAATATGTACTTGTAAATATAATAGCGAGTTAAAGGGGGAGGAACATAGTAATTATAGTTTTATTAAGTGTAATGTACCTTTAAGAATAATACTTGCTAAGAAAGATCATGTGATCTGTATTAACCAATAGGAGAGTAGTACAGGCTACCTTAGCAGTCAGCGTGGAGATAGCGTTAGAGTCATAGAGATCTACAGCACAGAAAAAAAGGCCTTGTGGCCCATCGAGGCTGCGCCGGTCAAACAAGTGCCTAACTATTCTAATCCCATTTTCCAGCACTAGGCCCATAGCCTTGTATGCCATGGCATCGCAAGTGCACATCCAATATTTCTTAAATGTTATGAGGGTTTCTGCCTCTACTACCTTTTCAGGCAGTGAGTTCCAGATTCCCACCACCCTCTGGATGAAAAAATTCTTCCTCACATCCCACTAAACCTCCTGCCCCTTATGTTAAATCTGTGGCCCCTGGTTATTTATCCCTCCTTCCTGTCTACCCTACCTATGCCCCTTATAATTTTATACACCTCAATCATGTCCCCCCTCAATCTCCTCTGCTCCAGGGAAAATAACCCCAGTCCATTCAATCTCTCCTCATAACTAAAACTCTCCAGCCCAGGCAACGTCCAGGTAAATCTCCTCTGAGACTGAAAGCACACGTGCAGTTGCTGCTGAGTATATTGTAAATAAACCTAATGTTTCCACCCAAGAAGTGTCTGCAGATCAACTCTAACATTAATAGTACAACTTGGCCACCCTATAACAATTGCCTACTGAAGAATATGCAAAATATATAGTAATTGAAAAATACCACACTACTAGGTAGGTCTGTACATATAGGCTAAAACTATCAGCAATTATTTACAGATTTTTAAAAAAACCTAGAAATAGAAATATTGCATGATGTTACTGAACACATTAAATCAAAATTGTACTGTATACAAACTAGGTTCACTGGTTAAATAAAAAATGTCTGCAATTCTTATAGCTCCTCTCACCAAGTTACTGCTTTTGTGCAGGCACCATTACTACCCCATAACATACAGAAGTTTGTTGAATAGAAACCACAGAACACGTGTTCCTGGATCAGAAGAAAATCTTAAGCCAATTTCTTTGTAGAATCTGGCTGCACACAGTCTTTACACCTTGGTAGAAAAAGTGGTAAGGGTTTGAAATGTCTGGCTCTCGAATATAAAGGAGCTTTTTATACATGAAAGCAACTGGAAATTGCATTCTGATCTGACAAAATGCTCCGTTTGGTAGCAATCAAATTATTTACATCTTAATTGATTTCTCAACACAAGGATTTGGCTCATTCCTGCAGTCAGACCGTCTCCTACTTTCCATTTTGAAACTTAGTGAAAGACCATAACTTCTTTATTAAAATCATAAAATGAGACAGCACAGAAGGAGGCTATTCAACTTATTGTGCCTGTGACGGCTCTTTGAAATAGCTATCCAATTAGACCCCGTCTCCTTCCCTTTTCCTATGGCCCTCTAAATGTCACCCCTTCAAGTACTCGGTTTCTACTAACCTTTCAGGTGGTGCATTCCACATCACAATACACTCACTGAAGAAGATTCCCCTCCTCGTCTCTGCTTTTTTTTTGCCAATGAACTCAAACCTGCAACCTCTGGCTGCTGGCTCACAGATTAAACCTTTACTAAGTTTAAATATATAAAATCAAAGACAGAAAATATATTTTTGTTACAAATATACTACGCAAAGGGAATTAGCCAAATCATACATGAATTTTGAAAAACAATTTTAGTTTAAAAAAGACAAAAGATCTAGAGAGGTCAATTGTTATTTAAAAGCTGCGAACAACCAGCTTCAATGCAAATCCTTACAAAAGCGCCTTCGGGAGCAGAGGTGGAAAAATTACCCATACAAATGTGTGTGTTGTTCTAGCTAATGTGAAAGAAAAAGTGATGCTCCAAGTAGTTTTCTTTCAGCTTTTACTTCTTTCCTCTGAGGATTCAATAAAACCTTGATATCTCAATGGTTCTTTTATAGGGGGATTAGAGGTTATATGTTCCAAATAAGAGGATTTTATTAAGAACATCATTGCTTACAGTCTCAAAATGACAGCTGCTATATAAGGCCACAGTGGGCCAAATCTTCTGAGTGGCAATCACCGTTGGATTGCCGCTCTGCTCCTCCCATTTTGTTACTCAGCACCGGAGCTCCATATTTCTGGCTCGGACTTCCAAACCTGGACCGGAATTTTCCAGCACACCCACGGCCAGTCCCCCTGCAGTGGAGCCGGCAAGCCATTGAAATCTGCATTCACCTTCGTGGGACAGGAAGATCCCGCTGATGTGAGCAGCTGGAAAATTCCGGCACTAGTATCTTTAGAAATGTGGAATGTACCTGTTCTGGGATCCATCTTCATAGGGCAGGGTCACCAGGAGGGTTGGAGGGTGGGGAAGCCAATGCATGCCTCATTTTTATGGTACTAACTGCCATATTTTAGGTAAGTCTTCATTCACTAACACAGTGAAAAGCTTTAGGACATTTAAATAAGTTATCACTGTGATAGTGAATGAGTGCGAGTGAGATAAGTGGGTAGGGTGGCAGTTGGAAGGATGGTAGATAGCATTGTAATAGGTGGTAGAATGGGTAGCTAGGTCACGTCAGGGGGGAGGGTCAGGGGGGAGTCAGTCAAATGTCAGGGGGAAGGGGTGGAGTCAGTTGTATAGTTACCCAGCAGTTAGATATATTTTTTTCCTGTCTAAATATCCAGGTAAGTGAATCAGGACCATCCAGAGAGGATCCTAGATGCAGGGGAATTGACCATCAAAAGTTGAAACTTCCCAGGCAATTCCCGCAGAGTTCTGGGAATCGGGACATTCTACCCCGATGCACCTTCTTCCAAGGTGCAACCATCCAGAGATCAGAAGCAAGTTTTTTTAATTCATTCATAGGATGTGGGCATCACTTGTTATTTACTGCCCATCCCTAATTGCCCTTGTTCAGCAGAGGGCAATTAAGAGTCAACCACATTGCTGTGGGTCTGGAGTCACATGTAGGCCAGACCAGGTAAGGTCATAAAGGGCAGCAATGGTTTCATCATCAGATTTTTAATTCAAGATTTATTTTTAATATATTCCAATTTCACCATCTGCTATGGTGGGATTCAAACCCAGGTCCCCAGAGCATTACCCTGGGTCTCTGGAATACTAGTCCGCTGACAAACCCACTATGCTACTGCCTGTCCCTATGTCCTTTCCATCCTCCCCCAACACCTCTCCACTGTTGTCCAGCTGGGTGGGACTGCCCTCTCCAGGTTCCATTTTTATCTACCTAATCACGGCCTGAGAATCACCTTTAATGGCTTCTTTTTCTGCTCCTGTGCCTTTGCCTCTCAGGCTTCCAAGGATCCCTCCTCTTTCTTATCTACATGTTGTCCCTCGGTGAGATTCTCTGAAAACACATCAGTTTTTATACATACACTGACAATACCCAACTCAATCTCACCACCACCCATCTCAATTCCTCCACCATCTCTAAATTATCAGACTGCTTGTCTGACATCCAGTTTGATTTATCAAACAGAAATTTCCTCCACTTAAATATTGGGAAAACCAAAGTCCTGCTACAAACTTCGTTCTCTAGCCACTAACTTCATTCCTCTTCCTGGTAACTTTCTGGGGCTGAATGAAACTGCTCCAAAACATAATATCATATCTGACACTGGGATGGACTTCAGACGACATATCTGCACCATCACTAAGATTGCATATTTCCACCACCATAACATTGCTATACTCACTACCTGTTCAGTTTATCTGCTGCTGAAACCTTCATCCATGCCTTTATTACCTCTAGATTTGACCATTGTAATGCGCTCCTGGCTGGCCTCCCACATTCTATCTTCCATAGTCTCATCTGCTTGGCACTTGATGGTTGCAAAATCTGGCTCCATATCACCTAGCTTTTCAGTGCTATGAGTGCTGTTTTTCCTCCAAAACTCCAAATGTGATGCCCATGCACAGTTTTGTGGCTAACCATCCCAGATGCCAGTTTGCTGAGGGTATTAATGCACATGCAGGGAGTGTCCAATGGAAGTACTAAGATCATCACATCAATCAACGTATAACACTGATTTGACGTCAATGACGCCATTTTGGAACTCAATGCTCCAGCTAACACCCTCTCTTAGACCTTGCACAATACAGTTTTACTGTACTATTCTGTTTTCCCCAAATAGAACATTACAGTGCAAAGAAATGTGCACCAGATAACAATACACTATGGATAAATAATTGCCATCTTTCTTCAAATTAGAAGTACTTTGTAGTGACATGCTTCTAGAAGGCAGTTAACCATTTTGGAGTTATTCCAGTAGCCACTCTGATTTATCTGGTCCTGTCTCTTTGATCTTAAGGAGAAGCACTTTTGATGAATGAACTTAACACAACTGTTCTATGAGCAGCCTATGACATAAATCCAGTGCAGCTGAGATCATTCTCAAAGAAAATAGTTCTCTCTCTATACCTTTTATCCCTCCTCTGTGTTCAATTAAGCACCTATAATATTGGGAAAAGTACAAGAGGGAAAAGTGCATTGAAATAACTTTGCTTTTGGCAAAAATATAAGGATGGAGGAAATACAAAAAGGAACACAATCTCTTGTGATGCTCCCAAATGGAGGACTTTCAGTCTAAGTTGTTCTGTTACTCGTTGAGGCTCAGAAATACTGAGAACAGAGGTCAATGATTGGAAGTTACTGAGATTGCTCCAAATTAGTATTTCTGGGAGGTCTTCCACACACTATGTCACATATTGGGATTGGGCATTCAGACTCTGGACTGCAATGCTCCACTCACACATAAACTCTTCCCACGTGAGAACAGTCTCAGTTTTAGCCTCTTATAGTTCACAGGGATAAGGATTTTGTCATCATCCACATATGGCTCTGTTCACTTCTTACACATACAGCTGCCCTATACAGAGCTGAGAGGTGACCTAATAGAAATCTTTAAAATTATGAAAGGCTTTGATAGAATGGAGACAGAGAGGATGTTTCCTCTTGTGGGGAACATAACTAAAAACAGTTATATAGAAGATAGTCAACAAAAACTCTAATAGGGAATTCAGAAGAAACTTGTTTACTTAAGGAATGTGCAACTCAATACCGCAGGGAGATTTAAGGGGAAGCTAGACAAGCACATGAAGGAGAAAGGAATAAAGGGTTACAATGATACATTTAGATGAGGAAAGGTGGGAGGAGGTTCAAGTGGAGGATATACACCGAATGGCCTGTTTCTGTGCTGTATACTACATGTAATCCTATGAAAAAACCCACGCTAATCCAGAAGAATGTGAAGTTATTAGCTTGAGTTTTAAATAACTCAACTCAAACAATATGTGCCTGGAATTTCTTGTGAGCTGCTTCTGCTCAGCTTTGTAACTTCGCCAGAAGTGCCCTGAGGCAATTCCCAGCCATGAAAACAAATTTAAAGGGGAAATGTGGTACAAAACTAAAAGCATGAAACTAGCCTATGAAGCCTATTACTTCCACACACATATACCATGCATCCTATCATGGTTGCTAAGCCATGCTTTCATTCTCCCAAAGAAAAGATTTTCAGAGTTGCCCATTCACTGACTGTTGGGGTAGGTTTTCATCTTTACCTCTAGGTGTTAAGCCCCAGTTGAGTGGAGCAAAAGAGAACAGAAACTGGCATGGAAGATCACACACCAGCAATGATGCCTAACCAATTATCCTCCCTATGCTGACAAGGTGATGTTTTGCCAGCAGTAAAAACAAAACTCTACCCAATGCCTTGATCTTCTTAATTTTTAATGGATTAAATGTTTCTCAATTATTTTAAGCTTGCACAAACACACATGGATGATTCACTCAAGTAATATACAGGAAAATGTGACATTACTTCACCAGTTATGTGATATACACTTCAGATTCAACATTATTTGAGTCTGTGTTACAGCTCATTCATGACTTCAGGCTGAACAGAGAGTGGCCTTCGAGGTCATGCTGGTTGATGACAGAGATTTAGCTCTCCAACAGTTGATCAACTGCTACCAAAAGTAGTACAAGTCTGCAGCTGAAGCCAGATTTGGTATAGAAATTACATATGTGAAACTGGAATGTGAAATTTAAAGAATGAAAGGGTACATAATAATTGCACTGAACACTACTAATGAACACTAAGATGAAAGAACTTGTTAGATAACTTGCAGAGCAAAAATAGAAATTCAAAATGAGAAATCTGCTGTAAGAGAGAAGGAATGGCAAGAAAAGGAATGACACAATAGTTAAATAGCCACTGAACATTTATTGAGATCACAGGATAAGTGAAGGAGGACTACTTTCTGTCTCTTGAAATAAAAGTTTTAAATGAAGTCAGAAGGGTTACTAAAGGCATCAAGGGTTACTCATTGGGCACAATTAATTGGTAGATAGATTCATGGAGGTTCTTAGAATCATAGAGCACAGTAGGAGGCTATTCCACTCATTATACCAGCTCTTTGGTAGAGTTATCCAATTAACCACACTACCACCATGTTGTTTCCCCACAATCCTGTAAATTATTTTCTTTCACGTATTTATTCAAATCTCTTTTTAATGTTGCTGCTGAGTCTGTGCCCACCATCATTTCAGGCAACTCATTCCAGATCACAACAGCTGGCTGTGTGAAAAAGTTTGCTTCTGTCACCTCTGGTTCTTTAGCCAGTCACCTTAATTCTGCCCTCATACCTTCCTCTCCCTCCCAGAAACATGATAGGGTCCCCCTTGTCCTCACTTATCACCCCACCAGCCTCTGCATTCAAAGGATCATCCTGTGCCATTTCCGCCAACTCTAGCATAATGCCATTACCAAACACATCTTCCCTTCACTCCCACTGGCAGCATTCCGCAGGGATTGTTCCCTCCGGGACACCCTGGTCCACTCCTCCATCATCCCCTACACCTCAACCCCCTCCCACTGCACGTTCCCATGCAACTGCAGAAGGTGCAACACCTGCCCCTTTAGTTCCCCTCTCCTCACTGTCCAAGGGCCCAAACACTCCTTTCAAGTAAAGCAGCATTTCACTTGCACTTCCCTCAATTTAGTCAACTGTATTCGTTGCTCCCAATGCAGTTTCCTCTACATTGGAGAGACCAAACACAGACTGGGTGACCGCTTTGTAGAACACCTTTGGTCTGTCCGCAAACATTACCCAGACCTCCCTGTCGCTTGCCAATTCAACACTCCACCCTGCTCTCATGCCCACATATCCGTCCTTGGCTTGCTGCATTGTCCCAGTGAAGCTCAACGCAAACTGGAGGAAGAGCACCTCATCTTCCGACTAGGCACTTTACAGCCTTCCGGACTGAATATTGAGTTCAACAATTTTAGATCATGAACTCTCTCTTCCATCCCCACCCCCTTTCCGATGCCCCCTTTTTTCCAATAATTTATATAGATTTTTCTTTTCCCACCTATTTCCATTATTTTGAAATGTATTTCCATCCATTTTTTATCTCTACCTTATAGCCTTTTTTGATTCCTTCACCCCACCCCACCCCCACTAAGGATATCTGTACCTTGCTTGTCCTGCTTTCTACCCTTAATTAGCACATTCCTTAGATAATACCACCTCCTTCAACACCTCTTTCTCCTTTTATCTGTGACATCTTTTGCTTATCTCCACCTATCACTGGCCCTCTATCCAGCTCTACTTGTTCCACACACCCCCCCCCACCTTAAACCAGCTTATATTTCACCTCTCTTCTATTTTTACTTAGTTCTGTCAAAGGGTCATTCAGACTCGAAACCTTAACTGTGTTCCTTTCCACAGATGCTGCCAGACCTGCTGAGTTTTTCCAGGTATTTTTGTTTTTATTTTGGATTTCCAGCATCTGCAGTTTTTTGCTTTTACCTTAATTCTGTGCCCTTGGTGACTGACCCTTCTGCCAGTTTCTCCTTATTAACTCTATCAAAACCATTTATGATTTTAAACACTTCACCAAATCTCTCCCTAACTTCTCTGTTGTAAGGAGAACAAACTACTCCAGTCTCACTGTATATGTGACGTACTTGATCCCTGATACCGTGGTAGTAAACCTCTTCTGCACCCTCTCTAAACTGGTGTCCAGAATTTGATACAATACTCCAATTGATCTTTAACCAGCGTTCTAAATAAATTAGTTTCGATATTACCCTTATCTCAATTCATCAATGATGTTTCATGATTTGCTAGTTTGTTTCTTTGCATAATATATTTCTCCTGAACTCTATTACTTTTTAAAATATTTCCCACTGCTATTCTATTCTCTTAGCCATTTTTTTCCAATTTACCTTCCCTAGTTCATTTCACAGTCCCTCAAATTCACTTTTTTTTCTAATGTATTACCTTGATCTTTTACTTACTTGTCTTTCTCAATCATTACTTTAAACCTCATAAGATTGTGTTTGATATTGCACAGATATTCCCTGATACTTACTTCTCTTATCTGTTACGCTCAATTTTTCTACTGCTATTATGCTGTTCTTACAATGAGCACCCCCCGCTCCCTTATTCCTTCCTTATACTTTCGACATTTCTTTTATCTGTCAATATTTAATTGCTAGTCCTGTTCTTTATTAAGCCATGGTTTAGGTATAGCAACCATATCTGGCTCTTAGCTACAAGCTATTGCCTCTAACTCCCCCATTTAATTTCAGATGCTGTGCACATTACTGTGCAACCTCAAGAATAACTAAAATCAATTTCTCTAAGTATTTGACAGCTGATATCTCTGCTAAGCCACAGCAAATAGATAATTTACAAAAAGAATTGGCAGTAACGGACTGACAAGCCAATGCTGTTGAACTCGCTGGGAAGCTTGAGAAATCTGGAAACAAAACTGTTAAGTGTTGTAAGGCTGTATGATGTCTCACAAAGAGGTCTAGAGGCTTGGATGGTTGAACAATAATTGTTTATTAGTAACACATACTATATAAATATCTATAGCATACAGTCCTGACTAGGTGCTATCTTCATGTCGGACCTCCATCAGACTCACTATGACACTCTACTACTCACATGTGACTTTCTACATCATAATGTGGGTGGTGCTGTTTCCCCACTCCGCATTAACCCTTAGAGTCCTGAACACTCTAAAACTACATCATGAATATTCTTATTTTCTGTGTCGGCATAGAGAGAGGGAACAAAACCTGAATGGAACTGAACAGGGCAGTGATGTGCTGTGCAGACTTAGAAAAAATAGTGGCAGTGCTAACAGGCAATGCAAGAATATTCTAACAGTGAAACTCATGGAACAGTACTCCTGCTTTTGTTTATGGTGATGTCATCTGAGAAATAAATGTTGCAAAGAACATTGGGAGAGTCTACTGCTCTTTTCAAATAGTGCTATGAGATATTTTACATCCACCTGAGATGGCAGAAGGGGCCCCTGTTTAATACCTCATTCAAAAGACAGCATCACCCACGGTGTAGCATCTCTCAGTACTGTACTGAACTGTCAGACTAGCTACGAATTCAAATTTTGCAGTCAGCCAAAACCTTCTCAGTCAAGGAGCAAGAGTGCTACCACTGAGCCACAAAAGGACACTGCAGAGAAGGAATGACCGTAGCAGAATTGATACAGTTGAAAGAAAGACAAGGTGCGGTGGAACCAAGATTAGATATAGTCAAGAGAAGGAAGCCGTATCAGCTGAAAAGATTTATCTTGCATGGTATTCAGGGTGTGGAAATTAGCATACACTGAAAGCGATTACTCCTTGTAAGCCTGAACTTATAGCACATTAAAGTGACTCCAGTGGGCTGCAGAGAAGGTGGAGCAAGGATCATAGAACAATGGGTGGGGTAGGGTCAGCAGATGGTAAGTTACTGTTGGAGAAAACAGAAGTACAGTTCAGTTGGAATTCTTGGGAATGTTAGCCTCTTGTTCCTGAGATAAGGCCTGTGAACTTGCCTCTGACATCAATCAAGACATTTTCCTGTATTGGTGGTTAGCCTTTTTAGAATGTAATATGAATGACATGTTGAAGTTACATAACATGTTGCTACAGCTTTTCAGAATCTTAGTTAGATCATATCTGAAGTACTGTATACAGTTTTGGTCTCCTTACTTAAGAAAGGATATAATTGCATCAGAAGCAGTTCAGAGAAGGTTCAACTGATTTCTTGGATGAAGGGGTTATCTTATGGGGAAAGGATGAGCAGGTTGGGCCTAAACCCATTGGAAATTTAGAAGAATGAGAGGTAATCTTATTGAAAGATATAAGATTTAGAGGAGACTTGACAGGGTGAATGCTGAGAGGATGTTTCCCTCTGTGGGGGAGTCCAGGGTACACAGTTTAAACATGAGGGATCTCCCATTTAAGACATAGAAACATAGAAACTAAAAGCAGGAATAGGCCAGTTGGCCCTTTGAGCCATTCAATGTGATCTTGGCTGATCTTCCATCTCAACGTCATATTCCCGCTTTGTCCCCATACCCATTGATGCCCCTAATATCCGCAAATGTATCAATTTCTTTCTTGATTATACTCAGTGACCCAGCCTTCTGTGGCAGAGAATTCCACAGGTTGACCACCCTCTGAGTGAAAAAATCTTTCCTCCTCTCAGTCCTAAATGGCCTACCCGGTATCCTGAGACTGTGGCCCTTGGTTCTAGTCTCCCCAACCATGGGAAACATCCCTGCATCTAATCTGTCTAGCTCTGTTAGAATTTTATATGTTTCAATCAGATCCCCCCTCATTCTTTTAAACTCTAGTGAATACAGGTCCAGTCTCTCCTTATACGACAGTGCTGCCATCCCCGGTATCAGTCTAGTGAACCTTCGCTGCACTCCCTCTACGGCAAGTACATCTTTTCTTAGGTAAGAGGACCAAAACTACACGCAATATTCCTGGTGTGGTCTTACCAAGGCCCTGTGTAACAGCAGTAAGTCATCACTACTTCTGAACTCAAATCCTCTTGCAATGAAGGCCAACATACCATTTGCCTTTCTAATTGCTTGCTGCATATGCCTGTTTACTTTCATTGACTGGAGTACAAGGACACCCAAGTTCCTTTGTACATTTACATTCCCCAATATATCATCATTTAAATAATACTCTGCGTTTCTGTTTTTCACACTGAAGCGTATAACTTCACATTTACCCACATTATACTGCATCTGCCATGTGTTTGCCCCCACACACATCTTGTCTGAATTGCCCTGAAGCTGCCTTGCATCCTCCTCACAACCCCACCCAGTTTTGTGTCGTCAGCAAACTTGGAAATATTGCATTTAGTTCCCTTATCCAAGTCATTTATATATATCATGAAGAGCTGGGACCCAAACATTGATCCCTGTGGTACACCATTAGTTACCATCTGCCACCCAGAAAAAGACCCATTTATTCCCACACTCTGTTTCCAGTCTGTCAACCAATTTTCAATCCATGCCGTATATTACCCCCAACCCCATGTGCTTTAATTTTGCCCACTAGCCTCTTAAGTGGGACCTTATCAAAAGCTTTCTTGAAATCCAAATACACCACATCAACTGGTTCTCCCTATATCTAGTCTGCTAGTTACATCCTCAAAAAACTCCAGTAGATCAGTTAAACATGATTTCCCTTTCATAAACCCATGCTGACTTTGTTTAATCCCATTAATGCTTTCCAAGTGTTCTGTTACCACGTCTTTTATAATAGACTCAAGCATTTTTCCCACTACTGACTTAAGGCTAACTGGTCTGTAATTCTCTGTTTTTTCTCTCCATCCTTTTTTAAATAGTGGGGTTACATTTGCCACCCTCCAAACTATAGGAACTGCTCCAGAATGTACAGAACTTTGGAAGATGATCACTAATGCATCCAATATTTCCAGGGCCACTTCCTTTAGTACTCTGAGATGTAAATTATCAGGCCCTGTGGATTTTTCAGCTTTTAACCCCATTCATTTCTCTAGCATCATTTTTTTTACTAATACTGATTTTCTTCAATTCCTCCTTCTCGCTTTGTTCCCTAACATTTCTGGGAAATTACTTGTGTCCTCATTTGTGAAGACAGAACCAAAATATGTGTTCAATTCTTCTGCTATTTCTTTGTTCCCCATTATAATTTCCCCCATTTCTGACTATAAGGGACCTACGTTTGTCCTTGCTAATAATTTTCTCTTCACATATTTATAGAAGCTTTTACAGTCAGTTTTTATGTTCCCTGTAAGTTTACGCTCATACTGCATTTTCCCCTTCTTGATCAATCTTTCTGTCCACTTTTTCGGAATTCTAAACTGCTCCCAATCCTCAGGCTTGCTGATTTTTCTGGCAATTTTATATGTTTCATCTTTGGATCGAGTACTATCCCTAATTTATTTTCTAAGCCATGAGCCACCTTTCCTGTTGTATTTTTGTGCTAAACAGGAATGAATAATTGTTGTAATTCATGCATACGTTCCTTAAATATTAGCCATTGCCTATCCACCGTCAATCCTTTCAGTAAGGTTCCCCAATTCATCATTGCCAATTTGTGCCTCATAACTTTATAGTTCCCTTTATTTAGATTCTGGACCCTAGTTTCAGATTCAACTTCTTCACTATCCATCCTAATGAACAATTCTATCATTTTATGGTCACTCTTCTCCAAGGGATGCTGCATAAGATTGTGAGTTAGTCCTTTCTCATTGCACAATACCCAACCTAGGATAGCCTGCTCTCTAATTGGTTCCCCAATGTATTGGTCTATAAAACCATCAGATACACACTCCAGGAAATCCTCCTCCACAGCATTATTGCAAGTTTAGTTTGTCCAATCTATAGGTAGATTAAAGTCACCCATGATTATAGTTGTACCCTTAATACATGCTTCTCTAATTTCCTGCTTTATGCCTTCCCTTACATCTCCATTACTGTTTGGGGGCCTATAGACAACCCCCACCAACATTTTCTGCCCCTTGGTGTATATTATCTCCACCCAAACAGATTCCACATCATGATTTCCTGAGCCAATATCCTTCCTCACCATTGCATTGATTTCCTCCTTTACTAACAATGCTACCCCACCTCCTTTCCCTATTTGTCTGTTATTCCTAAATATTGAATACCCCTGGATGTTCAGTTCCCATCCTTGATCAACCTGCAGCCATGTCTCTGTAATTGCAACTATACCATAACCGTTTATATCTATTTGCACTGCTAATTCATCTACCGTATTGCGAATGCTCCGTGCTTTAAGATACAATGCCTTTAGACCTGCTTTTTTAACCATCTTAGCATTATTTTGCACTATGACCCCATTTGTTTTTCAGCCTTGTTATTTCTGCCTTCTACTTTTGCTTCTTACTTTTTTGTCTTTTATTTCTATCCTTAAATCCCCATCCTCGGTCCCCCTGCCCAGGTTCCCATCCCCCGGCCATTCTAGATTAAACCCTCCCTGACAGCACTAACAAACAACATCCCCCCCTACCCCTCCCCCCGAGGACATTGGTCCTGGCCATGCCCAAATGCAACCCTTCCTGTTTGTACTGGTCCCACTTTCCCCAGAAACTTTCCCAATGTCCCAGGAATCTGAATCACTCCCCCCTACATCATTTCTTCAGCCAAGTATTCATCTGATATATCCTGTTATTTCTACTCTCGCTAACATGTGGCACTGAGGTTACTACCTTTGAGGTCCTATTTTTAATTTACATCCTAACTCCCTTATAGGACCTCATCCCTATTTCTTAGCTATGTCGTTGGTACCGATATGTACCACAACCACTGGCTGTTCACCCTCCCCCTTCAGAATGCCCTGCACCCTCTCCAAGACATCCTTGACCCTGACACCAGGGAGGCAACATACCATCCTGGAGTCTCTTTTATAGCCGCAGAAACGCCTGTCTGTTCCCCTTACTATTGAATCCCCTAGCACTATAACCCTGCCACTCTTCTTCCTCCCCTCTTATGCAGCAGAGCCACCCATGGTGCCATGGACTTGGCTCCTGCTGCTTTCCCCTGAGAAGATGTCACCCCCAACAGTATGAAAAGCAGTACATCTGTTAGAGAGGTAGGCAGCCACAGGGGACCCCGGCACTACCTGCCTTCCTCTACTCTACCTGGTGGTCACCCATCCCCTTTCTGCCTGCTCAGTCTTTACGTACTGTGTGACCACCTCACTGAACGTGCTGTCCACGATAATCTCAGCATCGTGGACGCTCCACAGAGAATCCACCTGGAGCTGCAGCTCCAAAATGCGGTTATCCTTGAAACAAATGACGCTACAGCACGATAAAATTTCTGTGCTTAGACTGGTTGGAAGGTGATGATCAGAGACTGTTAAAATCAAACAGGCTTCAAGGAGTTGAGAGACGGTGGACGGCTGCTTGGTTTGTCTGGAGATCTGCTGGAGTTCTTTCTAGTTGATGTTAAAACAGTAGACTGAGATGTGAAGCTAGAAAATGATTCAAAAGGCTAGAAGCATAGGGTAATGTGACATTGCTCATTAATGAGTTAATTACAGCCTCACAAGTTTCTGTACTCCTGGCAAAAATCCATTGTTTCCTATAGGAGTGAAATGGTGGCTGTTAACAATTCTTCAGGTATAACTAGTTTGGATGTTTCTATCTTTGTTATTGGCCCGGCTGGGGGAGTCAGTTGTCTGTTATTCATCTAGTTTCATGATTATAATGTGGCCTTACAATGGGGTGTGAGATTCCACAAGGATGGAAGTGGAACTCTTTTATTCTTGTAGTCTCTGTTTGAACCTTCCAGAACAGATGGCCAATCTTGTGAGTTAGTGACCTGTAGCAGCCATTTTGTGGTTCGGCAGAAGTTCATTTTAAATAGCAAAAATAATAACTATGATACATGCAGTTTTGATTTCTTTCCATGTCTTATTGGCATAACACTCTTCTTCCACGAGGATCAGGCAGCAGGGATTGCTGGAGAGGATAAAGATCGTTCCTGCATGGAAGATGAAATCAGCCTCCTCCAACAAGCCAGTGGGTGTCCATCCAGTATATATCAACCACATGTATAAAATCAATGAGAGTGACCTATAATGTGGAGTCCACCTAGTCAATCACGAATTATCTCTTCTCTTTACTCCAGCTCCCAGCAAAAAAAGGCAGAGGAAGACCTCCATACAAACATACAAGCCTACGGCATACGAATTAGGAGCAAGAGTAGTCCGCTAGGCCCCTCAAACCTGCTCCACCATTCAATAAGATCTGATTATAACCTCAACTCCACATCACCATTTTCTCCCAATAATCTTTCACTCCCTTCCTTATCAAGAACCTTTCTAGCTCTGGCTGAAAAATATTTAAAGTCTCCGGATGGAATCATCCATCCCCATTGGCATCGGGCGTGTTCGGTGGCGTAAGCAGACAATATGGCGAGAAGTTCAAAAATTGATTTTACAAGGTCGTGAAACCAGTTTGCGAGCGTCCACTTTGCCTGCTGATGCCAGGCCACGTTTCCCGCCATCAGACGTCAGGAACCTAATTATAATACACCTGCATATTATTATGACCCCAGACCACCAGAATCGTCCTCCCGAATCCCTGCTGGATCGTCCGCCCACGTCAGCGTGTTTCACAGCAGCATATAAAAGGCAAGCACTTGGAGAGCTGCCAGTTGAGGAGAACTCAGAGGAGAGTGCACAGTAATGATGTGGAGAGCGTGCCCAGGTCACCTGTTGGACTTCAAGGTTGAGGCATGTTGTTGGGGTGGGGGGGGGGTGCAAAGGGCTGCACTGCGGTTGAGGTGCATTGGAGGGGCAAGGTCTGCCCTGCGGTTGAAGGTAGCACACAAGCACATGCAGAGTGGAGGGTGGCGAAGGAAACGGCCATGCATTAGGGATAACTTGTATAAAGTGACCATTCCTCTGCAGCTGAGATAGTTCAGGCGAGCCACATTTATATTATTGGAGTCAGGCCTCCAGCTTCTCTGCCCATTCAAGCAACACAGAGACATCAAAGTGCCAAAAGTGCTCGACAGGTTTTCATCCCTCGGGCACAGACTGGCAACGTGTTAGATGACTGGGCACATTATACAATCACCTTGCTAAAGCTGGCCATGGAGCAGTCATTGGTGGAGGTGCTCATAGCCCCTTGCAATGTCATCATCCCGGTTTGGACCAGTCTTCCCCATGGTTCAAGCTAACAGTGCAGCCTTGCAGTGAAGGTTAGGAGAATGCCTGCGCCTGAGTTGAGAGCACAGCATGCAAGTCCAATGGGCAAAGCTGCTGCCAATCAGTCAGGTGGAGTGGGGCGGAGGTGGGTGGGATTTCAGGCAGCCATGCAGCGCATTAAACTGTGGCCATCTAAATGCTGGCCAGCACTCTCCAGGATGCATTAAGGAGCCTTCAGACTTAACCAGACTGAGAACCAGTGTCAGCAAAGATTGTGCATGTCTAGGGAACTGGTCGGTCACATCTGCTAGCTACTGCAGGATTTGGCACCACGGGGACATGGATGGCATCCATTGCCAGTGGCCATGAAAGTGACACTCAATTTCCAAGCCAGTGGCTTCTTTCAGGGCTCCACAGGTGACTTCTGTGGGATATCACAAGACTCCACCCATAAATGCATCCATGAGGTCACGGATGCCATCTTCATGAGGGCACACAACTTTGTGCCGTTCGCCCGTGACTAGTATAGCCAGGATACAAGAGCGATTGGATTTGCCCAAATCTCGGGTTTCCACAGGCGCAGGGTACCATCGACTGCATTCACATGGCGCTCAGATCTCTGTCACAAAACGCGGTCAATGTGTCAATATGTGTCAATATGTCAACTGCAAGGGATTCTATTCGCTGAATGTCCAGCTGATGTGCCACCACCACAAACGCATCCATGCACAGTTTCCAGGGAGTGTGCACAACTCCTACATTCTCAGTCGGTCGCAAATCCCCAAAGCCTTCACGGTCCACATAAGCTGCAGGGACGGCTCCTAGGGGACAAGGGCTACCCACAGAGGATGTGCCTGATGACGCCCATGTGGCGGCCTCAGACTGCAGCAGTGCAAAGGTATAACCAAGCTCATGCTGCAGCTTGCAACTTGGTGGGGCAGACCTTCAGGATGCTGAAAACGAGGTTCCATTGCCTGGACTGGTCTGGTGGAGCACTGCAATACAATCCGCAGAGGGCGTCATGCATCATCGTCGTCTGCTGCACCATTTACAACCTGGCACTGCAACGGGGAGAGGAGCTGGCTGAGGAGGAGATGGAGGAGCTGGAGATCTCCTCCGATGAGGAGGGTGCCGTATGGGATGAGGGTGAGGAGGTCCTCAAAGGTGAGGATGACGGGGATGAGGCCCCCGCACTGGCTAGATGAGGCAGGTGTGCTTGGGAGGGTCTCAAACCTGCTAGATTTATGGAGGATGATGACGACATGCAATGAGGAGACACCACAGATCCTCACATTACATCTATTTGATTCCAGTCTGACTTATGGTAACACACATACCCTCTGTGATAATGTTCCTGTCATGGAGACACAGTGGAGGCCATAATAGTCGCTCAATTGCAGGAGGACGATGACAACATGCAGTGAGGACACTCCTTAGATCTTCACATAGCCTCTGAGAATCTCTGACTCCTGTCTGGCTGAGAGCAGCCTGCTTGCACTCTGTGACCAGGAGCATATCATAGAAAGGCAGCCGAGAAACTTTAAAAGCATCTGATCCTTTGTCTACCTTCAGCACCTGACCCCTTCAGGGCCACAATGTCACTGGTTGCTGAAGAGATGGGGGCCAGCCCGACCTGAAAGGTGCTGAGGGCACATAGTTGGAAGGACAGAATTCTGTGATGTCTGCCCACAGCATTTTGGAAGCAATTACAAGCACCATCGAAGTGCAGGCATCGTAATGTGTCAGGTGAGTGTGAGGTTGGACTATCACTTTGGTCTAAAGGCTGCACAAAGCACAAGGTAGAGACCCTGGACCGTGACACCTGCCTTTATCTTGTGCAGAAAGGTTTCACATTTGAGTGACATGAACACTGCTCGTCAGAATAAGCAGCCATAGGCAGGGAGATATTCTTGGGAGTTTATTGACAATAGTGGACATTATGTACAAGTGGTTAACACTCATGAACAGGCTGTGTAACCACATCTTCTTAACTTTCCTAACCCTGCCGCTACATCTTGGTGTTCCCTGGCCATCCACAGCAGAGGTGGAGGCAGTCTGCTGACTGCTATGTCCTATCTGTGATGATTTCGGTCAGCATGCTCTGCAGGGCTGAGATCTGGAGGGACCCGGCCTACTATTGGGGTCCTGCTGTGTGGCAGTGGCACCCTCCTTGGCTGGAGCTGCTGAGGTCATATGAAGACGGGGTTTGGATGGGCCGGACACTCCCGGAATCACTTGGGGGGTACACCTGCTGATCCTCCTCCCTATAAGTACCCAAGGGCCCCTGGCTGACTCCTTGAAGAGAAGAAGCAGCTGGAGTGAGATTATGCTGACCTGCACCCCTCTCACATACACACTGTTGGAGGCCAACTATGGCATCAGTGATGGAATTGAGCCTGCACAGCCTGGACTGGCGCTATCATCTTGGATTGAGGATTGACAGGCTCCTCAATCATCCATTGGATTGTGAGGAGTGCAATGGACATCCCTTCATGATGTTCCTGAGTTAGCCTTTGCAGATCCAGCAACTGTGACATGACTGAGTCATCTGACTCAGACTCAGCAAATTTCCGGCCTGAAGCAGTCTTCCGAGTGCCGGACACGTGGGAAGCCTCTGCCGCCACCTGCTGTGGATCAGAAAGTGCAATGTGCTCACCGGATTGTGACTGTAAAGCTAGGTCCCACATTGATGTGTGTCTCTGCACTGATGGAGGGTTGGGTGAACGCTGTGATAAAGCTTCAAGGGGTTTGACTCCAGATTCCTCTTCAGAGGTTTCTTCGGGTTCTTGATTGGAGTCCCTGGGTCATAGACTCCATCGGCTGTTTCCCAGATGTGCGTGCAGAAGCAAGCAGAGATAACTAATGCATGGCAGTGGCCTGTGAAAGAGGACACATCACTCACAGCATGGTTGTCTGATAGATGTTGCACTGCTGGATCCTCACTTGGTAGAGCACTGCCAACCTCACCGTCAGCACAGGAATGGTCCAGATCCTCACCGGCCAGCTGGACGGCTCTGTTTACACAGCCCATAAGGAACTTGATTGCAGGCATTTCTCTCTGCGACCTCTCCCTCTTGTCATGTACCAGTTTGTCCTTCATGAATAGAGATGGAGAGACTGTAAGCAGGACATGTGCCAGGCCAGATGACAAGTATGCCTGGCATGTGTGGGTGGTGAGTGGTCCCCAAGACGGAATATGGACAATGAAGGTTTGTGTGAGTGAGTGAATGGTGATGTCCCTTGAACCAGCAGTGAGTGACAGCCTTGTGGATGTGTGATTGGCTTGTGAGTTGAGAGTGATGAAAAGAGTGACTTACCCTGGTGGAACGGAGGAGACCATTCATTCTCTTGTGGCACTGGATACCGGTCCTCTTTTGAAGGGTGTTGGCACTGACCACCACTGTCACCGCCTCCCAAGCCAGATTAGTAAGGTTGCGCCCATCCTTCGGCCAGAGCGGGGGTAGAGGACACCACGGTGGGCCTCCACTGCGTCCAAAAGGCGCTCAAGGGACGTGTCATTGAACCTGGGGGCTGCAGTCTTTTTGCCTTTCAGGGCCGTGTCTTCTGTGCAACAGTCATGGGCTGGATGTACTGATATGTTTGTGCATGGCTGGACTTAAATATGGTGCCTAGCATGCTGAAGTGGAGAGGTGATGGCATGGCGGGTGAATGAGAGCCCGCCCACCATGGAAACAGCATGTTTCCTGGGAAGTATAATTAATACGACAGGTTTGGGATGAAACGGCATAAAAAGCTGCCATTGTAACCAGCGGGTAAAACAACATTTTACCCGCCCGCTACAGCACTTAGTGCAAATCTGGGATCATTCAGCCTTCTGCTTCCACTGTCTTTTCAGGAAGAGAGTTCCAAAGACTCACCAACCTCTGAAAGAAAGAAATTCTCCTCATCTCTGTTTTAAATGGGCGACCCCTTATTTTTAAACAGTGACCCCTAGTTCTAGATTCTCCCACAAGAGGAAACATCCTTTCTACAACAAGTCTCCTCTTATTCTTCTAAAGTCCAGTGGATACAAGCCTAGCCTGTCCAGCCTTTCTTCATTAGACACCTCTCCCATTCCAGGTATTAGTCTAGTAAAAACTCCAGCAAGTGCCTCAGCCCTATCTCCCAGACCACCTCAAATGAGGAGGTAGGGCAACCATCAGATAAAGACCTATCACTGCATTCACCTGCACGCTCCGCTATCGCAGATACAGGTACCTCGGATGGACCTAGGGTAGGATTGGGTTTACAATCTGATGATCACCTCACCAACACAAGAGGAGGAGGCAGTGGCAGCTGGGGTCTCACTTGGAGGGCTGCTGGAGACCCGGTCCCTGCTGAGTCCAAGTCCAATGATGGGCCTCTACAATTGGCCCCGAGAGAAATTTTGGAGATGCAGAGATAGGCAAGGGAACATCAGGCAGAGCTCTCAGAGGTCGTCACCAGACAGGAATGAAGGATGGAGGAGTTTGTCCACATTCTGTCTGATGCCATGGCTTCGGCATGCAAGCGCGTTTAAATCTGGATGGGAATTGTGGTGGCCACCTTGGAGACCCAGATCCAGTAGTTTCTGCCAGATTTGTGCTCGGAGCCGCAAATCATTGCTCGAGCCACTTTAGCAGTAGCTAGGTGAATAGGGGACTGGGCATCTCGGCCTCCCTCCAGGTGCCCCTGCTCCATAAGGAGTCAAGGAGGGGTCCTTGGGCACCAAAATGGAGGAGGGGTGCCACCCCAGCACATCTGCCCAGGTCACTCCAAGGGTGTCCTGCTGCTCTAAATCCCCTCAGCCTGTGACTCCATCAATTCCAGCAGGTCAGGCAGAGGAGGGTGGATCTGCCCCAGAAAAGGCGACCCTTAGCAGGCCAGCTCCCTACAAGCCTTGAGCCATCAGAGGATGCCTGCCAAAATCATTTCAGATAGCAGGACATAGCAGTCAGCTGGCTGCTTCCACCTCTGCTGCAGATATCGGGGCAGCACCAAGACACAGTGGTAGATTTAGAAAAATTTATAAGTTTGAATACACAATGGCTGCAGGGGTGTTTATTCATTGTATGTAATTTTCACTATTGTAAATGTAGTTCACATTTTTTCCTCTCTAAATCTTAGGTTTTGAATGGCTAATTGATGTAACAGTTTCTTCAATATCCCCCCAAGAACGTGGCCTCAGTCCCAGGATGGCCTCTAACTCTTTCTTGGACAGCCTTATAACTCTTGCCACAGGACAGTCTTTCACTACTTTACTCTGTTCCTTGACCACCCCCTAGTCCTGCTTCTGCGACTGCCCCTCCACTCTTTTGTTTTCACCCCCTTTGTCTTGCTCCATCTCCCCCATCCCCTCTCATGTTTCCCCCCAAGTACCACCTCCATCTCCCTCTTCCCCTCATGTCCCCCACTCCTTGTCTTGTCTCCGTCTCCCCTCATGTTCCACACACTAGTTCTGAGTCCATCTCACCCATCCCTTTTCCTGTTCCAGACCACACCCCACAGTCCTGCCTCCATCTCCCCCCTCCTCACTGGTCTTGCTTCCCGTGCCCAGCCTTGGTGCGGCTTGTGCAACAGGCAGCCGATATCTTGCAGCAAAGCTCTTAAACGTAGGCGAAAGCAATGTCTACTGACCTCCAAGTTGTAGATGAAGTGAAGTTCGCCAGGTGCATGTCACTTATGTACAGTCGCGACACAGACTGTTCTAATTATCTGCTGGTGGGGCACTTAATTTGAAGGGGGATTCCAGTTAGTTGGCCTTTTAATGAATTGCAAATGAATTAAAATATGGTTCTTGACATAGATCAACAGGAAACTCAACCTGCCTTTAACCCCCATCAAAGTCGGGAGAACAAAATTCTAAACTAATTTCCCGTTAGTGGGAAACTGACTTTTTCCATCACACCAAACTTAGTGTCCCTGCCTGCCATGATTCCTACCACTGGCAGAGCAGAAAATTCTGCCACAGAGTATGGAGTCTAGCATATGTTAATGCTGTAAAGATGCCCAAAGGGGTAAATGTCTCATGGCCTAACCACAGTTGTAGTGAAAATTGGTGAGACTCACTGTGATAACATAATGGCCCAGATTATCTTGCAGGCATTATAATGAGGCATTGACATTATTGGGAGCCCTGAATAGTGCAAAATAACAAACCTTCACATTAGTTTGGGGATAATGGCAGGGAGGTGGAGTTGATGAAGTAGATTAACCATGATCGCATTGAAATATTGAAAGTTGTAGCAGGCTCAAAGGGCTGTATGGCTTACCCCTGCTTCTATTTTTTCATGTTTACACACAAGCTGTCCTGCAGCAAGAAAACAAGCATAGTTAACCTAAAGAGTCTCTGCACTCAAATTCCTTTCACTTTAACAATGTGGGGCGGAATTATCCCAGATTTGTACTAAGTGTGGTAAGCGGGCATGAAAAAAGACATCTTAGCTGCTGGCGGCAATGGCGGATTTTCATGGTGTATCATCCCCTTCCCACCTCTTAAATAATGGAGCCACGGGAAACATGACGGATTACTGCTGGGTAGCCTCCAATTTGCCCGCCATGCCTTTACCTTGCTGCTTCCTCATGCTGGGTGCCATGTTTAAACTGCAACCGTGCGCACAGTTCTCAATACTTGCAACCCAGGGCTGCTCCGGTGAAGATATGGCCCCAAAAGCCAAGAAGAGGGCAGCTTCTTGATTCAGTGATGTGTCCCTGGGACGCCTTCTGGATGCTGTAGAAGCCCACTGTGATATCCTCTAACCCTGCTCTGGCCTCAGGAGGCCCATCAGACTCACTACTCCAGCTTGGGAGGCAGAGGCAAAGGTGGTCAATGCCAATGCTGCACACAAAAGGTCAGCCATCCAGTGCAGAAAACAGATGAATGATCTAATCTGTGCTGCGGTTAAGTCAACCATCTCTTCAATCTCAACTCACCCACTCATAAGCCCGTCACACATTCACTGCATCTCACTGCCAGCTCAAGGGACATCACCACTCACACTCTCACACACACCCTCACATCCCCATTTAGCCTCACCTCCTCTGGAGATAGCCTCCTTATCCCATCCATGGCCCCACCAACACACATGCACACCTGGCATCATACTCATTTGGCCTGACATGTGTCTTGCTCACATTCCCTCCAACTGTCTTTATGCAAGACAAGATTGTGCACAATCATCAAGAGAGGTCTCAGACCGGTGATAGTGTGCTGGACATCAAGGTCCTCACTTCATTTGCGAGTCCAGTGTTGGAGCTGGCTGGTGAGGACTTTAATCGTTCTTGCAGTGAGATTGGCAGCAAACACCCAAGTGAGGATCCTACATCACATTATCCCTTTCTCAACACTACTTTGAGTCCACAATTCTGCGTTCAACGCAGCTGCCAAGCACTAATAATCTCCACTTTCTCTCCTAGGCACATCTGACATGCTGCTCTCAGGCAACCGTGATCATGACCTTGACCCCAGCGCCAAGTGCACTTTGGATGAAGATCCTGAGGGGACAATACAACGCAAAAATCTGCCATGGTAGGATGGCAGCCATCACAGAGGCCTTGGTCCAGGGTATCGGTCCTGCACTGCTGCGTGGGCTGAACTCCATCATTGATGCCACAGTTGGCCTCCAGCAGTGCCAACATGAGTGGTGCAGGGCAGCTCAATCTCATTCTAGTTTCCCATTCTCCTCAAGGAGTCAGCCAGGGGCCCTTGGGCACCCATAGGAAGGAGGATCAGCAAGTGCACGCTCTGGGGCCATTCAC